>NC_087265.1:16385000-17620000 GCF_015220805.1 Pogoniulus pusillus
TGCTGACAGAGGGAAAAAAACAACACATACATATGCACAAATGCAAATTCGGCACGAACACAGCTGGGCCCATGAATAAAATTTGCATGCACAAATTTAGAAGCGAGTTTGAGTCCAGATGAATGATTTGATCATAAGAGCTTTAAATAAGCGTTTATGTAAGCAAAGATTCGAGCCGGCAACTATTAGAGAAGCGTATTAGCTGAAATGAATTACCAGAGAAAACAGAGCTCTCTTGGATAATGCAGGCAGCCTTTCTCCCCTTCTCCTTTCATTGCCACCAGTTTTCACAAACACATTTCAAGTGTTGATAGGGGGGTTGCAGGGATCTCGCATACAGCCCGAGCCTGAGCACTGCAGTGGTCCTGGGGGAGGAAGGGAGAGAGCAGCACCTCGGAGCATTAGCATTGCTTGGGCTTTGGAAACTCTGACATGTGAGTCTGGGCACAGGGATGGGTGCTCACTCCCGATCTAAACTTTGCTGAAGTGAACAGATCAACGCTATGGGCTGACATTTTTCCACAAATGTGCATCACTGCAGCAAGTGGCAGGGCTAGAAGCCAGCTTGCTCTGCACCCACAGGTACATGTCTCATGGTGAGAAGTCACAGCACCATAACAGTTTGCAGCAGTTGCATTCAGGCATAGTTCGACCACCAGCCTGGAAGGAGGAGGGCAATTGAAACCTGTAGAAGTAACGAATACAAGGCTGACTCCCTTGCCTGCTCCTTAGAAGAAGTATTAGGGAACCCTAAGGATAAGTTAAGCACGCAGTTTCTTTTTCAATGTGTTATGTGGAAAGCACAGAGTCTGTGAACTTTTGGCTTTGTTCAGGTGCATCTCAAGTGGCATGGTGAAACAATTTTCTGTGACTCTGAGGGGGTTTGAGTAATAAAGAGATAATGCTCTGAAATAAATCTGAGAGATATTTGTTTACAGCTGCAATATTGAGTACTGAAGCAGGGTCACTGCTGCCTACCAAAGAAGCTGTCCAGTCCTTGGAAACCTGTTACAGTAGAGGGAGTATTCTGAAGCATCCTGCACAAGCCCTGCTCAACCCTGCAGCTGTGGGGGTCACACCTACCACCTGCAGCAGGTTGCAGTGCTTTAAGACAGCTTCCTAAAGTACCTGCTCTTGTTCCCATGTGCAACCTGGTCAGGGCTAGAGTAACTGGGAATCTCAGCAGAAAGGGTCTGCTCAGGTGATTACAGTGGATTATTTGCAGTCACTGTGACTGCAAACGTTGACCGTAGCATCTTTGCCAGAGCTGTACATCAGCTATAAAAGTATCAATTGTCCCAATAAGAAATGCATCATGCCAGCCCATAACTACAATGAGACTACGCATCCCACTCATTGGCTCAGATGCCCATGTGCTCCTCAACAGCTGCCAGCTCTTCTCCAGCACCTTTGCTCAGAGTTACACCCAGACACACGTCCCGCTCCAGCACGAATATTTCTCTTTTCCCCTAGGAGCAAAGCTCCTTCAACATGTGCCGTCTGCTGTGCCAGCGAGACCTGGCATAGCAGCAGGGTACAAAAGAACATCCCTGACACTCTATGAATATTCATGATTTATGAATATTCATTAAATTAGCATCTTTATGACTGGGCCACCAGATTCACAACTGGCGTCTCTGGAAAGGGGTTATTGTATTTTAATTAAATACCAGACAATTACTAAACAGTTATATTCGCTGGGATTTAGCTGATATGAAAGGGATAGGTACAGAGCTACAAACGTTAAGAGCGACTCTCCCTCCACACACATTTAATGCTAATGAAAGTCATGTGTAAGCATTGAAAAGGAAGGGGGGGGGGGGGAAGTCCTCTATATGAGAAACCAAAATAGCTTCAGATTATCTTTTTAATAGATTCATACTGTGTGGGAACCTTCAGCATTTCCCTGGTGCCTAAGCCGACCAGAATAGCAAAGTAGTTATTATATCTGTCTTCAGTGAAGAGACCACATGTTCACAGATATTTGTACAGCACCTAGCGCAACAGGGCTCTGATCCGTGCATCTGGCAGTGCTGTAGTATTTAAACAGCAATAATAACGATATAAAGCAATCTTTGTCGATATCATGAGAGAACAATCTAATCTAGTTATCAGATTATAGCTCATTAAATGCCACACAGAAAAGGCTATCAACACTTCTACACATTTACTGGCCTAAAAAGAATTTTAAGCCATTAATTGCTTCCATAACGTGGGGTGAATTTTCAGCATGGTGCCTGGAAAATTAGGCACGCAGGCTGTGTAATTGTTAATGGGAATTGTGACCCAATTTTCACGCCTGGCACTGAAAGTTTGCCCCTTGCAAAATATTTACATAATTTGCTAGTAGATTTGCCATATCTTTTGCATGTTAATTTTACTTCAGCGACGATTCCTTGAAAAAGTACTACCACCAGTGTATTAAGGGTAACTTTGGCATTTATGTAGTACTGAGTTATCTCAGGCTACAACTTACAAATCATTACATGTGGAATCTTCAAAGATAAGTCATTAACAAGTATATTCATTACAGAGCTCAGGCCTTGTCCGTCAGGGAAGGGAATTGATGACCACTTGGTCAGGCTCTTTTCCATTTGGGCTCTGATTCTGCAGCACAGTAGGATGCTTTGCAGCACTCACACCTGACCCCAGTGCTTTTAACATTAACAGACTCACTCACAACTGCCAAGTTTGATGTTTCAGTGCATAATCTGCCAGATTTTCTTCCCTAGAACTCATACAAGAGTCTGGATTTTACATCTCCCGACCCTCAGCACTTCTCCAAGCTGCCACGATTGCCTGTGGCAGGGAGGTGGGATCACGTTAAAGGTTCACAAATTCACACAGCTGCGTCTTTGCCTGGGAGTGTGGTGATATTTTGCAGGCAGCTTAAGCTTTTAAGTACCAGCATCTGTCCTCTTAGCAGCTCTTGCCGGTTGTTTAGGTGACCAGGAGACTACCCATGCTGCAGAGAAAGATAGGGACATTCTGTCTCATCCTCCCCTTCCAGACAGTCGTCCTTTCTTTTACTCCAGAGGAAAAGTGGCAGCATGCAGAAGTACATCATGCCATTTTCAGCTGCTCTGTAGCACTGACACCAGCACGGCTATGAAACAGCAATGAGCTGGAAAAGCATTCTGGGTATAGAGATGCAAATGAGCACACTAAGCCCTTTTCCAAAGGACGCTACACAGGGACCTTTCATAACATACGGTTTTGCTCAGACACTTAGCGCCCAGTTCCAAAGTGTTTTGCTCAGGTAGAGGTCCCGTACGTCTGAATGCAAGAGACGCAAAAGGGTCCGGAGCCACACCTGCAGAGCACACGGCTCCTGCTCTGGACGCAGGCAGCAAGGCACACTATGTCTCTGCCAGGTTTAATCTATCAAATAAACACTTTTAACCAGCAGATTTATGAATGAAGTTGCAATGGACTGGCATTTCTTATTCGGCAAAGCAACGGCAAGAATGCACGCAGAGACAGGGACACGACTGTGCCTTCCCCGACCTTTGGCCAGAACAAGCTGTCCTGCTCATGCCGAAAGGCCTTCCCTCTGCCGGTCCCCTTCTGCTGCAGCTCCTCCACCTCCTGCAGCACTGCGCTCTGTCTTAGCGAGGGATAAGTCCTGAAGCTACACGCAGTGACTCGAAGCAGTGCACAGCCATCCCGAGCATGAATCGTTTTGACAGTCTTCCTACCGAAACAGGTAGAAGTTTCCTCTAAACAATTTATCCTGCCTACTGTTTGCAGCTCCTGTAAGTACTTATCCAACAGTGGGTTTCAGTCAGATCATTTACATATTGGATGTACTGCTGAACAGCAGATGATTCACAGTATCACAGTATCATCAGGGTTGGAAGAGACCTCACAGATCATCAAGCCCAACCCTTTACCACAGAGCTCAAGGCTAGACCATGGCACCAAGTGCCACGTCCAACCTTGCCTTGAGCAGCTCCAGGGACGGCGACTCCACCACCTCCCCGGGCAGCCCATTCCAGTGTCCAATGACTCTCTCAGTGAAGAACTTTCTCCTCACCTCCAGCCTAAATTTCCCCTGGTGCAGCCTGAGGCTGTGTCCTCTTGTTCTGGTGCTGGCCACCTGAGAGAAGAGAGCAACCTCCTCCTGGCCACAACCACCCCTCAGGTAGTTGTAGACAGCAATAAGGTCACCCCTGAGCCTCCTCTTCTCCAGGCTAAACAATCCCAGCTCCCTCAGCCTCTCCTCGTAGGGCTTGTGCTCGAGGCCTCTCCCCAGCCTCGTCGCCCTTCTCTGGACACGCTCAAGCATCTTCAAGGCATTATTCTCCAGAACAGCTAGAGATGGGTGTTTATTTGGCATTACTAGGACCCCACCTGAATGAAATGGGAGTCTGCATCATGCAAGAGAAATGTAATTTATAGACAGGCTTGGGTGCACGCGTGACTAAGTTGGAACTTGCTATGTATCCTTGGGAAAGGATTTCAGCATCTACACTTAACAATCATTTTTTCCCCAGTGTTGCCCACACAAGAGGATGAAGCTGCCAACTAGAACCTGGTTTCCACACTGATGGGTAGGAGAGGAAAATAAAAAAAGGAAGTGATAGTGTCTGATAATCCTGAGTGATACTGCCTCTAAAACAAAGTACTAAACACGTGCTAGAACCAGTTCCCAAGCTGTACGTTATTTGCAGCAGACCAGAGCTCCCTGACTTCAGTAGAGCACAATCCAGCCCAGCTACATATATATAATAGAAAACTGTCTATAATTTCCTATCATGTGTTCTTTTCAGATGTCAGGTAATCTTTTCAAATGTCTTAAGACTTTAAAGTTCGCTCAAACTTCATGTAGACTTTCAGGAGCCTGCATAGCATTGCCTCCCAGTGACACTCAAACTTCTAGGGGTGCCTAAATGACTCAAAAATGAGACTATGGCACCTCTGAAAACACTACTCTCTGTTCAGAGATGAATTAGTTGTACAGTACAGGCCTTTTTTTTTTTTAATTATGATGTTCCTTCTGTGGCCTTGGGAAAATCATTAGTCTCCCTGCCTCGGTTTCTTCATCAGTGAAACAATTATGTATGAATTCCACAAGCTGTTCTCAGGATTTGACAGTATTCATTAGACTGAATAAAAATGAATGCCCTGAAGTGTCAACCAGTTTTATTTAGTCAACAGATAAAAATCAAGAGACCACACTAGAGCCTTTACTATACTGCATCTCAGCTCTTTAGAGACCCTCTGGTCCTTCAGCCATTGCCTTGTCCTAGCACCACAAGGTCACCCTGTCACCCTTGGACTTTCCTTGCTGCTTCTGATCTACAACAAGAAAATACCATATTTTTTTAACTCCCTCTTCAAAACTCTCTTCAAGAAGGGCTCCTTTTTGACCCTCATCTCAGCTCCTTACATACCCTCTAGTCCTTCAGCCATTGCCTTGTCCTAGCACCACAAGATCATCCTATCACCCTTGGGCTCTCCTTGCTGCCTCTGATCTACAGCAAGAAAATTCCATATTTTTTTAACTCCCTCTTCAAAACTCTCTTCAAGAAGGCTTCCCCCCCCACCCCCATCTCAGCTCCTTACAGACCCTCTAGTCCTTCAGCCATTGCCTTGCCCTAGCACCGCAAGGTCACCCTGCCACCCTTGGGCTCTCCTTGCTGCCTCTGATCTACAGCAAGAAAATTCCATATTTTTTTAACTCCTTCTTCAAAACTCTATTCAAGAAGGTTTCCCTCCCCACCCCCCCCCGGGCCCCCAACCCCAGATCTTTACTCTGTTCAAGACTTCTCCTCATGAATAGTTGTCCTGGGTCTTGTCTTACTTCACTTGCAAGCTGCTCAGGGCAGGAAATGGGCCTTACCTACAGTCCATATCACACCCGATATTCCCTTTGGAATCAGTGCACAGTTACATCTACGTGCTATAAGCCTCGGTTGGATCAGGGCCTACACTTACAAAATGCTGTGTAAGCCTGTGTTGCCACAGCATAGAACTGTTGAGCAAATAAAACATTATAAACTCTATTTTGTTTTAAAAATGGACCTGCCGCTCCATTCAGACTGCTCCTCCGGCTTTCATGCCAGAGCACTATTAGACACAAAGCTTCCAGATAGGACTGCAATGGGAAAAACGCGAGCAATTATTCAAAGCAAATGTAATTTTCACACTGCCGCTATTTAAAACACTTAGAGGAGAAAACAGTTCATCACACTTGGAAAAAAAAAAGGGAAAAAGCGCAATATCTTCTTTCCGCCTCCTCCCCCGCACCTCACACCACCACCCCCCCCCCCTTTTAACTTTTACTTGAAGTGTTTGAGGATCAAGAGATCTTCCCTGTTCATCATGAAATAAATCTGACATCACACTCAAAGCTTTTCAGCACTTATCCTGATTAGCCAGATAGTAAGATGTTCTGCAATGGGATCTGGCTGGGATTAGCTGTTTTTCCATTCCCCACTGTGTGCTGTGTGCTGCCCTGTGGCCCACAGCACCTTTTGAGGCTCAGGGATGCTAAGAGCAGTGCTCTCCCATCCCTAGGAGTCAGCTTTTGCCACGTGAAGTTATTGAGGTGGCATTCCATGGCAAAGAGTGTAGAAAGCCATTCGTCAGCTATTAAAGCTTTCATTTCCAGAACAAATCTGAATGCTCAGCAGGCTGAAGTTGGATACCAAATGTATTTTAGTAGTCACAAATTATTTCCTGGGGGCATTAATCAACTGCTACATGATAAACCTGTCTAGCTGGTAGGGAACTAAGGTGTAAAAAATATCAAGACTATTTAATCAGATTCAGACAGCTTGTTTGGTGAGAGCCATCTCTGCAACATGGAGTTGGCCTCACACACCTTGACTTTAAACATCCCTGTAGTGGCAAGTCGGATTGGTCTGAGGGAAAGAGAAGAAAAAAGGCCAAAAAATGCTATTTGTGCAACTAATTCCACTCATCCCTGGGCAGAAGACCACATATATTTAACCTGATGTGAAAGTTTTCAGGGTCCTAGAATCATAGAATCAACCAGGTTGGAAGAGACCTCCAAGATCATCCAGTCCAACCTAGCACCCAGCCCTATCCAGTCAACTAGACCATGGCACTAAGTGCCTCAGCCAGGCTTTTCTTGAAGACCCCCAGGGACGGTGCCTCCACCACCTCCCTGGGCAGCCCATTCCAATGGGAAATCACTCTCTCTGTGAAGAACTTCTTCCTAATATCCAGCCTATACCTACCCTGGCACATATTTCTTCAGGCCAGACCCTAAAAGGAAGCACAAAGAAGAAAAGCACTATTCCAAGGCTCTGTCTACATGTAACACGACTTACAAACCCATCCCAGACTCTGAGATTTGCCTTTCCTGCCACACATTTCTCAACCCAGTACTTCCCAAACTCATGAAAACTCTTTCAAATCACATCATTTTTCATGTTAAGCACAAGGCATTCTCATTTCATCTGACTTTACACAATAAATAAAGCACAGTACCCCTAAACAGATTAAATGTATGTTTCAGGAAGTGCATTGTTTTCCTTCTAGAAAAAAAGAAGAGATAAAATTGCACAAAACGTAACAGCTGTGCTTCCCAGTGGTGTCTGGAAGTATTGTGGATGCTGCATTGACAAAGGGAAGCGAGGGTTGAACCTAAAGACAAAGGAGCAAAGGGACTGAAACATCTGAAAAAAACTCTCAGAAAATACCTTTGTAACAAATGTCAAGAGGTTGGGAGGAGGAACACATAGGAACATTCATTTTCTCTTGTCAGCATACTGTTTCCCCACACTAGCTCTTGCCGGGGGCAAAGGACCTTCCCCTGAGTCAGCCCATGCAGTTAGCAGCAGTGTCAAGTTTGTTGCCTCCTTCTGCAAGACCAAATAGCACAGAGATCATCTTGAAACATCAGTATAAACCAGCAGCTATTTAGAAATGTAGATTCTCACTCTCAATACCGAGACCAAGTTCAAGCATTTTTGCAAAACAGGTGCTCCTGTTAATCTAGTCATTGAACTAGATGCAGTCCCATAGTCTTCACATACAAGACAAAACACTGTAAGATACTGAACATTTACAGTCATACAATCTCAGAACTTCAAAATCTTAGGCTGTCATCTGCTACAGATTCTCAATCACCTTTGAGCCACAAACAATGGGAAAAGAATTTGAGAAAGTTAGAATAAATAGCAGGAGGAGGAGGATAGGGAAAGTAGTGGTGTCTCTCTTCCCACAAAAATCCCAAATGCTCCATCCCAAGTCTCCATCTCTTTTTGAACATATCACTTGAAGAAGTAGTTCAGATACACCATCCAGGACACTACCCTTTGAAGTATCCAAATGTGTACATTTCTTACTGAGCAACTTCTGGAGTAGATAGAATAGCTGCAGTTACTGTGCTTACGCCCAGTAAGGTTTTCTATGTACCTTTAAAAACAGACACTTTGCATCATATCCATGCATGTGATCAAATGATCTGCTAATTGATTTATTCACATTCAGTTGCTACTCCTACAAGCTTCAGAAAAGAGCCTGGATGGATTTTTTTGGGGTTGTTTTTTTGGGTGGTGCTAAAAAAGGTGCAGGAGATTCTGAGATGCAGTAGATAAGAATGGACAAAGAATGACAGTCAAAGAATGAAAGATTTTTGAAAGGTTTAGAAGCACTAGCAAGCTGAGGGCTACAAGTAATTCCTTATGAAGGGCACAAGATTATTAAAATAGGCCACATAAACTGCTAAAAAAGTGGAAGAAAACCTAAGGAACAATGTAGCTGTGCCACTGTCATGGTTGTTTAGACACAGCAGTTTTTAAGAGAACTTTATTTAATCTCTCCACTACCATGTCTCCAGGGTTTAGAAGTTTGCTTAGTGCTAGGTCGATGCTTGGTCAGGCTATAACGCTTCATGGTTCTTGACACAGCTCTGAAATAGAAGCTTTTACTCTGGAGACAGCAAAAAGCATGGAAGAGAAAAGTGGCAGGAATTTGTATTTCTGTACAGTAGGCATTCGTTTCTCTACAGTGCTCTGCTTAGCATATAGGTCCAGATTTTGGATCTTCAAGAGCTGAGTGCCTAGGGGTACAGAAAGAGATACAGGTATGCAGACTTTAATTCTGAGGCTAATTGAGTCTCTTCCATTTTGATTTTCTCATATTTGCACCAACCTGAATTTCTGTTTGCAGAATATGTATTAAAATACAAGTTTAAACTGAGAACAAAACATATCACTTCTTAATGCTCCCCTGCCTGCTTATGCTCTACAGCTGAATATCCCAGGCCAGTTTCAAAAGAATATTTTGGGGGATTTTTGAGTTGTACAGGATGAGAGAACATTCTTTTTCATGCTTTTACTCTTTGAAGTATTTCCTAAAATTGCTTTGTTTGTAAAATTTGAGTGGTGCTACCACAGCAGCCATCAATACAGGAGGGAAGGACTGAGCCTCCCGTGCATTTTGTGGGCATTGTTACTAGCAGCAAAAATGACAGAGAGAGACTGCTAGTGTCCACGAAAGCAGCAGCAAACAAAAGAAAATGTAGGCTGTAATTTGGAAATTCCCCCAATTATTCGAGCAAGAGACAAAAAAAAGAAAAAGAAAACCAACAAAAAGAACACTGAACCATTCCACATGCCAGGAGATAAGGAAAGGTTCTGGAAATGCTAGAGCAAGATGGGCCTGATTGCCAAATGCTACAGAAGGTTTCTGCAGCCTCCATCTCCATCACCTGAGTGACAGACTAACAGGGATAGCCAGGACTATTTTTAGATAACGAGAAAGGGGGAAGCTGATAATGTGTTAATCGCAGCACAAGTCACGGATGCATACACCAGTTCCAAGGTGTCACATATATGACGAATGCAAGCACAGGGGGAAGTGGAAGGAATCCGTATGCTGCTGTGAAGAGCCTCAATAATAAGTGAGAGGAATCGGAGGTGCCCATGAATGCCAGTTTCAACATATCAGTGTAAAAATGCTATGTAACTACTCAGCTTAATTACAGTAGTACTTGTCACTTGTGCTTCTGGGGTACTAACTGGGGCACTTCTGCTTATGTTGCAGTTCCTCTTACACCAATGAGGGTAACTAGAAATATTTCATACACACCTGATTTTTCATATGCCTGTTGGAGCCCTCTCAAGTTGCCATCAGGCATTCTGTGAGCGGCAGCAGGTGAGACACTAATTTAATTGGTATCAGGTGCATATATCACAGACAAATTATATCTTCCACTCTAACATGTTTTTAAGTCTTACCCAGAGATAGAAGAAGGAAAAAAAAAAACCCCAACACACCAAACAGATGTGTTACTCTATGCAACAGATAAAAGATTGAGCCTTAAGAGACAAGGTTATTAAAAACTGCACCCTTCACCTAGGAATCCACTAGGATTGATTGTACAATCACAATGACTGTCCAGTTACAGTGGGACTATCCATATATAATGTCTGAGGTAAAAACACATCTTTCACACTTCCTGTCTCCAGTGTCCCAGTTTTAATATACCATTAAGATTTGTCAAGGTTCCCCTTCAACATATTGTATCCCTTGTGAGGGAGTGCTCACTTTGGATTTTCTTAAGGTCTTTGTTCTCCAGAAGGTAAGATACATTTCAGATGATCATCATTTTATCTAATAAGTATTTTCTTTTGTTCAGATGGTCAGTCTGGGAAGACACATCTATCCAAAAATGATCTTTTTCCTAACTTGTAGAAGAACAGTCACCTTACCCACACTGGGATAGAATAGCTGAAAGAGAATTTCCTCTCTGGACACAGAAATGTTGCCTCTTTCCAAGTTCCATTTTCTCAGTTGTTGAGTGATTATCAATTATGTAACAGTGACATTTTGTAAAGTGTCATCTGTGGGTGGTAGTGAATTGGAAGTAAGAGAATGTCTTCCACAGAAATGAACTTGTCAAGCCTGGTCATTAGCTGGGTTTTGGGGCCATGGGAAATGCAGTAGTAATGATAACAATACTCTACTTTTTTTCTTTTTCTCTCCCCCTCTACCCCAACTAGAAAAAGAATCAGAGAAGATTATGTAAAAGCCTCTGAACCCATCAGTAAGATATTCTAGGGCACAGCATAAAACAATTTGGTTATTGCTAATATACCATTAAGTCACTCACAATTGATTTTTTCTGAAATACACAGTGCATGGTTAGGTTCTATGCAAGAGTGCCCTCAGTTGCCACTGGCCCGAAGCTGAGGGTATCAGCTAAAAGATTCAGTTGGGAATTCCTATTCTAGTTCTTACTCAGCAGGGAATTGCACCAAAATATCTTAAATCCTGGGTCTGGGCCCTGATCTTTGGGCCATTTTCACAAACACTGGGAACAAGAAGAGAAGATACAATCTCTACCCTTGCTCCATTCCTTCTCCAACCATTTCTTCCATACATTCCTGAAAATCCATGATTCCAGCTTTTCCTTGTCATGAAATACCATTTTGAAAACCTCCACATCTCATGAACTTTTGCTGCTCAGCCCTCTAAGTGTCACCCTACTTCAGTCTAGGAAAGCAGTGCCAAATGTAAACCACTGGAACAACTTACAGCTGCAATGGTTGATATTTCTCTGAAAGATGTGCTCCAGTATAACAACTACTCATCAACTGGTACCAGTAGCATGTTAGAATAATGAGGACAATTACTACAGTGCTGAGAAAAGTCTCCTGTCGTGCAGAAGTTCAGATTAACTGACCACCCTTAACTGAGAAGGGCTTTACAAATCTGATATTCATGACTGAATGAGAATTATTTCCTGTTGTATGAAGCAATTACATGGATTTAGTTAAATGTTCAACTGTATGATCCTGATGTATGCAAAACAGCTACTGCATGAACCCATTCCTGGAATGAAGCAGGCTTTCAGGAAGTAAACCAATAAACTAGAGAAGAGTAGACATAGGTTGGACATTAGGGAGAAAGTGGTGGAACACTGGAGCAGATTGCTCAGGGAGGTGGCAGAAGCTACATTTTTGGAGACATTCAAGGTCAGTCTTGGTGGAGCTCTGAGCAACCTGATCTAGTTGGGGGTGTGTCTGCTTACTGTAGGGGAATTGAACTAGATGACCTCTGGAAGTCCCTTTCAACCCAGTGTATTCTATGATTCCATAATAGTCTCAGAGCAGGCAACTTACAGTAAGCACTTACATTTCAGTTCTGCATCCATTCAAATTACTTGACTATAACCTACAACAGTGTAATGGAGCCAAAATTTACTTGTTTTGCACTTAAAACTCCCCTTATTTTAGCAAGACAGGAAAATTCAATAAGAATTTTTAGTCTGGAGAAGAGAAGACTGAGAGGGGATTTCATAAACGTTTATAAACATCTGAGGGCTGGTCAGGAGGAGGGGGACAGGCTCTGCTCACTTGCTTCCTGGGATAGGACAAGGAGCAACGGGTGTTAAGTTGCAGCACAAGAGGTTCCACCTAAATGCAAGAGGGAACTTCTTTACTGTCAGGGTCACAGAACACTGGAACAGGCTCCCCAGAGGGGTTGTGAAGTCTCCTTTTCTGGAGACTTTCAAGGCCTGTCTGGATGCCTTCCTCTGTGATCTGTGCTAGGTTGTGTGGTCCTGCTCTGGCAGGGGGGTTGGAATTGATGATCTCTTTGGGTCCCTTCCAACCCCTGATATCCTGTAATCCTATGAAAAGAAAAAAAACACACACACCCAAAAAAAAATCACACTGTGATGTCAAACTGAGCACTGGAATCACTTTTTTTTTTTTAATGCATTGTTTTTTCATTAAGTAACAAGATGATGTTTCTCCATTCTAGGCAAGGCTGACACTTTACCATTTCTCAGAACAGTTTCTCTAGTCCCATTATTTCATCTGTTGTTACTGCTCACCCGTTTTTGTTTGGCATCACCCTGGCACTATACAATATTCCAGCCACCTACAATTCATTACACTTGAGAAATCTTTCCCTGTGAGGATTTAGCATAAGGAAAACTCTACAGGAAATTTTATGCACCTTGAGAAGGTCTATTCACATTTTCAACACCAGAGATTGCTCTTCAGTTAAAATCTATTATTGTCACTTTACAAACCTCTCCCATTTGAGAGCTCAGAACACTCCAAATTGAATTCCCCTGCAACATAAGGAAGTATTTTGGTTTTCCCTCCATCTGTGCAAAGAGGGTATCTTCACCATCGCCCTGTTCATCCAATGAGCTCCATTTGAATAGGAGCCTCTGTTAGAGTCAGAAAGGCACAGAAGCAGTGTTTGTTCAGAGGATTACCCATAAAGCACCTATTCCAGGATCAAGGCCAGTATCTTTTTCAAAAACTTTCCCATGGTGATATATCAAATCAGAGGCAGGATAAGAAACAGCACTAGCATCTCCTGACCCCTGCTGCTGGGCTCTAAACGCAGGAGACTACCTTTCCTCTTTTGCAGCAATTCGTTGCTTCTGCAACACGAAGCCTGTGTAAGGCTGGCATTACATAACAAGCTAATATAATAAAGGCACGTTGTCATTGTGTAAGACTTCACAGAAGAGTTTCATTTAGGGTTCATATTTAAAAATAATATAAGTGATATTGCCTCAAGCTCTCTACATTTTCTAATAAATAAATTTGGCAGCCAGAGTAGAATTGCCGAAGAGAAATAGAGTACGCATTCCTCAAGCTGATTACATTTCTGGGAAAGTATGTGTGCCAGGCAATTAAAGAACTTGAGTGTTCAGTTTATACAACCTTGGCTCATCTTTATCACCTTTGTCAAAGACATATACAATTTATATCTTACCACAGGTTACTCAGCTGGTTCAATTTGTTTTGTCTTATCCAAACAAACAAACAAACAACGACAATCGACCAAAAAACCCACAAAACAAAACACAAAAAGCCGCCACCTCTGAACTTTTACACCCCTGTGTGTTTTAGCTGTGAGTCCTAAATGGAGTCTCCCATGAATAATTCAGGTTCCTCAGTTTCTTATTTTAGCATCAAAAGTGTAGTGATACGTGACTAAAGGAAGTCTAGCCAAGAGCCTAGGAAGCTCCAAGTCAATCTGAAAAGGCGATTAAAGATATTTCTGTGACAGCGATTAATGGTATTGTTATTCAGCTTGTTGAAACAATCTTTTAAACCAAGAAAAAGGAGGGGGGGAAAAAAAGCCAATATTAACCTACAATTAAGTAGGTAAAACTATGAAGAAGGCTATAGCCAGTTTTGGAATGCTACTTATTTGGAAGGGTTCCAGTATCAGCAATGGTGAAAGGATATAAAAGGTGATGACTATATTTGTATTACGTAGCAATGATTTTTTTTTTTTCAAGAGCAGTATCAGGAGACAAACAACAGGCTTTTTCCTTCTTACATCATTCTCCAGATTGTACCAGTTTAGCAAGTTTAGTCCGAGGAGGAAATGATTCAGATTTCATCACTGCAGCCTAATTCAGCTTTTGTGACTTGTTTGAAAGAAGAAGAAAAAGCATTCATGCAATTTCTAACCACATCAACTGAGTTAAAAGGTGACTAATAAAAGTTCTTGAACCTGTTGCTTTTTATGATTGAAGGAAATTTTGCCTCAGCTTTACTGGCAGAAGAATAAGTCCCTGTACACTTTGGGGTTCACATACAGTCTTAACTAGAACACAGAAATATTTTAAGTGATACTTTCTAGCTTAAGAAAATTAAAAGGACTTTGGGAAATTGATATAAGCTACCCAGCTCCAAACAAATTGACGTAAGCATTATGCTTCACCATGGTAGGAGAAATCTCTTTTGTTTAGCAGAAACTCCTTCAGAAGATTAAGGTGCAAGGCATAGAAATTGCAGAGAAATCCACGTGTAAGCATTGCTGCCCACCTTCCCCACCTCACCACATGATTTAAAGTACTCACCACATGTGCGTCAGCTAAGAACTGCTGCTGTCTCCCTCTTTCCCACCACACATTGCAGACTACTAGCATGTTAAGCAACACAGGAGCTACATCAGACCTGAGGCACCTTTCTTCTACTGCTTAGCCATGATAAAATGAGATCTCAAATCCTGTTCATTGCTTTCTCTATGCTAACTGATCTTGGAGCCAGGAATATATGTGTCTTTTGAAATATGTTCACGGTACCTTTACTTTGAAGGTGCTTTAACTACTCCATTTAACAGTATCACAGTATCACCAAGGTTGGAAGAGACCTCACAGATCATCAAGTCCAACCCTTCACCACAGAGCTCAAGGCTAGACCATGGCACCAAGTGCCACATCCAATCTTGCCTTGAACAGCTCCAGGGACGGCGACTCCACCACCTCCCCGGGCAGCCCATTCCAGTGTCCAATGACTCTCTCAGTGAAGAACTTTCTCCTCACCTCCAGCCTAAATTTCCCCTGGCGCAGCCTGAGGCTGTGTCCTCTCGTTCTGGTGCTGGCCACCTGAGAGAAGAGAGCAACCTCCTCCTGGCCACAACCACCCCTCAGGTAGTTGTAGACAGCAATAAGCTCACCCCTGAGCCTCCTCTTCTCCAGGCTAACCAATCCCAGCTCCCTCAGCCTCTCCTCGTAGGGCTGTGCTCAAGGCCTCTCACCAGCCTCATCGCCCTTCTCTGGACACGCTCAAGCATCTCAATGTCCCTCCTAAACTGGGGGCCCCAGAACTGAACACAGTACTCAAGGTGTGGTCTAACCAGTGCAGAGTACAGATAAATTTTCCTCCGTTTTGGCATCAGTATATCATTTTCCCTATTTCTCCTTTATATATTTGTGTTGGGTTTGTCTGGGATTTTTTTTTGTTTGTTTGTTTCCTTCAGTGTTAAAGAGCTCTTACTTCATGCTTAGCTATCTTCACTAAACTTCTGCATTTCCCATAAGACTGTATGAACAGCCACTTAGGTACATTAAAACGTGCTCTTTTAAAGAAACACACACATAATGGCAAGAAACTGCTTCCACAAAATAGATCCCTTTGCAGCTTTAAGTACTCTGCATGGCAGCAGATAAAATGGCCTATCAATTAATGATGTTGAACCAATTGTGTTGGATTCTGTAGCCTTCCTTTACCTGGTAGGTGCTAGGTAAATAAGAAAGCAAGTATATAGGCAAAGGCCCAGGTTAGAGTTTGTCCATATACAAACCATGGAGTTTCTTTCCCTTTTAAAATCTTGCAGCCCATCACACATAGGTTTGTTTCCCAGCTTCTATGGCTATGCCTAGTCTTTGTTTCCTTTAACAACCTGACATGCCATTGGCTTTACATAACCTATTGCCACATCCCTTTTCCCCCCTTAATGCATTTACTGTTTGTATCCCACCCTCTGTTGAAATTCTTTGCTTTACCAGCATCTTTAACAGATGTCTCACATTTGTGAGTTCCTCATTTCCCATCATTTTCTCCAGATTAATTATTATTTTGAAATACTTTTCTGTATGCCCTAAAGTGTAGTTCCATTTTGATGTATCACCCACCTTTTCTGTATTATCTTCTCTCCTTCAAGATGCTTACAAGCATCTAACTAAGTTTAACCCTCTCTGCTCTAATCACCTATTTAGCCACTTTGGAGAACCTGAGATTACTTTGACCTCCCTGTACCACACAGCACTGGAATGCATCCAGAGAAAAACATCAGAGAGGCTTTCTGTTGAATCATTCAGAAGTTGACTCTCCAAAACTCTCTCCTACACCAATACCATCACATGCCATGACCAAAGGTTACAATGGCTCTTTATAGATGGGTCACAGGGAGAAGCGTCACAGAGGAAGAAGTGTTACTGAGTCAAATGAAAAAGCTGGCACATGACAGCTGGGTGTGAGCTTTTCATGAATTAAGCCAGGAGTAGAAACAAGGTCTCTAACCATGAGGTGTGATAGTCTCTCAGTACAAGGTATGAGGAAAGACTAACTTGTTGTTTTCTTTTTGTGCTTATGATAGAGAAGCGGTTACTCTGGAGTAGGAAACTCAATTCAGAGGCGTGGTAGATAGATCTCCCAGCCTTTCAGAGCCCTATTCTTTTGATAGCAAATGAAGAGACTTGCAGTATATTACAAAATATCCCTTACTGAAAGCACACCCAACGCATTACTGCTCACCTAGCCTATATACCGAATATGTTTTCTCCCCATTCATCTTTCTAGAATGCTTACACCCACTGGCATAGCTCCTGCTCCTCTCTCTGCACTCCAACACACTAAATAGCTAACAGTTTCATTCAGCCACATCCAGATTTATTATATTTGACCCTCTCTAGCAAAGCAAGATGGCTTTGCTCAAGTAACTGATCCCCCCAAAGTCAATGAGGGAACTCTAATGCAAGGAGCAAGTCTGAGGTCAATGCTTTCCAATAGGCAAGAAAGAAATATCGAGACAGTGAAGTCAGTGAGACAATTGAAGCACTTAAAAAAGAAAAATGTTTAAATAGGTGCTTTATTTAAAGCTGTAACTACTGCATCCCATACAAAGATAGCTGTGCTTTGTTTGGCTGTGTTTTTTAAAACTAGAAACAAAGCTTTTCTACCTTTAAGAGGTCAGGCTATGATCAAGCTTAATAGACCACAGACCATATATCAAAGATTCCAGTATACTTTTGAAAGAGAATTAAATCCTATTGCTTAGGTTAAGTGCAGCTCATCATAAGAGTTGAAGTCATCTCAGACATCAGAGATCTGCAGGCTACTGCACTCTTATTATTAAATATTTTTTTTCCATTTCAGCTGACTAGTGCCTAAAGGCTGATTGTACAGAATAGTTATAACTTGTTGGGGAAAAAAGGGGCAAAGTTGGTCTTTCAAGATGGATTAATGAATTCATTACATATTACATATTTATGGCCATCATCTAAGGAAAGATACCACACATCTAAAAAAATTGCCAAGATGGATCTTTAGAGAATTTTAAGGAAACATGCATGAGTCAAAAAAGAAAAATCTGAATATTTGGTCAGATTTTGGATACTTGTACATAAATTATTCTCAGCTTTTCTTTATGCAAATATAGTCATAATAAGAACTGCCCCCTAAAAACACAATAAGACAGGATAGCACATAAAAAAAGCAAAGTGCCTTCTTCCAATTAAAACAAATAATAATTGCAGTTATAATATTTGGTTCTAATTTAAAGTCAATAAACTGGATACTTTGACTTCCTTTATTGCCTTTTTTTACATTGCAATCTGAGTCTCACATAGTTAATTTAATAGTGACAATTAGAGTCTAACTATCTTGCAATATTTTTCCTTTTATGGGCCATAAGTGCAAATCTAACAAACTGATAATTGAGGATAGCAACTGATCACTTGTCCTAGGCAGCATTCAGCAAGTTTAATTTTACGCATCTAGGTGAAGAGTTGCCCAACAGTCAAACAAAAATAGGTAGAAAACAGAAAACTGTATAAAAAGAGGGGAACTGCTCTATTAAACTAGTGCAGAACACTTAAAACAAAGTGAATGTGTTTTCATTCAAACAATTTTTAAACGATGCACCACTGGAAGCATTACATAACCAGTCATAAAGTTTTTGCCTTTAAATCACACTTTAAGTGTCTCATCAAAATTGCATCTTGAAGGAAAGAAAATCATGACTTATTAAATATAAATACACGATGTTAAAAACTGCTTTTAGTGTGGTTATGTAATATTTATTGTTCTGTGGCTAAGGTCATATAAAGATCACATGTGACAGGTGATGTATTTTTATTACTCTCTTTATGTTGAATGCCTTTCTACTAAGCTAGTTTAAATGTCCTTGTCTCCTTGTTCTGGAAAGCATTTAAATCATGAAGTTCATAAGAACTGTTACACTCCAAATAATTCAGGAGCCTAATCAGAAGTACTTCTGAAGTTTCGTTTTGGAGACACCAGAGTTTAGGGTCAGGGGACAATTATATTTTCATTTCAGACCTCTGCAAAACTACTACATTTGCCCAGTTCTAACAGGTCCTGGCACGAGTTCCACGTTTAGGCTGCGACTACCAAAACTACTACTTCCAAGGCTGTATTTACCCAAATTGGAAAGCCACTGCCAGTCTGGTATGATTGCCAGCATCTTGCTCAAGAAGGCAGGGCAGTGCAGTAGGTCATTATGGGGTACAGCTTCTCTTTGCTGGCTCCTGGCTCTACCTGGCCATGCATGACCCTCTCTTTGAAGCCATGGCATTTATCAGCAGGTTTAATTACCCAAGGAGAGTGCTCCTCATTCAGAGAGCAGGTAGGACAGAAACATGTTGTGAAAGCAACAAGGAAATTCCCACCCCTGTGCCACTAATGAGATTCAACCCTGACCTAAAAGCAGCAGCAAACATTAAACTTCAGGTCCACAGAGCTATGGGCTCACTTGGGTTGCAGAAAGACAACCATTTATGTTTTTGGGTTTTTTATATATAATTACCATTTCTGACCATTGTAGTAAGGACTCTCTAGGATAACAAAAGAAACTTGCTTTGTTCTTCACCAGGAATACTTTTTTGCATTACCAGAGAACAAGTATCAGCGTTAACAAAAGAGAGGATGCTTTTAATATCTAACCAAGGGTTTTCTATTTTGAGGAAAGACAAGCCACTCCTTTGATAACACCTTTGTGTGGCCAGTACAAATGACTGTGTGCCTATATTTGCAAAGTGGTGCCTCTGTTTTGATAAATCAAACGGAGTCCAGAGTACTTTTACAGATTCTAAATGAAGAGAGGAACAGATCTTCCTTCCTTTGAAGTTGTGGCTAACTTCCAAGTTACTTCAAAAGGGAAGAAGTTTGGGTACTTGCTTGCAGTTAACAAAGGTGTAACAGTGGGATTTGGCTTAAGGTGTAGGAAAACATTCCCATTAATCAGCAAGATAAGAATAAGTCATGTTCAACCCCAAACCACTCCATTACTTTTGAAAGAAGACAAAGTTAGACTAAACCCATTGATGCCTTTACTAGTAGAAGAGTTTTGTGGCCTTACATCAAAGTTTCGGCCTGTAATTCAATGAAGTCAAAGCTTTTTTTTGTTTTTTAAACTAAAATAGACTAATGTGGCCTTCTGTATTCTTTCAGAAGTGCTCAAGGTACCAGTTATTTCTTCAATAATTATATTGTACAGTATCACACACTGAAAACGCAGTCAAAAAAATGTAAATGGGTTGTAAGTGTCAATGCAAATTCTCCCATTCTGAGAATGTGCAATATGCAAGCATGGGTTATTTATTAATTTTTGTCATCACTGATTGATATCTTGATTAATTGCCAGAAGGCATTGGACCAGGTGTTAACTATGTGCAGATTGGATGCAGTGTTCTGTGAACTTCACGCTGTATTAAAGGCACAGACATGCCCAGTTGGAGCAATAAGCCTTTGTTTGCTTTGGCAGGGCTTGCAGCTCCCCGGGGCCAATGCCATAAAGAGGTTTCTGTTAGAAGCCGCAGTGCTCATTGTAGAAAAATTGCCCCTCAAAAATTAGCATGGTACAATGAAGGATGCATAACGTTACGCAAATGACAGCTGCTTAGCTGAAACAATGGCTAGGAGATGGCATTTGCCAGAGTGCATATCTCATGTAAATTAACTTACTAACTGTTTCAGGAAAAATAAAAGAAGGGAAGCCTGAACCTGTGCAACCAATCCAAAGATCCATCCTGGAGACGCAGAAGAACTGCAAACTCCCACTAATATCAAAGAAAGTTGGATTGAGCTCTCAGCCTCTGTCTCTTGGATGCTGCCAGGATCTGAGTGGGCATGAGCTGCCAGCAGTGAAGTTTGACTCACAGGGGCAGGCCAAAGCCCTGAAATCTGCTTTACAGGTGGAAATACAAAGTCTTTTCTCCATCGGTGGAAAATTTGCAGCTTCTGAATCAGCACAAAAGGGAAACCATCAAAGCCTTCATCCACAGAAAAGAGTGGAGCCCACACTGGAGCTGCACATGGCCTCCATCGTGCACTACACTCTCCTTTACCCACCTTGGGGAATCTAAGCTCTCCTACAGTTGCAGCTCTAATCTTTCACTGTGTTCACCCAGGGGATGGGTGGAATTTCCCCTGATTTACAGTCACAAGCAAAAGGGCCTAGAGGAGCCAAAATGCTGTGACAGGGCTCAGAATCAGTGCCGGGGCCTTTGTGTCCTCTGCACAGCAGAAGGGACATTGTCCTTGTTCAACCGATTAGAAATACTAATCATTGACATCAAAATCTAGCCTTGGAGTGCAGGACAGAGCAGGAAAAGCTATGCAGCAGGAAAAAAGAAACAAGATTGCGGGGTGGGGGGAGGGGAAGTTGCAATCCGTTCTGGGTTGAGTTGCATTGGTTTTTGCATCTTCCAGTCTAGAAATGCCTTGGTTTACTTTGAGCTTCTTGTTGGAAATTAAATTCACAGGAATGTATGGCATAATATGTGGGAACAGAAACAAAGTCCTGTGCTCAGTTTAGCACTAATGCGTACTTGTATTTATTTTTAATAGATTCAAGGGGGGGTGTCAGCCAGATATGTCAAGAGAAAGAAGCCAGGTTCAACCCTAGAATCCGGAGCTGTAAAATAAAATATGCTGAAAGTCAAGAGTAAAGCAACCAATTATTTGTCTTTCCTAAGGGAGGAGAACAATCACTTCGTATAGAGGAGCTGGAGGGGGAAAGGAGGAGAGCATGGAGCACTGGTTTGATTTACATAGGAGTTTCCTTTTATAGTGCAAGGATTAACACAGTCCCTACTGAAAAGGCTGGAGAGCTCTGAAAGCAAACAAGGTGCTGGTGGTTGGGATTTTTTTTTCTGCTGCTTCAGAGAGGGCCCCGTGATATTGCAACTGTTGCTCATCACATTAGCTGTGTGGGAACAGGAAAAAAACCCGTACAGTGAAGGGGGGAGAGAGGGGAGATGGGCTCAGTGCGTGGGGGAGGGGCCCATCAGTTGACAGCAAAGCAAAGCAATTAAAACCTAAAATAAGAGGTGGTTGTGAAATGGTCTTTGCATTAGGACACAGCCAACAAAAATGTTTACTTTGTAACAGAACTACTATGGTCTGAAGAATAAATCAAGCCCAAGTAATTACTCATCACCTATTTGGGGATGGAAAGAAAGTGATGACGCCAGGGAGGCAGGGCTCAGCCCCACCGAACCCCGACAGCCACACTGGGAATTAATGTGGCTGCTACTGCTGGAATCACAGAACTACATTTGCATAACATGGATCCATAAGTATAACTCTAAGCCTCTATACCACATCCAGTTGGGAATAATGGGAAGCCAGCATGGCAGGATCAGTGTAATTAAACTTATTTCAGAGGCCAGATCTGTGATGATGGGCTCCAAATTTTAAGGTGAGTCTTCTAAATGACACCAGTCTTTCAGGACAGCATATTTTCTGTGGAGCTATTCCTAAGCTGCCTATAGACCACACGTAGCGCAACACATAAAAAGTGAGATTCAACTTGTTAAAACCAACACAGAAGCACAAAGCAGATGTTTTTTAAGTTCTTTGAAAATAAGATCTCCTTGTAAAAATGTTGCACTTTGGGGATGAAAATATTTTGAAACAAGCAACCAACCAACCACAAATCCCTCAAAAATTGTTGATGCAGTGAAAGTTAGCAGCAAGCATCTCTAGATGCGGAGACAAAGAGCTACGTGCACAGAAAACTCCTTTTGGACAGTTTCAGCCATAGGTTGCCATACCAACAAGCTTAAAATGAAGGAACTGATGTAACTCCATTATGGATTTCAGTCTGCTAATACGTACCAGCCTGCAATTTGGTCTTCTGTTTTCAAAAAAAAGGTTTCCTGAGTTTTAATTTAAATTTACATAAATCTTAACTTGTCTTCACAGATTAGTGCCTCATTTCATGCACTTCTAAACACAGAAAATTTTTGTGTTAGCATTGCAGACAGCTAGTTTGATGAAATTTAGGCTATTAATCTAGTTGATAGACATTCAAGTGTACTTTATAGTAACAAACCATTGGTAAAGAATGTGTTTCTACAGACACAACCATAAGTAGCAGTTCCTTTAGAGTGTGATGAGGCCATGCATAAGAGCAGGATACAGACTAGTTTCGTGGCAGAACTGTAACATAAGATTTGGGTACAGGATTATGAAGAACATCTAACGTGATCCTTCACAACTGGACAACTATGACAATCTCATTCATAGACTTGTCCTAATACATCTTAAAAGTCTGCTTTCTTGTCCTTTTATGTTTTCCAGTACTTCACAGTTCTGTTGATGATTAGAAATCTTGGATGTCCATTGTAGCTTTATTCACAACCAGCTAAAGGTTTTGCTTTGCTAACAACATTGGGGTTTAGATTAACTGTTTTCCCCACCTCTATTATTTACCCACCTGATTTGTTTGTAGACAGAAACTATGCCCTTTCTTTGCCTTCATTTTACTAAAAAAAGCCAAACTTTTTTCAGCTCCACTCAATAAAACAGACTTTCCATTTTTCTAGTCCTCTCTTCTAACTTTTCTTTGAAGCTGCTCCAGTAAACCACACTGTTGAATATGAGTGACTGAAAGTTACATCGTATTTTGTGTATACAAAGCCTTATTTACAAGCATTAACAGCACAAGCATTAAGAGCTCACGCATCTACTGCAAATAATTGCCTGCACTCTATTTGCCTTTTTGTGGTCAGATCACAAGGTAGCTCACAACGATCCTCTGTTTAACAGCTATGCCCTGCAATAGTTGTTGTACACCCTAACAGCATGACTGTTACTATTTCTTTTACCCAGTTTCTGGTTGATAAGCTCACAGTTTATGACAAAACCTGATGCCGGTATTCCTGAAGTCATGACCTCACCCTTTGTACCATATAATTCCTGGGACACCCTAGGTTTTAAATGACCTGAAATCACAACGCTTCATGCTTTTATGCCTCCAACATTGTTGACAACAACATGTCAAATTGCCACACTAACTTCCACAACCCCCCCCCAACAATTCCTGAAACAGTCTATTATTCATCTCCCTCTCTTGACTTATTTTACAATACTTGCTTTATCTTCTTCTCAGCTATTACTTCCCTATGTAAATGCTTCTATGAAAAACCAGTAAGTTAGATGTAGCACAGTTGGCTTGCCCATAAGATCAGGTATCACATCAAAGAACACTATAGGATTAGTCTGGCACGATCACCTTTTGTTAAAGCAACACCACATTTTTATCATATTCTCTACTTACTATCTTGTCTAATAATACCTACCCTCAGAATTTGTTCCAAAAAGTTGCATACTTCTCAGGCCAGACTAACAAGTTTGTAGTTGCCTGGATAATTTTTTCTATATTTCCTTGTGTCTGTGGATAATACATCTGCTATTCCACAGTCACAACAATAACTTGACAAACACATTAGAAGCCATCACTGATGGAATTCCACTGCACACTGCCAGGTTCTTAAAAAAAAAAAAGGGGGGGGGGGGGGTGTTGCTGAGTTTTGTTTGGTTTTGTTGTTGTTGTTGTTTTTAATGCAGAATATCTGCTACCTACATCCCGAGTGTATGAAGTTCTTCAGCCATACTTTCAGTTCAGGTGCCCCAGTCTTCACTTTATACACTCATTCTCATTAGAATTCTTGGCTTCACCTTAACACTTTGAATTGTCATATTTATTTGAAAAAACAAAGGCAAAGTATCAACTTACTTATTAGGAGACTACACACTTTGATTGCATCACTGCTGACCAACCTAGCTTCCTCGTTCCTGGTTCTCTTTTATTTGTATGGATAAGAAAGTTTTACTATTCAACTTCCTTTGTGAGGACACGGTCAGCTTGACCTCTGGCAGTTCTGAAAGCTGCATATAGGCTCGAGACATTTTTCAGCAATCTGTTTTATTCATTTATATGTTGACTGAACTGCAAGACTTTCAGGTTTGGCAGGATGTGTGGAAGAAAAATGGATTTATGTTACATTACAAAATGAGAAAAATACTTCCACCATCTCTTCTGCAGAATAAAGATGACAGATTTAGGTATCTAGAAGGACGTTCAGAAAGATCTAATGAAAATTTGATATGAAAAGGATTCACTGCTGAAACAATCTGAGTGCAGCCAAGACCCAAATTATCATTAGAACCTTATTTTCTCTCTTGAAATCGTGCTTTGACAGCATGCACATATGCTCATAAACGCTGTGAGCTTGCAGGAAGCAAAGTAATCTCTGTGAAGGAGGTAGCTTAAGGTCGGCTTCCTTAACATACAACACTCTTTATTATAGCATTGCTCAGGGAAATAGGGGGTAAATTTATATCCACGGCTGCAGGTCATTTTGCTTCTGAGACTTCAAAGGGTAAGGATAGTAGGGGTTATCCCATTCCATTCACTTCTTCCCCCACCTCCAGTGGCACTCATGTGGAATGACCAAACCTCAGTTTTATCATGTCACTGAACAAAGTGCCATGGTCTAGCCTTGAGCTCTCTAGTAAAGGGTTGGACTCGATGATCTATGAGGTCTCTTCCAACCTTGGTGATACTGTGAAAGTCTCTGAGTGACAAGGGAAATTGTTCTGGAGAATTTGCAGTAATACCAGCTATTACAACTAATTGTACTAAATTCTTGTCTTCTTATACAACCAACTATTGAGTTGTCAGTATACTGCAGCACCTGATGTCTTCTGGGAATGTGTTGGATGGATAACTTGTTCCTGTCTTAGCCCAACCAAAGTCAGGTCTTGGAGTAAAGACACTTCATAAGGGTTGGACCTTGGATTTGGCCTGAGATTTCTGAAAGTTTCATCTGTGTGCTATGTATTAGCATCTTTGTTCCATGCAACCTGAACAGGGCACAAGTATAGGACTGTAAAGCAGTGCTGCAATCTGGTAGGAGGATCAATGCAAGACACAACTGGTATATCCATTGTGAGATCATGCAAGAAGTTATTTTTTCTGGTTCAGGGAAATAAGAATGTTTGATCCCAGTACTGTTAACAACAGCAGGCACAGGGACTGTGTGTCTTTCTGAAAGCTCCAGAATATTTGAGAGTGTGTAGCCTTTGAGACCAGAGCAGGAAAGAGGAAAGCAGCTGTTCCCCCTACCTTCTCACTCCCAAAGCGGAAAAGTGAATTGCTGTACTCCAGCCTCAAGGATCATAATTACACATCAAGGACTTTGATAGTGACATCCCAAAATAAGAACCAGCCATTTTCAGACTCGACATTTGTCAGCAGCTTGGACATAGTCCCATTTATCTAATTGAAGAAGGCAACATCTGCAGTCACCACATCCAGGTCATTCCTTGCAGGTTCATTGGCATAGGTGCATTAATACAAATACAGGACTGTCCCTCACATCTTTTACTCCCAGATTTCCTCTCAACCTAGGTGAGTCCTCAGGTTGAGGGCTCTGAGACAATCAGGCTTTCTGTAGACTTGGGACTGTGCCACAGCCCTGTGGAAACTACTAAATAGCAGGTAAGGGGAGCCTTATGAGAGTTTCATTTTAAATGAATGACACCATGGCCATCTCAGTGAATATCCAACTTCTGGAGGCTTTCCTTACCCTCCAGCATCCTGGCTGCACACCTCATCCTGACAAGCCAAATCTGAGCATGTTCGTCTGAACATGTTAAGGAATATGTGACAGCCACAATCGGATCATAACATTACTAGAGAATGAGGTACATCAACATGAAAATACTATGAGGGTGAGATCATCATCTCCTCAGTCAGTTCAGCACAGCTTCTATCAAACTGTGTGTCAAAATACTGCAAAAACTCCATGGGCTTTGTGTAAAAAGTGTTTACATGCTGCCAATACTTTAGGTGTTACCTACCCACTGATTACAACGGCATCAGATCATGCTAGTTATGGAAGAGTTATGGTCAGGCACCCAGCTGCAGCATCAATGTCCTGCTTCATCTGTGTTGAGTCACTTGTATAGACATGCCCCAGCTTTGATACAACCACTGTTAGTAATAGAATGGAAGTTGTGAGAAGGAAACATAACAGTAACTGCTTTTGCCTTGATGTGATCACAGACATAGCTAGATTCCCACTGTACCGGAAAAGCTCAACCAAGATACCATGTAAGCAAGCAAGTGCCTCTGTGCAGCTGCAGTCATCTCACCCATTCAAAACATCAGACCAGACAAGTTGTATTATATCAAAAATATTCAATGTTATTTCCTTCTTAAAAAAAAAAAAAACTCCATCAGAATGGCCAGCAACATCTTTATATCTCACCAGGATTTCTAGCTCAAGGGACGGCAGTGTACTATGGTTGGTCTTCCTTTTTAACCCTACTTTCTCACATAGTGACAAAACATGGAAACTTTGCTTTGAGAGTTATGGGAGAGCAAGAAAACTGGTTTTCTTTTCTTTTTTTTTTAAGTTAAACCGGTTTGCTCACCAATAATAACAAAAGAGCAGAATAAAGGGGAAAACCCTTCAAGCTCATGCCTCAGCTGCCAAACTAAAATCATGGGGTGGGCAAAGAAGGAAAAAAGCAAGTTAGCAGCTGCAGTGGAAATGTCACATGAATAACCTGAGGAAATGGGTGTCACAGGTACTAAGAGGACTGCCTGGCCTTCCTTCCCAGCCCAAGAGAAAGTTGCTGAGAGGATACATGTGAAAGAGACTGCAATATAATCAAAATATACATAGTCCTAACCCACAAACTCTGGAACCAAAATGAGTTTTCCCTAATATCAGCAACACAAAAGTACTGTTAAAATTCTCAAGATGGATTCCATCACTAGAGGTTCTGTGTATTTTTCTCTGTGCACTGCAATGTCCAATAAAGAAAAGCAGCACAAGTGGCCACTGCTACCATATGGATAAGAGTTGTAAAACCAGGAGTTATAAGTAGAAAATATATTTATGGCATTAAGGAAAGAAAAGAATCACACATGCTATGCTGAAAGGACCCTTTGTTATCATCAAAGAATTCAAAACACAAAGAACTAATCCATATGACATGAAAAATATTTTATGGGGTGGGGAATTATTAGCACATCCTTTTTATTAAGTGTAGTATCTTAGCCTCACATTTCTGAGTTCAGGGTTGAAGAAGAGGGGTCAGCAGAGGGCTTTAAGCTAGACCCATTACTCTCTTGAAAAGATGAGAATGAAAATAAGCTACACTGCAAATAACTGTCCCTTTTTGATAATTAATGCCATGATACTGCATCTGGAGATATCTGAATGACATACCTCTTCATTACCAAGAGGTAACTGCATCTTCAATTTGATTAATATAATTTTAAAAACCATCATACCAGGTGCCTTATATTTGGAAAATCTTGAAAGCTTTCAGATGCACAAACACCCTTCCCACCGCTCTTGGCTTATCTTTTATTTACCCTACTGGGTATACAACAATTGATGCTTCTTCAAAGCAAGGACTTCCCAGCTGATTAGCTGTGCTGAGCTGGCTAAGCTTATTAAAGGTGATTAATGCATTCAAGTATTTTTCCCCCTGCTTGTTAGTTCAATTTCTTGCTCATTATGCTACTGGTCTTTTTATATTAAAACAGACCACCTGGATAGCAGAGAACTTCATAATCTGTGTCCAACAAGATCAACACCTGTTGTACATGTAATTAATCATAAGGCACTGCATGGCTGTATTCAGTTAAAAAGCTGAGATTATTTAACAAGAGAAGCAACATACCATGTTAGCAATCAGCTTTCAAATCCTTAAAATGTAGTTTAAAAAAAAAAAAATCAGAAGTGAGTCAGTACAAAGGGGTTCATAATTATTCTCTCTCCATATTTAGGAGTCCATATGGCATTTATGACGTATAAAAGTCAGCATACAATTTTCTGATGAAAAATTCAGATCTTAAAAAAAAAAAAAAATCTCATTCTCCTTGAGGCTAAGGGAAAAAAAAAAATACATCAAATGGTCTTTCTGCCCATGACATTTTTTCTTTATGTGAAGAAACCAAAGAGGTTTTGGTTATTACATTATAAAAACAACCTAGAGGTTCTATATACTGTATCAGTCTGAACACAGATCGGGAACCACAAAGTCAAATCATGTCTGTCTAACTGACTCTGTGGTTTAGCAAGTAGCTTAACTACTTTGATAGGGTTTCATCATCTATAAAATGTAAGAAAAAATATTAACTGGACTAGAATTTTACAGGATTTAATGTATATAACATACTTCCAAATAGTAAGGCCTCATAAAGGAACTTGGTAGAGGAACCCACAAGAAAAGGTGCTATGCTGGACCTAGTCCTCACCATCAAGCAGGGGCTGCTGAGTGAAGTGAAGCTGAAGGGTAGCCTTGGCTGCAGTGACCATGAAATTGTAGAGTTTAAGGTCCTCAAGGCATCATGGAGGGTGCATAGCAAACTCACTGCTCTGAACTTCAGAAGAGCAGATTTCAACCTCTTCAGAGACCTCCTTGGCAGGGTGCCATGGGAAAAAACTCTGGAAGAAAGGGGGACCCAGGAAAGCTGGTCAGTGTTCAAGTATCACCCCCTCCAGGCCCAAGAGCAATGCATCCCAAAAAGGAGGAAGGCAGGTAAGAACATCGGGAGGCCTGCATGGATGATTAGAGAGCTCCTGGACACACTTAGATGCAAGAAGAAAGCCTGCAGAGAGCGGAAGCAAGGGCAGGGAACCCGGGATGAATACAAAGAAATTGCTCGCGCAACCAGAGCTCAGGTTAGGAAAGCTAAAGCCCAGTTAATGTCTGGCTAGGGACATTAAGGGGAACAAGACGAATTTCTTCAGGTATATTAGTGAGAAAAGCAGGACAAGGGAGAATATGGGACCCTTGAAGAAGGGAAATGGAGAGCTGGTGACAAAGGATGTGGATAAGGCTGCGGTGCTCAATGACTTCTTTGCCTCAGTCTTCAACAGCAAGGGCTCCAACCACAATGTCCAAGTCCCAGAAGGCAAAAGTAAGGACTGGGAGAAGGAAGATCTGCCCACAATAATTGAAGCTCATGTTCATGAGCACCTAAAGAATCTGAACATGCACAAGTCCACAGGGCTTGACAAGATCCACACACAGGTCCTGAGGGAACTAGCAGATAAAGTTGCTAAACCACTGTGGCAAGGTCATGTCAGACTGGGGAAGTTCTTGCTGACTGGAAAAGGGCAAACATAGCACCCATCTTCAAGAAGGAAAAAAAGGATGACCCTGGCATGTACAGATCAGTAAGTCTCACCTCTGTGCCTGACAAGATCATGGAGCAGATCCTCCTGAAGGCTCCACTAAGGCAAATGGAAAACAAAGCAGAGGTGATTGGTGGTAACCAGCAATAGCTTCACTAAGGGTAAATTATGCCTGACAAATTTAGTAGCTTCTTATGAAGTCACAGCAACAGCAGACAAAGGAAAGGCAACTGACATCATCTACCTGGACCCGAGTAAGGTGTTTGACTCTGTCCCACAAGACATCCTGCATAAGGAATTGGCTGGATAGTTGCATGCAGAGAGTGGTGATCAATGGCACAATATCCCCCAGAGACCAGTGGCAAGTGACATCCCTCAGGGGTCAGTGCTGGCACCAGTGCTGTTTAACATCTTTGTCAGTGATATGGAGGGTAGGTATAGGCTGGATATTAGGAAGAAGTTCTTCACAGAGAGAGTGATTTCCCATTGGAATGGGCTGCCCAGGGAGATGGTGGAGGCACCATCCCTGAGGGTCTTCAAGAAAAGACTGGATGAGGCACTTAGTGCCATGGTCTAGTTGATTGGATAGGGCTGGGGGATAGGTTGGACTGGATGATCTTGGAGGTCTCTTCCAACCTGGTTGATTGCATGATTCTATGACAGAGGAATCGAGTGCACCCTCAGCAAGTTTGCAGATGACACCAAGCTGTGTGGCACAGTTGACTTGCTAGAGGGCAGGGATGCCATCCAGAGGGACCTGGACAGGCTGGAGAAGTGGGCCCAGGCCAACCTCATGACATTCAACCAGGCCAAGTGTAAGGTCCTACACCTAGGTCAGCACAATCCCAAGCAGAGATACAGACTGGGTGGTGAATGGCTGGAGAGCAGCCCTGAGGAAAATAATCTGCTGGTCTGAGTTGACGAAAAGCTCAACATAAGCCAGCAGTGTGCACATACAGTCCAGACAGCAACCACGTCCAGGGCTGCATCAAGAGAAGCACAGCCAGCAGGGCAAGGGAGGGGATTCTCCCTCTTTGCTCTCATCAGACCCCACTTGGAATACTGTGTACAGTTCTGAAGCCTCCAACACAAGGAGGACATGGAACAGTTAGAGTGAGTCCAGAGGAGGGTCACAAAGATGCTCGGAGGGCTGGAGCATCTCTGCTATGAGGACAGGCTACAAGAGTTGGGGCTTTTCAGCCTGGAGAAGAGAAGACTTTGAAGAGACTTTGTAGTAGCCTTCCAGTATCTGAAGGGGGCCTACAGGAAGGCTGGAGAGGGACTATTTACAAGGTTTTATAATGACAGGATGAGGGGGTAATGGGTTTAAACTGTCAGAGGGGAGATTCAAACTAGATGTTAGGAAAGGTTCTTTCCAGTGAGGGTTTTGAGACATTGGAACAGGTTACCCAGGGAGGTTGTGGATGCTCCCTCCCTGGAGGTGTGCTAGGCCAGTTTGGATGAGGCCTGTTTTAGTGGGTGGTGTCCCTGCCTATGGCAGGGGGTTGGATCTGGATGATCTTTGAGGTCCCTTCCAACCTAAACCATTCTATGATATGAGTATTACCACCTTAGTTATGATGTGTTAAAGTGGAAAAGTCATGTTCTGCTAACAGTGAAATGATATATCTCTGATCCACAAGATTTACTGCGAAAGATAAGACCAGAAATATTACAAGTGTTTGTTTGAAAGAATTACAACAGCACCATGCATGCAGGAAAAGCAGAAGCCCTATAAATATCAGCAAACAAATAAAACACCTTGAGCATTTACACTCACACACCAAAAAAAAAGCATCACTAGACCATCAGCCTAATACATGTTAAATGCATCTGCATGAATTTTCATACCAGAAGCTTCAACACATTCTTAAAGCAGACTGAATGAGGAACAACCAGAGAAAAAAATTAGAAACCTAGATCTTACTAGAACCATACAAGTGGGTAACACTGCCCAAAACCATATGCACTACGTACAATCTGCAACTAGGGATGGGAGCTGGATGGTCAGTTAAGCTGAATGCAAAGATAATGCCTGCATTCAGTAGTATTTTCCCTAGAGATCTCTAGGTTCTGCAGAGATCAGGAGTGTTGTGGGTTTTATCACATCGTGACCTTCAGCAGAGCAGGTGCAGGAAGATTCTTACCGAGGTTACCATCTCCTTTATAACTAACAGCACACAGGTCTAACCACCTGCATGAATTAAACTCATCAACCTGTCCTGTTCTATGTGCAGCCCGCACTGCCACATAGAACAGCCCTAAGAAACTTACTCAGACTGTATGATATTTAGTGCAAACCAGAAAAATTCCAAGAAAAAAAAGAAACCCTCTGCATCACCTGGGCGCTCATTCCCATCCATCCTCCATCCTGCCCATTCTCTGATTTCTGATTATTTTTCCTTCAATGGCTTTTCATCAAGATTTTGTTTTACCACCAGTAGGTGAGAAGAAACACACACAAATTGTCTTTTTAAAATGCATAATATACAGATGGATCAACTGTGACCTTTTATGCCTCCCTTTTTTACTTTGTAGCTGTACTTTCCATTCAAGAAAGCTAGAGATCCACGAATACACGCTTGTCTAAAAGCAGGTAGCTGACTAAGTAGTTTGTTTCAAACGGCTTGGTTCCTCTCCTCCAGTCTGAGGGAAAGCCTTTAGGTCATATAATAGTATAGGACATATATCATCACAAGCTGAGGCAGGCAGAAGGTCCCACCCATTCTTCCTGAACAATCCTCATTGTTATCACCTGCTCAGCACTGATCTGCAACCAACTCATTACCACCTCTGCCAAGAGCTGGGGAAGCAAAGGAACCACTGAACACAGGTCCAATGAGAAGACGATTAGAGGTACAAGTATCAACCAAGCTTCAGTGATACTGAAACCCACATCATTTTCATAACCTTCCATCACGGATGCAGGGAGGGGATTGACGAACTCGCGGTCTTCGGGATTTACCGGCAGCAAGACTAAACTCCATCCTTTCCGTATCCTCCTGCTAAAACTGATAAAAATCCTCCTAATTAATGACATCAGCAAAGACCCTAGTGCAGATGGAGTGAAGACGGCTTCCGAGGATCACATTGTGCCAGACACTCATAGCAAAGATCACATGTGCAGACAGACACACTCCCAGCTTCGAGTGATGCAAAAAGTGTCTGGGAATCTAGACAATTCACATCAGTTTCTGCAGATGTCTCACTTGTTATCTTAAACAAAACCATATCAAAAACCTTGGTGTGTTTAATTTGCAGTTGCCAGTTTCAGCTTTGTCACTCTCAGAAAGTTATGGCTACACTGCCAGTGCTGTCTGCTTAATTCAACCTACAACCAGTTCAGCACAAACTCACAATTCTGTGTTTGTGAGAAATATGCAATACAAGTATGCATGAAAGTGCCAGTATTTCTATATTCCTCTGGCCTGCCTAGGGCTTTTGCAGCTCCAAATGATCAAAAATAACACTAAGATCCAATTCCCTTGCTCAAGATTTTTTTTGTTTGCTTTTTTTTAGAGGTACGTTGTCACTCAATGAATATTTTTCTGTCCTCTCTGGATATCGTTTCTCAGTTACATGGTATTTCCATCTCAAAGGGACTTCAGCCCTCCAGTCACCTTTAACTGTAAGCCCTGCCAAGCATGCCAGGAAGTGTGGGTGGACCATGCACAGATAATACTCAGTTCTGGAAAGGGAGACAGAAACAAGTCACACTCAGCAATGAATCGATTGCTCAAGCTCCTGGTGAAACCAAGCAATACATTTCTGATACACTGAGTTATTAGACTGTATTTTCAAGGTACTATTGAAACACTATAATTAGTGGGCTGATACAGGAGAGTGACATGCCATTTGAAGCATTTCAGAGAGATACTCTTTCCTCTTCCAGATGGAAATTTGTTTAGTATATCTTCCCCCAGGCAGATTTCCTCTGTTACTGATAAACAAGGGGAAAAGGCAAAAGATGTGCCAGTTTCCTTTATGTTTTCTGCAGAAGCTTCATCTAAAAAAAAAATAATTCAAAAAGTGTTTATAGCATATTTAGTTATAATTACATCAAGTACAAAGTTAGTAAAACATATTTGCTTTACAGGAGACATTTTTGAAGAGTAACACTTAAGCAACTGTCCGAGCTAGACTGTTGACTGTATCTGCACCCTACCACTGCATAGCTCATTCCACCCTTTGCTTTCAACTTCGACATGGTATTTGCCTTCATTTCCTAAACCTCTCTAAACCAGAAAAGAAAATGCACAGAAATTTTCCTAACTAGCCTAAAGACACTCTCCCAATTACCATCTCATCTAACCTTCCCACTGAACAACTCCCACTTGCCGCTCACAAAACATGCCAGATCCTATTTTCACGCACCTGAAGCTACAAGAATCTTCTCCCAGGCTGCAGAATGAGCTCCAGACAACGTGATGTGGTTGTAATGATGCAATTGCCTGTACCATTGGATGTCAGAGGGGAATGGTAAAGATGTAGATCACTGTGCACATGGGGAGCATGGCTGAAAATGTCACTCTCCATAAGATGATTGTTCAGGGTAGGTTGGATGCAAGTGCAGTGATGCCATCCCAGCTGACTTGGTCATTGCTGTGTGAGTCACCAGCAACCAGAGTTGCCATTATGGCCTGGGAATTCAGCAGAGGCATCAAGGACTGAACTACTCCATTTTACAGATGGTTCATTAGCTGGGTGGAAGCACATGAGAGCACTCAGAGAGCAATAGGAAGAGGCAAGGGGCAGGAGAATTAGACTAAAGTTGTTTGGCAGCAGCTTCCAGATGAACTAAAAATCACACACAGCAAAAATAGCAAGGGTGTATTTGCCAGCTGAGAGTGGCCACGTGCCAAGTTTGAGGTCTTAAAAATTAACTGCTTTTGAACTATACAGGAACAACAACAACAAAGATCTCTTATTTAAGCTCAAAAGATTTTTTCATGCCTATCTAAGCTACTAATGAAAAAACAGGAGGAAAGAAAGAGACAATATCTTCAGGCTGAGAATCAGAAGAGTCAACCCTTGAGCAGTATGTTTGATTATATATTAATTTTAGGGGCTTCATTACAATAAACAAAACCAAAGCATCCATTTCAGCTTCCCTGATAAATAATTCACAGACATATACACATACATACACGCAGAAACCTAAGGTGTTCTCACATATCCTTACTCAAGCAGCTGCTCAAATACAGTTTTTAGGCAGATCCTCTGAGGTCCAAAAATACCAAGTATCAATGAGAACATTCCCCCAACAATTTGATATGTGAAAATCCCCTTGGAAATCAGCCCTCACAAAACTTCACATTTGCCAATTTGTGTGTACTGCTTATTACACATTTCTATTTAAAGCCAAAACAGTACCCATACACTGCTCAGTGCCTTGCTTCTGAAAGCTAAGGGGCTGGAAAGCTGAGACTTTTTTCGACTTGCACAAAGTCACACAGGAATTCCAAAACCAGCATAGGAACCAGAAGCTGGGCTTTCTGCCTTTCCCCAACAGCACGTGTCCATCCATGTGTCCACCACCATTTGTGTTCTTTTTTAGTAAAATTTACATGCTGCTTCTGTATTTTTTCAGTTAATATGATGGCTCTATGATAAAATGTATATATGTGTGCCTTTCAGAAGCCTGAACTTCAGATAATGGAGGAACAGTGTGGCCAGTAGGAGAAGGGAGGTTATTCTTCCCCTGTACTCAACACTGGTTAGGGCACATCTTGAGTCCTGTGTCCAGTTCTGGGCTCCTCAATTTGAGAGAGGTGTTGAGATACTGGAACATGACCAGAGAAGGGTGACAAAGCTGGTGAGATGCCTGGAACACAGCCCTGTGACGAGAGGCTGAGGGACCTGGAGAAGAGGCTCAAGGGTGACCTCATTTTTGTCTACAACTACCTAAAGGGAGGTTGCAGCCAGGTGGGGGTCAGTCTCTTCTCCCAGGCAATCAGCAACAGAACAAGGGGACACAGTCTCAAGTTCTGCTGGGGGGAGGTATAGAATCATACAATCAACCAGGTTGGAAGAGACCTCCAAGATCATCCAGTCCAACCTATCCCAGCCCTATCCAGTCAACTAGACCACGGGAGGAAGTTCTTCACAGAGAGAGTGATTTGCCATTGGAATGAGCTGCCCAGGGAGGTGGTGGAGTCACTGTCCCTGGAGGTGTTCAACAAAGCCTGGATGAGGCAATTAGAGCCATGGTCTAGTTGACTGGATTGGGCTGGGTGATAGGATGGACTGGATGATCTTGAATTGATTCTATACATGTTCAGTTTGAGACAGCAATACGGCTTAAAAAGCAGAAAACTACCAAAAATCATCACAAGATTCCCTCCCCCCCCCCCCATACTCATACACATATACATACAAAGAATAATAATTTTTTAAAGTCTTGACTTGCTGACCCAATTACTAGCAGCTGCTCCTATAAAGGACATTTCAGAGCCCTTTTCATTTCTACTTTCAGTATATCTTTCAAGCACTCAAGACAACATTTTGGATGCTCAGCTGTGATTACTTTGCTAAAATGTAATGCTACATACATTAACGAGTTTAATTCTTGGAATGCAAAAATGGTTTCTCTTTCTTTTTAGCCATAATTTGACAGTGAGAATCGCGAATTTACCTCCCTGCCAAAATAAGTTTACCTCCCAACCAAACAGGGTGTTTCTTCCACATAAAACTATGAATGACTAACCTATGAAAAAATGGAAGTTGTCAGGTAGCCTTGCTGAACTTATGTGCTTCCTGACCCTGCCACAGAGAGTTAAACTGGGTCTACATGCAATGGGGTGAGGAAGGAAAGTATGGGGTGCTTGCAGAAGTGCAGACGCCTTTCCCCTCAGCCATCAACAAAGCAGTGCTCCTGAAACACATTTTCAAAGATCACTGTGTTGGAGCTGCTTGTGATAGTCCAATATTTCATTTTTCACTTTCATGAGCCCAGAGATGCAAGTGTGGATGCCCAAGCCAGCTTCCACTCTGCCTGGATTTCTCTACCACACAATCAATATTCTGCTCAAAAATGATGTGCATGTTGCAACTGCACGACCTACCCCAGCACTGGCTGCATTTCAAAACTAAGTAGCATCCAAAAAAACCCAGTAACATGAAGCTTCAGCAGTCCTTGACAGCTTCTACTTTTGGACAGCTTTTGAACGCAAGGCTTCTGGTCACAGTCTGGAGAAGACTCTGAAAACAAAATACTTTCCTATAACCTCATCTCCTTACAGTATGCTCAGGGTGTCTTCTCTCTTCCTATTTATATTGAGCTTTCTATCTCTTGAATATCTACTTCACAAACATGCATGGCTTTTCAGCACATCCCTGCCTCCCCCAGCTGACACCCACCTCATCACAAGCATGACACAGAAGTTTAAGGCAAGAGCACATGGGTGCCGTGGGGACAGGAGGCACACCCAGAATCTGGCAAGCAGAAACAGACCTGTCCCCGTGACCCTTTTCCCTTTGAAGGACAGACTTCATCCAGGAACACTTTCAGAAAAAGGATATGGTTGCTCAGTACCCAGAAATCAAAAGAATCATTTTATTCCAACATAATTGACTTGATCCATGCTGCCCACAGTCACAGACTTTGTCAGCTGTTTTGCTGGTCTTTTTAATTGTATATTTACTATGGACAAGGAAAACAAAACTTTGTTCACACACCTCTGGTCCTATCACATCAGTGCACTAATCTCTTACCCCACGCTTAAACTGCAAGCTATTCATTTGTGCAAGTGTTCTGTTCATGGTTGCACCTCCTTGAGAGCTCAGTTATGTCCTGACAGCATGAACATCATCTGAAATTAATGAAAGGGGTTTGGAAGTCACCTGAGAGAAAGCTAAAGTCTCACCAATAAAACCTGTTGAACTGGACTGTGGTGAGCTATGACCAATATGTAAGCCGCCAGTACTTGCAATGCAACCTTCCTTTATTAATGTAAATGTATACATTTGAATCATAGGTTCAAATACATAAGGAGAATACTTCATTGTTATTCCCAGCCTCAACTGAAAATACCTGAAGAAGTAAGAAATGTTTTCTAGGAGGTCAGCATCTAGAGAAGCACCATGCCCTTGTCATCCAGTCGAATGTTAAGGGAGAATAATTAAGTAACACAAGGAGGTCATTTACAGAAGAGGATCACAACCTTCTCTCCACTATTCTTGCAAAAAGTCTTTCCATTTATATACGAGCTGTAGACCTCAAGATACTGTAGTAACTCAAAGGTCAACATCTTCAAAACATGGCCACCTCAGATGAAAGTTTAACCTTCTAAAAAGCACAAATACACACTTGTTTTGTTTTAATCAACTCCCTGGAAAGCAATCCTCATCATAGAATCATAGAATCAACCAGGTTGGAAGAGACCTCCAAAATCATCCAGTCCAACCTAGCACCCAGCCCTATCCAGTCAACTAGACCATGGCACTAAGTGCCTCATCCAGTCTTTGCTTGAACACATCCAGGCACAGTGCCTCCACCACCTCCCTGGGCAGCCCATTCCAATGCCAATCACTCTCTCTGTGAAGAACTTCCTCCTAACATCCAGCCTATACTTTCCCTGGCACAACTTGAGACTGTGTCCCCTTGTTCTATTGCTGGTTGCCTGGGAGAAGAGACCACCCTCCACCTGGCTACAATGTCCCTTCAGGTAGTTGTAGATAGTAATAAGGTCACCCCTGAGCCTCCTCTTCTCCAGGCTAAACAACCCCAGCTCCCTCAACCTCTCCTCATAGGGTTTGTGTTCCAGGCCCTTCACCAGCTTTGTTGCCTTTCTCTGGACATGTTCCAGCACCACATCTCTCTTGAACTGAGGGGCCTAGAACTGGCCACAGGACTCAAGGTGTGGCCTGACCAGTGCTGAGTACAGGGGCAGAATAACCTCCCTTGTCCTACTGGCCACACTGTTCCTGATGCAGGCCAGGATGCCATTGGCTCTCTTGGCTACCTGGGCACACAGCTGGCTCATCTTCAGCCTACTGTCTATCAGTACCCCCAGGTCCCTTAACCACTACCTGGAAAAACACTGCAATGAGCTGAACTTGGGACAAATTTCTCAATTTCTGAGAAAATCAAAAGAGATACACATCTGTCAGTTTAAATTTGGTTGCATAAATACAGTGACTCTTGTGTCCTCCATGGCACCTAGAGTTGTTTCATGAGAAAAAAAAAAAAAAAGAGTTGTTTTTTTCCCCCATTCCTACACAAGTATTCTAAGGACATTTGTCACTGTGACAGAATTGGCCACCCCACAGTGATGTATAGCAAATAGCACTGTCCCTATGAGGGAAAACAGAGAGCCACAGAATAACACCTCCGTACAACTCTGTTGACACTCTGGATGGCAGCAGGGAAATCCCAGAAGCTACCATTATTTGAGCAGCAGCAATCTCTGAAAAAGTTCCAACAATTTCCTGCTGAAGAGTTGCTCACATCTTCAGTACGTAGCTGACCTCTGCCAGCACCTAAACATACTTAAGTATTAACCCAGTGACTTCTTCCCTTAGAGCAAAAGGGCAAGTTAAGTAACGGACATTCCCAGGTATCATAGGAGTTTCCTTGTATGTTCTCAAGTTTTTCAATCCTCTTTTTCCAGATTTCTTTCTCTTATCTTAACCACATAACCTCCACTAGTCAGAGGTTAGAGCGAAACACATAACTTACTGAGCAAGTTTCACTCCGTTGCAAGTTGTCCACAGTCACATTTGTGGTTTTTCTTCAAAGTCACCCAGCAAATTCTTTACATGAAAAATAATCATGCCTGTAGGCAGTTTGTGCGCAGATTGTTCAGCAACTGATACTTAAGTTCTGTTGGTCAGTTTGAGCAGACCCATTTTTGTCTTGTCTTTTCTTTTTTTTTTTCCCTAGGAAAATGTTTCTTATAAAAACAGATTAAAGGGGAATCATGCATATTCACAAGTTCACAGTTTGTTCATAATGAATATTTTATACCAAAAAAATCCACTCCAACCATTCATCTAAACTTTATGACAAAATGAGCCCTTCTCTGAAGGAACAGACAAGGGCCTTTTCCAAGAGCAGGTGAGAACTGAAGCAGCAGGGCAAAGGTAAATTTATTCTGAAACGATGAGAAGCCAAACTTCCTGAGGAGCTTCAGCTTCCTCTGAATACCCTCATTTTGTTTGCTATCAGCTTGTAGCTTCAAGGTTAGACCAAAAGAGATGCAGTTCAGATTTTGAGATCACTTTGAAAGTTTCTTTTATTTTCCTAACTCCACTTCTCATCTCCGTTCTCACCTCAAATATGCAAGTGCTTGCCTATACATTCCCCTTATGCTCTGCATTCCACGTCCTGTAAAAGACGGTAGTTCATTTGTGGATGAAATGATAATGCTACATGATCATACATGTAGAATATGCACACATGAAAAAAGTTCATTTATCGGCAGTTAGTTAAGCCTGTAAAATATGAGGTAATCCCTCCAGGCTCCAGGAAAGTTCTGCTGGGCTCTGATACGGCAACGTAATGTTTTTGTTGTATCCCAGCAGACAGGGAAGGTGTTTCATTGACAGCAAAAGGCTCATAGTGGTTACACCTTTCAGCTGAAGGCTGATCAGAATGGAGTATCTGCTCTTATCTGGAATCATCAGTTGTAAGGATTTCAAGTATACATGTAATTTTTAATGCAAGTTGAGCCTTAGCTTACAAGCTATTTCAGCACTGGAAAAACATCCTCTTAAGTGGATTATTTGCAAGGTGGCAGCTGATCAGAAAGCTAGATGTATCATCATACTGGCCTGCATCAGGAATGGTGTGGTCAGCAGGAGCAGGGAGGTCATTCTGCCCCTGTACTCTGCACTGGTTAGACCACACCTTGAGTACTGTGTTCAGTTCTGGGCCCCCCAGTTTAGGAGGGACATTGAGATGCTTGAGCGTGTCCAGAGAAGGGTGACGAGGCTGGTGAGAGGCCTTGAGCACAGCCCTATGAGGAGAGGCTGAGGGAGCTGGGATTGTTTAGCCTGGAGAAGAGGAGGCTCAGGGGTGACCTTATTGCTGTCTACAACTACCTGAGGGGTGGTTGTGGCCAGGAGGAGGTTGCTCTCTTCTCTCAGGTGGCCAGCACCAGAACAAGAGGACACAGCCTCAGGCTGCACCAGGGGAGATTTAGGCTCGAGATGAGGAGAAAGTTCTTCACTGAGAGAGTGATTGGACACTGGAATGGGCTGCCCGGGGAGGTGGTGGAGTCGCCATCCCTGGGGCTGTTCAAGGCAGGATTGGACATGGCACTTGGTGCCATGGTCTAGCCTTGAGCTCTGTGGTAAAGGGTTGGACTCGATGACCTGTGAGGTCTCTTCCAACCCTGATGATACTGGGATTCCAAAAAAAAAAAAAAAAAAAAAAAAAAAAAAAAAAAAAAAGCAAAAAAAGCAGCAAACAAATGAAAACAAATGAACAAAGAAACAAAACAAGTCCAACACACGGGGGCAAGCTTCGTACCAAAGGTCAGCTTTCTGACCACGTGAACAAGATGCCCCACCACAGTGCAATTCCTGTTGCATAAGTCAGTTTTAAGAAGATTGCCTCACTGTTGTCAGGGGATGTGCAACAGATTCACAATTTTCAGTGCTTGACAGCCAGAGTACTTGTCACTTAGTTCCATCTGCTAGAGAGATAACATTTCATTAATGTTCATGCTTAACCTTATAGCTCAGAGCTTTGACTCCACAAAGTCCTGAGCATCTCTGAGAAGGTGCTGAATGCAGCGCCCAACTAATCTGGCACATTTCAGTCGCCTGCAGGATCAAACCCAGACTTTCCTTGGGAACGATACATTATTACCACCCCCTGGCTCACTGCTGGATTATTTCCACTTTAAAATCTCTCTCACAGAATAAACTTTAAAATCCATTGTAATTGGACAGGTTGCCATTTTCAATACAGATGGTGCAAAATAACTTTATAAAAATATGACTTGTTGAGCTGACAGGACAGATGATGTCGGTGGATATGAAACAAAAGCTCACAGGTCTCTTGGGCACCAAGTTATATATTTCCATGGCTTCAGCAAATCAAATCCTTCAATCTTGTCACCGCATTTAGTATGGATTATCTTAGGCCTGGACATTTGGAAACAAATTAAGAAAACTGAGCCAGGATTCCCCTGTTCCCTCCCTGCTCTGCCACAGGCTTTGGCTCTGCCTCTGAGCACAGACCCCAGGTTGTCACAGAGATCCAACACAGAACCAGCTGATCCACCCACATACAAACCATCCCCTGAACAGGCTTTTCTCACAGGAACGAGGTCTGATTCTAACCTTGGTCAAGTCACTTAACCTCTGCTAATCCACCTGTAAAATGCAACTAATGAAATACAGGGGTATTGTCAGGCTTAATTATTTAATACTCTTTCAGTTACCTAGAGACCCTTGTGGGAAAGACAGTGTACAGCTACACAGCATTATTATTTTATTAAATGAAGTACCAATCAGTATTTCACCCTCAGTAGAATGACTGCAGAGACTGGATTGCCTCTTCACATTAGTTACACGCATTGATGAACAAAAATGCATTAAGAAGTGGTGCTGAGGGAAATGAACTTATGCTTCATTCAGCACTTCTGCAAAATAATGTTACTGAATCTTTGAAATGAAGCCTATTTGGGTTTCTGGGGAAGGGGTGCAGTTAGCCACCAATTCTGGGGGGAACAGCATGGGTAGGGAATGCTCACAGCAGTCCAAATATGATCCTGGTCCACTAAAAAAGACAAGACACACAATCAAAAACTCAAACATCATTAACGCACAGCATCTGAGAAAACAAAGACTTCTTGGACAATAAGTTACCAAGTTACCCAAATTACAGCCACACATGCTGCAGGGGGAAGGACAGATGGTACAAGAACTGGAGATACAAGAAACAGATTTGTGACCACAAGGAAAAAGAATCAGGAGAATTTTCTACCCAGCTAGAAATATCCAATATTTAGCAAAGCAAATACCAAGGAGTCCTTCTCGTGAGGAACAGAAAAAGAAAGATTGAGAGTCACAGATTAAAACAACCTGTCTTTATGATAGGAATTAAGCAGCTATGAAAGGAGGCCTTTCAGCTTTCCTGAAAGGGCAAGTAATCCTCAAGGACTCCACAGTAGGAATATGGAAAGAAAATTCAGCGAGGTGCACAATGACAACAGGCTGGTATGCTCCCTCCCCAAAACACAACTATGAGACAGAGGCAAAATTGAGTGGGAGGATGAAGTCACCTGGCAAGTCTCCACTGGTGATGATACCTTTGGAATAAGTGACACAGCATCCCGTTGTATTACATGGCTTATATAAGACTTCAGGGAAATGTAAAAGCCCAGGTTGAGGCGGGGGGGGGGGGGGGCGGGGGAGTATTAGTCCATGTTTGGTTTAGACCACCAAATCACACCAGGGAGCAGGATGATTTAATTTTTGAACACTTGCTTAACATGCAGAAATACAAACTGCATTGCACATAACTGCAGTTTTCTGGAAGTCCCCACAGTGTGGAATGGGACTTTTCTGAAAATTACAGAGCAGTTTTAACACAACACTTACACATGAGAAACTTCACATGTTTATGCTTACTATGCTTTTGAGGATTCAAAATGAACTAGTTACAAAACTGGGTATTGGCAGTCATCAAAAGAATTATTTTGACCCCAAACTCATTCAGCATCAGTGCAGGCAGCTCCACAGCCAGTAGTACAAATAGTTTTGCTTCAGAAGACAACTGTACTGCTGAGTGGGGAGGGTGAACTAGATACAAAAGGTATAAAAGGAAAGTATGTGCTTATGAGGAGCTGATTATGAGGCATAAAGCCAATGCTTCTTCCCCCAAAACAAGTCCAAACCATTTCTGCTGTTTCTGCAATTACTGACAGTTTCGCCATCTCCCTGTAGCAACCAGTCTATAATGTTCTTACAGTTTGTTTGTATGTGCATGAACTACATAAAGTACTTTCCATGAGTAATGAAAATCTCCTTTTTTTTTTTTTGTTCTTACATTAATAGTGAAGAATATTTTTCATTAAAAAAATCATTAAACAACGTTTGCTAGTGAACTGGTCCAGATAACTTGTAACTAAAACCACTAAAGGTAGCTACCTGAAAAATATGCATCTTTCTAATGGTTTCTTGTTACTATTTTTTTAAAGGCTGAAACATCAGATTGTTTCTAGAATACCCCAGACAGAAAGATAAGTACATAGCTAAATATTCAAACCAATAAACCTGTAGTATATTCAGAACACAAATTGCATGGACTGAGTGAAAAACCACCAACAAGCCCAATAAACCTGACAGAAATACAGCTTATTAAAAAGAAAAAAAAGATATATCAGGTTATGATTTGAATCTATGCATGTCAGTATGATTTGATTGACAATGACTGTATATAGCATATAGAAATACTTCTTTAAGTGAAGCTTTCCACATTCATACACATCTATATATACATAAATGAAACTTTTAAAACCCACACCAAGTCTTTGCAGAGGTGACAAGACAAATAGAGCAGAGAAGTTTGGTCCAGTGGAACATCTTGACATTAGAAACCTGCAACAGTGTAACTATCAGCAGCACACTTACCAGCTAATATATGATTAGCTATGGTATAGAAAGCAAACACAGAAGGGACTTCTGAGCAGCTTTCTACCTCTGAATGCATGTGCAGCAGTGAAACATTCACTGATGTAAAGTTACAATGTACAAGATAAACCATCATAAAATACATGAGACTCCCCATAGGCATTGGCAGATAATGGATAGCAAAAATGCAGGGCCGTTGTACAAAGCAGTTCACATCAGTTGCTAACCTGGACTCATTAAGAACTGGCTGGATGGCAGAGCCCAGAGAATGGTGGTGAATGGTGCCACATCCAGTTGGCAGCCATGCACTAGTGGTGCTCCCCAAGGATTAGTGCTGGGCCCAGTCATGTTCAATATCTTTATTGATGATCTGGATGAGGGCATTGAGTCCAGCATCACTAAGTTTGCAGATGACACCAAGCTAGGAGCAGGAGTTGATCTGTTGGAGGGAAGAGAGCACTGCAGAGAGACCTGGACAGACTGGATGGGTGGGCAGAGACCAATGGGATGAGATCTAACAAGGCCCAGTGCAAGGCACTTTGGCTACAACAACCCCAAGCAGCGCTGCAGGCTGGGGACTGAGTGGCTGGAAAGCAGCCAGGAGGAAAGGGACCTGGGGGTACTGGTAGATAGTAGGCTGAAGATGAGCCAGAAGTGTGCCCAGGTGGCCAAGAGAACCAATGGCATCCTGGCCTGCATCAGGAACAGTGTGGCCAGTAGGACAAGGGAGGTTATTATTCCCCTGTACTCAACACTGGTGAGGCCACACCTTGAGTCCTGTGCCCAGTTCTGAGCCCCTCAATTCAAGAGAGATGTTGAGGTGCTGGAACGTGCCCAGAGAAAGGCGATAAAGCTGGTGAAAGGCCTGGAACACAAACGCTATGAGGAGAGGCTGAGGGAGCTGGGGTTGTTTATCTTGGAGAAGAGGAGGCTCAGGGGTGACCTCATTGCTGTCTACAACTACCTGAAGGGGCATTGTAATCAGGTGGGGGGTGGCCTCTTCTCCTAGGCAACCAGCAACAGAACAAGAGGACAGTTTCAAGTTGTGCAGGGGAAAGTACAGGCTGGATGTTAGGAGGAAGTTTTTGACACAGAGTCATTGGCATTGGAATGGGCTGCCCAGGGAGGTGGTAGAGTCACCATCCCTGGGGGTGTTCAAGCAAAGCCTGGATGAGGCACTCAGTGCCATGGTCTAGTTGACTGGATAGGGCTGGGTGCTAGGTTGGACTGGATGATCTTGGAGGTCTCTTCCAACCTGGTCGATTCTATGATTCAAACAGCACCTTTCAGTAGAGACATATAAAGCCATAGGAACAACGGATTCAGAACAGAGAAACAGGTGCTTCCACAGCTCAAATGCTGATGCTAGAGAAGTCATCCATGAGCAAATCATGCTGTTGCTGGGTTGGGGAGAGTCAGTTTTTCATCTGCAATATTATGGTATGTTAAGCTAAAATATGCAGACAAAAAAGGGAATTGAAGAAGGGTCAGATTTTCAGATGGTGTCAGCATAACACTGCTCCACCAGCTGAAGACATGGCCCTTAAAGTTTGTAAAGGCCTTTGAGCCACTTGGGCACACAATGCCACACAAATGCAAGATGAGATATCCCTTCATGCTGGTGATGAATTGCCACCTTGTTCCTCTTAAGAACAAAGATAAACAAAGCAAAGAATGTAAGTTAATACTAAGGCAAAATAAAATACATGCAGATAAAGTTATGTCTCGCTAAAATATATTATCATTTTCCTGCTCCTTTTTCTCTTACTCCAGAGCAAAGTTTGTCCCTGGCCTCAAAAGTCTGCAATACTGATGCTGATCTCGCTTGCAGTGGTAGGGCAATCTGCTGAAATTGTGTACTTAGGACACATTTTTGCACAAGGCAGCAAAAGAAAAAAAAAAAAAATCAGTCATTAGTTATTTGCTTGGTGGTTCCTTTCAGCACATCTTAAAGCTTTGTCAAGTATTATCATAGAATCAACCAGGTTGGAAGAGACCTCCAAGATCATCCAGTCCAACCTAGCACTCAGCCCTATCCAGTCAACTAGACCATGGCACTAAGTGCCTCAGCCAGGCTTTTCTTGAGGACCTCCAGGCACGATGACTCCACCACCTCCCTGGGCAGCCCATTCCAATGCCAATCACTCTCTCTGTCAAGAACTTCCTCCTAACATCCAGCCTATACTTTCCCTGACACAACTTGAGACTGTGTCCCCTTGTTCTGTTGCTGGTTGTCTGGGAGAAGAGACCAACCCCCACCTGGTTACAACCTCCCTTTGGGTAGTTGTAGACAGCAATGAAGTCACCCCTGAGCCTCCTCTTCTCCAGGCTAAACAACCCCAGCTCCCTCAGCCTCTCCTCACAGGCTTTGTGTTCCAGGCCCTTCACCTGACTTGTTGCCCTTCTCTGGGCACATTCCAGCACCTCAACATATCTCTTGAGAGCTGGACACAGTAGTCAAGGTGTGGCCTGACCAGAGTACAATCCTCTCTGGTAAAACCACAGATATAAACAGATTCTTCACATGCATTAGGTTGCAACACAGTACAACACATGGGTGACCTATAAGCCAAGAGATCTTATGTATCCTTTCTCCTTTAGCCACCCAAACGTTTTCTTTACCCCAGAACATGCTATTTTCTTCCCTTTTACCCATACTCAGTCTTTGCTTTGGGGAAACACTGTAACATCACGTATCCTGAAGGCTACCCTTTGTCCCTATATAATGTTTTCTGGGTTACCTAATTGCTTTTGTGCATTTAAAAAAAAGAGTTTGTTACATGAATTCCCAGATGATGATTTCCATCAGTAATGCTTCCCCAGGATAGGAAAGAATCCATTCCTTAGCTGTACCTTAAGGATAAGCCAAATGGGTTATACGCACAGTGTTAAAGGCAGCCAGGGAACAAACTCAAGCATAAGTATCCCAGTTATCTGCTGTACTCCACTGCTACTTCAATATGTTTCAGACCACATCCACTTTTTTCAGAACAAGTCTGCATGCTGGACCAGCCCTACAGTTGGAGGGGAGCAGCAGAGGCAAGGAGTCAATGACAAACCCAAACGTGCTCAGGAACCCAGCAGAAAGGTCAGCGACCACACTTGGACACCTTGCACTCTACTAAGAACAGGAACCAGAAGCTCAAACCCTTTTTTTTCCCCCCCATCGAGTTCAATAATGCAAAGAACTGGGGAACAGTGAAAGTCAACGAAGTGTGTCTGTTGCTACCAGTCCAGTTGTACTATCCCTTTTGGATTGCCTGGATCACTGCCTATGAAAGTCCCAAACCTAAACCTTTGATGACTTTAATACAAATTACCAAATGATGCAGTTTAAGTGCGCATTGCTCCATTATTCCTCTGTGCTCAAAATGTTTAAGCCACTCACTCAGAAGGAAAAAGTGCAGGCTGACTTCAGCAGACAGTGAAGCACATCATGAAAAAAATACCAGCTATTTAAAGAGGCCTCATGAGCATCCTGTCATTAGAAAAGCATTCAGAAGGAAGGTGGTAAATACTAATAAATTGCAAATAGAAGCAGGGTCCAGTTTATAGAGAGATTAAAAGTGGGAGAAACACAAAGCTAGATTTTGCCATAGATTGTTTTTCTCTAGCAATATGTTACAAGATTTATCCACATCGATACCTGTTTATTTTTCTGTTGCTCTAGGAAAGGTAAAGGGTTGGACTTGATGATCTGTGAGGTCTCTTCCAATCTTAACAATACTGTGATACATCTATGTGTTGCTACACAATGTTCAGTAATAGCATTACTCTTGTCTTGATGCATGTTTTTCAGCAAAACTGCACTTCAATTAACTTCTGTTATCTAATCCCAGCAGCTGATTAATTAACTGACATTTTATGCCCTCTGGTACTGAATCTGACAGGATGGGATCTATTAATCTACAAAGTCCTGAGCTCACATTTAAACTCCCCATTACCCCAAAAGCAACTTCCCTGCATTTACTACTTGGACCTCTATGGAAAGCGGCAACTTAAAGTAGTGTTCATTTCAGGACGGTAGCCCCCAGGAAAGGATAGGATACAACCCAGCATCCACTGACCCATGCACATCCCAGCAGCAGCAAAGCAAGTAGCATCAAACAGTCTTCTACATGGAAATAAGAGTTTGAAAGTATTTTTTCCCATCTATGGCTTACATGGCCAACATATGTTCCTATTCAACTAGTGTTTCACTTTCGACCTACATAGCTCCAGGGCTGCAGATGTACAAGCTGCTGTATGTGAGACTCTTCTCAGCTAGTACTAAACTTGATTACTCAGCAAACTCTCTTTCCATGGAGCAAAGAGAGATATCTGCAAGATCTGAAGGGCTCAGGTACTACAACAAGTGGAGATCTGTGAGAAAGGAGGTGCAATCTATGTGGCTTCTACCATGAATGGACCTTGAAGTGTACAAATAGCATATCTTTCCTTTTCTCAAAGGCTGCAAGACACTCCACTGACTGTGATAACACATTTTCACAGGCTACTTTAATCTCTCAAGGAGGTACTTAACGAAGTAGAATAACACAATAACTGATCTTCTGGTGGGATTTCAGCCTCCAGATGCTGATAGAAAGCCTGGTTTCTCATAGCCTCTTGACTTTGGCAGGATTTCTAAAAGCATCCAGAAAGTATAAACAGCACAAACCCAAATGCATACCTAGATCCAGGCTTAGCTGTGTTTACGCTGAACATCCCTGTTATCAACTGTGAGTTACTACAGGAGCCAACTTTACTGCACTAGCAGTCCTGCTTTACAGCAGTAAAGCTTAAACACAGAGCAGTTAATGGATCTGCCCACAGTCCTCGCAGTGAGTCCTGCAGCACTGACCTTGTATTTCCCTTCATTCCCTCATCAGAGAGGTATTTCTGCACCATCTCCCACACCTTCTCTCATGCTTGGAACAGCTTTCCAAGCTCCAGTCAGCACACATCAGCCCCTCACCTCATTCAAACTGCTCCTGAGAAATCCCTTTGCCTACAAACATCAAAGACCAGACCTTGTGCTGAGCTTGTTCACACAGCACAACAATCTAGCCTCCTGCGTTGGTATAAACAGAGGGCCCAGTAAAATATAGGTGCATCTAAACTCAGAAACTATGAATCCACAAGCTATAGCATCCTGCTCCACTCTTTTCTGATATCTGTTGTATCTTCATTTATCACACCTGTCCTTTAGACCAGTAAGCAATTCATGAAAGGGACCCCATCCTGCCTGTTTCCTAGGATATACCTACAGCAAATGTGGGGATTATACAGCAAGATGGAGAATACTGATTCTCCTGCACTGACACCACAGTCAGTGTCTCAAATAGGCTAAGAAGCTGTGAATGCATGAAAGCAAATGGAAACATTCTGTTTGGGAAATTATATGTCTGGGCACTTTCCTGTGCTTGAACTCACTTTTCTAAGGAGAGCCTGCTGAACCTTTTCCAAGACTAAAGAAAGCACATCAGCCCAGACACCAGTTATCCCAGTGAACATTTCCTCCCTCTTGTACCCAGGCTGTCTGACCTCTCCCCTCAACCAGAGGAGCCATCCTGGGCTGAATCTGTTCCAGCACCCTAGTCTGTAGAGGTCAGGGTTCCCGCACAATCAAAGCTGCTGTCACAAACACCCCCACAGGATTGTGGCATACCAAGAAACAGGGGCAAGCTTCCTGCTACTTTCAGTGTTGCTACATACTCAAGGAATAATGCAAAGTCTTTCTCTTTTGTTACCCTCTGTCAAGGAGAGGAAAATTAATGACTGTGAGAGATGACATTTTCCAAAATCAATATTGTTTATTAATGTTGCTATTCAGAGCTCTCACCATCCTGGCCACTAATTTTAATAATATTTCAGTTCTTACACGGTCATGGAAATGTTCTATGGATAATATCTAGTAACAACCAGCAAAATATAGAAACATTTAATTGAACTGGAAGAGAAGATTCCCGTGGTCAAATGCCGCTTGTGGTCAATATGCCACTTGCCCAGTAGATGGGCTTAAGGAGCTCTTTCTGCTCTACAGCAGAAAGCAATGGAGAACTACAAAGTGCTATTTAAGCATTTACTCACAAATTATTACTACCACCTTTGCGGGGGCTAGCCACAGTCCAGACAGTGCCCAAACGCTTTCAGAGGACTCTGTCTTATCAGATGTTGAGACCTGAATCTTCCCAGGCTTTTGGGGAAAGGGGGAGACAATCTCTGATCTCGTCTCCTGGCTTCTTCTGGATGATCTGCATGTGTCCAGGACTGCTAAGCAGGACTTTCAGGTGTAGGGGCAGGATGTCGTGCAGTCTTAGCACAACATCACACTGACCATGCAGGCTGATTGTATGCAGGCATCCAGGGTCTGCTCCTGGTAACTCGCAGCAGTGGAGTTTACCAGGCAAACAATAAGGCAGTAGGCAATTGTAGCAGGCAACAGCAGAGCATGGCTAAGCACAGCAGAGAGAGCAGAGGAGCAAAAGCAGGTTGTTTACCTGCACATGTCCTTTTATCAATGTGGGCTGAGATTAAGTGTGCTTTGGACACAGAATAGCCAATCAGGGTGGCAGTTAGCCAAACCAGACCATATTAGGCAAAGCCACAGGCTCGCTTTTCCCTAATTTGGGAAAAGCACAGGCCTTGCACTAGGCAGGCACAAGCTAAGTGTGTGTACCCTACCGTAGGACATGGGCAGGCCAGACTCAGTGGCTACAGGTTCTTTTGTGTCCGTTTCCTCTGCTTGCCTCTCTGGTGGAGCAGAAAAACATGCCTAGGCAAGGCAGGACATGTATAAGCCTATTTTGGGCCTATCAGACCTACCACAACACCCTTGGAACATGCCATATAACACAGCAATACTTCATCCCCAGCTGCTGCGGATGGCCTCAGCACTCCTGCTTGCCTTACATAAAAATAAGGCAAGCCAACAGCACAGGTTAATCTCAGGTGTAATTCACTGGAATTACTAACATTTTGGGGGATTTCTTTGTTTATTGAGGAGAGAGAAGAGAAAAGAAGTGGAATGCCCATTTGCAAATGTGACACAGTCTTCCCAAAACCAGTTGGGCCTCAATTTGCCTCCAGCTGTGTTCCAGCTCAGATGCCTGCGTTAGTACCCCTGGTCTATTCACTGACACCACTCAAGCAAATGCTTTTCAGCTAGCACAGTCTGGGAGCAACTACAACAACAGAGTACTTCTCTGAGTGGCCACCCCCACACCACAGAAACATTTCAGGCCAGTGCTGGAAATTAGAGGCTGACCTCTGGGGTTCCAGCTTTACTAATCACATGGTGGCTTTTCCTTGCTCGAGAGAGAGCAGGGAAGATTTCCAAGGCTTCTGATGCCAGAGGAGCTGCCTTCAGCTCACCATCATGGCTGACAGTATCTGTGCTGCTCTTGGCATGAATTCAGTTCAGAGATCATTAGCTGTAAATACACCAATCATCTGAGTTGCAGCTCTCTAAACCCTAACTGTAAAAACACTTTAGAGAATTATCAGAGTGAAAGGAATCATTTTGGCAGAGTTGAAGAATGTGATTCCTTATCTACTGGCACCTTCACAGTCAGACCACCTCAGTGCAGCCTTGACCTGCAGGTTTGAGATCCTCGCAGGAGGCGAGAGAAGTTCAGTGTCTGGAGCTTCACATTCTGCCAAGTTGCATAGCTCACGTTAGTGATCTTGCTTCACCATACAGGTCTCCCAGCAAAGGTTCATGCACCCTTAACTCAGTTTCCTACAGCTGCCACCAAGCTAGGTTGGGTTCATATTTATCAAAACATATAAGCTTAATACCATACTCTGAGGTATCCAGGCCAAATAAACATTGGGTTTCTGAGAAATATTTATGAAGAACACATCAACACCAAACAAACTCACACATTTTGGAGCTCACCTAAGGAGTGCAGCATTGCAAACTGCAAGTGCCTCCTCAACCAGCATCTCCACCTCTCTCCACTTTCAGAGGCGGATTTAATTAACTATAGCAATTAATCAGGCATCTCAACTCCACCCAACCTCAAGTGTCACCTCACAGCACCTGCTTCACTCTAAAATTATCTCCATAATAGTAATTATTCCAGGACCTCACAGAACTTTTGGCAAACATGTCCCCAAGTGGATCAACCCAAGGAAAATGCCAAATCATCACATCCACAGAATAAGCCTCTCCCACTTCAGCTCAGGAAAGGCATTCTGCTCTCTGGGTGTATCAACCAATGCTGGCAGACTGCAGAAATCCAGTTATCTGGAAAATAATGCACTGTTGCCAATTGTCAGGTAAACCTCTGCTAGCTTTTCCTTGGATCTTGACACACAGTGCAGATTGTCATCCCAAAAGAACAAATACATATGATAAAGCTTCATTGCTTATCACCTTCAGGAATCACAGAGGTCTGTAAGAACAGTCCATAGCAAGTTAAAACTAAAGGGTTATTCTTGCTGTCAAACAGGCAACAGCACATTAAACCTTTCCCTGTAGTTCAGTCATCACAGACACTTTGATGGAAAAGTGACTGAAATGTAGGTTTACCATAGTAGACACTTGGATTTCCAGATCCAGCCTCAGCTAGTATGCCTTTCCAGATTCATATTTGCTATGATTATATGCAAAAAGATTAGCCTGGAAAGTCTTGAAGTGCACAGAAAGGTTACAGAACAGTCGTTAAGGGAGCAGAGATTAAATCCCATGAGCTGTTAGGCACTAGTAGAGTGCATTTGCCCAAGGCTATTCTGTGTAGGAAAGGATGTGTTGTGCATGACATTTTACTAGTTGGGCAGGAACACATAACAGAATATCTGACAGGAGTATGACAGCAGAGTCTTTATATGGCTCAACAATCTTCACATGGATCAATGAAGCAGCATTGGCCCAGATCAAACTGAAAGAAACACAAAACCATATTTTTTAATAATTACACCAATGTTTGGTGAGAGTTTTTTTCTCCCTCTTTTTCTTTTTAAGAATCTTTAGAGCTGTGAACATCTACATACTGTACTTTCAAACTCTACCACAGCTCTTGTGGCTGATATTGCAGACAGGCTAACCGCAGTACCTTGGGTTTTACTTGCACCTATCCAGTAAGGATCAGCTAGTGGGAGAAGACAACTGACAGAGAGAGATGACCCCAGCTAGCTGCCCCATAGATCAAGCCTGCTGCAAATTCAACCACAAGCATCCTTCTTCAGTGTAAGCAGCAGAGAGTGATGACACACCTAGATTATAACACTGGCTCCCCCCTGAGTGTTTTGAATCAAGAGAGACCATGCTTACAAAATAGTCATCATTCTGTGGGTGACTACAGGCACCAGTGGGGTTTCCAAAGACAAATGCACTTGCTCAGCCAAAGCCAGAGCTCAAGAAAAAAAAAAAAAAACTGTACTAAGTATTCAGCAAGTATAATGCTTTGTTGTCCAAACTAACTCAGCACTTTGCCAGTGGTATTTCCTCTTGCACCAGAATCTGTAAAGTGTATCTTGAGTGGGCTGATCAATAGGTAGACCCACTTACACCAAGGCACAAGTCTTGAAGATGAAACAGCACAGAGATCCAAGATATTTTACCAAGTCTCTCAAATATTTCTCCAAATAAAGGCAACAGGACCCAAAGACACCAGAAGTAACAGCACTGCTCACAGATCTTTGTTCTGGCTGTATGTTCCAAGACCACAGGATTCCTCTATCTCAGGCTCTTTAGGAAGGACTGTGGGTGTGCTGGTGGCATCACCACAAAAGCCTCTTGGCTAAAGCATCAGATTATCCACCCATCATTGGCTCCAAACACAACACAACATTCAGCTGGTAAGGTGACCTGCAGTAGCTTACAAGTAAAATGCTACCAACTAAATAAAATTCTACTGGCCCACTTCAACCTCTCATTTGGGTAAGAAAAGCAGAGCATTCTTGAAAATAAGTTCACTTAAGTTAATTAACAACAGTCAGAGCATTGTGATTATTCAAACACAAGGAAAAAATACTGTTACACAAGTCAGTGATGTTGCAACTCCTGCCTTTTGGTCTAGGCTTACAGAAATTACATTGGCCTGCAAGATGTCCACCCTCATTTTTAAGGCTTAAACCTGTTCAAACATGGAGAGATCCTAAAAGTAAGACCCAAATGCAACTGATACTCAGCAGTCTACATGAAGAAGGCTTAGTAACATCCTTGATAACTATTTATTGACTTATTTCTGATCAACAGGACTTGATATTACATGTCAAACATGGATCTGTACATGGAAATCATTAAAACCTACAGTTTCTACAAGTTAAACTGCTTTCCTCAGGCTTTTAAATAAATTCTAGGTTTGAAGTAGAAAAGTAGAAGAGTTAAACAGCAAAGTGAAATGTCACCCCCCCTTTTTTTTTTTTTTTTTTTTTTTTTTTGGATTGATTTGTTTGTTTTTCTGCAATAAAACTAGCAAAGGCTCTAATAGCAAGAAATTAAAGACACTGGTTTGGCCAGAAGCAGCTTTTGTTTGTGATGATATTTTATTCATCATGAAGAAGAAAGTCCATTTCAATTGACTTAAAATCTTTTACAGGGATACACTGAGGGGAGAAGTTAGAGGATCTGTGACTGCATTTAAATTGTCAGCATTGCTACCTAACTCATCTCCTATACGAAGAAGGTGTGAGGGGGTAATTAAAACAATGCAGTAAACAAGCAAAGTTGGATAATCGCTGAGGATGCCAGCAGACACTGGTTGGACACAGCCTGAGTCCAATTTCTGCTGTACTGAGCAAAAAGTCCTGGATCTGTCCTAGCTCTCTGCTCATCCACCACTTTGGATGTCCCCAGCTAATCTGCTGCACGTAGATCACATAACCACCAGCCTCTCTCCTTTATCCCCCTTCAGGGCTTCCTAGGCACAGCAGTGTCATGAAACCAGCCAGCTCAGAGAGCCTGCAGAGCAAGCATAGCCATGTTCCACCTCTTCTCAGGAACTCACGAGATGAGGTAGCAGAGCACTATACTTAAAGGCGATATACTTTACACAACAGAAACCTTCTTACTCCATCACTGCTCTCCAGCACAGAGACTGACTTCTGGCATGTATAGTTACACCCCTCATCTTGCCCAAGAGCAGCTGCCCCATTTCTCTGCTACAGAGAGCAGTGGTTTATTTTGGCATGTTATTCTTATTTTGAAGAAGTATTTTGTATTTGTATAACCATATAATTTTGTAGCTGGAACTTTCCCTTCCTTAACAGGTGATGCTGTACGAGGGCAAATGGTAGTTGTCAGTTTGACAAGTTGAGGCTCATCAGCTCTTTGCTGGGGAATAGTCTTTGTTTCCAAGCTCTAGACCAGAGAAAGACCCTTGCAGCAACATTAACTCAAGCCTCACTAAACAAGACAGGGAAAAAAAAAAAAACACTCCTTCTTCTGTATGTATCTCAGGTACTCTTTTAGCCTCTGGGCTCTTTCAGGGTCAGAAGAATGGAGCTAACTCTTACTAGCTACCCCTGCTCTGAATTAAAAATCCACATTCACAGGCAGCCTGCAGTACACAGTAACTTTGAGGTTACTTCAGCTGATAAAAAGTCTAAGGTTATGCACATAGAAATGGACAAAAAGGTAATAGGTATTTGTGGAGAAGTCATAAAGGTGAGGAAAACAGATCACACTCACTTATGAGAGCTAGAGCTGTATAAAAACTCAACCCATGGGCAAATATAAAATGTCCTGCTGTCTCAGCGGGGACAGCGACCAGCAAGAGATGTCTGTTCAAATAAATCAGGAGGAAACGTTTTGTTCTTCGCAGGTCTCTGTTCCATTCAGATGGGGCATGGTTCAGTCTCTCCTTGGGAGAAACGATATTCACAGATCTGAGATTTTGCAAGCAACAGAGAGGCACATGAACTTGGCACTGTGAGTCAGCCCATGTCAGCAAGAGCCCTGAGTCATGCCACGCTCACCCACATCTGATCTTCCTTGGGAGTTGGTAGCATGAGATCCAATTTTGGCTCCAAGTACTCACTCTGCTTCCAGTTTCAAGTAAGAGGATAGTTATGATAAATTCAAATTATCCTATGCCTGATGCTAGTTTATTTCATCTCAGCCTTCAAACAATGCTCAGTTCAGAACAGTCTCATTTGTACTTGTTGCATAAAACCATGCATTTTACCTACATGTCATTGTGCAATGGTGAAGATATGGTGCGCTCAAGACATTTAGGAATCTCAGTTTCTGTCCAGTGCACAGATGTTGGAGACTAAGCAGACATTATCGCTGCAAAAACACATTAGATCGGTTGACAAAGGAATGACTTACATCACTCAAAGACCAAGGGGGAGAGTGACAGTCTTTTCTAAATTTACATTTTTTACTCTTTAGCAAGAAACGAAACAAAATCTACATTAAGGACGCGATTGAGATTTACAAAGTGTAAGCACTTGGAGTTACAAACTGCCAGAATTTCAGATGTCAGTGTAATCTCAGTTCAACACTCTTGTGAATGCGCACTAAGAGACAGGTTTTACTTATTCGTATCACCCACCAATGAATGCAGGCACCTCATGAGTGGAAAGCAGAGCTGTATTACCATAACACATTGACAGAAGTTTAGGAAGGGGAGAGGGGAGGGGAAAAAAAAAAAAAAAAGGAAAAAAAAAAAGAAAAAGAGACACCACACTGAAAATAAACTGGTTAACATAATACTGGAAAGAAACAAACTGAAAATGCATGAGGAGTTACTAGCACAAGAGCCTGCACCAGACAGATACAGTTAAAGCCACACCTTTGTGTCCTACAAAGAGCAATCTTTAGCAGTAGAGAGGATCTTGGATATGTTTGTTGAGAGGTTTTGGGAGGGTTTAAAAAAAAAAAAGAAATTAAAAAAAAAACCCAACCAACCAAACAAGGACTGACAAAAACCCACACAACCACTAAGGTTTTCAGCATCATTTCCCCCTTAATCTTGAGGAGAACTCCTTGCTGAACATGTAGTTCCAAGCAAATTAGAGATAAAGAACAGTATTAAAACTGCCTGCAAAAAAAAAGTATCTCCCATACAAGTGCTTGTCTTTGTTTTTATCTTTGACATAGATGTAGATTTGTTGGGAAGTAGAAACAGGTCATGCTATGTATTTCTGAAACATCAAGCAAGGCAAAACCACATTCAATTATTGAAAATATCATCCAGCTCATTTGGTATTGCTTCTTACCGCTAGGATTGAGAATAAATTTTTTTCTTTATTAAAAAAATTATTTGACAAACCCACAAACAAACCTTACAGATTCATTTAAATTTTAGGGCCACCCATGGTAACTCTTCCAAAGCACAGTCAAGAAACTGGTTGGTCTCAGATTTGATCATCTACAGCTAAGATGTCCTGAAATTACCAAAAAAAAAAAAAATACCCAAACCCCACAACACATTATAGCTGTTGCAAATAAATATGTATTCTTGGAGCAGACTAATTAAACACAGAAGTGAAAATACCATTGCAGTTTTTCTTAGGTATTTTCTCTGTAACCAAAAAAGAAAAATCCTACAAGATGCAGAGGTGAAATAAATTCTGTGGAGCTGCCCAGAAATGCACTCTCATTAAATGCCATTTTAAGTAGTGCTAGCATTGCCAGCTCAAGGCGTTCAAGCACCATCATGACTTTTCAAACGCTGAGAATCTTGTTATTTGCCTTATGGCTTTTTCACACATTAAACGCACTCGGATCACAATTTAAGCTTGACTCCATAACCATCTCAGTAATATTCAGACTCCATACCAGTACAAATTTGAGACTAACCCAAAAAAATATAGAAAAGCAAAGGATGTTAATGTAACTAGACTAGAGGGTGTAAGCATAAATACTGCAGGAACAATAATTCAAATCATAGCAGCTGGGAGTGTTTAGGTTACCTCGATAAATTTATTACACTTTCTAGCATGTATTCAGTCATGCCTCCAAGGGCAAAAGTATCACAACTCTCACCAAGGGTTGTTGCCACTGTCACCTTAGCTTTGTCAAGATTTTCTTTTAGGTCTATTTCTTTACCACAGCTCTAGCTTGCGTGTAACTTTTTGTTTACCTCCCTCCTGCTGAATTACTGTCATTCAGATACTAGAAGAGGGGCTTCCTAACTCGCACTCCCTCTGCTGACTCTCCAGTGGTGCAGTGGATTTGGTTTTTAAGTCATTTTATTTTTAATGGCTGTACACAACATTCTTCATTCTAAAAGCATCCTGGCACTCCCACACACATTTTTTCAAGTTCAAAACAAGAATCCAACCTACTGATCTTTGAAAGGTCCAAGGCAGGTAGGATTGTGGATTTTGTTTTGTGAGCTTGATGCATCTGGACAATGTCACTAATTTGTCTTTGTGTTTAATTACGTGTTCTGAGAAACCAGAGACCGTTCACAGTTCCTGTAGCACCAGCATAACGTATAAAAGCAGACAGCTGCTTGTTCTTCCAAGAGACCTTGATATCACCATATCAAGGTAATATCACTCTACAGCCCTATATATCACTATAGCCCTAGACTGCACACACTACAGCTTTGATATATATTCAGTGTTGCATAGTGCTTGACCTAATACTATACCGATGAGCTCACGCCACACCTAAAAGATGCTTCAGAGAAGGAGAGGATGAGAGAAGAGTTTAGTTTCTGTGACATGCAGAGTTGTGGGGTTTGTGGACCTCAAATCGATATATGGAAGAGGTCATGTGCTCAGTATTCCTTCCTGTGGTATACATATGTGTATTTTTAAAAATCAATTAAAATGCATGCATACATATCTATTTAACCTTCAGCAAAATCCTTTGTTTTCCTGTTCACCACCACACACCTCCCCTTCTTGGTCTTAAATGAATTGTAGAACTCAGAGCTTGCTTTTTATTTTGGCATCCATCCCAAACCACCGCTTTATAGCATGACACCTCTTACAGCTACACCTGTCCTATACCACACCAATGACAGCCTTTCCACTTGACAACCAACATTGTCACCCTCTTATCCACTCGAGGCCACAGTTTAACCTCTCCTGACAACTTCTACCCATTCTCAATTGAACATTTCCAAATTGCTATAGTCTTCTGTTTTCAATTTTCCCCCTGCCCTGCTTAGTCCATTAACAATAAAACCCATAATTTGACATCACTTCACCACGATTTCAGCAATTCAGGGAACAAAGGAATCACCCAGTACTTTACAAAACATGCACAGACCCATTCCTTAGCACAACACAATTCTGATTCAGTAAGTGTTGTCAAGAGGATTTTACAAGAAACTGAGCCAATATCGGGGAAAGAAAAGAGGGTTTTTTTTTTTCTTAGTAACACATCATGAACATTTGTTAGAATTGAAAGGCAAATTTCTGATTAACCAGATTTATGACCTCTTTAACGTTCAAGCATTTGCAAAAAAAGTGAGTGCAAAGTTCTGAGCTCATGAATATTCTCCTACCTCACATGAGCAAACTGTCACCCAAGGTAAATTCCAAATTGTTTGTGTTTGTAAAATCGGGAATGGTAATTAGTTATATAAGTCACAATGTATTGTTTCTGTTCCTTAACTTGATGACAAAACTACTTAACACATCTTAAATTGCTAAGTGTGAAAATTACCGATATACAATTTATCACTCATTTTGGATTGGTTAATTACACAAGTTCCCACACAGATTGCCTATGGCATATTTGTCTAATGATCTAATTATTCCCTGAAGAAATTAGTGAATAACTTTACATGACAAACCTGACAATTTCACAATCTGCTCCTGGACAATTTGTAAATAGATAAGTTTGATGATATTTTGATTTTTATCTATTAGTGAACTAGTCAATCAGAATTGCGGGTCTTCATCACCTCCAGAAAATAAATCAGACTGGTTTTATTTAAAACAACTATTTCTCCCACAGGCAAAATGGGTCTGCCCCAACCATTACGCATTTGTCTGTTATATGGGTTGAGAATATGATCGAAGTCAATGGAAAAACAACCAAAATCAAGTAAATTTTAGACAGCCAGTGCCAATGGTTTCTCTTTGGAGAAAGTTGAGTAGCATGTACAATGCTAATAATACACCTAGAAGCCCGCAAGGACTGAGGGCTCTTGGAGTTGCTCTGTCTAGAAACTGAGCCTGCTACAACTTCATCCAATTTTGGGGTCCCACACTAGCAAAGAACCCAGTCTAATTTGCAAACAATAAAATCTTTGCACTGTGAGATCTCAGCCATATGAAGGTTGATGGTTGGTATAGGGACAGTATTCAGCACCTGTGCTCACAAGGCAACACAAGTAGAGTGCTATGATTCTCACCATGCCTCTGTAAGGCATGAATCTTTATCAAAGAATCCTTCCAAAAAACAATTCCTTCACATTTGGATAAACTGGGTAGTGATGGCCAATGTTACTGCCACCAGATCTGCTTGGAGCCAGAAGCACAAGACAGACAACCTTGTTTCTATGTTCAGCTGCCTAAGAGTTTCTTGACACCAGGTGCTCTTTTAAAGACACTGATACTGCATTTCTTACAGTGCTACAGCTAAATATCTTGAAGGCAACTTATGAAAGTCAATGGCAATTCCAAGTCTTTGGGGAAGGGCAAGAGTCACTTTGTAAAAGTAAAACCCAATGAGAAAACCACTGAGACTTCTTGGTAGGACAAAAAACATAGACCACGTCAACTGCAAAAAGATGTGAAAAAAAAAAAGGCTTCCTAGAACAAAACAAGTCTGGCTTGGTTGCTGTGGCTAGAAAGTGGTTTTCCCTAAGTTAGGCCCATTTAAAGATACTTATGCATCAGCTTTGCCTACAAAACCTATTTTTACCCAATATTGTGCACTTCACATAATAAAGCCTGACAAGAGGCCATTTCAGTGGCTAGAGGCATAAACAACTTGCAATAGAGTACACATCTAGACATGTAATCACTAGTCTATATTATCTTCACTCCACCAGATGTGAAAAACAGTGTCAAAATACTAAAAGCCACTCTGAAATAAACCAGGGAAGGCATATTCTCATCCACATGTACCCCTCCTCAGTCACAGGACAGATTTTAGCAGTCACCACTGCGCTGAGGTTATGCATCTTGAGAGCTGAAAAGGACAGACCACGTCTGTGTTCCGAAAGGCTGCGTTCCCTTACATACTGCTTCCTGGGGCCTTGTGAGAAGGTGGTCTTTCAGGTACAAGGAAAATAAATAGCTGACAATCTTACTAGAGAATGATCTCAGAAAAGCCACAGTGATGGCAAGGTGACCTCAGGGAGTTCTTTGACTCAAAGAGAACAGGATCAGTGCTGGGCCCAGTCCTGTTCAATATCTTTATTGATGACCTGGATGAGGGGATTGAGTCCAGCATCAGTAAGTTTGCAGATGACACCAAGCTAGGAGCAGGTGTTGGTCTGCTGGAAGGTAGGAGAGCCCTGCAGAGGGACTTGGACAGGCTGGATGGGCGAGCAGAGGCCAATGGGATGAGATTTAACAAGGCCAAATGCAGGGTTCTGCACTTTGGCCACAACAACCCCAAGCAGTGCTATAGGCTGGGGACTGAGTGGCTGGAGAGCAGCCAGGAGGAAAGGGGCCTGGGGGTACTGATAGATAGTAGGCTGAAGATGAGCCAGCAGTGTGCCCAGGTGGCTAAGAGCCAGTGGCATCCTGGCCTGCATCAGGAACAGTGTGGTCAGTAGGACAAGGGAGGTTATTCTGCCCCTGTACTCAACACTGGTCAGGCCACACCTTGAGTACTGTGTCCAGTTCTGGGCCCCTCAATTCAAGAAAGATGTTGAGGTGCTGGAACATGTCCAGAGAAGGGCAACAAAGCTGGTGAGGGGCCTGGAACACAAACCCTATGAGGAGAGGTTGAGGGAGCTGGGGTTGTTTAGCCTGGAGAAGAGGAGGCTCAGGGGTGATCTTATTATTGTCTACAACTACCTGAAGGGAGGTTGTAGCCAGGTGGGGGTTGGCCTCTTCTCCCAGGCAACCAGCAATAGAACAAGGGGACACAGTCTCAAGTTGTGCCAGGGTAGGTACAGGCTGGATGTTAGGAGGAAGTTTTTCACAGAGAGAGTGATTGGCATTGGAATGGGCTGCCCAGGGAGGTGGTGGAGGCACCGTCCCTGGAGGTGTTCAAGAAAAGCCTGGATGAGGCACTTAGTGCCATGGTCTAGTTGACTGGATAGGGCTGGGAGCTAGGTTGGCCTGGATGATCTTGGAGATCTCTTCCAACCTGCTTGATTCTATGATAAAAGTGTGCCACTTTCTGATCACTGTGGTGCTGCTAGCCATGAAAGAGTAGAAAGCAACTCCAAGGCTGATTCCAGCCTGGCAGTAAGGTTAAATATTTTGCTGGGTGTAAATGCTTGTCAATTTAAGTAAATTTTGGCTTGGAAAGAAAAACATGCTATCAGAACCTGCATCTTTAAGGACTGAAACCTCGGGGGAGGAGAAGGCTGGAAAGCCTTGTTGTTATGCACTGCCAGTTGGAACCAGACCCAGATTAAAGCAGATTTCTCACAAGAATGTGAAGCATAGAGTGATGGCTGAGTACCACATGTATCGCACCTTCACCACCAGATCCCTGCTTCTGTCAGTACCTCCACGGGCTACCACGCCGCAGTCCCCACTGCAACCCGTGCCACTAGAAACTGAAAAAATCACTTGAGCACATCAGACAAGCCACTCAGCTGCACTTGCCACTTGCTTATGCAAAGTCCCTCTTCTCTCCCTTCAAATTTCAACCACACTTCATATTTCAGACTGCAAACAGAGTCCAAGCCTGAACATTTCTCTATGTACAACACCTACTACTTTTTCCGCGCTATCAAACCCGCCTGACAGATCAATCACAAAAGACACATTCTATTCTTCAGCTCAGCACTCCCCTCTGATCACACGAGCAGGTAGCACTCAGGCAGCAGCAGATTTCTGAAAGAGCATCCAGCTGTGCATCACATAGCTCTGTTTTTGTAAGGAGGATCAGATAAAACAGGAGAAAAAAGATGACATTATAAGGTACAAGCAAGCTAACAAAGGGATGTGCTCACTTATATCAACAAAAGATGAGGATGAGGTGCTAACAGAAACTGACAAGAAATACTTTAAGTGGCATGAAGTCCATTTCCAGTGTACTAGGGGACAACACAGCCTGTGCTACCAGTCCTTCATCTGATGCAGCCATCCACAGTGATGAACTAGGGGGTTAAGAGAGAAGTGAGAGAGGACTTTTAGTATTTGCATCCGCAGCCTTGCTGTAATAAAAACATCACTATGGCAGGCAGAACATGCCTCTTGCACAGTGCACAGGTGTACTATAAAAGATGGAGTCACCATCACCTGAGGAGGACTGCAGTTTGAGAGGTCACATAGGACATATACCCATTCTAAAGGAATTTGCTGACTTCGGTTGAGTGAAGTGACATTAATAGAACAGTATTTGGGAATTATAGATTAAATACCTGGTAATACAAATAGTAACCACAATATTTCACAGTATCATCAAGGTTGGAAGAGACCTCATAGATCATCAAGTCCAACCCTTTACCACAGAGCTCAAGGCTAGACCATGGCACCAAGTGCCACGTCCAATCTTGCCTTGAACATTTCCAGACTGAAAAGAAAAGAACTTTTAAATCTTCAACTTTACTTTCTCATATAATAGCACAGAAAACACATCTGCAGGCCAGAAAATATGAAAATAGTTTAAAAAAAACAAACATTCATGCAGCACATTATTAACCAGTGGAAATCTGTGCTACAAGGTATTATAATGAAGCAATTGGATGATAATTAAAAGTTTTTAAATGAAAGCCAAATGCTAGGGCTACAAAGTTCCATCTAGTTTATGTCTGCTATCAGTTTTCTTGCACTTTGCTCAGAGGTGTTCAGCTGGATGTTGCAACAAGTGGACTTTTAGTTTCAGTCATCAGAGCGCTTGCATTTAGGAGATTGGGCTACCCCACACTGAAACAGTATCTCTAGGGGAAAAAAACAGTGCATTTAAAAAGAGAGAAATCTCAGAACGATCTCAAGGCAAATCTCTTAGCCTCTTTCTAGCTAATTCAAGAGTTACCTATAGCATACACAAGTAGTTCTAACCACACAGTTATTTTCATAATTGCAAAGGTTGGAAGTTTAATTAGACAATCAGAAGGAAGCCCTGAAGCCAGCCCATTTTCTTAAACAGCTTTACCTAGGCAATGCGAGCAGCATTGTGTAACACGGTGATTTACTCTGAATAGCATAATGTTCCCTTATCTTTTTTTCCTGATTAATTTCCTGACTGAAGTAGCACATAAAAGCTGGTTAGACAACATGTGTCTGGAGCCACGTGTCCTATTCAAATTTTAAATGGAGAGGTGTCTCTCCCCCTTTGCTTGCACATCCATTCCAGGTGCCCTATGTTTCCACCATGACACCACTAAGACCATCTTCAGACCCCAGCTCCTGCAACCACTGCCTATGTGGAATGAATATTTGTTGTTTGCCTTTTTAAGGATTTATTGTACTCAGGGATACAGAAGATGGCTTGAAAAACAGAAGTGCAATGGAACTGAGGTTTGCAATGCAATTCCACAAAGCCTTGACATCCTCACAAGAACTGCTGGTGCAAACAGAAGACCATCATGCCAGGCCTTGGACTGCCTCTTTTCACCACTGCTTCTCAGCTTCAGTTGCCTCCTTCCCTAGACTCACCTGCATGCACGTACATGCTCATTCCCTTTTCAGGAATTTTACTATTGTTTTCAAGATGGAAAAGAGAGAAAAGTGAATCTGAACTCTGCCAGGGCCTCCAGAGCACAGCATGAAGGGATGAAAGCCAAACCTTTCGACTGGGGAAGAGGATGGACAAGCACCAAGTCACATGTGAAACTATCCCCATAGCCAAGCCCCAGGATCTGACCACAGGTAGAGGAGAACAACCAGGTTCAATGGGAAGACTCTGAACTGCCTTCAGTCCCCACCAGTCTCCCTATGGACACCAACCCTCAGCTGACTTTCAGCAAGCCACAGCCACTCTGTACATCTGCTTCCCTCCTGCAGAGCATAAACAGAAGCAGCTGGGCCCAGCTCTGCTCCGTCCCACATCTCGCCTTGCCATTTGCACCCACGCGCAGCGAGCGGTACCCAGCTACGACAGCAGCAATATTTTCCACACACGTGACCAAGGTGCAAACGACAACTTGAGGCACTGGCACATCCACCACCTGCCAGGCTGCACCCCGCTCACCCCACCTCCCCCTCTTCCTCCTCCAACCCCTCTCCTCCGCAGGCTTCAGCTCCCTCCCTGCCTGCTGCCCGCAGAGGAAAACAATCTCCATTTCAGGGGACTTATTTTCTCCTAAGCAGCAAGCAAACATCCCCCTCTTCCCTCTCACACTGCTCCTGTTACCTGTTTTGCTCCTTTGGAGTCTCCCATTTCCCAGAGTGTTTCCAGAGACAGCATTTAACCTCAATGTTTAAAATCCCTGATGGCAAAGAACAACATTCAATGCACAGCCAGAAGTTAGCTTGACCTCAGCCCTGTGCATCAGGCTCCCCAGCTGCACAGCATCCCTAATTAATAGTACCCCTTAGGGTCCCTGCCCCAGACATTCCCGGCAGGAGCAGCTTCAGGGCTGAATTCAGTGGGATTTCACATCTTTTTCTTTTGCGGAGGTGATACTACATTGCCAGCTACACTTTACCACCATATGCAACACCAACACACTGGCAGTTAACGAGCTACAACACAGAACCACTTGGCAACACAGAGAAAATGGGCAGAAAATCCCCAAGCGAGAGGGAAGGGAGAAAAAAATGCAATGAATTGACAGTATTAAGCATGCGGGAGAGAAATGCAAAGGAGAGGCTGCCAGAGGGCAAAGGTGCCCTCCCAGGCTTGAGCACTAAGGAGGGGGACCTCACTAAGGAAAGCAGCTGCTGCTTCAACCATAAGACAGATGAAGCACCTGAATAGTTTCTGGAAAGCAATGGAGGGGGGGAACCAGACCAATTTGAACATGAATTGCCCTCCTGAAGTCACAGCACGTGGCTGCCTGCCACGGCTAGGTATTCCAGAGCTCACGAGGTGCCACCAAGCCTTGAGGGACCTCCGAATGTCCCAATGTTAATTGCACCACAGGAAATGCTCATTTGTAAAAATTGTGGTGTAACTATACCAAAAATATCTGCTGCAGTAAGTGATGCCCTGAAAGGCAGGACCTCTGGTAGTTTGGCTCTACCTCAGGGCACTGGTATGAAAGGCCCATGCAGATGAGCTCAAACAGGGGTGGATTTGAGGTGGGAAAATCAAGTTTTGCTCCTGCTGTAGGAACAAAAAAATTTGGAGCTGTCTTCACTTGTAACACCACATAATTCTAGGTGGCTGCAGATTTATTACTGTATTTTTGCACATTTGGAAGGCTTCCACTTTTGGCCACATAAAAGAAACAAACATTTTCTTTTTCTCAGTATGACCTTCATTTTCTATTCTGAGACAAAATCCATTATAGCAATGCCTGGAAAAATAATATATCTAGCAATTTGCCCTGAGATTTCCTCTGAATTCTGCAACAGATTTAGATTGTGCAGAGCCTTCTCCCCTCTGCCTCTAACAAGAGAACCTGCTTATAAGATTCTTGGGGTTTGAAAGATAATGATGGCTCATGGTACACCATAGTGATTTTTCATGTTATCAGTTTGAGTTGCAATCGTAGCTGAAGACCTGTACTGTGAATTACTTGCCAATTCAGCAGCGCTTCCATAGAGGCTGTGTATTTTACACCTTGACAAGTACTACAGACAGAAGCTAACTGGAGCTTTGACTTAAATGGGAATTATCAAATCCTGAATAGTCTGAATTAGAGTCCCAGGCTGACTTGGACAGAAGACATAACAGAGATAAATTTGCTGCTAACGTTCTATCTTGGGTGGGAGTAACAGTAGGAAAGACAAAATCAAAATATCCATATCTTCCTTGCTCTTTAACAGTAGACTTCTTAATCCTCCCTGAAAAACACTCAGAAAAATTACTTATGTCATGAAATGAGTATTAGGGAAGATAGCTGCCCTCTGCTACAACTAAATTGATGAATATCCTTGCATCATTCTTAGGTAGAAGGGAGAGTGACCTTACTATTCCAACCACATTGCATTATTAGGTACCTTTGAAATAGAAAAATGGGTAGGAAAAAATGTGAAAGTGAGACTGTATTATCTATTCCAGATTTGTGTCTCAAACATTTTTCAGTTCAGGATCACTGGAGTATCACATAGGTACTGCCTGGAACCATGTTTAAGATCCAAGAAGTTCTTTACACCAGCAGAAATAGAGAAATTGGACTCTGTTTTCTGCAGTTAAACCCTCTCACTAGTATAATGTCACTGCACTCAGCCAAGCACTGGGAAATGTTTCAGTTTTCACTTGTTTCCAAAAGTATAGCAAGAAAGGTCTTTAAATTTTTTTTACTAGAGATTCCCTTCACTCATTCCATTTATTTCAGATATAACATATGCAGATTTAGATACTTTATCAGTGACATAAAGCCTATTATCTATTGAATTTCAAGTCTGGGGTAACTCCCAGCAACCAAACACATGATTTAATAATAATTCTGTCATCAAGTGAAATCTTTCACCAAGATAGATACTGAAAGCAGCCTGCCTACATAGCAAGAAAGAGCAAGATACATATTCTTTCTGGGAGGCTTTTCAACAGGGTCAGACCTGTGCAAGTGGCTATCTCAGTCCTTTTATTTCTCCTAAAATTCTGAGCAACATCGATTATAGCAGTAGACTATTTTGTATTTGCTCTTGCTCTGTACTGTTTCACAATCCTGGAGCCTCTCTGTAATCCCCATCCACAGAACAATACAAAAATATCAGCTTTGAACACCAGGAGTTGTTGACCAGATGATAAAGATTTTAATATTCATAAAACCCAGAATGTCAAAGAAGAACATCTTGTATGAGAATTAATGTTTCCAAGTCATAATTGTAACTCACAAAATGCATGAAATGCTAACAGGAAAAGTCTCACTCTCTCTGTCATTTGACATGTGGAAGTTTAATTAAGCACCCACCAAATACTGAGAATTACCTGCTGGAACCATTCAGCTTTTCTTTTTTTATTCCTGTCTATGCTGGCCAGCAAGCCAAACCAGTTTTGATTTCCATATCTTCTATTACTACATTGTTCAATCAGGCATGGGCCAACTCCACATTAACAGCAAATACACTATGTCACCATCTAAAACTGCACTGGCCAAAACCATAAGGTGCTGCTGATTAAGGCCGTGCAAATAGAGCATCCCCGAAAGCAAGAAGAATGGGCACCTGCACTCATGGGAACCAAGGGAGGAGCCAAAGTCTGGCACCTCAGCAGCTCTGATGACCCTGCAGAGAACTATCATCTCTCAACTCTGCGGCAAAAAGATCTGAATCTCCCACAGCCCTTAGGGGAGAGAAAAAAAGAACCAAAACCAAACACACCACACAGATGCAGGTGATATTTCTAGTCATGGTTTTCCATACCATGAGGAAAAGGAAAGAATGACAAGGAGGCTTGTCCATTTACAGACCAACAAGTATGGAAACAGACCAACAGGTATGGAAAGCCCAGTTTACCAAAGTGCTGCAACATATATACTTCACCACTAACCTTCTACACTCCAAGGGCTAGAGAGAGTCTTCTCTCAGCTCCATCTTGTCTGTAGCTCTTACAGCAGCATACAGCACGATGAAGAAAAAAAGATGAACAGCATCCTATGCCATTGTTCTCTGCCTCTGCCACTGCTGCATGGATTTTTATACTCCAAGTGGTGAGTTTTTGATACATATGTTCTACTGGAAGTCCAGAAGTCTGAGTTCAGTTTCCACTTTCAATCTTTTGTTTATAGCTAGAAGCTGCATTAGTTTAACTTAAAAATGAAGTTTTGAACTCTGGCAAGAGGCTTTGTACAGATGCATATTTCTATTTAGGCTAAGCATTTTCAGGCGTGATTCAAACCTGAGAACTTGAAATTAACCTGATTTACACCACAGCAGACTGCATTTGTAGATTTCACATGTAAATCCATTTGATTCATATTGAATCATAGAATCAAGCAGGTTGGAGGAGACCTCCAAGATCATCCAGTCCAACCTAGCACCCAGCCCTATCCAGTCAACTAGACCATGGCACCAAGTGCCTCAGCCAGTCTTTTCTTGAAGACCTCCAGGGACGGTGCCTCCACCACCTCCCTGGCCAGCCCATTCCAATGCCAATCACTCTCTCTGTCAAGAACTTCTTCCTAACATCCAGCCTATACCTCCCCTGGCACAACTTGAGACTGTGTCCCCTTGTTCTGTTGCTGGTTGCCTGGGAGAAGAGACCAACCCCCACCTGGCTACAACCTCCCTTCAGGTAGTTGTAGACAGTAGTAAGGTCACCCCTGAGCCTTCCCTTCTCCAGGCTAAATAACCTCACCTACCTCAGCCTCTCCTCATAGTATTTGTGTTCCAGGCCCTTCACCAGTCTTGCTGCCCTCCTCTGGGCACGTTCCAGCACCTCAACATCTCTCTTGAAAATGCAGATTAAATAAATTCAATTTCATGGTATAAAAAAATTATACCACAAAATTGAATTTATTTCATCTGCATTTTTGATCTCCATTCCCTGCTTTCTGTGTCTATTTAAGTGTTATGCTTTGTCCTACTCATACAAAGAAATTCACGTATTCATGCTGAAATAGGAAAGGCAGGTTGAGGATTTGCAACACTGCCTCAAATTCTGCCATGAAACAAATCGTTAGAATCATCACCAAAAGTTCCTATTGTTACCCAGCATATTACAAAATACACTTCCTACAAAAGTTGTGTTTAAAGTCTGGGGGAGCAAAAAAAAAAAAAAAAAAAAGCACCAAAACATAAGTCAAAACACCAAATATTTCTTTTAATCTAGTCTGAAGCTGTACATCCTGCTTTAACTCAAGCTCTTTGCCCTGGTCACACTCCCAGGACACTCCTTTGCTTAGGTGCTGGCCACCTCCCCTGTGTGTTCTTCAGAGGCCTGCCCACATGATTGTAACTGGGATTTTACAGTTACAAAAAAAGTATTGCTATTCCATTTATGAGCAGCTTTGCTTCTCCAAGCCATGTGAACCTTACTTCTCACTGTTTCACATCTTTTCTGTGGGCTTTTGACACTCCTTCAACTTTGCCTCCACACATTTCCTTCCATGCCACTGCACCGATGCAGAGGCGGGGGGGGAGGTGTCCCCAGAAAAAACTAAGGTGCAGAATGCTTTCATCATCTTGCACCCCCACTCCTTCACTCTGCCGGTCTGAAAGGTATAAGTTTGAGCCTTGGAGCACCCTTCCTAAGGAAACAAACCTCAGTCTACCCATCCTCAGTCTTAAGCAGTCAACATATGCACAATAGCAGATACATATTTCTCTTCTGGAAGCAGTCTTCATGACAATGGTCCTCTTTAAAAACTCCCACTGCATCATTTTATTCCCTTCTTCCTACTCTGACTCTCCCCAGCCCAGTTTCTAGGAAGAAGGGCTTTGATGCCCCTCCTTGCTGTAGAGTGCTGGCTCAATACGTACACCCAGATCTAGCAGGTTAATGTGCTCAGCAGCCTACCTTCTGCACCAGGTAAAAGTCTAAGCCTCAATTGGCTTGTCTTTATGGGTAAGGAAGCTCAGCATGGGTAAATACACCCTTTTGGCCATCTCTTGAAGCAATCCTTGCCATTTCTCTTACAAGTCATCCTACTTGTATGGTCCATTGGCCTTTAGGATCTAGAATGATCAAGTGACAGTCTAGCTATTGTTCATAAAGTAGTACTTAGAGATTCTTCCCAAATAATCTGAAATACAGCCTTCCCAAACCTCTTCACAAATGCAACAAGGACCTGCTTATAATGTCAGTAAGATAAATACATGTCATTATTTTATATATGCAGCTTTGATCCCCTGTCCCCTAGAGGATTCTGCTGCAAAGATCAATTGATCATTAACTACATTTTGTTCATAAGCTCTTTTGCAAGGCACCATATTTTGTTGTCTGCCTGTGTAGTGCCTCGAGCAATAAGGTCCCTTCACACCATAGCAGTGTCGATAATATATACTCCCAACTGTGCTAGGTGCTATACATACACACAGTGACACATAGTAGATTGGTGCTACCAGTTTTTTCTTTGTTGTCTGATAGAATAGGTAATGGATGTTTGCAACAGAGATGAATAAGTGACCCTGCATTATAAAATTGTGTCACAAACATAGTCAAAGCCAACACACATTTGTAAGCCATTTGACTCAAGAAAGCATGAGACTCTACTAGTAGAGATAATCCAATCCAAAACGGAAAGCGTAGACAATATCAAAAGGAAGATGTAATTTGTAATATTTTCCAGTAAAACAGAGATTTTGGCACCAAGATGCGGCAGGATATTTTTCCTCTGTATTTTTTATAAGTGCCTTCACTAGGGTATACAATAGTAGCATAAGAAGTCACACAATGCAGAAGAAAATTCACCTCAAATTTACCACCACTGAGAGATAGATCCCCAGGGCTAACTTATCTGCTCCTACCTAGTCTCTTTTCATGGCCTGCTTCACAAGAGACTGTAGAAATGATGCAAATATTCCTCTTTTCTTTATTAGATAACAATTGTTTGTCTGTTTTGGTTTTGCAGTGGGATAAAGTCTATAACCAGAAGTGCCATCCCAGCAGTGCATGAGGTACCCACAAGTTAATGCTACCTTCTAAGTGATAGCATCTCGTTCAAGGGTCAGACAACACCAAACCTCAGTCCTCTTACAGGGCTGTAACACAGCCCATGCAGACCACAGATTAGGTTGCTGAAAGGCTTAGAGCTGTGCTTGCTGCAGACACAGACTGCAAGAGCTCAGGAGCACTCCCACCATGCCCAGCATCACCTACTGGAGTGACTGGCCAGCACTACTTGGAGTACAGCCAAGTAGCACATACTCACTCTTCCCAAACTCCTCCCAAGCATGAGATCAACTTTTCATTCTTACCCAATGTACAGATGTTTGCCAGAGATCAAGATAAATATTGTCGTGGTTTCTGTTCACATCAGATCAGGAGACCTGTCAGGTGCTAACGCTCAATGTGGAAGCCCTGTGTACAAGGCCACTTCTCCTCCCAGCTAATCTTTGTCTCAGTGTTCTCACAGGGGTTTATATATTTGTGCTACTGCAGTTCTTCCATGGTGCTTTTCACTCAAAAGCATTAATTTGCAGTCAAAGTAGAGACTAAGAAGATTTGCAATTCAGTAGTTCCTGTGCTGCAAGAGAGGTTAAAAGCAAACCCTCCTGGTACTCAACCTTTCTTAGGTGGCTGTGTGAGACCTCCCGAGCTGTACAGTGTAAACAGATCTGGGATTATCTCTGCCACTAGAGTTACCACAGTTTCATTACATTTCCCCCTCCCTCCTAATCCTGGAAGCTGGAACATGAAAGGTCTCTCACAGTAGCAAGTTTAGCTCCCCAACTCCAGCAGCCTGCAGCAGAGGGTGTGACAGCACATCTCTGCCATCATCAGTTCTTGAGGAAAGACAGCACCTGAGCAAATGCAATTCTCTATTCAATGCCTTTGTCAGAGAGACAAAGCTTTCCCTTTCCTTCACACCACCCTGGCTTTTCACTGAACGAGAAAATAAAAAATTATAACAATTCTTATCTAAACTGAAGCAAATGACAATTCCAGGCTGCTGCTTTCCTGAAAACACCTTCATGTATACCTCTCAAACAAGAAAAGATGTTTCACAAACACACACGGGCCTGCTTCCTAACCCACTACATCAACATTGAGAAGGACTTACCGCAGCAGAGGCAAAACTAGCACAAAATAAGCACCAGTTCAATAAGAAGCACACCCTCGGTTTTAGTCTCCATGTAGCCTTTTTCTCCCCTTGAATTAGACTCAGTACTCCGAGTTTATTGAGGATAACACAGAAATATTTTCCTTAATGTGACAAGAGCAATTACAGAGTCCAGGGAAGCTAAGCAACACTGCTAAAACAGTGGGTGGTCTAACGGCATGAATAGCTCCTGTGCACTAACATTGTAGCTGGAGTCCCCCAGACCCCCACTTTGTACCCTAGGTAATTCAACCATGGTTTGCAACACTGCCCTTTTTGTTCAGGACATCCTGGCACCACCATTGCTTAGCTGACTTGAGATCATAGAATCAACCAGGTTGGAAGAGACCTCCAAGATCATCCAGTCCAACCTATCCCCCAGCCCTATCCAATCAACTAGACCATGGCACTAAGTGCCTCATCCAGGCTTTTCTTGAAGACCCCCAGGGACAGTGCCTCCACCACCTACCTGGGCAGCCCATTCCAATGGGAAATCACTCTCTCTGGGAAGAACTTCCTCCTAACATCCAGCCTAGACCTACCCCAGCACAGCTTGAGACTGTGTCCCCTTGTTCTATTGCTGGTTACCTGGGAGAAGAGGCCACCCCCCACCTGGCTACAATGCCCCTTCAGGTAGTTGTAGACAGTAATAAGATCACCCCTGAGCCTCCTCTTCTCCAGGCTAAACAACCCCAGCTCCCTCAACCTCTCCTCATAGGATTTGTGTTCCAGGCCCCTCACCAGCTTTGTTGCCCTTCTCTGGACATGTTCCAGCACCTCAACATCCTTCTTGAAATGAGGGGCCCAGAATTGGACACAGTACTCAAGGTGTGGTCTGACCAGATATACCCAAGTTCTTTAGCTGGCCTACTAGTCCTTTAAAAGAGCGTTCTTGCTATCCACCACATCTCCTTCATTCTCGATTGAAAGCTCTAGGCAGACATCTACCACACGTTTTGCAAGGATAATCTGCTCAGAGACAGCTACTCTAGGTGCTCAGGCTTTTGCTGAGTACAGCATTATTTGGGGTATTCTCTTTTTAAAATACTAAAGATTTTCTTTAATCTACTTTTACAGCAAGAGAGCCATTTGCCATGTGCAGTGTGCTGAAGTACTTTGCCACAGCAAAGTCTGGTCTAAACATGTTGTTGGCCAATAAAAGGGGGGAAATACGTTGGCAGTAAACATTTGAGTGGTATGTCTTTGAAGGCTTCAAGGCAGACTAAATGGAATAATTGTGAAGACATATTATTTATAATATAACAAATCTTCCCCACAAGATATAGGTCTCCATTAATCTAGTACCCAACTGCTTTTAAGTGCATTTTTCAATGTGTTTACCCTGCTAAGGGAGTTATGTTTTATTATCTCCATTTTGCATTTAGGGAATTGAGGTACTGGGAGATTAATAGATTTGCTTAAGGTTACACAGCAAATCTCCAGCAAAGTACAAATGCAGACCAAGTGTACCAGGTTATTCTTCTGCACTGGATGGATCCATCCATGTGCCAGGACACATTAAAACATCAAAAGTCTCTCCTGATGTGACTTTTTCCTGTACAAAAAAGCCCACTGATCTCATGTAAGCAAGTCAACAGACGTTCAGTTCATCCATTTACACAAAAGCTGAAGCAAAGTCTGGAGCTGTTGCTGGAATGTCCCAGTTCTGCTGCCTATCCAGTGCATTCACTCCAAATTCACAAGTATCTTTCTACTGACAAAACCTGCTGCATCTGGCAAACAACCTATTCGTTGACAAAGATCCACTGATACAGTCTTAAATTTCACATACTACCATTTGAAATCAGATACTGCCTCATGTCTTCCTCAAGATCAATGAACCTGCAGAGAGACTTCATATTTTAAAGTCTGCCCCCATCCTGACATTGCTGAACATGGATTTGGAACCCTTTATACAGGAGAATGATTTTTTGAACTGGTTGGTTTCCTTCTTGACTTACATGAAGGAGTGGTGGAAGATAATATCTGAATCTTTCACAGTGCCCTACACCAGCAGACCCCTTGGGTGAATGGTTTTCTGGGATTCAGTAGAAGAAACCCTCTATCCCTATAGCCCCTTCACCAGCTCTGCACTAAGTCAACCTCCTTGGAGAGAAGACCTCTATTGCTTTCCAGCCCATAACAGAGTTTGGGGAACCACGAATTCTGCAAGCCCCTTTCTCCTATTCCCCAAATGCCAGCTTCATCTCTTTACCCAACCCTTCCTGGGAGGAAAAGATAAAGATGCATAGATGTGGTGCTAAGGAACATGCTTTAAAACCAAAGCTGGTAGAGTTACATAATGATTGGACTTGATGATCCCAAAGGTCTTTTCCAAACAAAACAATTCCATGATTCTGTGAAAAGAGCCCAACCAACTCAAATGATGCACCTTTCAAGAGGATGACGTTCCCATCAGTTTCAAAGTTCCTGTTTAAACACAAGTATAAGAGGAATTTGAATTAGAACTGATAGAATACTCTGTGCCACAGTTTGTGTCCTTGGCAGCACACACACTGAAATGCCATAAAGCCACCATAAATAATAATAATGACAATCAAGGGATTGGCCTAAAGCGTCTTGCCTGGGGAAGGCAGTCATAAGAGTTTAAATTACTCACTTCCAAGACTACAAACCTCCCTTTGGTGGAGCATAAGGAGTTGCACCAAAGCAGCTCTACAGAAAACATGTGAGACTGGTGATGTGTTTCTCATGAGCCCACTTTAACTCACCACAAAACAAACAAACCAAACAAACAAAAACAAAAGCAGAGCTCAGCAAGATGTGACCACTTGTGGAGGAAACTAAGTCATCCTTGTGACTAGAACAAGTAAGACACAGTCCTTACTACAAAGATGCCACCAAAGATCCCACAAGCAGGCTTATTCTCTCCATTTACGTTCAGGGATACACACAAGTAAACAAAAGTAATGAACATCCAGGCTGCTCCATGCCTCAGCTCACTTTGAATAAGGGTATCCCAGCCCTGCTTTTGAGGCAAAACACAACACCAACAAACTCAGGTATCCTTATTCTTTCTTCACCAAGGTAAGCCTGACGTGCAAAATGCGATGCTCTGCCTCCAGCACACAGCCTGGGCTTCTCAAGATGCATTCAACATCCCACCCCCACTTAAAGATTCTTTGGCATCAAATGTTCACTGGCGTTTTGAGCAGCTAAACAATGAATTTTCCCACTGCCTCTCCTGCTAATGACGAGTGAATAAAGGATCCCCCAGGGAATTTCCCTTCATCTGCTCATGAGTGCCACTTTGCTAGTCACATTTATCTGACAAATCTTACAGATGGCTTGGCACGAGCACGCACCATGCACACCATCTTTGGAGCTGGGATTGGCTGCCTGAGCCACGCGATACTTTCTGTAGCAAATTGCACAAGTCTGTAGCAGAGCCCCACACCAGCAACTGCTACTGCAGAAATACCTCTAGCAAATTCTGGCTTTGTCTAGTGCTGTTTCAGCAGAAGAGACACCAGTGAAGGTGATGGCATTTCCAACACTGCAACCATCACATGAGGAACAGAGTCTCTTGACACAAGTCGTGCTCCAACCCAGAGTGAAAGATACCCTGGGAAATTACTCCTATTGAGTCATTTTCCTGCTGTTATTGTGCTGAATGTCTTTCTGTTAGAGATGAACTCTCCCCATTAAAATAACAGGGGGAAGAATATAAAGATGCATCTGCAGACCACATTGTCAGAGGATTTTTTGTTTGTTTTCCAACATTGTCTGTGAAACTTTGGATGAGTCTTTCAAGCTCTTTCCAGATGTCTACTCTCCTCATGCTATGCACCCACCTCTAATTCCAGTTTGTAAGCTGTTTGACTCAAGCAAATGAATAGCAGGATTTTAAAACAGATACAAATAGTAAAACTAGGGCTTTGCACAATCCCATAGGTACTATAGATGGAACTGTCCAAACACAGACCCTTCTAATCCACCAAGAAAATGCCCTTAAGACCTGTTCAGAGTTAGACTTAAACCCATAAAATCCAGGAAATTCAGAGATAAGCCTGGATATGTGGACTGATATTCTGTCCTCAGTTCACCTTACTGGGTAAATGTTAATGAATGCATTTGTTTATTCCCTACAGTTCTACGCAGGGAATATCAACAATCTGATATCATGGGAGGAGTGTGTAGGAGTTGCTCAATATAATTTCTTCTCTCTTACAATAAGACTTAACAACTCCTCAATCCTTTCAGAGCTATAGCAAGTTAGTCTTGTAAAGCATTGAAAAAGAGGCCTCAAAGGAAAATCAGTTATTACAGTAAACAGGGATGATTTTCAGTGCTCCACAGTCTACTATCTACATTCATACTAAGCTGGTATTTCAGCACAAAACATCATCCAGGCACATTTCACAGAAGATCTGAAGGTCTGGGTTCAAGGGCAACAGGAGACCAAGTTCCATAGTCGAGACCAGAGGAAAATTGGAGCTCACAGCACCTTTGGAGCAATGGCACACATGCACCTGCTGCAGCAGCCTGCACAGCACAGTTACCACACTGAGTGGAAGCAGAACGGCCATCCTGGTCCATCTAGCCCAGCATCAAGCCTTCTATAGTGGTCAGACAACCAGAAAACAGTAGAAGCAAGGTAACCACTTATGCTGTTTCCCTCACATTTCTGCTAGCCTCCAGCTACTTTCAGATCAAGGTATTTCCTAAGCCATGCGGTTTTGAAGTACTTAGTAATCCTTCATGCATTTCTTTACACAAACTTGTCTGGTCATCCTTTGAAACTTAGCAAGCTTTTAGCCTTCACAGCCACCTTTGGCAGTAAATTCCTTGTGTCCACCACCAGTGGCATGGAGAGTATCTCCTCTTGTTTGTTTTGAGCTTGGCTTCTTCTAGGTCATTTAATGATCTTAACTGATGTACTGCCACAGATCAATCTCTGCCCACTTTCTGACTTGTGCTGTTGCCTTGCAGAACTCCTACCTCACCAACATCTCCTTTTCTTCAGGCTGAAGAGTATCAGCCTAATCAACCATTTTTCACATGGAAGCCGTTCAGCTTAGTGATTTTATCTTTCTCTCAACTATTCCAGGTTCTGCTATGTCCAACATGATCATGCAATTGGCAAATACGGCTGAAGTTTTTCCTCCCTTTTTGAGCTCCCAGTGCAACCCATTCATTTGCCATGTTAGAGGCAGTATGAAGTAGCTAAAAGGTTTTTTTCTGAGTTTTGTATCACAGTATCACCAAGGTTGGAAGAGACCTCACAGATCATCAAGTCCAACCCTTTACCACAGTGCCCAAGGCTAGACCATGGCACCAAGTGCCACATCCAACCCTAACCCTAACCCTGTAGGAAACCTGAAAAGTAGCAGAGAAATAAATCATCATCTCCAGGGCTTATTAGGACACCAGGGACTCTAGCAGTACTTTCCAATGGAGCCCTGGTGACTCGATCAAGATCCAATCTGGGTAAAGTTCACTTACAGTTTCTTAAATTGTATGAAGCAGGCTGAAATTAAACACAGCATTACTCTTTCACCCTATAGACAATGAACATCGTGCTCAATACAGAATTTGAGTCCTACTACATTCAGGAACATATCTAAGCTTTCAGGTGTACTCTGATCAACACAAGTCTCCAAGTCCTGATGCTCTCAATCCAGAAATTACAACTGCAAAAATCAGCTTCAGCAGAAACACTAAAGAAACCCCACGGCCACAGCCATCTTTTCCCACCTAAAGAACACCGTGCATCTTTGCTACCATCAGCTGCTCTTCTCTTCCTGTTTCCAAATTACACAGTACAAATAAGTTTAGTTTAAGCAAAGATTGCTGCAGCATGAGAAAGCAGATGTGGCACAGACTCTGTGAAGTCTGCTAAGGCTTTTGCTATTGCTAGCTGATTTGAAGTATAAGATATGCAAACAGCATTGTGATGGGCAGGCCTACAGGCCCATAGGAGAGATAAAACTTCCACTTACAACAAAATTCATTGCTGGTAAAAATGGCACTATTCCACTGAAATCAATAAGGTTGCACCTGTGAATGCCAGCTGTGAATGGAATCCATGGTTCTCAAATGATGTAAAGTGCTTCAGGAGGAAAGATGCTATATTTAGGTGCCATATTATTGCTATGTAGACATTTTCACAACCTCTAATTATGGGGCTTTTTTTGCAAGCTCTGTAGTATTAACTGGATTGGATAAATATATAATTAGAGAGTGTTTCAACATGCACACTCTTGATGCTAGAAGCTTTATCAGCTCTTTCTTTCCTTCATGATCTGTTTTGCTTTTCTTTAAAATCTGTTTCTACCAATTATGGTAAGATTTACTCAGAGCCCCAATAAACGGTCACTGCAGGCACCTCAGCAGAATAGAAGAGGGCGACATTTATATTCCAAAACACCTCTGTTTTCCTGAAAGACACCTCTGGCTTGACACAGTATAACATTGCCAGCAGCTAAGCTGATCACACAGGAGGAAAAAAACAACAAACACCACACACACCACCAAACCCAAACCCAACAACAACAGAACAACAGCAACAAAGAACTTTTCAGATGTTCCCTGACCCCAGACTGTTTATAGGCTATGAGTACCTACCCAAACATCTCTGACGGAAGATCTGCTGCCAAAACAGTTGCTGGATCCTACTCCTCTTTTTCCAGTGGACAAGAAAGGAAGACTCATTTTCTACGTGGTGCCAGGGATGCAAAAATGGGTTCAAAGATCTCTATTTAGGATGTAGCTACTTCCCTGCCTTAAAGAACAGCCACCCTAACAAATTACTAAATTGAGAGGAAAAAGGCTAAGTTACCTTTTTTTCCAGCATTCTGTTTTGTCAAATTAAAAGGTACAATTCACTTTTAAAACCAGCTAGTCCTAAAGAAGGGAAAAAAACAAGTAGCACCAGCATTCCTTTCTAGCTGTTATTGAAGCCTGTATTGATGTTTACTCCCAATAAACAACTGAACAAAAACATTGTAACCAAATGCATTTCTTTTCACTTTTCTGATCAGGCATGGCTGATAAATTATTTGTCAAGTTCTTTCAGAGGTGTTTATGAACTTTTTCCTCTTATACCAGCTCATATCCAGTGAGAATGTGGAAAGCTAAATTACAAGTATAAACACTTCAAAACAGAAGTTAATGAGAGAAAGAATTAAGGAGATTGCTAGAGTGACATGATACGGATGTTATATTATTAAACAAATGGCTCACAATGGTATTATGACACGAGTCATAATGCCTGATGCCATGAACATATTGCAGAGAAGAACAATAGCTGCTATCACCAGCTAGGGAGATACACACAGCACACCACCAGGAGCCTGACTGCTGACTGATCTAAAGAAAGGCTTTTGTCTACAAGCCAACAGAATAAATTCACACCTGGTGCAAATAGATGCAACTGAAGGGAAGCTCATGGAGTTGCAGCATCTTCAGCTGGGCTCTGATGTTGCCTCAAAAGTACTACCAGCTTTGCTCAGTGCAGTCTCACAGCCTGTTTATGGCTGTAATTCACTGGGGAACTCTAATTTGGTAGAATTTTGAATCCACTTCCCACAGGTGTGAATAACTGAATCTGGCCCTACATTAACACCAACAGATTTTTAAGCCCAACAAGTCACAGAGCACATCTGAACTGTTGTAACATTCAACATCATCACAAGAAAGTCTGCCAAAGACAGAAAACTGGTTGCCATAAGCACATGGACTGGTTTGTCATTCCTTTTGTTATTTTATCTGGTAAATGTGGACTACAACTGGTGATGTTGAAGAGAAAGATTACTAAAAGAGTTGGCACATTCACAAGCTTGACAGACAAATCATGGAATCAAATCCTGGGGCACACTTGCAGCATGTGCTTCCCATAATTAAAAGTCTATTTGTGGCACACAGAAGAAAAATCTTTCATCTGGAGTAAAACTTAAACATAGCTTTACTCTCCCTGCTTGGTGCAGTAATCCAATTCAAGAAGATATGGCCTGAAAGCAAACTTCTGCAAGGTTCACACGTCAAGGGGAGCAGGTAAGAAAAATAAGAACCAGAGAAGGGCAACAAAGCTGGTGAAAGGCCTGGAACACAAACCCTATGAGGAGAGGCTGAGGGAGCTGGGGTTGTTTAGCCTGGAGAAGAGGAGGCTCAGGGGTGACCTCATTGCTGTCTACAACTACATGAAGGGACATTGTAGCCAGGTGGGGGGTGGCCTCTTCTCCCAGGTAACCAGCAATAGAACAAGGGGACACAGTCTCAAGCTGTGCTGGGGTAGGTATAGGCTGGATGTTAGGAGGAAGTTCTTCCCAGAGAGAGTGATTGGCATTGGAATGGGCTGCCCAGGGAGGTGGTGGAGGCACCGTGCCTGGAGGTGTTCAAGAAAAGCCTGGATGAGGCACTTAGTGCCATGGTCTAGTTGACTGCCTAGGGCTGGGGGATAGGTTGAACTGGATGATCTTGGAGGTCTCTTCCAACCTTGTTGATTCTATGATTCTATGAGATAAGAGGAACACCTCATAAAATACAAACCTTAATTCACTGACACCTGCTGTTAACACAGTGATTCAATCGCTGTGGTGTGCAGATAACACACTCAGAGGAAGCTTAAATACTAAGTCTCTGTACCTATTATGGTTCATAAACACTTGTCACAGAGACTTACGTGGACTTCACTCTGCCCAAGCGCTGCCCAGCAGCTTCCACAGAGGAAACATGGCCTAACACAGGATGCTTGACCAGCTCGTACTCAGCTTTTACAGCGGCACTAGGGAGTCCTGGCAGCTATCCTGAAGGCAGCCTTAAGGTTGTTCCAAACTGTGCCAAAGACCAAATCAGTTTCTGAACAACTTCAAAACATGGGTTGAGACAAAGTGGTTTGCTGCACTCTCTTGGATGTGGAGAAGGCTGGAACAGAGCCCCAGGTGAGAATAAGCTGCCTTCTCTTCAGCCATCACAAGGGGACTCACATATTGTGTACTTAATACAAGAGAACATACTTAGGATAAGGTACCCAAAAGTCAAGAAATCTGCTCAAAACAGTGGGTGGCTACACTACAATATTTCAATATATCATCAGGGTCCCCCAAAATACATTTTATTACCAAGGTATGAACATGGCAGAACTTGATTTGCTTAGAGAACGCCTTGCATTTCTTGCCTGTGTGTGTTCACACATACAATGCAGGCTCACCCATGCAAACATGCCACTCCAATCAGGCCAAGCACACACAGAGCATACAAGACATAAATAAATACCTCAGATATTACATAGTCTTACAAAGTATCACCACTGAAGATAACTCACACAATTAGACACAAAATACACATATACGACTCTCATTAAGACATGCAAGAGTTGTTTGTTTCCTTTCACAAGGACTTAATTTAGAAGGTTCTGAGTTAGTTTTTAAGCTTGGAGTCCTACATCTGTGGATCTATTCAAAAAACAAGCTGCAAGAGACCAAACCTGGTTACAGGGAATACAGCAATTAGGAGCCAGGACAGGGGGCTCCAAAAGCCAAGTCTGGTCCAGTTCGCAAGAGCCAGATCCTCAAAGGAACTCACTTCAGCATCCACCTCTCCTACCTCACTCCTGCTGTGCTGCCCAGGACCAGCTCTCCCATCACCCAAATGCGGAGCTAAGCTCTAGCTGCAGGAACACACAGCCACTGCAGTTCCTCTGCAGCTTGTAACAAGCTCCTCTGTGGGAAGAGGCATAAGTCACCCCATCTGACAAAGCAAAGAGGGACAAGATCAGCCCTGCAGCCTCTGCTTGGGCAAAACCTAAATGCCACTTTGGCACCACTTGACTGACACAGCCCAAACACAGCGTGTATGGTTTGCTGACACAAGGGTTTAAGTTTGTTCCCCAGCCACATCTTCTTTCCTCTCAGATACAATAGTCATCTTCACAGCACTTATTATAACATATTGCAGCAATAACATGCAATTATCATCAAAAACAAAGCAAAAGCTCAAGATAAAAATAACAGGCAAAGAGCACACTTACCAGCTGGAGAAAGGCAGCAACACAGCACTAGCTGCAGCCCTAAAATGGCTGTACTGTAGTAAGCTACAACTGCCTTTCCTGGCCTTATTTTAAAGGGCAGTCTGCAGCAGAGCAAACCAAGAAAAGGACCCTCTCCAAAATCTGATCCAAAGTGAGAAGGAATAGGCAGCAGTTTGGCTTTGCAGAGCTGTAATTAAGTAAAGATGTGCAACACCTGGGTCTATGCACTTAGCAGCTGGTTCACTGATTGGTTTGGGTCTGACAAGAACTTGAAATGCTCAGCACCTGGTAGGACTACTCCTTTCATCAGGTGGACAGCAACCACAGTTCTCATCCTGGACCTTCTTTGGTAGTGATGTGCATGCTAGGAAAACTAATACAGCTCTTGGGTTTTCTTCTTGCCCTTTTCCCCATTCTGCTATATATGCTTACTTTGACTTTGCCCACAACAGGCTCCTACACTGGCCTCTCCATTGCCAAGCTGTCACAATAATATGCCCTGACCGTAAATTATAATGGGGGGGACCCACAATTTTAAGAACAAAATAAAAAGGAGCCAGTGAATTTAATAAAAATAAAAGTTTCTATTCACAGCAGCAGATCATAAAGATGGTAAATCTGATAAAATACAAGGAAGTTGTTTGCTTATCTCAAGTCTCTGATAGCTTCAGAGATCTCTAAGTTATAGGGTGGGTATGTAAAACCTTGACATCTCTGCTTTGTAGAAGGAAGACTGGTTAGAGATGCACACATTCAAGGAGAGACTCTGTTGAATAGAATTGGCCAAATCAGATTAAAAACCCAGTAGCTATGATGAAGGCTGCAAGTTGCCTGCTAGGAGAGGTTCCACTGATGTGAACCAGAAGTTCCTTGCATGTGGTCAGCCCCTAAATTTGATACTGGAATTTAAAAACAAATTAAGATTCCCATGTAATATTGACTCTTTTTTTTTTTTTCCCAGAGTAAAAGATTTTACAGCATGGAATGCTATATGCAGTGGTTACATGAGTCCAAGTAATTGTACCAATTATATAATTTGATATAATTGCACTAATTACATAAACACATAATAATGAAATATAAGTTATTCCAAGAGCTAAACTGGAAGAACATTAAAGAACTTAAATCTGCTCCCACTTATTCTAGTACAAATCAGAAACAATTCCCCTGAAATCAATGAAGTTACCCAAATAAAATTGGCCCCTACCACTACAAGCAGCCAGGTAAATCAAGCTTTTGGTTCCAGGGTAAACAAATGTATGCTACTGGGGTATTTCGTACCAATGGAGATTGCTAATTCCTGGCAAAATTCCAATGTATACAGAGAGATTTTACCTGTGTTCATAACCACATTAGGTGTCTTCTCTTGTTCTGATCTGTCATGCAGCATCTGCAGGTTTTGCTAGGTCTTCCAGCTGCTGATTCTAAGCAACAACAGAAAGTTGTTGGGTTTTTTTAATAGATACTTAGAATGACCAAGAAATACTTAGAAAACCAAGTTCAGGTGTGTCTTTAGTTATATTAGTTCTGTCCTGAATTACATTTGCAGACTTTAGGGGAACTACTGCAGACTGACGCTAATATTAACAAAAACAGACTCTCCTCTTAGACAAAGATTTGTATTTCTGATCCATTTTGTGAAATGTTCTTCAAACTTTCATAGCAGAAACCACTCTAAACAAGAAATATTCCTGAGAGGGATACATTCAGTGAAGGGTTTCCCTTTCCTCTCCTGGCAGGGGGAGTGTAGCAATTAATTTCAGCTGCTGACTTCATCTTCTCACAAGTAACAAAGCAAAGGAGGTGAGAGCTGGCAATGTTGGAGCAGGTGTCTGTTATGTGTTGGAAATGCGTGATGTATGCAGAGTTAATCCACCGAGTGCTCTGTTGCACCACATCGTGACAGTCACCCTGTTCACACCATCCTCATTAACACCAGTGGGGGGGTCCAGGCACCAGAACCAAGGTTTTGCTTGAGATGGAATATTTTACAGGACAAAGATTTTCCAGCTGAAGAGATTGACTCTGCCACACGACAGAAGACAATGATAGAGCATTTACAGAATCACATCAGAGACAAGAGAGAGACATGCAGTCACCTCAGGGTGGGGGGTATGAACCCAGGTTTTTTTAGGTACAGTAGCAAACCTGACATAAGGCAATTTAACTAGATGCTCAGTTTTACCGGAGGGGAATGACAGATAGGAAAATAAACCTCAGTATTTTCAAAAAGTAGCCATCAGGCTTGAGCATCTCATTTTTCTTTTTGCCTGATTTAAAACATGCAGGAGGTGCAAGCTGAAAAAACCCCTGAAATTCTTGCAGCCTCCTGCATAAAGCTGGCACAACCAGTAGCCTTGTCACGTTTCTAAAAAACAAAGCCTCACATCTGTCCACAAAATTAAAGACTTTAACAATTTTACTTCATTTTAATCTAGGAATCTGTGGCAGGTTGCTGTTGGCACCAGGACTCGAGAATACCTCACTGACTGCAGCGTGCCCAGAGCAGTGAATGCATGCTGCAGAAATCTCAAAGCATGTTTTCTTCAGATCAATTTCTAGAGACTGTTTCACAGAAAATGTAAGTACCTGAGAACCTGAACTGTGCCCTAGCTTTTTCCACTCCTGGGTGATGCCCATCACACCCTACTGATTCATGCTCTTCTTTGGGTTTCTATTTCTGCCCCATGAATGTCAGGGGCATAGCTGCAAATAGGGGAGCAGGGAAGGCATGGGAAGAAAGTTGTGTGAGCATTTTACCAAGAGAAGGGGTGTTCATCGCCAACCTCTGTGAAAAGAGTTCAGGATCCTGTTCTTGCTTGAGCATTTTTGGTGAGGTACAGAGCATAGCCTGTTACTGCCTCTCACTCCTGGCCAGCCCAGCCTCATGGCATGCAGGCATCCTGCAGCTCCCCTGAAGCTGCAGGTCCAAATGCCACATGGAGACAACCAGCTCTCCTCCTGAGAGAACACAGAAGTTCAACACTGGGCTTGGCTTTAACCCCCGAAACCTAATGCTTTCAATTAAGAATGAAACCTAACCAGACCCAGCCTCCAAGGCCTTGCATTTCAACGGGCAAGATTTCTTAATATCTTTTAAAAAGTGCAGCCCAGCCATTCATAATGATGGTGTCATATTGGGTCAAATGTGCCTCCAAACCGAAGGGATGTGTATTTGCCAGTGACTTTAGGGGGAATTTACTAAACTCATCAGTAGCATGGTTGACCCAGGGAATAAGGATTGGGAGAACCTGCTGAGAGATGAAGCAGGAGCAGTGAGTGGTTGCTTTGACATTAAAGATACAGTTTGAGGTGGTAAGAAAGCTACATAGTAATTAAAAAATTCAGTATGGGAGACAAAGTTCTATGCAGCAGGTTGTTGACAAAGCCACACCAAATTGCTCCTGGAGGTCTCCTGAAAAAAAAGCCATTTAACCCCAGTGCCAGGCTTTGGGAAGGATGGGCAGAGCTACACTTGAATGTAGCTAGAACCCATCATTAGCTGCATGAACTTGCTTCTTCAACACTTTCTAGGTCTCAGGGTCAGACCCAATGTTTGCTAAATCAACAGAGGTCCTTCTGTCAGCTTCAGCTGGCATTTGCTCAGGTTTCCAGGAGGAAGATTTTTCTCTCTGCAGATCAATTAAATCAATACCTGGGTATACGCACAGTTGATGAGAATGTCTGACTATTTGTCTACATTTTGGGGTTTCATTAGTGAAGGGAATATGTTTTACTCAGGAAAAAACTCTCCTTGGTGCCAGCCAATTAAAAGAAAAGTTTTTAAAAAAAAATCATCAAACTTAAGATTGATTTATTTTTCCTGGAAGTGCTTTCCACGTTATTTTTTTTTTTGCTTCTTGTAACCAATAAGGGAGTGACCTAGACAAGAAGTTACATTCTTACACAGCAGGTGAACCAGGAACTTGCTGTAAATGACCTGCAGGTATGCGGAACAGTGCTTAGTCCCACACCCAGAGCCCTAGCACTGATGCAGATAGGAAGAAGCAGATGCTCACATGTACAGACAGCAATAAAACTAGAGCGTAGCATTTTTAGGACTGCAGCTGAGCTCTCAGACAAGGGTTTCTGCAATGACTAATACAACTCCAGTCTAATGCGACAGTTCACCGTCTGCAGCCACATTCAGTCCTGAAAGTAAGCAAGTTTCTCCAGATGTTACATGCTGAAGGGGGGAAAAAAAAAAAAAAGCACATCGAGTTTTCAGTCTTTTTTTATTTATTTAAACTGTACACAAATGTAAAATACCTCAACAGTAACTCTAAGTGAAAATTGTTTGGTTTAAATTATTATGGAACAGAACCTAAAAGGAACTTTATTAAATAAACATAAAAACTGGATTTAAGGAATGCACATATTGTAATGTATTCTACAATAGTCTTTTTTTTTTTTTCTTTTTCACTCTACGTTTCATGTGCGTATGGTATAGAAAAGACACTGAAGAGAACAAACAGAATTCATTTTGTACCCTGAAACAATTGGTAGGCCTCGTGAGGGATTGCTCAGCATGACTACATGATATATGATGGCTTTGCCATCTCATAAAAATTATAACTAATATGTTGGCCTCTTTGGTTCCAAAATTTATGTATAATACATTTAACTGTATTCATTTTTGCTGCTATAAAAATAACATTTTTTTTTCAAATGGCAGTTTTTTTGACTAATCATGCAACTAAATCAGTGCAAACATTAAAAGCAATCATTCGCTTTAAAAAAGAAGCAAAAGATTTAATTTCAAGTATAAAAAAATATAAAAAAGTCATATCATAAGTCCAGTTTTGTCTAGTATGGGTCAACACTTTAAATTGCATAGCTCATGCGGCACCTGTTTACCTAGATAGTGAGCAAAGATAAGTGCACTATCAAGTACCACTTTTCAAGGCATTGAAATTTGCAAGTGCTATTATACGTGCATTCAAGCAGTTTGCAAGTGCTATGCTGTATCATTATTTTCTGATCTTTATGGCCATTCTTGACACCTCCTGGTAAGGAAATTGAAAGCACTCTCCTCTCTGCTCCTTTCCAAGACTTGTTTAAATGTTCCTCGCCTGTCATTAAATGCACTGCATTTTTCAGAACGTCTCCACTCTGTTACTGTCACTCCTCTTTAGGGTTCAATGGTTTAGCCATGGTGGCAGTTACTTGTTTGCCCGACCCCTACATGATGTGTCCTTGCTGAGTCCCCTGTTGAAGAACACAGATTGCAACTCTTTTTGTTCTCCGACCAGTGAGAGATGCCAGCGGTCAACACAGTCCAGATATGGTATCAGATACACCTTTCCAAGACACGGTGGGTGTAGCCATCCACGGGTTGCTAGCGGGCAGTTAAAGCATCAGCTCATGCCAGCCCAGCTTACGACTTTGCAATGGTCAGATGTTAGAAATACAGCAGTTGCTTACTTGTCTCTCCCCTTTTTCTCTCGTCTCTGTGATGGTACCACGTGATTCTTTACTGGAAGTGCTGTAGGAAGATGCGAGTATCTGTGATGTTTGCGTTTAGATACATTGAAATCAAGAGGAAGTGATCACCTCCCAGGCCAGGTGTCCTGCAGCTTCCCATTAGACCTAAGAGGTGATGGTCGACTCTTTTTTTTTTTCTTTTTTTTTTCTTTTTTTTATTCTGTTTGGTCATTTTGACACCTGCGTGCAAGAATATGTTGTGTTCTCGCAGTCTGTGCTTTTGCCTGAGCAAAGGGAGCTCATTTCAGTCTGTCTTTGCCAGCAGGCGGGGAAAACAGCTGCTCAGCCGTTCACTCATACTGGCAGGCATTTAGGTCCATCGTCACTGGTCACTGACTTTCTGTGCTTGTGTCCCTTTTCTGAGCTGCCTTGTGTGTGTGTGTGTGTGTGTGTGTGTATGAGCATGTGTTCACGTGCGTGCACACCTTTTGTGTGTATGTGTGTGTGTGTCTTTAAGATATTTCATAGCATTAACTTATAAGTGGTAGAATATATAAGTGTCCAAGATCCACAAACTGCCACTGTCTTGACACCAAAGTGAAACAATTTTTTTTTTCTTCTTTTTTTTTTTTTTCCAAACTTTTCCACAGTGACTTTCCAACACTGATGCCTGGATACACAGTGAAACTTCCTCCAATACCATCTCATATGGGAATGTTTCTCTCTCTCTCGCCCTCTCTCTTTCTCTCTCCCCCCCCAAAAACACACCTTAAATCAAGCACAACCACATTCTTCCACAATCATATTGGGAACGTCCCTTTTCACAATGTTGTATTCATCATCAAAGTACAGCATTGACATTGTGCTAAGTTTGGTTGGAATGCAACAGGAGTTCACGGTGCCTGGGTTCAGCCCCCGCATTCGGTACTGATTCACGACGGCAGTGTGAAAGGAGGAAGCCGACCCCGGGACGCCGGCCAAGTAGGCCGGGCAGCTCCCTTCACAGTAATTCCCATAGTAACCTGATGGTGCTATGATCCAGTCATTCCACCCAATGAGTCTAAAGTCAATGTAAAACTGTTGCCTGCAACATAGATTGGTCCTGCCATCACACTCCAGGCCTCTTTTCCGGATCCTGTGTTTGTTATCAGCAAGGCGGGCTTGCACCACTAAAAAAGGCCGGTGGGATTCCTCCCCGGGGTCCACATAAATTGGCAGCACTGAATACTCTTCACAACCCTCACATTGAACATCCAAGTTCAGTCTCCTTTCTCCTCTCTCAAACAGAGCCTGGATCGCTTCTGTCATAGGAAAAGTGTGCCAACCACTTCTTTTGAGATCAACTTTCTTTTCAACCACATTCCACTTGTTGCTAGTGTCCGGGTCTTGGAAATAGACTTTGACTCTTACTTTTCGCCTGCTGCCTTTCTCTAAGACATATGGAAGCAGCTTCAAGTAAAGCCACAGGCTGGCTTGAACGACAAACAAGTTCTGGTTCCCTTCATTCGAGATGAAGAAATAGAGGCGGACTCTAGATGAGGCCAGATCGTCTGCAAGATAAGGAGAGATCAGCAAGATTAAGTCAAAAGGGAAATGTTAGCTTGAGTACCATTCTGGATTCAGGGACAACACTCGAGCACAGCAAATCAAGGGAGCAGCGAGAGGGCTGTGCTGGCAAGAAGGCACACACCGAATCAGATATCTGCAATTTGCAATCAAAACAAATTGAAAAGGGTCTTCCCACAGCAACGTTTATCATCAGGCTGTAGTTGTATATGTCGGATCCACAGAAACCAGTAAGAGCTCTTTCCATGTGGCCAGCTTTAAAGATGCTACAGCAGGACCTTGAGAAGACTGACACCTGGACTCAGCTATCTCATCGGCTCAAGAACAGTTTTAACTTTCAGTTACCTGCCAATTCTCACAGGGAGAGCCCTTTCAATAAACACTGAAATGCCAATGCCAAACCAAGGATTTTGTTTCAATTTTCATGTGTTGTCATTGTGGTTTAACAGAGAGGATTCACAAGGCAGAGGGGAAAATATCTCACTAATGTGCCTGCTTGTCCATCAGATCAAGCTAACCCCCACTTAGTCTCTTAGAATATCTGCTATAATTAATTGCTTCAATCTCTGCCTTTTCTTCCTGAAATGATAAACTCCCATACAAGGCAAGGCAATGAAGCGGTTGCACTCGCTGTAATGCCGTTACTGACTGTTCTCAATACGCTTCTCAATAACACCAGAAATCAAGGAGTGAAATCGTCAAGGAAAACCAAATGTCACCAAATGTCTAACATAACCCTTTATTTGTAAACAAAAGAGCAAGATGCATGAAATGTTTCAGAAATACCAGCAGCCCTCCTGCAATTCTGTACAAGTACTAACTGAATTTGGTGTAGGTGATAAATGTGCAAGCTGGCCTTTATGGCAGAGGCTGTAATCCTGGTCCTTGAATCAAAGCCTCACAATTGCTATTTAAAATGACTGCTCTAAAGGCATTTTCTCATCTGCCCTTATCTGTTTCACTTCTTCTGTACAGAGCCAAATGTAGCTTTTTCTTCCTTTTCTTTCCCTAAGAATCTTTATCATTTTTGTCAGTCTCTGAATGGGATTTTTTGCATAGCTGGTGTCTTAATTTGTTACCCTAGATACCTCCCAAATGTGCCTTCTGTGTCCATTCGGTAATATTTCAATGACAAAAATTTACACTGTGTTTGCCTATGTTTTACGTAAAGTCGATTTTGGAAGTGTTACAAAAGCCAGTGATTGATTGAATACCAAATGGATGCACAAGCCCAACCCAGAGCTCCCAACAACAGGCTATTAAAAAATAATAAACCCAAAAACATTTGCTAGGAAAGCCTTTTGCATGTTAGTAAATACCCAACTTCCTTATGAAATGTGGTGACAGTGACAGAAAAAGAACAGCACGGTGTTTCTGCACCGATCCACATCACTTGTGTTGTGTGAGATTGTGTGTGCCCATAAATTTTGTATGTGAATATAACAAGCATATGTATAATGCAACAGATACCATAGATACTGTAAATGTATATGCCTTGGTAAGTGGGAGGGTAGATTAAGAAGATGAGTGGGTAGTATACAGGAGAGAAAGAGATTTATTTTGTGGAAAAATGACATATAGATGCTACAGAAAGAAAAAGAGGAAAATCAACTGAATGATAGAGTGAAGAAGGAGAGATGGGCAGACAGACAAAAGAGAGATAATTTGCAGACTGATGGTGTTACAGCCAGATGTGCAAAGTTAACAGGCACAGCGGTTGCTTGGATAAACTGCTGGAAAGATACGCTGAAGGGATTCAGTGACACATAGCTGCAATGCTGGACAGGACTGAGATGGCTGGTACTGTGGGGATGGATGGCACTGTCAGTAAATGGACTGACGGACACAGAGGAGACAAACACATCGGACAGGAGTCTGCACACAGGGGACAGGTGGACAAGGCCAACAGTATGAATGGAAGCAAAATAAATGGAAAAGGATTGGAAAGGGAGGACAGGCGAATGCAAGCCTCAACAGCCAGATGCATGCAGTGAACCAGATGAATGTGCAGAACCGACAGACGAGGCGAGGGATGCAAGAGATCGAGTGGGACAGTGGCACGCAGAGGGACAGAAGGAAGCCACAGTGCAGCTGAAAGGACTTCTGGAGGGAAGCCGGGGGCACGGAGTCTTAGGAGGGCTGGAGAAATGAGCGAAAGGAGTTGCAGAGCACTATCCAGGAAGAATCCCGGGTACACGTTAGGAGGATGAGAAGCTGGACCAGAGAGGAGAGAGGGTGAGGTGAAAGGCACGCGGGTGAGCCCGACAGCCAGATGCCTGCAGCAGGGAGGACAGACAGGAGAACAGGCAGGGCTCACGGAGGGGCCGGCTGCAGGGCAAGGCAAGGACGACCAGGGGAACTGTCAGGAGTGAAGCAGAAGCGACAGTGAAGGTGGACAGAAGGACAGGCAGAGCGAGCGGGAAGTCTCACAGGGGTCGAGGAGGGGGACCACCAGGGGTGAAGGCAGGCCAGGCAAGGAGAGTGACAGGGCAGGGGGCCGAGGCAGGCCGGGCAAGAGAGAGCAAGCCGGGCGGCGCCCACCTGTCTCGGCGAAGCTGATGATCTCGGAGACGGGGTCGTGGGCCGGGGGTCCGGAGCTCGCCTGCCCGTCCAGGCTCGGGATCTCCACGCGGCCGTCCTCCCGCACCTTGCCGGCGTGCAGCTTGCGCAGCGCGGTGACCATGGCTGCCTTGGGCACGGCGTGCGTGATGTTGGGCCGGTCCCGCATCTGCAGCCGGCTCAGAATGTGCCTCTTCACTGCCTCCAGGAAATCCCCGTCCACCTTACCCGGCTCCTCGGGCCGCCGGAAGCCGCAGGAGGTGCATGTGTCCTGCGGGGAGCCACCGGCGGGGGCCGGCGGGGTCGGGGTGGCCGCGGCGCCCAGCAGGAGCAGCCCACAGGCCAGCAGCGCGGCCAGCACCCCCCGGCGAGCCGCCCCGTCCATGGCGGAGGAGCGGGGGGCCGAGCTGGGGGCCGCCCCGAAGCGCCGCAGGGAGCCCGTCTGCAGGCAGCGCCGCTCCGTGCGCTCCGCGGCGCGGAGGGGGCGGTGGCAGCCAAGCTGGGGGGCCGCAACCGCTCCGAGCAGGGAGGGAGCCGCGGTGGAGGGAGGGGGTGCCCGGGGAAGCGGCGTGTGCCGCCGGGGAGGCGGAGGGGGTAGGCTGCACACGCAGGCACCGAAGGCGAAGTTGAAAGGGGGGGTGGGGGGGGTAGCAAGCTTAGCGTGCACGGAAAGCCTGGTTCCACGGGGGAAGGGGACGGCAGCAGGTGAGGGGGTGGCTGAAGAGCCCGAGGACGAGGGAGGGGGGAGTGGGGAGAGAGCCGGAGGTGCGAGGGGAGCCGGGGAGCAAAAGGGGAGGTGGCGCCGCGCGGCCCCGTTGCCCCGCGCCGCTTCAGTGGGGCATCCCCGGGCGCAGCCGCTCCTGGTCCATCGCTCGCTTCGGTAGGTCCGGGCGGGCCGCGGAGAGGAGCTCTTTAGTCCAGCGTCATTGAGGGGGGTCAGGGAGATAAACGAAGCAGATTTATATACAATCCAATTTATAGCCTGGAAGGAGGGGGGGGTTGGGGGGAAGAAATGCCACTTGTACCCCCCCCGCCCACTCCGCCCCCGCAAGACAACAATCCACAGGCCGTGGGTGCAGGTCTTTGAGCAGGTCGGCTCCGCGCCGCTCGGTTGTCCCCGTTCAGCGCCTGCTGCTTCTCAACGTGCCATCAAAGTTGACCCGGAGCATAGCTGGAGAAGGGGCCGGGGTGGCGGGGAAAGAGTACGCGGCTGGCAGCTCCACAGTTGCGAGTCTTCTCACCACTCCGCGTATTATTAGCAAGATGCTTTATTTTCAAAGCAGCGCGGAGGGTCTGGAGTCCGGCGAGGATGCTGCGGCGGCGCCCGGCGCCGGCCCCCCCGCGGGCAACGGCACTGCACGCTGCGCGGCCGCGGAGCGGGGAATCGTCGCGATCCCGGCGATCCCAGGAGAAGCTGCACGGATCCACTCGGTCAGACCAGCTCTTCGGCTTACTCCCTCGCTCGCTCTTTTTAAACAAAATCTCCCTTGTTGGTGGTTTGGGGTTTATTATTATTATTGTTAATATTATTTTAAGTGTGATTTTTGTTGTTGTTGTTGTTGCTGCTGCTCCAGTTAATGTGTCTCACTCTCTCCGAGTCTTTTTGATCTTTTCGCTCGCCCTGTGCTGGCTTGAACGCAGTGTTTTGTTTTGTTTTTGGTTTGTTGTTTTTTTTTTTTTGACGCGTCTGATGTTCTCTCACGGATCCGCAGTGGAAGGTCTCGGGGATGCGGCTCGCTCCTCGCTTATCTTCCTCTGATCGCCTCCTGCTAATTTCCCCCCCCCCGGCCCCCCCCCCCCCCCCCCCTTGCAAAATCACGACATTGTGGCACTTTCTCCTGAAACTTTTATACAGGAGTTAAAACCACGTGGGAACTCCAACCTATAACAGAGACGCCATGGGTTCCTCACTATTTAGGAGATTAAGTTAAGTCTTTTGCCCCCTGGGCTATTACAGTAACTTCCTGATGTGGAAATACTAACTATGCTGTTTCTTTAATTCCCCTCGTCCCCTCTCTCCCTTCCTCCCGGTTCCTGCAAACGCACCCACCGCACACCGACCCGCGGCCCTGTCCCTGTCCCGTCTCTCGGCCCGACGGATGTACCCCGAGCGGTAGTAGCCCCGGGCCCCTTTCCCGTCCCGGTCGGAATACACACACACACACACCCTCCGGTATTCCTTGCCTTTTAAGCACTTGAAAGAAGAAGTCATTAGAAAGTTTACCGTCGGGTTCACTTTGCGACGGGGCGGGTTTTTGTTTGTTTGTGTTAATGGGCCGGGTAATCGGGGCGGGTGCCGGGGATTGTGTGTGTTTCGCATGGGGCAGGAGGGACGCGGAGGCAACGCGGGGGAGCTAAGGGTGGCGGCGGAGGGGAGTCGAGAGGGGAGATAACGGGAACGCCGCGCTCCCGCGGCCGGGAGCCAACAAGCCTGCTGGACCTGCCCGTTTTCCTCCCTTCCTCCGTGGAGCAGCCCCAGGCTTTGGGGAGAAGGGCTGTCCAAAGCGAAGGCAGAGGGTGATCCCTTCCCCGCAAAGGTCAAGAGAGGTTCCCACCTGGCCACCCTCTAAGCGCTGGAACTTGAGGAGAGGGACGAGACCGCCGAGCCCCAGCGGCGTTATAGCAAGCCACGCCGCTCCTCTTACGCCGCCCCACGCACCTCGCACACACCTCCCCGTCCCTCACTCGTCCCCCCGCTCCCTCCGGAGGGACAGGCCGGGGAGGATAAGCATCGGGCGGGGCAGGGGCGCGGCTCCGCTCACCTGCGCGGGTCCCCGGCAGCCGCGGCCTCTGCGCGCTGCCCTGCGGCCCTGCGCGCCCCCGCCGCGGGGAAGCCTGGGCAGAGAGCGCCCCCTCTGGGCCGCGCGGGGAAGCGGGCCGGGGAGGGCCGAGTGGGGGCGGCAGCGGAGGCAGAGCGAATCCCCGGCCCCCAAGGGAGGCAGCCACCAGAGGCCCGCGCTGAGTTAACGGGCGGGGTCCGGCCGGGAGCTAACGGCCGGTTGCAGGGGGGGCGGAGGTTTCTGCTGTCCGGGGTTCAGCGGTACCTGAGGGGGGTAGGGTGGTGCCTGCGCTCGGAACTAGGCAAAGGAGCATCTTAAGAGGGGTCTTAGACACTTTTTTTTTAAAAAAACAAATAACCCACGATTAAAAACAAACAAACAAACAAACAACAACCCCCAACAACTATTGAGATTTGTGTTTTCATTGAGCCAAAAGTTGTTTGTTTTGTTTGTTTGTTTTTCAGGCAGATGCAGGACAGACAGATTTCAAGCATGACAGCAAATAAGTCCCTTAAGCTCGCTTCAGTTCTTAGAAGAGAAGGAATGAAACTCCTCCTAGATTCCTGGACTGCATACACATGCATTCTGCTAGTTGTCACTAATACGAGCAATGCAGGAACATAAAAAGGGTCAAGTGGAGGAGCAGCTCATTACCTTGATGTAAGAATAGAAGGGATAAATACTATTCTCATCATAATTACTTTCTTGTTCTGCACTGCAAAAAGAAAAGCATTTAATACTGTGCTTCAAAATCACACTGCAATTCCAACCTCATTGTTCACATTGGATTTAATATAAACACGATCTAATTGCCCAGACAGCACTCTAAGTCAAATCCTTGGTATCACTGGAGCTACTCTGATGGGAGATCAGAATTAAATACAGTATTTCCTCCCTGCCAGTAACAGGTTTTGAATGGAAAGCCTGTAATGTAAAAAAAGAAATAATGCTAAAAATCCAATCACTCTGACATCCTGTGAGCTAATGAGAGCACGTGAATGCAACAAGCTTAGTACTTCACAGTAATTAATTTGACAGCAAAGAGCTAACAAGAAAACAACAGGCAGAGAGCAGTGATGACTGGTTCATAGAGGTCACTGTCAAACAAGAAATAGGTGCAAACACAGTCCCTCTCCCTTTGAAATCAACTATGTCATTGCCCCAGTAAGAATGAAATACCAAAGAGGAACAATATCATGCCTTCAGTGGGGATAACAAACCTGGGAAGATATTTCTAGTAGAAGGTTTTCTGTTTTACCTACAGTGATTTTTAATCATCCCTGTTACTTGCTGCAGTGGCATGTTTTGTATTCCCCCTCCCCTCTTTTTTTTTTCTAGCTAGCCAAAGCCATTTTGCATATTCAAATATTGGGAAGACTTATCTAGCAATTACCAAAAAACTAATACATTAATAACCTCTATTGTTATTCAACGTATGTCCAGCACAGCATTCTAGATGCAGCTCTCACAATGGATTTTCTCTGGCTTCCTTCTAGAGAAGAACTTAAACCCTTGATGCTTTCAGGCAGAAGAGCCTACAGGGAGAACAAACAGGGTTAACAGAGAGAAATGTGCCATTTGATTTCTAATCTTGCTCGAGGAGCAGGGCCTATTGATTGAGCCATAAAGCACTGTTAATTTTAAGACCTCAGCTTTTAGTTCTTTCCCTTGGGCATAAACTTGTTGCTTACACACAGCGGCTGAACTATCAGGGAAAGGGTAGCTTCACACTCCCCCAGCTCTGCTCTCCCCTCCTCCTTCCCTCTATTCTATTTGTTCTGAGCTCATCTGCGTGAGGATACATTTTCACACACACCTTCTCAAACCGGCTGCTATTCATCTGATTCAGGGTCATGCTTTTCCATACATTAAATGCAGAGGAAACTGGGAAGGAAATGGTTGGGATTTGTGCTTAATGGGGAAGCAGAGTTAGCCAGGCAGCCCTCTGTAAGAAGTTAATATCTCAAAAGGTATTTTCTGTAGAAACAAAGTCTCGTGACTGCAATCTGATGCTTATTAAAGCTGCTAGTATAATGAAATTCATATAAACAGAGATCCTCAGGTAGTGTCACTCATCATGTTTCCAAGGCATCAAACCACTACACCTATTCCTCTATAACCTAGATATTTGCTTATGCACAGTTTTTTCATCTGCTGCCCCTGAGAAAAAGGCACACCCTTGGAGAGGCCAGCCAGTGCAGCTATGCACCTTCCTGAACCAGTGGGAAGCTCTACAAACTGAACAGACAATGGCAGCTCACTGCTCTTTCCACTGTGCCTTCAGTGGGACAACAAACAATTTGCACTAGCAAAAGGTCTGGCCTTTCATGTATTGCTAAATCACCTTTTATACTCTTAAACCATTAATAATATCTATTAGGTAACCTTACTAATCCCTTTGAGGAAGGATCTTCTTTACTGTACTGATGGCTGAACTGAATAAAGCTTCATATATAAGAGGCTCAGTTTGCACTAGAAATGCTTCTCTGTTGATAACCAGCAAATACAAGTTTTACTAGCACAAGCATCTTTTTCTGCAAGCACTCCCAAATAAAATAGGCTATCCTGGCAAAAGCACTTTTTTTTTGCTCATATAGTGCAACTATATGGGGGATTTTTGCACATAGTGAAACACAATCTGTTTTAAATGGCACTTCAGAACAGCATTGCTATCCCACAGAAGTTTCAAAGCTAGACCTTGAATTATATACTTGTGTTGTATCTGAAAGAGCTTTATACAAGGTGGCCATTGTCGCCTTGCAGGAAATGCAGAGAAACTGACACATATAGTTACAGAGACAGGCTGAGAGTGCTGTGCTCTATCTGGTGTTTTTATTCATGCCATTCTTTTGCTTCAGATGAAATTATGTATCCATAACCAGATGGATTCTTCAACGTCCCCAATTACTTTTTAAACAACTGCAGCAAAAGCAGTTGATGTTTCAAAAGCACCGTAATTCTGTAGAAGAGAAAGCCCTACTGAACATCAAGTAGGTAGATTCCACTCTGGATGACCTGGACACTTTCTGAACTGACAAAGGTAGACCCAACTCATGAAAAGAATATACTAAGAGGTTAATTTGGCTCCTTTGATCTTGCCTATGCTTAATTGACTGAAAACTGTCAGCTGATAATTGCTAGCTCTAAAAAAATTGTCCTATTCTGAACACCACTTGGAAGGAGCTATAGCAGGCAGAAATAAAGGACTTAACCTAACTGGCAACTCCCTATCTAAAGCAGGCACAAGAAGAATGTGGAAGATGGGTCACAGAGGAATAAAACAGAGTTCTCAAAAGGTTTTGAAGGGCACCTATTGAATGCCAGTTCCTCACGTAAGTGTCAGGGGGAAGAAGCAATGCAGGGTTGCCAGGGTATACTCACAGCCTCAGCCTCCCACTCCCACTGCACCTGCTTTAACAAAGCTGTAGTCCCACTCCCTTCAGCTCAGCTACCTTGCAGTGCCTCACAGATAACACATCGGCCAATGGATCCTCTTCAATGACCCCTCTGCGCTCCAGGCAGGTTCTCATCCAAGTTCTCGGGTTCACTGTGGTGAACCAAGTGCAGGTTGATCTCATGAGTAGTGATGTAGTCAGGTATATGACCTCAAGTAGGTCTCTGCACCAAGCAGCATGCCCTTTGGCAAAGGGACTGAGTTCAGTAACCTGTTTCAGTTTCCCAAGTAAGGGGACCAAACACCGTCAGGTGATAATTAAAGCTATCCACTGCTTGTTGACAGCCAAAAAGTGCTCGTTTCTCTTGCACAGTCTGTCCTCTGCCGTCCAAAGCTGTAGCCTTAAAACAAGGCAATGACTTCCTCTGAAGTTGCTTGTATTGACCTAAATAGGTTGGGGCGGGTGAGGACACACAGACAACATGAAAAAGCTGTGCTGGTTGCCCAACAAAGAAGTGTCTGCTTTGTGGTGAGCACTTTTAACATACTGTTAAAGAACACGATTTTCATGTTTGTTTAAGTTGACACCAAAAGCCTTGCAAAGTAGCAAAGTGAGTAAAAATAAAATCTGCATTTAAGTGGTAAATAGTTAAAACTTGGCTTCTTGTAATTTAAATGGTACTTACTGAGGCAATGCATTTAGAAGTCAACTGGTGCATTTCTTCTATACAGCCAGCTGTGACTGATACATCTAATAGATCAATAAACAGAGCAATATTAAAATCAGCATTCCTGGGAAAAGCAGTGACATCTGGGGAGTGGTGACAAGATGGAGAGGTTTCACTACAATTGTAAACGGAGCTCAGAAGCAAAAAGTGGCTAGTACCTTTGCAACACCATGGGAGAAATGGGGTACAGAAGCTCAAGTCATCTCCTGATGGACAATCAGTAGCACTTGACAGGTACCTGAACATAAGCTACCTTCTTTTTTTTTCTCCAAGCAAGCAGACAGCACAGAGGAAGTGTCCACACCTAGTGCCTGTGGGATAGGATACAGTCAGACCCGTGCTTAGGCTTGAATGTCTTCCTCTTCACCCTGTTTTCACTAGCTGCAAGTTGAGGATAACAGCATTTAACCCACCTTAAGTTCCTTTGAAATCAAGTGGAGAAAAGCAACATAATACAGGAATTAATCATTTTGATGGAGCTTGACACTTCAAGTATGGCCTTGGTGCTGTATGACAACATTTTCAATCTGTGTGTACCTAAATTGCTTTGTCTTGTTTCCATGTGTCTTTTGGTATATCAAACAAAAAACTGTTGTGCGGTTTTGCTGTTTGCACAAGAACATCATAGGAGGGGTTTAAAAGGTGGTTTCAATATAGTTGACTAATGCACTCACTGCAGGGGCCAGGAGCAAAGAGTTCCTGTAACAGCACCAAAGTCTCCCAGTTTATGCAAGTAGGTTCTTCACCGAGGCAGAGCGGTAGCACTGTCACAGTGGAGATCTATCAGTCTGGTGTGAGAGTTGGCTTACATGATTTATAGCCACTTGCTCCATGCTGTTTAGCCACTACAGGCCTCTAGCAAGTACACGCAGGCTGTCTCACCCTCCAAGTTTGCTACATTGACTTTAGCTACAAGCAAACGTTGCTAATGTTCCAGTTCTGCCAAATCACATGAGGAGATTATTAAAACGCTTCTGAATCACCTTCTGCCCTGCTTGGTATTTACCACTTAAGTTAGTGTTGTCTGTCTCTTCATGAGAGAATAGCTTGAATATGCTGTGAGATTAAAACAAAACAGATTAGAAATTCCATACAACTTGTGCACTAACATCTTCCTTTTCTTCCAAACCTCTTGAAAAACACATACAGTGCAACAGCTCAGGCTCTCCTCTTAACAAAAAAATTGACTAAGGTGGTTCCCTCAAAGGGTTTTAAGATAGTAGGAGGTTTTCACTCCCCAGGTTACAAGCAGTTCTTGTTCTGTTATTTTGCTGCTATTTCTCCTCAGAAGTGGGGCAGTTCACTGCCAAAAAATAACCCTAAAACTTCTCCACAGCCATTTGCCATTTCTGACTAATGTGTCTCTCACACACACACACACTTATTACTGTAGTTTAGATCTTTACCAACAGCACTATCAAGAATAAATCATAGTACGTGGAAATATTACTATGAACTACACTGGTATGCAAGGATAAGAAAACAAAGATGGATAATGCAAGGATAAGAAACAAAAGTGGACAGCAAGAACAAGGAGCATGTGGATTAGATTAAGCAGACATTGGGTCTACCAAACCTACATAGGTACTGAAGCATTAGGAAGGTGTAGAGCTACAACAGGAAAGTGCCTCATTCTAGGGTTTTTGCTTAAAAGATGAGAGAAGGCCTAGGGGAGGGGAACACATGAAAAAGAAAAGGATGAACTTTTTTTTTTTTGGCTACTCCAGATGGGGTTTTCCTCTGTTTAAATGCTGAAGGACAGAAAGATTTTAAATTAAAATCTTAATAAATATAGCCCTGAGGCTACTAACATTATTACATCCAAGATGATTACAGCAACTAAGCCACACAAGAAATATTTATTTATTTATTTGAAGCATAATAAGCTTCAGTATTTAGTCAGAAGAAGGCTTAAGCAGCTAACCAACTTCTAAACTAGTGAAGTTTCCATTCGGTTCTGCTGAAAGGATAAACCAACAGGGCACACAGTTTGCAGAGCTTAGTTTCATTTCTTATCAAGATAGCATTATTACTAATATTTTTTAATATATTTACGTATTAAAATAAAAATTATAATTGCTCAGGTCACATACTTGACAGCTGGCAGGAAAGAACCCCAAGTTTGCAATGAGATATGGATAATTTTGTGGAAGCGCAATCCAGGTCCCTCGGTTTGCGTTTGCCTTTTTCAGGTGATCCTAAGTTCAAGGCAAGGTGCTGCACTTCACTTGTTTGCATGGAGTTATTTAATTATGAGAATAGTTTAATAAAGGATACAGGGAAAAAGCAAGGATACAAAGAAAAGGATACAAGCTGATAAAGATGATTAAATCATAGAGTGACTGTGGAGTGGGTCATGAAGTGTTATAATCCCCAACTCCCCTCTGCTTTCTGCCTCAATGTGTTAATGCATCACACTTTAGTACAGTGACACTTTCAGCCCTAGGTGGAAATTCACACATGATGAAGAGGTGGAGGAGGATTTCCAGATGGTCAGACCTCAGGGAGTGCGAAAAGGTGGGGGGGAGGAAGGGAGAAACTGCTGAAGGGAATCGGACTCTGGTCACATCAATAATTTCCAGCTGAAAATGGAATACTAAATTAAAAAAAAAAACAACAACAACAACAAAAGAACCCAAATCACCAACGATCCCACAACCAGAGCCAGGTGCATCCAGGTTTGGATGCTATATATGATAAATCCTCACTAGTGGTGGTTGTGAAAGATCCCTTGGAGATATTGGTTTATTTGCGTGCAACTGTGAAAGGTGTGAGCTTCATTTCCTTGGCCAAATTTCAGCACAGGTACTAAAGCAGCCCAATGCAAAACCAATTAGTTCTTTCACTCTCCAAAACTCCCCTCTACTACAGGTTAATATAAAGTGGTACTTGCACTGCATTGTGCATGAGCACAATACCTCCAACAGAGGCTGTATTTGGTTGCTGCACAGTCTTTGAGGAGCTCTTCTGCACCTCTCCCAAGAGCAGTGAAGGGCACCAAGAAAGAGAAAGTGAATCCCTGCCATCACTTGGTTCCATCACGCTCCACAACAAGCCCCACTTTCCCTTTAGGGAAGTATAAGGCAGCAGCTGCTATCACACAGCTGGACTTCCCTAAGACAATCTCATTTAGCATGGCCTTCTAGGGAATATGGGAAGGTGGTTATGGTCCAGAGTTCAACAGTTCTGGTCCTTCAGGGTGAGAAGTGCTAAGGCCATGTAAAGAATTAGCAATACCCACCACAGCTCTCTCCAGATGTTAGTTTGGGGAAAGTTAAGATGATCAATTATTTAGGCATCATAGTACCCTTGTATTAGAAGGGTAAAAGATAGTCTCCTCACCATGACATAAAAAATGAACATTAGATATATCTAAAGGCTTGTTTCATTTTCTTAGATGTTCCTTTGGTCAGAGCATTTCTGCTACCACTGGCAATGGTGTGTTGTTACAATAGAAAGACATCTATTGTTTAATATCACCAGTATGACTGCATATAATTTACCTGTATTTCCTAGATGGCAATGAAGTAAACTGACCACAGCATGATGAACTACTTGGACATGTCTCATAAGAAATGAGGCTGATGCACAGTTTCCACCTTGGAGAAATTTTTGTTGTATTCCCACTCTCAGTACAAATCACATTGTGCATGCAAGTCAAAAAAAACAAAGCTCAAGGAGATGCAAGACATTGCTTTGTCTTACTCAACTTCTGCTACTACAACTTCATTTTTTTAAGATCTGTAGGTTTAGCTGATGCTGAATTCCTCCTCCCATTAGTTGACTTTATATGTTAAAATCATTTACATCATAGCAAAACATGAAGAAACCTCAGGCATCTGATGTGGTAGTGACTTCCACAATGATATATTCAAGATGTCCAGCTGCCTGCCACTGCTTTAGGGGAAAGCCAGAGGTCTCTGAGCACTGTAGAGCTTGCAGCATCCATCTTGGAGTTCAGTCCCTTACAATGATGAACATCTCTGACTTGCTTCCCCAGGGACTCAGTGCAGCAGGTGTTTTCAGTCTGCCCACTTTCCAGATCAGGTGTTCAAAAATGTAGCAATAAATATATTCTTTCTCTTCCCTTCTTCTAAACGAGCTCAAGGTGGGAGGAGGGGATGAGTGGAGGACTATTTTTATTTATACCTTAATTTAGTCAGAAGTCCAACAGTTCACAAAAGCATATCTGGGCTCAGTCCGCTTCCCTGCCTGACAGAAATACCAAGGAGCATGAGAGGCAAGCCACATCTTCTCAGAAGAAGCAGGCCAGGTGGTGATGCTGGGACAGAAGCATTCCATGAGCCTCTGAGTGAGTGCATGCCAAAGAACATGATCTCACAGCTTTCCAAGTAGACAGTTCAGAGAACCACAAGGCCAGGATTTCCTTCTTCCCACCTTACTAGCTAAGACACCTGGAACTTCACAATTCACATGAGACCAGCTTTAAGAGGACAGAGGCAGTCCCCTTTATATCATGGAGCATACCCTGGGAAGCACACTCTGCTGGGAGAGGAGAGACACACAGCTCCTGAAGCAGAAAGGAATTGAGCCACGTGAAATTCCCCATGTTCAGCACAAGCCTTTTGAGTGCCAAGTGCACTGTATACAAAACATTGCAGAGCTGCCAACCACCCTGCCTCTGCCTTCCAAGAATGGACTCACACTATTCCTGGAAGAAAGCCAAGACAACTCAAATTGTGAAGCCCAAGGGACCCTCAGTCCCCCACCAAGGTAGGTTTAAGGAGCTGTACTCCCCATTACTTACACAGCAAAGCAGCCTCTTGGTTTTGGTAGCTGCCATCTTGAGGTGGTGCATGGTGCAGGAAGCTTCACTACAGAAAGGCAAAGCTCTGAGTTTCTAGTGGCTGCCAAGGATAGGCATTGCAACACTCCATAGAGATGCTCAAGATATTTTGTAAGTCTGTTTTCTGCAAACTGAAGGAACCCTACCATTGCCATGCTACCAGTCCACTAAATGCTGTCCAGATCTGCCCAAAATATAGTCATTACACCAAAGCAGGGACATTGCAAGTTAAAGTTGCCAGGTGACTCTTCCCCCTCTTTAAGCAACAAGGCAAAACCAAACTCGTGGGATTAAGTCTGTAGCAAAATTGGTCCTGCTGTAGCTTATCAAGTGTCTAGGTAACAGGGCTGAGTTTGTTTAACAGTAAAAGAACACAGGTGTAAGAGCAGGTGGAGTGAGACAAAAGCAAACACTTAACTGTATGTATTAACTTGAAAGTCAGCAAGTGATTGATGGTAGTCAGCGGAAACTGCTCTTAGAGCACAAGTGGAAGAACTGAATGAACAGAAAAGCAAGTGGAAAGAAACTGAGTACTTGCCTGTAATGTGACTGCTGCTGTGAATTTCTACAGACCCGCAACAAGGATGGAGGGAAAGGTCCCCATTCCCATGGCTGGGATGTTTTGCTATTTAACAGAGACCACCTGGTACACAATAGAGAAGAGCATTTTCTCACTCTAGACTTCCACACTTCAGAGGTTATATTCTAGTTTTGTGCTTCTGACAAAACTGCATACTAAAAGCTTTCCTAGCAGGATACTCCTGGCACCTTTAATTGGGATGACGAAATTATTGGTCTTGCTAAGACACACTTCCTACCCTCACTCATTAGGTTAGCTTCCAAACCAAGGACTGTAATGGAGCCCTTGACCAAAAGGGAGAAACAGCCATCAGCAGAGGGAAGCAAGGTTGCTCTGTGCCTATGTCACTTGCTGCAGGCTGCCTGGATTGACGGCCTTATCAGCAGGAAAGGGTTACTAGGAGAGGTGGAACTGCTTGGAAGCAGGCTTGGATGCTGCAGAGATTTTCACTTTTTGCTTCCTAAGCTTTTCCACAGCTAGAAACATGCTGCAAGTTCATTCCAATTTCTACACTCAGGACAATCTAAATTGACTTGTTGAACAAAAAGTCTTGGGTTGGTTGCTGTTTTTTCAGACAACAGAAAGTAAGGCATTTCAAATATTCCAAACCTATTTAATACTTTAGATTTTACCCATTTTTTGTCTTGTGAGGAAGACTGTTCCCCTGGAACTCATACCCCTATTTCTTTCCAAAAAAGAACAAAAGATAAGTTTTAACTTGATGTTGATGCAATATTCACCCCACCCAGAACCAACTTTGAAAGCTCATGTAAAAAACATGAAGAGTAATTTTTACTTAGCTCTTGTTATGAACAATTCAGAGATAAGAAACAAGGCAAGACACGTCTCAGCTGCAAGTGTGAACATGATCTCAATACTGCAACATTTTCCTTGCCCGGCTAGAGATCGGTTGGCAGCATGAGGTATATGAAGGTAGGTTACAGGTGACAAGAATGCAAAAAGCTTATTAAGCGTAAACAGTCTTGAAGCTTCATTACAGCCAGAATATTCAGCCCTGGACATTACAACCTCTTTGATTATTCACTAGAAATGAACATTAAACAAATGCTGTAAATTTGAAGCTAAGTTGGAGAGGATTCAGAAGTAGCTCTTCCTGCCCTCTGACTAGGCATCAACTGGAAAGCAGCTTGTATCACAGAAAACCTCCACCTGCTTTCCTCTTACGGGAAGAGGTGAAGTCTTCCTCACCACAAGTTTTCACCAGATACAGAAGACAGGCCATTTGCTGTCCAACTGCAATTACAGAACAACAAACTGCAGAACTGTGGCATGTTAAAGGTGCATTTGAGTACTGACCTATTTTTGTTCATCTGCCATGGAAGAGACATGTGGAAACATTGTGGTTTGATGGATTTGATTAAAAATATGCTAATGAATAAAATTAAGTGCATCCCTTGGGCTCCTGGCAAGCTGCCAAGACAGACACTGGGACCACCAACAGGGGTCCTTATGCTTCAGCTTTTGCAATCCTTCAGATTCCTATTGCACAGGATGGTGACCCAGCAGAAACAGGGCTTAAAGTTAAGTGTTTCATGTGTCCTGCCTCAACTCCTAAACAAATGCCACAATATTTTAAAATATATGCCTCAGGTGCTGGAATTAGCAAGCATAAGAACATCTTTGTTTTCATTGAAAAAAAGAAAAAAGTACACAAACCACTTCTACCATCATTGTCAAAGAAATAAAGCAAGTGCACTCAAAAAGCTTGGAAACAAAAAGAATGTGAAAGAGAACTCCAAGTTCATTTTCTAAAGCATCAGATTATTTCTAAACTAAATGTAGTTTTGGAGGCCTGACTTATGGTTTTCAAGCTCCTGAGGCAAAGCTGCAAATGTGGCCTTTATTCCCACGTGGGAAAAGCTCTGCCTGCCCTCCTCCCTCCATGCTGTTCAGGGAGGGGAAGGAGAGTAAAAAAGGCAAATCAAATCAACTCAAACAGGCACAGCATTACCCTCCCCTCCACAACTATTTGCTTCACTACTGCCATTACTTAAATGGATTTACTCAAGGTGCCATATAAGAAAGCTCTAACCTGACTAAAAGAATAGATGAATCACATACTTTGCTGCTGTTCCTCAGGTAGGAAGCAGTAGGATAGTCTGAAGGCCCAGCTCTCCTAGTGCTCATAATCCTTCTGAGGGCAGTCGTTCTAGTCTGATTCACTCTGTTGTTCTGCAGTCTTAAGCTGGAAGCAGGCAGCTGACTGTAGTTGAGGATGCAAGTGCCTGTCATTCAGTGGCACTGCTCAGCACCTAAATGGAGTACAGTCATCAAGAGTGAAAGAGAGACTCATAGTTAGGCTGTCTGAAACCAAGTAGAATTAGGAATATTTGAAACTCTAGGCTCAAGATGAACATCTAATGACAAAGAATCAAGCAGGCCTATAAGGAAATGAAAAATGGGGACCCCAGAGTCAAAGAAGTTCTTTCACACCCATGACCAGGACATCCTGCAGGCATTTGTTTAGCAGCCTAGTAGATTTTGGTTTCACAGCTCCACCTACAAAACAGTAAACAAAGTTTTGATTTCTGAATCTTTTCATTTCGGGCAAGGATACTTTTGTCAGTGAGGTCTATATCTGACCAGAATCATCTCTCACAGGTTGACATCAGCCTCTCTAGAGCTGAACAGTCAAACTGAAAAACTGCAATGTTACCATGATGGGTTTTCATTTAGAAGGATGAAAGAATTTGGGTTTTTTAAAGATAATTACTCCTTCCCCCAGTCCACAGTTGTTTACTGCATTTACACGTACAGAAAGTGTAACACCTTCATTTTGTGGGGAAGGTAATCACATTACAGAGCACTCATACAGACCACAGCTTGAACACTCATCCAAACAGCAAGCTGAATTTGTTGCATGTGTTTTCATTTTAAAACAAAAACAGAACACTATTAAACAGTAGGGAGTAGCTTTCCTTGTCTCTCAATGCTACATGTGTGTACAAGTTCATCCTTGAATTCTGGTATTTGGCCTATGAAGCCAAGATGAATAAAGCCTTCAATACCCCAAATGCTAGACTTTAAAAACAAACTCTGATTATATCAAAAACATGATTCTGCCTCAAAGCCATATAACAAAGCTCATTGAAGGGAACTTACTGTAAGCTCTGGAGATTAACCAACTTTATCAGGAAGGGAAGTGCAGAGCATATGGCCCCAATCTCACCTTCGGATTTTACCTCCAGCTCCCTTAGGAGCTGCAAGGCTTAAGAGGCCATTTGCTAGTAGATCTATTCCCACAGATAAGTTTGGGGTGCGGGGGGGGAGAAAAGATAAAGGAACAGGAAAAGAAAAAAAATTAAAATAGGATATTCTACATCCTTCCCCCCAACTAAGACTTGATATTTTTTTAAAAATCCAGAATTTTTAGTAAACCTTAAAAACGGTATGTTTTGTGAAGTACTGCACAGTTCCTCAGAAGAAGTGCTCTTCCTAGCACACAAAACAGTGCTCAGTGAGCAGAACAAACTTATACTTGCAATGCAAACTGGTTTAATGCCATAGAAATCATAAAGCCACCATCCTCGCGAGAAATTGAGTGTTCTGTTGCACACTCAAATGTTCAGGCAAGAATTAACATTAGCATGCAAACGGAAAACTTTAATTTAGAACGAGGTTTCCTATTGCATGCAAGAATCATACAGCAGAACGAGAACAGAAGAATCTAGTTAGTGGCGGTTTCTACATGTAATTCAGGTAGCAGATTAACAGCAGCTACTTCTATGCTGGTCTGACAGCCCCTCTCCATGGTAGAGCATCTAACTATTAAAGCCACAAGATGGAGCCAACAGTTCTCAGGAAGAGGTGCCGCTACCCTCCTAGAAATTCTCAGAGCATTTAGCACAGAGAACCACACTAGTTAAGTGCTCTGGTTGAGGCAGAACACAAGCAAGCACGAAGGCCCAGGCAAGCCACGTACATGCAATCATTTGCCAGTTTCATTCTGCTACAACTTATAAAGACCTGTTCTTCACAAGCATTACTGAATACCTGAAGTAAACAGTACCAGCTTGGGCTTTGGGTAAAACTACATCATGCAGCTGTGCTCAAAACTCTCTCTTGCTTCCTGTATAATGTTTTTCATGCTACTCTTTCACTGCTGCCTTTTTTAGTTACTCCTTAGAAAGGAAAGCGACATAAACCACCACAGTATTCTGAAACACAAGGCAAACACCATGCAAACAAGCTGCTCTAATCTTTGGCCAGAAGTTGTCAGCTGGGAGCTGCTGCCAATTTGTACAGCAGTAGCACCAGAAGCTGCACCTAGAGTTTACTGTGAATCTCAGTTCTATGCCACTCCAAATTAAATGCCACAACACTGTAGCACGTCTGTCCTGAACCATCCTGCCTCACAGGCACCTTAGTCTCTGCTGCAGTTTGCTGATCACAAACCAGTGCAGAGAATGGAGTCTGTCAGACTGAGGATCGGTATTTCCACACAATGTTGCTTATTTTGTTATCTGAGCCACAAGAACAACTGCAGAAAGCATTGCTATCATTAACCCAGCTGATACAAGCTCTGAACCAATTAGGTTGTGGAAAACTATCTTAACAAATCAAACTACTGTAGCAATTCAGATTTGAAGCATATGCAGACCACTTGCAGAAAACTGATGCTGGGGCCTTAGTCACCTCCTCACCTCCCACAGTATGTAATACAACCATGTTAGATATTTGCTAAAAAGGTTAGCTCTAGACACTGAATTTCAGCAGTTGCCTGGTTCAAGAATTGAGGGATTAGACATGGTTTTAGAATGTTGCAAAAATCAGTAACAAACAAACACTAAGCCTGTTTTTCTTTTTATTATCAATAGTAATACAAATCAGTTGTATTAGCATGATAATGAAAAGTGACCAGTTTATAGACATTAAAATTTTGTGCAAGTTAGAGACAAAGCTCTAAAGCTACAAGAGAAAAGAAAGTACATTGTATAGTATAGCATACATCATTTAGAGGCAGTTTTATTATATCTTGCAATCACAATCACTTCCTCTACACTAAACCTCTTTCTTGGTGTTAGAGATAACACCTTCCCCTCACAAGAGGAACACCTGCCATTCCCATGAAGTGTGGAGATTACAGTGAAAAATCATAGCTGCTTTGTTCCTCTTCCCTCCTTTTCTTAACTATGAAGTCAGCAGGAGGTGAACATAGCAACATATGCTTACAGCAACTGAAGAAAGCTCCTGTCTACTCAGGCTCTGAGTGGAATTGATAAACAGTATCCTTTTTGAGCAGTAATTGATAGGCCTCTCAGCCCTAAGCACTGGCTTAACACTTTGTAAAACGTTAAACCAAATATTGGTGAGCACTTAGATGCATTCCCCTGCTCCCTTACATTCCAGATTGTATCTTCATGCCTTAGACCTAAAGTGTATTTATTAAGCATTAGATTAGTCATATAAGATTCAACTGGAACTTTGGGTAACTACTGGCATCTTACAGAAGTTCAATGCCCAATAAGTGTATGCATACAACTCTCCTCATGAAGGCAAACGTTCACTTAGAAATTGCAGTAAAGGTGCATTAGTATGTACAGGAAATATATGGCACAAGTCATTGGAGATGCACTTCATGTTGCATCTGTGCACTTATCTAGAGAGAAACAGGAGTCACATCCACTTTTGTACTCCTGCAGTTTAACCTTTTTTTTTTTTCATATAACTTAGCCCTGTTATAATGGAGGTGTTTGCTCAAACCAGAAGGAAGACTGGAGCGCTGGAATACATACCCACAGCTAAGTCACATATAGAAGTTTGCATATAGCAGTAAACAGCTCACTTGCTTCAAGCCATTACACAAGGATAACATTTGAATGCTTAAGTGCAAGTACATAGTCAAATCTTGCACAGCCTCCAGGTTCAAATATCCAGTTATTTGCCTACAATCATGCTCCAGAAAGATTTAAGAGTATATTACCATGATTGAAGTCTTAGGCCTTAATTACATAACATGCAGTATCTGCTAGAGTATATCAGCTTCAATTCAGTTTTCAGCTGCCTCAGCGACACAGCAGGGCTAGCATGCAACCACACACCCCACCGCCCTCTTGCCAAAGTCATCCTTATTTGTGTGGCTAATCTACAAGTACTCATTTAGATTAGAGGCAAAAGCTTCATTTATTCTGCTCACAGGAAGCCCCCAGTCCAAAACAAGGATTTCTCTACACCATTTTGTATTTACTCTAGTCAATTCATCTAAATGCTGATGCCCACTGCTGACCAGGGAAGCACAAATCACACTGATGTTATTTCAAGGGCATGCTTTCAGAAACTTCTACCAAATGGATTCTAGTCCAGGGGAGTTTTATTGCCTTCCTGGTACAAATTAGAATGCTTGTTGCCTACTGTTATGAAGTACCTATATTTTAAGCTGTGACTAGAAAGTTAAACTGAAGTTTGTCACAAGTACAGAAGGAGAACACTGAAAAGCTTCTTCCAGTTAAGTCCTCCTCAGCAGCAGAGTTTTATCAGTTAAATAACCTGAGCAAGGAGAGCACATGGACTGTGAGAATACCAGTAACAGACTCACTATTCCGAGTAGAAATTAATCTGTTCTATCAAGTACTGTCAGGTACTTTAAGAGACCAAAGATCAACACATGCAAGTCTTGAGCCAATACAGCTGGGCTGCTCATTGTGAGCTTTGCTGAGTTCATTATTCATATAGCAAGGAAAGCTTATTCAGTTTTATTAAGACACATTTTACAATCCACCTCAGGGCAGCTTGACCTAGATGAGCCTGTAATGTGAATTCAACTGTTGTTTGTCCTTTAGGTTAATTAAGGACTTGGCCTTTAGGTCTCAACTAAACCCAAACCTAAGTGAGGTACTTTCCTCCAGAACCAAACATTCATTTGCTGTATACACAATATTCACTCAAAACCAGGCTTTATACATGGAAGTTCAAGGGGAAATTTTGTTAGAAGGGTAATAGCTCCAAATGTCCCATTAGGTGCTTAGGCTTTAGACACAGGTGATGGACATCAAGGGACAAATTCCACCAGCCAGAATGCTCCCAGCCTTCACTTCAAAACTGTCTTGGCAAGTTGGCTTTGCAATACTAATTACTTACACTGTTCACAATAGTATTTCCAAAACTGCTTAAAACATTTTCTGCAAATACAAGACATTAACAAAGGAATTTAACTTGACAAGAACAAAGATTACAGCACCTTTTATTTAGTACAGCTTCCTCAGTCCAATGAGTTGCCTGACAAGTTGAGCTACTTATGGAAGACAATGAGTTTGTGATAAGCCCCTGTAAAACCTCAGACCAACAGAAATTCTGATATCCAACACATCTTAGTCTAGAGGTGGAATGCACAAGGGTGATCGAGTACATGTTAAATGTGGTGTGTATTTTTCAGCAAAAAATTAGAACACTAAGTACTGAAAAGTATTCACTACTCCACCTCAAGAAGAAACACTATTTGTTAATTCAGTGCTGCAGCTGCTTTGTGGAACAACCACACAACACACCCCTTCCACCAAATAAGTTTTGTTTTTAAGCAGCCAGTCAAGCCAGTTATAGTTATTACTGTCTCTCTACTCCTTCAAAACAGAAGATAGCCATAACTCACTGAAAGACCCCACAATCAGAAGAGACAGTTAACTTTCCAAAACAGTGACAAAAGTGGGTTTTGGCAACTGCACTTAAACTGCATCACAAAGCTCAGCTCTGTCACCTTACAAGAGGACCTGCTAAATACCAACTTTTCCATTCCTAGGCTGCTTTTTGTGGATCAGTACATGACCCTCCCATAACTGAGTCAACATGTCCATGTGCTAGGTCACTGTGCATTGGAAAAAGTGCATATAAAATTAACAGTAACAGATGTAACAACTGCTTAATTTGCTTTGACACTATACAACTCACTAGCCAGCTAATCATTGAGAGGTAGCAAGTATGCCTCACCTATTCCAAGTCATGATTGTATGATGTGACCCATCCTGTCTCAAAGTTTTCATCTTCAGCAAGGCAAGAGACAGATGCAGATGCTCCTGCTTTCCAACATGATCAGAAGTGTTCCAATATAAACAAAATTGATGGAATCAACATTGATTTTCACTACTGCAGTACAAGAGAGAGGTGATAGATGTACAGCGAGTGTGATTGAATCTAGCCACATTTCAAAGGGATGGCAACAAGATTGTTCCTTCTGAAAAAAAGGCTTACAGTAATTTTCTCACCCCATGTCACTAATTTAAGGGTGAGAGGACAGGCTAGTGAGGAATGCATCTGGCCAATCTTTTAAGTATTATTTTCTGTATTGCCTAAAAGGTCTGAATCGAATCCACAGGCTTGATTCATGAATAGTGTATTGACTAAATAGAACATGGAAGAAAGTTTGTTCCGAGTTGACTCTCAAGTGTCAGTTGCTAATTGTTACATGGAGTATGGGAAGGAAGCCAGAAGATTTCAGAGTAAGAAGTATCAATGACAACTAACAGAAGGTGGAGAGTCAAGAACTTTACCAGATGTCATCTAGCTTTTCTGAAGTTTGCAACATCAAGGAGGGCAGTAACAGTGGGGGAGAAAAAAGTTTGAACCTGAACAGCTGTGCTTGTTTAAGGCCAGTAGAGGTTCAAGTGAAACATATTCAGAGAAACATCTGAGTGTATTAAGAAGTTAATACAAAAGTACTTTGTATGATCAAGCAAAAAGACTGTAGTTCTGAAAGTGTTTCTAGTTTTGAAGGACATTGGGGAAGACAAAGCCCATTTCCATTTAGGTAGGCATAGGTTTTGTTGGATACCAGAAATCGTTTAAAAGTTCTTTTCACATTTTGAAGGTGTGATATGCAAAGCAAAAGATAAGGGAGTCAATACAGACTTCCTTTCATGAATCCAGCCCTATATCCTTAGTGGTATCTTATCCATGCCACCTGTAGATCAGTATTTACAGTTCCCAAGCATCACAGTAAGCAACATCTTTCTTTAAAGCTTTTCTTGTTCTTGCCACTTTTCTTGCCATTCTTGTCTTTGTTTTCTGACATTTTCTTTGCTCTGATTTCTCTCATTAAATCAAAGAATACCTAGGAGGGAAGAAAATGAATGATTAAACAAGATCCATCACCTGAAAGCAGATAAACTTATGTATTCAGCAGCAAATAAAAACATACCACCCCACTGTACCTGATTCAGCAGACACAAGTCTAGGCATTTTATTTCAGTGACAAACTCAATATCAGAATTATGTTAGCATGTCAGGCAATGCCAAGGCACAGCACAATCTTACTTGGCTATCAGTAGCCCTGTCTTAAGAGCTTTTTATTGAATCAGTCTTCCACAAAAGTAGCAAAGTTCATGAAAACATTTATCTCCGCCTAGGACACACTTCCAGGAAGATCACTCTTGCTAACCATGCAAAGCATTTACTCCAGTCCTTTCCATGTACTTACAAGCCCATTTTGCTTGATAGCAGTTTGCCTATTTCATAGTTAAAAATCCACAGCATTCAAGTGACAGTGTCAAGCTCAAAAAAAAAAATCTAAGCCTATAAGAATGATTCAAAAAGTCATTATTCTTGTGTTTTCTTACCCCTGTACATCTGATGTCCAGGTGCTGCCACTTAAGATGCAGTGCCTATTTTACAGTAGAGTGTTATCAGGAAAAAATATTTTTAGGATCTCAGGACAGGAACTTAGCATCTCTCTGTAGAGTGAGGCTTCTTTAAAATGGTGAACTACACAAGTCTAATACCTGGAAACAAGGCCATAGTACTCATCAGGTATTAAACAGTTTCATGCAAAACCCTCTTAGAAGATTTTGTATTTTACTATAGCTTCAGTACACAATCATCATGACAGGAAATAACTTGTCTAGAAGACCATGCTAGTACACCCCAAACATCTACACCGATGCTAACCCCCAAGTGACCAGAAAGCTAGTTTAAGTATAAAACAAGTTAGACACTTCCTAGTCACAGGAGATGTTGATAGGCAAAAACAAGTCTTAACTACACAGAATGTAGGCATCTGACAGTGACTTACTAGAAACATCCTACAAGTCAGAATTGTTCTTTGCCGTATTTAAGTTATGCCATGCCATTTATAACAAAGTCTTTATTCAAGAGTTTCATATACAGTTTTAATCCATGAGAGAGAGCTCCTACTAGGTAGCATATGCACCAACAGCATTTCGTAGTCCATACTGGTTTACTACATAAGAAGAGGGATCTGTCTAGAACTTAAGGGTACAGATAGCTGAAAAAGTCCTTTGTCCATAGAGGAAAAGCAGATACAATTTCTGACCTTTAAGCAAACATGGATTACAAAAGACAGATCTTTCAAAGCAACTTCTGTATTGAAGTTGAAAGTTAGCCTCTTCAAGAAATTCTTACTCCATACAGAATGAAGGAAAAACTCACAACCAGTTTTTCCCTTCTACTGGGCAAAGCACTCCAGTCAGAACTAATCTCTCTTCCAGCATAACCCATCACCACCACTGGTCGTGCAGGAAGTCAGCAGAAATGCGTAGAAAATTACTGTTCCAGAACAGCATGGGCAAGGCAAGACAAGACAGACAGCAAGAAAATTTTTTGATCACATATCAAAATAGTCTTGGCAGAATACAAGGATGGAATCATTACCATTAGCCACATCATAAGCAGCATTGTATGGAAACAGGAACAATTATTAAGTGTCTACTGCTTGCCATTTATTGCTGTTTACAATGATAGGATACAGTCTGTGAACAGAACAACATACTTCAGAGAATTCTTAAACTCATATACCAAATGTACTACTGGAAAGTTATTGGTTCAGGTATGAAAAGTTAAAAGATGACAGCAGCATCAGTTAGTACTAGGTCTCTGGCCCCTTTAAAAATAGGCATTTGTTTAAGTACATGCACTTCCAGTAAGTTCATTTATTTAATGTAATCAGGTTTTCAGAAGCCAAACTGTTAATTTGCTTTTGTCCCAGCAAGAATCACTCAGTTGAACCAGCAGTAACGATGTAACTGAGCATATGTTGTCTTACCTTATCTACATTCGCTCTGGTCTTGGCAGAAGTTTCTACATACTGCACACCCCACTCCTCTGCCTTACTTCTAGCTTCTTCTACAGGCACTTGTCTGCGTTCTTCCAAATCAGATTTGTTTCCTACTACCAGTAAAGGGATTTTATCCTCTTCAGCCTTCACACGCAGGATCTGTTCCCTAATGCATGAGGTATTTAGGGAATAATAAAAATTAAACAAACATGTTGCAGTATTAAACCCTCGACTTCCCAAGAATGGATCAAGCGGTCTGCACATTAGAGTTTACAACAGTACATTTCCCATCAGTTCAATACCCACCTTAAAATTATTCCAAGTTTAACATAATTACACTATAGACTTCAATAAAACCCTCACACTTTCATGACAATAGTTTTATCATTTAGTAAGTTTTCTAGCCAGTGTCTAACAAGAACTCCATAGCAGAAACGCAACTAGCAATAGGAATTCACATCTGAATAAGAATACAAGTGCCAGGCTTATCAAAGAATCAAAATTGTTTCAAAGGGATCTTAAAGGTCATCTAGCTTCACCTGACAAGTTTCACCTTAGCATTCAGTCACCATCTTCAATGTCCATTCTACATCACAACTCAACATTGGTGTGGGCAAGATCAAGGCTTTGCCCACAAACTGCAGGAAAATTTTTGAACCATCAGCATTAACCTAGCTATCCTTTGCCATTCTAAAAGGACCTATCAGCCTCCAGGAAAGGCGGTAGAATGATGCTGCATATTGGTCTCAGTCTGTGCTATTACTGGAGTAAAGCATAGGTTAAAACCAGATTGATACATGTTTCTGTCCATTATGGTGCCAGAAGAACTGAACCAGTCTACAGTTGTTTAGATTGCTTGATTTCATTATGAATAAGAGCCAAACTAGGCATAAGCATGATGCTACATTGCCTCATCCCACTGAGTTACCACACTACTTCAGATGTCTGCACTTTTCATCCACAAAATAAGTGAATATATGCAGAGTATGAAAATCTAAAATAGTGTTAACACTGAAGACAATCTGCTACTGCATTCCACTGTACTGTCACACATTTTCATATTACAGAGGCACTGAAAGCAAACACTGACTGCATAACTTCAGCAGAAGAGTTAAGATTTAAAGATAAGCCCATAATTCAGTGTTTAACTTAAGATTCCTGAAGTTAGAGGATCGATAATATCAATCTGCAGTCTAGTCTCCAATGCTGGGGGCTCACACTACCCACATCCCCTTTCTTCCTAGAGGAGATTTTTTAAGGATTTGGATGTCAGCCCAAATAACATTCTTTTCAACTTTTTCATTATGTCTGCACCATTGAAAAGTAGAGGATTCTCCAAGTCAATACTTGTATGTCCTCATCTTGAGAGCTAGCATTGCCTTTTCATTGCTTTGTTCTGGAACCTTGAACCAATGCAGAGTTTAACAGTTACAGAAGTCTGACAAAACCCCCTAAGCCACCAAGACAAACACTACTACTCCTTTTCATCCAAAGCCTTAACCCTTTGGTTTAATTTTACATTTTATATAAGCACACAAGTGAAAATCCAAGATGGGTATGATATCTGACTTTTTCCTCCATCTTGTCCTACAAAGTCTGAATACTTAGTGTTTGCAGTCCTACAACAGCTTGAACACCTCCTTGCAGTCCTTCACCTAAAGCAATTGAGCAGAACAGCTCTGCTCATGTGCCCTATGACTGTCAGTCTTCTGAAGTCAAACGAAGTCACAGAAGTATTAGGCAACAAAGGAACAGTATTTTATACTTAAGATTACATCGTCTCCTACTGCTGTTGGAATGACATAATACATTATGAATCTTTACCAGAGTCCTAGGGTGCAAGGTTTGCCATAGCTTTAAGAAAATCCTAGAAACGTGTCTGCCTTAACACCAGTACTTGCGGTACCAATTAGTATCTCTTGGCCTTGTATCACCAAAGCAAAGAGACCATAAGCCAGATTGATGAAAGATTTTATTCTAGCAATTGTAGGGAAGTTTTAACACTTTCCCTATACTTAGGCAAGCTTTTGCTTCAAGTTGTACATCTGTCCAAGTAATCTCTGGATTACCTTCTGCAACTGAGGCAACTGCTATTATCAAATCAGAATTAGAACACTTGCCCTGAAGAACCTGGCTACATGAGTTATGAGACCAGAACAATGGTTTAAATCTCTTGCCTTTTACACAACATAAGCAGTTTCTGTGCTCAGTCTGGTGCTAAATTTTTACACTAGAACTTCTAATCCCAAGAATGAAAATGGAAGCATTTACTACTACTGTATGTCTTTCTAGGAATACATCTGCCTACAATAGTACTTTTTGGCTGCCAACCCTTGTTTGGCATCATTCCATACCTGAGAGCAGAGGCTAATCCTTCCTCTCCTTAGAGCACCTGCTTCTAGAAGTAAGCAATACAGTGTCTGAAACGTGGCCAAAGGCAGACCTAATTCCAGAAGTACTGGTCTAAGATAATTAAACTTCACATCCATAAAGACTGAAGATTGGCTTGAATATGCATGTTTTAGAAGTCCAAGAATCTGCTACTGGCCTGAAGTTGCTGCTGGAATTATGTACTCTCTTAAGCTGCAGACATGAAGACAATTAGAGACAGAGGCTGGACACTGGTGTTTAAGTCACCAGTTACTGAGAGCAACAGAGTTGGGTTACCACTTTTATTGATCAAGTTTTAACAGAGGATAAAGAGCTGTAGCTTTTAAGAAGAGTTGTCAAAGCAACACTGAAACCAGATATTTCTCACTGCTTAGGAGAGAAACTACTTACCGGAACTCTGCAGTTGCTGTAAAGGATTCATGCTCCGTTATTGAGAAGACTAGAAGAAACCCTTCCCCACTGCGGAAATAGTTGTCTCTGATAGCTGCATAATCCTCCTGTCCTGCTGTGTCCAGAATGTCTATCTGAACTTCTTCACCATCCAGAACTACTTTCTTTCTGTAACTGTCAGCCTTGGTAGGTTCATAGTCTTCTACAAACTGAAGAAAGGGATTAGTGTTTAGAATTACTGTTAAACAGTCTCTCTTTTCCCATATCCATTCTGTCATTTCTGTGATGCCTCAAATCCCCCAAATCTTCTCATAATTCAGTTAGTAGCTTAAGTTCCATGACTTATTAGTTTTATAAAAAGAAAATTATGTAAGCACTTCATACATCAAAGAGTCAGTCTCCTAGTCAAGATAAATTGTCTTGCTACATGAAACACTTCAACTTCAGCAATTTAAGAGACAAAGACACAGTATAAGCTACCAGCTATTACATAGTTATCTATATCTCCACTTCAAGATAAAGTATGAGAGTGTACTTCAAGTATAGGCACCTGAAGTTTCAACAGGTTTAGATGACAGCATCCAGGTGCTGAACATCAGAACCTGTTCCGTAATTACCCACTTTTAGTCCATTCACCACTCAGTCACAAAACCACTGCCAGTTGTGTGGCAGCACATATCCAACAGAATCCTTATCTTTATACATCATTTTTCAGACTCAAAGTACAACAAAATGTTGTGCCATGAGCCTGATTAAGCTGGCTGGTCTTCACTAAACATTACTATAGCATGTGCTTACAGCCTACGGAGAAATACCTGGTTCTGTAATCCAAAAGTTAATGTCCTTTCACATACTAGTCTAGATCTAACTTCTTGTATACCACTACAGAAGAATTAATGTTGCAAACACGCCTACTTCATCATCCAGCTAGAAGACATACTTCTGACTTCAGCTTTAATGGCCTAAAAGAAACTGCAACAAAATTTAAGTTCAATGTCAAATGGTAACAGCCTCTGCACATTCAGACGAGCACCAAACATGCACCTTATGCATGTCTTTTGAAGACTGTACTTTCACTAAGAAGTGCTAATTTTGTCACCCTTAGCCAAAGATGTGCCCTGAATGCACCCTTCCCAGGATCCTACATTCTTTTCCTACCAGTCAGGTTATTAGTTCTTTTGCTACTTACACTTAGTTCCCTTGCCCCACTAAAATAGTTTAGTAAGCTATATCTACTGGTGCTTTAGAGAAACTACTTACCTCATCATACATAAACTGAAGAGTGAGTGCGGACTTGCCCACACCTCCACTGCCAACCATAATTACTTTATGGAGAGCCAAGGAACTCTGGTTTTTGGTCTTGCTGGCAGCCATTGTCCTGCTTGCCACAGATGAAATGCCAGGCAACCAATTAAATCTGCAGAGACAAGCAACAGTCAGTATCCATGACAGCTGTGACATCACGGTAGCATGCAGGTAAAGCACCTGGCTAGTCCTGAAAGATCACATTAAAAACTCCACACAGCTGCCTGAAGAATAGGCCATTTCAAGACACTGGCAAGCAAACTATGTCACTGATGTCTGAAGTATAAGTAGCAATGAAGTATTAGAACAAACACCTTCTATTTGTGACAACAGGCCCATTAATAAAAGCACCAAAGCTTTAGCTAGCAGCTGCTAGCTGAAAAAGCTGTTCTTATTTATAAACCCATCCTACATGACTACTATCTAGAGCAGTTTCCAAAGGGGGAAAAAGAAAAAACATAACACCCTACACTAAAAAAAACATGAAATTAAGAGGACTTTAAACATTACTAAATTATTTCTGTAATGTCAATGCAGCATAGTTTGAACCTGGAAGTAACACTATACCTTAGATCCACTTATAGCTAGAAAGATGACTTTTGATCTCTCTACATAGGCTAAGAAAAACAGATACACAGTAAATGCTAGCAGGAACAAAGAGTAAAAGCTTCCAAATGACGTGTCATAAGACTTTTACACTCTTTCTGCCTTTTAATGCTGCAAATGTAATTTAGTTTTGGAAAAGGGGCAAAATAATCAGTTCCTATTCTTCTCATGATATTATAAAAACATAAAAGAATAAACTTCAATAAGCAAACACTAGTTAACAAGCCTTTGTGTCTTATGCAAACAGAGTAATTAAGTGCCAGAGACATCTTTAGAATACAACAGTTAAAGAGTAACTAGACACAGTAATTGTGACAAACAAGCATCAGCTGCCACACCCCAATTAGCTCAGAGCAGCAGCTCTAAGACAAATGCAGAACTAATAAAAGTGTCACACATCAGGATCCTACACAGACAAAAAACAAGCATGTTTATTTCAAACACGATGTCTATTTAAGGTTGGTTCTAGGATAGTGACACTTGAGTCACAGAACCTTAGAAGTTGGAAGGACCTCTAGAGATCATTGAGTCTAGCCCCTCCGACATAGCAGGATCCCCTAGGAATTGCACAGGAATGCATTCAGAGAAGACGACTCCACACCAACAGTCCTCACCCATGACAACAACTAAAACAGCTCTAGCTATTCATAATCTGTCCACATGCTATAAGGAGAACATCAGACCATCCAGGAAACACTGCTATGGATAATGGCTATATTATAGCAGCGCCCCTTACTGCAAAAGCACAGACGCGTACCAAGCCTATCAGAAGTCTCAGATATGCCTGGATGTCACTACTGAAAGACACTGGAACTGCTAGACCACACCATCAAGTTCTGTTGGGTGGAAATACCCTAATTCCCCCTACCCAACAAACACTAGCAAGCAAAGACAGACATTTTTCCTCTGGTAGTCTTCTACATTGCTACATACCAGCTCCCTCATCCAGAAATGGTATGTATGATAACTCTTACTTCTCAGAGATTCTCCCTGTACAGCACAAGCATTTGTGCTGTGGATGCTGAATTCAGCCATTAACCCAGAGATTCCAAATCAGGACTGCAAGCTTGACTTTTAGTTTTTAGTTACTAAAGAGGCAATAGGGGACAAGAGAACAGAGCTCTCTGCCAGGGGAACATAGAATAATTGGGAGAAAACAAAAGGCAGTACCTGTGCTCCAGAAGCTGGAGCTTCCTCTGCTTATGGGTCATATTTTCTACAGGTAAGCTAAAATTCCATTTGCTTGGACAGATATCCAAGGCATAAGACCTACAGACCGTCTACACAGTGAGACAGCTTGGGGACTTTACCACATTCCAGTAATAACACAGTTTGCTCTTAACCAAGTTGCAGGGGAATTTATAGTTCAAGAGTACCCTTGCTTTGACAGCAGTATAGAAGCTGCTTTCTGGAGAAGCTAAGTAACTCTCAGCAACTGTTTGGTGTAATTGTGACTGGGTTTAACCTTTAAGTATTTCCTTAACAAGCATCCTAAGTTTGTTGTTACTGCTATGTTAGCTAACAAACCTTTCAAGTAAAAGTTTCTCTAGCAGCACAATCTTAGTGCTGTTGCTTATGAAGCTGCCTTAAATCCACTGTGCTATGCAACTGCAATAAAACTGTTCACTAACAGTCAAGAGAGAATACAACTTTCTTCCTCCCATCAGCACCAATACTCTATCTTTATCTGGTCATATGAATAGACTAGCTGCCTTTTAGGAAAACTACTGACCAGCTTGCTTCAAATACAACCTCATTATAGAAGCAGAATATTCAAATCCTTCCTTTTCCATCCTACTTCAACACTGACTGGTAAAACTGCAAGGTCAGCTTTACAGCATCACCTGATTTATAACCAAAGTACAATACTAAATAAAGCCTGTCCAACACACAAATTTACAGTTAGACTGCATCTAAAGTTAGCCCTGTTCTTAAACAGAAAAGGTAGTTGATGTTCCTCACAGATCTGTTTCAAGTGCCACTTGAGTCTTTTAGAGTATCAACACTACACCGCCCCTCCGAATGCCCAAACCTGCTCACAACACAACCCCATATTGTATGTTCCCAGTGAAGTTGCAAAAGCTTCACACAAAACATCTTTGGTGACAACAGAGCAAACGTCATCCCCTCCAGCACCAGAGTAGCCAGGTAGTGCAGAACAAGGCAAGCAGAAGCAATGTGGTACAGGATTGACACAGGCAGTATCAGTGCAGAGTACCACTGCTTACAAAACAGGCTAATAGCTCATCACTGGTTCAGAAAGGGGCACGGTGAGATCTCAGTAGCAATGCTCTAATGAAAAATTGGAACCAACTGTTTTGTTTACTGACATTTCCACCTCTGCATCCCAAGAACAGTTTACATCCCATGGTTCAAGGATCACACTTAACAGTTCCTTGAGCCCAAAAAAAAAAACAAGTAAAAAGATATTACCACAAGTGTTTCTGTTCAGTCATCTGAGTAGGCGAGGATGAATTTTCATTTCATTTTGCAGATTATGCACCCTTGAGGCAGTTAATACACTGACACTAAGTCATCTGTTCTTTACAGAAAAAGGAGTCTTGGGAAATCCAACCACCTCTCAAAAAAGCATCAGCATCCAGAAAAACCTGTGATGACTGCAGCTGCTTTCAAAATATTATTAAATTCCCTTCAGTTTAAGGTAATGTAAAAATTCAGGCCACAAGTCTTAATACATCTGCTTAAGAGTCCACTCTGAAGAAACACCCAGAAAAGTCAAATTCTAAGTTAAGTATTCCCTGCTCTTCCCATATTGCTCTTTACATGGTGGAAAGTAAACTGTACCCAACCAAAGTTTAAAAACCTCTGACAGGAAGAGAAGCAATCCAGTCAATGGCAGTCAATTTCTTTAATTTCCATCCATCATTTTACCTTCAGGTTTAATGACACCAAGTTGAGCTTTTAGTAAGTGCATAAACTATAAGAAACACTCCAAACCTTACAGAAGATTTGGCGAGGGGCTGGGGGGGTTATTCTTCTGGCTACAATTCATGCTGCTTTGAAATAGTGTTAGACTGAGTCTGGACCTGAGCATGAACTTTTCCAGGCAATCTTCAATCTTTAAGAAATTACAATTACCTGCTTCATCTGCTTTAAAAGATAAGGTTTAAGCCACCAACTTGATAACTCCAGACTAGTTTTATAATAGGTTACACAAGCACATATGCACAATAGGAGCTTCATGGTACTAGTGAAAAAGATGTTCTTCAGACCAAGAAATGAAGGTTATACCAGCAGACAGGCTGCCACATGAAGTACAGAAAGATCTACAAATCAAACCACCATAGTTACTAAAAAGTTGGGTTTATTTCGACATCTGAAGTTCTGTACTTAGCCACAGGACTACTCAAACCATTCCACTCAGTATCAGAAATATAAATCTAAGCTTCTCAACTGTTTCAGCCTACTTTTACCTGTCTAGATCATAACTTCACCAGTTTAACTAAGGCCTCTTGCTGCAAAAAAAACCTGAACAATGTTCTGTCATTCTCAGATGGCAGCTTAACTGAACACTTCAAGGTTGGTTGGCTGTTGTTTTATAAAAACCCAGCTTTCTAGCTTAGAAACTCAGATGTTAGCACTGTTTTTCCACCCTGTCCTCAGCCTAAACAATGAAGTTGTTCAGAACCATGTTAATGACAAAGTTTGGTTTACCTAATACCAAGATTCAGAGACTAATACTGAATAGCTAAAAGTATTTCAAGCCAGACTGCATTTTCCCATCACTTTTGCCTTCACCTGCATTAAGACTCCTTAGCTGTACAGTCACTTAAGAGGACAAAAGCATGTTGCTTCACAATAAAGGAAACCATTTTGCTACAACCCACATAAATACTAAAGTTTTCTTGCGTGTTTTTTCCCCCCACATAAGTGTGCCTGTTTCCCAGTAACTACTGTTACTGTAATAAAAGCCTAGACTATTCACAAGGTTTTAGATAGAATTGCTTCTAGTTCCTCCAATTCAGCTTGAGATTCAAAACTGAAATAAAGCTCCAAACTCAAAATCACTGAGATCAGCCCTTGTTCTGTTGCTGTGCAGCTGATATCTTTGGACTTGTCTTTTCATTGCTATCCTGCCACTGAAAGCAGTCATTCTTTGGCTTTTAAAACGAGATTCTAGAAACCCTTAGCCAAACAGCTTGACAGAAGAGCTTTGTTAAACCCTTTAGATACCTACTTCTACAAGGAAAATCTGAATAGTCAACTTATTAAAGGCTTCAATATGATGTCATCAAAAGCAAGCACCAAAAGGACAGAGGTTTAGCAACAGTATTTTAGCAATTCTCATTTATCAGAATATTAGAGGTTTTAATGTGTTTGGCTCTGTGATATATCCACAAGAAAGCAGTCACCGAAATTCCCTTTATCACAAACCTAATTAACAATCTCACTGAGCTATGAACTGTAAGAGCTCCTCAGATGTTCTGAGTTTATCCAGAAAATATTTAAGTCCTGAAATTCCATTAGCTTTCAATGGACTGTAAATGCTCCAGTTGGTGATTCAACTATAAAAAAGCCAGTTCATTTGAGATTAAGCAGCATATTTAATGTTACTGAATTTTTTAGAATATGCAGGCTAAATATGTTAATTTATCATCTTTTACTGTGCCAGTATCACCTTTTGGCAGGTCTCCAGATATTGGTTTTCAAGCTAAACAGAGCTTGTGATGCCTTTGGCAGAAATCCCTGCTCAAGGTATCCTTGTATCCTTCCTCAGTATAGCTGTTGGGTGTTTCTGCTTTCCCAGTTGTGGTTATAGATTTTTTTGGGGGGACATGCTTAATCAGATCCTGACATTCAGCTTGAGATGTCTTGCACAACAGGGTGGCATAGTAGTTTCACAATCCCCATTTTATCACCCAATGATGCTATCACCATTCTCTCTCCCCTTCCGCTGACTGTTCAAGCCCTGTCTTCTGCAGGAAACCCATTCAAGGTGGCTGACTGGGTCTGCCAGTCACAACATGCCTCAGTGCAAGCACTGATGTGAGGAGGAGAAAAACTTCCTACAACTGTTGCCAAAAAGGTAGAACTGTAGTAGCCAAAAGGTTAGTTATGTTGCTGCAGAAAGGGAGAAGCTCCCTAATCCTGTTCACACTGTTCCTTCAACACTCTAATGCAGTCTTCAGGCTGAGCACTGGAGCAAGACCCAAGCCTGGTATTTGCTCTGGTAATACAGCATTTTCTCTCTACGCAAGATCCATTAGCAGACCTGCAGCTGCAAAGTTAATGACACCAAGCAGGAAACTATAAAAGGGTTTGGAAAACAGTAGAGGATACTAGAAACTAGTAGGGAAGGGAACCACCTCACTCCACATGCATGAAGGCCATACTCTTTCACAGACTGGATTATAGAAAGTGCAACATCCATATCTAAGTTCACAGCAAAAACTACACAATTAACACATTTACTTGATACATGGAGAGTTATAAGCTCACAACACCTACAGTTGACTGAAACTAGTGTAGTTAATCTCACCCAGAGACCAGAATTGTATATGTACATTTAAAATTAACAGGTGTTACAGCTACTGCCAGATGCCAATGGAATGAGATTTAACAAGGCCAAGTGCAGGGTTCTGCACTTTGGCCACAACAACCCCAAGCAGCGCTACAGGCTGGGGACTGAGTGGCTGGAGAGCAGCCAGGAGGAAAGGGACCTGGGGTTACTGATAGATAGTAAGCTGAAGATAAGCCAGCAGTGTGCCCAGGTGGCCAAGAGAGCCAATGGCATCCTGGCCTGCATCAGGAACAGTGGGGCCAGTAGGACAAGGGAGGTTATTCTTCCCCTGTACTCAGCACTGTGTCCAGTTCTGGGCCCCTCAATTCAAGAAGGATGTTGAGGTGCTGGAACATGTCCAGAGAAGGGCAACAAAGCTGGTGAGGGGCCTGGAGCACAAATCCTATGAGGAGAGGTTGAGGGAGCTGGGCCTGTTTAGCCTGGAGAAAAGGAGGCTCAGGGGTGATCTTATTACTGTCTACAACTACCGGAAGGGGCATTGTAGCCAGGTGGGGGGTGGCCTCTTCTCCCAGGTAACCAGCAATAGAACAAGGGGACACAGTCTCAAGTTGTGCCAGGGTAGGTATAGGCTGGATGTTAGGAAGAAGTTCTTCACAGAGAGAGTGATTTGCCATTGGAATGGGCTGCCCAGGGAGGTGGTGGAGGCACTGTCTCTGGAGGTCTTCAAGAAGACTGGCTGAGGCACTTAGTGCCATGGTCTAGTTGATTGGATAGGGCTGGGTGCTAGGTTGGACTGGATGATCTTGGAGGTCTCTTCCAACCTGGTTGATTCTATGATTCTACTCTCCAGCAGCAGCTACACACTCACTGCTAGCTAAGGGACACAAGAAGCAAGCCCAAGATAAGCAAGTTTACAATGTTGCAGCAGTTGAACGTTAAAAGAAACCTTAAAGCCAGACCATTGTTATTCTCCACCTTCTACAAGGCTGAGGAAAGATAAGCATATATTAAGGGGCAGTGTTAATTCAGGAACTGTATTTCAAGTTCACCTGATTGGAGTTCTAGCTTCCAGAAGAAAGTCTTTTGACTCGATCTGAAACACACTATGCAGTATTTCAAATTTACTTGTGATAAGAGGTCCTCCCTGCAAGCAGGAGCATTGGGACACAGAAATCACACTATCAATAGCATACACCCAGCCACTGGATGCCCACTAGTTAGGATCATTTGTAGGTATTCTTAAAGTGAAGTCTTAATACCACATCTTACTTTTGATTATTCCACACATTTGCATGCAAAGTCGCCTTCAGCTCTCCACTTAGATCAAAACTGTTTAATAAGAGCAAGTGATCTTTAGAAGAGTAATCTTACTATAAAAAGACTTTCAATATTGTTTTGACACATGTAGTTAATATAGAATAAGATCATGAAGAACAGGAGACTCCCAAATCCATTGCTACTTTAACCAATCATTACCCTAGCAACCTATAAAGTCTAGTAATCTTTCTTTCCAACAGGTTATAGCTAGACATGGACAACCTCACTTTTTAGGGCTACGTTCAGACCCAGATCATCAGAACCTGATCTGTGATCCGTGTTAGATAGTATTGTCCTGCTCTGGCAGGGAGGTTGGACTCAATCTCCTTGGGTCCCTTCAAACCCCTAACATCCTGTGAATAGTAATCCATTTTAGATATGTAATGTCTGTATACATTCAGCATGTTCCTCCCCATGCTTGACAAGCACAGTTCAGCTTTACCCATGAGTTTTCAGACATGTTATTACAGCTAAGAAAACAAATGTGACAGCAGTAAGCATTTGCTTCCCGCATAAAACTATTGAATAATGTGAGAGGGCATAGAGGACCATTGTAGACTATTCATCACAAATAAATGGACACTGTCTTACATGTTAGCAGTAATTTCAAGGTAATTACCTTGCTTAGAATAATCTTGATGTCCAAAGAAACTGCAACTAAATCCTATCCAAGTTGTCAGCAAGGCTGCTTATTTGAATTCAGCCTTCGAAGATTTAGTCACAGGAAGGACTTCATCTGGTCAGCCTAATCATCGGAAGAGTAGCAGTTTAATGCAAACATTTAAGCTAAAGTTAGATCTTCTGCTAAACTGAAATACAGGCAAATGCGTACATTATCTCTGTTCTTAAGGGACCTAAATATCTGAAGGCTTTTGGTCTTCTGTTTTTCAGAATTCCCTAAAGAGTGGGAAAAAAAAACAGCCAAATAACTTTTTTCTAATCAGTAGCTATGTGATGAAGAGAAAGGATTGCTGTTAGAACTAATACTTTTAAGGCACTTCAGCTCCCAAAATAAGGTTGCAAAGATCATAAAGTTTGTACTCTTAACAGTCAGAAGAGATTAGCACTGCATGTAGGCATCCCAACAACACTTTTCCACAATACTGGAGTCACATGCAGTGCTTGAAATCTTGCAAACCATCTTAAATAAAGCTTCCATTCTAGTGTCTGTATTCAAGCTCTATTTTTACTGCATCATTTTCACTTTGGTGCATCTTTACACAGATCTGTCAAAAAAACCTTTTTCATTGCAATTATTCTATTTTTGTCTCAGGCCTACAAGGTGGTTAGGTAGGTAGGTGTAGATATTTCCATTTCCCAGCCCAGTAAAGCAGTGCCTGTTTTTCCCTTAATACAAAGATTGCTCAGTCACAATGAATAATCAAGGCGGACAGCATTAAAGAGACTATTACAGTAAGAAGATGGAATCGCACAAAATCTTTTCCAATGTACTACCAAGCTAAGACTATGCTATGATACCAAGTTGATTCCCACTTAAAAAGAAAACACACAGCTTATCTCAAAATTGAGCCCAGTAAGTGGAAGCACAGCTACCTGGTTCTGCAGTAATGCATTTGTATGACTGCTGGTCACCTATGTAAGTGGTTCTAAGTGGGCAGATAACACTGTCATCTGTTTGTACTAAATTCACATACACTGAATGCATACAAAGCATTGGAAACATCTGCAAGAACAGAAGCTAATGCTTGTCCTCACTATTTTGTATACTTATCACAAGGTCAACTCCTCTAGGATATGTTGCATGAAAACAGATTAGAGTGCTGTACCCTTACAATCACTAAGTGAACCATGCCCATCCAGACTTCCTCACAGAGGAAGGAGATAAAACTGGCATTTTACTCTACAGGATTCCTTAGAGATCCTAATGGGAATCAGAAAAAAAAACAGGAAACAACATAATGGTAGGAAAACTGCCAATACTCTACCATGCATCAACTTTCCAGGGAAATGCTTTTTGCCTTCCCTAACTAGTAGCATCATTCTTATTCATTAGGAGACAACAGCTACATCAGAATCACGCCCCCTGCAATGGGGACATATAACACCACTCTAAAGTGAAGTTTCTCCCAAGAGGTGACCTTTAGGGATGATCCATGTCCATCACAGTCTCCCTGAATTTTAGCCTAAGAGGTTTATTATTTTGATTTAAAACTGCATTGCATTGGCCTTTTAATACCTTGCTTTTTCACAGATTGCACACAAGCATATATAGATTATTTATATTTTTCCCCACAAAACTATGAAACCACCAACCCACTTGCAATATCACTCTGTACAGAGCAACTGGCAGATACTAAGTATATTCTGCTTGGTGCTTTCAAGAACAGTGCTACACGAAGCCATGACAATAATGCCATTACAACTACAACCACTTCTGTAGAGAGGTACCTAGCCAGACCTGTAAGTACTTTTGGGAAGCTTCCAAGTCTAGTATTAGTGCCCAGAAGGCATTTTGGACACTAGAAAAGGGAAGGATCTTCCACACCACTCTCACTCTACTAAAAAAACCTGCTGAAAATCTACAAAGACCAAGTTAATACAACTCATCAGCACTACTATGATGACAGTTTGTCACTGTGGTGGTCACTGTCTAGTTGCTTAACTACTTAAGGTTAATTATGACACTATTTCTAACACTAGTCAATTAAGATCATACCAGAAAGAAATGACACTTGGGCAATGGAGCTGGACAACAGCCTCAACCCCATTGACTTGTAAAGCCTATTTCAGTTAGGATTTTTTTTTTTCAGATGGTTAATCTAATATCCATTTTAAAGTCAGATATCTGGGAGATTAAATACAAAAGATAAGACAAATCTCAGCTTGTGTAGTGCCTCAAGAGGCATGCTAGAGTTCAAAACAACTTATGATTCAAATCCTACATCAGTACAAGGTTATAACATGGTTTCAGGTATTAATTCTGTGGATTACACAGCCACTAGGAAATTGCCACTAACACTGACCTAGCAGATTCTAACACAAATTCAGCCAAAAGCCATGGTACAGAGTTGCAGAATTTAATTTGTCATCTCTCAGGAAGCATTACCAAGCAAAGTTTTCTCCTCTCATCCCTCTGCCCATACGACGACATTTCTTGCTCCTAAACTAAAGCCAGTGCCTCACGCTCACATCTTTTTGGCGATAAGTAAGCCACATTGTCATGCTCCCATTTGTTGGAGGTAGATGTGTAATAAACCCCTACTTTGAGTTTACTTTTAACTGTCAAGGTACAGAATACCATCTCCTCTCAGCCTCTGAAAATACTTCCACTATTTCATGCACTTAAGTGAAGGGTTCACAGATGTATACCATGAGTCACTAAGGTCCCTCAGGCACACCACACAAGTGCCAAGCACTGAACCTTTTCCCTATCTTTCAATCAATGCACTTGCATCACACAAAGTAACAAAAAAGTGAGTACTTTGGATAATTACTAGTTAATTAGAACTTAGCTACTGTGTTAAGTCACCTTTCAGCATATTTCTTCAGTTTCCCCAAAAGGTAAGAGTGAACACTGCACCAAGGTATTCAGCACATACCAGAAGCTACCATTCTGCTGGACTAAAAACAGACGTTTTCCATAACAAAAAGCATGCAGTTTTCCAGCCTACTGTATTCATATACCTTAAAGCCAAAAAACAGTATTACTACTTTCAAAATGGAAACTGGATTTTTATGCCAATAGAGGGGTCACCTGCAAATTCACTATCTCCACTGTAAGTGTAAAGTTAATAAAATGATGAAACTGTGGAGAATTTCCCTTATAAGTATTATCTGTGGTCTCCCTCATTGAGAGCACTCTGCCTACCACTGTAGAAGCATTTACAGCCAAATCACAGAATCAGAGACATCCAAGCTGGAAAAGACAGCCAGGATCACCAAGTCCAATCTACAGCCCAACTCTACAAGTTTCACCTTAAACCATATCCCTCAGTACCACATCTAAACGACCATTAAACACATCCAAGGTTTGTGACTCCACCTCCCCAGACAGCTCATTCCAGTGCCTGACCACTCTGAAAAACTTTCCTAATGTCCAATCTAAACCTATCCAGTCTCAGCTTGAGGCCATTCCCCCTTGTTTTGTCCTCAACTGCCTGTGCTCTTCAATCACAGAGCCTTAAGAGTGATATAGAAGGAAAAGTAGCACAATACTACGTGGCTCTTGGTAACTCTGGGTGGGTGGGTGTGTAGCAGACAGTCAACTCAGAACCACCCGACTTCAACACAGAAGTGAGGACACAGTTTAAGACACTTCCCTTTATGATCTAGCCAGGGACAGGTCACAGGAAAATACAGAACATAAACTACAGACTTCTTCTTGCACTTTTGAGACACTCCTCCTCTCCACAGATCACACTACCAGAATGAAATCTACTATTCTGATAACTCATATTCTCATAACTCTTAAGCCTTCCCAGGGAAATCAGCACAACAGTTCTTCTCTATACCAGTGTACGCAGGACAGGGAATGAACTGGAGACATTGGTGGCATGTGTAGCTGCAGGGGTGTCAACATCTTCAGGATCAGAGATGAGCCAGGATAACTCTCATGATTAAAGTGAATGGCTACAGGCTCCTTAGGACAGACAGGCCAGGAAGACACGGCAAAAGAGCTGCCCTTCCCATGAGAAATGCAGGAATGCATGGCAGTTCTACCTAGGGGTGGATGGGATGGATCAGACAGTTTATGGGTCAAGATCAGCAGTCGGCAGAAGGGCTGAAGTAAACCTCAGAAGTGTATTCCAGTCTCATTAACTACAACTCAAGACTGTGCCCCATCCAGGCAGTTACTACAAACCCTACTTGTGAGGAACATTTGGAGTGCCTCATTGACAACTTGCTTAAGTAGTAGTACAGCAGAGCTAAAATATTTACATTACTAACTACTTCACTGGAAACCTTAACTTGTATTTATTTACAAGATTATAACAGTTGATATGGTCAGCAGACAATAGCTACTATCAGAAGACAGTATTTTTGCTTAAGAGTTGGACGAGATTACTGCTTGATCCATGTTTTACAAAGTAAACGAAGATGAATATGTGCAATATCATCAATAGTAACTTAACTTATGTCTAATAACTTCAAGCACCCATTCCTGCCTTTGAAAGACCATGTCGTCCAACTGCTTGACTAATCTACTTTACAATATGGCAGATAAAAGTAGAAGGCTGACATGAGTCAGGGAGACTTCTCAGTGACTATATTAATGAGAATTCCTTACCTGCTCAAAACTGGATCTCACAGTAAGGCAAGAACACTAAATAACAGGGGAACACCATCATGGGGAACTGCAGAAGCAGTTCAGCTGAAAACGATGTATCAGAAATCACTATGTATTTCAGAATTAGTCAGTCTAATATAGAAGTTTCATAGAATCAACCAGGTTGGAAGAGACCTCCAAGATCATCCAGTCCAACCTATCCCTCAGCCCTATCCAGTCAACTAGACCATGGCACTAAGTGCCTCAGCCAGTCTTTTCTTGAAGACCTCCAGGGACGGTGCCTCCACCACCTCCCTGGGCAGCCCATTCCAATGGCAAATCACTCTCTCTGTGAAGAACTTCTTCCTAACATCCAGCCTATACCTACCCCAGCACAGCTTGAGACTGTGTCCCCTTGTTCTATTGCTGGTTGCCTGAGAGAAGAGGCCACCCCCCACCTGGCTACAATGTCCTTTCAGGTAGTTGCAGACAGTAATAAGATCACCCCTGAGCCTCCTCTTCTCTAGGCTAAACAACCCCAGCTCCCTCAGCCTCTCCTCATAGGGTTTGTGTTCCAGGCCCTTTACCAGCTTTGTTGCCCTTCTCTGGACATGTTACAGCACCTCAACATCTTTCTTGAATTGAGGGGCCCAGAGAAGCTTCCCTAGATAGAAAAAACACATTTTTTTCCTCAAGAGGTGAGGTAACTGGCATGCAGCTTGAGTTAAAAACACTTCACCTGTTAAATGTGTACTTCAGAGTGGTGCCCAAGACATTGCTCTGCCAGGCAGGGTAGTATTAACCTTATGTGCTAGTTTGAAGCTAGCTTGAATGTTTTTTTGAGAAGAACTATATTACAGGCTATGAAAGGAAAACAATGGTGATGTCTACTTCACTCATAGGCTTGCTGAGAGGTACAAGAGCAAGAATCCAAACATCGGTTAGAGAGTCACTCTCTGTCCAGGCTGTGAGATGCATTTTTCTCTCTAACCTCACCCTCTGTCTCTCTGATCAATCCACCTGCTTCCTAACCCCCCTGGCCGACCCTCCATTCTTCCTTGGGGCACAAGGCAACATCTGGGGTGAGGTTGAGGGGTGGGAGATGGAAGGGCAGTTGGGAGCCCCTCCTGGGGACTCAGGTTTCTGGGAGGGGTGTTGCATTTCTGTATTACCTTTTACCTTGCATATTTCTGTATAGATTGTAAATATCTGCTTGTACAGTCTGCTAAGCTGTAAATATAAGCTTCGCTCAATTTCCACAGACAGCTGATTCTAGTCCAGTTGATTTCCAAAATGTCGGGGGGGGGGCAGGTAACACCCAAACCACCACACCTTATAAACCAAAATATTTTTTTAAAAGCCACTTTGGTTAGTGTTCTACAACCCAGAGTCCAGGTAGCTCCTACAATCAAACTTCTAAAGATGCTTTAACATGTTTTAAGTATAATCTTGTAATGCCATACTCAGTTATAGATGGGATAAGTGTAGACCTCCAGTAGTCCACTGAGGAATGATCTTTTCCACTATAGGTAAAGATACATATAAAGAGCTAGAGAACAGATGAATCACACACCTCCGTAACTCAGCATGTTCTTCCCAGTTCTCTGATTACTGGTAAGTTCTTCCACATTCCAAATTTAAGAACATATTACAAACTCTCATTTCATTGCACATTAAGTAGCTTGAAATATTTCATACTAATCACATCAAGTGACAGCAACATTAATTAACAAAGTAACAGATCACTTACAATCCCAGACTGATTTGTGAAGTCTAACTTTTGATCCTGCAAAGATTCCTAGTCAAGACTGCATTTCCATTAAGCCTGATTCTTGTAATTAAACCACTATTTGCACCTTTCTCAGCCACTTCAGCAAGCACTAGGAAGGCTATAGGCTCAAGGTAGACATAAAACAGTTGGAAGTAACTGTTCTGAACAAGCATTTAGTCACTGTGAAGATTCAAGTCACTAAGACAACAGCCTAAATGCCACTCTCATATTGCATGACTTCATGACTTTGATTCTGACAGGTCTTGAAAAATGTGTTTGCACTTCTCAGGCACAAGAGACAAAACAGATCCTCTAATGTCACTATTAAAGCAGTATTTGTAAGAACAAAGAGAAACACATGAATTATATAGGTTTATTTTGCTTAAGTGACAAGACAACTTGATATTTCTGGGGCAAGCATGGATGAAATTTGCTTAGCTCTGTTTAATGGGCTAAAAAGGAGCTACCAACAAAATGATTGCTCTTCGGCAGCTACTTGCAAGTACTTTTTAAGTACCTGCTCCATAGCCTCCTATCAAGAGACTTGTATCAACTGCGCCACCAAAGCACCAGAATTGATTATTGCCACTAGGCAAGTGAAACAGCCAAGCTTGTTTGCTGACCTTGCTTCCCCACACAATAGCAGAGCAAGCTATGGAATCTTATCACCACTGTTCAATGGTGGTGTAGAAGAGTTACCATATGTCTGACACATGGTGGGTGAAAGGTGGGTGAAGAGAGAAAACTTGAAAAAATTGAGTTTATCAGCAGGACAGTACTGGAGAATATAGTTGCTATCTAACCTGGCTGATAATTAGGATCAGCACCTTCCATAAGTCAATCATGTGGAAGTTACTTCAACTCTGGCACACAAGTTAAAGCAGCAAGCACCCACGCTAGTTACTTTTGTGGCCTTCCCAGCCACTGCCCTTTACTCAAGCCTCAGGAGACTACTACTCCTATCCTGAGTTGTTTGCTCCAGGCACAAAACACCCTCAGGCACCATTTGCTTACATGGATACTACTACAGGCTTGCATTCCCATTAGTGCCTACCTCCTGCACAGCTGCCAGGAGAAAGAAGCTCCTTCAGTGCTTTTGCTATGAAAAGCCCACTAATTCAGATTCATTAATTGCATAAGAGAAAGCAATTCACTTAGCCACATGAAGTTTGAATGCAGTTATTAAGAAAAAGTCAAATTTGAAGCAGAAATGTAAAGTGTTCACTTTCTATGCAGTGGATAAAGCAAAAAGACAATAAACTAAACCAGATTCCCTAATCGTAATGTTATGGCTTGTTCTGCTACATCACTTAGCCATTTCTGCTCTGTTCACAGGGCAGCTCTGTTGCTTGTGAAGCCTTGACCTTAACATTTTCCCCATTTTATCCAGAGTCTGATCAAATAACTGTCAGTGCCTATTCAGTTAAATTGCAGCTGGAAGAAAGAAAAAAAAAATTCAAGAGAGGCATTAGGTCACAGAATCTATATATCAGCCATGGTTTCAGTGTGCACATACAAGTTGTCTAGGCAGTGTACCATCATTACTGCCTTGATTTAATCAAAGTGTCTCAACTGCTCTTCTACTCAGCTATCCAGTATCACTGCACTAACAATTAGAGACAAGTTTGAGAGTTTTAAAGGGCAACTGAAAAAGGGTATTGTCTGATCAAATTAAGCTTTCAGCTAAGAGTTTTTGTAAAGCAGTCCAGATAAATCTTTAAATTAGACATTCCTCTGCAATACATACATAAAATCAGTGAAAACAGGCCAACTTCACTTTTCTGTGGGCACACAAAACAGAGAATCAAGCTGGCCTACTCCAAGAGGTGTACAATTTAATCCTAAAAATCTACTACAGGAGTAGTCCAAAAGCTTCTCTATTCCTTAAATGAAATATTTAACTCAAAAATTAAATGCAAAAAAACTTCCACCATGGTGAATTGCTATTATCTGATAAGCAAAAATCTAAGTTCAATAGACAGGGACCAGAAGCAGACAAAAGTTTTAATAAGTCTGCTATGAGCAAATAAGCTGTAAAGATGCTATTGCCAAGTAAGACTGGGCTGTTGGTATTAAATTCTCCACAATCAAGTTACTTTCAGCCTTTGACCAACCCCCTTGCAATAACCACGAGGCTGTTTCCCAGTTATTTGTTCATTCACTCAGCTTTGATAATTTCAGTCAGAGGGGAGCGGCATCTAAGGCATCCAAGAAAAAGCAGCTTTTCCTGAAAACCACGGCTCTGAACAAGCCCTTGAGCAGACAGACACTTCCCTCCCCTCGCAAGACAAACATGGATCTCAGAACTTATGAAGTGATGTTTGGACAGTTCAACAAACAAAAAGCTACCCAGACCACAGACTTGGAAAAAGGTAAGGCTGATCCTAGCGCACAATCTCCCTGTTCCCTCTCCCCCACCATGCAAACACCCAGGGGTAAATTGAGACCAAAACTCGGGTTTTAGGATCAGAACTGATTCCACAGGACCTCAGCAGAAATACCTGGTTAGGCCTCCATCAGCTGTCCAGGAAGCATGACTATACTGCTTTGTCTCACAACCTCTTTCCCTGCCCTTCTCCAGATAAGGTCACACACAGGCACCACCCTTCTCCTACAAGATCTACACCGGTAAGGCTGAGACATAAAAAGAGCAGCACTAAGGGAACCTGGCCAAATTCAGAAACTTCTGGCTCAGCTGAGATCGACATCGCAAACTCTCCGTTTATCTCGCAGAGATGAAACGTTACCACTTATCCCAGAGGAGCCAAGGGAAGGCAGAGGAGCTTGCATAGACGGAATTCGCCAGAGAAACGCACAGGCCAGCTCTCCTCACCCTTTCCCTCCCTCGAGCCCCACTTGTAGATACAAGTCACAGCAGACACATAGCTCCAGTTACTCCACCTCAGCCCCAACACCACCGGGACGCAGCCTAAGTGGTCAAGCTCACGAAAGGGGCTGCAGCGCAGCGGAGCCTCAGCTCCCGTTCCGGCTCCCAGGCAGGCCTAAGGCACACAGGCTACACGCGCTGCTTTCCCCATCTCCAAAGCTTTCCGACGGCCGAGGAACCGAGCCTCGGCGTCCCAGAAGCCGTTGGGCCCTACTCACCCCACACACTCGGGAGGAACGGAGCTGTCCCAGTTCCCCAGTTGACAACTTCCCTTTCTCTCCACAAAACAGAGGGGAACGTGAGGACTCAACTACATGCCCAGCCATAAACTCCAGGCCCACTCAGGCCGCAGAGAGCAGCCAGTAGCTCCCACCTCCTCTCACCGCAGGAGCGGGACTGGGACAGACGAGCTCTCCACTACCGCGGGCTGAAGGCCTGGGGCCGCTCCAAGGTACGCTCGCTCTCACCTGAGGGCTAAGACCCGGATCCGCGCTGCAGCTCCAGCCTGGAACCCGGGTCCGCTTTAACCGCCGCCGCCGCCGCCCCCCGAGCTCTCATTGGGGTGCCGCCGCCCGCGCGCCGCCGCCGCCCGCGCGCCCCCGCCGCGCACTTCCGCCCTCCACGGCGCCGATCCCGCCGGCCCCGGCTCCCCGCGAGAGCGCGCCCGCCCCGGCACCGCCTCCCCGCCCCGCCCGCTCTCGTGGAGCCCTCAGGCCAATGGGCTGGGGCCGGGCCGGGCGGCGCGGGCGGTGCTGATTGGCGGCGCGGCGAGCGGGCTGCTCTGGGCGGTATCGGCAGGGTCTTGTGAAGGGTCCCGCCGGGAGCATGGGCTTGTGGACCCCACAGGTTCCGATCTGACCCAAAAGCAGCTGGGAAGGGCTCTGTCTTAACTATCCGACGTGTTCCAGTGCGACTTCCACTGATGGCTGCAGAAGTCTAATCCTAGGTGCACAATGGCAAAAGAGTGGCCGCGTCCCTGCCTCTCCGCGGGAGCGTGTGGAGGGCGCTGAGTGGTTTTATCAAATCATTGTACTACAATGCTGTCAGGTGTGTGCAGCGCAGGACAGTTTTAGTTGATAAGGGAAAAAACCCCAAACAACTACTCCCGTCTCCACTGCAATTCTTTCTTCAAATCGTTAGCAGCCTCCAAATCCAAGTTCTCTCTGACCAGTTCTAACGTTGCTAAGCACTTACATGACAGCTGTCTTGCCAGTTACAAAGCAAAGCATGCCTTTTTCTCTCTGGTTTGTTTTTTTTTCCCAGATTTGAATGTCGACCTCCTTTAATTCCACGCATTGAAGTTAAAATTAATATGCCGGGTAAAATTATTTCTTCTAGGAAAACAACTTTGCATGATAAATGCTCGCTTTGGGAAATTATGGAAGTCATTATTACCACTCATCTCTGGGAATTTAGATCCTCTGGGACAGAAGTAATAGGCTAAGTAGTTGAATTAACTCCTGCTTTCACACTGGCCCTCTTTGTAGCTTTCTACAGAACAGAAAGGAAAAGAATTAATTACCATCTCTACCTCTCTTTATTGATGGCTGGGTGAAATTGCCTTTTGGAGTCGGAGAGCACAAATAAAGCCTGTCACTTAAAATAAATGGGGAAACCCCCAAAAATAACCCAGTTTTATAAAAGTGGTGAAACAGTGAACTATTGCAACACCAAAATAAAACGGAAGAGGAATTGGAAAGAGATTTACTATAATCTGTAATTTCGGGGATGGCAAAAAAAATGCCAGGAATTGGAAAAGAGAAGTTGCAGAGGCAGGGAAGAAAAGAAAAGAAAAGAAAAGAAAAGAAAAGAAAAGAAAAGAAAAGAAAAGAAAAGAAAAGAAAAGAAAAGAAAAGAAAAGAAAAGAAAAGAAAAGAAAAGAAAAGAAAAGAAAAGAAAAGAAAAGAAAAGAAAAGAAAAGAAAAGAAAAGAAAAGAAAAGAAAAGAAAAGAAAAGAAAAGAAAAGGAAAGAAAAGAAAAGAAAAGGAAAGGAAAAAAAGAAAATAGGCATGTGGCTGTGAGAAACATATCAGTGCTTCAAGAGTGTATGAGAAGAAAATATGTTTAATACTCCTTCCATCTTAAAAGAAACCCACTTACTGCACTGTCCGTGAGTAAATAGGATTAACACCATCTTTGCATCGTCATTGATTTCTCTTTGTAGCTCAGACAACTGCAAACCACCAGATTCTAGTTGACTGCGTATGCAGAAAAGTAATTTCCTATTTTCAGGTTTATTTCTTAGGACATATCTTGATTGCAGTAGTTCTTCCCCTCTGCATCAGTATTAATTCTGCATTAGAAGCTGACAGACTGAAAGCTGTTTTCCTATTTGATGCCATCCATGCAGAGAAAGAATAAGCAGAAAAAACACACTCCCAAACGTGAAGGAATGTTGTTTTACTGCTCACACTTAAATTACCCAAATCTTGGCAATTCTAGAATTACCCATGAATTGCTTGTAAAGTAGATTTTGTGCATTTGTGTGTAGTCATGAGAACTAACAAATACCGACAAAAATTAACAACAATTAACAACAACTTCTTCTTTAACTATCTGTCTCCATGGCCATCTTTTATGTTGCACGGGCAACATGGTGTTTTCTTTGATGTGACTATTCACAGAATAAATAAATTCAGCAAGTCATATCTGTGAATCAAAGCTACCAAGAACCTGAGAAGCTAAGCTCTTTTCAAAACAAACGCAGTTTTAGTCTGCTGCCCATACAACAGTGCTGACATTTCCCCTTCTCCCATGCGAAAAAAAAAAAAAGAGTTGAGAAATTAACCACATCTATCCTGCTTCTGCAAACTGTTTAGGGGAAACCTTTTTCTATGTAATAATCCAGTCATGACAAAGAACATTTGTCTGATGCCACATTTTGAATTATTATGCATGTTGCCTGGTATAATCTCCATGGTTACCATAGGTGTTACAGATATATTTTTGCTTCAGTACTTTAGGAAGAAAAATTCTGTAGAACAGTTTAGGGGAGAAAATTTCTTTTCATTGTCATTTTATATTGCATCTATTTTATTCTAAGTGCCTTGCAGACAATAAATGTTCGCTTTCTAAAGGAGTAAGATTTCTGTAGAGATGGAAAAAATTATCCCCAGTCTTTGCTTTATTATGCCATAATGTGTCCTAAACTGCAAATTCTTAGCTGTAGGGACAGTATTTTTGATGCATGCATTCAGTTTCAAACCCCCTAAGAATGTAACAGGGCAGTCTCTGTCACTGCTAGTCATGAACAATGTGTGGTGGGATGACTGAGCAACAAATATTAACGTTATTTGCAAAGGTTAGGACTCATGCTTTCCTTCTGAGCAATTTCATTTTTTAAGTACAAAAATAGGTAGCTAAAACAAGACTTAATTGAAACTAGCCCTAGAAATTAGTGATGGGAAAGATGTAAACCCCAGATACATAGCTATTTTTTTAATTTTTTTTTTATTGTGGATGCAATTGTCAAAGAAAATCAAGACAATGTCTATAAATAATTAAATGGAAAGGATGCAGTAGACACTTCTAGTAAGATGTGTAGTAGACCACTAAACCTTGCCCAAGTGCTGCAAGAGAGAGGGGAGCTGTGTGAGCATTACAGAATTGATTGATCTGACCCCTTGGATTGCCATATCCACCACTGATGAAGGGGCAGAGGACAACATTGTTATCTACCTTTTCCTTCAGGTAAAATTCATGCTGGATGGAACTGGCAGTTGCCTTGGCTTCCATGTTTGTCATTTATGTCTGTATAGTACCTCCATTTCCATACCGAGTTCTCTGGCAGTGTTGTGCCAGGGGAGATGTAGGCTTGAGGTGAGGAGAAAGTTCTTCACTGAGAGAGTCATTGGACACTGGAATGGGCTGCCCGGGGAGGTGGTGGAGTCGCTGTCCCTGGGGCAGTTCAAGGCAAGGTTGGATGTGGCACTTGGTGCCATGGTCTAGCCTTGAGCTCTGTGGTAAAGGGTTGGACTTGATGATCTGTGAGGTCTCTTCCAACCCTGATGATACTGTGATACTGTGATACTATGAGAGAAGCAAGGTAAGGAGGCAGTTTGGGAAAAATTTATTTGAGAAACTATAAAGCTTAGTAGGCTGAAAATGATGGACAGAAGGAATTCCCTATTTCTGCAGGAGCACTTAATCGTAGTCTTGGGGTAAAAAGAAAGGTGTATAAATTGACGAGCTTGGAGGGAGGGTCTTGAAATGCAAGGGAATCAGTGCTACCTAGGAAGTCAGTCTCTGCAGATTTAGTGATGTCATTTGCAGTCTCTGGCAGTAACAGAAATAAGAGTCAGATTCTCTTCTCTGCTGACATCTGAGCACAGACGAATGACAGCTGCAGGACAGACACCTGATCATAATCTTTACCCTAGACTCAGTTTACAAGAGACTGGAGCAGGAACTGTTGCTAGTAATAACCACGCAAAGATCAGGGGTTAGCGCAGAAAGAAGTGGTCCTGCCACATCTCCAGCAATGAGACTGAACCAGGAATATAAGAATAGGTCAAAATAGCAGAGAAGTTTTGTTCCCCTCTGAAGGAATTCTTAGTTACACATGGCCAGTCCAGCTGCAGCACCTGTGCAGCACAAAGCAATGATTCAGTGAAAGTCACCAGACTCATACATTTTCTTTACTCAATCCAAAGCCACTGTAATTTTTTTTTATCCTACATGTTGAACCAGTTTTCAATCAAAATTAATGCTAGTGTGAAACTGGAGACAAGAGAAGAAAGCCAATTGGAGAAATCAGGGTGAAATAAATGGTGGATTATCTAGAATGCTGTAATGTCCTTTTCGTTCTCAAAATATGTTTTTTGTATGTGCAAAGTTCAGCTGCCAAGGTTAATCTACACTCAGATAACTTGTCAGAAGAGGTACATGTACATAGTGTGCACTCAGAGTTTGTTCTAAAATAAGAATAGCTTGGTTATTTTCTTTTCTTGGCACGGGTAGTCTAACAAGAACTACATTATACTGATTATTTGTATACTTAAGAGAACAAAATTGACCTTGCCATGATTTATGAATCCTACCATTCAAACTCCCTAAAGCAGTAAACTGAAATATGTTAGAAACAAGTGATAGTAATTGAAATATGACTGTAGTTTTGGCCTTGTGGGAGTTTATGACATTTTGACTATATCATGCACTTTATTTTTGTTACAGACAGCAGGAAGTCGCCACGCTAAAATAAAGTTCACTGTCAAATCATCTTTCCATTTCAGATGCAGCTAGGATTTGTCAGGATCATATCACAATGTCATTTTCAAGGAGATTCTCACTGACATTTTGTGAGGTAAAGGATTTCACATTCCACTTTTACAAGTGTTACACTTCTGATCGTCATGATTGTCAACAGCTTGACAGATTTAGGGCCTGATCGTGGAGCCTTTGCAGAAGGAGCTAAGTTTACTGTAAATATCTTGATAGACAAGAATTGAAAGAAAATAAGAGGTCAGGTAGTTTTATTCTATGGCCCAAAGGCAAGATCAGTCATACATATATAATGTTTTTAGCACTTTTTTTTTTTAATGTAATGCAATTAAGGTTGTGGTTTCATCATAGCAGTTTATTTAAAGTATTGCATTACTTTATCATAAGGAAAAACTCAACAACATTTACCTTAAATGTCACTTACTGCAGTTTAAGCATATTAATTAGTTGTACGCTAGTCTTTTTTATTGTTTTTGCATACATCTGCTACATATTAAAAAGAATTATTTTTTTTTCACTCAGAATTCTTTTCTTCCTTTAAATAACACCTGGGTTTTTTTTTCAGTTGTTCCTTATAGGTCATGTTTCCTAATTGTCAGTTACTCTCTCTTACTTGGACTCCCTCCAGCTGGCGCACATTTCCTGAAATGCACTGCTTAAACAGATACATTAACTACAGTTTTACCACTTATGTATAGGATAGAAAGCATACTTTGGTGTCTTACAGATAAAGTTGGATTTGATTATCATTATCTCACCAAAGCCAGCTTCATAAACCCTGGAATTACTTTAGAAATAGAATCATAGAATCATAGAATCATAGAATCAACCAGGTTGGAAGAGACCTCCAAGATCATCCAGTCCAACCTAGCACCCTGCCCTATCCAATCAACTAGACCATGGCACTAAGTGCCTCATCCAGTCTTTTCTTGAAGACCCCCAGGGACGGTGCCTCCACCACCTCCCTGGGCAGCCCATTCCAATGGGAAATCACTCTCTCTGTGAAGAACTTCTTCCTAATATCCAGCCTATACCTACCCTGGCACAACTTGAGACTGTGTCCCCTTGTTCTATTGCTAGTATGACACCTGCCATTACTTAAAATTTAGCACACTGAGTTGAACAGTCCTACCTTGTAGAATAGCTGCTGTTGGAGAGTGGTTTGGGTGTGCTTGAAAAATATTCGTGCTACCAGACCTTATGTCCCTTATGTTTTAATCAAAATGTCCAGTTTAAATTATTGACAAATGTTTTAAATTAATAATTAAAATGACTGGGTTTGATGGCAACCAGTGTTCTAGCAGAGTGATAGCAATACTTCAGAGAGATTTGTCCATTAAAACTATATCATTTTAAAGCATCCACTTGTGTCTAAAATCTCTAATTAAGTTGATGTAACTTAAAATGAGGTTCAAACGCCCTCTGCAAATTAAATCAGAGCAGCTTTTATGCAAACATATTTTTATGCCAAAAAAGCCCTTTGTTTTTAGTCTGGCGTCTTCATTGTTATCAATAGAGTTTTCTCTTTTCCATGTTTGATCACAATATCTATTGCAAACATCTGGGACTTTGATGCCCCTTTGCATAAGTGGCAGTAGATCTATTTTTTCTCAAACACCTCACCTTTTCAAGAGGTATATTGAGACTTATATTTTATCATAAAGTTGTTTATTGTTATGATGGTGTTTTACCTATTCATCAATGGCACACCTTCTAGAATTAACTCTCATATGACTCAGTGGCTAAAAAAATCAGACTTGCCTTGCACCTACAACATAATTTTGCACTATAATGCTGGCAAATGTCAAATATAAAGATGGTCTGAATGTGGACTGGAGTGGAACATTTCTTCTGGAAATCCAAGTTCTATATGAAGTGGTTTGGGTAGTAAAACAAACAGCTACAAATTTTGTTTGCTACAATTTCTCTTCAGCCTCACTTTTCTACAGGTGCTTTACTCCCTAAATTTACACAATATAATACTTCATGGTTCATTAGTCACTGTATTTCAATGCAGAGGTGAAAACCTCCAAAACACAGATAAAATGGGTGTTGAAGGAAACCTGTGGGAACTTGTTCCACCAGTGGAGTTCATGAGGAAATGTTTGTGTCTATGAATATGCTAATATAAGTATCATAGTGTTATGATATCACTTATTCTCAGTTCTAGAACTTCTTAAGAACACAATACAGTCATGTGATAATATTGCAGTCTTTGAGAACATTTTCACTATTGAGCTGCATGTGTATGTTATCTTGTTCTCTAAAAGGACATAATAGTTATGGCTGATAACCTAACAGTCTATAAACTTACAATCATGCTCTTCTTGGCTTTTTTTTGTTTGTTTGTTTGTTTGTTGTTTGGGATTTTTATTTTTTTCCCCCAAGTTAAATGGTAAGAATACAATATGGTTTACTTTAGAGGATTGAGGAAAGTAATTTGAAAATAAACTTTTATGTTCTGGTTTCTGTATGGTTTATCTTTTCAGTGAAGGTCTGGCTACTTAGGATCTGTCAAAAGAGTGAGATATTAACTTTCATAAACTACAGCTAAGTCATGCTCATCACCCTCCCAGACCCCAAAAGTGACAACTTGTGACTCTGCTCCCTCAGCAGAGGTCTTCTCCCATTCTCCAACAAATATCATGAAAATGCTCTACTATTCTGCAGTGACAGAATTAGCTGTCATCCTATTGTAGATTTTGGAAGCACAGTGAAGAGATGAATAGAAAGATATTTTTTACTAGAATGTATTTTTAAAACAGAAAGGTGAAAAACATACAAAAGCCTTCTCCATACAGCATGCAACAAATTATATTCTTGCTCATCTGGTCAGCATAATTCCAGGAGGACAAAACTGGTGCCAAGTAAAGAGCCCAGAGATAGCAGTTGGCTGAGGTATCTACTTAGATATAATTTAAAAGTCAGCATGCCTAGAAGTGCCTATTGTAGGATGCCAAACATCTGGCTCAGGTTCATCACAGAAAGAGTGATTTCCCATTGGAATGGGCTGCCCAGGGAGGTGGTGGAGGCACCGTCCATGGAGGTGTTCAAGAAAAGCCTGGATGAGGCACTTAGTGCCATGGTCTAGTTGACTGGCTAGGGCTGGGGGATAGGTTGGACTGGATGATCTTGGAGGTCTCTTCCAACCTGGTTGATTCTATGATTCTACGATTCTATTTGCTAGAATCTATGTCAGTAGAAGCAACTTACTATTCAACATATTAGTAAGTCAGTAGTCAACCTGTGGACTAATTAATATGTTAATTGTAAATAAAAATAATCTTTTACTTTCTAATGCAATTTACATTAAGCCTCCTATTCCTTTGAGAAAGCTTGGGAAAAGCTGCACTGCTTTGTAGGATTCTCAGTCTGCAAAAGTATCACAGTATCACAGTATCACAGCATCATCAGGGTTGGAAGAGACCTCATATATCATCAAGTCCAACCTTTTACCACAGAGCTCAAGGCTAGACCATGGCACCAAGTGCCACGTCCAATCTTGCCTTGAACAGCCCCAGGGACAGCGACTCCACCACCTCCCCTGGCAGCCCATTCCAGTGTCCAATGACTCTCTCAGTGAAGAACTTTCTCCTCACCTCGAGCCTAAAAGTAGTACATTTTGGCCTGAGTTAAGTATGGGACTCCATCAGACAGTGCAAGCCCACAGTCCAAGCTTCTCTTCAATCCCCAAGTTTTATTATTTTGTTATGATTTCTTTCTGGAAAATGAAACAAAAATATACCAAAAGCACTGTATTAAAATAAATCCTGATATAATTTCCAAGAGCCAGGAAGTCCTGAGTTGAGATTGTTGGTACAGTGGGTAATGAGAGCAAGCAAGGGTGCAATGCCAGGAGAAAAGAGCTTCTGAGTATATATGTATGGATGCATATATATGAATGTATAGGTAGATTTTTAACAGTTGAAGCCACTGTGATTGGACAGAACTAAAATCATATTGAAGGGTAAGAAATATTTTTTGTTTTGTTCTGTTTTTCACAAATGTCATTGAATCTACACTGATTTGCAGCACAGGATAACTGCCTCATGCATTTACAAGCAAATCCACCTATGCTTCTGCCTAAATTTATCACCTCCAAATAAAACAACCAAAATCCTAAATTCTCCTGATATTTGCAGCTTATTGCTGAAAGCAGTGAACTTTAGCTTTAATTTGGTCTTGTGTTTTCCCTTTCATTGCTGGTACATGCTTTAAAATCTTACAAGTAAGGTGTAGATTTTCTGCCACATAGCAGACTGGCCAAAGAATGGCTTCTTGGGGGACAATTTTTGGTCAACCACAGTGTATAGAGCAGTGTTATATCTCAGCTCTCTCAAACCTTGTTTACTGGAATTAACATTATCATAGATGAGATCAGAATTAGTATATATCAGACATGGTAGATCTGCACCTGTGCTACTGCTGGAGCATATATGTCTGTAGTGCAAATGTTGAACAAATTAATTAAAGATGTTCCATCTATTCAGAGTGAAAAAAAAAAAAAACCCAAACCTGCTAAATGTTACAGTAGGGGAAAAAAAAACAACAAAACCAAACCTCAAGCTGTGGCTATGTCTTCTAAGAGTCCTTGAGAACTATGATTACCCTTAATCATGCAAACCACCTCTGTGTAACTTTGAGATCTTTAGAAAGGAGCTTTACACAACCTTTCAGAGAACAATAAATCAAACCTTGACTTTTCAAAATTGCTTCTCTGCATTCAGGCATGAACTTCATCTTCAAACTGGATTTCTTCAAGGACAGTAACATATCTTTAGCTTCATTTTTTTCCAATCAGACTTTCAGAAACACAAAATCAATTGATCTGGCTTACATAACTATATTTATGCCCCCTTATAACTCTTTTCTAAGGCTTTGGTTTTTCTATGGAGAAATTTTCTAACATTTTTAATGGAATTACTACCAGCTTATAAGGCATACAAAGCCTGCTTTTCCTCTACATTTTTTCCTCCTTACCAGTTCCTGTCTGTGAAAACATCTGCAAAACACTAAATGGCAGTTAATGCAGGTTTAAATAACTGCAGAAATAGTCAGATAATGAAGAAGCCAGTCATAATATGATCTTTCCATTCTTCTGATGCCATGCACAGTGCATCAAAATTCATGTGGAATCTTTCAAAACAGAAATTGCAGAATTAACCAAGAAACTAGAGATCTGATTCTAAGCATCAACATTTGAGATTGCTTTTTTTTCCTCACTGTTTTCAATGTCACTTGATTATTTACTATTTGCTTTTAGCTTTGGACAAGAACAATTACATAATTTGATTAAGAGAAGGGATGAAAAGTGTTTAGTTTGAGAGACTGTTCTGAAAACTTTTAGTATCAGCTAAGAACACTGAGGTGCCATAAGTCAGCAGTTTCATGGCACACTTCGAAGTCATTGTTGGTCTCAGGACAGTTTGTGTAGTGTAGAAGTCAACCTCATATTGAAGCTTTGGGATCATCATTATTTCAATTGAACAGAATTGTAGTGACAGAATGAGGGGTAATGGGTTTAAACTGGCAGAGAGGAGATTTAAACTAGATGTTAGGAAGAAGTTCTTTACAGTGAGGGTGATGAAACACTGGAATAGGTTGCCCAGGGAGGTTGTGGATGCTCCCTCCCTGGAGGGATGAGGTCTTGAGTGACTAGTGGAAGGTATCCCTGCCTATGGCAGGGGATTGGAACTAGATGATCTTTGAAGTAATTTCAAATCTAAACCATTCTATGATTCTATGATTCTGTAACTCATTTCATAGAATCATAGAATCAACCAGGTTGGAAGAGAACTCCAAGATCATCCAGTCCAACCAATCACCCAGCCCTATCCAATCAACCAGACCTGCAGATAAAGAGTGGTATCAGCATATGCATTGTATACAGAAAGAAATTATGATTTTCCCTTCTGCAGATCAATAGAAGACTTAAGTTTTGCAAACATCAAAGTTTAAACTCTCCTGTGAGTCACCATAATTTAGTTGAAAAGGTTAAAACCTAGAACTGGTCATTTATACTGACCCATAAGGGTGCCAGTTCATAGAAATAGATGGACAAAGCCAAGTGGATAATGCAAGCCTACCTGTGGTAGCTAGAACTATAAAGGCACAGATGCCACCAGTGTAGTCAATACAAATTGTGACACCTTTATGAGAGCAGGGACTGCTCAGTGTGTGCTGTAATTGTTCAGTAAGATAGTTCAGTCTTGTCTGTACTGTCTCTGGTTTGGAAAGCAGTATTCCGTGCAAAATGGATCAGTTTCAACAAGGACTAAGTAGAACCCTGCCTATGATAGGCTAGTCTTTGACCTGCTATTTGGGGCATTTTCCTACTGTATAGGGGCTCAAATCACATGAGAAGAGGAGAAAGTTGATGTCTGTTTTATATGCCAGATAGAAACTCTAGCCCCTGAGACCTTGCAGAAGAAGGATGAATATTCTTTTTGTGATTTGAAAGAAAAGGCTGCTGCTCTCCCTTCCCTCATTTCCTATCAGCTTCCCACTGAACTTGTTAGGTTATAGAGATTACATTCAGAGAAGGGATCAGAGAATGTTACTGAATCATACTGTAATGGCATAAGATGCTATTCTCTCCAAAGTCTACCCATTTCTCTTGCTGAAGGTCTTAAAGAGAAGGCTAGATGATAATGTTTGATCTTAGCCCTTTCATTTAACAGGTATAGTTAATTAGGGATGCAAGATTCTTACAACAGCTAAGAAGCAGGTCCATAGCTGGTGACAGGCAAAGTAAATAGAAGATCCAAAACGTTTAATGATCTACTTTTTTTCTTGACAAATATTTTAACACAATAAGTGATTTCCTTATAGATTTGTGAAAGATCTTCATGCAGAACAAGCCTGAGATACGATTATTGTCTTGTGGTAGCTGCCACTTCCTTCTTGCTCTTTGGAAAGCAAAAATGCTGTGGATTTTGCTGCTGTGACTGGAGGCATCCATTATATCAAATGCAAATTTCAATAATCTTGTTATGTTCATGGTAGATTCATTTTGATGTAATTCTGTTTCAGTTCCTTTTCACAGAACTTAAGCAACGTGACCACCTGCTGAATCTCTCTTTTGATTAGCATGTAAAGAATCCTTTGTTGGGATCAGCTGGGGTGCTTTGACTTCTCAGCACTGAAGGCTCAGTAACAGTTTCCTTGTGACTTTTATTCAACCTTCCCAAGGATTTTCTGGGAATAATTTGGTAAACTTTCAATTCAGTTCCTTTTCCACTTAGATGATTTATACTTGCTTACATATTACTGGAGATAGGTCTAAGCTGCCATTTTTAAATACTGTCTGAATCATGGCAGGAGGAGTTGCAGCACTACTGTGTAGAATTCAAATTTCCATCAATTCCTGGGCTCATCTTTAAAATATTTCTAGAATTCCTTGCCAAGAGAGAGTTGTGGTTCTCTGAAAAAAGAAAATCAGTACACTAAGTCATAGCTACCTTTTCTGTCATTAATGTTCTAGGTATCTTCTTGGAAGTTTTGTTTCTTTGTTCTTGTAATGCAAATAATGCAGTGAAAAAATAGAAACAGGTAAAGACTGCAGCATGAAAGAAATTAGAAACCTCTGATGGGACACTACTTTGTAAATAGAAGTAAAAGGTTTACCTAGGATTCTTATGTGTTAGAAGAATTAATTATCTGCAATAAAAGATAGGAATCATTGTAATATGATTCCAGAGGGCCTTAAAGGACCTTAGATACTTGAGTTTATTGTAGTTAGAAAAAAAAAGAAATTTATTCAGTGGTTGTGAGACACACACTGTCTCATCCTGAGAATTTTAGAGTTTGGTTTAAAGCTACACTCATGGGGCAGCTCCACACACAAGTTAATTCTGCCTTGTGTTTAATCATAGAGTCATAGAAAGTCAGGGTCTGGAAGGGACCCCAAAAGATCATCTGGTCCAGTCCCCGTGCCAGAGCAGGATCACCTAGAGCAGATCACACTGGAATGCATTCAGACAGTTCTTGAATATCTCCAGAGAGGGAGACTCCACAACCTCCCTGGGCAGCTGGTTCCGGTGCTCTGTCACCCTCACAGTGAAAAAATTCTTCCTCAGGTTCAAATGGAACCTTCTGTGCTTTAACTTTCACCCGTTGCCCCCTTATCCTGTCACTGGGCATCACCAAGAAGAGGTTGGCTCCATCCTCCTGGCACTTACCCCTTACATATTTATAAACGTTAATGAGGTCACCCTTAGTCTCCTCCTCTCCAAGCTAAAACCCCCACCCCTCTCAATCTCTCCTCTTAAGGAAGATGTTCAACTTCCTTAATCATTTTTGTGGCTCTATGCTGGACTCTCTCAAGCAGCTCCCTGTCCTACTTGAACTTGGGGGCCCGAAACTGGACACAATACTCCAGGGCAGAGTAGAGGGGAAGGAGAACCTCCCTCGACCCACTAACCACACCTCTTCTAATACACCCCAGAATGCCATTGGCCTTCCTTGACAGGAGAGCACACTGCTGGCTCATGGCAATCGCTCCACCGACTAGGACTCCAAAGTCCTTCTCCCCTTTGCTGCTCTCCAGCAGGTCAGTCCCAAGCCTATGGGATTGTTCTTTCCTGGGTGCATGACTCTACACTTGCCCCTGTTAACTTCATTCAGTTTCTCCCTGCCCAACTCTCCAGCCTGGCTAGGTCTCTCTGAATGGCAGCACAACTCTCCAGTGTGTCAGACACTCCACTCAGCTTGGTGTCATCAGAAAACTTGCTGACAATGCACTCCATGGCCTTATCCAGGTCATTAATGAATACATTGAATAATATTGGTCCCAGTACTGACCCCTGAGGGACTCCACTAGTTACAGGCCTTCAGATAGATTCTGTCCCATTGACTACAACTCTCTCACTTCTTTCCTTTAACCAGTTCCATATCCACCTCATTACTCAATCATCCAGACCACACCTCCTCAGTTTAGCCATGAGGATGCTGTGGGAGACAGCATCCAATGCTTTATTGAAATCAAGGTAAAGCACATTCACTGCTCTACCATCATGTATCCACCTGGTTATGTCCTCACAGAAGGTTATCAGATTGGTCAAACATGACTTCTCCTTTGTAAAAGGGTTGGCTTTTGATACAGCTGTTGAAGGATACAGGTGAACTACCTGATAATTAGAAAGTCTTTCTTCTCAGAAATAGGCACAAGCCAAAACTAATCTCTTCTGTCAGTTTCCAAAAGCTGTAAGTGTAAAAACAAGTAGGTATGGTTGTCATGCTTTGTCCTTGGTTGCTGCACCTACAGCATATATTTCACCAGCAGCCTTCGTCTCCTCCCTTTTAAAAGTTTGTAATAAAAGGGCTCCTCCCTTTACCATGTTAGTTGGAATGAATCTACAGTGTCACAAAGTAAGACACTGCCTGGATCACAAATCAGGTCACAAATCAGCAATGAAATACTGTTTCTGTATCTCTCAAGATAAATATATTTTCATTTTGACTATGGAAGAAATTAAGGCTTCTTGTGCCTTTTTGGCTAGCTAATGCTGCCCCTGCTAGAAACTTCATTCAGTTGAAAGTCACAACTAATGGGAAGACCAGCCTGTAAAGCTGACCAATTGCCATTTTTTTTCAACACATATTCCTACTTCAATAAGCAAATTTGCAGCAACCAAGCTTACTCTGTCACAGTTTTGGACTGTGGGGAGACCTTTGAGTTTCTTTTAGAAGATGTATGAAAAGATATGTCTGGACATATGAAAAGATACATCCAGACTGGAAAGTGCTGACCAGCTCACAATATCACATTAGATGGCACCATGCCTGTGGCTGCTGCTGGTGTCGTTTTAGATGCACACCATAGAGCTACTTTCCTATTTTTGTTTTGGTTCATATGCACTATTAGCTCCCCAAGACACATGCCTTGTGTCCTAGCATGAAAATATGAGCCAAGTTTTATTCTCATTGACCAATATTAATTCCAGTTCAATTTTCTAGACTTCAAACTTTTGACTATTCATTTGTCAGTGGCCATAATTTGTTGCTCCAAGATGTAACTCATCTGTACTCTCAATTCACCAAAGCAGCCTTCTCCAGCAAGCCAGAGGAACTGCTCCAGTCAGGCAGCTAGGGCCTTCATTCAAATCCTGGGTTTTGAGCATAAGCTTTTCCTCATAAGCTCCTGATGATTTACAAATCTATCATTCTACTTTGCTAGTAGCCTTATTTTAGTTATATATAAAAAGTTTCAGTTCCTGTTCCTACTCTGTTCCATGCAGAAACATTTCATTCTAATTCTGCCAAAATTTTGTCACTTTGGTTGTAATTCCTTGTAATACAAGACTTGTAGCTTCCTGGTCTGAATCCTGATGGTGCTGACAAAGCCTCACAATATCCAAGGTAGATTCATCCTTCCAAGGACAGGAAATGTTCTGCTTTGCTGATTAATATCTGAGCAGAAATAATGTAGACAAAGAGAATGTTAAAAGGGCAAGTTTAGCTAAGAACAAGAAAATTAAGAAAGTAACAGTAAGAGTTAGAAACACAAAGAGGAGAAATACCAGAACTGGCTTGAAAATGCCTGAGATATGGTAGCAATAATAATAATGAAACACAGCTGGAAAATTTAGCATAACATCAACACTCTTCTGAGGTCTTCAAGAAAAGCCTGGATGAGGCACTTAGTGCCGTGGTCTAGTTGACTGGATAGGGCTGGGTGCTAGGTTGGAATGGATGATCTTGGAGGTCTCTTCCAACCTGGTTGATTCTATGATTCTATGATTCTGTGTATGCTTTTCTTTTTTTTGTTGGGTTTTGGGCTTTGTTTGGCTTATTGGGGTTTTACACATTCTAGTTTATTTGACTTGTTATTTAAATTGGTTTGAGTGTAGACTAATTTTAATCTATATTATTTAACAAACTTTTTCCAAGTGTTTTTGCAATTTAATGTTGCTGATAATAACTTGTGGGTGGAGTCATCTTATGAGGATGACAGCTTTAAATCTGTCAATGTGTGTCAATTTGTCTAAATGGTGTAAGACAATAAAATCCACTAATAAACAATTAAAATAAAAGGTGGCTACTAGTGATTTATTCTTGAAAATATTAATATTACCAAAAACTGTCTGTGGAACTGGCAGTTTCTAGACAAGAAACAAAGGACTGCTAGGGCACATGAAATATATGTTAAATTCACAAATGAACAAATGGTATGCAGTAGTTGTGCAGCCAAAAGGGCAGAAGTTCTTAGCTAAGGATTTTAATGGGACATAGCATAAATATTTAAGTCAAGGCATGACATAAAAAGATGAAAACTGAGAAGTGTTCTTGATAAAGGGGGCCAAACAAGAGAGATGAGTCCTTATGTTCCTTCTACAGCTGCTTTGAGCAAATTAGGAAGTCACAGTATAGGAGAGTGAAGCTCAGCGGATGCTTTGCAAATTCATGTACAAAACCATGGCTTCTCTTTCCTAACCAAATCTGAATATCCTTCTTTTTTTAAACAACAGCATGTAAGGGACTTGCTGTGTTAACAGGGACTCTCTAGCTTACTTAGCATGACTAGGCAGGATACTTTCCTTCCTCTAAGCTTGCTAATGACTAGCAGGAATTATTTCCAACTCCCAACTTGTTGCCTCTACAACATCCACTGTCTCTGCTGAGAGGGCATCTTTCCCAGATTCCAGCACAGATATACATATACTACTAAAAAAACACAGGGGTCCAGCCATTTCTGATGAATGTAATAATCTTCTTTCTTCTCATGTGTTATATATAATACATAAATAACTGCCATGTTTTACCTAGTGGTGAGCGTGTTTTATTTGTGAAATACTGATCTGAGAGTGGGGAGGGATTGGAATAGGCTGCCCAGGAAGGTGTTACACTCACCATCGCTGGAGGTGTTCAAGAAGTGTGCAGATGTGGTGCTTCAGGATATAATTAAGTGGTCATGGGAGCTAGATTATGTTTGGACTTGGTGATCTTAAAGGTCTTTTCCAACTTTAATTATTCTATGGTCTATAATGAACTTTAATAATTATTATAGCAACATAATACTTTGGACATACAGACTAATTACAGTTTTGGAAAGTAATGGTGTTGACACCTTTGGGCTTGAAAGATGCTGTATCAACAGATTTGGATATGTTCACAGCTGTAGGGATTTTTTTTTTTTTCAATTTTCAACTCTAGCTGTCCTGTTCCTGTGTTTCACTCTTGTAATAATAGACATCTCCCACTGATGACTCAGAGGAAACAGACTCTCCACCCAGTCTTTCACAGAGTAAAACAAAGCAGTTCCCCAAAAATTTCAGTGTGAAAACCTGCAACTGTAGAGCAAGAATTCAAGGCAATCCCAAATACTAGCATAAAGATGTTATAATATTGCATTTCCTGTAGCTTGTAAGTTCACTTGTTAGAAAAGTACTTGGTTTGAGAACCACTGATTTCTGCACTGTTAAATAGCAGGTGTGCGCTTTTGGGTTGCATTCTCAGCCAATAACACAATGCAGCACAGAGTCAGCATGTGCTGAAGAGCAGACTAGTGTTGTTTAATGTTTGCATAGCCAAAGGTAATGGAAATCAATCTATTAGGTGCAGCATCACTGACCTACTCTCCCCTTCAGTCTTCTTTGTAACAAGAGCTATGACCATATTCCGTTCCAGTGACTTCAACAGCAATCCAGCAAATCTGGATTTACATTAGGAGGACAGAGTGGAATTGTACTGCTGATCAAGATGAAGCTTATTTGTAATATAAAATTGCTTCTTGATTCCGTGTTGCATAAACTTTTAGACATGTATGATGCCTCAAAGGTGCATAAAGTCAAACACAAAGATTACAATCCACAGTAAGAAATAAGAATGCAATGGAAAGAGCTACTGCCAGGAGGCAAGAGATTTTTTTTCCATGGACTAAGATTTTCCATAGGACATGGATGAGCTTAGTAATTGTAAATCAACATTCAGTCCAGGTTAAGTACTTAGTTTCTTCTGAAGATGCAAATAGCAACGCCTAGTGGATTAGTATAGAAACACTTTATGGAATAAATGAAACCTTGGAAGGATTTAAATGAAGATAGCATTGTGATTTCTTCTAAAGGACTTCTCAGAAAAGAATTTACAGCTGAGAAGAATACCTTGTGCCTTTTCAGCACAGTTGCTTTCTGGAAAACAAGTATTGAAGGCAGATAAGGAAACTTTCATGTAGACTATTCCTATTATCAAAGACCAACTTCACTCCACCCTTCCCTTCTATTTGGCTTCTTACAGAGTGCCTGGAGCCACTCTTTTGTTCCAAGACTACCCTCAGAAAAATCCCCCTGCATTATCAGACATGCTAACAAAAGAAAGAAATGCATACTTCTTCCAAAGAGGAAAAATGTAATTAACTGACATCTCTTAAAATCAGGAGACATACCTGTTTAAGCTTGACTGAAAGTTAATCTGGCTTTTTCCCTTGTAGTGTCACTGGCTGCATGTTCTGAAAGCATAGACACATCCAGTAGCACTTTCTTCAAGCAGAAGTTTCATCTCGATTTCTTAGAGAGTCTCCCTGACGAAGTAATTGTTTCAACTCATATTCAAGTGAGGGCTCTCAGTTTTCATAATTTATACTTAGATTATGGTAAAATTAAGATGATATTTTCATTCTTTCCATTGGCTATTCCCACTAGCAAAAGAGGTTTCTGTCAGCTCGAAGAACAGCAACTTCTTTTCAGTCCCCACCAGCACTACATTTACTGTATTGGAAGAAGATAGGACCCGGAACCTGCTGAGTGTATTCATTTGAATACAAAGCCTTCAGAATTAACCCTTGTGTGCATCTAGAATTCATGCTTACTGAAATGATTTCCATAATTACAAGGAACTCGTAATTCCTGCAGTTGTGCAGGAAAATTGAGTCATGCATCACATGCAGATGAACAAAGGAAAGAGAGACACAATTGTGTCGTAAAAAATACAGTATGAACAATACAAATACAACAAAGGGCTTTGGCATATGTTCCTTCTAGCTGAGTGACAGGCACAGCAACATTAGGTGCATTAACAGGATAGTCAAGTCCCAGAGGCTACACCAGTCACGTCCCAGTTTAAAGACAGGCCTTTGAGATGACAATCAATAGCTACTTTTGACTGTGATTTCATGCCTTGTACCACTAATACATGCACACCTGGACAGTGAAGCAGCCTCTGAAGGTGAGGCTGAGTAGAACAACAGGCTGCAAAGGAAACACTACTGTTCCCTGCTCCCTACTACTCCCTCCCCCTCTTCCCCAAACAAATAGCAAATAAGAATGTAAGTGGTGGAGGAGTGCTGCTGTTCTTATCTGCCCAACAAGGAGATAAGGCAGGCAGGCCATGCAGGCATGTTTTCTTTCACATATTGAAGCACTCACAAACTCATTCAGGTGGAAGGACAGCAACAACTCATTTGTATCAGAGTGCTGTTCTTGCACATCTCTCAGAAGGGTAAGCAAGAAGCATCCTCTCTCCATTAGTTCTATTTGGGATAAGATCATAGAATCATAGGATCATAGAATCAACCAGGTTGGAAGAGACCTCCAAGATCATCCAGTCCAACCTATCCCCCATCCCTAGCCAGTCAACTAGACCACGGCACTAAGTGCCTCATCCAGTCTTTTCTTGAACACTTCCAGGGACAGTGACTCCACCACCTCCCGGGGCAGCCCATTCCAATGCCAATCACTCTCTCTGGGAAGAATTTCCTCCTAACATCCAGCCTAGACCTGCTCTGGCACAACTTGAGACTGTGTCCCCTTATTCTGTTGCTGGTTGCCTGGGAGAAGAGACCAACCCCCACCTGGCTACAACCTCCCTTCAGGTAGTGGTAGACAGCAATGAGGTCACCCCTGAGCCTCCTCTTCTCTAGGCTAAACAACCCCAGTTCCCTCAGCCTCTCCTCATAGGGTTTGTGTTCCAGGCCCCTCACCAGCTTTGTTGCCCTTCTCTGGACATGTTCCAGCACCTCAACATCTCTCTTGAATTGAGGGGCACAGAACTGGACACAGGACTCAAGGTGTGGCCTGACCAGTGTTGAGTACAGGGGAAGAATATCCTCCCTTGTCCTACTGGCCACACTGTTCCTGATGCAACTTGCTCCTTGGAATTTCCATAGAAAAGGTTGTTCAGGACAAGCAAAAGGTCTTGTCCAATTTGGCCAGTGGGCTGCATGTTGAACCATGCTGGTGAAGAATTTTCAAAAGTCATCTATCAGCCTGACTACATCTACTGACTCTTCTGTGAGTTCAGCTTTTGGAATCACCATCTGTATCTGAACATAAAGATTTTTACTCTATCCTCAGTCTTTGTGCAAATTTCTCTTTGCAGTAGGACACTATTCATAACAGACCTACACAAATCCTAGCTCTTTAATCTCAGACACTGGGCAACATTATAAAGGGAATTGTCATCACCCAAAAACTTCACACATAGCTTATGGCTTTTGGAGTCATCAGTTCTTACGAGAAACAGATACCAGTGGGAACAAGCTGAAGAATTGTATTGAAATCATAATCCTCACAACTGTAGTCAGTTTTACTTTGCTTTGGTTAGCTCATTTGTTGTTATGACTGACGATTCTGGAATAGAAACCCACTGGACCAAGTGTAGGATTAGGAATTTAGTTACTTTCCTGTAGCCTTAACCCTAGCTCCTATGTACTGTGGCAATGTGGAGGTAGTCGCATTATCATGAAGGTAAGAGTTCTGTATCAGTACTGAAGTGGGAAAAGGATTTTTTAATTGTGCTGCTACAGTGTAGTTTTTGTAACAAAATGCTGTAACCTAAATGTTTCTATCAGTTGGAAATACACCTTGTGTGTAAAACTGCAAGAGTAGAAGCAATGTTCATCCCTCAAGTTTAAAGATGCCTTTTGAGTAAAACGAGGGTCTTGGCTCAACTGAAACTGAGATAAACAGGACTGAAGGAGGCTGGCATTTAGATCACAGCAGCAACAAAACTAGATGACAAAGCACAAAGAAGAGCTTTAAAATGTCTCTCAGACGGAAAGGTTTGGGAGGGAAAGGAAGTGAGAGGAACAGAGGGTCACTGCTTACTAAGGAGAGGAGATAGGAAACAATGATGCTGTTGTGGCAGTGGAGCTGATGAAGGGCAGAGAAGACACGTTCTGATGTGCATGCCTTCAAAGCACTCATGCAAAGTTTGTGATGTTTTGGCAAAAGATTAGGGCATGGGACAGGGACATGGAGTCCAGGGAATCTGATTTATTAGTATGAATTCTAATGTGTGACGCTTTAGTTTTCCAAGTGAAAAACACTGCCTTGGACAACCTTATCCAAAGGATATCTGTTTTGCATTAGATTTGCCATATGGGTTTCTGAAGAATTAGCTATAAACCTTAAGAGCTGCACTTTAGAAGAACCTCTGGGAAGGGTCTGTCCAAGCTATGTTATCTGGAGAAGTGACTGCTAGACATGGAACAAGCAGACTGTCAGGTCTAACTCTATCCAAGAGATTCTAAGCAGAATATTTCCACCTTAAATACACACCTTTGTGACCCCCATTTGAACAACTGTGCCCAGTCTTTAACCAAATGCGAGAGAGTCCCAAGGGCATGGGACCATAGCAGGGTCTTGGGAAATTAATGGCAAAGAGCCCCACAGGGGGGACTACTTTAAGTTTCTGTTACAGAAACTATCTCCTAGGAAACAGTATTTGTCTACATTAACATTCTTCACCTAGCGCTAGATGTATAGAATGTGCCTAGGTTCACTGCTGTTTAGATTTCCCTCCCTTAGCATTCCCACAGCTTGCCAGAATGTCTGCTTCTGCAGAAACAAAGGTTAATTAAACACATCCGCCCATTAGAGCAAGGAGTGAACATTACAATCTGGCCCAGAGCTACCTTCTTCAGCTGTCAGCACTGAAAGACACTTGGAACCACAAATTAGTCCTCAAGCAAAACTAGTTTCAGCAGAAACTGCATGTTTGATTGAACAGAAAAGTCTTTCCCCATATTTACACCTTCAGCTTGTACTTGCCTCACTCTACCTAGTTCCAGCAAGAAACATTCTAGTGGTGTTTTGCACATTGCATGATCCAAGTTTCTTGGGTCTGTACAGTGCCATGACTAGCACCTAAAAAGGAATGATGGGAAAAATGCACCTTGTCTGCATTTCTAACTCCACCTTTTATAATTAACGTAATTTAAGTTTAATGATATTGGATTTTTTCACTTGTGGCAATCTTTAACTTTGTACCTTTCACTGTGCCTACATAATGGAACTCAGCTCCTTCATTATGCATTTCTTTTCACTTCCCATTTCATTTCCTGGTTCTAATGCATAAGCACCATCTTAGCACAAAATCAAACATACATAATTATACACTCATCATATTAGCTCTTCAGAGGCTGAGCCTCAGTTTTCCACTCAGTCTTATGTGGGGAATGAAGGTAGACAGCATATACCTCTCACAAGCATATGCGGTTGCTGTGCCTATAATCCTCACTGCTGGAAGAACTGACTTGCTTAAAATGTTTGGGGTTTGGGGGTTTTTTTCCATGCTGAATCAACAGAACAAGGCTGTGATAAATCTATTCAAGAGCAGTGACTAGGAGTATGATTACTAAGGTAGGCAAGATGCACAGAAGGTTTCACTGAAAAACAGGACCTTCATTAAAGCTAATTATGTAAAATACCATGATGTCTACTTAATCATAAAGGCTGTCTTGTTTTATATTCCCTTTAGTAATACATGAAGAAAGTACATCTCTCTCTACATCCAACATTCTGCATTCAAGGCCTATATTTTTTGAGAGTTCTTCTTAAATGTGATACTGTATTATGCATCATCCATTCTCTTTCAGATTATGCACAATCAATTTCTGGTTTTCTCAAGCTGATTAATTCTTCTTACCTATTGGCTTAACTGTTGCTGAAAAGTGGGATCTTTACCCACAAATAAATAGTATGTGCATGTATTTTAGCTAGTTGTTGTCAGACACACAGACCACAGTCTTTCTTTTCTCAAGAGAACACCTAGGCATAATATAATTTCAAACTTGATTTTGGTTTCCCCACCCCCCAAAAGAATTATCTAATGTTTGAATAAAACTTTCATCTCCTAAAACATTATTACCGTTACATTTGATGGGTTAATGACAGGAACTATGGATAAAAGGAGACACGAGTGAAGAGCCACAGAAAAAATTTCAATTGTTTCCATTGTTATGATTCTATTTCCATTGTTCCATAGAATTCTGTGATTCTATGAATAATTTCAATTGTTTCCTTAGGTTTGCTTTCAAGGTCTCTGGAAGACACAGAATCATAGAATCAAACAGGTTGGAAGAGACCTCCAAGATCATCCAGTCCAATCTGTCACCCAGCCCTATTCAGTTAACTAGACCATGGCACTAAGTGCCTCATCCAGTCTTTTCTTTAACACCTCCAGGGATGGTGACTCCACCACCTCCTTGGGCAGCCCATTCCAATAGCAAATCACTCTCTCTGGGAAGAACTTCCTCCTAACATCCAGCCTATACTTCCCCTGGCACAACTTGAGACTGTGTGCACTTTGTAGTGGACATCTTGTGCCTGGTTTTCAAAAACCCCTTTGAGAGGCATCATCTCTAGCCCTGATAGATGGATGAAGACACAGTGCCTCTGACAGAAACTGGAAGTGAAGTCAGAGCAATACTCTGACCAATGCTGGACAGCTGATCATAGAATCAGAATCAACCAGGTTGGAAGAGCCTCCAAGATCATCCAGTCCAACCTATCCCTCAGCCCTAACCAATCAACTAGACCATGGCACTCAGTGCCTCATCCAGTCTTTTCTTGAAGACCCCCAGGTACGGTGCCTCCACCACCTCCCTGGGCAGCCCATTCCAATGGGAAATCACTCTCTCTGTGAAGAATTTCTTCCTAATATCCAGCCTATACCTACCCTGGCACAACTTGAGACTGTGTCCCCTTGTTCTATTGCTGGTTGCCTGGGAGAAGAGGCCACCCCCCACCTGGCTACAATGCCCCTTCAGATCACTGATGACAGAGCCCTAGTGGTGAATGGAAAATAGCTCCTTGTTACCATTTCAAGAAGACAAACTCAAAAGGAAAACAAAATAGTAAATTACAAGTATTGATCCCACAGAGGAAATAGAAGACTACTTGGAACATCTTTTCATGGCTTGTTGTCTGAAACCTTCTGTCTGGCCTTCAATTCGGTAGGCAAGATGTGACTCCCTTCTTTACAAGCGCAATAGGTTTGACTACATCTGAGGGGGTTTTTTATATATACAGCATGCCAAAGCTTACTGGCTGATTTCACCATCTCAGACCTTTATTTCCATTCAGTGATGAAGCAGTTGAATTTTTAAGGTATTTTATTGTTAAATTGCAATTAAGTTGGGAGGCTGCTTGCACAGCAATGCCCTATTCATTACATATAGCAAAAATAGTTATGAAAATCTTGGAGCTGGCCACAGCCTTGCTCTTGACATGCACACCCCAAAGATACGAAAGCGTTGTGTAAAGCTGTGTAACAGGCAGCTATGTCTACACTCAGGTTAAATAGGGAGCAAGCCATGGTAATATTATTTCTGTATTCTCTCTCCTGAGCCTTTTTCAGTCTCATGCCTATGTACATATTTTTCTGGGCCATTTAGTCTTTCCTATTCTGAAGAACACTATCAAACAAGTAAGATAGTGAGGACTGGAAAAAATTATATATGCCCTATCAGCATAAACAAATATGTATAGAATCACAGAATCATAGAATCAACCAGGTTGGAAGAGACCTCCAAGATCATCTAGTCCAACCTATCACCCTGCCCTATCCAATCAACTAGACCATGGCACTAAGTGCCTCAGCCAGTCTTTTCTTGAAGACCCCCAGGGACAGTGCCTCCACCACCTCCCTGGGCAGCCCATGCCAATAGGAAATCACTCTCTTTGTGAAGAACTTCTTCCTAATATCCAGCCTATACCTACCCTGGCACAACTTGAGACTGTGTCCCCTTGTTCTATTGCTGGTTGCCTGGGAGAAGAGGCCAACCCCCACCTGGCTACAATGCCCTTTCAGGTAGTTGTAGACAGTAATAAGATCACTCCTGAGCCTCCTCTATGTAGACTACAGAAAAGCTATACAGCTGCTGTAGCATACCATTCACCTGAAAACAGGTACTACTCATTTAAATATGTTTTCAAGGATCTCACCTCTTTATATACCAGTTTATTCTGACACAGCATTCAGTTCAGAGCTGCACTTGTAAGAAGGCATTTCTTAAGATGCAATTGCTCTTTTGTGCTTCAGGCTACATTTTCATTTAGTCATGACAGTGTAAGCAGCAGTCCATCTTTTGCTTTCTGTGGGGCAATAACTTTACTATGCTCCACTAATTAAGGCCATGGGTGTTATTAAGTGGAATGGCTGTTGAGAAAATGAAAAAGAGCATTGCTACACTGACAGCAAAGAGATTGCTGTAAGGTTTAAGTGCGTTCCTTATTTTATTGTGGCAATCTGCTTGAGTGTGTTTTTGAAGTTCAGGATGACTCTAAACAAAATATATTCAACTGATATCTGAAGCAATATCTCAACAAGAAAGATTAAAAAGTCCTAAGCAAGCAAAACTGTTGCAAGTATTTCATCTGCTTAGATGATTAAAGTGTAATACTCCAACATGAAATTGAGAACAATTGTTTCAGGAGTTCATTCAACTTTAGAGTTAAGACTGGTTCAATGATTAAAATACAGGTCAAGGAAACAGAAGACAGACTCTATTTACAGTGATAGCACTGACTAATGGTGTGATATTACTCAAGTCACTTGCTTAACTGTCTCACTCTCTTTCACACCTGTAAAATGAGGGAATCTACCTCACAAGTTCTTAATGAGATTAATAAATTAAACATTTTATGCATATCTAACATTTCCTGGATGTAAGGGTGGAAAATTTATTATTGAGCACATGTGTAAACAGGAAACAAGAGCAGAGCTAGATAGTTTATGTAAAGGAAACTCACGCCTTTCATCTTTGAATTTCTTAAGCATGACAATGAGATAACTAAATATAGGATCTGTTGGTCACCGGTTCAAGTCAGCTAATTGGTGACATCAAGATTGGAGGCAGTCTGAGCTGCAGTGATCATGTACCAGTGGAGTTCACAATTCTAAGGGATATATGTTAGGCAAAGAGTAAAGTCAGGATCCTGAATTTTGGGAAAGCAAAATTCCAGCTCTTCAAGGAATTAGTCAATGGGACTCCCTGGGAAACAGCCCTTTGGGACAAGGGGACAGAACAGAGCTGTTATCTTTATGGACATTTTCCATAGAGTGCAAGAGCACTTGATCCCCAGGTGTAATAAATCAAACAAGCAAGGCAAGAGACTGGCATGGCTGTGTGCTGGAAGCATAAGCAGTGGAAAATGTTGCCTGTAAACACATGATGACCAGAGCAGACACACAAGCTGGGTGGAGACCTGGTGGTCTATGTTGTCATGGCACATTGGAGAAGAGAGGGACAAGAAAGCCCACCATTCCATTCCTTCACTTACCACCTGTAACACTGCTGATCAAAGGAGTTACACCAAAACCAAGAAATGTTTTGTCCAACTAATGAAGGAACAACTGTTTGACCACCAGGAATGATGGTTTGACCAGAGTCCCACACATGCACTTCGGTAGTGGGTGATCCTGGGGGTTAATAGGTCCTTGTCATCCAGCATTGAAACAATGCCATATGCTCATGCACGGCTGCCTGTCTAGCCACTACAGCAGCTCTTTTTTTTTGCTGTCAGTCTCTGCAGGGAAGGGGCACATTGCCTCACACAGCACATGTACCTTGGCCCTTTCCTACACCTACCCACACTTTTATTCCAATCTCTGCACCCTGAGAGCTTTTGCTGCTATTCCTTTTTTCACCCCACCTGGGTCAGGAATGTCCTTTCTCTTCTCACTGCAGTGATGAATGACAGTGAGTTCTCCTTTCATTTGTATTTGTGTCCCTAACTGCACATATATAGATCACATAGAGAAGTGATCTTCCTTCAATGCAACATTACAAGCAAGAGAGATAGTTTGCTTTCTCAGCTGATACTCACTGTGCTCAAAGGGTTGTCTGTCCTGCAACGGCAATTTCTTCAGTAGTGTGAATAAGGCAGGCAGACGATGGCAGAAGCAGCTCCACTGAAGTATTATGAACAATTCACATGATGACTGTAGCTGGGCTCCTCCTAGTGCCTAGGAAAGAGGCAAGAAAAAGGAAGGGCTCAGGATATGATATCATGCACGTATTCTAAAAACAAGGAAACTGTTGTAGATGATTAAATAAATAACAGCTTAAAAATTCCTGAATGGCCAATAATAGAAAATTACTTTTCTGCCTAACCCTCCCTACCATCTCTAGCGAAAAGTTTCAGCAAATGCAAATGACAAATGGAAAACAACACTTATGTCATTACAGCCATGCCATCTCAGATCATTGCTTGGCATTGTCTGTTGTTAGTACCTACATCAGATCTTAAACTTCGAGCTTGTTAGCAAGTCTGTTCAGGAAAATACCCCAGTCCCCAGCGTAACTGGCTCTGCAGCCACAGCTGGGTTTGAGTAAGCAGCAAAGACTCATGTGTATCCACTGCTTGGCAGTTCCTTGATTTGTTTATTGCCTTTTTCAGTGAAAGTAAAGCGTCTTCTAAAGTACCTAAGTGAATTGGGAATCCAGTTAATAATTTCTAAAGCAGTGTCAGCAAATTGGCTTGTAAATCTCATGGAAGGCCAATGTGATTTTGTGCAGATTTGCTAGGTTAGGTTTTACTCCTTAGATCCCTTTGTAATTGCAAGCTTGCTTTAGAGATAATAATCCACTTACAGGGCTACATGATTATAAATAAATTTCACTTATAGCTTAAAAATCTAAATTAATGAACATTTGAAGCAAAGCAGATGTTCTAGTTCAGTACCATCGTTCTTAAATTGGATTTAGCTTTGAAGCTTGCTTTATCTATTTCAGATCCAAAGAAGCACCTTCATGCCTGGAAGTTTACCTGCTCCTTTCTTCCAGCTTTATCAATTGGTCTAATAAATCACTCATTTTTCTCTCAGGTTGTCAGTTCATTTCTATTTCTGTTATAATCCCGTAGAACGCTGTCAGAGGAAAATTTAACAGAGTCTTCAAGCACACAACTTTTTAATGTCATGTTTTAATTGCTAGTTTCGGATTTCTTTTTGTGTATGTGTGTGTTAAAAATCACCTGGTTGGTTGTGGGGTTTTTTTTGGGTTTTTTTTTTTTTTTGGTTGTTTGTTTTGTGTAATTAATCACAGATTTAACATTATAGAATCAGAATGGTAGGGGTTGGAAGTGACCTCTGGAGATCATCTTGTCCAACACCCCTGCTAAAGCTGAATCATCTAGATCAGGCTGCACAGGAAGGTGTTCAGGCATGTTTTGAAAGTCTCCAGAGGAGGAAATGCCACAACCTCTCTGGGCAGCCTTTTTCAGTGCTCTATCACCCTCTAAGTGAAGTTTCTCTTTAAGTTCAAGTGAAAACTCCTCCACTCCCATTGTCCCTTGCCTTATCACTGGCCACCACTGAAAAGATCGTACCCCCATCCTCATGATGTGACCCTTTAGATATTTATAAGCATTTATAAGATTCCCTCTGTCTTCTATTTTCCAGGCTATCTAACCCCAAGTCTCTCATCCTGTAAGAGAGATACTCCAGTCCCTTATCATCCTTATGGCCCTCTGTTGAACTGGGGAGCCCAGAACAGGCCACCCATGAGTGATATATTATAGTTTACCATCAGATTCAAGCTCCTGAATTGGCTTTTGGTTTCATAGCTTGGGTTTGGGGGAATTTTATCATACTAAAATAGCTTAGTGATTGGGCATTTAACATATTTGTCAGTACCCTTCTACTGAGATGTGCAACAGGGTGTTGCTCTTGCAGTTCTATTGTTTAAAAAGAAATCTCTTGCTGCCAGATTTCTTGTTCTGTTTGTGCTCTTTGTTCCTGAGCTTTCAATTTCAGGAACTTGTTCCATTTTAGAGGATAGCGGGAGAACAGTATTTTAGAATATTATATTTGTTAAACAGATCATGGTATTATCAATGCTTGTTTGTCCAGTAGTGATGAGTCTCCCAAATGAACCAGAAACAGCAGTAAAATTTAGCTGGAATGCGGAACAATTTTCTTGATAAAAACTCTAAGGACTTTTTAAAACTACTTGTACCTCTCAAATCAAGGATCTTTAGTTGTTCCATGTAGTAAATGGTAGTGAATTCTCAAACTGGGCAAACATAAATTGTTTGTGAGGTTGAGGAGTGTGAACTAAGATCATTAAACCTTCTCAAAAAATGGGATACAGTTTACATTTCTGTTACTATTTCTCTGTTTTCACCTTGAATTTTAGTCGTACTATAAAATGTACGTAGGTAGATTTGAGATGTCCTACAACAGCACAGACTTATGACAGCTCTTGGACATTTCATGTATACACACACTGGAACACAAACCACACTCTTAAATGTTCAGAGGGTGAGAAAGCTGGCACTGCTGCCTGCTGTGAAGGGAGACAAGGTACCTCTGATCTGTTCTCATCCTCTCTGTCCCCCTCAAGAAAGTTACTCTACAGCACACATCTGATTGTAGCACCTGAGCCATTGCTCAGCCCAAAGCTCTGAGAAGGTGCTCATGCTTGCATCATGCTCCTAATCGGAATCTGCAGGAACTAAAGCAAATGGTACCTTGGAATGCTCCAGCTGAGGATATTCTAAAGATAACACACACCTTAGCAGCCGGGCTTTGAGTCCAGACAGATAAAGCAAGCCTAAACTAATCACAGATATGTTGGGTTGATTCTCTTCTTGGTTCCCTACTGAATTTAACATCCATCTGACTTCATCCTGAATTACTTTAGTACAAGCAAGACGAAAAGTAGACTAATTGAGCACAGCTCTGGTTTGGTTTGTTGTATTCCTGTTTTTCTTCTTGCCAGAAAGTTATCTTTCTCTTTTATTCCTGTGTGTTTTTCCTATTTTACTTCAACCTTTCTTTAGAATTACAGAATTGTGACATAATTTTAATCAGAAGGAATTACCAGATATTGTCTCATCCTTTAAGTGCTCAAACCGGAGCTATCTTCAGTTAGGTCAAGTTGCTTAGGTGTGGTGGTATGAATATTTCCAAGGGTGGACATTCCAGTCTCACTGGGCATCCTTTATAAGGGTTTCACCACTCTCACTGTTAAGTCCATATGAAATGTAACTCTATGCATATGTAAGGCTGGGATGTTTCCTATGTTAACATACAGCATCTGGCAGTAATTCTGGGTGGGGGAGTAATTCAGAGTTTGGTAAAGAGGTGAGAAGGAACTATAATATGGAGCAATGAGAAAAATCCAACTTCTGAGTTTTACAGAAGGCAGTAGGAGAGACAGTGGTGAGCATGAGTAAAAGGGATCATGACAGGGAGGGAGAAAAGAAAGGGCTGTTTCACAAGTCATGCAAGGTTTTGTGGTAACTTGGATGATGAGAAGGCAGCAGGGCCATAACTAAAATGACACCTCCAGATTTGTGTACCTCTTACATCCCTAAAGAAATAATTTTGCTTTCTTAGGTTCCCTGTGCAATTTCGTTTAGACAGTACACTTTGCATTTAAGACAACTGAGGTATTTTAGTTGGCTACTGTTCTGTTCCAGAGAAAGGTTTTTTTTTTTGTTGGGTTTTTTTTGTTTGTTTGTTTGTTTTTTGGTGGTTTTTTTTAGAAAGAGGTATATATCCTGCAGCATGCAAATATAGAAAAGAGTTTATTTACAGATAACCCCAGGTTTGATCACTATTCATTTTCTCAGAGACCTTTGGACTAAAAGATACTACGTAAATATATGGCAATAGCAAAGAGCTGGAGCAGTAATGAGAAATTTTAGCAGTGAGTACTATGAAGTATGAATAATCTTCCAACAGAAAAAGAAAATGAAGAATTCTTTTCCTTTGGTGATTACTTAAGTGCTTAGGAAAAGCCAGTATGATTCTGAAAATTTCTCTCAGGTGTCCAAGAGCAACACTAGCAACAACTGTGAATTGCAGGAGCAGAAAACAAAGAGGAATATGGATGTGAGAAAGGAGGGAAAAGGTCTTTAATAAGGGTGAGATAAATTTGTGTTTCTAAGAACTAAAATCTAGGGGATTTAGAATAGGAGATCACATTTAGTTACATGTTAACTGGTGAGTCCTTACAATACCATTATGAAGTAGGGAAGGATTATGGCTTGTTTTGCCAGATGAAGAAACATGAACAGAAAAGGCTAAGTTCTTACCAGAATCCTTGCCATCTTCTTTCAAAGCAATTTCTAAAGAAGATCTTTCTCTGCAGAAAGCTTGAAGTTACAGACATTTCTCCAAGTTTCCCACTGTTACTGTGGGAGATGGTCATAGGTCTTTAAGCTACTAGCCTGGCCTCTTTTAGAGCTCTTACTGGATTACAATCTGAACAGATAGCAAGCAGAAACATCTTTTTCTGTATGATGACTCACCTTGCCAGAGGAAGATTAGTCAATGGAAATTTCTGTCTGTCTGTACTGGTTAATAAGTATGTACTAAATTTTTTTTTTGCAGTTGGCACTCCAACATCAACAGAAGTATGAGCAGAGGAGTCCTAGGCTGATTTCCAGCATGTAACAGATCTTACACATAAATGATGTCAGGTGCTGAATCTCGTCTCTCTCGTGTACCCTTTCCACTCACAATCTGTGCAAGGCATACTCCAGCCTTTCCTCAGCACTGCCTCATGTTGGTTGCTCAATTTTAGTTATTTCAGGAGAGGTCAAGCACTGTGCCTGGTCTGAAGAGTGTAATACACTAACATAATCCTTCTGGACTTTCTGTATGGACTGGAAAAAGACAAAATAGCAACTCTAGTACAAATACAGGTTCACAATAGAAAACAGCTCATAATTTGATTTTTGTGTCTCTAGTGGGCATCTCATATTTAGAATAAAAGCTATTGGGATGTCATGATAGGAGAAGAACAAAAGAAAGGGAGGAAAACATGACTCAGAGTGTGTTACTTGTTAAAGAAACCCATGATTTAAGTAATGAAATGGGGAACACATTGCAGAGAAAGTTCTGCATTCAATTACTCTTCACAGCTAGTCTTAATCATTGTAAGTTAACAGTTATAACCAAGCCTAATTAATTACATCCTGGATTATCATGCATAAATGTATTCATCTGAGGTAAGGAAAAAAAAAATGACAGGGCTGTGTTGTGTGATTTGTTCCTGTTTCTTAACCGTCTGCCCTGTACTGCAGCTTCTCCTCATGAAAGAGGTTGTTATGTCCTCCTGAGAACTGCTAGCAAATACATTTTAACTTGTGTACATTTCAAAGTCAGCTTAGCTTTTCACCAGAACATAGGAACACACAGAAACATCGACTCCTAGCTAAAATAACTTCATCTTTTCACACAGCATTTCAGCTACTGGGAAAGTCTTTAATTTAGTCTCTATTTCCATGGATAGTCTACTTTGCACAACAGCGTACCTTTTGTGAGCAGTGACACCTTCATTTGCTATGTTTTGTTGAACCACTAGATGTCCCTCGGTCCTACATAAATCTCCAGATCCACGATTAATCAGTGGGACCACGTTGGAACTCAAGCAGCGTATTTGCATTCACAGCGTGCGGAGGGCTTCTGGCCCTTTGAATCGCACCACTGAGTGCGATCTGTAAATCTTGGCAATGGGAAATACTGATGTGCCAAAGCAATAACAAATGTAACTGTTTGGGGAAAAGGGTATATATGGCAAATGCAAAAATCAGGTGAGGCTGAAGGGAGCAGATGAAGTTGGCACTGAGCAAAATAGGCTACAAACCCACGGACCACAGAGTAAACAGGGTCATTCAGTTCCAAACTATTCACTGACAGCAGCATTCTCCACGTACGTATAACATTACTAACTTTTTTGGCCATTGCTGAAGTAAAATGGCACAGTCTTTCTTGGCAGTCAAACCACATCTTCTTTACTTGAAGCACACATTTGACTGCAGTCCAGTTGGGATATGGGTGGACCATCCCACAGCATGGGTATGGGTAATTACAGACTAGCTAGGGAATGATGAGTATCACACTGTGAATTCTGGGCAGTGTAAACCACACACTACACCAATAAAGACTTATGCTGGTGATGGTGAAAGCAAAGTCAAACACTGCTCTGAAGGAAGCAAAACGCTTTGCCAAGTAAATAGTGTCAGGAAGCTGCTTGAAACTGCCTGCACACTGTACAACTCCCTTTTCCCTTCCTGCATCCTATCTCTCTTTAGCAAGTTTCCTCTATGCGCACAGACTTGACCCCCATTAGTTAATTTATACCATCAGCACTTTACAAGACCATGCCACAGAAAGTGCTGCATCTCTAATTCTGTTTTGGAAGCTCTTCCTCAGATTAGGATTCACTTCCTCAGTAGTTTAAATTCGTGGACTGGAAAGAGAAAGGTCACATCTGAAGAAAAAAAAATAAAAGGAGAGGAACTCTTCCTCCAGATTAGTTTTGTATTTTAGGTCACACGACTGGTGGCAAATTATATCTGTATAAGAAACAGGACGCCAGTGGCCTTTTGGCCTTTTTGTGTCACCAAAATGTTCATAGCAAAGGGTCACAGCATGTCTTTTCCCTGTTGTTTTTGAAACTGATCCTGAAAAACAAAGGTGCAGCCATTTTTCAGTGAGGTTAGATACAGAGGGTTCTGTCACTGTTGTATTGCTAGTCTCCTAATTTTAATGTCACAGAGATACACATTTTCATTGCTAATTAAATACCAGATCATGGTGCATGCTGTCACTGTTAGTTATGCTTTTAATGCCCAGTGATTTCAGGAGAAGCATAAGCATCTAAATGCCTTTATGAGTCCTTGTTCTGTTCTTGACATATAAGGAGGATAGTATGCAGTTTTCAAGAATATGTTTGCTTGTTGAAGGCATTATCAAAGGCACAGAGAGCCAGGAATGGAAGAACTAAAATCCTTGCAGTATGTTTATGGTCTTGTCTGCTTGAGGCCTTTGAAATGATCCTTCCTCCCAGCTGTCCTCAGATTGACTCCACTGGAGTACAGACAGTGTATACAATGCATTGACCATTTCTGCCTCTTCAATTACTGCACTATGTAGGGCTGCTTAGATGATAGTTAACAACAATCTTGTAGTTAATACACTGTATACTGGTGACTGGCTTCCACTACACCATCTATCAGTGATAAGAGAGAGGATAAAATTCAAAGCCCAGTGACCAACAATGTGAGATTTTCATTGTTTTCACTGGAATTCATATCAGACTGTTATTTCCAATGATGAAAGATAAACCATTTGGGGGGCTAATAAATCTTACAGTGCCATATAATCCCTGGTGGTTTTCTAATGCTTAATAGCTCTGCTCTCACCAGTTATCTAACAAACTCTGAAGCTAAATGTTTTGGGGTTTTTTATCACAGACTAACAAGTACATTACAGAGAACGTCCTTTCCCCTCCTGCTTATTCTTGTTGTTGGCCACTCTTTTAATAAGAAACTGAGGACAGAATGACCTATTGGACCAATTTTGCCCCACAGCATAGCTGACAGGAGAATGACTGCCTCAGCTCAGGGCTCCAGGAATGGAAAAACAGATGTTTCTTGGCTACATTTAACAGATGTTGTTCCAGATTGAAACAACATTTTAAAATGCAGATCCCAAGAGTTTATGTATTTCCAAATTATTCAAAGAATGGGAACATGGAAATTTCTTGCAAGTCTTCAAGTTATGCCAAGCATGACTTCTTTCTTTCCCTGCCCCCACCAACTCCATTTTATTTTTCCAAATGAACTTCTCCAGTTTAGCATTCCTGTGACTGATGCATCCAACAGAACAAGCACTGGTGCCTACATGCCTCAAATTGGATTAACACTGCCACAAACCTAGTACATGACCTTGGGCAAATCATTCATTTTCCCTGGATCTCTGTTCATAACTTGTGTCACCTGGAGCTTGTAAACTCTCCATGACAGTGTTTCTTTCATCTACCAGTATCTACAATACCTAGAGTGAAGAGGGTAGGAAGGTCCTGCTGAGAGATCAAGACAGGTTAAATCAATGGTCTGAGATGAATGAAGTTTAATGAGATCAAGTGCTGCGTCCTGCACTTTGGTCACAACAACCCCAAGAAATGCTACAGGCTTCGGGAAGAGTGTCTGAAAAGCAGCCTGGTGGGAAACAGATCTGGGGGTGCTAGCAGTGTGTCCAGGTGGCCAAGAAGGCCAAAGGCATAGTGGCCTGTATCAAAACCAGGTATCGTGCCCATGTACTCAGTCCTGGTGAGGCCATAGCTTGAATACTACAGTTCTGAGTGCTGCAATATAGGAAAGACATTGAGGTCCTGGAATGTGTTCAGAGAAGAGCAACAAGGCTGGTGAGGGGTTTGGAGAGCATGTCATATGAGGAGCAGCTGAGAGAGCAGGGATTCTTTAGTCTGGAGATAAGAAGACTAAGGGGAGATCTTACTTCTCTCTACAAATACCTGATAGGAGGTTGTAGTGAGACTGGTCTTAGTCTCTTCTCCCAAGCAACTAGCAACAGGAGGAGAGGAAAAGGTTTTAGATTATGCTAAGGGACGTTTTGATTGGATGTTAGGAAAAGCTACTCTACTACTTAGAGTGTGGTGATGCATTGGAACAGGCTGCCCAAAGAGGCAGTGGAGTTGCCTTCTCTGGAGGTGTTCAAGAAGTCTGTAGATGTGGTGCTTCAGGATATAGTTTAGTGGTCATGGTAGTTGGGTTACAGTTGGACTTGATCTTGAAGGTCTTTTCCAACCTTAATGATTCTATGATTCTATGATTCTCTTCTATTAATAGATTTGGGTTGCTGTGTATTCAACCATAAGAGACAATTCTTAGTCTGGAGCATCCCAGAGTGACAAATTTATGCTAGGACTATGATGACCTACAGAATAAGCCACAACAGGAAAGGAGTATTGAGATATTCATACCCTGACCCTGCTAGGCTTCCTTCTGTGTACATTCAACACACATACTAGAACACTTCTGTCAAGCATCACAGAATTAGTATATTATCCTCAGACAGCATACAAATGATAACAAAAAACACATATTAAAGATCCCAAGTCCATGGAACCATGCATTTTGCAAGAATAAGCTTTAGACATGTTAACACAATTTCCTTCTTACAGTTTTGCCAAGTAAATCACAAGAGCTGGCTGTGGTAAAACACTCCAAGAACTTCCTTCCCTGTCTGAAACCAGAGATATGCTACCAGGCCCCAAATAGGAAATGCCTCAGCTTATTGATTACTAGCTTTCTTGTTGGAGAAAATTACCTTGCTGTAAGATTTCCTGAACTTGTCAGACATTTCTAATACTCAGATTTGGGATGAGGGAACTGAAGCTCTTTACAACGGAGAGACCTGTCACCATCTATACCAACAGAAATGGAGCAGAAGCACAAATTTCATGTTCAAACATATTTGCAGACTTCTCCTAGTATTATCTCACATGCTGCATAACAGTATCACAGTATCATCAAGGTTGGAAGAGACCTCATATATCATCAAGTCCAACCCTTTACCACAGAGCTCAAGGCTAGACCATGGCACCAAGTGCCACGTCCAATCTTGCCTTGAACAGCTCCAGGGACGGCGACTCCACCACCTCCCCAGGCAGCCCATTCCAGTGCCCAATGACTCTCTCAGTGAAGAACTTTCTCCTCACCTCGAGCCTAAATTTCCCCTGGTGCAGCCTGAGGCTGTGTCCTCTCGTTCTGGCGCTGGCCACCTGAGATTGATACATAACACATGCATAGTACATTATCTCAAAGGGCTGGTTTGGATATGATCCTATTTCACTAAAGAGCTGAGTTAATCACCACTTCTTAATATGCAAATATAGTCCAAAACTGATTTAGTCTCAGAAAAATAAATACTTTCTAAAGCAAACAAACAAACAAGTTAACATTTGCAGAATTATAATTCTATCTGAAAATAATCGCACCATTTCCCCAAGTATTTCAAAATAAAAGCACAGTATTTGGGATTAGAAATGATAGAAGCATTCTTCAAATATTTTAATCATCTAGACTGGAAACTTTAAAACAAAGACTTCAAATGCTGACTTCTGTAGTGAAGGTAGCTTCATGTTTTACAGCCAGCCATAGAAGAATTTTCTTGTATCTTTATAGAATACTGTGTATCAGCCTCAGGGGTTAAAACACAGGTATGTGAAAAAGCATTAAGGTCAACTGTTAGAATTTAGTGTAGCCCATAACAGCACGGAACTGAAGCTGGGTGCTCTCGGTTTTTCATGGCCACAGCCTCCATACCTGTTCACTGTATTTAATAAATTGCTTCAAACTTTATTTATAGAATCAATAGCCAAAATACTGCTTCTCAACATCTGGTTCATAATCTTCTCCCAGTGATGCTGGTACAACTCAAAATTAAATTGAATGCCTTATGTAAAGTCACTCCAAATTTATGATGGCACAAGGAAGAAGTGAACTTGGTTCTTTCGTCCTTATAAGATGTCTGTATTTGCAGCCCAATAAAATCACCTACAGTTACATACTCTGTGGCATCAGAGTGCCATCCAGTGGTAGCTCTCAAATCTGTGTTTGCGGGAGACAGAAAGTTTGACTAGCAGCCAGTACTGGTTATAGCTGCCAGAGTGATAGCTACACTAGATACAGATAGATAGAAATTCCCAAGTAGTTACTGCTAGGCTTAAAGGAACATTTCTACTAAAGACTAATATGTTTTTCTTTATTAAAGTGATCAGTTCCCCATATTTTAAACAATGAGTGCTTGTTTTTTGCTTGACAGTAGGAGCACACTGAAGTGGAAGGCTCCTAGGCTAGCTATACTCAGAAGCAGTGCATACCACATTCATAGCATATGCTGCATCTTGGCTAATAAACTGCTACTTTTCAGCCCCTCTGACAACATGGTTATTGTTCAGTTCTGATAGGAAAACATCACTGATAATTTAAACATCCTTGTACAGAGCTTCACCATTCACTCTAGATGTGGTCTGTGCAGGGGACGGGGTTGGAAGTGATTAAGCTTTGAAGCGAGTTTCAATTGAATGCTTAGGCACTCAGACATCAATGTGACTACTGATGCTTCTGATCTGCAAGGAACAAGCCCTGAACTCAGACCTTCCACATCCTGAATAAATGCTTCACCTGCTCTAGTGTATAATAAAAATGTCCTTTTTTAGAAGAAATAAGTACAGTCACAGTTGTGAAGACACAGTCCCACAGTCATCCATTAAAAGAGTTTGAAGATCACCTCTTGAACTGCTCCAGGTACTCAGAGTAACACATAGTGTTCTAGCTCCTGACAGAGTTGAGATACAAAGGAGTGCCAAGCTGCTTAGCCCTGTTGAACTGATGCAGATCTGGGAACTTAGAAAGAGACTCTATACAGCAGAATAGCTTATGTAAAAACATATAAAGTGTTATGGAAATTTAGACACAATTATGGTGGTAGGCCTGAAAGGGTAAACATGGGCTTATCCATTCCCTGGCTTGCCCAGTCATGTTCCCCCGCTCCTCCTTCTGTGCTGGAGGAGGCAACCGTGGGAGGGGAGGTCAAAAGCCTTGGCTTCACCTAATACTCACTATTAGGTGTCATTCTGAAAGTGCCATTCTGAGTGGCTAATCCATGTCCAATGCCCCATTAGTCTCAGGCCAGATATTGATAAAAGAGATAAGCAGGCAGCACAGGGTGTTGCTGCTGCCTCATTTTGCATCCTGAATTTGCCTGGAGAGCTTACCAGGAACAGGCTTTAAATGCCTGCACACTATCGGCCTGCATAGCCAGTGTGACACTGTGCTGAGACTGCACATGGCAAGACATCCTGCCTGCACCTGAAAGTCCCCTGCCAAGATGAGAAGTCCTGGAGATAAACAGATTCATCCAGAGGAGCCAGAAGACAAGGTCAGAGATTGTCTGCCTCCTTTCCCCAGAAGTCTGGGAAGAATCAAATCTTAGCAGCCAACAAGACAGAATGCCCTGAAAGCGTTTGGGTACTGTCTGGGACTGTGGCTAGCCCCATGAGTAGGGTAATAATAATTTTGTGAGTAAATACTTAAAAGCCTCTTCCAGTATAATGTTTGCATTTGCCACTTTAAGAAATAAGTGATCCAGTTTTGCCTGTTCCCTGCATGTATAAATTTCCAACCTGTGCATTTTGAACCTTGTGAATGAGTTTTCTGGTGAGTTTTAATGTTAATAAACAATTTTCAGAGTTATTAACAATCATTGCCTGGATATAAAAATTAATACAGAGTATTAATTTTGCATAATCCATCACCACAATGCAAGGTCAGACACAGCTCATTGGGGATTTTCAAAATTGCTGTTTGAAATTCCCAAATTCTGCCCTAACCCCTTACTTTTTGGACTTGTATGGCCAGTAAAATAAATTCTAGTTAAAACTCCATAAATTTCATGTAGATTTTATTGACCTACCTTATTCTTGGTCTCACCCTCTGTCATGGAGGGATTTCTCTTATTCCTCCTCTGTTAGGGGGAGGTGAGAAATTAATTTGAGGCTGTATTAATTTTTTATAAAATTATTTATTAAAAATTAATCTTGACAAATTTGTACCACCCCCAACCACTATGTAATCAAGTTTGTTGTGCAAAGTTATGAAAACAGTTGGGATATATTTACAGGGATTTGATTATTAAATGGAAATACCAAATTATCAACAACTATAGACAGAGATTCCCCTAGGCTTAATGCCTCCTAACAACTACACTGTTAGCCCAGCAAGGGCTGAAACTATGCCTGCTCTGAAGACAGAGGTAACTTACATTACAAAGGAATTAAAGCTTGCTTAAATGTGTTGCTCTTAAGTATTAGTTATTAATCACCCTCCCGGGATTGTGCCACTGCGTGTGCCCAGGATTCGGGTCTCGGTGAAGCTGGAATCTGTCCCGGCTTGCAGGGAATGCTAAGTGTTCCCAGTGGCTGGGATAAACAGGATTTCTCTGACCTTCTCTCCTGGCGAAGTGGTCTCTGCCTCGGTGCTGCTCTTTCTGGATGCTGTGTGTGTCTCCAGGTGCAGGAGAAGGATTTGTCCATGTAGCTTCTGACACGGTTGTCTCACAGCTAGCAGGCTGTGTTTGTAGGCTAGCAGACAGTCTGAAAGATCTGCTGGGCCTAGATCTTTCCAGGCTTACAGGACTGCTGGCAAGCAGGGTCTGCTGGGCTGCAGGGAGACTTGAGCTCTGTAGATAAATGCAAGATAGCAAGCCAGTGTGTACAGCTGCTCTAGGCTTAGGCAGGGGGCTCTCAGCTCCCTATATATGTATGAAGCACAGGCGTGCATGCGCTCTGCTTCTCAAAGGGTTCGCAGACAGCTTAACTGTGCCTTGAGATCAATGCAAGAGGTCTGTGCCTCAGTAATGTTTGCAAGAGAGTAAGGGCCTGACTCTGTGTCTAGGCCATGCAAGCAGGTCAGGGCAGCAAGATGTGGATCAGAGAGCTGAGTCTGAACAGCTAAGTCTGGATCTCTGAACACATGGTGCTCCTTTGCACTTCTCTTTATAGACTCTGACTCTAGATTTGTGGCTCACTTGGCCATCTAAGTGACCAATCAGGTTGGCAGTAAGCCCAAACCTTACCTTAATAGGCAGAAGCTGTTTGCCTGGATCCTCCCAATTGGGGATTATCTGGGCGGACCCCAGGGGTACATGGACTGGGCGTGTGTGTGTTACACAACCTGTTCACTGCCATGGGTCCCTGGCAGAAAAACATGTCCAGGCATGTAGAGGCATAGGGAGGCCTCAGTTTTGGGGCTGCTGCCCCTCCACCACACCCTCCACCTTGACACTCACACCTCATATATTTATAGACATTAATAAGATCCCCTCTCAGCCTCCTCTTCTCAAGACTAGACAGCCCCAGTTCTCTCAGTCATTCTGCACAGGAGCTTGGTCTAGCCTAAGTATATACAAAGTTTCCTGAAATACTGACAAGTGTAGAAACTAAAATCTAAACTAACTTTTTCCACTGAAGAATAAATACTTGAATGCTGGAAATGAAGGCACTTTCTTCAGGACTAAATATGATTCTACCTATTAATTTGGAGTGGTACAACTGCTTTGAAACTATGAAGAGACCAGTAAATCATTTCTTTATGTATTTTGTAGCTATCCTCATAATATAGATGTGTGGCAAAATGAAACAAAGATTCATTTATGTCTCAAAGTTCCATAGCAGATAAGAGAAATTTAAAATTTAAAAAAAATCAGATATTTTTGAAGTTTTGATTCCTTTTCTGCTGATGAAACTCATGATGCAATCCACAATTGCAATTGCAAAAAACTTTACACCTCCACTTTGAAACAAAGTGGAACCCCAAAACTTATTACCAGAAAACAGATATCACTTGGTGTCCTCAGGATTGACACAGTTTCCTTGCATTTGTTCAACAAAATGGGACAAATCTTTTGCCGAGTCTTTTCTCAGGTGAGCTGCCTTCTAGAAAGTATTTTATTGCTGGCTCCTCTGCATAGGCAGAACAACCTTTTCTACTTGGAATACAAGTGCTTTGTCATTGCAAAACGCTGCAGTGGGCAGTTGCAGTGACAAGATAAATACTGCCTTGTCTAGGTGAAGCTTTGGAGCAAAAGTGGGCTACAGAGAAAAGCACAACTTAGAATTTCTTTAAGCCTTATTTTGAGGCTTGCTATTTAGGTAATAAAAACTATTGTTTAAAGGGTGTCTAAATTTAGTGAAACCTTGTTACTTTTCATATTTGATCCGACTAGAAATGAAAGGACAATTGGCACAATTGCACCCGTCCAGGGCACAGACCTCAAAGGATGAGCCAAAATGAAGCACTTCCTGCAGATACCTAAGGATCTGCCACCTCCTGTTTCTAGTGTGGACAATATAATGATGGAAATGATTCGTTGGTCTTTTGTTTAAATAAAGCATTTGGGAAAAGAGCTAAAAATAAACACTGATTCATTCCTTGTCAAGGAAGTTTCTCCTGTCAATTATCACATTGTTACTGCTGTTTTTAATCTAGTCAGATGGTGAGATTGGCAATCCCTTCTGCAGGGGCTTCTGGGTGTTATTTTGTAGAGAATCTTGTTTGAAGGACTGATTACTGCTTTTATAGGAGCCAGTGGGAGTTTGGCCACAGTCCTTCATGCATGTTAATTTGAGGGACTTCCAAATGCTAGCTAATGATCTCAGAGTTCTTTTTATGAAGAATGTGTGGGCTTGTTTCAGGGTTTGGTTTGGGGGTTTTGTGTTTTGGGGTTTTTTTTTTGTTTTGTTTATTTGGTTTTGATTTTCTGCTAGGGCTTTTTTATTATTCCTAGCAGGAAGCAACTATAAGGGTCTAGGGAAAGTTCTGCATGGTAGGTCTGGACTTGCCTCTAAGTAACATCCAAAGGCTTAGCATTAAAAAAAGAACAAAACCCATCAGCATATATTGTTAGCATGCTCAGATATAACAGGCATAATATAATTGAAGGTACTCATGTTATTCAGCTAGGCCAGGCCACATGTTTTGTATTGATATGGACTAGGTGTAACTATCAGTCTTGACATGCGGTAACTGAAAAAAGAATTACACTCTTTTTTAGGAGCAACACTAAGCAAAAAGTAGTAGACTACACCCCCAAATATGTCAGTGTTAAGAAGAGGCACATGTGGGCAGGGCATTTCCATTGTGACTACTTTCTGAAGACCCCTGTAGCTGTAAAGGATAAACAGTGAGGAGAAAAACAAACAAACCCCAAACAAAGAGAGGCAAACCCGGCAGAAGCTGAAGCAGATGAGTAGAAAGCCAAGGACACAAGTCCAAGCAAGCGCTGGGGCTGTGGCTCAGAGGAAAGCATAGAGATCTTTGGGCCAAACGCTGACTTAAAAGGGCTTGGAACTGAGTACCAAAACAAACTGCTCCCCGTACTCCCTCTTCCCAACAACAAACGAGGGGGGGGGGGGGGGGGGGGGGATGTGTGTGGAAAGAGAGAGAGAGAGAAGGACGAAGTTTGTTTCTGGCTGCGTTCAGGCCAGAAGCAGGAGTTTACACATTTCCCATGAATAACAGCATTGTGCCACAGCGTTAAACGACTCCGCAGCCCTCCTCCCGAAAGAGCACCCAGCCCGAAGGACCTCGCAGCCGCTCAGCATCACGGCTTCCCGCCTCCGAGACCACCCGCTTCCCCGCCTGCCTGCGGAGCCAGGCTTGCCTGCGGCCACGGCGGCCACGCTAGGGCCGCAAACGCCGCCAGCTTCTCCCCGATCCTGTCCCCACCCGAGGGACAAGCCGCAGCGCCGCGGGCGGACGGCAGCACATCGAGCTGCTCCAACACCCGGCTCTGCCAGCCGCCCCTGCCGCCCGCTCTGGGCTCAGCGCCGGCCCCGCCGCCCTCGTGAGGTGAGGGGAAGGCCGGGGAGCGGGAGGAGGCAGCCAAGGGCCCTCGGGAGGGGGTTTCGCTGCTAGGTGTTGCCTGGGCCAAGGGGGAGAGGCCCGGCAATCCACCCAGGCCCGCCCGCGGCAACGCCCCTCGCCTCGCACTGTGCCTAGCGGCCTCCGGGCGGAGCAGCCACGCACCCTGCTGACGGCCTTTGCCCCTGCCGTGGTGCCGGCTGCCCGGGAGCTTCGGGAAGGGAAGAACCCACCTGCCCCCTCCGCCGCTCAGTGTGTGTTCCCGCTTAGCGCCTGGGCGGGGGATGAGCAGGGTATAAGTGTGCCCCTGTGAAGGCAAACCTGAGGGGAGACAGCGGGTGAGGTGTGAGGTGGACGGTGGACTGGGTTTACCCAGACGAAAGTAGTGGCTTTAAACGGGGTAAGAGTAAATCTAAAAACTGAAAGAGGGCTGATGTCGACGTAAGGAAGTTCTTTACTATATGGTGGTGTGACAGAGAACCGGGTTGCCTGTGGAAGCCGTGGATGCCCCTTCCACGGAAGGGAAGCTAGATGGGGCTTTGAGCAGCCACGTCCGGTGGAAGGTGGCCTTGCCTATTACAGGGAGCTTGGAACCTTAAGGATCCTTAAGGTCCGTTATAGCCCAGACCATTCTATAATTCTCTACCCTGTTAGATCACGAAAAAAACCAACCCAACCAACCAAAACCCCAAACAAAACATACTTTGTTGTTAATGTTCCATGCCCTGTCAGAACCAAACCCCCAGCTGGGATGGTGATCTGTTGCACTCAGGGAGGTGCACGCTTGGAGCAAGGGCACGGCAGGAAGGGTGGTGATGGGCTCCAATGGCTCCTGCCAGAGCAACTCCGGTGCCTGCCGAGGAAAAGCCAGCATCTGTGAGGCTGTTGTTGCCACCCGAAGGAGCAGAGGGAAGTTGGTGAGGACACTGACCAGCATTAACGCATGCACAGCATCACCGAGAACACTTAGGCAGCCTTTTAGTACACACACAGTTGCACCGTTGTACACCAAGTTGCTTCCGTCCAAAGGTACAAAAAGAAACAAAGCACAGAAAGGAAGGAAGTGCTCTGCAGCCAGGAGACTGCTGGGGAAAGGGAACCTGTGGCTTCCGTGATGCTGCACAGGAGGTCTGTGGTAGGGCCAGCCAGAACTCTTGTTTCCTTGCTTACACTTTAGGAGATTCAACGCCCTTTTGCTCATTCCTTTTTCCACAGTCAAAGAGCATAAAGCATCAAAATGCTTTCTACTGAGCAAAAGACAAAAAAAATGCAGCCATCCAAAACTCAAGCCAAAGTGTATCTGGCTTGGGATGAATACTGGACCATGTTAGCTTAGAGTGGGGATTTTTCAGAAACCCAGGCTCCAGTCAAAAATGTACCCTGTCATTTGGAGTCTGAATATGAAAACAGCTTGCAAAACATTTTTTCAGACTTTTAACAAAAGAGTTGGTCCTTCTTTTGCTCTGGTATCTAGGCTACGTTGTGCAGGCTCAGGCATACCACTGGTTTTATTCACATGAGTAATTTCATTTGAATTTGGAGTGAAAATGTGTATGTGTAAAGTTACTTGTATGCTTTCTGTCTCCTTTGTATATTATGTGAGTTTGTTTTGGTTTTTTTTTTCCATTTGCTGGTGCATCTCAGTAACTGTTGGCATTAAGGTTATTGTGAACCAATCATGGTTATTATTGCTGTTGGCCTGTGTGACACTTGTTTTCTTTGCCAGACTAAAATCCAGCCATTCCTCTCCAAGCAATCTATCCCAGCTATGCAACTGTACACTACAATGCAACCATCTTTCACCTGACTGTGAAAATTCATCTTCTTTATAAAATACCCCTTTTGTACTCAGTTTTGCCTCCAATCTTTGCTGACAGTCTCGCCAGTTGTGCCATTACATTCTTTCTCACTCAAGTCTCTCATGATTTCTCCCATACTGTGTAGTCTAAATTCATACTGATTTTAACATGATATCTAGATGTTTTAGTATTTTCCATATGGAACATCTTATTATTCTCATTGACAAATGTCCTCTCTTTCCTCCCTCCTATTTCTTAAAGCTGCATCTTCTGCTATTCTCATAACCTTATATGTCTTCTCTATCCCGTTGCTCCATGGTTTTCTAAGGACAAAATATTTTGTGAACAAGAAAAACACAGTCTTCTATGAAGTGTGGCATTAAGTTGTAATTGTGGCTGAGTTTTATCAGATGTTCCTTTACTTTAGTCAGGGAATATAAAGAACAAGCAAGTAAAATTCAGTTATTTTGTTGTTGTTGTTGTTAATGGAAGATAATAGCTTTTCATTCTCACTTGATATACTCTCACCTATCAGGTATACACTATAGAACTCTAATCCCTGCCTGAAGAGAGCAGGCAGACTGGGCAGCCACTGACTCCTTTGTCAACCAGAGTCTTCCTAACCTAGAAAATTTTGTGAATTAGCATGAGTAGACTCTCCCCTAGGAAATAAAGTATTTTGAATTTGCTTTGGCAGCAGGTCATGAGCTGTCAAGAAGATGCATTCAGTCACACCTAAGTACAGATTTATTATATTGACTCTCCAGGGCATCCACCTACTGTATCTTGAAAGAATTCTACTAATAGGTTTTTGCGATATTCCCAAATGATGCCTTCTAGGAACATTGAGAACTGCTGTTTCCAGGGGGAAAAGGTGATGATCCCATGCATTGAAATAACGTGTTTCCAGTGGTGTCAGTATAAATTACTGCCAAAGAAAGGCCAAAAGGCCAAGTATGTCTTAGAAACCCCTGTGAACAAGGTGGAAGTTTCTCATTCCTTTTATGTTAAAGTGTGAGGACCAGGAACTGCATTTCCTCCCTCTGCCATATCTAGAACATGAAAATGTACCTTTTTGTCTCAGTTAACATCCAAAGAGCCATCTTGCTGAAGTGACAATTTATGCTCAGGATGTCTACCCCAGTTACATGGGAGGGCAATGGAGACTAAGCTCTTGAAGTGCCTGTGGATGGAGTCACCAACAAGATCTTAAGTAAGATTTCAAAAGCAGATGAGATTGCTGAAGTATTTTATTAAGGACCAAGAATAAATAAAGCCCATACACACACTATTAGCAGCATAAACTTTTGATTAAGCATGACTAATAAACTGGATTTGTGTGTCCATAACACGCTGTATTTGTGCCACCTTACAGAATTATATATTCTGTTTCTTTCTCAGAAACTTCTCTCAAAATTGAATTACAGTCAAATGATTAATTGCAGTGCTAGAAATCATAATTAACAGATGACCTGGGGAGATCTACTATTGAAAAACATATATTCTACTTTTCCTTTTGAAAAAAAACCCCACCACTTAAAAAAAAAAAGCACCAAAAAAACCCAAACCACACCAAACCCAAAGCACCACCCAACTCAAAACCACAAACAAAGCCCAACAACTGAAATTTTGATTTACTGAGGAAAATAAGCCATGAAAGTAAGGTAGCATAAATGTTTTTTGGTCTGCACCATAAAAAACTTATTTTAATATAGTGACAAAGGTGGTTTCCTGATTCACATACTAGACCTGTATATAAAGACATGACAATTGTAGAAATATTTTAAATACTGAATTTCTTTTCTCCAAACCATCCCTTCCACCATATGTGGGCAACAAATTCAATATTTACTCTATTACTCCAAACCAAGAACTATTTGTTTACTGAAAATAAAACAACCCAAAAAAACAACCAAACAAGGAAAAAAAAACACCCTAGAAAGTATAAAAATATACAGTTGCTGGTTATTTGATGAATTCCTACATTTTTACTACTGTAGAACTCACTTTGTAGTAGAGATGGAGTAATCCTAGACAGTAATGATGTAAAGGATTTATTTTCTGGGTTAAAGGATTCTAGGAAAAAAATGCACAAAAAAGAATGCATGAATAATATCCATTTGCAAAATTCCATTTTGGAGTTACATGCAAAAATGTAAATTTGTACTGAAATTTTAAAATTTGAGCTTCAATATCTGAATAATCTGAATAAAAGAAATGCAGTATCTTACCTGCAGAGCTCCATAAACAAGCAGACAAGCTGTTCATGAGGAGAGATTCATGATGCACTCATCTGTTTTGCAGTAGAGGTGCCAATGCCCTCAGTGGTCTAGGATTGCACACTCTAGAAGTAGTAGTCACATATATAAGTTTACAGTATATAGAAACTGTCATTACACATTACTGTTTTAGAAATTACCTTTGAAATACCTGCTCACTACAAAAAAAACATTCTGAAACACTGAACTGTAACAGTGATAGTGCTTAAGAATACTCCCCTAGACATGGTAAAATTCAAGTAGAAGTTACTGAACGTAGAAGCCTTTCAGATGGCCTGGTATAGTTCATTATGTTTGGTTTATAAAGGTAACAGGAGTAGTGTTGTTGTGCTTGAAAATAATATTTCTGAACTGAGAAATCAGGATGGATCTGTGTCCCTCTCAACATCAAGTTGGCTAGCAAGAAAATACAGCATGGGTCATTAACAAAAACCAAAAAAATCAAAACAAAAAACCCAAAACAAAAACAACAAAAAAAACCCCCAAAACCCAACTCAACCAACCAACCAAAACCCACAGACCTCCCCCTCAAAAAACAAACCAATCAATCAAACAAACAAACAAAATAAAACCTGCCAGGAAATCCCTCTCCTCTTCCCCCGCCCACCTCCATGAAAAAGATTTCCTACTTTTTACCCCCAATATGATTGGTTTTATATCTCCTTATATTTCAAAAGGCTTGATCCTTTAAAATCTGATACTTCTGAGCATATTAAAACCAGATGGGTATTAATCAGGGGACCAAAGTAGGAAAAGAGCTTTAATGAAGATCTGTTCATGTAATACTTTAAATAAATAAATCATTTGTCTGAGAAACCACATCTAATAGAAATATAAATAATTGTATAATGAACAGATAAACTACATTTCTTGAAATGATTTCTGTCTTCCTACATTTCCTGAGTTATTTGTATTATGAAACAGTAGTGAGGCGCCATTAATTGATATGCACTCTGTGCTGTAGTTACTGTGCTAATTGCAGCTCTTTAGGTCCTCATCTCACAGCTCCTCCAGCCTTTTGACAATTGGGATTGATTGCACAGGAGCTATTTTAGGACGAAATGGCAGAAGCCTTTGGAGAGCAGCAGACATTTTTCTGCGTGCTACAGCTGTTTGGAGAAAAAAGAAAAAAGTTGGATAAAAATGTTCTGAGTTGTCTTTCTGGGTATTTTTTTTAGAAATTCTGCTGAAGTTAGAGCTTCTTATTGGTAAGCGACCAAGTTGAAGCTGAGGTCAGTGTTGCTCGGTGACATTGTTCTCAGAAGCCTAGCAGTCTTTCTTTGGAAATGGGGCTGGTAAGGTAGATGGTCGCTGAACATCAGTGAGTCTTGTTCTATAGTAAGGCAATCCAGGAGTCAAGTTTGTAATTTAAAATACCACTGATGAAAGGCAAGATTCAAGATAAAACTGAGAATGTGTTTTTTCCCCCCAACTCTGAAATTAAATACGTTGTTAACTGATCTGCTTAAGTGATTGTAGCTCTACTTCCAAGAATGCTTTACTGAGTCAATGGCCGTGATTCACAAGGGTCAGCTGATGCTCAGAAGGTGCGATAAGGAGGAAACACCCATTCAGGGAATCTCTGATTGGCCTTTTGTTATCCTATCCAGCTCACTGCATTACACAGAGTTCAACTGAGGTAGACAAACAAGCGGACAGGATTTTGTTGCAAATCTACTGTATGCCTTCCTCTCTAAATGTTTGTATAACAGAAGGCAACGCTGATAGGAAGAATAACAAACAGAGGTATGTGGAAAGAGTAATAACCAGTTTTATAGCTAGGGGGGGAAAAAACCAAACAACCCAAAACCCAAAAAACAACCCAAAGAACACCCGAACAACTACAACAGCACCAAAAAAAACCCCAACCAAACTCAAGGGGACAAGCCACAACCCAATTTGACCTTTGTACAGCGTTAATATCAGAGAGTATTACTTTTTTCCACATTAAATTATATTGACAGCATTTATACCTTGGCTTACTCACACGGCACTGCATCATCAAATTTGAAATGTTTTGCTAAAGGAGGTGCCTTTATCCCCATTTTCTGTGGAAGTAAATAAACGAATTGGCTACGGTTACACAGAAGCCTGGATGAGTTAGGCAGAGAATGTGTTTCATGACTTCAGTTCCTTTTCTCTTTCCACTGGCATGTCATAAAGTGGTAGGGACATGCACACCTCTAATGTGTCACTACTTCATACCTGCTAATTCCCCTGGACTAAATGTTGCCAACCTTGCATTCTTTCAAAGACAACCTACAAAGAATATACTTCCATTTTCTGCAGCATATCTTACAGTACTAGCTTACATTAAAAAAAAACAACCCAGTTTAAATAGCTAGTCTTGTCACAATATTCTTCAAGAGATTCTCTAGCATGTTTTTATCACTGAATATATTCCACTCTTACAAATAGTAAAAGTTACAGAGAAATTAGATGATAAATTAGATACATGCATTTCTTCAGATCAAAAACAACAACATAAAATATAAAATATGTCTGTCTCTTCTTTATTTTACTGTAATCTTTGTTTTCCCCCTAAGTATGTGCAACTTCCCCTGGACTTCTTTGTAAGTACCTGAAGACAGGGATGCAGTAGGGAATTCATCTTGTAAACACTTCCTGGGTTCACTTTCTTTAAGAATAAATAGTGATAAGTCCAGATTTCAGATAGAGAAAATGCACACATTTTTCAAATAGCCTGTTTAACACCTGACAGATCTCACTGTAGCACATTGTCTTACTGTGCCTATTTGAGTTCAGTGACCAAAGTAATCGTATTTTGGAAAGGTGGTGTCCTAGCTTTCTCTGCATGTGGCAGAGCAGTCAGTCATACCAGGGAGATACTGAGCTACAGTTTGCTTAGTATTTTTAGGACAATACTCCAGAAAATGCAAGGATGTATTCAGCATGTTTATGGACATAAGAACTTGTTTTACATATCTTTTTTTTTTAACTGCTAGTTTACAATGAATCCAGAAGAACATTGATGTCCCCTTTTCATAACATGGCAGCTTTTGATAGAGATACAGATACTCTGTGTTCTCTGTACATACCCCCTTACCCTGTCATTGGATGCACACAGAGCAAACTGTGCTTACACTGACTGTCACTGCCACACATACAGTGAAATACAGTTTTACACAATGAACTTCAAGACATAGTTCACATGTCTTAAATTACACTGTGGAAATGCATGTAGTGAAAATATTTGTATGTAGATCTGAGGGGGAGGGCTTTGTTTAATCTCACCTGGTCATTACTGTGTTTTTGAGTAACTGTTCTGGCTTAAAGAAAGTTTGAACTACTGTTTGCAGGAAATAATTTACATTTCAAACAGTACCTGGAAGTGTTTTCTGATCTGACAGCAACATTGCTGCTTTTATGCAGCATTCTTGTGAATTAGATTGGGAAACTGAAACTTTAAATCTAAGGCATCTCTTCAGAGAAGATAGCCTCTGGGAAGCATGGTGGCTGCTTTGAAAAGTGCACTTGGCACACACAGGCAAAGCCCCCAGTGGACTAAGCTGGAAGTTGATGAATAGCCCCAGTGCCTGGCTGCACTGATGCTGCTGACATGAAGTGCCCAGGCTTTGTAAAAGCTTCATGACTGTCTTCACTTTTCTGAAGAGAGGGAGGAAAATTTCCAGCCTTGTCCCTGCTTTGCTCAGAAAGGCTTGTGGGCAACAGCTGCAACGAAAATCCTCTGTAGATGTAAATGTTTTTGTTGCTGTACATCCAAAGCAAATCTACTGCTTTGTTGGTTTTGCTGGTTTTTAAAATTAGAAATAATTGGGCCAGGTAGGCATAGGTTTAATTTGTAAATGGTCTCAGTTCAAGAGAATGGATTTGCTGCATAATTGTGAGCTGAGAGTTCTGACTTTCCCCTCTGGGATGCTAAGTAACTTCTGCTTAAGTGTGATGTAAGTGTGGAAGACTGTAACTGTGGAAGAACAGGCAGGGTGCAATGCTTTGAAGTATTTAAGAGTTAACAGTGTGTCAATACTGATAGATTGTTACCCTTCAATTTCCATCCTAAGTCCTCAATACATCTGCAATCAGGCTGAAAGAGTCTTAGAACTAGGAGGCTTTGTGGTCATGATGTATTTTAAAGATAATTAATAGAGCAATGTCATTCCTGGTCCTTCTGTCCTTCTGATCCTTCCAGTCACTAGTAGTATTCCTCAGGGATCTGTGTTGGGACCACTTCTTTTTAACATTTTTATTGACAACCTTGATTCAGGCATAGAGAGTTTCATCAGTAAGTTTGCAGATGACACCACGTTAGGTGGCAGTGTTGATTTGAATGAGGGTAGGGAGGCTCTTCATATGGACTTGGCTAGATGAATGGGTCAACATTAATGGGATGGGTTTCAACAAGGACAAATGCCAGGTCCTGGACTTGGGTCACAACAACCCCAAGCAATGCTACAGGCCTGGGGCAGTGTGGCTGGAGAGCTTCCCGGCAGAAAGGGATCTGGGGGTTGTAACAGACAGGCAGCTGAGTATGAGCCAGCAGTGTGCCCAGGCAGCCGAAAAGGCCAATGGCATCCTGGCTTGTATTAAAAATGCTGTGGCCAGCAGGAGTAGGGAGGTGATTGTCTGCTTGTACTCAACTTTGGTTAGACCACACCTTGAGTATTGTGTTCAGTTTTGGGCACCTCAGTACAAGAGAGATGTGGAGGTGCTGGAGTGGGTCCAGAGGAGGGCAATGAAGCTGGGGAAGGGCCGAGAGAATAAATCTTATGAGGAGTGACTGAGGCAGCTGGGGCAGGTTAATTTGAAAAAGAGGAGACTGAGGGGAGTCCTCATTGCTGTCTACAGCTACCTGAAGGGACATTGTGCTGATCTCTTCTTACAGGTAATTTGAGACAGAACAAGAGGGAATGGCCTCAAGCTAAGACTGGGTAGGTTTAGATTAGATGTTAGGGAGAGAGTGGTCAGGCACTGGAATGAGCTGCCCAGGGAGATGGTTGAGTCACCGACCCTGGATGTGTTTAAGGGTCGTTTGGATGTGGTACTTAGGTATATGTTTTAAGGTGAATCTTGTAGAGTAGGATTATAGGCTGGACTTGGTGAGCCTGAGGCTCTTTTCCGATCTGGATGTTTCTGTGATTCTGTCCTGACAGAACACAGTGTCCTCTCGTGGCAAGCGAAGGGATCGTGTCGTTTTCACTAGATGCGTCCTGACTTCGGCTGATTTACAGAGCAAAGTCTAAATAAACGCTGGGCAGCTGCTAAGGCATTACTTCAATCTGCAATAGCAGTGCTTCCTGAATTTTATGTTTTATTTTCAGTATGTTCTATTAGCGCAAGAAGTGAGAACCTTTCTACCAGACTGCAAACACAGCGTATTGGGATTTATCACTTCACCCACATTCTTTGTAAAACTTGGAGCTCTGGGAGTGCTCCTGTCCCAGTGGTACTGATATAAAACTTGGGGAGTCAGCATTTCAAATGCTTCACTTATGTTAGCGTACTATCACAGATGATAGTACTATCATCTATGTTGATAGGAAAGTTGTTGATAGGAATAAAAAGAGTGCTTCTGTCCCAGTGGTACTGATATAAAACTTGGGGAGTCAGCATTTCAAATGCTTCACTTATCACAGATGAACAAAGTTGTGATAGGAATAAAAAGAAAACAGTACATCTGTATTGTAAGGTTTTGCCCTATTTTCTATCCTTCTTTTTATTTTTATTTTTTCTTTTTCTTTTTGTTTTTCTTTTTCTTTTTTCTTTTTCTTTTTCTTTTTTTTTTATTTTTTCTTTTCCTTTTCCTTTTTTCTTTTTTTTTTCTTTTCCTTTTTCTTTTTCTTTTTATTTTTATTTTTATTTTTATTTTTATTTTTGTTTTTTTCTTTTTCTTTTTCTTTTTCTTTTTCTTTTTCTTTTTCTTTTTCTTTTTCTTTTTCTTTTTCTTCTCCTTCTCCTTCTCCTTCTCCTTCTCCTTCTTTTTTTTTTTTAATCTCAAGCTATTTTGTTTTCTTTACACAGACCAAGCAGGGTTTAAGCCCTGTCCCCAGCATATTGAGACCTTTCCCTGACAAGGCTGTCCTTTGCAAGTTAATACTTGGATAAGGTCCTATTTGTCAGCATGAAAGGACAAACTGCACGCTGTGGTTGGAAATCTGCACCCCAAAAGCAGCTCTCTCCCTGTGATCGATATAAGCACACCTGTGTTATTTGCAGAGGATTTGTTTATCTCTATGGAGGAAGGAATACTACCAGTCTTAGGGATTTTTGGAGGTATGACATAGGTAAGTTTGCCCTTTTCCTTTTATGTCAAAATTAAAGGGATTCCTGCATACAGCCATCATGAAACTGGGGATGCTCAGTAGTGAACAGGTTAACCACATTTAAACTGTCTCCATCAAACTGATGGATAAACTACATGTTGTTCCTGAGCAAATGGTGTGCATTTGTTTCTGTTGCAGGTGTCCCAGAAAGTTTAGATTTCAAGTCTGATTTTATTTTTCTTGACCAGGAATACTGAGTTATTTAAAATATTCTAATCCTAGCAAGGGATATCGGAGATACAGCTTTCTTGACTCTAACAAGCAAATAGTTTATGCATGGAAAAGTGCACAAAGGGAGCACATGAATACAATACCTTGTGAGATTGTATTAATAATATTTGTAGATTTTTTTAACTCAATATATATTGTGTTCCCTGTTTGATTGTTGTTACTAGTATAAAACAGAATTGTGCTAGGTTCATTCTCACAGAGTAGTTGAATGTTGACGTAGATAACAGTGTAGCATTAAAATAAAAGCAGTAACAAGATCAATTTCTATTACATTTAACTTTACTAAATAGAAAAATGCACATATTTAATTTTAGGCAAAATGCCCCAGTCTTCTGAACTAACAGAGGGAAAAGATAATAAAAGTCTTCATTTTCCTTATTGACTGTTAGTACAGAGAAATTCAAAGCCTTTTCTCTAATGTTTATGTGTTAAGTGAACCACTGTCTTAACTTCAGCTTTGGTTTATAGTGAAAAATGAATGGGAAATGCTGGACTGCTCAAGAGATGGTCCAGAAGAACTGGAAGAGCATTCAATGGTGGCTTATAAGGTAGTAAAGCAAGAACTATATCATCTATATCCTAACACATAGCTGTTTCCTACTACACAATGATTTCCTAGTGTAGAATGAAATAAGTTGCCACAGATTATTATGCACTGAAATACTATACACAGAAAATACTTTTGTGTCCCTGCAATTTTGGTTGTAGCAGTAACAGTGTTTTAGAATCTTTCTGAATAAAGTGACAGTAGTTCAGCTTTTTAGCAGTGTGGAGCTCCCCCATTTCCTCAGTCAGTGCTCTACACATAATAGTAATACAAAATAAAGACCTTGGCAGCACAATCTTTGACTTAGTCGTGTAGTTGTAACAGTTACTCTAAATTTATTTGCATGATAAGCTACAGCACAGAAGAGGGACAGAGGAGTGAAGGCAAATAAGAATTACAGCTTTGACTAAGGGCAATTTTGGATATTGAGAGCTGCAACACAATGAAATATTTCTATAAACATGCATAATCTGCTATTACCTGAGCAATGCCTCTGTCAGCTCCAGATCTGCAGCTCCGGAGCTGTCCCAGGTTGACAAGGAAGAGAGCAAGTGGATTTGGAATGCCAGCCCCTTTAAAATAGCAGAATGTTTATCAGGGTTTCCTGCTGGGACAAGATAAAGACGTTAAAAGTCGGTGGCTTTTTGTGATTGCCTCTTTAAGTGTTAGTAGATCATCATATTTATTGTTCTTAACTATATTTCAGTGTTGACAGGCTTTTCATTAAAGAACAGATTTAAAATGTATTCACCTACCTGTAAGTGACAAATACATTTGCATTTTGCAGGGCACCCTGTGTATTTTTGGTGGGATGGTGGACTCTGCTTTCACGCAAGCAAAAACTCCTCTCTGGATATATGACATTGGTATGATAACAATAGACTGATTTTTCCACAGGACATTCCAAGTCCATAGGTACTAATAAAGAGTAAGAACTAAACTGTTTGCTGCTGCTAGTAACATAGCCTTCCTTAGGCTTTACAAGAAATAATGTGTGTAAAACTCTGTGCATATTCACCCCCTAAAATGAGACTATTAATTTATCAAAGAAAGTACTTGACTGTAAATTTTCAATGTATTTGAAGGTCTCAGAATTTTCATTCCTCTCCCCCTGCCAAGTTTACTATTTGATCATAAACCTCAATAATTATTGCATATAACATTTAAAGGTTGTTTTTTTTCCTTAAGCTACATAAAATTGTAAATCCAACCTTTTTGTTTCATTATGGAAGAAAGTAGATCTCATCTTGTATTTTTACTGAGTAAATACATAATCTGGCAACAGATTGAATGGTGGGATAGGGAAAAAACAAGTGTAAGTAAATAAGAAGGTGCAAAATTAACATTAGCTTTTTTGTAACACAGTTTTTTTGGTTTTTTTTGTTGTTTTTTTTTTTCCTTAAGGACAACCATTTGGGATTTCTTGAGTGTGTGTTCTAATAAAGGCAGTACAACACTTGAGTTTAATAGCAATGTCATACACTGCATGTCTTCCCTCTGGAAATAATATGTATAATAATGTCTGCTTATTTTGATGTCAGCTAGAGGAGAGAGAGATAGATACTGATTTCTTTTTGAGCCAGTAAATCTTGTGGCAAGACCAAGATTTAAATTTATTAGCTTCTTTTGCTACTTCATTACATAACCTTAAGTCAAGGTTGTTGTTTTCTAAAATCCCTTCTCTGTCATCTATCATTTCTCTGAAATACCTGCTAAAAGAACAGAAATTCTCAGATAGAAAATATTTCAGACGAAAGCCTCTTATTATACACAGAACTTATCAGTGAAAACTGGGAATGAGTTACTCAAAATTTGTTGCATGTTTGGTTTTCTCATGGTCATTATTTAAAAATCTGTCCCAACACATCTAGCTTTTAGCAGTGATGGCTTGCACTGATGTTTCCTTCTGCTTCTGGTGCTGGGTATCTGATATTTCCTCTCCATCATGGTGATCATAGATCAGTAATTTCTGACTTATAAGACTCTGAAAATGAACAAGAAAAATGAGGCTGTTGTCATAAGGTTTACATCATTGTAATAATGAGCCATACATCCATCAGTAAATCTGGGGTTTCTGCAAGTTCAGAAAATGCTGGAAACCACAGATCATTTCTGCACTGAGATGTTTAGCCTTAGGAAAGAGTTAAAACAGGACGGTATCTGCATGATTCAGTATCAGAGAAGGATACATGAAAACTAAACTATGTTTCCTGTGAGTCTCTTGGTACGGCTTAGTGGGAAGCCAATATCTCTGTCTTTGTCAGTGGGAAACACCAGGACGAGATTTACTTGAAAATTAGATCTGTAATTTGAAAAATTAGTGTTGGAGGAGTGTCCTCTTGTGGCCTGGGATGTAAACTGCGCTTTATTAAAACAATTCCCTAGATTCTGCAAGATGGACAGAGTGCTGTAACGTACCAGCAGAGACTGAGGTAAGGAGCCAGGAAGTGGTGAATGTGTGAATCAAATGCCTGTTGCTTTGTTGATTAAACAGATTGCTTTGAAATATGTTCCCCCAAACAGTTCCAATCTCATCTCTTCAGAGACATGTGGCTATACTTTATTTCTTTACACTTTCAGCAACTAAGGCTTTTTCCTTCTTTAAAATAGTGTTTAAAAATACTGCTCTTAAATTTTAAGTGCTATAAAAGAAGTTAAGTCCTCTCCCTTACTACTGCTTCTGTTTCTCTGAATTCCTTATCAAGACAACTAATTTTAAATGGAATATTGCAACTGAGCCTGAAGTGCTTTTTAAAGTACAGTTGTGAAAACAGATTGGCAGTCACACTAATAAATTTTGCAATGTGAAGTGCCACAGCATTTTTCATTTCTCCAGTCTGAATTCGTGGACTCACCAAGTTACTGACGCTGCTAAATGAAACCTCAGTGGAAGGATTTATGTCTTGGTCTTGTGAGATTTGTTTTACATCGCTTTGTGTAAAGAATGACTTAGCTTTTGCTACTGAAATTTCCTTCTCACAATTTTACTATACTACAAAATTGCACACAAAATTTGTTAGTATGTGGCCCAGTTACTGCTGTGGTTACCTGTGTCTGATGAAGGATTCGTGAGAAAATTTGAGACAGCCTGGTCATTTTTTGTGGGGAAAGGAAAAAAGAAAAAAATGCTGTATGTTGATAAAATTTTGTTTACGTGCAAAGAACATGATGGAAATATGTATCAGCTCTTACATACAGGAGTAAATGGTTTATTGTAATTGCTCTAAAGCGAGCATAGACAACATGACATCTGTCCCTTCCCCCCCTCCTGCCCCAAACTAGGCTGTTTGAGAAGAAACAAATGAAGAACAACAAAAGAGCAAAGCCAAGCACTTGCTTAGTATATTTTGTTTTGGCTTTAGCTAGGTCTCCCCAGGTTTGGGTAAGCAAGTCTCAGCAGAGCTGAATACTGCGTTGGACACAGTGGGAACCATTTGGTTTCCTGCTCAGGGTCTGGGTGTAGCCTAGGACTTGTGGTAGGAAAAATCTATACCAAGCAGAGTGAGAGTTACTCTTTTGGACTAAAGTTTCCTCAGTGTAGAAAGTGTGTGCTTAATGATGGAAAGAGCTACACCCCCTCTATCCCATTCCCAGAAGTTGCCTGATATACTTACAAGGTGTCCTGAAACTCTGCCTAGTAGTAGTTGTGAAGCACTGCTGCTGATACGAGTGCAGAGGTTGTAGGCAAGTGATCGTGTGGTGCTCTTAAGGGAGAGTTACTCAGATTTAAGAATGGTTTGTAATTGCATCCATACAAGTCTCCACCGGTGGATTTATTCCGTGTATTGAAAGCAACTTAACACAACCCAAATCCATGGTATTCATTGCTTGGGAACACCTCCAAGACAGACATTGCTACAGATAGGACTTGGTCTATTAACAGTCTATTAACAGTTCTTCATCTTATTATTAAACTGCCTTAGAGCTCGGCTCCAACTAACAGAAAAGGTCACAGTGCAGTAGTGTACCACTCCAGCATGTACATCTACGGGGGGTACGTTGGCATCAGAGGCATTTCACAGGAATTTTGGACTTTCCATCTTGGTAAGTTAAAAAAGCAGGATGAGGTTGTCATCTAGTGTAAAACAATGATTGCTGCAGGAAAGTGTGGCCTGCTCTGTAAAGGAAGTTTTTTCAGTAGGAATGGTGTAATTAGTTTTGGCTGTTGTTTGGCAGCATTTAGAGATTAATTCTGTCAATTAAACTAATACCCAGCTGAATTCAGTTAAACTGTATTATACTAGAAGAAGTTTTGCAATATTTTTAGAGCCAAAAAATTGGGAGTTTTTTTTTTTTTTCAGCACACACTAAGTTCTTCAAGGATTACCGAAAAGTTTTGGTTGCAGCAGAGACTCTGACTTCAGACTATTAATGCCATCTTTTGAATTTCAAATTGAGAACTGACCATGGGGAGCCAAACCTGCCTGGAGATGGTTTCATTAGCATACTCATCATTAATCTGCCGGTTGCAAACCAAATGATTCCCAGGGACATCTTAAATGGGTAACTTTTGTTATCTGGTAGCCATTCAGTCACTGTTTTGAAATGAATGGTGGCCATCTCGTACTTCCCTCCCTCACAGGGAGAGTAAGCAGAGAGATTAACGAAGGAATGTTTTTGTTGATTGATTCTTCCTCCCCCTTACAGGTAGGAAATTATCTTTCTGTGTTGGAGTGAACAAATTAGCAAAACCATAGGAAAAACTGCTCTGTAAATAACATTTCTGTAGCATCTGTCTTACAGCATCTGACACTTATGTTTAAAGTTTATTTCAAACGAGTATTTTAAGTGCACTTTTTCAGTGTTTGATTTTTTCAAATGCCCCTTTTCAATGTTGGAACTTAGATTATAATAAGCTTAGAGCAGAAACCCTCAAGTCCAATTGCATAGTTGCTTTGAAATAAAACCCTCCTCAAATACTAGGGTAAATTTGGTACATCTATACATTAATATTTTGCTTTCAGATACCAAAAAATGGTTGTGCATTTCCACCCCATCTGACAGTTCTGGCCCAGGAGCTCGGCATGGCCATTCTGCAGTTGTTTATCACACAGGCATGTACCTCTTTGGAGGACTGATGGGACTGACTGAACAGAAGGACTTATGGAAGTGGGACTTTGTAAGCAGCAGCTGGTCCAACGTCAGAACAAGGTAAACTGTATTATTTGTGACACTAATTTAACACACACACACAGAATTAATCCTACCATTTGATACTGCCGTTTTGGCAATTGTAGGAGTTGTTCAGATCATGTGTAGTACTGCTGCTGCTTCTGGGGCTCCAGTTGGCTTTGCTGGGAAGAGCTGTTGGCAACGCATTGAGGCAGCTGTCAGCAGTGAAATTTTGATGTCCCAATGCAGCTGTTTAGCAGCCACACTTTCGAATGAGAAAATACAGAATCAAACAAAAAATAAGGAAAAAAAAAATCAGTGTTCATTTCCTATTGGTCTCCCTTTAATTGCTGGTTTCTCTTACATTTAGCCTGGGACCTTCTCCGGTAGTAGGTCATGCTTCAGTAGTCTTCAAAGACTCAATGCTGGTTTTTGGTGGAGGGATTTCAAATTCCTGTCCTAATGATGACCTCTGGAAGTACCATTTCCATACACAGACATGGAAGAAGCTCAGGAGCACTACAAAGGCAAACTTTTCTCCTAAGATGTACCACTGCATTGTGGGCATTGGTGTTGATTTCCAAACTACCTTAGATTTCACTAATACACTCCCCAGCCGTTGGAAGAGTGCACAGAAGGACCATCACCGGCTGGTGACCATCCCAAAGCACACTCGTTTCTGCAGTTACTTCCGTCAACAGCCAGCATACCAAGCCTTCAGCAACGAGGAAAGAAATGCAATTGAGATGAAAACCTTCAGTTTGCCTCTGGAGCCAGCAGGGTTTTGTGCTTTTCAATCCACGTCAGAGGCACAGCTGGACCCAAACAGGGCAACAAATATTGAATCGAAGGACAGGTCTCTATGTCTGTTTGTCTCTTCAGAAAAAAAGACTTTTGCTGCTGCTGAGGTTATGGAAGAGGAGGAAGAAACCATTGCTGAGGACTCAACTGCAGTGAATGATGTTAACTGTAATACTAATGTGCTGCTGCTCATCGGAGGCAAACCTTTGTCCAGCTTCTCTGAGATCTCATTCTGGCAAATGGAGTTTGATACCTTCTAATTGCTTTGATTACAGACTGAAAGAATAAATTTCCACCAATGTGCCAGTAGGTGGTAAACCAACTGCTTGCCACTGTCTTCAGTTTCCTATCAGTATGCTGGGAAAAAAAACCCTAAACCTTCTCATACTTGCTGTGAACTGGTGTTTTACAACATGAGAAAAAAAAAAATCTATATTTAAGTCACAACTTGCATGCAAGTTGCAGTTTCCAAGAGGAGGCTGTTGGAATACTGCTCTTCTGTGTTACATTTCTTCTGGTCAGTTTTTAGCCTTTCACATTACTGTAGCTGATGCTGCCTCACAAGTCAGTACTGCAGGTAACCCCCACTGGCTCCACAGTGGCCATTTCAGGGGCAAAGCCTGCTCGTTCTGCACCCATGGACCTGTATTTGCATCAAATTAGTCCATGTTATGGTCATATTGGAGGGGTTAATGGCAATGTTTTCTAAGTTTAAGAGTTTGTTTTCTTGAGAGAGTCTTTTTTTGCACAAATGTATTTACAGTTAAGATGGCCTGTAACAAAGAAATCCATCAGACAAGTTAAGTAAATGGAGCATAGAAGATACTCAAGATGTGCACCTAAAACTGAGGAGGTGAAACCAACAGGTTCGCCCCAAAAACCATGTGCGACATCCAGAGTAAGCACATTACACCTGGAAGAACAAAACAGTTTCCCAGTGAATGCTGTTTAATGACTGAGCACAGGATAAAAAAGGGTTTGACTTTGTTGGAAAAAGAAAGGGGAAGGCTTGACAGCAATGGCACAAATAAAAGCTCTTGTGATTGGTAACTCAGATTTCAGCCACAGAAGGATTTCTGCTTTTCCAACTCCCTCCATTCTGTCAACCTTTGTACTGTTTGTTACACATTTCCTCTCTATACTGGTAAATCCTGAGTTCATTTTAGTTTGTTGAAAAGTTTGTAAAAGTTCACAGATTCATAGAATGGCTTGGGTTGGAAGGCACCTTAAGACTCTCTAGTGCCAACCCCCCTGCCATATGCAGGGACACCTTCAGCTAGACTACATTGCTTAAGGCCTCATCTAACCCGGCCTTGGACACTTCCAGGGAAGGAGCACCCACAACCTCCCTGGGCAACCTGTTCCAGTGTCTCACCACCCTCATTTTAAGGATTTTTTTTTCCTAATACCATCTTCCTGGCCTTCTGACAATTTCATCCACCTGCAAGAAGAAATGTTGTTGTCTGAAGTTATTGGAAAGCATAATTAATACTTCTGGATATTTGAAATGATCACTTTTATGAAGTTTCATGGGAAAAATGAATTTCAAGTATTTACAGGTACTTCCATTACCTCTTCACAACTAGCTGGTATATGACTTCCATAGGAAAATCACAGATGAGTTGACAAAAAGCTACTTAGGAGCTATCTGGACCTTCCATGTCCTTTGCTTGGAACCAGAGAGGATTGCATGCTGTCCTGTAAGTGAAGCCTGCTGCCCTTAACAGCACTGTGTGCTCATTTTCTGAGCTTTCCTGAATGTAAAAAATATATTTAAGTTCTCAGATAGAACCAAGAACCTACATTTCTGGACAACAGACATGTGCCCACAGGCTTCAGCCATCGTGTGGGATTTCAGCCACCCTTAAGGGCTGCCCAGGCTTTGAATTTCTCCTCCAAGAACGAGGAATTGCCCACCTTGGAGGAGGCACGCTCAGAAAGTATTTCCCTACAGTAGCTGAGTGGAGTACTTGCAGAGCACTGCACACTGGTGGATCTGCAGCACGTTTTGCCTTTGCTGGCTGACGTGTCTGTTTTGGCACTCTCCAGAGCACTGACGTAACAGGCAGGCTTGAGTTGACAAGGGAAGGAAATTTAAATGCAAAGGGCAACAGTAAGCCAGTGATTTTCCAAGTCACATGAAGGCCTCCTGGCAGGCAGAGATGTCCTGGGGATGTGCAAGAGCCCCAGGAAAATGCCATCCAGCCTCTGCCATTCCTTTCTTCCCCCCTCCCAAACTCTCTTCCCTTTGGCAGCCCCATGAAGGGTTTAACATTTGCTTGGAGCCAATGCAGGCAGGACATGAGCCAGCCCAAAGGCAATGGCTTGGCACAGGCAGGGAAAAGCAGCTTGCAGAACGTGCCCATCTCCCCTGTTTCCTCCCCTCTGCAGGCATGCCAGGTCAGGTGTCTGCACCAGTGCCTTTGGCATAACACCAGTTTCTCCCAAGAGATCCTGTACCTCTCAAACTGGCTTGATGCTGCATGGGTCTTGGTTCCCCAGCCCCTATAGAAGCTACAAGGTGTGCAGCCACTCGGAGGGGCTGTGGCTGGAGAGATCTAGGTTCAGGGCTTGCTGGTGCAAGGCTGAATTGCAGTTAGGCTCCAGTAATGTTATGGAAGGCAAGGATGCTCCAATTCCAAACGTGGGACTGTGTGCCACAGCACAGTCACTGAAGCCATCAGAGGCTGTTTCTTCCCTTGCTAACCCATTCTAAGGTCTTTAAAAAGCAAGGGTAAGGAGTGCAAAATGTTCAGAGACTGCATCCCTCAGCCACTCATCCAGCAGCACATGGCCCCTAAGTCTCTTCTGGGCAGATATGACCTGCATTTCAGGTTCTTTCCTAAACCAACAAACCAACCAGTAACCAGGACCTAGGCACACCACCTTTGCTCACAACACTGCTTCACATTTCCCTGGTCGTCTTCCCTTCCGAATCTCAGCCAGTGCTATCAGCAGCACGTAACAAGATGCTCAGAGCATCTCAAGTGGTTTCCTGGCACATTTTTATCTAACAGTCTCCTTTTCACAGAGGAAAAGTGTTTGTGGATGTGCTTGAGATAAGGTATTCCTCCATAACTGTAGCAGTTAGCGATAACTGCCCCAAATGAGTGACTAAAGGGTCTGCTGCCATCTGAAAGCTCTGTGGTGGCCTGCATGAAATAATGAATGGACTTACTCCAGCTAATGGCAACTACTTGGGAACAGAACAAAACACACTACACCATTTTTGGCTGAGTACAGCCTGGAAGGGCTGCCACTGAAGCTAGCTGATTTAAAACGTCTTTGAACAAAAGGGAAGCTTGCAGGTGTATTTGATGTGCCCACAGACTAATGCAGTCCAGAGAATAAAGACAAAAAAGCAGCATTCTCCAGTAATTGCATCTGAGACAGGAGATGCGCTTCTGTGTCACAGATTATACCTACAGGAGAACAGAAGTGATCAACCCTAACTGTCTCTACAGACTCATCGTCTTTAATTACCATTTGGTTTCTGAACATTGCAATGCATGAATGGTAGAGGGACTTTCTTTTAAAATATAGACAGTTACAGAGGTTTTGGGGGGTTTGTAAATAAAAATCTAAGCCAAACACATTTCACTGTTTTGAGTTGTAAATGGATTTGAAGAAAATTCACTGACTTAGCAGTGGGATCATTGACAACAAATTATTCCCCAAGGGAAAATACTTTCTATGAGCTTAGTAATTACAATGGAATTATTTCTTTGCCTTTTGATAATTCTCTTGAGTTTATTAATTGCTGTGAAATGATCAAATGGTTTTGGTCACCCTTTGCTGCCTCCTTCAGCATTTCATCAAAGCCGGGGTTTGGAAATGAACAGCTTCCTTTAAATGATCATTACCACCACTCTGCTTCAGAGATGGAACAGTTCTTATGGGAAATAAAAGCTGATCGCTCAGTTAACCAGCATGCACTTCTGTCTGCGTGTTGTGGAACTACACTTGGAAGCTCAAACCAGGAGGCACACACCTCAGCACTTTGATTCCCAAAACCACCAAGCACCTGGTGGTCCTCCTGGACAACCTCAGCTCTTTTTGAAAGAAGGAAACTATTTCTTTAGCATCTACTTGCAAGTTCCGGTGCCATCTGAAGGTACACTTTAACTGACAACAAACTGCAGCTTTGACATCGCAAATAAATTTGCAAACCTTTCTCCAGCTCAGGTACCCTTCCCTTAAACTGGAAGCTGCCAAGGGACCTTGGCACAGAGACAAAGAAAACACAGTCCTGCAGAGAGTGAAAGAGCGACCACGGAGACTCCTCCAGCTGAGGATCAGGGAGTGCTCAGCACATGTCTGCCACAGACCTTTGTCTCAGGGGTGCAGCAGCCCACCAGACACTCCCCTCACAGTTCAACTCCCACCTCCTTGTCAACCCACCTCCCTTTTACTGCCACAGCAGCATAGCACAGCGGTATGCAAGGATGACTCTGTAAGACATTTGTGCTGATGTGGTATATTTAAGACAAAACTACAGTAAAAACATTTCAAGATTAATTTGAGTGGCCTACAAATCACAGTTTCTTGTTCCCATGTACATTTCAATACAGATCTCAGTGCAGTGCCTAAAATACTTCATACATTGCTGCTGTTAAACAGAAGAGGGTGCAGTTTGGTTTATAAAAAAAACAACAAATAAATTACACATTGATAGCTATTGCCAAGTTTTACATATAAAAAGTAAAAACACAGTAGTTAGTGTGGCTTCAACAAAACAAAACAGACATCTAGCTAAAAAAATATTCTTACTTTAAAAAGAAGTTCGTCCAGTTACAGGTAAGGAGAGTGGCTGTGTGTTCATGCAAACTCAAGTGATGAGCAGGTGAATTCTGTAGGACAACCCTGCAGCTCCCTGCCATGCAAGCTCCAACACCGCAGGCAGGGCAGCACCCACTGCCCATGCCCAGTGGGCACACAGAGCCACGCATGATGCTGCTGAGTCACAGATCCTGGCTTCCTGTGCTCACCACCTGGGTCTCCTGAACACAGCCATAAGACAGGGCAGCATTTACTGACATCACACCAACTCTATACACCTCCATTTGAGCAGGGTCGAGAGGCCCCTGTGCTTTCGACCGTGATGCTCCTGCTCAGACCAAACACACACGCATCACTCCTGCACCGCTGAAAGGCCATTAGCATGAATTAGGTTTATTTTTTGGTATAAGAGTTATGATTGTCCAGCTGCATTTGAAAGCTGTGACATTCCTGTGTCTAACAGCTCTCTCTCTCTCTCTCTCTATATATATATATATACACACACACACTACAGCTTTCTAGGCTTGCTAACTCTGTGCCCCCACATACAGCTTGAAATGCTAGCTGGCCATGAAACATAGCTGCTAACAATCTGCAGAAGGTCAGGGCTGTACCAGAATAGGTTCACAATATGAAAAATACATCCAGTGCTGCTTGTGAAGGACATGCTGATCTTCACAGCACGTCCATGCTTCAAGAAATGAGAATGAGCCAGGGGCAGACAGATAGGTAACAGCCAAGGGCTGAAAACAGCAAATGGAACTGCACTGTTCATCTGAGCTGCTGTTCTGGTGCTGCAAATTTTCTTGCCAAAGTTGTGCCCAAGTTTTTACCAAAACATAAGCTGTTACACAGCTGTCTCTGACAAAGTATCTGTGGGATTTAAATTTCAAATCAAATACACTGAAGCCAATTCATTAGCCATGACTGATTGCCAGCTAAGTAGTTTTTTCCTCTCGTATGACTATCCTAATATGAAACCCTCTCACCACTGAAGAGAAGAATCCCTTATTGAAAGTCAAGAGGGCCTGAACTCCCACATTTTCATACACATTTCAGAAGCCTGTACAGCCACTACCACACGCACAGTGTGTACAGACTCTTTCTTCCTGCTGGACTAAATAGATCAGGCTGAAATGCAGTTCTGCCATCCATCATCTCCTAAGATTTATCAGTTTGAGATATGGGCTGAGGGTTTTATGTTAGACAAATGTTAAGATTTCTATGAAATGCTTTACTCCAATCACTTATGGAGTAAAACCACTTCTAGATCCAGTCACATTTTTAGTTTAAGATATATTTTTTAAATTTTAGAATTAACAAAAGCATCCTTCTCTGACCAGCACTGCACACACACACAGAGCAAGAGGACACAGGGCCAGTGAATGACAGCAGGCTGGGACACGCACTGGGAAGTCAATGGGACAAAACTTTGGTAGGAAGAAAGAGATTTCTGGTTGCTGAGGTGTTTTTTTTTCATTTGTTTCTGCCTTTTTTTTTTTTTTTTTTTTTTTTTCTAAACAGGGAGCTGGCTTTTGCCAAATTACTGCAACAGAACATGCATTTATTCATTCCTGTCAACTCTTACAGCCTTTAAGTGGTTGGCAAATCTGCCAACATCCCAGTGCCAAATCTCTATACACAAATACCAAAATACCTCACTTACAGAGGCTGGTTGGGTCTTACAGCCAATCAATAAGAAAATCCACGTTCTTCAGTGGTACAGAGGCAGTACTTTATAACATTAACTGCATTTGTAACCTTAGCTGCATTATACCTATTTGTATTTGATAAAACACAGGCAATGAGTAATGCTGTTACCTGTTGGCCAGCTGCAATACACCAGGACACGCAGAGTTTTAAAGCAGACCAACAATGCCAAACCGCAGGACGTTCAGGTATCTACCTCTGCGTCTGCTCAGCTGACAGAACCGTAGTCTCACCAGGCTCCCTGTATGTATGTGAACAGTCGTTTGCATTAGCTAAACAAACTACACTGAGTTAAATGGAGTGAATATTTGCTCCAAGTGTCAAGGCATCATGGGAAATTGGGTTGGGTTTGTGGCCCCAGATCCTAGAAAACGCAAGTTCAACAGTCGAAAATGTTGACTTTCCCAATACAGTTTCAAGCACCCTCTGAAAACTGAGGAAAACCTTGCCCTGCCGAAACTTTGTTGCTTGCATATGTGCAAACACAGTCCTTCTCTTCCCATCACCACTATGCCAACCATGCTGAAATATCAGCTGGCTACTTGGAACCACTTCGATTTTAGGGACACACACTCCCCACACGTGTTACTTACTTGCTATCTGCTGCATGTGATTGCTCGGGAAGACTCTAAGATGCTATTCAACATGCAACGTGGAACTGTAAACTTCTGTTATTCTGCTTTTGGGAGGGATTCAAGTTCACAGAGCTCCTGAACTCAGGGAGAAGAGTCAAATATCAAACGTGCCTTAAAGAAAATGCTGCTACTGCATTCTGTCTATTTACACACCCAACACATGTAGCTGGAGCATGCCAGCTCAGCTGCTGAGCAAACAGATCAATAGCAAGTGCCAAGCTTCCCCACACAGTCCTGGCTTTGCGCAGGAAGCAGGCTGTTGCAGCCATAGCTTCCCTCTTCCTGCAGCAACTTTGCTGGCAACTGTGCTATTAATCCAGAATAAGACATTTGATGTTTGATTTTGGGAACCTTCTACATTTTAATATGCAATAAGGCTCAGATTTAAAAGTATAAAAAATAGCCAATACTCAACTGGAATTCATGGCAGAGCCGAGCAGGCTGATGAACAGAAACACTCCCACAGTCAAGAGCAGCAGCTCCCCTCTGGCTGGCAGTGTGGGCAGCAGGGAGTCTGCCCAGCTTTTGGGGCTGGCTGGAAAGAGGACATGAAATGCCTGCCACCAATTCTGACTCTTGGTTCTTGAGGCAATGGCTGCAAATCATTGTCTGCAGAGCCACTCTCGTACGTCAGTCCGAAGAGCTCCCCATGGGTCTCTATTTCACTTATTAAGGCCTCAGGGGTTTTTAGGAGTGGCAGTGGGCCACACAAATGCCACATGGCTTCTTCCTTAACGCTCATTCAGCATCTCAACAACAAAAGCACAAGAGCTGCCCTGCTCTGAAAGAAGCAGCCTAGCTGGGCACCAGCGTGCTTGCACAACCCACAGTGGTTTGGTCCAAATCTTTGTCTATGCTGAGAGACATGCATGCAGCAGGTGTGCAGAAGTGAACTTGTGCAGACAGGTTACAGGACCAACTCTCACACTGAATTTTTTTCTCAGAACCACATGTATATAAATATTCATAAACAGCAGCACTATGCAGAAACCATCCTCCGACCCCAGTCATATCTACAAACCTCTTCCTAAGAAAGATCCCACTTGTTTCATCTGTGCTTCCATATTAGGAGATGTGGAGTTCATAACTTGGCTTCACCCTCATCTCTCCTACCTCTGACTCTGCATTGGCCTTTTTCACAGACTGTACCCCAGGGTCCATGTGCTCACCTCTACATGAGAATCCTGCCACCAGAACTCAGACTGTACCCTGTACTTGACCTGAGCACCTAAAGGCCTTTGTTACCTCAGTGGAGCTCTTACAAGTGCTCCTACCTTCCTTCTGCAAAGAAGTCAACTGCTTGCAGGAACTTTTTAACTTTTTTCACCCCTCCTGTTTTCAAACTACTTTTTCCATTCTTTGTTCTACACACAACTATTAGATGACACTTGCAACAGTGGAACAGTGACATTTGGTGGTGGTAACAACTGATCTAATTACACCCTCATGCCATAGCATCTGGAAACAACACCTAGAAACAGAATGAAAAGAAGAAAATTCTTTCCATTCCAAGTCCTGTACAACAACAAAACTACCCAAAAGCAGTTCCTGAAGTAAGCTGTCCTCATCCTATCACCGCTTCAGCAGTTACAACTCACAACTCAGAATGCATCTGAGTCATACAGGAATGAATTAACCAGTGTCGAAAGGTGGCACCTCTGCTGCAGCCTGCTAATGCCATAGGCTGTTGGGCAGGTTAATTTTTCTTTTCCTGCTTGTAGTGAGCAGCTCAAATCCAGTCAGTGCAATTGGTCACTGTTGGACTACATTTTTTTCCATTCTTCCCAGGTATTGCTAACAAGAGGTGCAATGATTCTTAATTTAAGGCCAAAAAGGACAGTATGTATTGGTAAAATAAAGGAAAAGCAGAGGGAATAACAACACAGAAGAAAACGCCCTTGGCCGTATGAAGCAGTCATCATCACCGTGAATCACCATACACAGCGTGGCCACAAGGTGGCCCTACAAGTTCTCCTAACCTCGCCAACGTTAATCTACAGAGGTGAGCAATACCATCCTCACACACTACATCACAGCTAACAAAACAGTTAACGCTTTCCATTAACACTTGAGAGGCAGCACAAGGTGAGCAGGACTAAACTTAGTGTGAGCACAATATGACTAGATTTTGTTCCTCATGTTCAGAATTAACTTCCATGTGGCATTTCAGTTCTGAGGGAGACAGTCAAATGTGCACGTAAGTTTAGTTCCTGGTTTAGACTGTAATTCCAGTTAGGTTGCAGTAAATGTTGAAGTCTCTTCCTGGATCCTAGCAAACCAGCTAGCTGTTGGACTCCCATTCAGCAAGACTTTGGTCCCAAGCAAGTCTTTTGGAAGGATCCCTTGGAGATGTGTTAGAAGATTTGAGATTTTACAAGGTGAGGAAGTGCAAAGATTCCTTCTTCTAGAGTTCAGTGGTGAGTAAACATTTTGTTCTTAGTGTAGCATCCTCAATAACTGGGCTGAAGGGGAAAACAAGAAAAAAACAACAAATAACACAAGGCCCTGTAAATACACATCTTCAAAAGGACCTTCCACGATGGATTCAAAAAGAAAAAGATGAATGTTGCTCTGAAGAGTTAATAGCTGTTCCACTCACAATTTAATGAGGTCGACGGACAACTACAGAAGAGTAAAGTGAATGAACTCCACACAGTGCAGCAGTAGCATCATTGCCATACACAACTGCACTAGAAGAGGTTCACTAAATCTCACTGCTAGCATTCTGCCTCACCAGCACAGCAAAATGGAATAGCAAAGGAGGGACAGGTTGCAGCAGATTCTGTTCTCTGACTACTTTACAGCTTGGAAATAACTGGAGGACATCCCCCCACCCTGATGGGTACTGAAACAGTGTCAAGACATTTCAGAGAAAAAAAAAATTAAAAAATCACCTGCACCATTGTTTTAGCCCAGTACTAAAACATGGTAGAAGATAAGGAAACAAAACAAAGTGACATTATAATTTTAAATAATTGAATTTATAGTGTTTACCATGACAACAGGCTTATCTCCAGCTCCACCTAAATTCACATGCTTTGTTCAGTCACTCACTTGAATTACATTTTCTTGCCCATCAAAATAATGTTATGTAAAAATGCAGACACATCAGCTGCTCTCTTTATTGACGAGGTATCAAATGCTATAAAGTGGACACAACTAGAGCTCTGTGCACTGCAGAACACAGCATTGTACCCACATGGCCACTACAGCTAAATAGAAGCAGTAAGAGCATGTACCTCCCTTCTACCACACACGGGCTTCTGGAGTGAGTGCTGAGGAGACCTTACCTTGCAAGGACTTCAGATGTCTGGTGGGATGGTGGCAATACAGTTGATGACAAGAGAGTCTCTGTGCTGCCTTTCGCTGCCTTCATAGCCAAGGCAACATCGTTTCCCAGAGGTCCATTGGATATCAGTCCAGTCTGAATTGTAAAGAATGAAACAGAGAAGTGAAATAAAAAAACTGCCAGGACAAGACAAGCTGACTTTTTTCAATATGATTTACTTGTAAGAGTAAAAAATAAGATGCATTAAGTTCCAAGGTGGGCTTCACTAAAAGCAATTCTTAAACTTTATGGCATTTACCTGCAATGTAACACAGCAAAAATGAAGTTCAAATACTAACAGGATATGTATGTTGTCTGATTTAATCCAGCTGAGTATAGTGGCTTTTTGGTCTGGTACATTATTTTAGAGGCTTTCAAGTTACTACAAATTATTATACTGTACTAGAACTCCTGTTTCTTAATCACAACAAAAGGGTTTTTTAACTTGTTATTAAGGAATGGTCAAATAACTCACTGGCACTAACCACCTCGGTGCTGTTATGGGCTGAGAAGACACCTACAAAAAGCAGAGAGATGCTCATTAGAAAATGTTACAAGTAGCTGAGATCATGTTCCAAACAACACTGCCTCCCAAAACAGTACTGCCTCCCAACATGAGCTTGTGTATTTATCCATCTCGAGTCTTTGAACTGTGCCAGTGGTCAGCTACAGATGATGTGACTTTGTACCCAAAGGTAACTGGCACCCACACAGCAGCATCCTGGGAGCAGTTTTGGCATAGCGCCGCCTTCCAAAAGGAAACTGAACCCAGTTTTTCTCTGCTTTGTGGACAAAGTTAACTGAGAACACATTTCTGTGAACAGTTTAAAAGTTCTACTCCTTCCCCCTCTTTTTGATGCACACAGTACAACTCTTTCACCAGCAGATATTATATTGTGTTCTGTATCTAAATAAAAGAGTTAATTTGTGTTAAATGTTTATTTTCCAAGTATTTCACAGATTGCATGAGGTTGGAAGGGGCCTTCAAAGGTCATCTTGTCCAATCCCTGTATTATTTATACACACACAAACAAATATGTCTCTGTGTGTATATACATATTTACATGTAACTTCTCTGGAGAAATTCAAACCTGCCTGGATGTGGTCCTGTGGAACCTGCTCCAGGTGAATCTGCTTTAGCAGGGCGGCTGAACTAAGTAACCTCCAGAGGTTCCTTGCAACCTCTACCATTCTGTAATTGTATGTACCCAAAAGGCTGAGATGCAGTCTGGCTGGCACTTGCAGGCGTACTAAAATAAGACTACAGGCTCTTGTGGCACAGATATAAATTAGCTCTTCAGTTTCCTTCACTTCAGTTACAAAGCTGTAGGGTTTACAGCCATCCTTCAAGTAGCAGCGTATAAACGTGTGATCCAGGTTAATCACCACTGCAGCAGATCCAGGCCTGGTGAGCAGATACTAAAGCCAGAAGAGAGCTGATGAGTAAAAACCACTGTGTGGGTGAAAGAAGAAGCTTGGGTTTGAAATACATTTACCCGAGGTGTGGCTTCTGTAAAGTCAATTAGATTCTCTGTCAGTGATGTTAAGGAAACGTCCTGGTCATCTGGAGTGCTCTATGGAATAAATCAGTTTTGAATTGAATTCCCAGTAGTAACCAGATAGGTCTGCTGAATACTCTAGTGGCTTCCCAAATTATAAACGAGTGTCCTTAATGACCACCACTGTTCATCAGGTCTGTTTTCTCAAAGCTTTCCATATGATCTTTTTTTTAAATAGCCTTTTAATTTCACATGTTCTCATTAACATACTGGAATTGCCATGTAAGAAACTATCCCACTCTCCTGTGCAAATATGGGCTACTCCACCATTTGACAAGGCCAGTGGTCTGTGAGCTGAGCATTTGAAACCAGGAGATGAAACTGATATTTATTCAATGGCATCAGCTACATGATACCAGTGTAGAGGGACAACAGCTGAAGCGCACCATGTTTCAGCAGTCCAGACGAACCCCTCAGTCTGCTGAAGTAACAGCAGAGTTCAGCGTTGGACTCCACTTTCCATTTGGAGACTGACAGAAAAGTTTGCCTCTGAATTACTATGTGCATTTCATGGAGTCCAGTTAAAAAATACCTTATCCTTAGGGTAACTAGAATATAGCAATTAAACATTTCAATTTGAGCTTCTCATTATTTTGATAAGGATTGCCTGTGTCACGATTTCACCCCTGCAGTCTCTTTCCTGAAGCATCTGGAACTTTAAGAGGCTCCCGACCAGTGAGGAAAACTATCAGTTCAGAAGAATATAGGTCAAGCAAAGAACCTGAAAGGACACTCAGAAATGGTCTTTGGAGAGATCTGTAGTGTCCCTTGTCTGCTCCAGAAAGCACTCTTTGGCATTCACTAACGACTGGCATTCAGGGAGCTATGAGAAGCATGTAGCAAGGTCTGCTGTGCTTGCCCCGAGGCATCAGTAGCTCCGAATGTGACAGACAGAAACCTTCCAGGCTGGCAGGTGGTGATACCTTTGAAACAGCAGCCTCCTGAGCTGGAGCCAGAGTAGCTGGAATCAGCAAGTCCTCATGGTTAGAGGCAGTGTTGTCCTCATTTAGTGTGTTACTGAAAGGAGAAAACATTCTCATCAGCACACTGCCCCGATAGCTTGAAGCAGCGCTGCTTCCCTGATGGCTCAACCCAGGAACTTGACAGCAGTTCTGTATGATGCAGATAGAAGACTGACGTTTGAGAGTGTGTTGAAGTAAATGTATGCAGATAACTGCTCTCTTTCATAGTTTCAGCTACAGCCGTGTATATACCTAACAGTATCAACGTCTTCGATCTCAAAGGAGCTTCTTCAGCTCATTTCTAATTTGCCTGAAGGCTTTCCTGCCATCCTCTTATCTTCCTCTCTAGAGCCAGGGGCAGCAGAATGTCAGATATTTCAGTCATTTCAGAAGATGAGAGAGATTCGCTTGCTAGGATACTCACCCCAAGGCCTGGCTACACTGATTAACTGTTGCAATGGTAATTAAAGATGCATCAGTAAACCTGCTTAGTTAGATGTAGCCTAAATGCTCAGCAACTGCTCCTCATCTTTTCAGGCCTGTTTATGACTATCTCCACATGGTTCCCTTACCCCTGAAATGTGTTTCTCCTGAATCACTTACAGAACAAAGGTGTTTGAAGCAGGGATTGCTTTAAGCAGCTCTCTTGAGTCTTGAAATACAGGACTGGTGGCTGGAGTATTAATTTGTGTTTTGCCTGAAGGGAGAACGTTCCTGGCACAAAACAAAAAACAGGTACAACCTTCCATGGAAAGCTCTTCATGCATTGCTTGTGACAGCCTATTTTTGAGATCTCTAGATGTGAATTTTTATTCACTATTCCCATGTGTTCCTTGAGGCCTGACACATGCTCATCTTCACAAACGGTCAAGAAACTTTTTCAATGGAGCTACCAATCGTTTCAGATTCAGAAACTCCCAGGAAGTCAATTGTCAGTGTCAGGGTTTTGTTCACAATTTTCCTCCCTCCACTAAAAAACAACTACTGAAGACCCAGCCCTTTTTGCCACAGTGAATTTGTTCACAGGACAGAAATAACTGCAGTGACTGAAGCTGCTGTTGGAGGATTTATCAAATTAAAGTATGAAAGAATAAAAAGAATCTGGGTTACTTTATATATAATAAAACCTAGCAACTACATTGCTTGTTGGTTTACATTTTAAAAACACTTCCAACTCCCCAGGTTAAGCTACACTATGACAAGATAAAATAAAATGGTCTCTGAGCCATGAGGAAGACCACCCTGAACTGCAGGTTCTCAGTGCTGTACTCGAATAACTAGATCATGTATTTCTTTCAAATGTATTCAGTACCTGGTAACAGCATCCTGAATATTGGAATTCTTGACACCTGCCAAACTGTCTTCTCTTACAACCTGCAAGGAAAAAGTGAACAAAAACATAAGTTTCTGATACCTGTTTCCATCTTTTGTCAGTTCTGAGATTCACAGAAGAGCTGAGTGTCTCCCTTCCAGCATGAAAACCTGTTGTTCATTTACTGCTCAGGGACATAAAACATGAATTCTGTGTGTAAACTTCAGTGTGGAAAAATCAATTCACCAATGTAGCCAAACAAAAGACCATTACTTGCTACTAAATTTACTAGGACGTGATAGAAGCAAAGTCCAAGTCAGAGAGTATTTTTTTGCTTAGCAGGCAACTGTTAGAGGTTATCCAAGTCAATTACCACTGAAACCAGGGCTTGTTGAGGACCCTGTCCAGTTACACACTGTGTATCACCAAGGATGGAGATTTCTCCTGCAGCAGCTGTTCCAGTACTAGACTACTGTTACTGTGAAGAAAGGCTGAAAGGCTGTTACTCCGCCTTCGACTCTGGCTCTTGGAGCAGCCTTATCTGCAAAGCACCTTCCCCAACACCACGTAACTGAAGAAAAATTAAACATTTCAGAATGTCACAGTCCTTATCAGTTGAGTATTTACCTTGTGTCCTGCTTCTGCTTGGGCCTTCAGGATATTGCTTTTGATGTCTGCTGGAAGCCATGTTGCTGCTGCGATCGGGCTCTCAATTGCATTGTTAAGACATTTTTCTGTCAACTTTACCACTTCATCCTAGGCGTGAAAAAAATCTTTATCAGAAGCAGTTCCCAGATGTGGAAGTGTTTGGGATGAAATTTATTAACATCTCCAAGTAACAACAAGGCTCTGAGAGGGAAGTCAGTATATTTGTACCAAAATGAAATAAAGCAATTTATTCCTTTATTTTGGAACTCAGCTGTAAAATCCCAGAAGATTGTAAAAACAAATAAAGCCAAGTGCTGTGCTAAAAGCACCTTATGCAAGAACTGAAGGGGATCCTAACTTTGCAGGAGATCAGTATAGCAACCATCATTATTATATCATAGCAGTACAGCCCAGCTGCAAGCTGGTAATTTACTCTGAAATGCAAGTTGGAAGATTTTTACCTTAAAATCTATTTATAATTTAGAACAACAGTTTAAAGTGCTAATAGTTACCTCTCCCGTCACTGATTGTATCAGAGCAAACTGGCAGCCAGACACATAATGAAGATAAGGAAACATTATATACCTTCACTACAGTGTGTTTCATTATGTGAACTGCATTCCTTAATTGTAAAATGTTAATTAAACATTCAATCTACTAACTGCTATTTCATTAACGACAGCAGTTAATTAACTTAGTGGAAACAAAATCTTGGGACCTTTCTTCAGGGTATGACTCAGCAGGGGGAGACAGAGTCCTGCTCTCCTCACCGTGTGCCATCCTCCTGGCTCAAATAGGCTCTTTCCTGGAGGCAGGTGCTGCTGTTTCTGCAACATGCCCCAAAGCAGGCACAATAGTGCTGCACTCCTACTTGCGTAAGCTGCAGAGTATTGAGGAAGAATGAAGCCCATCATGCAGAGAGAGCAGGAAGGAGAAGCTAAAAGGGGGTGACTATCTGCCCCCTATGCAGCTCTCTGTCCCTTCTACCTTGTTTCATTCACCAGAAACACTAGTGAGAACTTCCACGTATTTGGCCCTTAGCGAGGGTGAAAACACTTCCTTTTCTTGTCTCCCTCTAAATCACCTTTCAGGATATCCAAACAGGAATTTGCAAGACCATCTAAAGGAGACCTCATTTTAAATGTTTGACCCAGGTGAGCAATGAACTTCACAGGATACTCAAGGATCACAATCAACCTAAAAACTGAGGACGACCACCCACCAGTGTTGCTAAGGACTATGAGTATCAGACACCGAGTGGTGTCTAAGCACACAGTTTAATAATTAATTAATTTGTTTGTTTTCATAAACATCGAAGTGGTTTTATTTCAGAGAAGCTGCTGGAAATGCTAGAAGTCTGAAACAATTAAAACTGAATTACTAGAATTTGTGCAGTCACAGTACCCAACTCCTATCATCCTTAAATGGTTACACTAGACTTAACTGAACCCAATGCTGTATACAGCAGCCTTTAAACAGAATTTCTAGCACACTATCAGTGACACAGTGAATTTGATTATTTCAATTGAGGACATCAGTATACTGGTGCTTTAAGCACCATCTTTTTGTTTTAACTTCATCTCAGCTTTCTCCGTCTGAACAACCAGCTTAGCTAAGTTGCTCTAATCTATTATCAATTAGACTCTCAACTTCTGGAAAGTTCAGTAGTACAAAAAATATGTTAATATAACAAGTCCAAGTCCTACACTGCCATGGGAATATTTCTATTGGTATTAAAGATCTATTTTTCTCAGTCCTTTTTATTTCATGCTTGAAAAAAAAATGTTGGTGTTTTACTGAGCTTTTAATGGAAAGAGGATGGAGCTAGAGGGGAAAGCACCTGGCACCTGACAATGCCTCAAAGAGGTCTAACAAAGTATTTCACTTGCTCACATCCAACAGTAAAGCTTCTGAGGTTTGTCAATATTGTAGTTTGTTACAAATTTTTATTGTTTGCATGTATGAGACAAACTGTATTTGTACTCTCTTCTTCAATCAAAACATGGAGCTAAGTAAGGGATGGAAAAAGAGGTAAGAAAAGCTTAAAGGCAACATCTGTAGGGCATGAAACTCCAATCTTCTGTGCAGGAGAAGCAGTGCTCCTAGTGCCACCGAAAATCACTTTGCACAGTGAAGTCTAATATAGGCAGACTTTGGAGCAACTTCCACATGTTTACAGAGGACAACAAATTCAGAAGACTCTCATGTCCTTGCATTTCTACCTCTGGAGCAGACTCGAAAACATGGTAAAGTTTTGATTGTTCATTTCACTTCAGAAGCTGAAGGAAACAGAGTCTCTATATATTTCAGAGCTATTTGCTCTCTTTTGTCAGATCTGGTCACTGTGCTAGTGAAAGCTGGGAAAGGACAAAGTTGCATTCTTCTATCCCAAGGGATTTTGGCAGGAAGCAATGGTGAAGAATGAAGCCATTCATTCTCCCTTTCCCAGTTCTTATTCTAGAAAGAGTTCTCATTTTCTCTAAAGGAACACAGACAAATATTTCCCTAACAAAGAAATCAACCAAGATTGACTGAATTATGTAAAGATGATTGTCAGGACATCTCTGACACCTTACGAAAAACAGTTTAAGATTTTTAATTAACAAAGCTGAACTTTACAGCCTTGGGCAGCTCGTGGCCCCAAACTGGGCCAGCCTTCATAAGCAGAAACCTAGTGCTTTGCCCAATGCACTTCACTGAATGTTCTATGTGCTGCAGCTGTTTGTACAGAGGTTGGTATCTTCACTGGCAAAACTTAAGGGAGAACAAACATCCTGCAATGGTAATGACAGGCTTCTAGAGAGAACACTGTAACACTGCGTTGATCTGAAGTAACAGCAAGCTCCACAAAGCTCACTGCAAGGTTTTAGTGGCCGTGTTGCAGTTCAGTCAGAAGATGTCATAAACAGTTCTTTCCTGAATAGACTAAGGGCAAAACTGAGTGCAGAAGGAAAGCCATTCGGTACATTTTGTAACACTGCAGGTGGAAATACATATTATTTTTCTAAAGCAGCCTTGAAAAGCAGGAAACAAAGTGTTTTTAACAGCTGTTCCAAGGTCACTCTTTAGGACTCATTTCCAAGCCATTAACCATGATCTCCAACCACCACTGGGTGTGCTCAGATGGTGTTACTGTAACCTGCACATCTTTGCAATTTGAAACATATAGAAATTAAAGTATACAGTGGCAGCCTTTAATCCTTGTCTGTCTTTTTAAACAAGCACTCTCAAGCGACCTCTCAATGAGCTATATCACAGACTGAAAATCTTTATTCAATCTTTTCTAACCAAGGGAAACCACTGATGATCCACTCACGTTTTCATAATACAGTTTGCACTTCCTTCTTAAAGGCTGAAGTCTCTTTTACCTGAAGAGTCATATTGACATACTGCTGATCCATACATCAGGTTACTTCTCATTCATGCACGTATTCCTGCTCTCTAAATGTTTTTATCCTCTCTGAACTAAAATGGAGCTCAATAGGCAAAAATACTCTGAAACAAACTGTGTTAGTCTGCTCCAGTTTATGCAGAGGCAGTGTTTGGGCATAACAGGACCTACAGGCTACTGACTAATCTCCTTAGTGACTTGGTAATCTCTGCAACACACTCACCAAACAGAGAGGTGCTCAGGGCATCCCTGACAACGGTCCTTAAAGGGGACATGAGCCACGCAGCCTGCAGCTGTTTGCAAGCATACCAAAGCAGTAGCCTCCTCTCACTCAGAGCAGGAAAAATGAATCTTCAGGAATGGTCTTAGTCCAGACACTTAACACCTCCCTTGGCACTTGATTCAACTTACTATTAAGGGAGCAAGAAAAATCATATCTTCTTCACTGAATGCTAGATAAATCCTTAGGCCTCCCTGCAAGGGAGAGTATCACAGAGATAACACTGCCAGGTGTTTTAATCTCTCTGCTTGTTCACCATGTAATAAGCACCTAAAGCTTTAACACTGGGAAAAGCAGAGTAGGAAAAATCTAAATTCCAAAAACAAGAACAACATCCTGCATAGGTGCAGTTGTTCGATAACCTATGAAAGTCCACTGTTGTTGTAGGGGAGAATCCTGCTCTCTCTTCCCCTTCCTTATTTTCACTATCGCTGGCTTTTCTTTGATGAACCCAGTTACCTCATTATTTACCAACTTCAAACCAAACCAAACCCAAGTAGAAGCCTAACACCTTAACAAAAGTTCAAAACAAAAAAGAGGAAAAAACAAATTTGCTTGCCACCTTGGAGGCTCTATTGGCTCACTAAACATGCAATAGTTCCTGGAGATGACAGAGAAGGAAGCTGGGAAAGCAAAAAGGAGTGAGGGAGAAGAGAGCCGTCACGCTATTCAGAGCACTAAAGCTCATACTTTGGCTCAGCTCTCTGTGAAGAAGGCATTAAATCAACACATGTCACTCCTCCCTATGTAAACACATGGGGCACTAACACCTACTTCAAAAAGCAGGTGAAAACTGGTTACTTAACAAGAGGGATGAGTCACCAACAAACTTGACTCAAAACAAAACTTCTGGAAGGCTTACCAAAGGCAACTAAAAGAACACCAGGAAAGCAGTTTACTCTCTCATAAAAGAGGGTAAACTATACAACACTGCACAGTTAGTAACCTACAGATACAGACAACTGAGGAACATTTCAAGCATTTATCAGTTTTACTCCCACTTATTTCAGAAAATTTCACCAGGCTGCACATGTACAAATGCACCTCTGCCCTAATCTCTCCCTCACTGCCTTGTCACACAGGTTTATATTTAACAGCGCCTATTTGTATTTCCTTTACTATTGCCCAACGTTATTTATACTCTTAAAAACCTTGCAAATTGCCCAAGGTAAGTCCAAGACTTTTCAGAGAGATCTGAATGAAACTCAGAAGCTCTGCTAGGGAGAAAGCCCATGTACCTGTATGTTTATGTTTACATTGGGACGCTCGGTTGGCACGGGGCTGCTCCGCTCTGTCTCCAGCTGTTTCAGTTTTAGAAACGCATCTTCAAAGGCTGAAAAAGACAAAAAAATTATCATCTTTCTGTTGTCACTGTGGAGTTGACTTGTAACTTGCATACTTCCTCAATTAGTACTCCATCCCTGTGGAAAGAAGGACAGGGATGGGGTAAGGTTACTTGCTCAACTTTCAATATGGCTTTGAAGCCTCCAGTCTTGTATGTGCTTAGTAACAACAGTGCAGTGCTCCTGAAAGCTCATTTACCCAGCCAGTAACAGTCAGTGAGCAAGCAACAAGTGTTAATTATTAAGCTCAGATAGTTGCACTTCCATGCATTTGTGGCCAAAGCCAGATCCCATGAAAAACTATGACTGTTTCCTTGCACCTTTGCCCTTGGAAATAAGGCCCTCTTCCAGCTGGAGAGCTGACAGATTTTTGTTGTCCCAGTGGTAGGCAAAACTATCTTTATGCATGTGATCTAAAGCAACTTCCTAAAACACTCCTGGATTTCTGTAAGGAAATAACTTCATATCAACCTCATCAGTTAACTTTAATCCCACACGTCACGATAATAGGGAAAAAAAATCTGTAAGTTTGCTTACGATCAGAGTCTGCTTTTTCAGCAGCAGCTTCCTTTGTGCCAGCCTCTTCTGAGTCTCCTGTTGCCAGGCCAACAACTGGACGGCCTACAGCTTCATCAACACAAGTTTCTGGCAACTCCGTGCTGTCTAGCAAATCAACAAGAGGTATGCTGCAAAGGCAGAAAGATGGGCAGAGACACACACAATCATGTTACCACTCTTCCAGTACCAAGAAAAAGCTTTCACATGTGCAACCTATTTCATCCTGTCTTCTGGTAACCAGACACATTCTGCAAGAACTGTTTCAGATTGTGTGATAGTTTGAGCCTAGCTAGAATGTTTTGGTGAGAAGAATTAGATTATAGGCTGTGAAAAGGAAACAATGGTGATGTCTACTTCACTCATAGGCTTGCTGAGATGTATAAGAACAAGAACACAAACATAGATAACAGAGCCACACTCTGGGCTTTGGGCTGAACTTCTCTCTCTAACCTAACCTGCCATCTATGTGACTAATCCACCTGCTTCCTAACCCCCTGGCAAACCCTCCAAACTACCTTGAGTGTAAGGCAAAGTCTTGGGTAAGGCAGAGGGGTGGGAAGGTGGAAGGGTGGTTGAGAGCCCGTCCCAGGGACTCAGGTTTCTGGGAGGGCTGTTGTGTTTCTGTATTACTTTTTAACTTGTATATTGCTGTATATATTGTAAATATCTGCTTGTATGTTGTGCTAAGCTGTAAATAAAAAGCTTCATTCAATTTCCAGAGCAGCCAGGTCTAGACTGGGTGGTTTTCCAAAGTGTGGTAACACCCAAACCATCACAGATTGACACTGGCTTTCAACGAGTTTAAAAAAACAAGGGAGCATTTCATGTCTGTAGAAATGACTTCATAACACAACAGGTCCATACTGACTGAAAGGAGGAAGGAGGATTTTTTTATCTGTTAAATACACATTTTGGATCAAACACTGAAGTTTTTGTAACAAACTCAAGGTGTGCTTTAGTCTTTTTACATGAGAAGTTAGGGGGAGGGAAGATGATACTGTTTGTAAAAGCTGTCTGTACAGCACTTCACTCAACACTTGTAAGCTATTAAAGGGCAGAAGGGTGCACTGCATAGGTCTAACTAGACACTGTTATGATTAGGCATACCTATAGCTAGTTTCAGTTTTATTAACACGAGCAGAGACATGAATAAATCCTCACACAACATTTTAAATGAACTACAGCACATACTCCACACCCTTTTCCCCTCACTCATTTCACCTCCTCTGCTTTCCAGTGGAAACATTCCCTTTCCATTATGCCCTATCCATCTGTATTTATAATGAAAACAGAAAACAAATTACAAGCCAAAAAGTTGTATTGTGATGCTTATGTTGTGCAAACAGTCAGGAATCTCATGCATCTCTGTAAAGTTCAGGAGCAGCTAAAACCATCCTAACAGCAAACTCTAACAAATACAGAAACAACAACTGCTGCAGAACAGGATGGGTAACCAGACAGGCTGTGCACACAGCTGCCAATGTTGTCCATTTCAGTCAACAATCACACTTACATGAAGTTTGGTTGCAACACTGCTTTTGAAAGTCCTGTCCCAAACACAAGAACGATGACACCAAGCAAGTACCCACCACAACAGAACTTACGTTTATACACCAACAGAGACATTTCCTACTTGACAGTTGAGACCAGATTCTCTCTTACCACTACTGTGTTAATTCTCCTTGCCTCCCCCTTCAGCTCCTGGAATTTGGAAGCAGTCCCTGTCACTAGTAACTCTAAGAAGAAAACACCTCTTCTGTTCAAGAACCCAAAAGAATCCTTTCCCTCTTAAACATATATCTCTGAGACAGATTACAGGGTATCTCTGGTTTAGTGCTAATAATGTGAGTGAAAAATGAAATTAGCCTTTTTTTTTCCCCATTTGACAACTGCAGTAACTGCAGACAGACAAGAGAGTTGATTCAAAAACTTGCTTGATAGATAAACATAGTCTTGAAATCTGGTAGCATATTCCAATGGCCCACTCAACATCCAGTGTTGCTTCAAAAGCAGTGTACGACATACATTAAAGTGGTGAAAGGTGGTAGTAAACCTTGTTGCCATTTGATGGAGGACTGGCTGAGGTGGCACAGATAACTGGGGTAAGTGCCTGCAGCTTCACCCCTGCATCACAGCAAGGCAAGTTTCAGGGAAACTAAACAAATTTCATCTGCACTCAAGAAAAAACTCCTAAGCCAGGATTCAAGCAGGAAGCGCCTACTTGAAGCACCTACTCCAAGTATCCCTGAGATAGGCAGTCACAAGAAGAAAGTCATACTGGGTACACCCTCAGACACTGGAATTTGTAAGTGCAAATGAAGAGTTCCTGAAAGAGCAACAGATTTTTCCAGGCTGTCCAGATTCCTCACCCTCTTCAAAGCATCAGATGAGAATCTTCCACGCAGGCTTCATTCATAAATGGTGACTATGTAAGCACAGAGCATAAGATGCTGTTTTTGTCAGTGCACAGAATTTCAGATTTCTTCCAGAAAACACTGAGGAACTGTCATGCCAATCATAAAGGAAATAATCAAAGGCTTCCCAGGAAAGGCAAGGCTTCTGTGACAGCCAGTGTACAGTAACCAAGAACAAAATAGGCATTAGCTTTCCACGTTCCCATACTTACCCAGAAACAAAACCATAGTAGTTAAGTGCCAGTCTTCACAACCAACTGCTATCAGTGTATTCTAAGAAATAGTCTGGGAAAAGCTGACAAATGATACCAAGAATTCAAGTCACACAAATAGTTACTAACATAGGAATAATCAAAGCAGTTTAGTTCATCAAAAGGCTTGTCAGTCCACTAATAAATCACACAAGTTTTTGCGTGCTCAGGGAATGCCCACAGTTAAGGCAGTTAGCTACTGCATTATTTCTTCTTTTCGCCTGACAAACACATTGATACTACTATGTAGCACAGAGCACAAAACTTGAAAAGAAAGTTGTCAGTTACAAAGGGTGGCCTCTTTTTTAATTTCCTCATTAAGCAAATGAGTATTTCATTTCAGTGTGTAAAACACAATCTGTAAAATACTGTAACTATCTGAGTTTGCTGCAGAAGAGTTAATTATTTTGCAAGTAATCTAACTTGAAACAGAATAGAGTACCATGCCAACTAATTAATTTTCTTCAAACTGGTAGTGACACAGAATAGTTTTTCACATCGACTCTACAAGCTAGTTTGAAATACTCTGAATGCCTCAAAATTAAGTGAATGAGTAAAGCCTAAAGGCAAGGAGAGTAGCAAATTTAAGGCTATTGCTTTTCCATATTTTTGTTGTTGTTGTTCATAAACAAAAATGCAATATATTCAGAAAAAAAATAATGTCTCTTTCCTTCTAAAAGGATAAAAGCAAGAGAAAAAATCTTGGGGCCATATGATCCTTCTGGAGGCTGTTCACATGCATTCAGTTTTTAACCAAGCAGGCAGAGTACCGTATTCCTGTCTCTTTTCCCCCCGCCAACAAGAGAATTCCACATAATGATACAGCATAATATACACAACGCAACAACAACTGGAAAGGAATGAAAATGCCTTCAGGAAGAGGAGCTGGCTGCAGAACTGTTGTGCATATAAAGCAAAGATCTGTCACCACTACACTGTTTAGAAAGATGGAACTAAGTGTTTTGACAGTCAGTGCTATTCCTAGAGCACATGGCCTTGTCCCTGTAAAACTGCACCTAGGTGGTGTTGGTACTCATGTGGTACTTCTTCATCTGCTTCTGAGAGATATCATGCCAGTAGAAATCGAGGTAATAATTCTCCATGGGTCAGTGAAGCCACACTAAAGTAAGCCCAGCACAGACCTCAGAGGTACGCAGGATTCAAAGCTACACAGCAAGAGCATGTGACAACTACCATACCAAAAGACATAAATTCTAAGGGTGAGTTTCAGGCAACCAGGGCAGCTTCCCCTATGCTGAATCTGAACTGTCATGCAAAAGATCTACTACAAAAACTTCAGCCACAGCTTTAATTTCTGAACTTGCAGTTAGTCCCAGGGCAGTCCATGACAGTGCTACTGTATGTGGCTTGGACATCCAGTCCTTTACTCAGCACTGTTGAGCGTTGTGCCCAACTCTTGATTCCCCAGGACAAGAGAGACGTGGACATACTAGAGAGAGCACGACAAAGACACAAAGACAAAACCATGTCTGGAGCATGAGGCACATAGGAAGAGAGCTTGAGAGACCAAGGATTGTTTAGCCTGAAGAAGAAAAATGCTCAGGAGGATCTTATCAATGTGTATAAAAACCTCATGAGGGGAATAAAGACCACAGAAGACTTTTCTCAAGGTAGCCCAGAGACAGGACAAGAGGCAAGCACAAACTGAAATGGAAATCCCACTTCAAGACAAGAACAAAACCTCTCTGTTTGCTATGAGGTTGGTCAAGCACAGTAACACATCACTCAGTGTGTGAAGCCCTCCATCCTTGGAGATATTCATACAAGGTATCTGGCATGGTCCTGAGCAACCTGCTCTACTCAACACTGATTCTAGCATGGGAGTGGACTACCTTGTCTCCAGAGGCATCTTTCAACCTCAGCTATTCCTTAACAGCAACACAAAACTTATCTGGCACCTGAGTCAGTACTTAGAGTGGCCTGACAACTATATAAGAACACTTGAATTTAAAACTGTGCTGTAAAACTTGTTATTGCAACAATAACAAGTTGCATTTTGAAACCATAACTATCACAAATTCCTCTGCTCAGATTAGTGGCTGCTTCTCCCTCATCTACACGGAAATTATATGATATTTTAAAGTTAAACAGCTGTTCTCGTTTGCATATTCTTAAGCAACTTTATAAATAATAAAAAATGTTTGTTTTGCTCCAGATGTCCACAACATCCACCTTGCAAAATCTACAGCTAAACCCAGCACAACAGATGGCTCTAATCACCTCTGCAGAGCTCACAGACATTTAGTATATCCCTTTTTTTTTTTTTCCTTCCAAGCAGACCTGTAAAATAGAGACTCATATTTAATTAGTAATTTCTTTCCTACTGTCAGATGCAAGGATGAGGCAACCAAAACATCTCAGGCAATATAAAGTTATGTCTCAGCTGAGACTTACTTGGTTCTTGTGGGCTGAACAACTGAAAACAACGTTTTTGGATTTCTGGGCCCTGGGGCAATCTGAAGCTTATTTAAACTAATTGATAATCATGCAAATACCCTCTTTATGCCAAAAGCCAAACAGAAGTGACTTTTAGAAGTGCTCCACCACAACTTCTCTTCTTTTTGGTTTTCACCCCACTTTTTAAAATGGGAAAGCAATGTTGCAATTTGAAAGAAGCTAACTTCAGAAAACACATGAAAAAACAGTGAATTCAAAGGTAAAAGTAGTTTCTTCATGTTGTTAAAGGCCTCCAAGAACACCAATGAACCATGAAGCTGACTTAACAATTAACTTTGTGAATCATATGGCAGAACTGGTGTTTGCCAGGAAATACTTCTGTTTCAGTTCATCTGGAGCATAGCAGCAAAAAAAGGGAAACATTTCTAGAAAGCAAAAAAAAAAAAAAAAAAAAAAATTACTCTTTGCCTTTTCAGGAGTTCTGATAATTTTATTCTTAAAAAATTAAAATAATTCCATTTCCAAACAGTATTTTTCAGAAGAGAACTTGTTAAAAGAAGATTAAAAAAAGGTTAGTTTCCAGATCAGCCAGCTATCTTAGATAATTTTCCATAATCATGGTTCAAAAGGAGGGGCAGTAACATTCTCCATCTAAGATTTTTGAAACCACATTATAGCTCACTAGTGGTCTGTACGTTATTTTTAATCTTTAAAGACTAAATACCAACAGCATGATACGTAGAGCCTTCGTAACAAAAGCCTTTTTCCCCCTTCTATAGTCAGCTTCAGGTATGTTGTCCTGATCTCAAGAGACAGCTCAAAATGTAGTTTTCCCAGGCCCTGCTAAAAGCAGTCTCAAACTCTAGAAAGGCCCAGGTCTCAGAGACTGGTCATGGTGGTTTGGCCAGCATAGGTACCAGCACCGCTATGCATTGCTGCGTTCTTCACATTGCGCTCATGGACAAAGGCAGGGTACTGGCCGTCCGCAGCACGCGTCCTCGGCGGCGCCCATGCGTCCCACAGGCTTCCACCACGTTGGCAGCGGTCGGCAGCATCAAGGGGCCTGGATCATTGGGGAGCGGGAGGGGGCACAATTAGTGAACAGGTATGGATGAAAAAGAGGGTGGGAAAGCAAAGTGAAGGTAAAGACAAGAAGATTGATGTGCAAAGGCAAGGAAAAAAAGGCATTGCTGCAAGGTAAATACCAAAGGAGAGAGGCATGCAAGTTTACGTGTACATGATGGTGCTGTCAAACAAACCCCTTTCCTGCTCAGCATCATGCACATTCTTGCTGACGTCTAAAACGACAAGTTAAGCTATTTCATGTACACAGTGCCTGCACTTGCAGAAGGAAAAGCACTTCATATTTCCAAACACCTCACAAAGCTGAGCAAGAACCTTGCGCATTCTACACATAGGAGAAAATTATCTGATGCAGACACAGGCCTTCTAAAAACATGGCACATTTTGGCTTTGGGAAACTGAAAGGGTTTGACAGCTCTAAATGTACACCTGAAAGAAGCATCTATAAGCAACATCAGTTTTTGAAGTCACTGGAAAATGAAGATTCGAAGGAAAGTTAAAAAGGAGAGGAAAACAGAAACTCAGAAAAGCAAGCACTACTGTGCTGAAACAGTAGAGCATGCACAATTTAGGTGACTGAGGGACTCAGTACTAGTGGAGAAGCTGACTGTACCTATACTTGATTAACACAAAGAACTGAACAGAAAAAGAACAACTTTTAAAAAGGTCAAGCACAAACTAAGACCTTGCTTACTAATTTTGTATACTAAGGCACAATGGTTCATAACATTTACTTCCTAAAAATAAAACCCACAGAAATGCCAGGGACAGTTACAAATGGTCTGTATTGCACTTGGAATAAAGTCCTTCAAGAAAGTATTTTTACTCAGGAGCTGTTAGCTAAAAAACTCTAAGGCTTTAGGCACAAGCATCTCCACCAAAGCAAAAAAGAGAAACAAAAAAAACCTGACACATTTAAATTTTAAAAGACTTTTTAAAAATGGACAATGATCTGTTCACTGTTGTCTATGTTATACTAGGATCTTTCACTGGTGTGTTTTGGGAGAGGCTGATGCAAGGTACAGTCAGGTATCAGAAAAGTGCTTGAAAAAATTATCTCAAACTACTCAAGCAAGGCAATTCCTAAAATGAACGCATCTCTTCAGATAAATGTAAAATTCTCTATTTAATGACACAAATCTAAACAAAGTGGAAACATTGTTTCTCTTCATCTAAAAGGGTCCTGGACAGCCCTCAATTCAAATTCCACATTCTCATGTTCCAGCAAGCCTCGTGCAACACTCCCAGCCCAGTCAGAACAGCCAAGCAGCCAGCAGGAGCTGGAAGATGAAATGTGTTAAGGCAGAGAAGCAGAAAAACATGCAGGATCCACAGCACTGGTAAATGATTAACGCTCAGCCATAGTCCTCCTTTAGAAAAGAGAGAGGATTTATATAAAGGTCATTCATGAGTAAATCCAGAGGTTTGTTTGCTGTGAAATATGCTGTGATAGTGACCCATGAATACTGAACGCTCCAGTCCTCAACACTTCATTGCCTTATTTCCCCATTTCTCTAAGTGGTCACATGAAAGCCACATCCACTAGCAAGAGAAAAATTGTTTTCCCATTTATCTCACAATAAGTGTGGGGGGGAATTCATTAACTGTTATATCCTGCCCCACCTTAGCACAGCAACAATTTCTTGAGAAAAGACTACAATTAGAGAGACACTGATTGCATTTTAGTCTTCCCAGCCCTGCAGCCAATATTCCAAAGCATGGCAGACCAGCACAGTTTTCCTCTACTGAAAATTTTATAGGAATGGAGCAAAATAATAAAAAAAACACCAACCCAAAACTGAACACTAAAATCCTTCCTATCCGGCAAAGTACTTTCTACATTGTGGCACAATTGTTGTTGGCAGCTGCAGCATTAACATTTTAAATCAAAGGAAACATTGACATTAGGAAGGGATCTAAGCTGCAAGATAGCCAGTACAGGCATCTGCCAAGCAGAGCACAGAAACTCATGAGGTCAAGACCTCACTTCTAAACCTCTTCAATCTAACCATCTTAAAAATCTGCAGTCCAAGAGATTTTGGTGTTCTCAACAATTCTTGGCAAACTCTCTCCAAAAGAAGACTATTTTTCTGACAGAAAGTAAAAGATAATTCATGCAGAAACAGCCCAATTAAAGACAGTAGCAGCTGAAAGGAGATTTTGTTAGCAGCACTGAGACACTAAGACTTGAAGACGCAATAGCCAAGTCACAGCCCCTGCAATAAATTTGTATGTTCTGGCAATTAACCTAGCCCCACTTCCCAGCTAGGACAGAATGTAGCTCAATTGCTGACTCAGCTCCAAACTATTGCCTTCTTTCTACAGTTGGATTTGCTGGATTTTCCAGTGAACACATTAAAACCTCTTTGATAGATGTGAACGGCCTTCAACAATGGTATGTCTTTAAGAAACATAAGACAGATGAAGTTCAAGCATTACACTCGTGATTAAAACTTATCACTTGTCAAGGAGTTTCTTTGCTTTATAGCATGCTGGTTTGGGTTACGTGTAGGTGCATTTTATATTCACTCCCACACCTCTATAGAAAGGCTACGTGCTGTGGCAGCTGACATAAAAGCTTTGATTCCTTAACAATGTTAAGAGAGACGGAGCCCAAGTTCTCAATCCTAAATCAGGTGTACCATGACCAAAACTGAAACAGATTGCCTAGAGAGTCCTCTCTGCTTCTGAACAAAAGCAGCAGGGTTTTGGTGAGCAACAGAAGCCTTGCAAACACTAGCAAGAATGCTACCATGAATCAGATACCCAAGAAGAGCTGTTTGGAGCAAGAGTCAAACATTTTCACTGAAGGAAACATACTCAGTTGTAGCACACATCTTGCAATTAGACCAAAAGAACAAAAATAAAACCATATTGAGAATGCTGAAGAATGAAGAAACCACCACCTTTCACCCACCACCATGGAGGGAATCGAGCGATCAACAGGATCTCACCACAGACAAGCACAGATTTCAGATACTAGATAAACCAAGGGCAGAAGAAAGAAAAACGACATTGATCATATGTTCTGATTGAAACATCAATAAAATGCAACACATAAAGCAGAATAACCATCCTGATTCTAATCCAAAATCCATAGAATTAACACACTTTAATCAATAAGATTAATGAAATTACATTCATCACTGCAGTGCTGGAAACCAGTATCATCTACTTTTAAGAGATACTGAGGCAAAGGATGTTCACATATCCAACAATGGCAGAAGGACTTTTTCTTTTGAGGGCTGAAACTGCTTAGGATAAGAGCTTTTGTGTCACAACTCCACTGCTGTTGCTCCTGGAAAGTCTTGTATAAACCAGAGTTATCCTTTTAGGATAAGCTATAGTGCCTCTGAATGCACAAAAAGATGAAAAAATTAAGACTATGTGTGCACAAGTACTGGCATGATATGTCAGCTTGGGTTTTCAAACAGGTTTGCAATACAGAATTACTTCAACAAAAATTATATGCACATTTATCTTCAAATGAATCATCTTCATTTTGAGATACATCCAATCCACAAAAATACTCTGATTACATGAAAAAGCTCTTATCTTCAGCTGGTGTCATTTTCCTCAAGCTCCCATTCCACCCAAGATAATGAAAAAAAAATTGGCTTGCCCATTTCAGAAGGTTCAAAAGATGATTAACAAGGATATTGGTTTAGAGAATTCTGCATTTTCTTAAGAACAGGTGTAAGTCCTTGGGCTCCATGATACCAAACAAATGGTTACAAGGAGCATATGGTAAGTGAGAAGGACCCAGCTCTCTCCAAGACTTGAAAATGCTGTTCATGATGTAATCGTTTCTTCAATCCCTGAAGAATTTATCTTTTGTTTGGCAGTGACTAGACCTGTTGTCTTCACCTCCCCACACTACATTCACAGTAACAAATCAGCTGCATCATCACTAATTTGACTGTCAACTTATATTAAAGATACAAGGATAACAGCTTAAGTGTAGATGAAGAAACAGCAAAAGTAAGCAAGATTCATTTCCCAGCAAAGCACAACATACCACTTCTTGTCTTGCTGGCTGACTCCTGGGCTCCTTGGGAGGTTTTCTATTTCCACTAAGACTGGGGCAGAAGGAACTGCTGTTAGGACAGGTAAGTTTGGCTTTGCATTCCAGTTCTTTGGAGAGAGAATACAAACAAATAAGTTACTACACACACACTAATGAAGTAATGACACATTACACATAGCAAAACATATCTCTGCTTCTCAAACACCAAGTTAAAGCAAGGCTGTCATCTTCCATTACTTCTACGGTGCTGGACACCAGCCTTTTTCAGTACTGCACACAGATGGCAAAAGGCCATCTGATATTGAGTACTCTAATGTTAAAACGAACTAATGTAGTTTCCATCAATATGTGACCCTTTCTGTTGCACGCTGCACTTGAAATGGTTCAGAAAGCAAGACAGGGTCTTTCCAAGCACCAGGACTTAGGTTTTGATACTCAGAAGGAGATTTACTTTACACACAACATCCCTTTTCTGTGTGTAAGTACTGACATACAATACTTATGTGGAAAGTAGGACAGGTGTCTTTGATTTCCTTCTCCAATTCAGAACACACTCAATTTTTGCTAACCACGGATTCTTCAATTTGCAGATGCATTCCTGCCTTTCAGAGAGAAAAAAATCCTGTAACCAGGAATCAGAGGTACTGAGGAATTGTGCCTTTTTTCTTTTTCTCAAGTGTTACTTAGCATATAGAATTAATGTACTTTGTATAAGAATGACTGTCAAAGGTGCTTTGTGTACCTATGAAAATCTATTCATAAACAGCACAGTTTCTATACTACTGGGGTACAGACTATCTTCTTTACTCCAGCTAAATTAACCAATTATCTTGCTTATAAATCAGCATGCAATTCAGCATTTCACTGTAATTTCCAATTGGTCAGTCACCAGATTTCAAGAACAAATAACAAAATCTTCAAATATGCTTTAATACATGAGAACTGCCTTTGAGGAGAATGGGAGTCCTTACTTGTGATCCATTTGTTTGGTTGATCACACTGTTTGCAGCACTGAAAGAGAAGAAGAAATTAAATCAGAATCAGACCAACAAACTACTTCTGCAGTCTGTCAGAACTACAGCAATTTTCAGAAAGAAATACTAAGTACAAATGTTTTTTTTCAAAGCAGTTCTCAAAAGAAAATGTAAAAACTTATGTTTTAGGTCAGCTGCCTCATGCTAGGTAACTAAGGCTAGCACATATTTTTTCATTTGTTCAAGCTGTATTTTATCTGTTATTCATTTATTTTTTCCTCACTCTTTCCTAAACCAGTTCAGTTTGGAAATCTTCCTGATTCAGCAGTAGGGTGAGGCACTTCTAATACAAAAGTTATACAGCTTTAGTTGAACACCTAACAAAATGTGACATTGTTGAAACCTCATCTACGTGCTGCAGATACTGTTTGTTCTGATGTTTCACATCACATAAAGTCCATCTGAAAAATTTAGGAGTTTCTTCTCCATACAGTCTCTAATGGACTGAATTATGGCTGCAGCATCTTAAAAGCAGCCATTTGAAACTATGTGCATGGCAGCTCAGAAGAGCAATAATAATATTATTGAATATTTAATATAGTTAATAAATTAAATAAGACCCATAGCCCTATTCCTGATGATTTCTGAATCTGCAAGAGATATTTCCTATTTTTAACATACTTCAAAGCTTTTAAACCCTTCAGAATAATTATGCATTATGAATCTTATGCAAAGTAAACTTTCTTCCATACTTACAGTCTTCTAAAAAAAAAATGGTTTCAGTTTTCTATGACCCATTAATCTTTTGATGTACAGTCTAGACAATATCTACCAAACCTGGGAAGCTAACATCTCCATCTACTTTATTGACTCTTTACTTAAATACCATAATGGCAAGATCACACAAACCACCCCCTACCCATTTCCCAAATTTATACCTCCTCTGTTGAGACAATGTGGAGGTTTCCACAGATTAGTGTGCATTTAACAAAAATATTAAGGAATGCCTTCTGGGTAGCACACTCCCCTGTGCTGAGTTAACACAATAGAATGGAATGACATACATCTTTCATGATGCATTTCAATTAGCAACACTCAAGTGTAGAGTTTCAGAAATGGCATAGATTGCTCTGGAGACTAACAAAACAGTGCCACACCTAGGTGTAGGATCAGACGACTGCTCTCTTATCAGAAGGAGAAACTGTGTATGAAGTTTCTCTTCCCACTCTCAGAATGACCTAGCAGCATGAAACTTGGAGAGGGCATGACAATGCAGCAGGATGAGAATACTAATTAATTACTCACATTTTTCATGCAGAAGATCTTTAAGAACTTTAATGACACCCAGTTTTGAAGAGTACTTTCCCAATTAAAAACAAACAAAGAAGGACAATACCGAAGATGACAAAGACAAAGAAACCTCCACATTAAAGCAACTGCAGCCTTGTTCTCTGCTGCTACACAGAGAAAATGCATGGCTGTAAGAAGCCTTTCATGATGCTTAACATCCACGAGTATCTATTTAAAAAAAAAAAAAGGCTGCAATTCATCACTGTAATGTTCACAAGCTACCAGGTGAAGTACAGACACCAGAACTGAGTGACTTGGTTCCTTTATTACCAGGAAATTCTTTTCAGTTTAGTGTCCTCTCTTCCCCTAATGAAGTGTATGGAAACTGTATGATTCATATTCACATGAGTATTTCAGCTTGCAACAGGAAATATGAACCTACACATGTAGAAAAAATCCAGGTATAAACAGCCAAAAGGCCTCACTCTTAATGTTGGTCATAAATAACATAGTACACATCTATGAAAAAAAATAAATAAGAAATGCAAGTATAGTACTGAATATAACATGATCAACATATTTATCGTATTGTATTTTCCTTGTCTCTGACACCTCCCTTCTGAAGAAAGGCTGAGGGGGCTGGGTCAAGCTTGGAGAGGAGTAGACTGAGAGGTGACCTCATTAATGTTTACAAATACACAAAGGACAAGTGTCAGAGTCAGGCACTCCTCAGAGATGCTCAATGATATGAAAAGGGGCAATGGGTGCAAGCAGGAGCACACAAGGTTCCATATGAATGCAAGGAAAAAATTTTTCACTGTGAGGGTTACAAAACACCAGAACAGGTTGCCCAGAGAGGTTGTGTGGTCTCTTTCTCTGAAGACATTGAAAACCTGCCTGGATGTGCTCCTCTGTGACCTACTCTAGGTGATCTCTCAAGGTCCCTTCCAGCCCCTAACGTTCTGTGATTCACCTGATTACGTATTTCAGTCACATAGCCAGAGTGGGCAGATCTCAGAAAGAAGAGATTGTCACATGCTTTAATCTAATTTTACACAGCATCACACAGAACTATCATTCATATACAGCAAGAATCATAACAGAAGAAGTTTGGTTATGACTAGCTAGTAAAGAAGTCTGGCAAAATCTTCCATGTGACATCAACACAGGAACTTTGCTTTGAACAGTAATTTATGTAAAGCAAACAAAACCCACAGCAAAATCACAGTTAAGAGGTTAATGCTCCCTACATTTAACTAATCATATAACCACCTCCTGCAGACATGTGTTCAAGTACAGATGGTAAACATCAAAGAAATATTGATATTGGAATGCATCTTACCTTGTGTCTTCGAGCTTAGCAGCATGTGCTACAAAAATAAAAGCAGTAATTAAAATTTAATTAGCAATTAGGTTAGCAGTTAAATATTACGTGTATTATTAATTAAAAGTCTAGCATTACCTAAAAGTAGTCAACTAAAAGAGCAAAATCTGCACTTCATGTATAACATGTGAAAAATAAAATTATAAATTGGAAAAATGAAATAACCTGAAGAGCAAACTAGAGTCAAATTTAAGCAAGCATCTGAAAGTACACACGAGGGTCAGGTCTGACCTGTGTAAGAGTAAGAGATCGAGAACCACACACCATTACAACCACCAAAAGTGTCACAATCTTCAGGTTGTGACAGAGTGCAACTTATAAGAGTAAGAAAAACTCTGACAGAAATGTCAAACTTGATGCATAAATTTAAAATATTATCATGAATACATCGCTGTTCCCTGGACCCATTTGTCATCTTTATACAGACACCTATTGTGCTATAGTCATGGGTGTTTTACCTGTCAGGCAAGCTAGAATAATATGCTTTGGCCAGATGCTTTTCCTGATAAATACATGTAGTCTCACACAACAGTCAAAGAAAACCTTACTTTGAAAACTCAAGAGAAAGACACTCAGCTACAGAAGAATCTTTACCTTTAAAGGATATTATTACTTGATTCCCACAGTGGATTATACCTCCCAGAAAGAAAGGTCATTTACCTTTCATTTGCAGTGTTCGTCTTGAATATCTCTTGCTGGGCCTTCTTTCAAAGGATGCTGATCTCCTGGCTTTGTTGGTCTTCGTGGTTTGATATTCTGTTTTCCCACTAACAATGTCATGTAGAAGCATAAAACAATGGAATAAGTAACTTATTTTTAATGACAAAATAGAGACACTACTAATCAAAACATCACACTTCTATTTTAAATTCATAGCTTAACAATGGGATCTCAGTTCTGTTCAAAAATCCCAACCCTAACACCTCAGAAGGCCTTTCACAAAAAAAAGGAAGTTTTGCAAACATCCCATTTTCACCCCATCTTCTCAAGACAGAAGGCTAAAGCAATGACTACTGAAACATTAAGCTGCTGAAAACACACATTTGCTGTTTGCATATTTCTGTGATCACAGTTCAGGCAGTTTGGGAGAGGCTGAAAATGCTAGAGGCGAGTAAAGCTTAAGGTATGTTGTCAAAGGTCATAGAGAAGAATGACAATGGGACTAAAATCCAGCACCTAGAAGGTCTAGGTACTAGGCAAGCCTTCTTCCTCCAGATTTGGCCAGACTGCCACCAAGACAGTAGAAGCTACCTATTCTGCTGACTCCTTGGTGTCACTGATCCATCCTGAAGCAGACTAGATTGCCACAGATGCTGGAAATGGAAGCAAAGAGATGCCGGAGCATTTCTCCTACAAAGACAGGCTGTGAGACTTGGGGCTGTTCAGCCTGGAGAAAGCTCTGGGGAGAACTTATAGGTGCATTTCCACACCTGAAGGGGACCTACAAGAAGGCTGGAGAAGGACTGTCTAGAAGGGCTTGTAGGGGGCAATAATTTTAAACTGGAGCAGGGTAGATTTAGGTTAGATATAAGGAGGAAGTTCTTTACAATGAGAATGGTGAAACACTGAAACAGGTTGCCCAAATATGTGATTGAGGCCCCATACCTAGAGGCATTCATAGTCAAACTTGATGGTGCCCTGAGCAACCTGATCTAGTCAGAGGTGTCCCCTTTCACTGCAGGGGGGTTTGACAAGATGACCTTCAAGGGTCCCTTCCAACCTGACACAATGTGATTCAAAGTATATGCATAGTGCCTGGGATCACAGCCCACTCCCTTTCATACGTTCTCATCAATTCCAGTGGAGCAATTGACAGACTAGTCTGGGACCTCAAGCCATTTGGAAGGCTGTTAAATGCACCAGTAGTGCCTAACATGAAATAGGCATTGTCTTAGACTTTTGAAGCTCTGTCATCACACAAACAGTCAGGAATTCAGGAAGCAAAAGACTTGCAGTGTCCAAAAACTGCAGCTCAATCATCCATCCTCTATGATTCATTTGAAAAAAGAGTGGTGTTTCAAGGTGAAGTGATCTACAAAACACAGTACACTATAAATGCTACGTAAGGAACATGAACCTTGAAAATTTACTGGTTTCCTACTGCACAGACCACAATAACTTAAGTATTAATTGGAAAATGCAAGGGGAAAATCCATACAGTTTAATAAAATTGATAATGCTACCCACTTAAGCTTGCAGGTTTCACTGCTTTGTACGTCTTAGATGAGGGGTCCTCAAACTACGGCTCGCAGGCTGGATGCAGCCCCCCAGGGTCCTCAGTCGGGGGTTGTGGGGGAAACCAAGCAGCCGCTTCCTGCCACTTAATGCACTGGCTGGCCTCCACAGCCCACCAGCACCAGCTGGGACTGGCCTGGAACCAAACTATAGTCCGGCCCCAACACTACTGGGCTAGAATCAAACTATAGTCCAGTCCCCAACACTACTAGGCTAGAACCAAACTACAGTCCAGCCCCCAACACTACTAGGCTAGAACCAAACTATAGTCCGGCCCCGACACTACTGGGCTAGAACCAAACTATAGTCCGGCCCCGACACTACTGGGCTAGAACAGAACTATAGTCCGGCCCCGACACTACTGGGCTAGAACAGAACTATAGTCCGGCCCCGACACTACTGGGCTAGAACCAAACTATAGTCCAGCCCCCGACACTACTGAGCTAGAACCAAACTATAGTCCAGTCCCCAACACTACTAGGCTAGAACCAAACTACAGTCCAGCCCCCAACACTACTAGGCTAGAACCAAACTATAGTCCGGCCCCGACACTACTGGGCTAGAACAGAACTATAGTCCGGCCCCGACACTACTGGGCTAGAACCAAACTATAGTCCAGCCCCCGACACTACTGAGCTAGAACCAAACTATAGTCCAGCCCCCAACACTACTGGGCTAGAACCAAACTATAGTCCAGCCCCCGACACTACTGGGCTGGAACCAAACTATAGTCCGGCCCCGACAGCGTCTGAGGGACAGAGAACCGGGCCCCTGTTTAAAACGTTTGAGGACCACTGTCTTAGATGAACAAATACCAAGTTCTGTCCTGTCTGCATGCATAACCCAAGAAAAGCAGTAAGTAAAAGCAGATACGTGCCAAATGACAGATGACACTGACCTGTACCGGAACCGGGATCCTAACCGAATGAAGCTCGACCGACTGGAGCCTTTTTGGACAGGACCTCGGAGCCGGAAGAAGGCATGATGTTCCACTGCACATTTCCACAAGTGTTTGCAGGCTTTGGGGTGATCCAGTCTAAAGACAAAAGTGTGCTCCTGCTCTTTTCCCTTAAAGCACAAACGGCACACCGACGATTTACAAGGGGCTTGAGTAAGTCAAAGCTACAATTCAATGCCAGCCAAATAAAATTTTATAGTGTTATTTACAAATACCAGAAAGTATGCTCAAAAAAAATTTTAGGCAGAAAACTCAAGTTTTTCTGAAGCTTCTCAAGCTTTCTGTCATTACAACAGGAAGATACTTCTCAGTGAGGCCAACACAGTCTCACTTTCAGATCTGATCTCCTCAAATTGCCAATGCTCACATTTTTATTATCTCAGCTCTGAACAACTTCTTCCCATGGGAACCTTTCTGGCACCTGCTTGAGGAGTTCATTCCACTACACAAGTTTCACAAGGTATTTCCCTTTTACAACAGTGTCAGAAAAATAAGTCATTGAACCCATATCTCTTAATCTCTTCATTCCCCTCCTCATCAAGTCACAATAAAAAAAAAATGCAAAGGGACCACATAAATTCTCAAAAGTTAAATATAAAGAAGGACATCAAGACTGAGATATAACTAAACAGATAGTTATCTACCTGTTCATCATCCTCAACAACAACTAGAGTGAGTTTGTTTTTCTTGAAGTCAAGCCTTGTTATCTTTGGCCTGCAAGAACAGAAAAAGCAGATTATGTCTCAGTCTTAGTAACTCACTGACAAGTATGTTGATAGTGGAGGGACAAGATGAACAGATAACATTTCTGCTACAAAGAGAGTGTTTTTCTGAGCAGATTACAAAATTGGACTGAAGTAACCCAAAAGCACTATCAATATGATGAAATACACCTAAACATGTACCTACTTATTCTTGGTATACACTTTTGAAAGACTAGTAGGAGTCACAGAATAAAACACTTTAAAATGCATACATTTCTGTGTACCCAGACATGCTACCTAGAAGGTTCTTCAACTCGTGTTTCACACAATACAAAGCCCTGCAGATTTTCATGAGAATGCTTCTAAGAAACCATGAGGAGTTATTGACAGATAAAGAAGCACACCTTCATAAAAAATGAAGGAAGCTCTCTATCTCCTGAATACATATTGGTCTGATTTGGAAGCGTGTATGTGAGGTTTGTGTGTTTGTTTTCAACTAGCCGTTGGTGATGGGCAGAAAGGGACATTTCTGCCCTTTACTGGGCACAAAAAGACATCATCTTGATAAAAAACTTGTCTAGATGACACTGTATTTAAACTGCACTAGTACTATTGCTTCTGCTTCTCTTCCAACAATAAAGTGGAACACTTGGCTAGAATTCCTGAAGTCATTTCATTGACTGGGTGCATACTTGCTTTCCCAAGGAAACAAGTGTAAAATACAACAAGAAGTACTCAATAAAAACAAACCAGAAACCTACCAAACACACACACGCCAACAAAAATATCCAAAACAAAGCTCCAAACAACTCAAACCAACCAAACAAAAAACATCCTAAAGTTAGTCTGTCTTTTACTTGCCACTAGCATGCTGCACTTACACAGCCTACTAACCTATTGACAAAGAATGCTATAAACCCCAGAAAGAATATTTTTGGACACAATGAAAATACTCACAGGCTATGGAGTATTTCTGCAGATACCTAGTACTCAGTGCTCTCATATGCAAAACAAATGTGTTTTTGGCCAGATCAAAAGGAAAAAGACTGTGAAAATCTAAAATGTATTTTACCATACAATCAGAAAGCTTACCAGAAAAATAAACCAATCTTTGTGTCTCCTTCAAAGACAAGAACTCCTGTAGGTGTTAATCCCAGGCTGTAGTCATTGCCGTCTCTTGCCTAATTGCCACAAAATAAAAATTATGTTCATCTTGGTGTTTGACCCTTTAATCAAATTACCCAGTGGCTCATGCATTTCATTTTCCCAGTGTTTAAATTAAACACATATCTGCTTGTTTTATATGCCAAAACTCTCATGTTTCATGACCTTATGCAATGGATTTTTCTGGTTTGCAACCTTTCAATATGGATGACTGAAATGGAAAATTAAAGTTTCTTGACTTGTCTGTACAATAAGGCCTTCCTTGTGCAGTTCCTTCTACACAGGAGATGTATTTTGACTTGTAGCTTTTCAGCTAGTAACTGACTGGATCCCAGCCAATTTAAATTTAATTACTATGATCTCCACATCGCTCTCTGTCTAAATACAAACCCTAGTACACACTGCCATACCAATCACGTATTTAACACAGAGCAGATATGTTTGGACTGAAGTTATACCTTCAAGAAATGTGTAATATAAAGTGGAATGTTAAGGCAAAGCCTTATCACTTGTTACACAGTTCAGATGAGAACAACACTCCTTTTTTCCCCCCCTCAAAGCAAAACCCGTGTTGAAATACAGAACAAAGCAAACATTATAATTTCCAAAGGTCATCATGCTGTGGTTAAACATACCTTGACTATATGCATGTCTACACCATACATTTCCAGCCACTTAGCTTTGTTTAAGTAGTTAGTTTCAGCCTGTGCTGGTGTTTGCCCCCTGAAATAAAGTTTTTTGCTGTTAGGTAGATGCCTGAAAAAGCGCAGAAAGGCGAAACTGGTACATGAGGAAAAGATGAAAAGAAATTCCTGAACATTTGTGAAAAACCCAAACACTGTTGATGCTTTTTTCTTTCACAAACATTAAGATCACTTCTCTATGTTTTAATCTGAAACCACTGCTACCAAAATAATTGCATCTCAAGATTCTGTACCTCATCATTTTATTCAGGCTTTTAAAAAGCTTCATTTTTCACATTACACTCTCTTAACAAAATATGCCAGAACCATAATAGAATTCAGTTTCTGAGCAAGACCAGAGAAGAAGCATCAGCAGCACCTTTTTAATACAGTCCCTTCATAGAAAAGTAAGTGCAAAGAGCTGGTTAGCATGCACTGGAAGACATAGTACCTGCATTCCTTCCACTTCTCAAAAATGGCCAGTTCCATCTCTTCAGTCTGAGTGGGAACAAACCTGAATTCAGACACCAGTTCAGGGACATGTTCAGCAGGATCATAGTCTCCAAGTTCAGCTACAAAAGAAGAGCACTGTCAAGCAATATACCTAGCAAACACAGTGGATAGTTAACAGGAATTTTTGCATATATTTCTAGTTCATCTAAAATAGTAAATTTCTCTTTGCCTTCCTCCTTCTCCAGTCCTTCAAGATTTGAAGCATCACCTTTTTTTGACAAGGTAATTATGGACACCAAACAAATGGTCATGCTGTCTGTGCAAAAGTTTTGCATTAAGGCTTACAAAGTGCTATTGATATAACCTTATTAAGCCTCCCAAAAGGTTATAAACATTCTTGAATTTCACCTTTTTACTTTCTTGCAGAGTTTAACATTTTTATCCCTGAAGTATTTACTGAGATTCTGACTGACTGAAGTTAAAACAGAATTTTCCATTAATTAAAACAAAATCTCTTGAGACTGCAAAAACCAAAACCAGTTCAGACACTTTTATAAACTTGTCCATTCCAAAAATTCTGGGCTTATGACTATAAATCCCCCTGTCCTGCTAAAGCTACTCTGGGTAAGTGCACAAACATGCAGCTGTTATTTGTCGCTCTCCTTTTCCTCTAAGAACATAAAAAAATGCCCTCCTGGGTCAGTCAAATGGCTCATCTAGTCCATGGCTGCAAACTCAACAGATGCAACAAGAGATGCCATTTAGAGAGCATACTGGAACGTACTAGTCAGTGGCTGTGCTACATGAGAGGTACAACCTTCTTTGTCCACAGATGCTAAGGCCAGCTTTCAGAGACTGATGTATACCCAAAATGCTGAAACTTCACAGAATCACAGAGTATTAGAAGTTGGAAGGCACCTCCAGAGATCATAAAGTCCAACAGCCCTGCCAAAGACTACCTGCATCCAGGCAAGTTTTGAAAGTCTTCTCTGGAGACTCCACAAACTCTCTGGGCAGCCTATTTCAGTGCTCTGTCACCCTCACTATAAAGAAGCTTCTCCTCATGTTGAGGTGAAACCTTCTATGTTCAAGCTTGTAAATTACACTTAGAAATCTTTATAGAGCATCCTAATTTTCAGAATCACTAAGCATTTGCTCCTCCCACTCATTTCAAGTGCCTTCTTAATTTTCAGCTAGTGTAAAAAAAATAGGAATAATTCTAACTTAGACTTTGGGCATCTGATACAGGCCAATAAACATTGTTTTTCTACACAGATGTTTGGGAAGATCTGGAGAAGCCAAATACACAGGGAGTATTCCACAGGGGCAGAAACTACCTATGATCTAAAAACCCTGTTTCTTGGATTTCCGAACACTGCAGGCACAACAATAGTTTCCCATACCGCCCCCTTCTCTTTTTTTGTTCTCTTTTTTCTTTTTAAATGCTGACTGAGGAAGTCGGTAGTTCTGTAATAATTTACTCCCACTAAAACGCCTGCCTCTGCTGAAAGGAATGCTGTCAAACCCAGTTTAGGTTCCAGCTGATTTAAATAAAAGTACACAGCTGTCAGAGTAAGATTAAAGTGCTGCTAAAGGTCTCATTGTAGAGAGAGGAAAGAAGAGACCAACACAAAAAGCCATGGATATATGGCCTAATTAGATCACTTTGTTTCACCAAAAACTTGTTTACTGAACAAGTAAACAAGATACTGAACTGTATCTTAAGGATCTAACAAAGCCAATACTCTTAACTATGGAATGTATTCTAACTGGTTTTCTTCTGCACAAAAAGGCAAGTATTTGTACAGTCTAATTCCAACCCTCCATACCTACAGATGATTAGGACCATTAGAAGTTCCTGCCTAAAGAACAAAATGAGTTTTCAAAACATCTGTAAGACAAAGTTTCACTAACTCAGTCCTGCTACCTAACTCATGCAAAGTACAATAGTGCATTGCTTTATAAAAGGAATGTTGTGCACAGATTCTGTGCAGCACAAACATAGGGCACATTTCCAAATTCCCTCTACATCAGAGGACTCTACAACAGCTGCACAGCAGAGGTTCTGAGATTTTCTGTAGACTCAGCCCAGGTTAAATAAGGCCGTACAGCTATATCCTCCAAAAAGGATCCAAAATCCTCCTCTAGCAGACATTCCAAATACTTGAAGCCTCCTCTCTATTTTCTGAGTTCCCCTGCTTGAAACCATAGCAAACTTCACACTAAGACCACACTCTCTGCCAAAAAAGACTGAAGACATTGGCCATGACGATCACTCATATGCAACTTCTGCAAGCAACAGCTATCAGAGCAGTCATGGATGCTGGAATGTCAGCTGGAACCAAAAGCTAAAAGGCAACTCTTTAATAAGTCTCAGATGAGTTAAGCATAGTGCTACAGAGCTGAGAAAAAAATATATAGCCAACTTTTTTTGTGAGGAAGGATTTAAAATACCAACAAGTGATATTTGACAGTAAATGCGTAAGTGAAAGTTCAAGACGTGGAACACTAACATGTTTCTACAAACAAGCTGAAGTCAAAAGCTGGTAGTTTTATACACAGGACTTTTCAGTTAAGTGTACAACCAAAACAATTTTTCCAAAAACACATGGTAGAAACTACACAATGGAAACTAAAAAAAGTGAACTGTGTTACTACATCAAAGCAATTCAGGAAGTCTGCAGACTTTGTATCTTGTGTGAAAGTGGACAGGTTTGCACACAAGCACCTGAGAAAACAAGTTTAGGGCAAAGCTGTTTATGTTTCTCCTTGCTCTGTTTCCTGAGGAATCAAGTAATTTTCAGGTTCTGCTCACAGCAAAATTACAGTCAAAAAGAGCTGTGTTTCACACACAGAATCTATTTTCTATTTAGCAAGGACAGGCTAAAAAGAAGCAATGAAAGTTCACACAAAGCTGTTCGTGCAACTTCATTCCCTGCTCAGATCTACTCACCTTGCATGTTATAAGCTGCCAACTGAACAGCTGTGTCAAAAGGACATTCCAATCTGCCATGAGAAAAATGCATTATCAAAACCTTAGATGACACTATTTAGCAGACAACTCAACTGACAACAAGAAACTCAATGTTTGGGATAGAGTGAGAACAGATTAGTAGATGTTCAGGAAATTAACAAGAGAGAAACACTGCATTACTTTAGCATTCCTCTGCTGCTATTCATGCATAGAAAACTTATACTTCAGGAAAAACCTAGCAAAACTTAATAATTATCCAAATATAAGTTCAATAAATCCTACGCTAAATATGCTGTAATAGTTTTAAATTATCTTTAATTAGGATGTTTATTTAATAAATTATGTTTATTAGGAATACATACTTTCCAGTAAGAATATCCAGCTTCAGCTGCAGCACAAATAAATACCTGTAGAATTAAATAAGAAAAGTCATGATTAATACTTCCAATGTGTCACTTAGATGACAGGAAGAAGTTAGAGACTGACAAATAAAAATGTTTTCTATGTTTTTTCACATGGGTTTTCGAGGCTGAACAAACTGCCTTGTTGTCTTCCCAGGCTTTGCATGTGTTGCACACATTTTAAATCAAGTAAACTCCAAACTAGAAGTTGTCACAAGCTGAACTGCAGTATTGCATGGCAAAGAAATAAGATACTTAAGACTCTTTTTTTTTCTCTTTTAACTCTACTTTGACAAAGAACTATTGTATCTTCCACATCATCTTCATTATTCAGACATATTGATCTCCTAAGAGAATGAGTATTTTAAAGTCTCTCAAGAATAAGTGTTTCTAACATGGATTGTTAGTTAAAATCTAACCCAGAAAGCTGACTACAAAGTGACAAAAAAATGCCCAGTAGGCTGCAGCGTTTTCAACTTGTTTATTCTTCAGAGCCAGCTTTCCTTCATTCATTGCCTTGCTTATTATGTACTCCTCTTGCTTAGAAACTGGGTAAATATTGAATGCAAAGCTCCTATCCCTTTGGCGTGCAACACCAATCCTTCCGATTCAATGCCCACAGAGTGTAACCCTCTTGTTCCATGATGGTACACAGCTTTCCTTTAACAAGAGCAGACATCTTATCATCCACAACACTGGCATCCACGACGGCACCCAGTTTGAATTTTACCTCAGGCAAACAGAAGCCTTATGCATCAAGTCAAAGGCAACGCTTCTGTTCCAACATGTGCCTATGTCTCCTCATACGCACACACATCAACATGAAACAGATGGAGACATTTTTCCTACAGGTCCCTTGGAAATCCACAATTACTTTGTGAAACCAGTTAGTATCCAAAGCATTTTGAACACCAGCCATACAAGGTGAATAATTTTATTTGGTACTGACCCTAGATATCAAAAGAATGAGCACTGGCCTCCACTGTGCAGTGGGTGTGACCAGTCTGTGTTTATCAGCCACATAACACTTGCAAACAATTCAAGCATACTTTCCATGCTTAGCTGCATTACATGACCTCTGGTGGCATCAGATGGGAAGCTGACAGAAAACGTGTGCAAGCTGCACCTCTGGAAGCTCAAAAGTGGCTGCAGCTAGGTGTCCTGCTGTGTGAAGAAACAGGGAAATCCCCACAAAGCCCCTGATGATGACACCTATAGCCCACAGAGCAGAGCTCCCTTTCCCACTGCTTCTTTAAGGTGCAAAATTGTTAAGACAGAAGAAAGACTTACTGCTCTCCTCTTCTGGAGGATTAGCTAAGCAGACAGACAGGGTTTAGAAGCCCTCAGGTTTCAGGTCTGCCCTGATAAAACCTGTAATGCCAGGTTGGACTGGCAGTAATCAGACGAGATGGATGATAGTGTTTCACAGGGATAGATACAGATGTAGGTCTGAATTTTGCCTGTGGTTACTATTTTTGAAGACAGCTGTTTATCCAAGAACATGAATGGGGAGGCAAAACATTCTTCTAAGATCAGCAGGAAAGCATTAAAGAAGAGCAGTTATAACATTGTTTCCACAAGGAAATGAAGCTGTACAGCATACATATGGCTGAAAGAGGTAATGCTGCTGTAATCTTCCTGGTAGTGCTGTAAGGGATTTGGCTGAAGTGTGGATTGGAGATCTACACAGACATAAACCTGAGAAACAAAGGTACCCCACCTTCTTACAAGTGGTTGTGTCTGGCAAATGAAGTCTCTGCAGCTATCCAGAAAACCAAACAATTTTGTCCTCTCTCCAAAAGAGATCATCAAGAGTTGCAATGATACAAAGAAATGTTGTTTTCACAGCAGATTTATACTACTGACAGGTGGCAAAGCAATCCAAGTATGTTTCAGTCCAACATGAAATGCAGCATTATGAAGGAATCTGAAATGCTTTAAGCAGAAGAACCTGCTGCTCACTGATACTACAGTCACACACATACAGTACTGTCAACTCACATCTCAACATGAAAGTAAAACACTATTCTTCCTTTCTGCAAGCTCTGCAAAGACTACAGAAGAATCTATGCCAACTGAACTGCTAAAGAAAATTTTAACTTGGAATTCAACACTTTTCTGGCTAAAGAGACAGATCTCCACATATGGCTGAAACTAAAAGCAACAAACGATGTCTACTCCCTTAGTCAAAACCTCTGTCCATTGCATAAGCTGTTCAGATCAGCAGCCAGAATTGCCTAATGAAAGCCAGTGCAACAAGTAAATACACATATTTCTCTATATTAGAGTCAATTTACTTCATGAAAGTTAGCTTAGAAACATTTACAAAAAGGTAAGCCAGGAGCTCTAAGAAATTCTCAAAATATCACACAACTCTTCGAATAAGTAGCACAAAAAGCATTTTCCCAGCTTTATACGGGTGTCTTACACAAAATCTCTCTTACCTTGTTAGCTCCTCACGTAGATTGTTGGGCTCTGATGAATAAAACTTCACACGAAAATGCAAACAATATGGTGGGCCAACTGCAAGGCAAAATTCAAAAGAGCAGTAACAATTAGTGCATGAAACAAATTTTTTATCACACAACCACATCACTAAACTCTGTCCTACCACAAGGTCAGAATTCCCTTGTGACAGAGAAATGCATGAAGAACACCAAAGGTGAAAGGATGCTTAAAATATATGCACAAAATAATTTATATGTTGCAAGTCAATCCAACAGTCATATCACATTAAGTTGAGTCACCCTGACAGGAGCATAGAAATCCAGTTTAATCCCTGTATCTGAGGTCTCTACTCATCACTGGGAAAGCTATGCATCTTGGCTCTGCAGTTTGCCACACCCCCAGGTACTCTGTTGGTCTCTGCAATGCCTTCTAGGGCCTCTAGGAAATACCCACTGCTGATAATTCAGGTCCCTTTATTCCACAGAAGTTTAGACATATCTAGGGGAGATTTAACAGATCCTTCTGTAGAAGAATCATCTTTTTTGGAAAACAAAGAGTTAATTCAGCAAAAGAATGAATTAAGTGCTTTTAAAAAGTGCAGCACTCTGCTGATTCTTCCATCTGACCAGAGGAATTTTCTCTCTCTCAGTGTTTACAAAACCTTTGTTGTATTAACACAGCACCAAAAATCCCTGAAGACTTCACAGTGGAGAGCAAGGAAGCCGCTAAACAAAAATCAGCTGACATTATAGTTTACCAAACATGCAGCACTGAAACCACTAGACCACACTAAATCCTTGCACAGCAGGTAAGAACTTGGTGGACTAAACCGTGGTGCCCCAAGGGATGGAGACTCTAAGACAAGTTTTCCTATAGTCAGGATAATGGTCTATAACACTAACGCATCTTCAGCTGTCTTGACTGCATTTAAACTATAATTAATGAGCATCTAACATGTTTAATTAAGGATACTACACTAAAGTAATATGAGCTGCAGAGCGAAGAGGTCATTAAACAATCAGCAGCACCATGCCGGGTTTTTGTCACTAGGTCTTGTCACCCCTCACAGGACACTGCCCTGTTGCTCCCCCTACTTTCAACTCCCTGTTGTCTCTTGTATGTTCAATATAAGATCCCAAAAGAAAACAGAAAGGACACTTACTTTTAACTTGCTTTTTAATGCTTTTTGTGTTGTCCAACCAATGCTGAAAAATAAATTACTTTCATTGAATTATCACAGAGAAATCTCATAGCAAGAAAAAAAAACCAACCCTATTAATCACTGAAGACCATCTTGAAGTAACAAGCAGTTTATCAGAACAATCTAATCCAAATCCTTCATAATTCACAGCTCTCTCTCAAAAAAAAAACACTTTATGCATTACAAATGATCAGTTTTGAGCAACAGAAACATCCTGTAGTACCTTATATAATGCCAATTCCCAAGAAAACATTATCTATTTAAAAAATAAATAACATGAAGTCACTGTAATTACTAAATTTTTCATTCTGTGCAGACAAACAATTCACACATTAGTAGGTCAGTGACAGAGAGGCATAAATCACGTGGCAACTCTGGAACTCAGATGTTTATATGTCTACTTGGGGTGGAAGAAGAGAGACAAAATAAACACTGCTGACTTTCAGACATTTTCTTTACATGACTCAAGCATAGCAACAGCAAAGCTGCCCCCGTCCAAACAGAAGGGTCGTCTCTACCTAATTCTCCAAAATCTATTCACATAGACATTTTAGCAGTTGTCACATAGGAGGAGAGAAGTTACTGCCTCACCTACTAATGTTAATTATAAGTTATACATTAGATGTGAAGCAAAAGAAGGGTTTCACTTATATTGCATACAACAGCATGTGAAAATTAAGAGGAACACCTACAGGCATACGATGTGTTCTGTAAAATAACTGCATATACTCCATGGCTGAAGAGTTTATATCAGAATTAAAGCTGGAAAGCTAACAGAGAGCTAGCGGAAGAGACCTACTTCCAAGTGCTGTGCAGAGTGAACAGCTCCCTCCACCAAGGGCGGTGACTTGGTTCAGCAGGGAACGCACACCCTCCTCAGCTTAACCATACTGACTCAACAGCAGAAGCTAACTACCTAGCACACCACATCCTTGCATGCTTCACAATGCCCAGGTTACACCACCTTGTTTGATCAGTCCTAAATGTCACCTTGCAACTAATGCAGATGAATTATACACTTAGCTATACTTTTTTTGCTAAACTATATGCCATAGAGTTCACAGTGGGGCCCATAGAGGACAGAAATGCAATAGGGGAATGAGAAAGAACCGGTATTTTCAGGTTGCAATGCCAAGCGCAAACACATTCCTGTCTCCAGAGCAGCCCTGCCTTCTGCAGAGAGTGCGTAAAGTCAGCCTGTAATACAGCCAGGACATGTACTGATTGATATATTAGCTGCAGATCATAACAACTGAACCATCCACTTCTGCTGTTCACACAATGGCAAGTACTTCGGTACCTATTAAAACAAAGTAGCTACAGAATACTGAAATGTATCTAATATATTTCTTAAATACAGCTGAAAGTTCAAGAAAGAACAAAGCAAATATGTCAACTTTGCTTACACTACCATAGAGTTGAGCAATCATATTTTTTTTGGTCAAGAAAATTATATAATCACACTTTCTCTTTTGCAAACTTACTGTAAGAGACAATTTACTTACTACTTCCTTTACCATTAAAAAAACCCATACAAAGCACCCACTTGGAGGTTTGCAGGTGATTTAGATACAAGAATAGCAGAGAGTCATTTGCAGGCTCCAGGACTGGTTGTGCACGTCTGTTTCATCTCCCTCCTGTTTTCTCTCATCTCCTCCACATTCCATGGGAAGGCAACTGAGAGGCCCGCGACAGGCACTGATAGTGTTTGCTTCTCTCTGCTCAGCTGCCTACAGGACCTCTTGTACCTTACCAAACACTAAGGGTGCACATCGAAGAAGGGAAGCAGAACTGCTTTTAAGCAGAGGGGAGAACTGCCCCATCAAAAACACCCTCAAACATGCACATGCATGGACACACACAGAGACATCAGGACACCTAAGATTTATTCCAAGTGATTAAAATGGAATTCAAGTGGACCTGGCAAAAAGGTTACATTTTGATGAGAGTTTGCTCAGCACAGTCTACTGCTGAAATCCAGAGATAAAAGTTTGTTAAACAAAAACAACATGAACAGACTACTGCAAGTCCTTATTAAAACAGTTTGCTAGTCAGAATTTAAAACCAATCAACCAAAACTCCCCCACCTCCCCCAAATCTAGCAACAGTTCAAGGAGATTGTCTAAACATGAGGTTCTTTTACAAGATGGTGAGGCTAAAACTGCTACTGCTACTATGTGCATATTTCAAGCAACGCTAAGCAAGTAAAATTCAATTTCAAGCACTACATTAGAGAAAACTGAGTAACAAAACAATATGTTGTACAATTCCAGCACAAGAAGGAAGAGTAAGCATTTGATGCCTGCAAACCAGTAGGTTAAAATTAGAAATCTGCCACCTGCTAAGTGTTCAGTGCCTTCTTACCAGAAACAAGTCGCCAGCATTGCTAGAGGAAAAGCCCAATAACCCAACAAGCAGACGGTAAACTTCATCTTTTGTGCCAGACTGAAGCAAAGTTTCCTTGGCTTCCAGACCAAGTCTGATGGTGGATGAAAAATTCCTTTTCCCCATCTCATGCCCCTTACTTGGGGAGAGAGGGAACAATCTGTTCCTAACCGTCAGAATAGTAATGAAGAAATCACATGAAAATGACAATTTTTTCACTTTACTAATTGCTTCAAAAGCCTCTTTAAATAAGCTAATATTTGAATTCTAAATATTAGGAAGCATCTCTATTATCTGGGCTTCCCTCACTCTCCAATACATCATAAATTCAAACATCTAAATACCTAATCACATCATCTGCTCAATAGAAGGAAAAAAACCCTATTCAGCTATTCAATTGTTCAAAACTAATCTACTGAAAACTCACTTTTAGTTAAAAGAAGCAGCACATTTCTTTTTTTATTAACTACACATTGTTAGTTTGCCAGTGTTTCTTAATACCATCAGGTGCAACTAACTAGTAAGGCAATATACTTCATTTAAATCTGGCAGCACAAAGATTACCTCCTTCAGAGCCAGTGGACAATGCCATCCACAGTCAGGGACTGGATTTTTACTCTGTTTATTTAACAAATCTCCTGAATAATCTTTGACAGGTCACTTGATTAGTCTCTGTCTTTGTTTCCAGCTGCAGATTGGGTTTCTGCTAGGATATGCCAGCTCCTCTTTGCAAGAACGGCTGCCATAACAACAGCTCTTCATTTCTTAAAGCAATTATCTCTGGCTGTTCTGTTCAGCTTTTCTGGCAAAATGCAATCTTTTCTGCTTCAGAGTGTATCATTAAAGTCCAGTTTAAACAGACTGTTATCTCTGCTCTGCCTCTCTTCAGTCACACATAGTTAAGAAAAGGAAGCAAACTAAATTCAAAATGGCTTGTAGCTGGTAGATAGTGCTGTATCAAATACTCAATCAGGTGCTGTCTGGACTGGAAGTAACAATTTGCTGGAATAAAAGGAAGCTACGAGCCACTGATGTAGCAGAAAATATTAACTCTTATTCTTCCATTTCAATGTGGAATGGCATTTTGCTAACAGAAGAGAAAACAGATTTACCATACAGGTCATTTCACCAGTTAGAAGTAACCCACTGTGGATTCTTACAATATTCTGGAGGCAAATGGAAATACTTCAGTAGTCATATGACAAAAATTGAGTTAGGACACCTGAAACGTACAGATTACTTTTGCCCTGAAGCAAAAAGATAAATGCAATGGAGTAATTCACTGTCAGTATTCAATATCCTGGACTGCACATGCTTAGCACAGCAAACACGACTTTTATGAATACAGACTAGTATGCAAGGAGCTCTTTTCTCAGCACAGCTCTAAATGATATCCCTCTGTTAGTGTAATGATTTTTCTGCTCCTTGGGACTAAATGCCTCTGTCCTGCACGAGGTTTAAGACCACTTTCATGACTGGGAACTGCCACCCATCAGCAACTAACCCTGCCAGCCATGAAGTTTGCTTCAAATGCTGCACACAAGTTATTTTCTCCAAAGAGAATGTTCCCTACAATTACAAGCTAAGCACAAAACTCCATCACATTCTAAGTGTGCTTTGGGGTAGATAATGCTGTGTCTAAAGCTGTCAGCTTCTTCCAAAGATTCAAACTTGGGGAGTTTTTTTGCCATTTTATGAAGTCACCTTCAGATTGTTTCAGATCTCAACCAGCACAGAAGTAATGGAATGTGTCATTGCCTCCATTTTGTATGATAACCCAAAACAATTCAGGTATTTAGCTCAGGAGCAACTAACTACGCTCTACCACCCTAGTAATGAAATAATTCTGAAGTGGGCTTGAAACACAGATGCATCTAACACAAAAGAGCAATAGACACAGTATGAAAATTCAGATTTCATTCTGCCCAGAGGAGCTGGGGTAAATGAATACAGGTTTAAGTTAAAGGGATGCAGGGCAGAGGCAAAAAATCCACTCTTTGTCTAACCCCTCACTTAACTTGCAACTATCCATCTCGGCAGAATTAAGTACTTAGACATAAGATGTATCTGTATAAAACTGCACAGCCTGCAAGTGAATTGCAGAACATATCTGGTCGGAAAAGCCCTTCAAGACCATCCAGTCCACTTTCAACCCAGCACTGAAGTGTCACCACTAACCATGTTCCTGAGACCCAGGTTCACACACTGCTTGAACACCCTGAGCAGGCAATTCCAATGTTTGATAATCCTCTCTGTGAAGAAATATTCCCTAAAATCCAGCTTGAACCTCCCCTGGTGCAGCTTGTAACCATCTTCTCTAGTCTTGTCATATCACACCAAGGCAAAGAGGCTGGGCCCCTTCTCCAACTTCCCTTCAGGTAGTTGTAGAGAGTGATGAGATCTCCCTTAAGCCTCCTTTTCTCCAGACTGAACAGCCCCAGCTTCCTCAGATGCTACTTGTAGGTCATGTGCTTCAGGCCTTTCAGGAACCTTGTTGCCCTTCTCTGGACACACTCCAGCACCTCAGTGCTCTTCCTATAGTGAAGCGCCTGGAACTGCATACAATACTCGAGGTGTGGCCTCACCAGTGGTGATCACCTCTCTGCTCCTGCTGGCCACAGTGTTTCTAATACAAGACAGGATGTCGCTGATTTTCTTGGCCACCTGGATATGCTGCTGGCTCATGATCAGTCAACTATCAACCAATACTCGCAGGTCCCTCTCCAAGGTGCAGCTTTCCAACCACACATCCCCTAGTCTGTAGCACATCACGGGGTTGTTGTCACTCAACTGCAAGACTTGACACTTGGCCCTTGTTGAACGTCATACAGTTAGACCTGGCACATCAATCTCACCTGTCCAGATCCTGCTGTAAACCTTCCCTATCCTCTAGTAAATCAACACAGCCACCCAGCTTGGTCCCATCTGCAGACTTACTCAGGGTGCACTCAATTCCCTCATCCAGATCATTAATAAAGATATTAAAGAGGATAAGCAGTACTGAAGCCTGCGGGACACCACCAGTGACTAGGCATCAGCAGTGGTTGCTTTTCATAAACAATGCTCTGCTTCCGTTTTCAAAAGCAGTCATGGTCTTACAAACACAATAAACTTCACAAACTCAAGGCTTGCAAGAACCCCCTGCTCTGGTATGCACAAACACATCTACATTCTCCCCAACTAACTTGTGAAAAACGAACCCCTCTTGCCAAGATTATTTCCCGAGTAGACATTAACAAGGTGGCTTTTGATAAGAAAGCTGATGGCACTGGCAAAGTAAAACTTTCTCCGCTGTTGAACAATGAAGGGCCAGGCACACACTGTAGCTTTCCCCCTCCTCTCTGCATCAGCAACAAGAATCTATACATGACACACCAGGCTCTGGGGTCCTACTGGCTCAGTCTGGCTAATGGCACCAGAAGATGTGACAGGAACAAGAGAAAGACAAGAAAGGAAGAGACAACAGTATTGTAATACATTAAAATGCTTAAACTGGAATTAAACTTGGAGTCACTTTAAAACACCATAGAGCTTCTGCACAAATCCTACCCCTAAAAAGGCAACTATCTTGTAGTATTTTGGTCACTATTAACATGTAACTTTTAGACTAAAAAGAGAAGCATTGCTACTCACTGCCACTTGTGCTGAATCCATAAACCTTAATCCAAAGTAGTCGCTTTCTATAAGGTCCAGGTGATACATGATCTGTTCAAACAGCAGCTGCCCTTTGGCTTTTTTCTGAAAATAGAAAGGAATTACATTTATTGTAGTAACTACCTTAAGACATACTTTACACTGTCATTTCAAAAGTAAGAGAAGCACAGAATGAAGTCTTGAAAATTATGTTTTTCTTTCATGTTTCTTTATGACTGTTTTTAAGGGCAAATGTACACTCCACAAGAAGCACACATAGCATCAAGGCTATTATCAAAGAGCATTAAGGGAGTGGAACATCTCCCTTATGAGGAAAGGCTGAGGGAGCTGGGTCTCTAGCTCAAAGACAAGGAGAGTGAGGGGTGACCTCATTAATGTTTATAAATACATAAAGGATAAGTGTTGGGAGGATGAAGCTGGACTCTTCTCAGTGATGTCCAATGATAGGACATGGGGCAATGGGTGCAAGCTGGAATGTAGAAGGTTCCATGTAAACATAAGGAAAAACTTCTTTACTGTGAGGGTGACAGAACACTGGAACAGGCTGCCCAGAGAGGTTGTGGTCTCCTTCATTGGAGACATTCAAAATCGGCCTGTGTTCCTGTGTGACCTGCTCTAGGTGTCCCTACTCTATCAAGAGGGTTAGAGTAGATGACCTTTCGAGGTCCCTTCCAGTCCCTAACACTGTGATAGCATCCTTAAAGGTGTTGAATATCCTTCTTTTGGTAAATGTAAACACTGACTCACACAACACAATGTTAAAATGTCATTGTCCCTTTTAGGCTCTCCTTATTCACTGAAGTTCAAAAGAACTGGAAATATAGCTAGCGGAGTTGGAGTAACTAAGGCACTGGAAAATTTTCAGAGCCAGGTACAGCAAATTGCTTATGAATTTACTACCGTTTCATATCTAGGCAGGTAGCAAAGCATACTGAATTAGGACATAGCATTTCATTAGCAAGTCCTTTTAACAACTGCCAGGAAACAGTCAGAAGCAAGTAACTGTAATAGTTAGTAGTTAGGTAACACATTTACAAAAGTAAGTTCATAAAACTGCCTTGTAAAAAAACACTGCATATGCTCATGCATAATTTAGGAAAAGAAAACTTCATTCTGGCCCGCAGTAAACATCATTTTTACACTGATGATCTAAAAAAATAAATAGTTGCTTTTAAATAGAAGTAATTAGCACTGGGCAGTTTCTACACAACATACATTTTTCATGCCATGAACTCCTTTATAGTAAAACACTGAAAGAAAAGATTAACAGCAATACCTGAGATACTAAAATGCAACAAAATACATTAATAAATTAGCAGGCCAGAACATAAGCCATAGTCTTGAATATAAATATTTTTTAATGCAAAGAAGTGCAAAAAAAGATTTACACTTACTTTGCAAGCAGTTTTAGGATTATTCTATTTCCATAATGTTAAAATATTGCAATCTTTTAATATTTATTCATTCCAGACTTGAGAAATGGGCTAACTTTCTGGGCATATTTTTCAATAAGGTACAAATTAGCAGATTTAGTTCACCTCTCAAAATTCTGGGTCAGAGTTCTTATTCTAGGAAATAATCTGGTTTAATCAGCAAATAGTAGCCATGTAAGTAAAGCAACATGCACAATTTCTGCCTCCGTCCCCCACCTTGATCTTCAAATATTTTATATTCAATTTTGCAGCCATAATCATGAGTTTACTTGATCAATTAGTTAAATCCAACACTACATTTCACACCTCTAAGGAAAAGGTCTCGAAAGGTCTGTACATTGAACCTGAACAAGCAAGTTCTCCCAGAGTTTTGTATTTCCAAGTAGTGGGGAAGGTAGGGTAGATGTAGACCATATTAAATTCATTCAGGGCAAGCTTTTTCTGTTGTCTTAAAAAATACTACTGAGGCAATAGCAGATTTAGTTAAACACCACCAAGACTCCCAGCAGAAGTCTTAAAGCAAATTGCCTACATGTAAAACCATGTATTTCTTCCACTATGAGTCTGTATCTTCTTCCAAGAAAAAAGGGTTGAAATTTTGCTGTTTTCTCTCAGCACAGGGTATCCAAGTGAAATCAATTCAGTATTTCTGACAGCAAGAGAGCAAAAATGTTTCTACAGTCCATCTAAAACTAGAAGAAAACCTCCCCTCACTGAGCAGAACATTTCAGAGCCTTCTCAATTCCTCATTAAATCATCCTTGAAAACTGTAATTAACCAGTTATCTCAGCCAAATTCACTCTCAGGCAATAGGGCACTTCAGCTGGAGGCTAGAATTACCACACGTACTATTTCAGACTACCAATAACCAAAATGTAGTATTGTTCAAAGTTAAGGCAGCATCAAACGAGTTTCAGAGCATGTTTGCCATTTCTCAGTCCTTCTCAGCAAAGGACTCAAATATCAGAACGACTAAGGTGGGAGAAAGCCCCCGAAGAGTAGCACTGGAGCAGCTGTGGGAAGATTTGCAGGCCTACTGGTTGTTTTCTGCCTTCAGTCGCCTGGGTTGTCAACATGGAATTAATTATGCAGTACTTTGCATATGACCGAAGCCATCGGTGACTGTGTTTGTGCAAGTCAGCAAAAGTTTCACACATGCTTTAATGCCGAATTGAAACAATCTTCCTCCTCGCATCTAAACAAATAGCAACCAAAAATACTATTGCTCTGTAGTGGTCAAGTTCTATGAATTTATTTGTATTTGATAAAGCTGTGAAATGCTGACAAAAGGACATAGCAAGAATACACTTCCGTAATATTTTCCGGTGAAAAAGATCCTAACTTTCTAAGGGCAACATTCAGTTTAAATAGCATTATTACACTTCTGCTATCCCATTTTAATTCCTTTACAACCTCTTTTCTTTTTGTTTCAGCAGGGCTTATGTTACCCTCAAAGGACAAATATTTTGAAGCTGCTTAATGGCTACCGATGAACCATTAACGACTCCACTCACAAGCAGTCCAGCCAGTGCCTGGTCCTCCCTTCAGGGTACAAACTAAATTCCTCATGGGTTTGTAATTCTGTAAAACCTGACTGCGTGATTTATACAGTTTGCTATACTCTGTGGGAAGCAACAGCAAACATCTCACAGCAGGAAAATCAACAACTGAGCCGGGAAACTTAAATAAAATATATTATTTATATAGGGCAGGTCATCTAGTGCTTTTGCCACACTTCACAATGAGATAAAAGCATCTTTTGATCGCCTTGGTTAAGAATCCTGCCTCCCACCCCCGAATGGAAGGGATGCTCCCAACTATGTTCTAATGACATCTCATGCTAATCTCAATAACTGCAATTGCTGGCTGAGTAGGTGTTACAAAAGCCGGACTTAACCTCGGAGGCTCACCAGCAGGACTGGGTAAAGCCAGCTCTGGGGATCACCTCAGCAGGCTCGTTTTCCCCTTGATACATCATCTGCCATGGCTCAGGTATATCAGGCACTGCCTAAAGCTAGAGGGTAGCGTTTACACCCCCTTCTCATGGTCTCAAAGGTACAGGTATTCTCACCGACACGCATTCAATACAAATCATCAACCCAGTGCTTCACAACTTGCCTGCATGATGCAAAAGCCATTTTCAGTACTAGCAGCAGCCAGTACAAACCAGTACTGGTGAAGGGCTTGCATCAGTTGGGGTGAGAGTTCTGTGCTGAGCAGGCACCAGCTGAACTGCTCACTCGTTAAGGTTTGTATCAGGTTTCTAATCACAGTGAAGTACTTCAAATTTCCAAAACTTAAAAAAAAACCACCCAAAAACAAACAAACAAAACCCCAAACGAAACAAGACCTAAAACTCCACCTAAATAATTTAATATCTAAAAAGCTTATCAGAAAAAAGGTCTTTTCTCCTCTATTTGATTTCTTTGTGAAGAAAATGAGGTCCCTGTAGAAGATGAACTCTAAGAAGAGAAATGAGTAAGGTTTACTTTGATGGAACTTTTTATCCCTTGTGTTTCTGCACCTGTACTTTTCTGCCAGACTTATTTAGATGATTATGCCATATTACTTAGTAACAATAATTAAAAGTAGCTTTCACCACTACGGGTGAAAGAGTAGCGAAGAACAAAAACCTCCCTTTCTGGTGTGATTTCCCCCCCAACCCAGTTCATTAACAGGGTTACCATTCATATTCATTCAAATTTCCTGAAAAAGATCCCACCTAGGAAGACCTCTCCCCAGGGATGCTAGGGGCCCCTATTTCAGCATTTACAGCTATCCAGTTCCTAGGATGTCACCTATGCACATCTGCAGACCATGGCAGCGTGGGAACACCAGATGAGCCTACCTATTTTTTTAAGCTGATCTCCCTTCTCCCAAATAAGACATTAAAGCTAAGCGAAGAGAAAGCTCTGACAGTGAGCTTTAAAAGAAAAAAGATATCATCTCAGTATCATGAAAACAGTATCTATAGTTAACACCATTAAGGTTTGCTGGAGAGTTGGAGGGTTAAAGCCCCTTATCTTTACAAAGGCAGTGTTAGAACCACACATCATTTCTATCACCTTGATCTTCTTATGGCTTTAAGTACTGACCTACAAACGAAGCTGCTCCTCAAACTCCAAGCAAGTCTTTCAAACAACTTTTCCAAGCTCCCCAGTCATTTTTTTTCCATCTAAAGGTGCCACTGCAGCAAAATACAAGTTCGGTTTCTCTTGTTTATCCCCCACCTCTTGACAAGTCACATCACACATTCTTGTACTAAGTATTGCAGGCTAGAAAGCTGCAGAAAATAACTTCTACCTCCAGGAGCAGACCTTATCAATTTTTTCAGTTTCTTCCAAATATAAGCAGCTAAGAATTTGGGAGTAAATATTTTGCTCTGTTATTCCCCAGAAAGGAAAAAAAAAAATCTTTATAAAGAATTTATTTCAATACTCGCTATATAGAACATGGTCTCAAACTCTTTTAATGAACTGTGCACAGGCTCATTGACCCCCACACATACAAAGATAAAGATTTAAAACTTGCCAGAAGTATCTTCTTTTTCTCACAGAGTTTGCATCTTCTGGTTACACACTCAATTTAACCCACTTCTGAGTCCATTTCCTAATAGTCTAATACAGACTATATTCAACTGCTTGTCTAGCATTAAGGTTTTAGAGACTAAATAACTCCCCCTAGAATATTCTCTAACATTTCAGTTTTATTTGGCATTCCTCCTTCAGGTTTCTCAGTAACACTCCAGTTAGGGGCATATGAGAATCACAGTCTTTGACCAAGCTGTTTTCAGGGGCAGTTGAGCAGGGCTTCAGGCAAAATTTACTGATATGCTGTAAGTTAGAATGTTAAACCTTTGGGCAACTAAACTAGCCTATAGCCCCATCCCCAGACACTGCAGGCCAAACAAATTACTCTGACAGCAGCCACAGTTTCCTTACAGCTGCTCCCTTCTCTTCCAGCTGCACCAGACCATTGTGCATCGCAGCAAGCCCAGAAAGCCTGCGGCCGTGAACCCAAACCGGCTGCACTCAGCCTGCCTCAGCAGCCTGTGATTGGGCTGCAGCTCAACAGTGCTGAAACCACCCAGCATGTACCACGTATGTTTACATTCAATCTCAGGACGTATTTAAATCTGGCACCCCAGGAAGTACTGGATCAACCTGCACTGTAGCTTGGGCCCCCTTACACCACACAGACAGCACTCCTGCTTTGCAACACTTAGCTCAAGAGATATTTTCCTAGTTTCAGCCTGCTAAAGGTCTTTCAGAAGCTTAAGTGAATAGTCAAAAGCACTGCAATAGTTTAAGTCAAAGGTCACATAGGAGAAAAAAGTTTTAATCCAAAACTTTACCATCTTAACACTGACACAAGCAAATGTTTATTATTTTTCTCGGATGAGATTTATTTTGAAAATTTAAAAGTCAGCCTTGAGGACTCAGATTACTCATTTTATTCAAAGACTGATTTTTTAGTATTTCTAGCATTACTAGATTTTCTTTCTACTTGGCATTTGTGCCACAGACAGCATTCTATACCTCATACTGACAGCTACAAATATTCAGCAAGTAGCCACAAACATTCTAACTACTTTTCAAAAAGATGAGTAGGATTACTGAGTAAAAACAACTATCAAAATACATCTCTGATTTTGTAATTGGATCAACAGAGATCATCTCCATGAACACTTTAGTAGTTTGCTGGCAACATTTTTTGTATTCCACACAGATGTCTTAATTTTATTTATAATTATCACTACAAATACAATTATTTTAATCTTATTTTGTCAGCATTACTTCAAAACTCTAAAACATTTTAGGTAATACCGTCTATTCCACAGAGCTCTTTGTTTGGTTTATATAAGACCTTGTTTTAATTATACTTCCCTATAATAAGGACAAAACTATCTCATTTTGCAATCTCTGTATTAAATTTCATGCATGCATAAGTAAGGAATACTCTAACATGAAAATCTACTCAGAGAGCATCCATTCTCATAATGTGTCTTTCACCTTCTACCACCAGGAAGCTTTTGTTTAAAACTTAGGTGCATGTACAGAAACCGGAATACAATTAATGCTCTATTATCCGAGAGAAGATTATGTAAATTGGGTAAGCAGGATCAGGATTTTTTTACTGAAACACTCCTGGCTTGCAGTGCTGCATCTACAAGACCCCATACTCACTATCTGCTGCTACTATAAGGCTGACCTCCCAGAAAGCTATCCACAGATTTTGAAAAATATGCATGTTCTGAGTGTATTCCTGTAATTTATTTTACATTATTTACCTTACCACTTTTTTTGCCTTTATCTAGGTTATCTTTTCCCTCTCCCAATTATTGCTATGAACAGCATAGGACTGACTATCTCCACAACAAACACCCAATTTTTACATCTTCTGACTTAAAAAAAATCTTCCACAGCCCTCTAGCACTTGAAAGAGCACTTTATTCTAAATTCTTGACAAATAGTTTTGCCCATAAGTATTTTATAACCTGTTAGCAACTTCAATTAAAAACAGCTTTCAGGGAAAAGTACAGCTATGATGTCCTCCCACTCCCACGAACTGTGACCACCACAAGAGACAGTATTCCAGCTGGTGAGGAGTTCCCTAAGAGCCCAGAGTGGTATGCCCGAACTAATGGAGTCTTCTTCAGGTACTAAACCAAGATTGTTCACAGCTCTTGAGCTTTTGGGAATTCCAGGTTAAGTGTGGGAAGATGCAGTTTAGTTTTGGATGGGAACAGGATTACAAGTAAGACAGAGGACGTCAGCAAAATAGAGTTCTTGTCCTCTCACCATTCATACTACTAAGCAAACATTGCATCCATGGATCTTAAAGAATTAGAATAAAAAGCATGATGTGGCTTTTGTCCAAGTCGAAGTTGAGGTAAGCTGACAGTAAACCAGTATGCATAACAAACAACATCAACAACAGCATAGTTAACTCACACCATGTATTTTATAAAAGCTTTTAATAGATTATAAAAAAATAAACTTCTTACTGTTTCACTAAACAGATGTGTCAAAATCACTGAAAGCACCTGGACAAAGGAGCTTCAAAAAGGTAGTAATGGACAAGGAAAACTGCCAAGTTGAAACACAGCTTTAGAATAACAATGGGGAAAAGATCTACACCTTTCAATCTGCCCCCAAAGAAGACTGATGACTCATGGGAAATTCATGCCTTCCATTCTGAACACACCAAAGTGACAGTAAATAATATGCATATCATTGATATTCTTCAGTCATTGACATGGTTATGAAATAAGTAGATTCTTGAAAAGAATCCTGTCTATGCACTGTGCAGCTCTGGTAAACAGTTAAAGTCAGGCAATTTTGTAATTAAAACCAACGGAAGAAATAGAAAAGCAGACAGATTGAGTGGCTTGACAGACACCATAGATAAGATCAGTGGACAAAAAGCAGAGTTACTGGTCAAATCCTGGCACTGTGTTTAATAAATCTCAACTGTATCACTTACATGTCCCTCCTGCCTCATTGTCAATATTCACAGAAATACCAGTCTTTGCTACTTAAAAAGTCTGAAACACATTTGGCTTACATAACAATGTTCCCTGTAATTTAGGGGGTTTCTCTTATAATTCTGGTGGGTTTTGTTTCGTTCATGTTTGTAAAAAAAAATTAAACAAATTTAGCCATCTCAGAATCATTGATATGACAACCCTAACTTCAGACTCCTCTCAGGAGCAAATTCACTTTAAGGGCATAGCTCAACAAACGCTTTAAGCAAGCATAAGCCTCATACTGCCTCAAAATGCTTCTTCACCACATTTGGGAAGGCACATGGGGAACCAGATTGGAGAATCGCTCCAGCTGGAAACTAACATAACAAAATTATACCAATTATTTTCAGCCACAGCATTTTCTTGACATAGCTTAGTGTCTGGCTGCCAAAAAAATATTTCTTCTGCCAAGGGGTATGTGAAAACAAGGACAAACACAATAATGAAAGCAACATCTTTTCTTCCTGTAGCAGCAACAAGTTATGCCTCTGTGAAGTATTTACGTAGCCACAGATTAAAAAAAGGTACGTCAGTCGTTCCTGCCAAGAGAACTCTTTTTCTGGCCATGAACTAACCTGTTTGCCAAGTGATTCAGACTTCAGAAACACTTGTTTCAAGTTGTTTCTTTAAAATAAAACTTAGGTAGTTTTATTTTAGGTAGTAAAACTGTGCACAAGTGAACTCACAGACCCCTTTCAGATAAGAAAAGTTTATTTTAAACCAAATCTCCTGATGAAGTGACAGAACTAGTCTTGGAAAAGGCCTTAGCTGAAATAGGACAATAATTCTGAAGCAAAGCTTTGGTAAAAGCAAAAAACCCACCCATAAATGTAGACATATGTATTTTTAATTTAGCAATTTAGCTTTGGATTTTAGAAAACAATCCTGTTTTGTTAGGATTTTGTACTCTGCACTTCATTTCCCTGTCTCTTTGTTTTTCCTGCTCTTTTAGAGTCAACCCTGCAATGTTGAATGATGCAAGCAGAAACACACGCACACATTAAGGAGCCAAAAAATTTGTAAAATGTAATAAAAATAGATCAAAGACACTGGCACATGTCAGACACTGACAATGCACTTAAATTACTGCACCTGGCTATGCAGATTTAGCACATTTGTTTACTGTCAGTCGTAACTTGGACATTCACAGGTAAGTCTTTTGTTGGCTTATAAAGAAAAATGGAATGAAAAAAGTTTCCTGTAGAAACAGTTACTACGGCACACTGATCAAAGTTTTATAGTCCAGATGGCAGGTCATGACACCTCTTCAGGTTCAATTTATGCTCCTCAAAGCCTTACAAGTGTTGTTAGAGGCGCCAGGAATTTGCCTACAGAGCCAACTCCAGCTCCAAAGATTACTCCTCTGGTTAGCTATATGGAGACGTCAATTTAAACTTGAGTACTTTTTAAGTGTAACTATTGCTATAAAGTGTTTGGGGGCATTCCTGGCCTCAAACAAACATCCTAGGCACTAACCGGCACTGGATATGTTCATTCTATGGTTTCAGAGATGTACATATTAATTCTACTGCCCTCTATAAACACTTATCTGTATAATCATTTCATAAACAGAGATACAAATTATTTCTTTTAACTCTATTATGGATATTGCCAAGACAGTTCCATTCACTGTCAACAACACTGCTCAATACTCTAAAAAATTGAGCCTTTCTCAGATAAACACTCCAGAATCAGGCTTTAAAAAAAAAAAAAAAAGGGAGAAAAGAAAAATAATTTCAAGAATGGCTGTTCTGCACACTCTCTCTAGCCAGCAGCTCCAACATCTGCAAGAATGTTATTACAGCCAAATCCTAGGGAACTAGTTAGAAGGTCTTGCAGATTCATAGCTTCCTAACTCAGACATGTGAGGTCAAAACAAGTCACTAACAACTGCAGTAATGGAAAAACAGAGCACATCTCGGTTCTGTTGCTTCTGCTTATCCAGTTGGCCCAAACCAGGTATATAATTAAGCAGAACAGACACGCGTGTATTAAGGGAGCTTTAGAAATGTAAAACAGTGGCTAACACCTCACTCCCAATAACGCACTATGCGATGAGACAGTTTTTGTTCTTCGTTACTCTGCCTTGAGGAGCAAAAAGGAAGTAAATTAATCTCTTTTCCCTTCTCAAGAAGTGCTAAAGCCTGAATCCAACCCTGAATGCAAAAATCAAAACAAACAAAACACAAAAAAATTACTGCTAGTACTCCAGCTCACCCCTCCTCTTTAACAGAGTTAGACTAAGAGATTTACCTCCATTCTCATGATACACACACAGCTCACTGAAAAGAAAGTCCAATTCATTCAAAACGTTACCCTCTCTAAGTTAAGTGTCGGCAAAACAATTATGTTAACACAGTACAAAGTGTTCCACGTACAAGGTACAACACCCAGCAAAACACTCTTAGTATCAGCCAAAAACAAAGCTAACTATTCTTTCAATACCTTCTAATAACCAGTAACTCAGTGGACCTTAAGTTACAAGGTCGGTTGCTATGACAAACAAATATGTCTTTGTTAACTTATGCAGCAAAGAGCACAATCAGACTGACACAAACCCATGGTACTGAAAAAGCAAACTTGCATCACTCGTACCGGTAAGTCCACACTGACATCTGTTCCATCCAGTAGTGCTACGCGGCAAGTAATGATGGATTTGGCATCCCCAGCAGCAGGGATGTGGGTTGCAGCTCTTTGGGCCTCCCTTAGCCGTTCCCTCTCTGCATGTTTACGGATGGAGCGGCGTCCAAGGGTTCGACGGAAAAAGCTCAGCATGTCTGCTACAAAATTCAAGACAGAGAAAGAACGTGTCAATGTCAGTTTTACACTGAAAAAAAGGGAAGCTCACATGCATACTATTTCAAAAACGGCATTTTGATAAAGCACTGTTGAAGGGCTCAAACTCAAGTTTCACTTCCTTGGATTTAAATACCCAGAGTATTGTTTGAGTACTTTGAAAACAACTCATCTCAAACTGTTGACGGTAGCTGAAGGGATTTCTGGGATAACCTGAAAGCATATTAAGGAAAAAAAAACCAACGGTTGTGTTACAATTAACTGCAATCTTTTATTAATACAACTGCTACTTGCACTCCTTACTCCTCAACGAGACTACGATGTTCTCCCTATCCTGGTAAACAGCTAAGAACTACGGGCGATATGCTATTTTCTTGGCTAACACACTCCACCTCTCGAACGGGAAAAAAGTTACGAATGGTCCTTCCCGCCTCAGAACTCTGCCTGCAAAACAGAGCCGTCGGTGCCCAGTCTCTGGGGCACGGCGGCTCTCTCGTCTCGCTACCGCCACGGCTGCGCCGAAGCTCCCACGCTCAGCGGAGTGGGGCGGGAGCTCTGGCCCGAGACCTCGGCGGGCACCTGGCGCTCGGCGATGGGTCAAGCTCCGAAGTCCAACAACCGGCCGGTCTGTTCGCCCAGACCGCGGACACAGGGCACCGAAACCTGCCGCCACCCGACTTCCTCATAGGAGTAGTCCCGGCTACAAACGGCCCCCGCCCGCTCAAGTCTCCCTACCCGGCTCACGCCGGCCGGGAGTCCCTACCCTTACACAACACCTTGAGACCGCCGGCCACCTCAACGCGGGCCTGCGGCCCCAGTTCAGCCTCGCCTCAGGGGTCGCGCCGCACCCTTCATCGCCGCAGCCGCGGCTGCTGGAGCACCGGCGTGGCGTCGCTGCCGACCCTCCCCGAAGCCGATGGCGGCAATCGCGACAAGCTCCTCACGACACTCACCTGGCAGGCAGCCCCGCGGCCCAGGCGGCGGGAGCGGCGGAGCCGGGGACAACTAGAGCGCGTCCCCGCGGCGGTGCCTCAAGGCCCCGGCGGCGGGTGGAGGGGGCCGGCGAGGGAGCCCCCGGGAGGGGGCGGGCCTCCGAACATGGCGGAGAGACATGGGAGGCCCTTAAATGGGCAACTACTCGCCCTTCCTTTCCTGCTGTCCATGCTTACTCACCTGGCGGCTGCCGCAGCTGCTCCCTCATGCTCGGCTAGGCGGAGGAAGGAGGAAGAGTACGATGGGAGAGGAAAGCAACAGATAGGCGACGAACAGGACGCAAATTTCCGGAGGGGTCATCGCCCCTTTAAAGTGGGCGGCTCTCAGTGGCGAAGAGACGCCCCCGCCCAGAGCCAGGTGGTTTCGCCCAGCCGAGAGCCGCCGCGGGAGGCGGCCTGGACCACGTGCTCCAGGGGAGGGGGCCGAGGGAGCGCGCACCGCCCCGTCACCGTGACGCGGAGCCGTCCTGGGGGCGCGGGCGCTTCGGAGCTCGGGCGTGTTGAAGCCTCCCTGCCGAAGCGGCACATCAAATGATCTCGGAAAACTCCACCTGTAGTGGAAGCTTCCCTCAGCGGCTCAGCCGCAACAGTCCCCAGCAATGACAATAAGCCTCAGGCAAAGGTCTTTTGAAACCATTGAGTTTAGAAGAAAATGGTTCCTTTGAGCAGTGCCCGACGTAATTCCTGTGGGACAGTAGAAAACAAAGCAGAACCATTCGAAGTTAACACCGTTAGCACCGATTAGCACTAATAGACTGAAACAAGGCCACAACCACAAAACCTAGTTTGTATTCTGATCTCCTCTTAGAACACAGTTGGACTCGGTGATTGTTGCCCCTTTCTGCTGCTGCTGTCTCGGAAGGAAAGCCTCTCTCACCCACACCGCCTTCACCTGACTTTTTGAGTACATATCTGCCTTCAAGCCAGCAACTGAGATCTCCAAACAGAAAACCTCAGGAAATGCAATACAAAGAAAGCAATATAAACTCTGCTTGCAAAATACAGCACCAGCTAGCATTGGCACTGCTCTGGGTAAGCAAGCTTCAAACTCCTTTAAAATCCCAGGATAACTGGAAATCTAGCCTAACAGTCTGGGGAAGCAGAGGCCGGCTTGTTATTGAGACCTTTTTGCTACTCACACATTTTGTATGCTCAGCTGAGAAGCACAGGCTGAGAGAACCAGTCACTCTGCAGAGGAACTGGCATGAAACACATGAAACATCTACGGCACAATCCTCTTCAGTGCCTGAAGATACATCAAGTAATTTGCTGAAATGAAAAAAAAAAAAAAATCAAAACTAAAATTAAAGGTTTCTGGAGATTGCTCATTATTTGTTGAACAAGCAAAATAGCTGATTGTTACTTTAGCATCCCTGAATCGACAACAAAAAAATTTCATCCTGCCACAAGCAGAAGGAGCAAGGGAAGCTTAGGACAAAAAGGTGAGATGCAAGTTTGTGCCTGGTAATTCACCTGGAAATTAAATCACAAAATGGAGGAATTTTTGATGCTGTTTATCAGATGAGAGGGGACTATGCTTGCTCTCATTCTGTCATGAAATACACCTTGGAGCTTGCAATAACGTTCAATGGAAAGACAGAAAATACTCCAAGGGGGAAAAGTAGTTCATCTTGGGCATTTTCAGGTATCTGACGAACTCTCAGTGAAGTGCTGGAGGGAGTCCAGAGGAGTGCCACGAAGATGATCAGAGGTATGGAGCACCTCTGCTATGAGGACAGGCTACACGAGCTGGGGCTCTCCAACCTGGAGAAGGCTTTGAGGAGACCTTATGGTGGCCTTCTAGGGGGACCTACAGTAAGGCTGGGGAGGGACTATTTACAAGGTCTTGTAATGACAAGACAAGGGGTAATGGGTTTAAACTGGAAGAGGGGAGATTCAGCTAGATGTTAGGAAAGGATTATTTCCAGTGAGGGCAGTGAGACACTGGAACAGGTTGCCCAGGGAGGCTGTGGATGCTCCCTCTCTGGAGGTGTTCAAAGCCAGGTTGGCGTGAGGCCTTGAATGACCTGTTCTAGAGGGAAGTGTCCCTACCTATGGTGGGGGAGGTTGGAACTGGATGATCTTTGAGATCTCTTCCAATCTAAACCACTCTGTGATTCTAAGATCAACTAACTGATCATCTACATAAAAAGAATGCTTAGCTTTTAGGAGACATCTGTGTCACATATATGGTTGTCTCCTAGCCATTACGTGTACACCAATTTGTGTTTTCTTATTAGGCAACACATTCCAGAGAAATACTGGATTCTTAGAAGCTGTGCCTAAATTTGCTGCCCATCTTCAGCTACTTCCTCAAATTGAGCATCTTTCAGTTTCATTACTCACAGCCCCTCTTGCTGTTACTGAGAACAATTAGTTCCAGCATCCTTTCTGTAGATTGAGACACACATTTTTGCTTGCTTTTGCTCTTATTTCACATCAACCTTCTGCTACTCTTCCAAGTACCTACAGTTCACTCCCTTACCCATTATTTGCTACCCACAGTCCAAGCCTATGCACACACAACTGTGACTTGCCTTCTATCCAGTCTTGCACTTTAAACAAGCATCTTCCTATTTATTTAATACCTCTTCTTACTTCTGTTTCTCTCCTTGAATGCTTTCCCAATAGTTCATCTTTTTGTACTTCAAAGCCAAACTCCTTGTCCTCACTTTGAAGTCCTACATTTATCAGTCAAATTAAGAACATAAGGATCTCTCTGCTCTCTTAGATTTAATCCCTCCAGAGATTTTTATCTTCCCTCTTAAGTCCTTTCATCATATTTTCCTGCTTTTGCTTTAAATAACCTTTCACTTTTTGGCAGCAAATATTTCATTATAAGCTTCCATATGGAATTTCTGTTCTTCACACTAGTTTTGTGATCAGACTATAATCTCTATTGAACACTATCTCCAAAGCATTCGTTGTATAAAAGAAAAATCGTTATTCATCCATTAGAGCAAAAACTGAGGCATATATTTTCAGCTAAACCACTTTGGCTTATGCTGTCATTTTTCATCCGTAGCCAAACAATTCCTGACAGTTTATTATCCTTTCCTACTGCTCAATCCCTGGGACTGTATTTACATCATACAATGTCAAAAAGTAAAATACATTTCTGATGTGAGATAATGTAGAAGAACCCAATAGCAAACTCATGTGTACAGTAGAAAGAAAACCACACACACAAAAAGCCAAAACCCCCTTTAAATTACTAAAGCACATCTTTATTTTGCAATTAAACAATTAAGATCCACAAGTAAACTATATATATATTTTCAAGTCTGTACCTAGACAACTATTTGTCAACTGAAATTAAATATATCCACAAAATATGCATAACAGCATTTTTTCACATAATAGAATGAAATTTTACTTAAGACTAAAACAAGACTTGTTAAATGTTAATTAGCATATTTATCCTGGGAACTGCTGGTTTTCTGTAGAAGTTAGTGTATCATTTTAATGGCAAGAAATTTCATTTTATCAAAATGAGGACAAGTACATAAGGCCCTTTAAAGCATACAGTAGCTGCAGTGACAAAAGCTGAATTTATTCTCACGTTGTCCAGTGTTGACCAATTTCAAGTTTCCATCGTTTTCAACCACCCCAGCTCTTTAGCCAAGATGTTGCATTTAGTTTTTTCTTCCTTTTTCTCACTCTCATGTGCTTTTAAACAAATTTATAGGCAAAAGTCTACTTACGAGAAGAACCTTCCCATTCCCCCCGACATTAATACACAAGAGTTAGTCTACACAACAAAAGAGATATTCAATCCGAGATGATTTATTTCATACGTGCAGTCCATCATTCAGCGGTATGAAACTGAGATGAAATTTGACAACTGAAAGCCACATTTGGAAATGCAAATGAATTATCAGAAGAAACTAGCAAATAATATTGCCACCATCTGATTGTTAATAGTGATCTAAATAATATTCTTCCCTTTGTATTTACACATTGTATAGCACCTGTTACAGGAAAAAAAATCCAACTCTTACACGCAAACAGCCCTGCCAAATTGACTGGTTAAAATTGGATCACTGGTAAACAAACCCCATGGAAATCAAATCCGGATACACTGGTAAAATAAAACATTTGCTTTCTTACCTTAGCTCTCCTGTAAGGTTATGACAAATTTTTACTGTGGTGCCACAATGAACTGAGATAATTGCACTGAATCATTTATAGTCTAGTCTCTGTGGATATATTCTTGTTAAAGAAAACAACAGCTTAATGTAAACTGTTTAGAACCCTTTCACTCATGTCTTAGGCCCCTGGCTTAAGAGTAAAAGGGTGACAACTTTAAACTTTGCTGTGCATTATCTTTATGGAAAGAAAATAAGTTAAAAACCCCCCAAACAGAAAAGAAACAACCCATGAACAAGGAAAAAGAAAAACACCACAACCCCCCCTAAAAAACCCAACTGATTTCCAGGTAATTCATCTAATGTTAAAAATAATGCTTAGCAGAAACATTTATGGTAAACATAGCTGATTTGCAGCTAGCTTAGAGAGATCAAAGAGATAAATGCACAAGTACCCTGAAGTTTCTATTTGAAATTTTTTCCCCTGTAATTGTCTTTTCCAAATGCAAGTTTTATATTAATTTTGACAGGGAAATTTAAATGGTAGAATTATTAATGCCTATTTTCTGAAGTCCCTCAGAAACAGAGGCACGATAAACAGAAAATGGTTGGAACAATAGGAAGCATTCGTACCAGGGTGTAATCTGAATTAATCTCTGTATAGAAATTCCATTAAGTATCTCTCTCCAAACTCACTTTATTTTATCTGATAGTTCAGTCAGTAGTAAGCATGAGATAAAGTGCTACTATTCAAACATCAAAAAACTTTGAGAAAAAAAATCACCCTTTAAAAAACTGTAAGCTTGCTAAATATGAAATAATACAACCAATACACTGTCAGCCAGTTCATGGAAATTGTTTCATGGTTCATGCTGTAGCAGGCTAGAATGACAATTTTTGTGGTGCTTTGTTTTTAATAGGAATGAAATCTAACAGCACATTTCAGCATTTTTTACAAAGTGATTTCTTTCAAATTTCTGCCACCACGTTCTCAATGAGCAAAACATATCAGAGCCAACTGCCAGAGCTTACTGCTTATGCCCCAGTTAAAAACTTGTAGCTGGGTAAGTGCTATGAATTGAAGAGATGCACATTCACAGTATCACAGAGGTAAAATACAGTGATAACCATTTGTATACTGCTAAACAAAAAACCAAAACAAAATAAACCCTCACTTAAGGAATGTATTTTTGATCCTCACCTAGTCAATGAATGTATGTTTACCAGACTTTGATATTATATCATAGCACTAGAAACACCATTGGAAATGAGCTCAAGACAAAAGATGGGTACTTAAATTAGCAAATATACCCAGTCACCCTGGGACCTGAGTTGTCATTTGTAACTCTTTTTTTATCTCACATTAGAGGGCACCATTCCTGCACTTCATGGAAGTCCAAACATGCAAAAGTTTGCACCATAATCTAATCCTCCCTTTATCCTCAAGCCTGAGAGTTTTGATGACTTCTTCCATAGGCAGAGGTTGACTGCTCCACAGCCAAAACAACAGCACACATATTGGACAACTTGCTTTTGCTTGGATATCAGTGGATCTATCAGAGTTTTACCACACTCACATTAATTCCCTGAGCCATCAAACATCACCCACACACCTGCACGCACACTGCATAAGCATAAAAAATACCACTTAGTTCAGCTCACAGCATACCTGGAGCCCCAGCACCTCTATGCCATATATCCCTTACTTCCCACCGCCCTAGGCAGTGCAACTGCAGCAATGCGTTCTGGCCCTTCCACAGCTATCCACAAAGCTTTTTGGAAGGCCTATGGGGAAAGCTGCTGGCTACACTGGTTCCGTAACAAATCCCTCATGTTCCTTTGTCTCCCAACTTCTTTCTCACTCTTTCTCTAAAAGATGCTGTGCTAGACTGCAATCAGATATTCTACAAGCGTGCCTGCTTTATCTATATGGGACATAAGCTTTCCAAATGTAACAGAAAAATGTAGAAGAAACATCAGCTAGCATTATATGTACCAAGAAAAAAATAATGTTTCTCTTTTTCATAACTGGGAGGGAATATATAAAAATAAAATGTCTAAAATCAGTATTCTAGTGCTTAAGACTTACAAATTCCTTAAAATACCAAATGCTTCCAAATGCAGAAGAAACAAATCCTTCAGCTCTCAGTTAACTGGTATATCTAACACAGTATTTCTCTGAGTGGATTGGCTGACAATCTGCAGGGGGTTTATTAAACAATACCTGCACCTTATTTCATATTTAGCAAAAACAAAAAATGCCCCCAAAACACTCAAGCCCAAACTAGAGCCTCACATCTTTCTATTAAAATCACCTTTAAATCCACTTTAAGCAAGAGATGATAGTAGCAGTTTTCAATTCAAATCTAAAAGGAAAACAAGAATCTTAGAATTCTACATTGGCACAAAATTGTCAAATATTGCTCTTATTTACAAGGAATTATTTTTAAACTGGATTTGTATCATGGAAATGTTACATACATACTCTTTCCCACACCCACCCAACATTTTTCCTAATCAAATGGTATGAAAATAGTTATTCATAAAATCCAACAGTCTTAACACAAATCACTTATAGACCTATAAGTCATTATGCCTGAAAGATACATTCATGTTTTGTACAGCATGAAACATACAAAACCTTTTTTAAAAAGCTCTGAAGGATGATACAGATCTTCATAACCCAAATATTTAGCAGTTTTGCTTCTTTTTGGCCATATAAAAAATTTTGAAGGCCATTTATACCACAACAGGTAGAAACATCTGAACAAATGATTTATGGTGCAGAAAGGCTGCAATACTGCTCTATTTGCCAATCAGTTTTTGGTTACCACTATCCTGGCTTTAGAAAAGCCAAAAAGCCACTGAGTCGCTGATGGCCAATTATCTAAGAATAGTTACTTTGTTTCCATTTCCCACCCTCCCCCCTCCCGTGCAACTAGTTAATACACTACACATCAGCTTAAGTCAGTAGCAGAGGAAGATTTAAAAAAAGACCTGTTATTTTTAACCTGTGTTTGTCATAAAAACAGTAATGACAGACAAACAGTAACTATCCCACACTTAATTGTGGTATAAATGGGTCTTCTGAATTCAAACTGCTTTGGCAACTTTACATAAGAATATTTAAATATGTGACATACCCAACACTATATAATGTTGCTATAAACTCCATTTCTGATTTCCCTAAATAAAAAAGGACAAATGCTATTTTCATTTACGACTTAACTATGAAGAAAGTTTATTCCAATATAATGGCCGAATTGTTCTAAGTGCTGAGTTTAAAATAGCCTGTCAGCTAGTCAGCATCTCAGCTAACAATCTTGTAATATGTAAGTTAAAGCTTATACTTTCCTAAAGAATTTTCTTTTGTTGCAAATGGCTTAAAATAAAACTGAGATTAAAGCTACTTTATTACTCTTTTTCAGTGTATCAGATCCAGAGATTCTTGCAAGATTCATTTTTGAGGATAATATTGATTTAAGCATCAAATCTAGAAATATAAGTAACAGGGCCACAGGCCACCTAGTGTTATTTTATTTTCTAAAAATATTTAAAACTCTGTCTTCCATTTGGCATTGTGGTTCATGTTTATTACTAAGTCTTAAGCCAGGATTTCACTTTGCCTGAACTCCTTTTCACTTAATAGTTCATAGATGATCTCTTTCAAATGTCCATAAAACACAGTATATTATGTAATTCTTCCATAGTTAAAAATTATTTAGCATAGAACTTTCCATTTTAATTCTATGCTCCATACACCTTACAACACAATTTATTGGATAAACATATTCAGGAAACCAATACAATAAATTAAAACTTTTTAAATAGAGGGCATAAAGTTGTCACAGGGCAGTCAAAGATGTGACTGATTTGTTTCTTACAGTATATTACACAGGATACTTTGCTTCTAACGTGGTTTCTCCTGCACTGGAAAAAATGTTTAAAAACTGGGACATGTGTGTATCTTTAGAATGAGCTCAGACACTGTTAAGAGAGACACTTCTTACAAAACTTCTACCTACTAAATTAGAAACAACCCATACCAACTGGAACAATTTTGCACAAGCATAACAGAAGGTGGCTGGGGTCATTATAGAATTAAAACAAAGTTTTAGGACAACTTCATAGTGTTCTCCCTCCCACCCAAACAATTGAAAAAAAAAAGGCAAACCTGTACGAACATGGCTTGAAATCAACTATGAGGATTTGAAAAAGTAATTGGTTAGCAGAAAATGGAATTAAATCACATCTAATTGCAAGTTCAACTTAATTATCAGTGCTATTAAAAAGTTATGCTCTAATCGGGTAAGACAGCTATTCTCAGTAAAAGGATAAAACGAAGTATCAGCTTCTAATGACCTACCAGCATTTCATAAGCTGCTAGTAAGTTTCTATTTGGAAGGAATGAAGGAATGTGTCAGATTTTTCACAAGATTACAACACAGCAGCATACAATGCTCATTCATTAAGTTGGCAGAGGTGCTTTTGCTATTGAGAGCAGCACACAGGTACTTGTATCAAGAAAGAGGGAATGGTATTTCCATGACCCCCTGTGGTAACACATTCCAAGCACCAAGGGCCGTTTAAAAAATCTGAACCCATTAAGATAAATATGACAGAACAATACCACCCCCAGAGAATCATGAGTGCCTTTCACTGGATGTACGCTCTAAGTCTCAAGGCACTTAAGGGGTTAAGACACAATGCATGCACTAGTTCCCATCACGTACTCTTAAGTCACATGAATCAGAATACACCAGTGTATGACACACAAGCTGTGTCACAGAAATGCTGTTTATTATTTTTTGAAGTTTTTATTGTTACTGTTGTTATTTTGTACAAGATGCTGGTAAGTGGGCACTATGCAGCTACTGCTGGGTTAACACAGATGCCAGCTTTCCTCTAACAACCAGCTGGTCTCTAGTAAGGGTGTAGGACAAAGTGTGCTGCATTGGTAGGCAGTGTGTATCTATCTAGTATTGGCAATATTGCTAATGTTGTAGAAAACAAAACAGTGAGAGTCTGTACATAGTAAATAAACCTAGCACTGGAAAAAGACCATGGCTTAGTGTATTTTTTCCTTTTTTTTTTTCTTCATTTTAAGAGACATGGGTGTAAAACGGAGTGAAATAATTCCAAGCCTTGTTTGTAGCAATTCAACCAGAAGCGCAATATATGGCACTACAACGAAATATTGTCGATTACCCTGAACACAATTAGTTCTTTCAGTTTATGGTTTGTTCGGAGCAAAGCATGAAAATAAAAGTCTTCAAACAGATGAAGGTTAGAAGAGTTTCAGAGACTGATTTTGTTTCAACGTAAAGTGCAACAGTGCTGAAGTTTTCAAAGTCCTTTGTCAATTCTTTGCTGTACTTCACTATCATTTTCTGCAAGCAGTACTATGGCACAAAGAATGCTGCCAGTTCATTATAGAGGACAGAGTTCCTCAATTGATATTCTAGGTTTTTTTGCTCTTCACTTATGCAGTGATGTTTGTAAAGGTTTAATAAATCCTTCTTCGTACACCTTCAAAATAGCTTCACATACAAATCTATATTGACTCTGAAAAGGAAAGGAGATTCAGTAAATTGAAAAGAAACATAATCAAACCATGCCCCTTGGAAATGGAAAAGGCCTGTAACATTTCCCCATGACATTTCTTGAACACCCTGTTTCTCATGAGAATGAGATGAGCAGAACTTCAAAATACATACCAAAATTCACATCCCCAAAATCAGTACTATTATAACATCACATATTTAATAACTTTCTGCTCTTTGTTTCATTGCTGAAGTTTCACTGACCTGAGATTTTCAATGCACTCAGCATTTATAACCTACAGTTTCGAAGGACTTTACCATACTTACATTAATTCTGGCATGTTACTGGCACCTCCTTTGATTAAAAAAATCAAATTGTTTCATTATTTAGAAAGCTGGAAGTCCAGTTTCTTAACATTGTACGATGCCAACATTTTCAGTGTATTCAAATCTAGCAGCTGCATACATAGTCACTAATGCTTTGTTTTAAACACACAGCAGTTAAAAAAACCAACAGTGATCAAATTAAAATATAATGAAAATAAGATGAAATGCAAACACTGCTTTGTAAAGCGCCACAACCATCACTGAATACTGCCTAATGGTGCATATGCTGGTCTGAAAGCCAACAGTGCCCTGGAATATCCTTTTCTTTCTATGCAGTAATAAGTGATGTCAGATCTTAAATGGCCACAGTAACAGATTTAGTAATAGAATCACAATTTACTGTGTTGTTGTATGTATATTGTAATAGTTCTATACGTATTTGTGTCAAATACAGGTTTTGCCTCCAGCGCCCTCTGAAGGAGACTGAGCTCACTTCGTATAGAACATTGAACAGACACACATCCACAGGGCCATCTTGTGGGCACTGAGTGAATCTTTCAGGAGATAAAAAAAATCGGGAACTTTGTGCCAAAGGAGAAATTATAATAGCCAACGTTTCTGAAACCTTTTTAAAAGCTACTTCAGGTCTCTTACTCTCCCTTCGCACTCTGAAGCAGTGAACACCTGTGTTTCACCGACGCTTCAAAGTTCTGGTTTCTCTATGAGAAATGAGAAGACTGGAAGATACTTAGCACATGGCAAAAAAACCCAAACCAAATCCCAAGCCAATTACAACACTTACTGCTTCATCTCCTTCCTCTAATAGAATTCTCTTCCTCTCTATCTATGATAGAGAGATATGGTGCTTATCCCGCCTAAGCAGCATAAACAATAAGAGCTATCCTTTATTGTTTTTCACGTATCATCTTTCTCATCCTTCCTGTCCTAGTTGAATAACACAACTATTTTTTTCCTTCTTTTTAGTGAAACATGAATACTGGACAGCAGCACTGAATAACAGAAGACCTGTAAGAGGAGGCCCATTTGTACTTCTTGTCAGCCTGAATACTCTGAACAACACAGAACACAAAAGGTTTATTCAAATTTGATTCAAGGAAGAGCAGCAGGGATATTGAAATTACTTTGTGGGAAGGATTTGATACAGGATCTAGTGCCTTTTCTCCTTCAATATACTTTCTATTCAAATTGTACATACTTATATGTATGTATGCACACATATATAAGTAGAACTACACAACTGATAGACTTAAAGAAATAAAACCCCTGGAACTGGTCAAAGCTTTTTTGAAAGACAACATAATCTTTAGACTCGCTTTAGGTATCTTCTGAAAACATAAGCACAAACTTCTTTCAGATATGCAGCACCTGACTGAGACAAAGTAAAAGCTTCTAAAACTTCTATGTTTCTGAAATATAATAGGTTAAAATAATGTTGAATTTTTCTGGGGAAAAAAAAGTTTTAAACAACCCAAACATTATAGAACCAGGAAAAATACAGCATCTTAAGGTACATCACATGGAAAGAAAGCACTTAAAGAATTCTGGTAGCAAGTCAATTTTTAACGACTAAATACGCTTACGATTACTTTTATATATCTTGCATTGAATTACACTCATTTAAAAATAACATTTCTCTGATTATTTCCCTTTAATTGAGTCACTACAAGAGAAAAGGCTTGTTTTCATTATAACTAAGGCAATAGAAAAATCACTGAATTGCATCACCGAAGGTTTTTCTTGCATGTCTTGGATCTTTCTGTGTTTATCTTTTATACTACTCTCATTCTTAACCTCTGGAATTAGGCTCCTTCCTTCCCCACTGGATAATTTTTAGATTACTGAAAACTAGCCCTTTTTCATACTAATGACCAGGTATCACTGAAATACCCACTGCTTCTTTGGAGTCGTCTTTGTGGAAAATTTAAAGAATTGCTCCTTTTCCAACAGCCTTAGCAATTTATTCCTGCCTGGAGCCATGGCTGTTCCACTAGGTAAAGGTGACTTCTCTGCAGTATGATCAACAGCAAGTATATTAAAAATCTGTCTAACAGTAGGACTGGATTCAGGAAATCATTCTTCTGCAGCTCAGAACAGCAAGTATGATACTCACAGGTGTTTGGATCATCATAGCTCTTTGATCTCTCATGGTTCTTACGATGTCCAACGGATAAACAGGCTGATTGCACTCAATGAGACACATAGCTGTCTCCATAGTAATAAGAACTCCTGTCCGTCCAATCCCAGCACTGAAAAATAAGCAAACAAAATCCCCGAAACAACAACGAAACCTATTCAAATTGGAAATGAAACAAAGCATCTGGAATATTGTCTATGCTTAAAAACCTCCCTTCTCAAGGATTCTCATGACTGATCATTAGGATTCCCAGAGTATTAGGGCAGGGGTTAGACAGATGGTGTCTGTGTCACCGTTAAGTCCCCATTCAGCCTGAACAGAGCAAAAACCATCAATGCAGAGTTCAGTCCTTTGAAGAGTGACTGTCTTAACCTAGCCATTGACTTGAGAAGAATTTGCAAACTGATATTCATTCAGATCATATTATAAACCATAATAACATGCAGCCAGTAACAAAACAGAGATATCTAGCATACATTGTGAACTTTGTGTCACTTAGACCACTACCAGAATGACTGTCACTGGAATGCTGGGCTGATTTGATAAAAACAAGTTTATGTTCTTGAAGCCATCCATGCTTTCATATTTCAGAATAAATAACAGAACAATTACTAGAAACTTTTGGAGGATGACCATAATAATAATTTTGTCAGTACTAAAAGTTACGTGAGAGCTCTAACTTAACTGGAGAAGAATACCTAACAGTATTCCTTTTCAAGGCAAGGAAGATTCCTAATATGTACATTCTGGAATGGCAAAATTGTTAATGGAGCTTAGATGAATCATTTCCACCTTAAAAATAACACAAATCTAAAGATTCATCTGCATTGTATTACATATAAATACACTTTCCCACAAGTGGCAATCCTCAAAGATTGAGTATTTAACCTGAAACTTGATAATTGGTTTCAAATTCAGACTTTTCATGCTGCAATTTTGAAATAGAAAACCAATGCTTCTCCCAATTTGAATACAGGACCAAATCCTCCACACTTTCAACTGTAGCAGTTGACGTAATACTGGAAACTAGTATTTTAGTTCATCAATTAACATGTCTGCATCTAAATTCGTTATTATGAGCATTCCAAAGTCTGAAATTTAATTGTTCCTTAATCAAGGAATACCTTAAATCTCTGTCCAGAAGGTGGCGTTAGAGCTACTATGTCTTTCACTGATGTCATATGAATTTTATGACAAGAGGTAAATGTTTGAATTAAATAAAATTATTCAGTAACTGTGTATTGTTCTAGAATATGTATAGAATTCACATGCAGAATGATCTATTGAGTACAAATGCAAACAGTTTCTGCCAAGGAACCTAATAACTCATTTTAGAAATTCAAAAGGTTCAGCAAAGACAACAGCAATGATGGGAAGTGGGATAGTTTCCATGTGGTAAGTATCAGGTAGTCAAGGACTCTTCAGCCTAGAAAAAGAATTATTCACCGATGCAGGGGAACACTGAGACAATATATGAAAATCATGAATGGCATGGACAGGATGGGTGGCTCACCAACTCATTTAGAACAAGAAACAAGAAATAGAAATTTTCAGCTAAACTAGCAGAAGCCTCATAAAAATAAAAACAAACACATGGACACAAGCTTAGAAACTAGAGGTTTAAGCAGTTCAACATAATAAAAAAACCCTTCAAATTTCCACTTTTGTTGCTTTACAATTTCTCTGGGGTTTTCTTTGGATTTGTTCTTAAATTACTATTGTACCAAAGAGAAGTCTGTTCTACTAGTTAATTGGAGTCACATCACTGCTCATCAGGAATTGGTATAGTATATGTTCATTCAACATGTTATTAAGCATAATCATAGTTTACTGATTAGGTACTTTAAAGGACTAAGAATTTGAACTTTAGTATAGGAACACAGAATGCTATTAAAACCTGTAACACAAGGAAAATAAAACCCCACATTACATATGTACACAAAAATTTGGGTAAAATAGTTATTTGAATTCACAAAAAAACTAAATTGTTGAGAAAAATGCATCACTTCAATGTACACACCAAAATATGTAGCAAAGACTGCAGAGTTGAGAGGAAGTGTCTTTTGATTGCTACATACACCACTCACACTTTCTACTGTGGATTATTTACAGTTATTCTGGAGTTTCGTGCAATAGTCCCCATGACAGTAGTCATAATTTCCTTGAATTATTATACAGACTGCCAGCACAACCATTTCAACTGCAAACAAAACTAACAAAAACCTTGCACAGCTCAATGAATACAGATACTCAACATTTTGCTTATTGAAATGTGGTAACAATTTTAAGGAACTGTTCAAATTACACGTTGAGTTCTCCTATCACACTCAAAGCAGACAAAAATCAAATGATTTTCAACAACAAAGCACAGAAAAAGTATTTGGTGATAAATAAGTTCAGACTGATGATTTAATAAAGTTGGAAAAAGTTGGATACCTGCAGTGAACAACAACAGGTTCCTCTCTGCCAGCCCTCTTTTTTCGCACGAGACACACAAAATCTAGGAAATCACTGGAATCATCTGGAACCCCATGATCAGGCCATGCTATGTATTGGATTTGGGTAAGTTGTCGGCTTTCTTCTTTCTAATCAGAAACATGAATTTTATTCAAGAGTAATTCAAGCCCCATTAAAAAAAAGCCCAAACATAAACCAAGCCAATAATAATAATCATCATCAACAGTCCTGATACAGCAAGTTTTCCCCATAATAGAACTGTTCTCAGGCAGCTAGCAGCACTTTATTGGTGTTACTCTTTGCTCATCTTGGACTTTATGATTAACTTTTTGTTCCTAAAACAAAAAAGGCAATCCACAAATGTTTGCATCTTTGACTGATTAAAAAATACACATGCCATGTAACAGGAAAGCAGTTCAAGGATATCAATAATTTATCTGAACACTACATGTACAAGAAGGTAGAAAAAAAATTTAGCGTAACAAATTTAGCAGAGAGATGCTATCTTACTAGATCAAATGACAGAACTGGGGTAGGGAGAAGAAAGGCGGAACTTTCAGACACAAAAGCTTTCCCTTTCAGACCTCATGTGAACAGTAGCATCATTTTGGCTTTATGTGCACCTCTTGATTTTATCCAGTGCATTATACAAAAAATGTGTAATGACTGTTTTTCACTTCCTCCCGCCAGCTGCTCTAACACTATAAACATAATTTGCCCCTGGTTAGTGATGGAAAGAAGCTGTCCAATCAGTGTAAAGGTAGCATTTTCAAGGAGAGAAGTTATCACATTTTAAATAAAATTTAGGCATGTAATCATTTACTGAGGTGCCACTGCTGATAAGAAATGAACAATTGTCCCAACAGGGGGAAAAAAATTACCTGCAAATTGCCTAAAAGACAGCTTTATACAACTGGCAGCTCATCCAGTAACCCAAGCAGAGAGAACTAAGTACGTGAACTAAATTCTAGATACTCATTTCCAAACATTTCTGAGACTGAAATGCTAGCCAGGATGCTCTGTAAACTACACGTGCCCTGAAAATCATGCATGTTCAAGAAGGTCCTTGTTTACATGCAGCCTCCAATCCCTATTCATCTTTTTCTCAGCAGGATTTATCTTACATCTACTCATATGTATCTCCAAGATTGAAATATTAAGACCTGTTTGCCTCTACAAGGACAGATTTACAGTTGTAATAATGAAAACATCAAGGAAATAGAGTTTCTCAGCTTCTTTAATTACTCTTTTAATTTGTCCAGGGCGCGAATGACACCAACAAAGACTTTTAAGACAAATAATACGTATTTTACATGATTTGAAACTAATTTACATTATTATGGAAACTGAATCTTTGTGGTATTTATCTAGCGTAATGTTTGTTGCCATTCTAAGAGCAGACTATACTAGGTAAGGACATGGCAACGAGTAGTGTACAAAAGGTTCTAGAAATAAACAGTTCTGTTAACGTGGAAATAACATCAAGTTGAAAAGAAAGTCTGATTCAGTAAGTTTTACCTAGACTGTAAGGATTCCACAGATTAATACTTAAAACATATGTTATGATTTTACCTCTAGATTAGTCAATGTCATTTCTCGAAAGACATAAGCAGGGTTTCCTTCTTCTGAATGGCAGGTAATCTGGAAATTTCCATAGGATGAGCTTCCTGACGGTTCTGGCCAGTACTGATGGCATTTAACCTATGGTCAACACATTTTAAAAGATGCCTGTGTTTAAATGTACAGACTGTTGTTTTCCTTATACTTTCGTCCACTACAGACATTTTTGATAATTTTGTAATGTCCATTAATTTACTTACCAAGTCAAATGTGTGATTTAATTACACCTTATACCATAAGGCATCACAGAGATTTCCTGGTTCTCTTTTCAAAAGGACCCATGAATCATCTCTGCAGGTAAGCTTAACCTGAAATGGGTGCCTTTAACTTTCACTACATCTTTTTTAAAAAGTATATAAATATTCTGTCTTACCACTTGTGTAACAAAAAAAATGCTGCTTTATAAACATTTCTGACCTCTAATCTAACCTCCTCAAAGCACATTTAGAAAAGAAGCAATAACGAAAAACAAAAGGGGGCAACAAAAAAGTTGCTAAACTAATGCAAGGATTAAGAGGATGAAGATGGTGGACTTCAAAGACTCTTGGATGAAGTTATCAAATGTGAATGAAAACTTCAAGCACTAATATTTTCAGAGATACTGCTCAAGTGCCTAATTACAGAGGTCATTTCAGCTCAAGTGTACTTTTGTTTTTCCAACCCACCTGGCGATTCTTTAAGAGCAGCCAGATTTGCAGACTTCCTGCTCCACTGAGACATCCTGGCATGCAGTGGGATAGTGATGTCAATAGCCTCATGATCAGCTTTAGAGCAGGGAGTCTGCCTATGGGTATAAGACAGATAAGTCCTTTTATAAGTCCTTGCTATTAAGCAGCTCTCTAAAGAACTCCACAAATATCAATACCACAGGGGTGGGGGAACCTTAGAGAACTGCTATTGCAAGTCTGTTCTTAGCAGATGTGCAATTTGAAAAAAAGGCACTTGTACTGAAATTCCCTCTAAGGATCTTTCTTTGGGAGCATGCAGCATCATGCGAATATGGAGTCACCAGAAAATGGTTTAAAAATGCTGCAATTCCTCTTCAATTATTTTAATTGTATGTTGAGGCCTGACCTTCCATCAAATATACGATTAATAAATGGTAAGAATATATTCAGACAGTGGAACAGCAATCCGAGTTGATCAGGACATCCATGACATACTATAAATCAATCTTCAGAAGAAATAATGAATGTAGAGAAGTTCCACTAAACTATAATTTCACTAAATTGTTATTGTTATTTCTGTCCACACACTCAACCAGTTAGTGCAACTGTGAATGCTCCAGACTATAAACTCAGTAACTCTGGTATGGCCAGATTTGATTGTGTTTTGTCTGTATTCAAAGGACAAAACTGCACAGTAAGAGAGGAATCCATAGTTTAAAAAACCAAACCCACACAAAACACAAAATACTCCCAAGGCCTTTTACAGTATCATTTGTAACTCTAAATTACTTCATTACTTGTACTGTATTTTAACACATTTTTGTATGGAAATGACTTAGGGGACAATGATTCTTTCATATCGTTAAACAAACGTTTATAGCTGCAAAAGAGTATTTTGTAACAAATTTCAGACTTCAAGCTTATCAAGGACTCTCTTAGAGAGAGTCATGACATCTCAACATTACAAAGATGTGTGCTAAGCCGCCTTAAAAAATATATATATATTTCTCTACATATCAAAGAACTAATGTACAAAAGCTCATGAAACTTCCTTGGGTTCCTTCAAGTGAAGATTAGAGGAAAAAATCCCTGCAGGTAAAAATCTAGTTGCTTTTTACCTTACAAAAAAAAGAACTAAAAAAATAAAAGGCCTGAAATATTTTAAGAAATACACAGAAGACTTCCAACATATTTCAGAAGTGAACAAAGTTTGAATGTTAGCTATGCTAACAGTATCAGAAGAGTTAAAATGTAAGAGCTATTACTGCAACAGTACTGAGAGTGCAGTGTCCTTATGGAAAAATAGTCATAGAATCACAGAATAGCTTGCGCTGGAAGGGATCTTTAAAGATCATCTTGTCCAACTTTCCTGCAACAACCAGGGACATCTTCAACTAGATTAGGTTGCTCAGAGCAGTGTCCAATCTTGAACGTTTCTATGAATGAGGCACCTACTACCACTTTGGGCAACCCATTTAAGTGTCTTGCCACCCTTGCAGTAAAGAATTTATTCCCTATTCCTTTTATCTAGCCTAAGTCTCCCCTCTATTAATTTAAAACCATTATCCCTGAACGTATTATAATAGATGATTCCTCTGATCTTTCACAGGCTAATCACCAACAGATTTTTAAACAAACAGTATTTAAGGAAATCTTTTACTTACTCTGCCCCGTTCAACTTGAGTTGTTAACATTACAACCATAGATGAGCCTTGCTCCCAAGTCATCTGCCAAAAATCAGGACAAGTGTTCGGTAATGGACCTTGGCAAGCAATGTACTGGTTTATTATTGTGGAAGAAGGGATTTCCATCTAAGAGAAGACAAAGTTAGTATTTTAATTCTTAGAGAAAAAGTGTATGTCAGGCATTACACATTTAGTGTTCAGTAACTAATACATTAAAAAAAATATCAGCTACATTAATACTATTTATTTGAAGTTAGCAGTATGGATTGGCACAGATAAAATTCTTCAAAGTGTTTAACTTGCAAAATTATTATAAAGATCCAAGTAAACACCACGTATTAACTGACAGTTATGTAGCTGCCATAATAAAGATTAATGATGGTTGAAAAAATAAATGATAGAACAGGTGGCAAATAATTTGAGCGCAAACATTTCATCCTCTGTGGAGTCCTGATGGTAGATTTAAAGTACTGATCTTGGAATTAAATTTAATCTCTGAGTTTTGATCACAAAAGGGAAGGTAAGGAGCTGTAATTTTGTTGTTATTGACAGTGGAGAAAAAATAGTAACTGGGGAAAGAGAAATTAAAAAAAATACATCAAGTGTTGCCAGGATAAAGTTTAGTGATGTTTACAACTATCACGTGAGCAACTAGAAAATAAGAATGAACTCCTCTGGTAGAGGGCTAGCTTTTCCTAGTGTTTTTTAATTTTTCTTGATTTAATTTTAAAAAACACCTGCCAGAAATCACAGTATCACCAAGGCTGGAAGAGACCTCATAGATCAAGTCCAACCCTTTACCACAGAGCTCAAGGCTAGACCATGGCACCAAGCACCACGTCCAATCTTGCCTTGAACAGCTCCAGGGACGGCGACTCCACCACCTCCCCGGGCAGCCCATTCCAGTGCCCAATGACTCTCTCAGGGAAGAACTTTCTCCTCACCTCCAGCCTAAATTTCCCCTGGCGCAGCCTGAGGCTGTGTCCTCTTGTTCTGGTGCTGGCCACCTGAGAGAAGAGAGCAACCTCCCCCTGGCCACAACCACCCCTCAGGTAGTTGTAGACAGCAATAAGGTCAGCCCTGAGCCTCCTCTTCTCCAGGCTAAACAATCCCAGCTCTCTCAGCCTCTCCTCGTAGGGCTTGTGCTCAAGGCCTCTCACCAGCCTCGTCGCCCTTCTCTGGACATGCTCAAGCATCTCGATGTCCCTCCTAAACTGGGGGGCCCAGAACTGGACACAGTACTCAAGGTGAGGTCTAACCAGTGCAGAGTACAGGGGCAGAATGACCTCCCTGCTCCTGCTGACCACACCATTCCTGATGCAGGCCAGGATGCCATTGGCTCTCTTGGCCACCTGGGCACACTGCTGGCTCATGTTCAGGCGGGTATCAATCAGCACCCCCAGATCCCTCTCTGTTTGGCTGCTCTCCAGCCACTCTGACCCCAGCCTGTATCTCTGCATGGGGTTGTTGTGGCCAAAGTGCAGCACCCTGCACTTGGAGCTATTGAATGCCATCCCATTGGACTCTGCCCATCTGTCCAGGCAGTCAAGGTCCTGCTGCAGAGCCCTTCTGCCCTCCAACCCAGTCACATCTGCCCCCAGCTTGGTGTCGTCTGCAAACTTGCTGATGACTGACTCCATGCCCTCATCCAGATCATCTATGAAGATGTTAAAGAGGATGGGGCCCAGCAGTGATCCCTGAGGGACACTGCTAGTGACTGGCCGCCAGCTGGATGTGGCACCATTCACCACCACTCTCTGGGTCCGGCCCTCCAGCCAGTTCCTAACCCAAATCATTAACAAAAAAGTGTATCTACAGTAACTTTCAAACCGCTTCACTACAAGTTTGTTTATCAGCCATTGTGCTCTGCATTACATTTATGAAAACAGCTGAATTTTTCAGTCAACTTCTCCATTGTAAAACTGCACAATTACTTAATGTCAGAAACTCTTTTGAATCAAAACTACTACTCACATTTATATAATTTGCATTGATGTAATCATCATTACTTTTTAAAATAACCCGTGTAGCATCATCTGAAAAAAAAAATAGATAAGATGTTGCTTATTTATTAATCACAGTAAAATGTCTTTAGAGCACACAGATACGAACACACATACTTACAAGGCGAAATGTCTCTGTATCTATTTTTGGAAATGTTTTGAGGTAATCTGGCACAAGACATTGTCATTCCAGGCTTTTTCCTATACAATTGCTACAAGACAAAACCAATGGTAAGAGAAACAAAAGACCTGTTAGTATATTATCTTCCTACAGGTGCTCTTCAGAACATAAGCCACTGAGCAACAGTAGCTTCACCACACATGGAAAATGCCTTTCAAAAGAAAGCACTACAAATTTATTTATGCTGAGGAATCACTGGAAATCACCAAGATGTCATTACTGAAAGAAACTCAGTGTTAAATTTCAAGATTCCATAAAGAACACTGACGCAGAGAAAAGTCATTATTGCATAGTGGTAAGAGAATTAAGTGATACTGACATTCCATGCTATGATTTGGGAGTCTGTCTGCATCGTGTACAGGCATTTACCAACAATGCAGCAGTTTTGGTTTTTCATGTTTGGGTTTTTTCTTTTTTATTTTTTTCTTTTCCTTCCCAGATATCCTTGTGTGTTTCAGTAACTGTAGAGCAAATTCCAGGCTACCTTGTGCTTTTTCTGCAAAAAAAATGTCCTTTGAGAGGTTCCTGGCCTCTCATGTCTTGGCCATGCTCTGCAATAACTCTTGTGCTGTATAACAGTATCAGTGGCGTGATCCAGGTTCAATAAACAGCACTTTAAAACTTTTAAACACTGAACCTGTTTTAGATTCTGAGAAACTAAGTTAAGGAGGCTTCTAAACTCACTTTGACAAAATCTTTTCTTTCAAGTAAATTGTACCAAAGTTCTCAGAGAATACCATGTATTTTACAAATATGTTGCACTACATAATGCTAAGGTTTTATTTGGTGGGAAATTCACAGAATTTACACTGCTGTTCCACAAACTTACTGCTTTCTGCTTTAAGTCATTTGATCTCACGCATTAAAGATGGAATATCATAAGGCACAAGTAAGTACTAAGGGCAGATTACAGCTACCAGCATCTTAGGACCCCACATGGAAGTGTACTGTCCTTTTGAAAGATGCCATTAAAAGATCAAGTATTTATAAAAGACACTGTTACATTAAGGCTTAGGGTTAGGGTTATAACCTCAAGATTAAGGTTGTGTTTTCAATTGGTAATTTCCCTCATTGAAGTTGTCAGTACAGTATCAACAGATCACCTGTCATTCCATTTCTACAATAACTTAGATATGGAGTGAAGGTCTAAGTATAGAACATATTTCAGTACACATTTTTCAGCCTTCATCTCCAGGAAAAGTGTTTTATCAACATAGGTCCCTGACAACCACAACAACCTGTAAGTAATCACTAAAGCTATATATAAAACAAGTAAGGCTAAAAACTAATACTAGGACTATTCCGTGCCATAAAATTGTATGTACAATACAGGACTGGTTTTTTTTTTTTGTTATGAGGATAATTGTTTAGCTAAAAGATGCTATGAAATGTAACAGAAATCTGCTCTGCTTAAAATAACACTATCCCTAAAGACCTGAAACTTGTATAGAGCTACATATGACACAATACTCACATCAAATTGAGCCAAAACAGTTCCAGTGATAAGCCCCTCTGCTAGCTGAATCATGGACTCCCTCAGAGCATTATCATCTTGATGGACACCATCAAGTGGAGATTTCTCAGGGATGTACTGGAAGTCAGGCTCACTCTCCAGCTTCTCTTCCACAACATCATAGACAGCTATAACAAAGAGAGGTATGAATGCTCTGACTGAACAGGCTGTTTGGAAAACAAAGTTAATTGTAAAGCATTTATATAAAACAGAAAAAAAGACAAGTATTTTGCCTATCCAAAATCCACATTTTTTAACATACCTATTTCAGTCATCATCAGCAAGACCAAGTAGCCTTTACTGATCATTATTATCCATAACACAACTAAATTTTGATTTAATAGGCATTTTAAAGTGAAAGCACATCACCGACTGCTAGGATTTTAATTAAGACCCATGTTACACCCTGAGTAATCTGATTTAACTCCTGAATCTAAGATCCTCCACATCACGCCTCTGAAGTCACAATAGATCTATTTAATTCACTGTGATTTTAATCTTCAGTAATTAGGGCAGTATGCGCAGAACACTTGAGAAAATGGCCTTAGCATGTGCCACTACAATGCTATCCATGCTGTACGTGTGCCCTGCCAATAAATAAACTGAAAAACAACATGCATCTTCAACTATACATAGTTGAATGGTGTGGTCAGCAGGAGCAGGGAGGTCATTCTGCCCCATTCTGCACTGGTTAGACCACACCTTGAGTGCTGTGTCCAGTTCTGGGCCCCCCAGTTTAGGAGGGACATTGAGATGCTTGAGTGTGTCCAGGGAAGGGCGACGAGGCTGGGGAGAGGCCTTGAGCACAAGCCCTATGAGGAGAGGCTGAAGGAGCTGGGATTGTTTAGCCTGGAGAAGAGGAGGCTCAGGGGTGACCTTATTGCTGTCTACAACTACCTGAGGGGTGGTTGTGGCCAGGAGGAGGTTGCTCTCTTCTCTCAGGTGGCCAGCGCCAGAATGAGAGGACACAGCCTCAGGCTGCGCCAGGGGAGATTTAGGCTCGAGGTGAGGAGAAAGTTCTTCACTGAGAGAGTCATTGGACACTGGAATGGGCTGCCCAGGGAGGTGGTGGAGTCGCCGTCCCTGGAGCTGTTCAAGGCAAGATTGGACATGGCACTTGGTGCCATGGTCTAGCCTTGAGCTCTGTGGTAAAGGGTTGGACTTGATGATCTGCGAGGTCTCTTCCAACCCTGATAATACTGTGATACTGTGATAACAGAGACTAGGCTGTTCAAAAGCTTTTTAAGCATCAGATGAAGCAGGAAACCACCAGCTTCTCACTTCTACAACTACAACGTTTTCATCCAGAATACAAAGATAATCAACACACAAGAAACTGATTTAAGTAATCTGTAAATAAAGGTAACAATTTCATCTGAAAAAGAAAGTGCACAACAGCTGCAACACATACAGAACAAGAAGGTCAAGTAAGCGGGGAGTGCAAATAAGTGAATCAAGTAAAATTGTTTACAAGGTTAGCTGAGGCACTCTTCTGAAGTAATTTTCACTATTCCAATTAAACACCATTATTTTTCATTTTGCTTCTTGCTCTGCAACTTGGGTGCTCAGTAGAATTAAATCTAGTGAACATCTGCTGGCAATGCTCCAATAGTGTATTTCATGAATGCACAAGCTGTTATTTAGATTTCATTTTTAGTGCTTTCTTCTATTAAGCCTCCTTGAGTAGAAGTATCCTCAGTCATTCTGGATTGTTTTAACAATATATGAATGGTTTTCCATCTATCAACCTTCAAAGTCATCCAAACACTGCATGTTTGGAGACGGGTCTTTTGTTTGTTTGTGTTTGCTTTTCATTTTCTTTAGGGCAATAACAGCAGTCTCAGAAGCTACATTTCATATCCATACAGCTTTCTGGACACTTTTATAAACGAGACTGAGAACAAAATTTAGATTAGCTCTGCCAGAAATATATGAACTCTTGACTTTGCTATTAATTTTCAACACTATGTTATGCACACTCAAGGTACAGGAATGATCAAGACTTGTGTGTAAATTGTGTTGTTGCAATTCTTTTCCAAGGAAGGGAGTTCTCTCTTACAAAGATGTTAAGCATTCCATTTCAGGACACTAAACAGAGGTTAGGTAATGGAAGCAAGGTGTGAATATACATTTTAAAATTATTATTACTATGCACAAATCACTCACCATTGGGTCGAACTAGGAGCACAAGTTCCCCTGAGTGTCTCTCACAGCTAGCTTTAATAAACATGACAACTTGATCGTGGGTATGCTCTGCTATATCCCTGCCATTAATCAGTACAACTTGGTCCCCTTCATTCAAACGAGGGACACACAGATCAGCCTGTGAGAAGGAAAAAATAAAAAACATTAAAAAAGTGATCTGTAAACCAAGCCATTATGAATTAACTTTATCTGGGGACTTGAATCCTAACAGCCTGGTTGCTATGGTCGCCACATTGTATTCAAGTGTTACAGAATACATAAGATTACCATTCACATGATTGAATTATTTTGTGAGTGAGAGGTGACCGCCACTGTAACATCTTTGCACAGGTGTTCCTCCACTCCCCAGGCTGAAGTAGAAAGCCCCTCTGTTTGAATCGCATTTTGCAGAGCAATTAGAATTTAGGATGGATTTATCTTGAAGGGAAGGGAGTAACATAGCAAAGACTTGTCCAAATCAATTCACAGGCTTAGATGCTTCAGGTGTGAAATATCACACCTGTAATAACAACTGTAAGACAGTGCACAAACCCCAGCAAACCCAGAAGCTAAGCAATAAAAATCATCACTATAACCACATCCTAAAATTTATCACAGGAAGAGCACATTTCAGAGATCAAAATTAGTAGTGACAACAACAATGCTCTTGTCAAACATTTTACTAATTTCCAATAGTCAAGAAAAAGTGGAAAGCTGTACTTCTTAAATGTTAGCAAATAAATGGTCCACTCTTAAAAGGTATTAACACAGCTGACTCCAGTCAGTTGAATACCAGGTCAGTAATTTTGGCAATCAAACTGACAAAATATTTTGTCTAGTTATAAGACACTACTGATAGTCACTAAACATCAGTAACAACAGGTAATTAGACCGGATGAATAATTCACGATGTCTGATTTTAATCTAAATCTTTGCTTTATTCAGCTACATCTGTCACTATGAGAGATTTGCTATTTTAGCTATTTTTAACACACCAAGAGACTCAATATATAATTTATGTGAAATTACATGAATGTCTACATTTTTAAAAAGTAACGAAGCAAATGTATTTTTAGGATGACACAGCTCAAGAAACAGTGCATACTGAACATTCGGGAATTGAACTTTGCTTCACAGAAATAAAACAAAAAAGAATTGAAGTTCTAAAAATATGTTATGCAGCTGCCATGAAATTCTTGCTGCCATTAATTTGCCTTGTTATGATAATGTTAAAGCACAAACTCATTTTCAAAGACAACTATGACATACTTGAAGATACACAGATAGTGCTATCAAGTTTGTTTTTTAGAAAACTTACAGGTGTTCCTGGAGCTACCCTGGACACTATTACTGGCATCTTCTGATCATATCCACCCTTTAAAAACAAATTAAATTAGTAATGTATCACAAATGTCAGAAAATAACCTTAATAGGTATGATGGGAATAGATGTACTGTTACCTTTACATTGAAGCCAAACCTTCCATTTTCATCTGGTTTCATTCTGATCATAACAAGATTGTCATGAGGGACACCACCGTTGGGCTAGTAAACAAAAATGACATTATATTAATATATATTATGTTCACAGTTAAGACTTTGCAAGTAATAATCTTGCAGTTTCCTCGTCAAGTAATTACTCTGGACATTTGAGGAAACATCAAGTAACAGTGCAAACATCCTGAGTTCTACATAGAAAAAATAAATAATTATAAGTCTTGGACGTAACTAAGTTACAAGTCTATTCTGTCAAAGCAATGCCAGAGTAAGAAATAGTATTAAAAAAGACTAAATGGCTTCAAGTAGTTTGAAGAAAAGCAGTTTGCTAAATGGAAACTCCTTAAATTGATTTTAAGACTGCCGTGAAAAGCCTTCAGTAAGAATATCATAAAATGAATAAGTGAGGTGATTGAAGGCATACTTTTGTTTCTGTTGACAGCAGTGTGATGGTACTAAGCAGGGGAAAACTTGTAAACAAAAATCTTATTTTCAATCCCCTATTCTATTTGCAATGCAGCAGATTATGAGATGTTGTACATGTTCTGCCTTGATCAAGCTCTGACAATATAGACTTCTTTCTATGCAATCACAATACTTTTAAAGGAAGTACCAATAAACTGGGGAATACCAGATACATTTTTAATCTGGAAAAATCAACTTGCCATTGAAGTGGTTTAGCATCTTCTTATCAATATTTACTCCACAGACTGAATAACAGCTAATATTTCCATAGTTTCAAGAGTAAGAATGTGAAATATTATCAAATAAATGTGTTTCAAGCAAGTTTTCAGTATTATCAATTACAATGAAAAAGTAGAATTCATTCAGGATGAACAAGAAAACGAACAAACAACAAAACAAACAAAAAAAAGCCTACTGAAGCAAACATGTCTATATGTAAGAAAATTCAAACCCTGCATATTCAACATGTAAAAGAAGTCTGCTCAACTTGGCTCATAAAAAGTTAACTCAATTCCATGTGTTTTCAAGCTCATGGTTAAAACAAAAGAAACCCTCCTGAGCATATTCATAGTAATGACAAGATTAAAAAATGGATCAAGGAAAGTAACAGCATAAGACATGTCAATGAGAAGAAAAGGAGAAGGAAAGTCTGATCACATGCAAACCGTGTTAATCTATGTTAACTGACACTGAAGACCAGACCTGGGTTCCTGGGCAGAACGAATAGCAGGCAAGTGCTCACCTGCAGCATTTGGCAACTTTCCTGCCACTGCATTCTTGGGACAAAAGGGGAATAATATTTCCTGCTTTAAGAGGCTATTTAGAGCAGCAGTTTATAATTAGAAACCTGAGAAGAGCACTGTATATCACCATTAACCTGTTTGACTGAAGGAATCCTGGCCACACCTGTTTTCCAATGTTCTGAGACATTCCAAGTCTGGATACTTAGGGACTGCAGATGGCATAAAAAGTTGTCATTGCCATATCTGCCCTACTACCTTTCTAAATAAACTTCCCATACACACAACAGACAAAGGAAATCCAGTAGCTAAATGAAGTTAAAATGTAAAGGAGATTTCCTTAAAATAGCCGAGATAGAGACACTTTGGTGGTACAGGAACCTGAAGTGAATTCTCATCACAAATCTAACTTTGAAAAATGAAAAACCACATTCCAAATCCTAAATTTATAATTTCAGAAAATTTCAGAGTCATTCTCCATCCCTTCTCCAATACCAAAAATAAAAAAGCATCAACCAAATTTGAACTTCAATTACAATAGTGTTCTGTCTTAAGCAAGGCTGCTTAAATGTGGCACACAGCAAACAATCACACTGACAATGAACAAACTAAAAAGAATCTCAATCTCGTGCAGCTGTGTTGGTTTTGCACAGCTATAAGGAATAAAAACAACTGAAAGTAATTTGTCTATTTAGTAAAGATAAGTGAATACAGAGCAAGAAAGTTTAATAGTGTTACCTTCTGAAACAAAACAGCACTTTTAACATGACTCAGGTAAGCACTCAGAAAACTAAGCTGTTAAAAAATTAATTTCATCATTTAATTAGAGCAAATTCTTTTACGTTCCCCAAATGCTTATAAATCTAGAAGTTTCACTTTTGTATATTTTACTAAAAGCCCAGCAATGAAACAAAATACGTGTTTTATAGGAAATTTAACTTTGTAAAGGGGCCTGACAGAACAGTCGAGGCTTAGTATTTAGAATGCAAATAAAAATAAACCAAAGGCATGTCTAAAGTAACCATTTTGGGAGCTGACTCATAATTTTGAATGTCTGAGGTTGAAAAAAAAAATTTATACAGAATTTGCTACATTTGGATGTTAAACAGTTTTCCCATCCTGCAAAATGTTTCTTGTCCCTTATCAGTATCAAACCAAGAACTACTTGAAGACATCTGGAAGGACAAAAAGTCACCAAAAAACCCACACAACCAAGTTCAGTAAGATCCGAACTCAGCCAAACAATAATCAACTGACTGGCTTACTCATTTAGCATGTGCTTAAGCACTGAAAAAAGACTTTTGCTCAGATTTGTATATTTGTTGTCATAGGTTTTTTTTGGTAGAATATCTCTTAGAAATGCAACACAGATTCAAGAAGCCTCTCCTGAACTCGAGTGCTCCAAAGGCTGGTGGGCATTTTCACTTTCAGTTTTTTGATAAAAGGTAGTTTAAACACGTGTGGTACTACCTGCAATATCTTCTTTAAAACTGATGGTAAATGACTTATCAAAGAAGAGGTTAGTAGAAATTTCTCCATGTGCTGAAAAGCTAATGTTCAAAATATTTGAACATCTGCCCCAATGACAACTGAGAGAGACCTTCTCAAGCAGGTGGCAAAAATAGTGGGAGCTCTGAAAGAAACACTACGTACACAGCAAATGCTACAATGTAATGCACAGGCACAACCCTCTAAAATGCATCAGAACCAAGCTAATGAAAACCAGGTCTCAGCATTTCTATAAAAAGCAGAATGGTTAAATTGGATTGAAAAACTTACTGTGGATTTTTCAGGTGATGCAGGAACATCAAATGTTTCATTAATATGGTTATCCAGTTCTTGCTGTGAGTGTGAATGATGAATTTGGTTCCAACTGTTCTTTTTAAATTGTTTGGGTGGTAACGCAGGAGGCTGCCCATCCATGGGAGTCTCTTGAGATCTAAATACCAAAATAGAAGAAGTGGAATGATGATGAGATAATAACCTCTTTTTTTCCAGAGTTCCAAATTGAATCTGAAGATTCTAAGAGCTGAGTATATCTATATGTATCTTCAGAATCTCAAAATTGCACTTGTGGTAGAATATATTGCAAGTATACATCTGCATATGTAACTGCATTTTCTTGACAAGCAAGTGTACACAGAATCAGTTCATCTTTTACATATGTTGGGGTTTTTTTTTCTTAATATGGTCTTAGGACTCTTTATACTGAAATATTCTGAAATTCATTGTATTTATACTCTGCACTTCTGCTAATAAAAACAATTTTTCTAATGAATATGTCACTTAATATGTTTTCTTCAGTAACAAAACCAATTATATTGCATCTTGAATTAGTGCTTATCATTTAAATCTTTAAAAGCAGACACAATCAACATAATAAAGTGCTCCAACACTAGTTTCTGGGGTTTGATAAGAAAAAAGGAGTGCAAGTTGAAGACAACTGCATTTATCTGAAAATCCCATTGGTGCTCAGAATCTTAAATTTTAATTTTTCAATTTAAAAGTGTATGCATACATTTCAAGAGAACCTGGTTGGGTTTTTTTTTCTTCCCTTGAACATGTGCAGCTTTGAAACCTTTGCAAAACCTGGCATCCATCACATGCATTTTTCAGTTGAGTTATAACACCATTACAGAAGATGAAAATAGAAAAAAGTTCTATTTCTGTTTTAGATCTGCAAGCACTCTACTGTACATTAATTAAAAAGTTCCCCTGTTTATGTAGCATAAAGATAATTTCCTTTATTAGTCCTTTTGGCATAAGAGCATAATGGTATAATTTTTATTGCGTAAATATATGATTCATCTTTCATTAGATGGCTTTATATTTGAGAATTAATAATGTTTTGAGAGGCCCACAAGGGCAGTTACCACACAGTTCCCATTAAGGTAGTCTGAATGCCAACTTCTAAATACCAGCAAAAATATGCCTTTCTACCCACGAACCATATTAAACGACTTCAAGTTATTTAAAAACTTAAGGCAACAATCCACTGAACCTAGTTGCAAATCCAAAAGCCACCAAGAATGAAGCTACAGGTTACAGCTACGCCTAAAGCAGACTCTATCAACAAAACCGGGTGCATCTGTTCTTTTTTCACTCACGCCCATGAAGCATTCTGGTGCTTCGGGTGCTGTGGCTATGGCAGCTCACCAACCAAGCAAAAATACAAGTGACACTTTGGAACAGTCTGGGTAGCTCTCTGCTGGCTTAACAAGGTGAACTGGTTCAACAAGGGGTTGACCACTGTGTGGGAAAGGAAGTACACTCCCAGAAGCCAGAAATACGACACTGCCCCTTTCGTGCAAGCTGTAGTGGTAACTCACAGTGCAACATCCCTCTAAAAAGCACAGGTAACCATGTGAGCAGACTTACTGTATTTAACTGGTCTAGCCACAGCGAACTGCTAGCTGTGTAAGACTATCATTAGGAAACAGTAGAATGTTACCAAGTTGCTGCAAGTTAAAAAACCTGAAGCACACAACAAATACCATAGCATATCACTGCATTCTAGGCAATTAAAGGCAGTGTCAGATACATACTTTAAAATAAAAAAACCAAACAAAAAATAAGATCGATTACAGTGATTTAAAAAATAAAATTAAAACATTTTTCTTTCACAAAACCATGAATGGGAAACAGAACACTTCACTTGTAAAGCCACAAGTTCTTCATTTAATTGAAAAAAAAAAAAAGTCAATGTTCTCAGAAAGCAAACCTTTGGCAATTTCTTTAGTCACTGTATGAAAACAGTACATTTGAAAAGGTCCTAACAATATTTTTTCCTGTATATTTTGGCTTAATTTCAATTTTCATCTTTTTTTTCATGCAGTGTAGCAAGAAAAAAAGCCACAAAACCTTGTTATTCAATATCTGATGTCTGAAGTATCTCATGCTCAAAAGACACTGGGGAACAAAAATAACACTTCTTAACACTTTTCAGTGCAATTGACAGGAGAAAAAAAAAAAGCTTATAATTTTTTTTTTTTCTGATAAGAAGCTTTTAAAATTTTTGTGAAAAGACAAAAACATCATGATTTCCAACATTTGCAAAATGAATTTTCAAGGCAGCTATATATTGTTTAGAAATTGAATTACAAAGGTCACCCAAAGCTTTTTAACTGCCTGTGAGTTTATTCATTCAAGTATGGCCAGCACAGATTGTTCCGCCTTTTAAGTGAAGGGCAACATAGTTATGTATTTTCCTGCAAACAATTACGAGTGAGAGTTTTAAACTGAATGAGAAAGGAACAGAAAACATGAGTAAAGACAAAAAAGTAATTCCGATAAGAGTAAAAACAGGACCTTACGTTTGACCAGATGTCTTTACATACATGTCAACAAACACAAATAAATTCCTACTGAACATACAAACTTACAGAAAAGGTTTGAAAAGTTACTTAAATGAGTATTTTAGAAACAGCAGAGCAAGTACTGTAATATATTAGCATAATGAATTGTGAGAAGTAACAATCAAGCCTAGGGCAAAAACTTCATGGCTTTATATTTGCCCAGTCAGCTTTGAATTTCCTTATGAATGCTTAGACAATGGCAGTGAAAGCAGCCTATTTTGCAGGCAAAGCAGCCCTCTGTTACTGCATCTAGCAATTTACATAATAATAAAATAACACACAAACCCTGCCACTGACAAGCTCTGCCCGTTTTTGTTACAGATATCCGGTCTGACCTTTTAATATATTAAGCAAAAGTTTCATATGCATCCCCATAAATTTATTAAACTGAACCCGTATCTTGAGTTCAGAATTTAAGGTTATAATTAATTAGGGAACTACAAGCAGAAATCTCTCAATTTAGTTTTGAAGGGCACAAAGAGACGAAGAAAAAACGTGGAATTAAAGCTTGTATTTGTTAAACTATATCCTTCTAACCTGTACTAAAACTCGAATTTCATTTGCTATTTTGACTCTGAACTCTAAGAGATTGGGCTAGCCCCTCTGACAATCAGGCTAGTCCCTCTGACTTTCCTACATAGGTAATTTGATGAATAAAAACTCCCAAGAAAGTAACAGATGGAATACTTAAATTTTCTCACTCAGGCAAGTTAAAATTGTTTACGTTTTGGGGCTTTTTTTACTCTAAAACAATGTAATTTTCAATCATCTAGCTAATATGAGTTTCACAACTACTAATCTCCAATCTTGAATCAGTAACACCATCTGAAACTTTCAGGAGACTCTAATCAGTTCATGTATTTTTGACAGTCGGCATTCTCACCTTATGTTAGGTACTTATACTGGAATCTTAAATTCCATTTTTAAGCTTCCAATGAGAAAAAACCAGGATCAGAATTCAGTAATGGAAGAGCAATAGCTTTTATCCTTGGACATAAGAAGTGGAAAATCATGAAAAGCAGCCATAGTTGCATAACTAATGTACAAAAACACTTCCTGTCTTTTTAAGACTCATTTCTATGGTGACTTAAAAAAAATAGGTATTAAATAAAAAAAATCAAGGACACCCGGGAACATCTACAACTTAACTGAGAGTAAAGGCACATAAATGAAAGAGTATTTCAGAATTGTGCTGACTTCACTGTATCAACTCTACCATTCAGCATTTCTCTTAACTGATTTTAGTTGGAATTCTTGGAACAGAAGGAACCTGACCCTGTATGGCCTTTGTACAGCAGAATTCTAACATAAGAAAAAGACTCACAAGCATTCCAGTTTTGAAGCCATGTGTTTAAAAAGGCCACAGAAAAGAAGAGAATTTTATATTATTCATCCAAATTACTGTTTTATAATTCTGAAAACTAATTACTGTTAGATGGCAAAATTGTAACTACTGTATTTATATAAAACTCCAAACCAACAAAATTCCCAAAAAACTCATTGTGTGTTACTTGACAAAAAAAACCCTGTGTATTCTATTTCCCTCTCAAAAGTTATGCAGAGTTGTTAAAACTGAAAGTACAGTTCAAGAAAGGTTTTTAAATTATGTTCCTGAAGTAATTTTTCACGAGACACACAATTTGTTTAGAAACATCTAATTATGCCTGTTACTTCGTAGCTCTCAAATGCTTTTGAAACCATTTGCACAATTTCCTTGTTAACAGAGAGTATACAGAAGAGGGCAAATTTACCATTAATCACAGTATCACAGTATCATCAGGGTTGGAAGAGACCTCACAGATCATCAAGTCCAACCCTTTACCACAGAGCTCAAGGCTAGACCATGGCACCAAGTGCCACGTCCAACCTTGCCTTGAACAGCTCCAGGGACGGCGACTCCACCACCTCCTCGGGCAGCCCATTCCAGTGTCCAATGACTCTCTCAGTGAAGAACTTTCTCCTCACCTCGACCCTAAATCTCCCCTGGCGCAGCCTGAGGCTGTGTCCTCTCGTTCTGGCGCTGGCCACCTGAGAGAAGAGAGCAACCTCCTCCTGCCCACAACCACCCCCTCAGGTAGTTGTAGACAGCAATAAGGTCACCCCTGAGCCTCCTCTTCTCCAGGCTAAACAATCCCAGCTCCCTCAGCCTCTCCTCATAGGGCTTGTGCTCGAGGCCTCTCCCCAGCCTCGTCGCCCTTCTCTGAACACGCTCAAGCATCTCAACGTCCTTTTTAAACTGGGGGGCCCAGAACTGAACACAGTACTCAAGGTGTGGTCTAACCAGTGCAGAGTACAGGGGCAGAATGACCTCCCTGCTCCTGCTGACCACACCATTCCTGATGTAGGCCAGGATGCCACTGGCTCTCTTGGCCACCTGGGCACACTGCTGGCTCATGTTCAGGCGGGTATCAATCAGTACCCCCAGATCCCTCTCTGTCTGGCTGCTCTCCAGCCACTCCGACCCCAGCCTGTATCTCTCCATGGGGTTGTTGTAGCCAAAGTGCAGCACCCTGCACTTGGAGCTATTGAACCCCATCCCATTGGACTTTGCCCAATGTATAGCTACATATGCATAGCTACATATAAGAAGGTACAGTGGCAGTGTTAATAAGGTATATACTGTGGAGTTTCCCCCCCCAATAAATCTGGCCATAAATTACTGAGTATTGCAAATCTTTGAGTAACTCAGGCCTTTCCTGTCATCATTCCCGGCTTAATACACAATAACATATAGTAAGGGCCAGAAGAACTTACGGTGATGATTCCAGGATGATGCTATTGGCCTGGGTGGAAGAGGGAGACCTGTGATTTACAAATACTTCACTTGGGGAAGTGTGAACTACGTGATCCACTAGATGTCCAACTGATGAGGGTCGTAAGCGGGCTCCTTCTTGAGTGAAGGCAGAGTTGCGACTAAGAAGGAAAGCACAGCAGTGAAATATGAGAGATCTAAACTTGATCTGTATTTCTTAAACCACAATATGGGAATGTTATGTCAGTGCAAGCATATGGTTATACTTTTATTAAATAAAGTTTAAACAAGTCACTGAAACAATTAGATTGTCTGATCAACAAGCTGTATTTCATAATTTTGTAAGTGTTCACAAATCATCTACATAAACACTAGATGGCGAATAGTCTTTCTTGGGGTTTTTTGGGTTGTTGGCTTTTTTAGGGGGAGAGTAATTTTGGTTTGGATTTTTATGGTTGGTTAGTTTAGCAGAGTTTTTTAGGTTTTATTGCTGGAGTTCTTTTGATTGGTTGTTTTCTTGTTGTTGCTTTTGTTTTTTTTCTCCCATTAGTTTTATTTGGGTTTTTTCAACAAAAAAATTTGGTCTCTCTTAAATCAAAGAAACCTGAAAGCATTATGGTCCAAAGAACAGGCTACTGGACTGACATTCAAGGCAATGAAAAGAAAAATACACCCCCCAAGAAGAAAAATCCTGGCTCTGTTCACGGCAGAATTTAACCCAAATTCAGCAAGGTAAACATTTTATCCCCTGTATCTTCTTAGAAGAATGACAAGCTTTGCACTGAGAGGCTTGTCATCATTTCTGTAATTCAAAATTGTTCAATTTGAAAACTAACAAAGTGTCACAGACATCTTTCTTAAAATGATTTGAGACATGCATGATTAACTTATGCTATAAGCATCATTATTCTAGAACTTCTATAATGATTTCTATACAGTATTGACACATACATCAGTCTTCTGAATAACATGCTGCAATGTCAAAGCCTTTCAAAACCTAGTTCATGCAGTAAGAAAACGGATAAGCCAGTTTTATACACTGAGAAAATTGGTTATTCTCCAAAAGAAATAGGAATGATTTTTCACTAACTATAAACACATACCAGAAAGCTCTATCCTGTAAAGACTGGACTTTGAAAGAAAATGTAGAAAAATTACAGGAAATAAACCAATGGTTTAAGAGGTGGTATTAACCAAAATCAATTATTTGTGAAATATCACAGATCTTAGTACTGTTTGGTTTGGGTTTTTTTAGCCAAATGCCTAATTTAGATTTAACTGTTTCAGAAAATTCAAGTTAGCAAATTCAGAGTAGTATAGTCTACATCATGCATTTTTATAGGCAGAGTAAGAAGCACCTAAAATTTACCCCTACAGAATTTATCTTATTTGGAGCTAAATGTTTCCAGAGAACCGCTCAGCATGTAACTTGTAAAGTTATTTGTTTTCACAGTATCACAGTATCATCAGGGTTGGAAAAGACCTCACAGATCAAGTCCAACCCTTTACCACAGAGCTCATGGCTAGACCATGGCACCAAGTGCCACATCCAACCTTGCCTTGAACTCCACCACATCCCCGGGCAGCCCATTCCAGTGTCCAATGACTCTCTCAGTGAAGAACTTTCTCCTCACCTCAAGCCTAAATTTCCCCTGGCGCAGCCTGAGGCTGTGTCCTCTTGTTCTGGTGCTGGCCACCTGAGAGAAGAGAGCAACCTCCTCCTGGACACAACCACCCTTCAGGTAGTTGTAGACAGCAATAAGGTCGCCCCTCAGCTTCCTCTTCTCCAGGCTAAACATTAAACATGTAGGTCACTCACATCAGAGACAGTCACTTTTCAGGGAGAAATTTGATGCTACTTACTGATTTGGTGTTCCAGGTGGAGACCGTGACGGTAGGCTCTGTGTTTCCAACCTATCATCAGACAGTGAGTTCCTGCTCACTACTTCCCAGTCCATCCCACTCATTACTTTCCGTGCCAAGGGTTTGCTGGGGGATCTTAGAGGAGGAAAGTAACATGACTAACCAAAAATTGTACCAGGTAAGAACAAAATTAAACAAAACTCACCACAATGAAACTGTGTATAATTCTATCATAGGAAAACAAATAAAATGTATACAGGAAAGCAAAAGTAATAATGCAAAACTGTATTTACATAGGCAGTTCTACATTTTCTCAATATATTGTACTTAAATTTTTGTACTTCGTACCAGAACATCAATGAAACAGAGCCACAAAATATTGTTGGCAGAGGAGACAGGCAAAATGGAAGAGGAATCCACTAAACTTCTCTAGGCATTTCTAATGCCTCAAAAAGAATCTAACTCCTACAGAATAGTCAGAGAGGGAAAGGGTGGGGGGGGGATGTCAAACTAAAAATCTTCTAAGAAACACAACTATTCAGCCACCTCAGGAAAAATCAAACAGTGGAAACTCCTCTGATGCTGTGAAGTACTGTGTTCAGATCTGGGGTCCCTGGTTTAAGAGACTACCGGAGACAGTCCTGTGAAGAGCTACAACGATGATAGAGAACAAAGCATCTCTCTTACAGAGAAAGGCTGAGAGACTCAGGCCATTTAGTTTGATGAAGAGAAGACCGCGAGAGGGTCTTATCAATATTGTTAAATTTCTGAAAGGTGTGTGTCAACAGGTCAGGGCCAGTCTCTTTTCAGTGGAGCCTGGTCATAGGACACTCTAAGTTCCATGGAAACATAAAATTTCTTTGAGCACAGAGGATTGGAAGAGGCTGCCCAGCAAGACTGCAGCAATAGAGCTGCTGAGGTTTTTTTACTCATCAGGAATTTCCACTAAGGTGACATGCCTTCTTCCATAACATCTTTTGTCACCTGTAAGGCAGATGCAATCATTCTATTTAAACTTCTTTGTGGGTAACTAAACTTGGTCTGGCTTTGTACTAGAAACATCTTGCAATTTAAAGGTTATTGCCAGCGTTTTTATACAGAAGGAAATGTGTTTTCAACTAGTTACTCTTTCCTGATAATGAAGAAACATCTTATTCTCATTCTCCACTCATCCCAGCATATCTACAATCCCCTTCCTCTGCTTCTTTCACCTACTTCATAAGGACAAGTAAGACCATACCTCAAATATTTCAGATAATAGTGTATTTCCCTTTCACACTGCCAAATGAATCATCTGAGAATTGTGGTTGCTTTTTTGTTAGCAGCACATGGAAGTTCAGTCATTCTGTGACTGCGCACACCCAGATTTCTGCTGTTTAACTGAAAATTCTTCAGCCAACAACAAAAATTCTTTTCAACAATCCTTAAATGTATGTGCTGTGTATTTTGTGATACTGGGTTTTTACTTCTACTTTGACAGTGCTATATAGTTCAAATTTATCCTTTATCATCCTGTATCCAGTAACACCTGAATTTCACTAGTCTTGTGCCATGACCATTTTATTCCCATTTGCCTTTATATTCTACCACTATTCTCTAACCTCCAGCTTTGAGCAATGAGGTTGCAACATACTGTATCAGCACAACATCCCTATTTATTCCTCCAGCTCCATACACAAGTATCATAGAATAACTTCTGCCTTTGCTTTCCTTGGGACACATGGTAACTATTGTTTACTCTCACCCCACTGATTTACTGAAAGAGTTAAGTCCAGAAAGAAGGAACTTTGAGAAAATAAGGAACTACCCACACACAAATTACATCATTCTGAAAACAAAACCTTTTTGCTCCATGCTGAACTTTTAATAAAACACAATGCAAGTGTACAGCAATAACCAACTAAGTACCATATTAAATAATCTACCTTTGCATGCAGAAATACATCTTATTCAGTGTTTGATACTAAAAGAATGGTGACCTGTACATGAGGGTTTATTTTTCTTTTACATCTCCAAGCAGTTCTGAACATGTATGGCATGCTACTCTTGCTGCTCTGAAGACTTAGTGAACAGCAGCTGACAAATTTCAGACAGTTAAGCAAGGTGAGCTAATGTAAATATCAGTGTTTCAGGTCTCAATGAACTTGGGAAAAAAATAAATAAATCTAGTAGTATATTGATATTTCAAAACAGGGAAAATATCAATTATTTAATTCTTTAGAAAAAAACTCACATCGCAAATCCTAGCATTTATTCCAAACAGTATTGATTAAAAAATAATTAGCTTGATATCAATTAAACCAGCATTTCAATTTCTGTAACTTGCTTCAAATGTGAGCAACTCAAGCCACTTATATCTGTTTCTTCACAAACATAGCAAATTTGAGCAGTTCTGAATAGGTAAAATAACAAGGAACCAGTAGAACTGAAATGTACATCTGACATTATCAATTTATCATTCCTTTATTAATCGCTATCATTAGCTAAACTGACAACAATGCACTTGCAGCCAGCAGATTAGCACCAAGAGCCAGATCTGCAAAGAGGGTGATGCTGCTAACCAAAGAACAGGCTAAGGGACAATGCAGAGGAGCATAATAAATGCAATGCTAAATTAGGTTAGCACAGGACTACAGGTACAGTATTTCCTGACAGACATGTAAAGGCAGCTATTGAACCATATTTACCGTCAGCAAAAAAAGCAACAAGTACACTATGGGAATGTTGATCTTTTGCTGTTTAGCACTGGTCTTGTTTTGGTTTAAAATGTGCAGTGACAGTGGGCACTATCCTTCTCTGTATAAAAGAAATTAAACTGCAAGAGAGATATAAAAGTATATAGGGAAGTCAAAAAATATTTTTTTCCAAAAAGTAAACTGATTGCTTCAGTTAAAAAAAGCCACCACACTGTATCTTAAATCATAGTTTGTAACTACATTTCTGAAAACTTCTGCAATCTATGCAACAAGTTAACATAGCCTTAAAGTGAAAGGCACAACCTTCTTCCCTACCAAAAAACCCAGTGTTAAGAAAACTCACCTTTTACTGTGGATAGAGTCTGATCTCTTAGAAGTAATACCTTACTACCATGACAAACAGCTGCAGTGATCATCAGCAAAGGTTTGTTTCTATTATTTTATTAACAGTTCTAACCTCAGAGTCCCACCCACTCCTGTTTGTTGCCTCCATTTCCTGTCTTTACAGAAATTTCAAAGAAAAAATTACCACACTGAAGCACCTAACTTCTCAGTGTTGTGGCTTTTTGATGCTAGTTCTCCTGTCAACACTTCTAAACCTAACAAGAAGTTAATTTTTTATTAACTTTTAAGATATGTTGTGAAAAACTTCTGTAAATCTCTCTTATATCATTAATTCCTTACAACAGTCACATAAATTTCTCATGCCGAAGTGCAGCTGAGAAAAATCAAGAGTAAGCTGTAAAAACACTTTTGAAATACTTTGATAAACTTTGAAATTCTAAATTCTGCATTTGTCTGCTCAGTCTGGATGCTTACATCCTAGCACAGAGCACTCCTAGTTCAGAAAGCAAATTATTTTCACACTTAATTTTTGGTGTATCTGTAGTTATTCCTGCAAAAGTTTAAATAAATACTGAGTAGAGACAGAGATCAAAACAATATCAGAGTCTTGCAAGCTGTGACACTACATCGCATTAAAAAAAAGAAAAAAGACAAAACCCATTAGAAAAACCCAAGGGTGAAAAAAAAAGACAGTAGCAGGGATGATATTACGTAACATAACTGAAATAAAGCATGGCAAATTACATTAGCTCAGTTACAGTACACAAAAGCTTTCAAAAACAGAGAAGTTTTTTGTTCGTCTCAGTTGAAGTGCTAAATTCCCATAGGAGCTGGGAAATGAAGTGGGTATTGTACGAGAATAAAGGTGGGACTCTTTTTAATAACTTCTGTCCCCAGAAGAAACATAACCTGGAGCCACAGCCTTGCTTTCTACTCGGACAAGAAGTACAGGGAACGTGTTTCTCAAAACAGCTCACGACTACTGCTTCTGACCAAGAGACTGAAACTGTACACAAATCTGCAGATACACCCCAAATAACAGCTGCAGTTTAAAGCAACTGAGGGATTAATTAACTGCAATAAATGCATGGTTGAAGACTGGATTTTTTGAAACAGGTGCAACTTAATGTTAAGGAAGCCCACAAATACAAATGACAGAGAGATCTGCTATCATACATACACTACCTTCTCTCAGTTCCAGTCCACACCATCAGAACTGAACAGAATCAGAACAGTTTGCAAGGACTCCAAGAGACAGATGTACTCTTGGAAGAAATCTTTCAATTTATAACTTGACTGAAATATTTTCACTTTTATTATCTACTTCCACTTTTTTTTATGCTCATGGGAATTCTTAAGGGTTTTCTTGGACTGCCAATATTCTGTCACAAATGAAACCAAGAAAATAGCTATAATAAAAAGATTAAATAAAAACCTCAACAACTGCAGCAAGTCTTCTAAATGCTGAAGTTAGCATTGCACGAAGCTTAATGAAACACCATCTACAAAACACATCAAATTTATTACAGCTATCTCTTTCAAAGTAATAGATTGCATTACAAAAAATTAAATCATTTTATGATCTGGGGGGAAAAACATAAATACTACTTCATTTGATTTTGAAGTAAAACCCACAGGACAAACAGCTAAGCCTGCTAATTGTAGGCTGCTTGTTCTATTCAAATGACTGCTAAGAAAGTTTACCTCCATGTCATGTGCTCTGTATTTGCATTCCACTCAGTGTGCAAAGGCTAGATGATCCTTACTTGTGGCAAATCACCATTTCCTGACTAAGAACAAACAGACCACTCAAGCAACATCTTGGTGCAATTGGTGACATTATTTCCTTATAATGAAATGATTCAAAAGTTTGCTTAGGTAGTAATGGCTCAAGCAAGGCAGTTTCTACCTAGATATGGATGTGAAAATAGAATCTAAATCTGGATAGCCATAGAAAAAAACCTTTTTTTTTAAATTGGTCTTGAATTAAGTCTCCTGATGTAGTACTAAAAGCAAAAGCGTCCACTTAATTCTCAAGCACCTGATTATAATGCTAGCATGCTCCTGGTTTCATGGCAAAGGGCAACTGATACCTAGCAGAACTTTTGAAAGCAACTGAAACAAGCACACTGCTTTACAGCTTAAAAAGCTGTTCAACGACATGACGGTTTTGTTTCATAAAGACAAACTGAGAAAGAAAGGCAGGTTCCAGGAACAAAACCTACACCATACCTGTAAAACCTTAAAAAGCAAAATGTATCTTCTTGCATGGATTCAAAAGGGTTAACATCTACTCAATATTACAACTTCAAATGTAAATGTTTAGAAGACAAGGAATTAAGGAATTAAAGATAATGTTCTTAGATTAAGCTTCTTGAACCACATAGTGTTCTAGAAATGTCTTATACTTCAATTTTTTTATCACTGAATATGCAAGAAGTCCTTAACATTAAGAATGCTTTAATTGACAGAGAAACATATAACCTAGTGAGAATCTTTTGAAGTGTATTTGTTAGAACATGAGATTGATTTCAGCTCACTTATGTACATATTTATACCTCAGACACCAGTCATCAGCATTACAAAACAACTCAAAAGTTGAGGATGAACGCTGCATTCCTTTATCGAAAAGTGACAGTGGAAAATAAAATTACTTGAAGACAGAATTGCCAAGTATTTTTATTAACTTTCAAAAGCTACAAAGACTGGAAAAAACAGACAAATTCTATCCACGGCTTACAACTGTATCTAGAGTATGCATTATAAAATACGAGTGACCTTAGCACTACTTGTTCAGTTTTGACTCAAAGAGAAGAGTGCCATCTACTGAATAACAGTTTCTAAAATTGTAAATGTTTGCCTCAAAACTAAGTATCACCTCTCCTTCATCTCTTCTTTCTTGTGGTTAATTTGCAATTTCAGGGTGCAACAAAGAAGTATTATTTCTTACACTGACTCAAAACAGTTATTCAAATAATTAAAACTCAGTTATCATGGTAGTGAGTCTTCTGAGTACTAGAAAAGGTGCCTCAAGTAAAAACTAACCAGATTCCCAAAGTAAATCAGAGTAAAAAAAATAACTCTAAATCACAAAACCCAAATCAGTCTTATAAAAATCTAACCATTGAACAAACATGTCATAGCACTTCTGCCCTCAGATCCTTCGAATGGAGTTGGGTACCTATGATATGCTCAGCTGAAAAAACGCAAACTATATTGTATTGCACAGAGGAAAAGAAGGGGAGGCAAGAAATCAAGACAGAATTCACCTGTGCTCTGAAAACCAGCATTTGCACATACTTGAGAAAGGTTGCTGGTCTGCAGAAATAGGTGAACAGAGATTTGAACTCCAGAGTTCTTCAAGGGGCAACTATGTTAAAAGATATTCCTCATCTCAGTAGAAGTGTAGAAAAAGCACAGTGCGTGCTCCCTCCTCATAATGATTCTTTCCTACTAACGCTCAGACAAGACTGCCAAGATGATGCAGCAGCAGTTTTGAATCCTGTATCATAATTTCTGAACTAAGAACTAAATCTGTGTCTTCAGTTTTCTTGTAATCACCAAATCCCTCAGGAAACAGCAAGTAAGAGATTCTATGTTAGCCAAATACTCTGTGACAGAACATCTTCAAAAGCAGCTCACTTGAAGTCAAATTTTTCTAAGTAGAATACCTCATTGGGATTTGCAATGATAAAACTGTTCTCATCAAGTCAGACATTCACAGGATCTTGGTCTAAAGGAAACGTGTGTACCTTTGTAGAGTGTTATCAGGTATAACACATACCAAATAACTCAGTGTTTTGATGTAATAGAGAGCCTATTCTTTGTAATAAAGGGTCAGTAAATGTAAAAAAACGTAAAAAATGTAAAAAAAAAATGCACAGATGGAAGGCAATTCTCAATTTTGACAATGTATAAAGGGATCTCTTCCATCATAAAATTCTCTATCATTTCTGACTGCCCCAAAGACAGACTCTCCTTTTGAAAATTTAACTCCTTAATATGGTTACATCAAGCTACCAACAACAGCCTGTAACAGTTGCACTTTTTTCTACATTTTTGCAAACAGAAGACAATGTCCCCATAACATCCTAAAAGATACAAACAGAAGACTTAGCTGATACTATACAAATGTAAATTGCTTACCTTGCAAATACCCTGTCTTTGTTTGCTCTTTCTTTACCATACTGCACAGACTGGACCTCTGTTCTCCCACTGGAAAACAAAACCAAACCACAAAATGCAACAAACTTAGGATAACATTGTCTTGCTTCAGTTGAGTCATCTCAAAAACAAACAAAAAATCCTCAGTTTTATTTCCAGTCATGCTCAAACAATTTTGCTACATTCAGTTTGGTGTAACTTTAGATATCATTTGGGTAAGCATTGGTCTTCTTTCCCACTAGAGTCTAACTGTAACAAAACAAATTCATTCAAGGCATAAACTTATCTTTCTCTTCCATTTTCTTATCCAAAACAGTATTAAAACTCTGCTTAATGCTATAATCATTCCTGTCACAGGCACAATTCAAAGTTACAGCATCTTCTCCATAGTCCTGCTAAACTATTCCCTGGATTTCTAATAACTCAATTGCTACTTAGTTCAATAAAATATCATAGAAAAATATGTAAGCATATGAAGATTGTACTCTTTGTTACAGCTTGTCAAAACCAAGATGAGAACTGAATACTTTTCTTATAAGATCAGATGTCTTGTGTCAAATATAAAATAATAATATTTAATAATTTCTATTCTAAAAAATGTTTGCTGTTGGTTGGGGTTTTTTGGGTTTTTTTTTGTTTGTTTTTTTTTAAAGTTCTATCAGTAGTTTGAATTGATGGCAAGATACCAGCAAAACTCCCTCTTGCAGGTGGGTGTTGGTCTCCTCTCCCAAGTAACTAGTGACAGAACAAGAGAGAATGGTCTCATGCTGCATCAGGAAAGGTTTAGGCTGGACATTAAAGAAAATATTTTCACTGAAAGGACTGTCAGGCATTGGGACAGGCTGCCCAGGCAAGTGCTGGAATCACCATCCCTGGAGATGTTCGAAAGACATGTAGATGTAGTCCATTTTTAACTTCAAAGTACAGCACAGTTGGAGGATTCACATCCTACAAGCATACCAATACTCAAAACTGTTCTTTTCTGTCCCTTAGAGGAACATTTATACTGCAGAAGCAAAGAATAATTAAATATTTTCACATCCCTACTATAGAACTACTGGATAAGTAACGGCTGAAGTAGTAAAGGGTGGAGAACCGGGACAGTTGGAATCTCATGAACAGAAGAGAAATGCACAAGCTGGCGTCTGGGAGAGAATAACCCCATACACAGACTGGGGTTTACTCAACACTGGTGAGACCATATCTGCAATGCTGCCCAGTTCGACAGTCTCTCAAATCAAGGGCCACAAAGACAAAATTAAGGGTCTGTAGCATCAGATGTGTGAGTAGAGGCTGAGAGAGCTGTGGCTGTTCATCCTCAAGGAAGCTCAGAAGGATCAAATGAGTGCATGTAAATCCTGAAAGGGGAAGTGAAGACGACAGACAGACTCTTTTCAAGGGAGCCAAGACACAGGGCAAGAGGTAAGAAGCTCAACTTGAAATACAAGATATCCTACTTAAACTGGGGGGTGAAGGGGAACAATCACAAAACCACGCGATAAAAATCCCCAACAACAACCAAACAGCCCAAACCAAATCCATAACATTTTTACTACAAAGACAGTCAAACACTTGATCAGGTTGCTCAGAGATGGTGTGGAAATCTCCATTCCTGAACACAGCCAAAATTTGGCCGAACACAGTTCTAGGCAACATGCTGCAGTGATCCCCGTTTGAACAGGGCAACGGACAAGTGTTCAGAGCTGCCTTCCAATCTCTGCCATGCTGTGACTCTAAGAGATCTCTTTTCAAACCTGCTGTCTGCTAACTTCCTGGAGTTACAGATTTTTAATTCCAACAAGCAGCAAGCCCCCTCTATTTTCCTCTATTCCTCTCCAATAATCCTAACAATGTATTTGCCTTTCTCTAGTTGCTACTAACAAATGATTTAAAGTTTTTAGAGCGCTTCAAAGCTCAAAGACAACAAATAGCTTATTTATAATTGATGCTCCTCCTCCTTTCTCTCCTTGTGTAGATTATTTTGCATGTTTGGATGCTGAACTTTTGATCTACCATTTCACTGCCTATTCACTCCTCATTGCAACATACCAGCAAAATTTTCTAGTCAACTTCAGCTTTCACTACAAAGACCTGTATTACTTCAGTGGTATTCCAGTCACCATGAAGATAGAACATGTTTCCCATCTGGTTAAAACAATTGTTAGTATCCAATAAAACTCTGGTTTAGCAGTTTGAGTTAAGAAGACTATCAGAAACAATTTAAATATCCAAGGACAGTGCACAGAAGTCAGATTTTTTCACCCTTCCTGGAAACTTTAAAATTTGCTGCATTAGATTAGATCCATCCACTGCATTAGATTGGATTCATCCACAAGAAGAGTCGGATGGAGGAACCTGGGAACTACAGACCTGTCAGCCTGACCTCAGTGCCAGGGAAACTGATGGAACAGGTTATCTTGGGGACAATAACTGCGCACCTGAGGGATGGCAAAGAGCTCAGGTCCAGCCAGCATGGGTTTAGGAAGGGCAGATCCTGCCTCTCCAACCTGATCTCCTTCTATGATCAGGTGACCCTCTTGGTGGATGTGGGGAGGCCTGTGGATGTGGTTTATCTGGACTTCAGCAAGGCCTTTGACACTGTCCCCCACAGCAAACTGCTGGCTAAGCTGTCAGCCCATGGCTTAGATGGCAACATTCTGTGCTGGGTTAGGAACTGGCTGGAGGGCCGGACCCAGAGAGTGGTGGTGAATGGTGCCACATCCAGCTGGCGGCTGTCACTAGTGGTGTCCCTCAGGGATCAGTGCTGGGCCCCATCCTCTTTAACATCTTCATAGATGATCTGGATGAGGGCATAGAGTCAGTCATCAGCAAGTCTGCAGATGACACCAAGCTGGGGGCAGATGTGGCTGGGTTGGAGGGCAGAAGGGCTCTGCAGCGGGACCTTGACCGCCTGGACAGATGGGCAGAGCCCAATGGGATGGCGTTCAATAGCTCCAAGTGCAGGGTGCTGCACTTTGGCCACAACAACCCCATGGAGAGATACAGGCTGGGGTCGGAGTGGCTGGAGAGCAGCCAGACAGAGAGGGATCTGGGGGCGCTGATTGATACCCGCCTGAACATGAGCCAGCAGTGTGCCCAGGTGGCCAAGAGAGCCAGTGGCATCCTGGCCTGCATCAGGAATGGTGTGGTCAGCAGGACAAGGGAGGTCATTCTGCCCCTGTACTCTGCACTGGTTAGACCTCAACTTGAGTACTGTGTTCAGTTCTGGGCCCCCCAGTTTAGGAGGGACATTGAGGTGCTTGAGCGTGTCCAGAGAAGGGCAACGAGGCTGGGGAGAGGCCTTGAGCACAGCCCTACGAGGAGAGGCTGAGGGAACTGGGATTGGTTAGCCTGGAGAAGAGGAGGCTCAGGGCTGACCTTATTGCTGTCTACAACTACCTGAAGGGTGGTTGTGGCCAGGAGGAGGTTGCTCTCTTCTCTCAGGTGGCCAGCACCAGAACAAGAGGACACAGCCTCAGGCTGCGCCAGGGGAAATTTAGGCTTGAGGTGAGGAGAAAGTTCTTCACTGAGAGTCATTGGACACTGGAATGGGCTGCCCGGGGAGGTGGTGGAGTCGCCATCCCTGGGGCTGTTCAAGGCAGGATTGGACGTGGCACTTGGTGCCATGGTCTAGCCTTGAGAATTGTGGTAAAGGGTTGGACTTGATGATCTGTGAGGTCTCTTCCAACCCTGATGATGATGATGATACCATCCTCATGATAAAGTCTTCCTAAAGATTTTTTTAGTCCAACAGAAAAAAACCCCACATTTAATAGTTCAACAATTTGATGTCTATAATTTCTTTCCAAACTGGAGATACCTCTGTCCAGGTTCAGCATTTTATTAGTTCATTTTAATCATAGAAATGTTGCCTTCAAATCTCTAGTTCAATCTCCTGGCCAAGTCATTTTCTAGTCAACTTTTGAAAGCCTCCAAAAAGAGAGATCCCACAAACTCCTCTCTGGATAACTTGTTCCACTAAGGCACTATCCTCCAAGGAAAACGAAAAAACACAAACCAAACTGAACAAACGAACCAACCAAAACAACCCCAAACATTTCCTAATGTCCAGCTAGAATCTTCACTGTGAATTCTGTGGTTGCTCCCCCTTGCTCTATCACATACCATTATCGGTACAAGTTTGGCTTGATCACTTCTGAAACTGCCCTTGAAGCAGCATTAAGCTTGCTACTAAATTCCCCCTTAGTTTCCCTTTACCAGATCAAACAAGCCCAGTGCCCTTCACCTCTCCTTGTGTGCCACATTACTGCTATTATGCTGCTACAAAACAGTCTCTCCAACAACTTACAGAAATCCTGGCCTTTTGGCTGCTTCATTAACTTTAATGACCTTCTCAGTTTTTACAGAGTTTCTGTATCCGTTTCATACCCACATCAAGTGAAATCGTCAAACTGCTATTCTGTAACAGTAACCACGATGATGCAAATTCAAAATCTTTACAGAAATGAAAAAGGTCCCCCAAATTCACTACAGCAACAATGAACCACGTTTCAAACACTGATCATGAGCACAGAATGACATTTATCCAATGGTGCTGAGAATGCTGGTCAAAAAAACCCAGATGGTATAAAAATTTAGCTACTGAATTACTTTCCTCTTTATACATTTGTGCAATTCACAAGTGTAACAGAAATAGTCTGTTATTGTGTTTTCCAGCTTTTCATCATCTCTCTTTGTATGTCACAGACACTGTTGCCATTCTAGATGGATGATTAGCAGTAGCTCCATTATTCTCTATTTCAAGCATGATTTAAACTGTGAGAATTCTGCATTACTTGCAGAAACAGTTAACTCAGTTACATAAATGAGCCTTTTTTAAAAAAATAAAAAGCATAAAACACTTTAAAAACCACCACCACCCACTCCATAATTAGAACAGAAATTATACTCAGGAATTAAAGTTATTCCACAGTCCTTCTTTGCACTTCCAAGCTTTTTGCCTGTTATGTCAAGTTCATCCTTGAAAAGTTACAGACTTAACTTCATCCTTACTTTCTAAACTTCTGGTTATAGTGAAGAACATGGATGTCACTTGTCTTCATCTAGTTGCCAATTTGTATGCACCTAGTTTAAGTTAGCTTTACTCATATCACCCTTCTACCTTCTTTTCATAGAATCACAGAATCATAGAATCAACCAGGTTGGAAGAGACCTCCAAGATCATCCAGTCCAACCTAGCACCCAGCCCTAGCCAGTCAACTAGACCATGGCACTAAGTGCCTCATCCAGGCTTTTCTTCAACACCTCCAGGGACGGTGCCTCCACCACCTCCCTGGGCAGCCCATTCCAATGCCAATCACTCTCTCTGGCAAGAACTTCCTCCTAACATCCAGCCTATACCCTCCCCAGCACAACTTGAGACTGTGTCCCCTTGTTCTGTTGCTGGTTGCCTGGGAGAAGAGGCCAACCCCCACCTGGCTACAATGTCCCTTTAGGTTTGATCTTTACTTAGACCCGTTTTGTCACTGATGCTGCACACAAGATCTGATATCCATCAGTCTTCATAAATATCAGGTTACAGGTTTTGAAGTTCTGACACAGTATGTTTAGCATAACCCAGCAGGTATGCAGGCAAGAAAAGTCCGTCTGTGAGAGACTCTAAGGAGTGCCAGCTCAATGACTAGTAACAATAATTCTATTTGCAAGATACTCTAGAAAAATCACTGACATTTGAAATGCTGGTCAACAGGGGAGGGGAGCAGCTAGAGGACTCAAAAGCTACATGACTTATGGCACCTATTAATACAGATTGTAACTATTTTCCTACATTTATTGAACAGTTGCCTGTTCCCTGAAGTTCTTTCCCATATATTGCAAATCAGCACTTACCAGTACCGGAACTTGGAACCCAAAGTGAAATAATGTGCAAAAAAGTTCTTCTGAGGAGGGAGCGGTCTGTCCAAACGGAAGAACGTGTGGTGTTCGACACAAGCTTTCCACAAATTCTTACATGCCCGGTAATTCACCATATTGAATCCCAGTAATGTTTCTCTAGATTCGTGCTAAAAATGAGAAAAAAAATATTTCAGATAAAAAAATACTTTTGAAAAGAAGATAAGACGTTGTTAGCTTTAGGTTTGGGGGTTTTTTTCCATAGAATCATAGAATGGTCTGGGTTGGAAGGGATCTCAGAAAGTCATATAGTCCAATTGCCTCTGCGCTCTGCAGGGGCATCAACTAGAGCAGGTTCCCCAAAGCCTTGCCAAGCCTCAATTTGAGTATCTCCAGGGATGGTGTCCCAACCATCTCCTTGGGCAACCTGTTCAAATGGTCCACCACTGTCTTAGTGCAGAACCTGTTCCTAACATGCAATCTAAATCTGCTCCTCTCTAGTGTGAAACCATTGTCCCTCATCCTATCATCAAACACCTTTGTAAACAGTCTCTTTCCAGCCTTCTTACAGACCCCTTCAGATACTGGAAAGCCACTACTAGGTCTCCCTGGAGCCTTCTCTTCTCCAAGCTGAACAATCCCAGCTCACTCAGCCTGTCATCGTAGCAGAGGTGTTCCAATCCCCTGATCATTTTCATGGCCCTCCTCTGAACACACTCCATCAGGTTCATGTCCTTCCTCTATTGTTTGTTTTGGAGTTTGTAGTGCTTTTTTCCAGTTGTGCTTTTTGAAGTGGTTCTCCATGATTTCATGTGATCTCTCTGTATTACAAACTCTTTAAAAACACCCCTAAATTTTCTTTAAAGGAAATTATTTATTTTTAAAATGAGCTTGCTCAAAGCAACAGTCTGTTTAGTGACACTGAAACAAATCTAGATGGTCTAAAACTATAGAACTCAAACAACATTACAAAGTAAGCACATGATTTGAGAACTCAAAGGCAGTATGTCTCCCTGTTTCAAGATCACCACAGTTAAGGCAAGGAACTGTCATTCACAGGTGTCAGTTAGAGACTGTGGACAGGTACTGAGCACAAGAGCAACTATGTACTTACATCTATACAATGAATTAATTAGTTTCCTTGTAAAAGAAAGAAACATAATTGCAAAACAAACTAAGCTATTTTGCCTGTTGAGGGAGCTTGATTACAACTTTAGTACATCAGAAATATCGTTAGCCCTTTCAATTTCCCTTCACAGTACTACATCTCCCACCAAATTCAGCACACTTCAACTGTTTTCACTTAGCAGAAAACTCACAGGTGAAGTTTTTGCTGGTCTGATCATGTTTAGATAATCTGATAGACTGGGGCATAGAGCCAGCAGTGCATCCAGGTTGCCAAGAGAGCCAATGGCATCCTAGCCTGTATCAGGAACGGTGTGGCAAATAGAACAAGGGAGGTTATTCTTCCCCTGTACTCAACACTGGTCAGGCCATACCTTGAGTACTGTGTCCAGTTCTGGGCTCCTCAATTCAAGAGAGACGTTGGGGTACTGGAATGTCACCAGAGAAGGTCAAGAAAGCTGTTGAAAGGCCTGGATATAAGCCCCGTGAGGAGAGGCTGAGGGAGCTGGGGTTGTTTAGCCTATAGAAGAGGAGGCTCAGGGGTGATGATATTGCTGTCTACCACTACCAGAAGGGAGGCTGTGGCCAGATAGGAGTCAGTCTCTTCTCCCAGGCAACCAGCAACAGAATAAGGGGACACAGTCTCAAGTTGTGCCAGAGCAGGTATAAGCTGGATGCCAGGAGGAAGTTCTTCCCAGAGAGAGTGATTTGCCATTGGAATGGGCTGCCCAGGAAGGTGGTGGAGTTGTTGTCCCTGGAGGTGTTGAAGAAAAGACTGGCTGAGGCACTTAGTACCATGGTCTAGTTAATTGGGTAGGGCTGGGCGACAGGTTGGACTGGATGATCTTGGAGGTCTCTTCCAACCTGGTTGACTATGATTCTCTGATTCTCTCAGTGTTCTATTTGGGAGATTATTTTGACTAACAGCTGACACTATTTTCAGGCATGTGATGAATTCAGGATAAAGAACAAAATGCACTTAAAAGGTAAACAGCAAATTCTGAGCACCTATTGATACAATTACATGCAATACAGTTAAAAAAGGCTTTATTAACAAAGTAAATGTACAATAATATAGATCAGATACATTACTATCTGCAAAAGAGTAACGACATAAAATTATGAGAAGCCCCATGTGTATCCAGTAAAGGACAAACTAATTAAGATTTTACATTTCAATATAAAGTTCTAATGATGTAGCAAACTTTAATACTCTGTCAACCTCTTACACTGCTGGAAAAGAGAATCTGACAAGTTTTATGAGCTGATGTCCATGAATCTTCACGTCAGCCAGTATATTATAATTATATGCTGGGATGGGGGAAAGGCAAACCCAACCTTCTGTTTCCTGGTCTGTATTCCAGAGAATGAGCTGATCTGATTCTCATGCTACCATCTGATCCCTAAATCACATGAAGCATGGAGAAGGAGCCCATATCGCATCATGAGGAGCTGCTGCTAGATCAGATTAATTGTAATGCAAAACAGCACTTCCACAGGAACTTGGTGTGTTAGAGCTTTAAAGGTACCCTAACAATAGTTCTATTCATAGCTTCTAAGGCTCTCATTGCATCGCAGAGGGAATTGATTCTCAAACCCTACACTTCATCTCAATTAAAGCTAGGAATAAATATTTAAGGTAAGAGTATAAGACACTGGCTCTTAAATGCACTCATCCTTTTCCTATCCATCCTTCCTAGTTCTAGGCACTTGTAAGGGCAGGTAAGAAACATAAAAGCTGGGCACCTGAAAATCATCTTTGCTGACAATTCTGATCTGCAAGCCTAGATGGACAGCGTTAAGAGTTGACTATTGACATTACCACAGCCAGTGGTGCAACTAACTAAAGAGAGAAGCTTAGGGAAGCATATTAGAAAAATAAAATGACTGGTTTATTCTCAAACATCTTCAAAGCACATAAGGAGAAAAAAATAGCCACTGAAGTCATGGCTCACAAAGCATCTAATGTCAGATGGAAAAGTCATAACCTACAACATCCTTTTCTCAAAAAAGAAACACTAAATGTGTGTTCCAGCTATGTAATTACTAGAATACACATCAGCTTCCATTCAAGACTATATTACACTACCAGTAGAAGATGACTTCAACATTACAATGTCTCATCTAACTTCAAGTGATTTATTTAAACACAGATACAATCTTTTAAAAGTAGGCAAATAATCCTTTACTGATGTTGATGACTCTAAGCAATGCCAAGTCAAGGAATAAATTTAATGAGTGATTAAAAGATAAGGCATTTGCACTTTCAAGGACAGCTGCAACTAAAAGCTCTCACTGCTCATTAGCATTATTTGAAAATAGCTGTTTAGGACTCCTTAAAAGCATATGTAGCCCAATTTCAAAAACACAACAAGATAATTTCTCTCCCAAGTCCACTTCTAAATATACACTCAAAGCATTAGACCAGAGATATTTTAATGTTTAAGCACTGAGTCACTTCACCTAGTTTCTGCTGCCCAAGAAGAGTCATTTAGGCTTCCTTTAATGTTAATGAGAGTAAAAGAAAGAATTTACCAGCAAACGTAATCCCTCCTAAAATGTACTTCCAATTCATGCAAGAAATCTTGTTCTTTGTATATGCCTAGTTACTATAGAGGAAGTCCTATGATTATGATTATGGTTAACTGACTATCATGAAACCCAAAAACTAACTGAAGCTGTTTACAGGTGAGATCAATCTTATCCTACGAGTCTAAGTCAGGGAAAGTAACTCCTGAAATACCAATTTTAGTATTAGGTTTGATTAAAAAACTTATTTAGGTGTGCCTTTTTTGGAAGCCAAATTTAAGCACTGATCTTAAGGTATTCATGACTTGAAATTAATTAGGTTCTTGCCATTAGTTTTCATCTGATGCACAGAGTTTAAAGAAAAACAATGCAAGGCTTTTTAATTCATTGGTTTGGGTAAGGTCTCAGAAGAGACATTACACTGGTTGCATATAGTACATTCTGGTGCATGTAACAACAGAAACTATTGAAAAGAAACAGAAAGAGCAAGATGACAGCTTCAACTACAGGCAGAATTTTACTCTGAATAAAACAGAGAAAACACTCATGTACAGTACCCAAACCAATTTCATAGTTAGGTATCTCAGTCTTCAAAGTCCTGAAGTTTACTACAGTCTTTCTCCCCTAGTTTTAATTTAGAATACAATTGTAGATAATAATTTCTAAATTCCAGATGAAATCTTAATTCTCATTTCAAATATAAATACATTTCTGCATCTGTAATGGAAGTTACACTCTGGTATCAAGGCAAAATCTCTGGACTGTCAGTTTGCTTTTGAGAAACACCTTCTAACTCCTGCAGGGTACTAAGAAACACCTCTATCACCATGATGAAATGTCATTTCACTTGCATATAATTACCCTTTTTTTGCTCACGCTGCATGTCTGCTCACACTGACACTCTCATTTCTTTCACTTAATAGTAAAAGTTCATTTCTTTCTACACATAATTACTCCGAAATTTTCTAATACTTCTGAACTGATAGATGCTCACATTGCTGCAAGCAGGCAAGTTAAACATCTACTGCCAACTAATCCATAATGAGATGTTCGCATGTGGTCAGCAGTCCCATTTATGAAAACTGCAAACTCCAGGGCCTTGTTTAAACAGATCTGCTTTCAATATACACAGTTTTACTTCTGTGCTCAACACCATTCACTAGACAATGATATAATCTGATGTAACAGGTGTCTCCTTATATTTTCTTTGTTTAACCACATTGCCTCTAAGTCTGAAATAGTCCTATAGTACTCATGGTGCATTTCTGCCTACAATTCATCTTTACCTAGTCAGTAACTCTGCATTTCAGGCTTCTGAATTCTTCTAGATGTAGGAACTTGACAATACCTTTTAACTAATCTGGTGAATTAATCACATAGTCATATTTTTCATTTATTCCTCCATCTTTCCGCAGTGGTAATGCCTGTGATGTGTTAAGATTAATCTCCTAGAGACATGGAACAATCCATTTCTTGCTGAATTAAACAAGCAGTGGCCTTGCTGTGCTTCACAGGGTAATATAAACACATTGCAAGCAGTGAAACACATTCTTCACAGAGAACTTCAACTTTTTCCTCAACAAATTTAGAAGCAAATCAATTAGTGTATGTAATTTAAAACTGAAAAAAATATTCTTATCTCCTGTGTTGAAATACAAACAGTAAGGCCAACTTTTATTACTACTAAATCTGAGTAACACAAATTAGCACATTTCAATCACGTACATGCAAGTACACATAAAACTGAAGCAGTATTAAGCATTGCTTTTCATTTGGTTTCTTGTGAAACTTCTTTTTTTTATTATTTACTTTCAATCTTTTCACAAGTTTTCTTATATAAGCAAGTTACATTTCCTGCATACAGAGGTAAATCTACATGTATTTGAAATGTAAGCTAAATAGCATGAAAAATAGTCTTATAAAGCACTATAATGCCCTATTAGAGAATGGAAATAGCCAAAATGTTTGTGAAACTGATCTCTCAAGTGCAGATAAAGGCAAGAATCAAGATAATATCACACAGACTTCAGTATGGACAAATTTCATTACTCCTACTGTTTGAGACAGAATTTAAGATAGTACTCACCAATTCTTTTCTAAGTTGAATAAAAAACTGTTTGCACTTAAAAGAAATTTTTACAATCTTCAACCTAAATGAAAAATAAAATCACAATATTTAAATATTTCACATGCTGAATCATGGTTAAAGCCTTAAAAACATACTAAAAAATATTTAATAAGGAAAACAGACTTAATTTAATTTCCATGAAATAGCTTGTGTAATTGGAAATTTATGAGCCATATATTTATCTATTAAATTTACTTGTTCCCATCCTAAACTCAAGGCGGTTGCTAATTTAAGTATCTTTTCACAGTTCCAAAGTCCGAAGAGCTATTCTACCCACAGGTCATTCCAACCAGATGCTCTCTTTTCTGAGACTGCTTAGAACATGAAAAAATATTTTGACTTTCAGATTCCTGAAAGATTTCTATGTTCTTACATGTCTTTAAATACATGCAGACCTTGTTTTAATAAAGTAACTAAGACAAGATATAAGCATGGACATAAGCATTTGCCATTAAAAAAAAAATCCTTACACCACAAGGGAAAAATACTTAAAATATCACAGGACAGGGAAAAATTCCATGGCACGTTGCATGGTCATGCCATGCCAGTTACGCTAAATGGCAACAGGCAGGCTTTCACATTTATATACCTGTGCTAGTTTGAAGCAGGCTAGAATGTTTTGGTGAGAAGAACTAGCTTACAGGCTGTGAAAGGAAAACAATGGTGATGTCTGCTTCCCTCAGAAGTCTCACTAAGGAGTTTGGGAAGAAGAAATGAAAACACTAGATAACACTCTCACCATTTTTTTCTCTCACTCTCGCTTGGGCTGCTGACTGAGCAACATCTTACTCCCTAACCTCACCTTCCATTTGGCCTAATCCCCTTTGCTTCTTAACCTTTTGGCCGAACCTCTATTCTTCTTTAGGACTGGGGTAAGGTTGAGAGGGGCAGGGGGGAAGGTGCAGGGGTGGTTGAGGTTTCTAGGAGGGGAGTTGTGTTTCTATATTACCTTTTACCTTGTAAATTTCTGTATATAACTGTATATACTGTAAATATCTGCTTGTATATCCTACTGCTGTAAATAAATAGCTTCATTTATATTCCCAGAGCCGGCTGAGACTAGTCTGGGTAATTTCTAAAGAGGGGGGGTAGGGAACACCCAAACCATCACAGTACCTTTTCAAAGAAACGCTGTATTAGGATAGTGCACATCCTTTACTAAATACAGGAGTATTACTTTGGTCAAGAATAAAAGCAATGTTACAATTGTAACAAGAAAGAATATAGTAATCTCTGTGAGTTTAAAAAGGAAAAACTGATGATACTGCAAACTGTGGAACACTGAGTTCACATGCTGTCTCAAAGAAGATGGGACAAGCCAGCAGCGTGCTCAGGTGGCCAGTGAAGGCCAACAGCATCCTGGCCCGTATCAGGAACAGTGCGGTCAGCAGAAGTAGGGAATTATCATGCCCCTGTACCTGGCACTGGTGAGGCCATACCTTAAAAACTGCCCTCAGTTTTGGGCCCCTCACTGCAAGAAAGATATTGAGGCGCTAGAGTGTGTCCAGAAAAGAGTGGCAAAGCTGCTGAAAGGTTTGGAGAACAAGTCCTATGTAGAGCAGCTGAGAAAACTGGAACTGTTCAGTTCAGAGGAGAGGAGGTTGAGAGAAGGCCTTACTGACCTCTACAGCTACATGAAGAAAGCTGTAGTGAGGTGGGAGTCAGTCTCCCAGGTAGAAAGCAACACAGTGAGAGAAAATTATCTCTAATTGTTCCAGGAAAGGTTTAGATTGTATATTAGCAAACATTTCTTTACTGAAAGAGTGGTCAGACATTGGAATGGGCTGCCCAGGGAAGTGCTGGAGTCACCATCTCTGGAAGTGATCAAAAACCGTACACAGGGCACACTGGGACACTGAGCATGGTGGTATCAGGTTGACAGTTGGACCTGATGATCTTAGAGGCCTTTTCCAAATGAAATGATTTTAAGATTTCCCTGACAACTGTTATAAAACTCAAAGCAAGAGAGAACTTGGGTCACTCAGTTAACTTATTGGAAATTACACCTCAAACTCTTCAGGAGGTGCCATCAACCTATCACACAGAGCACTGTTACTAATTTCAACTGTCACCTCTGATGGTCCCTGTGGTTCAAGTTATTATATTGGCTTGGCAAAGCTATAAGAAAAAAAGGCCAAATCAAACCAGACCAAAACAAACAAACAAAAAACCCACACAAAATATACAAAAAAATCAACCCCCTAAAAAACCCACATCAGTTAAGACAGTAGCACTATTTTTAAGATTGCATATATTTATGAAGATTATATAGAGAGTTCAACAGTGACTGATATTACCACTTGCATATTAATCATCTTACTGAATAAAAAACCTTCTAAACTAGGATGGACAACAAGCAAAACATTAACAGACACCTAAGATAGATATCTATACATAGAAATCATCTTCCTAACTAAATCAAATGGAGACATTTTTCTCCAGGGTATTATTCAGAGCAGGATCCCAACTTGAATGTCCTAATTTGTTGAACGAGTTTCTGTCTCTAATGGCATGAAAAGATTCTGTGAATATTAGCTTTGATATTATGCTTACTTAAATCTCTTCCCAGACTTCTTTGACACAGGTTCTTTATTGGTCAGCTATTGAAGATCACAGTATCACAGTATTATCAGGGTTGGAAGAGACCTCACAGATCATCAAGTCCAACCCTTTACCACAGAGATGAAGGCTAGACCATGGCACCAAGTGCCACGTCCAACCTTGCCTTGAACAGCTCCAGGGACGGCGACTCCACCACCTCCCTGGGCAGCCCATTCCAGTGTCCAATGACTCTCTCAGTGAAGAACTTTCTCCTCACCTCGAGCCTAAATCTCCCCTGGCGCAGCCTGAGGCTGTATCCTCTCATTCTGGCGCAGGCCACCTGAGAGAAGAGAGCAACCTCCTCCTGCCCACAACCACCCTTCAGGTAGTTGTAGACAGCACAAGATACATTTGGCAGCACAATTCACAAACAAGGGAAAATTGCCCAGATTTAGCAGTCAGATAAATTTGGTTCCAGGAGCTATGGGTTGCGAAGACAAAATGAGGAAAGATGCAGAATAAATCACTCCAAAGTTCAGGAGAACAAAGTCCAGCTTGCTCAGAACTACGGTAGGCAAAATCCCCTGGAAGTGACCGAGAAGAGGTGGCCAATCTTAAAAGACCATCTTCTCAATGCAGAACAGTCCTGTGCTAGAAACCATGCTAGCCCTGGAGAAGGGCAACTTGGGTGAACTCAGGACTGCTGACTGAGCTCAAAGACAAAAGGAAATGTACAGGATGCAAAAGTAGAATTAGATGACAAAGAAGGAACACAGATGTACCACCTAGCCATTCAGGAATAAACCCAGAAAATCCCAAGTGCAGCTGCAGTACTCCATGCTCTTTTTTCATCTTCAAGGGCAAAATGTACTCCCTGGATTCCCAGGTCTCTATGCCTGGCAGCTCAGAATCATAGAATCAAACAGGACGGAAGAGACCTCCAAGATCATCTAGTACAACCTATCACTCAGCTCTGTCTAATCAACTAGACCATGGCACTAAGTGCCTCATCCAGGCTTTTCTTCAACACCTCCAGGGACAACTCCACTACCTCTCTGGGCAGCCCATTCCAATGGGAAATCACTCTCTCTGTGAAGAACTTCCTCCTAACATCCAGCCTATGTCTCCCCTGGCACAACTTGGAGACTGTGTCCCCTTGTTCTATTGCTGGTTGACTGGGAGAAGAGACCAACCCCACCTGTCTACAACCTCCCTTCCTGTAGTTGTCACCCCTGGGCCTCCTCTTCTCCAGGCTAAACAACCCCAGCTCCCTCAGCCTCACAGGGTTTGTGTTCCAGGCCTTTCACCAGCTTTGTCGCCCTTCTCTGGACACCTTCCAGCACCTCAACATCTCTCTTGAATTGAGGAGCTCAGAATGGGACACAGTACTCAAGGTGTGGCCTGACCAGTGTTGAATACAGGGGAAGAATAACCTCCCTTGTTCTGTTTGCCACACCGTTCCTGATACAGGCTAGGATGCCATTGGCTCTCTTGGCTACCTGAGCACACTGCTGGCTCATCTTCAGATACTACCTACTAGCACCTCCAAGTCTTTCTTCCTGGCTGCTCTCCAGCCACTCTGTCCCCAGCCTGTAGCACTGCTTGGCATTGTTGTGGTCAAAGTGCAGAACCCTGCACTTGGCCTTGTTAAATCTCATCTTATTGGCCTCTGCCCACCCATCCAGCCTGTCTAGGTCCCTCTGCAGTGTTCTCCTACCTTCCAACAGATCAACACCTGCTCCTACCTTGGTGTCATCTGTAAACTCATCCAGATCATGAACAAAGGACTGGGCTCAGCACTGATCCTTGGGGAACACCACTAGTGACTGGCTGCCAACTGGATGTGGCACCATCCACCACCACTCTGGACTCAGCCCTCCAGACAGTTCTTGACCCATATTAGAGTGAATCTGTCCAAGCCATGAGCTGCCAGCTTGGCTAGGAGCTTCTTGTGGCAGACAGTGTCAAAGGCTTTGCTGAAGTCCAAGTAGACTCCACCCACAGCCTGCCCCACATTCACCAGGAAGGTAACCTGATCATAAATGGAGATAAGGTTGATCAGGCAGGACCTGCCCTTCTTAAACCCATGCTGGCTGGGCCTGATCCCTTGGTCATCCTGTAGGTGCTTTGTGATGGCACTCAAGACGACCTGTTCCGTGATCTTGCCTGGCACTGAGGTCAGGCTCACAGGTCTGTAGTTCTCCAGTTCCTCCTTCTGGCCCTTCTTGTGGATGGGCATCACACTGGCAGTTTCCAATCTTTGGGGACCTCTCCAGTGAGCCAGGACTGTTGATAAATGATGAAGAGTGGCTTGGCCAGCTCAACTGCCAGCTCTCTCAGCACCCTAGGATGGATCCCATCCAATCCCATGGACTTGTGAGGATCCAAGTGGCTCAGCAAGTCCCTTACTTCTTCCTCATGGATTATAGGGGGACTATACTGGTCTCTGACTCCACCTGCCACTTCAGGAGTCCAGTTGTCCTGGAGACAACCTGTCCCACTATTGAAGATTGAGGCAAAGAAGGTGTTAAGTACCTCTGCCTTTTCCTCATCCTTTGTCACTATATTCCCCTCTCTATCTTATAAGGAGTGGAGATTGTCCTTACCCCTTCTCTTGCCATTCATATATTTATAGAAACATTTTTTATTCTCCTTGACAGCAGTGGGCAGCCTAATTTCTAAATGGGCTTTTGCCTCTCTGATTTTTTCCCTACAAGACCTAGCAATATCCTTGAACTCTTCCTGGGATACCTCACTTTTTTTCCTGAAGGCAACACACTCTCCTTTTTACCTTTAATTCCTTTAGCAGCTCCTTACCCATCTAGTCTGGCTGCCTCCCTCTCTGTCTCCTCTTCCAGTACAATGGCACAGCTGCTCCTGCGCCTTCAGGAGTTCTTTCTTGAAGTAGGTCCAACCTTCCTGGAACCTTTTGTTTTTAAGGGCTTTTTCCCAAGGAACTTTCTGAGTTAGTTCCTTAAATAGGCTGAAGTCTGCCCTTCGGAAGTCCAGTGTGGAGGTTTAGTTGATGCCCCTCCTGGTTTCACTATATAATGAAAACTCTGTAATTTCATGGTCACTGGACCCCAGGCAGCCTCCGACCACCACATCCCCTACCAGCCCCTCTCTATTTGTGAGCAGCAGGTCAAGAAGGGCTGCACCCCTGGTAGGCTCATGTAACAGCTGAGAAAAGAATTTGTCCTCCATACACTCTAGAAACCTTCTAGATTGCCTCTTCACTGCAGTATTTAAGTCCCAGCAGATGTCTGGCAGGTTAAAGTCACCCACAAGAACAAGGGCAGGTGATCTTGAGGCAGCCTCCAGTGGTTTAAGGAGTAATAAGACAACCACAGTTTGGCAACAAGTGGAACTCCTCATAATACAGGAAAATCAAGTTAGGACACAGTGGATAAAAGGTGGTTTCCTTTGTTATGCCTTATTCTTGCCTTGTCTCACTCCTGTTTCATTTCTTCCTATGATCATAAGGTCATTATATGTAATTTAGATGTAACATTAAGAGGGAGAGGGCAAAGACATTTTGCTTGATTCCCTGAGCAATACAGTTGAAGCTTTACTCTTCCCATACAAATACATATGTTTATCCTCTCACTTGTCTCAAAATTCACCTCAAGTGTACTGCAAAGGGCTATCTAAATATTCACTGTAGCAACAAAAGACTAGGAAGACATTACACAGCTTCAGTTGCACAAGAGCAACAATAAGTGGTAACCAAAAGTAAAAAGTATCAGTACTGGAGCTACTGGAGCCACTACATAACTATGGATAAAAAGGAAAGCTAACAGGTGTACTGCTAAGCTACACTGTGAGAACTGACATTTCTGAATTTTACTCATAGCAAAATAAGGCTGGTAATTGGATGAAATGGGACGTGGAGGTGGTTCTTTTTATTTTCTTGTAAAGACCAATCATGTCAGTACTATAGTTTTCACAGGAAGAAATTAATATCCTTGATGTCAGCTAATATGGTGTATACAAAGGAGGACTGTTTAGGTAATTACAGACATACAAAAATCACACAAAGAATTTACATCAGCATCCCTGGTATGCAAATAATATGAAGCAGATCTCTCAGAAACCTCTAGCTTTCAGCAGGGACACTTAGCTTAATAGTGACTTACACCATACATACCCAGTAATTTACCAGTGTGTTTTACAGAACCTATTTCTACTATTACTGTTTTCCCCAAAATCACAGCAGTAAAAGTAGCCTGAACCTTTCTAATTATTACAGCATGACTCTTATAAAAGCAGCCTTAACCCAGAAATGGTTCTAACAGTTCCAAACTCTTTCCACATAAAGTCTATCCTTTTTAGAACATCACTATGACAAAGGCAAGTCTGACTGACCAGTACAGTAGTTACATATTTAATGAAGCAAATCCATGTTTACAAAACAGCTTAAAAAACTTAAGAGGAGAAAGACAGGACAGCATTTCTGCAATAAATATTTATCATGATGGATGCAGAAGTTACAGTGTCCTGAATGCTCCACCTCAATTGTGTTCAAAATGGCATACGTACACTAAATTTAACACAGCAAAATGAAGTTGTATGTGACAAAAAAGGTAAGAGCAACTCTCCAGGTTAATATTTCTAAGTTTGATTGTATCTTTAAAGACTGGAAGCTAGACCATAATACTGCCCTGGCTATAAAATATGCTTACAAATTCCTGAATTAAAAATAAAATATTTTACACCACAATTATTTAACAGCTCAGGAGGCACAACAGAACAAAAATCCAGTGTAAAATTTCCCATAGCATAGCGTGAGAGAAATCATTTAATTTTATATGCTACAACTAAGATTCAGTATTTTTAAAAACATATAATACTGGTAGTGGTGAAATTATGTTCTGAAATACCAAACAAAAACATAAGCTTAAACAGTTGTCCTTACCACAGAAAGGTGTTAATTCGTACTCTGTTCTTAAAAATTAGTATTCCACCTGACATCACTCCAATCATTATTTCATTGTTACTCTGATCCTTTAAAGAGAAGATAAAATTATTTAAGACACAAAAATATCTTTAAAGCCTCACATATATTCATCTCTATTTCTAAATATACAAATATCATAGTAAAATAGATGAACAAATTAACATGGAAGGAAACATGCTTTAGTAAGACAAGAATTAAATTATTCACTTGTATTCAGGACATGCCTGAATGCTCAGTCCAACTTCTTCACAACCTATAAGAGAATCTTACTTCATTAAGTTAATTCTCTCTTCTGCCAACTTCAAAGTAATAACACAATGTAGCATATGATTCTAGCAGTTTATTATGAACAACAGTACTTGCAGACTGGCTTGATGTTTGCTGCACTAAAAACAACCAACAACTTAAATTCCTACCTGAAAGGAAATTGCCATCTCAGGACAGAGTGGAGAGATTCCACACCAAATAATAACCAAATCATTTTTAAATAGCACATTTTCTCTGAAATATCTTTGCACTCTAATTAAAGACCTACTATAGATCTCTCTACACGTGCACTACAACAGCAGGAAACAGACAGCAGTGAAGTTGGGTACATCTCAATTTCTATTGCAAGTTTCTCTAACCTCAAGGAGCAGGACAAGAATATTTAAAGCCAAAGGCATCTTAGTCACTAGAAACAATTACATCTAGGGGCTTTGCAAAAATGGTAACATTGCACTGACAGAGTAAGATGGAGTCAAGACCTCGAGCTACTTGCTTTGCCAGATAAAAACTGACATTATATTCAATTACAGTACGTTCAGTTGACATTAAGAGGTGATACTATATAATGCTAACGATTCATAATGTGGTTCCAAATCAAACCATATTAAATATTTTTCAAAGCTAGCAGATTCTTAAATTTCAAAAGCACTTTTAGCAAGTACATTTTTCTTATCCATCGGTATCCAAGTGGACTGGTGAATCAGTACTACATGTCAGATTCAGATCAGTAATACCTGTACAACAAAGATCAAGCTGAGGTAAAGAAATACTCCTACTAGAACAAAATACTGGCTACTGAAATGGGTAAATCACATCTAGGCACCTGGTAAGATAATACTGGTTGGCTTTTTTCTCTTGTTATGTTTTTTTTCCATCTTGTAAGCAGCAACCAGGAAGGTGCACCATAAATATTTATTTTTCCACACATCTCAGAGGAATCAATTTTTACACTACAATACTAGTTCATCCAAACTTACCCTTGCATAGTGCAATTCAACTCCATAAAGTTCTAAGGTACGTGCTGTATTGAGATAATTGAACTCTGCTTCTGCAGGAGACAGCCCTCTGGAAGGAAGAAGCTAAATCAGAAACATTCTAACAATCTCCAAATCACACTCCCTAGTGAGCTCAAACAAAAAGTGCTTTCGATTTACCTCTTCTACCCCCAGACTAAAATCTGACTTTCCTTTCTCACCACAAACACATCTACATTTTAACACAAAAAGCCTTGTGCTTCCACATGGACTAAGTCTTGTCAAGAGATTGTGACACAGCTTGGAAACTTGTAGTTTTATTTCTAAGGCACTATCATAATTTACATGTCTGTAGAGCTCTAGAATCCAGATATCATTTTCTATTCCTTTGTTTTGTATTAATAACAGCAAATTCTTTCCAAGGCTTACCCTTAAGGCTTTAATTACCATTAACTCACTTTAACTTCTTTACCCTAACTAACAGAATTTGTTAAGCTATTGATTGAAGCGTAATATAGCCTTTTGTAGTTTCTAAAGCCAACAACCTGACTCATTTAAGCAAATGCATCTGTAAATACAATTAAATTTAGCAAAACATAAGTTATAGCAGAAAGCACTTAAGTCCTAAAATGCCAAGGAACCATTACTGAGAAAGTACCACAAAGTTACATACAGGGAAAAAAAAGGAAAAAATATTTTCTGTTGCTTCTGCTTTTTCCTCTTTAAAGGTCACAGACTTGAACACAGTAAAATGCAGATACTGAACAAAACGACTTTGTTACTTCTAAAGTAACTCTTGTTTATTGGTGAGAACACCAAGAAAACAAAATTAGGCACAGGACATTCTGAAAAGCCCGCCAAGTTAACATCCTATGTAATACACTGCAAACAGTATTTGTGTGTATCTTTAACATGTTCTTTCTTTCACTTATTTTCCTTATCATTCTGTCATAGGTATTTTATCTGTGCAGAATATCAATGGTGCTTATCATACATACAATCTACCTAAAAAAATCACATTAAGAATACTCTTAAAAACAACCAAAAAACCCACAAACTGAAAACAACAAACCAAGTAACAAAAAAAACCCCAAACCCAGAAACCTTTTAGACAAATTATTTTGTATATAATAGCACAGCACCAGCAGTCAGAATTTGACAAAGTCAGTCAATATCTTCTGCTGTAAATCCTTACATGTGCTGCTGATGTAATTTTGCTATTTCTTTTTCAAAGTCTTGAGGCTGGCTAGGGATGAAAGAATAGTCTGAGAGGTAGCCTGGCAAGTTTTCTGAATGGTTGTAGTCTCCCAGCTCGGCTAAAATATTAAAAAGAGAAGTTATTGTTTATCACTGATGTACTAGGCATTGTGCAATGCCCCCAAATTCATAAGAGTCTGCTCCCATACACTTCAAGATCTACAGCAAACAAAAATAGAGAAGACATCTGAACTCCCCTTTTCCCTTGTGAATAAACAGTCCCATCTCAGTGAATATCACAGAGATCATATAAATAGAGCTTTGAATAGATACTGATGAAGGAAGTTGATGAAGTATTTAATTTCAAAACAAATTAATTCATAAACACTGTCATAATGACTAGCACCAAATAAATCACTTTAAGTTATGTGATTATTTTTTTTTCTGGTTTTATTATACCTTCACTTGTTTGCATATGCTCAAACAACATACATATTTTTAACACTAAAACTGCTACTGATTAAGATGTGCAAAAAAAATCACCAACTCATTCTGTACCAAGACATATTCAGCATTAAAAAAGTACATAGGGAAAAAAGATGCAAACACCTACACTGAAATGGCTTTAGTTGAAACTACTAAAAAGTACATTTAAATAATTTTGAAATGCTTTCTTAGAATTCTAATAAATAAATTAAAATCACACTTTCAGAATGAAACATACACAAACAACATTTGCTAAAAATACAGGTTTTGAAGCTAGGCATAATCCAACAATTTCAGCATTAGATATCTGCAACCCATGTAATAGATCTAGAGTGCTAAATAAGTAACGTCACGTGAAAGCGTCAAAGCACACAGCAACACAGCACAACTTGGGGTCCTGGGCAAGCCTACTGATGCTTTTATAGGGCACAACAAGACAAGACAAGAAGGCTAAAGGTCCTCATGGAAAAGGAGGATAAGCAAGGGAAGAGAAGGTACAAAAGAAGTTTAGGGCACATGAATTGCCAGAAACAGATCTTCTAATTAATTACAGAATTGGAAAATGGGACAAGGTGGTGTAACAGAATGCATGTCTTCAAATCCATTACAGAGAATACAGCACTAACATCTACATCTGCCCTTTATCTGTATTAATAAAGAATCTCAAGAGCAAAACTCAAGAGTCTTGTAATAGAGATGCACAGAAAATCACTACAGAGATGTCTGCTCACTGAAGAACTTAAGTGGGATGGAATCTCATAAATAAATGTAACTACAATGCAGAGAGTATACCACTTCTATAATACTTGGGGACAAACAAACTAAACAAAACTATGTTGCATTCTAAAAACTTGAGTGTTATAATCTTTTCATAGTACTTGCTTCATTATCACATAATTCATGTCTTCTAAGGGAAAGCCCCATGGCATGGCAGGACTCACAGCACATATCTTTTTCTCAAGTGACTGCAGTCTGAGAATTTTAAGGGAAACTGCTCTATAGATTGACCTGGAAAAGCTGACCATTTATCAAAATGATGCAAAAAACAGTGCATTAACATTACTGTAAGTTTTTTCCCCTTAAACAATTAACATGGAAACCATTTTTTGGGTATGCATAAAATATAGGTATTACTATATTGCATAGGTAAGCATCTTTAATAGTAGGCAAAAACCCAAATACGCATTATAGATTACTATGTCAGGGCTGCCTTTTGGAATTGAATTTATGACAATCTTGAATTTCAAGAATCAACTGTTTCTGGTTGGTTGACTGAGTTTTTTATCACTGAACAATTTCAGTTTATGAAACAAAACGAGGAGAGAAAGAAGAATAAATCTCAGTCTTGAAGACTTATTTACTTAAAACTGACAACATAGGTATTGGAACTTTTTATCCAATACAATCAGAATTCCCTTTTCCACATCTACTTGTATGCTAAAAATGATTAAGTGTCTAAAAAAAAAGGCTACAGTATCATCTTCAAGAATTAAAAACAATAAAAAAACCAAAACACACACAAACAACTCCACACTTGATGATACAGAAAAATGCACATAGGTTTTTTTGGGGGTTTTTGATTGAATGGGGTCTAAAGAAGGAAGACAAAGAGCATTACCAGTATTTTTTTCCGTATCCAATTCAGCAAAATGTGCTGGGGAAGAAAAAACAACCAACCGTATTTCCTTAATCATGAGAAATGTAGCAGCACATCCACAAACATCACAATGTAGGACTACACAAACAACAGCCTTTAGAAGCTAACCAATGCTACTTACGAGGCATTATAGTACTAACATGTACCGGAATATGAATTATACTTACATTGAACAGCGTAGGAAGCCAGAAGAGCAGCAGTATTATAAGGACAGGGCAATCTGTTTTGTTTTGGTTTTAAAATGAGAAATAAATAAAATCACATATTTAATATGGCATTTGGTTATTTTGAAAAGCCTAGATTATCATATTAAACTGGACAGACAGTTATTATAAACACTTCCACTAGCAGAAATATTTATTTTTAATATATTTTTGCAGGTAAAATCCCTCCCTATTAACTTTTTTACCAAAGTTGCATTTAATGGTTAACATAGGGGAAAAAAAAAAAAAGTCTTACCTTCCAGTAAGAATGTCCTGTTTAATTTGCAAAAAATACTGGTACCTTTTTAAAGAAACAAACAAAAAAACCCTCACTGTAATTAAAGATAAAGATATCCAATAATTTTATTATCATTAAATGAAGTTTGCTTTCAATTCATGCAAAAAATAAATTTCACATTTTGCATGCTATTTCTTAAGCTCCTATAGGAAAAAAATCAAACTGTAATTAGTAAAAGGATATTAAAATTTCAAAAATTGAAGTACTTACAAACTATGAGGTGATACATTGTATTTCACTAAACATCTGTAAATTTCACATTCTAGCTGCTTCATTTTCCATTATTTATGCTGAACTTATGAGAGAACTGGATTATATTATCACTCTACCACTCTCCATCATCTTTGCCAAATGGTGGCAGACAGGAGAGGTGCCTGAGGACTGAAAAAGAGCAAATGTCACTCCAGTCTTCAAAAGGGGCAAGAAAAAGGTTCCAGGGAACAACTGACCAGTCAGCCTCACTTTTATCACTGGAAAAATAATGGAGTGGCTCCTTCTGGAGGGAATCTCAAGGCACTTGGAAGAGAAGAAGGTTATCAGGAGTAGTCAGCATGGATTTACCAAGGGCAAGTCATGCTTGACTAACCTGATAGCATTCTTTGATGGCATAACTGAATGGGTAGATTCAGGGAAAGCAGTGGATGTAGTCTACCTTGACCTTAGCAAGGCCTTTGACACCATCTCCCATGATATTCTAGAGAGCAAGCTCAGTAAGTGTGAGATGGAAGAGCAGACAGTGAGGTGGGTTAGGAACTAGTTACAAGATAAGGGTTCAAAGAGTGGTGATCAATGTTGTTAGGTCCAGCTGGAGAGCTGTAACCAGTGGAGTTCCCCAGGGATCAGTCCTGGGTCTGGTGCTGTTCAACGTGTTCATCAATGACATTGCTGAGGGCACAGAGTATCTGCTCAGCAAGTTTGCTGATGACACCAAACTGGGAGGCTTGGCTGATACAGCTGCAGGCCATGCATCCATCCAGCAAGAACTGGACAGACTGGAGAGCTGGGCACAGAGGAACAAATGAGGTTCAACAAGGACAAGTGCAGAGTCCTGCATTTGAGGAGGAGTAATAAACTGCACCAGTACAGGCTGGGAGGTGATCTGCTGGAGAGCAGTCCTGTGGAGAGGGACCTGGGAGTGCTGGTGGATAACAAGTTAACCATGGCACAGCAATGTGCCCTTGTGGCCAAGAAAGCCAATGGGACCTTGGGATGTATTAAGAAGAGTGTGTCCAGCAGATCAAGGGAGGTTCTCCTTCCCCTCTACTTTGCCCTGGTGAGACCTCATCTTGAATACTGCATTCAGTTGTGGGCTCCCCAGTTTAAGAGGGATGGAGATCTGCTGGAAAAGGTCAAGCAGAGGGCTATAAGTATGACTAGGGGACTGGAGGACATGCCTTATGAGGAGAGACTGAGGGACGTGAGACTTTCTATTCTGGAGAAGAGGAGGCTGAGAGAGAAGTTAATAAACGTTTATAAAGATCTGAAGGCTATCCAGAAAAGCAGGGACAGGCTCTTCTCACTTGCTCCCTGTGATAGGACAAGGAGCAATGAGTGTAAGTTGCAGCAAAAGAAGTTCTGTCTCAACACAAGGGGGAATTTCTTTACTGTAAGGGTTACAGAGCACTGGAACAGGCTCCCCAGAGAAGCTGAAGTCTCCTTCTCTGGAGACTATCAAGGCCTGTCTGGATGAGTTCCTCTGTGATCTGTGCTAGATCATGTGGTGCCGCTATGGCAGGGTAGTTGGACTCAATGATCCCCTTGGGTCCCTTCCAACCCCTATGATCCTGTGATTTTTCAGGTAGATAACATTAGAAACATAGAATCAACCAGGTTGGAAGAGAACTCCAGGATCATCCAGTCCAACCTAACACCCAGCCCTAGCCAGTTAACTAGACCATGGCACTAACTGCCTCAGCCAGGCTTTTCTTCAACACCTCCAGGGACAACGACCCCACCACCTCTCTGGGCAGCCCATTCCAACAGCAAATCTCTCTGTGAAGAACTTCCTCCTAACATCCAGCCTATACCTCCCCTGGCACAACTTGAGACTGTGTCCCCTTGTTCTATTGCTGGTTGCCTGGGAGAAGAGACCAACCCCCACCTGGCTACAATCTCCCTTCAGGCAGTTGTAGACAGCAATATCATCACCCCTGAGCCTCCTCTTCTATAGGCTAAACAACCCCAGCTCCCTCAGCCTCTCCTCATAGGGCTTATATCCAGGCCTTTCACCAGCTTTCTTGCCCTTCTCTGGTGACATTCCAGTACCCCAACATCTCTCTTGAATTGAGGGGCCCAGAACTGGACACAGTACTCAAGGAGTGGCCTGACCAGTGTTGAGTACAGGGGAAGAATAATCTCCCTCGTCCTACTGGCCACACTGTTCCTGATGCAGGCCAGGATGCTATTGGCTCTCTTGGCCACCTGGGCACACTGCTGGCTCATGTTTAGCCCCTTATCTACCAGCACCTCCAGGTATCTTTCTTCCTGGCTGCTCTCCAGCCACTCTGTCCCTAGCCTGTAGCACTGCTTGGCGTTGTCACGGCCAAAGTGTAGAACCCTGCATTTTGCCTTGTTAAATCTCATCCCACTGGCCTCTGCCCACCCACCTAGGCTTTTAAGGTCCCTCTGCAGGGCTCTCCTACCCTCCAACAGATTGACACCTGGTACTAGCTCGGTGTCGTCTGCAAACTTACTGATGATGGACTCAATCCCCTCATCCAGACCATCAATAAAGACAGTGACAGGACCAGGCCCAGCACTGATCACTGGGGGACAACACTAGTGACTGGCTGCCAACTGGATTAGTATATTCTTAATTAATTTATTCTTGATATTACTGGTTTTATTTAAATTACAATATTTTTTGAGTTACATTCTTAAAAGTGTTTATTCTATTACGTCAAATGCCTTCCAATTGCCTCTCTTCAAAGTTCTAGATTTTTCCATAATTATGAAGTGACAAAAACTAGGTTTAGAAATTCATCTAGTCTTCCCATGCCCACTCTGTTCAACCAGAAGGAGACAAACAGCAAAAGGAACTAAAACAAGAACTATTTCCCACCAAACAGTGGCAGCAGAAACACTTAAAGCTCCCAACTAGCTTGAAAATGCAAACAGATATTCCTCTAAATTAATTCCTTTGTTTCTCCAACAAAATTCAAATATTTTGTTAACATCCCAGAATTAAATCTTTTGTTCATTGAGTTTATTTCCTTTCTATTTTACTCAAAGGTTTTAAACAATTAAACCTTCCATTGACACAAAAACTGGAGTAACAAGCAAGACTTACTGAGATGGCAGGATTTTAGCAATAATCTTAAACTGTCAGCAAAAGCTCTTTGTAACAGAGCATAAAAGCAGCTGCTGAATTCAGGCTCTAATGCATTATTTAAAAAAACCCAAAACTTTCACCAGCTGGAAAATTTAAACATCATGATTGATTACTTAGAAATTTGTTCTATTTAGGGACGTTATTATTCTTACCAAGAAAAAAAATCCACTTTCCTCACTATAGCTCTGTTTCAAAATCAAAGAGTAAACCATACTACCTATTCACAACAAACACTAATTGAAATTACTTATCAAAAACACCTCATTCAAGTTTGACTGAAATGAAAAAATAATATTTCCCAGTATTAAACTGAAATAAGAAATTCTGGGTAGAGGATGAGGGGTGGAAAATCATTTATTTCACCTATTACGTCTTCTGGTAATCATACAGTCTTCAGAAAGTGGACTACCTACTGCTTTAAAGACTTCCACAAACATTAATTATTAGCACACACATAGAAATCCAATCACAAGCTAAATATAGTGGAAAGGTAAAATATTTCCTGTTTGGAAGAAAGTACAGGAAAACCTTTGCAAACTGACAAATAAAGGTCAAGTCCTACAAAACTGCCTGGAGGTTCTTTATCTGACAAGAGTAGCAAGAAGCTTAGTTTAAGATATTAAACTTAAGAAATTAAAATGGAGACATTAGCTAGGCTTTGGAGACCTCAAAACACATTTTTGTTTTCCACTGTAAAATGGATATTGAAGCAAAAAAAGATATATAAAGCAAATTTTCTTTACCTGTTAAAAAAAGGCAGTAAATACTAAGTTAAATTTATATATTTAAGGGATATGCTTCACACGCTTAGACTGAACACCTCTTCACAAATATACTGAAGAACTGAACTTATATTTTCTGTTAATGTTTATGGCCAGTAAATGTAGGAGAACAGTTTGTTTGTGCAGCTGCAACTGTTTTATTCTCCTTAGTGCAATGCTTTACTAGAAATGTTCCATGGTACATAGGACTTCAGGATTAAGGAACACCAAGTAGAGTCAATTCTCCGTCCACTGCCTTCAGCAGTGAAGTTAATGGTTTGTTAGCTAACCAGCCCAGTTTGAACACTGAGGTCTTGTATATTATAGACCAAAATGGGAAATCAATGTAAGCTTTAGCAACATAGATCTGAAAAAGGCCACTCAACAAATCCAGCTAACATGAAGAAGCTGGTATTGCACTTTTTAATCTTCCTTATATAGATGTCTCTAGAAAAGGGTAAGACAGAACTACTGCTAATTGGAGTCAGTGTTAATAATCAAGTCTTTCTTCCAGGAGCAGAAATAATGAAGCTTCATTTCCTAACAAGGTTAAGTTTCTAAAACTGAATTCTCCAACACAAGGTGAGCTCCCACAGGTCTTTACAGGCTTTGGGAATTTATAACTTACCTCCTTCACAAAAATTCACAGAGGTCTAATGGGACACAAGCTTGCACTGAACCTTTCCCTGATGTCTATTCATATTGGCTCATATACTGACTCATTCCTCTACTTTCATGAAATTTTTAAGAACTGTACATTTTTCAGAAGTGTCAGCCTGAGCTGGAACTGTCATTAGCTGCTGCTGTACTTCTTTCATGTTTTGTTGTGGTTTATGGGTTTAGTGTGGGTTTTTTTTTTTTTTTGTTTGTTTCATTTTGTTCCGTTTTAAAGAGTGGAATACTGATTACCCCATATTTGTGACACAGCATCTTAACCGCACTCTTAACCCACAGATAGCAGCTCTCTCTTTAGAGTAATTCCAAATCAAGTAAGTTTTCTCAGAGGCAATTAGGTCTATTAGCAAAAAAAGGCAGACCTGACCTAGATACACCCAGCAATCATGTATTATGTCTCATCTAAAAGGATACTGCATTTATAGCTTTTTATTTACAGCATAATATTTAAACAGCTGTTTCTTCACTGTTTACTTCAAACAATAAATGTTAATCAATATGTTTTTTTTCTATCTCCTTAGGAATATTAAATATTGTCCTTCAATTCAAATAACACATCTTTCATTATTCTGACACAATTAAATTGCCACATTTTCCTACAGCAAATATTTAAATGAAATAAAATCTGATCAAAGATCTCTGGGACTCACTTTAGTAAAATTTTGCCTGGGTAGGTATTTGTGAAAAATTCACCAAAATATGACAAATCAGAAGAAATTATAAACAACTGTGGGCTCAAATGGTCAGTTTTGATACTTAAGTTTCTCAAGCTATCCTTTATAATTCAAATATTGCTTTTTTGAACAGGGCTGACCTGTTTTCAAAATGGCTAACATCCAAAAATTCCAATCTGCGAAATCACGCCACTTATGTAGAAGACCAGAACTAATTAAGAATACTGACAATGTGAAGTATTTCTTCAGGGACTAATTGCAATTCACATTTCTCCTATCTTGATTCACACTGAGCATTTTCTTCAACAGATTTCTAAAACACTGCTATCAAAATGAGCTCACATGCTTCAACCATACAGATTAATTTTTTAAATGCCAAGCAAAAAATAGAGTGGGGGGGAGAGGGCAGGTGGAAAATCAACAACAACAGAAAAACACAAAAAGGAATTTTCTAATCATAAGACAAACACAGGTAAGGAAAAATTGTAACTTGTACTCATTGGTGAATAGTGGGATTAAGATTTTTCTTGCCTCTATTCTCTCTTTTCTGTTTCTACTTGGTAGTATTTTCTCCATGTAGTTACTTCATTTTGCATATAAATTTGTAAGTATATTCACAGGGGCTTTTTAATATTGATTTGGTGCAATTGCACAGTCTGTATCTGTAATTATTAGGCAAAAATTAGAAGCTTGCACACATGACAAAAGTTATTTAAATTTCCATGTTATTTCTTAAAAAAAACACGAATGGTCATTTTCCCCCTCAAACATAAGCTTTCTGGAATAATGTTTTATTGATAAATTAACTAGACCTACCTTGTGTACTCTTCTTGAAGCTTGTTTGGGTCACTTACAAAAAACTTAACTCTGAAGTTCAAGCTGTGAGGAGATCCTCCTACAGTTAAGAGAAATTATTTCTAATTAATGGGGGTACTCTGGAAAAACAGCATAATATTGATAGGTAAACTGACCAAATACATACATGTACTCACTTTTTAATTGTTTCCTGATTGGCTTGTTTGCATCTAACCACCTCTGGAAAGAGACAGATTATAACATCAACTTTAGAGAAACAAAGTAGTATATGAATTATGGCCTTATACATCAAGTAACTGTTGCTTTTCTATTATTTTTTCTTCCATCTTCTACAAAAATGTCTTCCCAAGTCCTGCTACTGATTCTGGAAAGACACCAATACTTATCATCATCAGTTTTGTTTGTTCTTCTTTCCCTGGGATTAATCCTTATTGTCCAGATGCTTCTTACAGAGGCAATGACTTCTATCTAGGAACATCACATGAGCCTGAGGAAGGTTAGAACATATTTATGGTGTGTCTAATAATCTTTGTGTACTCTTTCAACTGATTATCCACAGTGAACTGACTGTGGCAGCGAAGAGCTATAAGTAGCCTAACTTATCCAAGAAGTTAATTTGTTTAAACTAATTCCAGTACTTTCCACTGCATTTTGGAGGTCTGACACATCCAGGGAGTGATCCCAGTGGCTCAGACTCTCCTCAAATTGTCAGTCGAAGTGTCACCTCTGGTAAATTGCTAACTAAGATTGCTAGCAGACTACAGAATGACTCCACTGAACAGTATCCAGTCTTGACATGGATCTACAAGAAATGACGTTGTGGGGAAGTAGAGAGAGATCTTTATAAAAATCAAAACTGAAAATTTCAGATAGAAGTATGGTTCTTTGGAAATCCCTACAAGTTGTTTAAACCACATGACACCAGCAATCCTGAAGACTCTATACATAACAGTTTAGCTCAGTTAACTCTTCAGTCTGACTTTGCCATAAATACCATTCAGTTTCTCATCCTGCCTCGCAATGGAAGCCCATAAGCCTCAAGAAACTATTATATGCCCACAGTTCCTATGAAGTGGCATTGATGTAACCCTGTACAGCATGCAACTATCTCACATCACAAGACTTTTTATTTTTAGCATGTGAGAGAAGAGGAAGTAAACACACAGAGGCACCTAAGCTATCTGACATACACTATGGATTTGCAGTTGAGTCATTTTATTCATTATGAAAAGCAAACAATGACTACATCCAAAAGCTGTATCCTTGTAGCAGATGACTTCAGAGGAACTGAGGATAAAGTGTAAAATGCTTTCAAGAGTGTGATTATATAAAAAAACCAAACCCTCACACAGGATTGGTTACCTTTTAAGACCAAATGCAAAGGCTTAAGGAAGAAGTCTCCAGTCAAGGGTACACATGAGGGTCCCCTGAAGAGTCATTTTTACACTCTCTCTTCCCTCAGCAATGACCCTGGCTCACTGTCTCCTGCCAAAAGTATTCACAGTGACAGTACTGACTGCACCCTCACACCCACTATGCACCGATTCCACCTGCTCATCATTGTTCTGGGCACCAACAGCCCAAGGTTCTAGCCAAATACAACTCCAGCTGCACACTGCATCAATGCTTTCCTGCACTTACTTTTAAAGGAACCATGATATTACATAATATCATAAGGTTTGTGCAGTTTGTGAAATTTGTGTTATAGTGAGAGAGGTTTCACATTCCACTAGCAGTATTCCCTTCTCCCTATCACCTTTATCTCCTGCTGCAATGACCTTATCTTAGCAATTCTCTTTTATGCTGTTTCACAAGTAACAACAGTATTTCTCTCATCTGGGTCCTCTGTCCAACTGGTATCAAAAACTGAAATAGAGAAACCCATAAATTCTTAAGCTGACCTGACTAATATGATAACAGATTGGTAATACTTCTGCTTAGCTCTGTTTTCATTGCAACAACATAGGTACTGAAAAGTCAAAATATTTAGAAGTCAAAAAATACTAAATCTTTAAAGCATGTGCTTATATCACATAGCTGTGAAGTTATTTCTCCTTCAGGCTAACTCTTAAACAGATCCCTCTATAACAGTGTTGTGTTCAGCTGTTTCCAGATAGATAAACTGGAAGAAAGAAAGATAAACGAGCTTAGAGGCCTAAACTTTGAAAAACAAGACAAATGAGAAACACTACAGATTTCTGAATGTTCACTAAAATATTGAGTGATATTCCTAAAGCTGAAAAATAATCCAACCTTTTGTACAGCATGCTTGTGTCTTTTTGGCCTAATAACAAAGTTTAAAATTAAAAGCTTAATTGAGGCCAGGCTACCAATGTCTTATTGGAACTATCCACAAAATTACAGAAGAAAACTTTTAGAAGTCTCTACAATTGTGCTATACAGCTTTATTCACACTAATAATCTGTTACCAGAATTTAGAAAAAGAACATAATTAAGAATAATTTCCTCTAGAGAAGAAATGGAAGAAGTAGTTCACTGTTCAGACAGAAGAAAAATTATAGCTGTATTGTGACTTCTTTTTTCTTTTTCTACATTAAAAAAAGAAAGTTCAACCTTTCACTAAGATAAAGAAGTACTCCTTCTATTTAGAACAGATGCTCTTGATGGTGGAACAACAGTCGATGAAATCTGCACTTACCAATGAAAGTTGCCTTATCTTCTGAAATTCATCTTAGTTACTGAATGATTAACACTTTACAGTGCCACTTACATCTACAGATCACATTCTGCACATTTTGTGAACAAAAATTACTTCTGGCAAACAAGTTGGGAGATAAATTTAGATCTCATCTCTGTGACACATGCATAATGGGAATTAGGTAAAGAACTGTATTATAAGGAATAATACTTAAACTGAACATCTGATACCCATAAAAGAAAGTATTAAAAAAGTATTCTTCAAGCAATCATAATCTCAACAGTACAGCTATAACCACTATAACTCTGTGTCTTCCAGTTGGACATAGAAGTTTCTACCAGTGATTTACAAAATTCCAGTCCCACAGAATTTCCTTTCATTTGAAGTGCATGAACTATAGACACACTGACTTTCAAAGGAGTCCTTTTCAGGGAGGTAATGACCTGGCAGCTCTTTTAGGATAGTGGACTATACAAAGCACTGCTGAAAGACCTACCAGGTATCTGCACTAGAAACACCATACAGGACAATCTAGAAAAAAATAATTGCTGGGGTTTTATTAAGTCCTAATGAAAACAAAAGTATAAAAGATAGTGCTACTATTTCTTATTCCATCTAACAATGATCATGCAGTCTGATAAAAGCAAATCAATACAACAGAACAAGCAATGTCCTTTTAAGGTATTATTTCATAAACACAAATCTCAACTTTTTACTCCAAGCTTCTAAGTATAAAAATTTTATTTTATAGTAATCACAAGGTAATACCAACCCACTCAAATGAATCAGCTGAACAAGTGGCACAATACTGCAGTGTCTTCACTTCTCTGTATATAGAGCATAGTGATGAACAATAATTATTTACAAAATCTTATTTATAAAACAAGAGTCAACTTACAGGGTTATCAGTAGATTCATCAGCTAACTGTAAACCAAAGTAATCTCTTTCTGTCAAATCGAGATGCTTGAAGACTACATCCAATAGAACTTGTCCCTGATCATGTTTCTGCAGAGAACAAATACAGATGATTTTTACTGAACAAATATGTAACTGGACACACAGACTTCAGGCAGGCAGAGCTCCTTCATATGTGATCTATCAGCCTAAACTTTAAATACTGCAAAGGTACATGGTTTTTAAATGAGTTTCATCTCTCTTTTTGAAACATACCTAAGGAATTATTTTTCCTCTATCATTTTCTGACAGTAAGAATTTCTCTTCTCTCAGCTAGCTACACGACTATTACTGAAAGCCATTCATTACATAAATATAAGGGGGAAGCAAGCTAGGATTTGACAAAGAACTTTTCAGCCTTGTTTGAGTCATTGACCTTTAAAGCATAGGTCTGTATAAGTTATTCTTACTTGTTTTATGGTCTTACTTGTTCATGGACTCCAGAATCTAAATAAACCAATGCACTGAAAATGTTTCCAGAGTTAAATGGCATAGACAGTTGAAGCAGACAGATTACTCTGAGAAGTGTTAAATGCCTTCTCTCAAAGATACTACTTCACCCTAAATGAACTAATTCAAATGAACTGAATATCAGTAACACTCCCCTTCAGAGACAAGTGAACAAATGATTTCCATCACAGGGAAAATTTTTACCCTCAAAATGATGTAAAAATAATCTATAGTTGCTGGTGCTTAGCAATTTTTTGCCTAACCTGGAAACTCTGCCAACACAGTAACTGAAATACTGACTGTGCCATTATGACAAGACTCAATGAATACATCTGGTGAAATCTGAAGGGAGTTTCCCAAAGAACATAGTGTCAGAGCTTCCAGAAGTACAAAAGAGGACAAATTCTGCAAGAACAGCTGTCAGACTAATGAACAAAGAAAAAGATAAGACAATTGATACATTTTTCCACCCAGATTTTCTAATTCCCTGGTGCCAAGCAAGATTATAATAATCTTTTAGGTGCAAAGTATTACTGATGCTACAGTGGATTTGTTAAATCTTGCCTTGTTTACTGTAGGCTATAGGATATTTTTTAACTTTTAGAACAGAAAACCTGCTGTTCTGCTCCCAAATGACCTCATTTTTCAGAGATTATACAACAGTTTATTTTTACAGCCATTAAAACAGAAGTATGCAACTAGAAGAGCCAAAGAAGGTTGCAAGAATTTCACTAATATCCATATATCAGAAAACTCTGCAAATCACATTCAGACATTTGCTAATATCTAAGAGAGGTTTCTCAAAACACTTTTTGTTCAGCTGAAATTACACTCAAGTTGAGTGAACTGTCAAAAATTATTTCATAATAATAAAAATTAGAAAATTGTCAACAAGTTATGCATGGAATGACCCCAGCAGGACAATCATAACCAAAGCTCTGTGCATTTAAGTTGAAATTACAGAATGCATATAATTCATGTTTCACATAAATTTGGCTAAATGATCTAAGAATTGCTAAATGAGCTTAGAATTACTGTATTTATTTTGAAAGAAGGCCTTGTTTAAAAAGAAACCCAAAACACCACATCCAGAGAAATCTTCTAGATAGGAGCACTACTGAAAAATTCACTTTACAATAATTAAAAACAAATTAAGAAAAAAGCCTGGATGTTAAAATAATAAATACGTAAGAGCATAAATGCATGAAAGGACTTTAATACACAATCCAAAAACAGTCACAATGATATTATCTAACTTAGGAGTTTCCAGTATATTTTGAAATAAACCAGTCATCAGTACTATTTTTCAGCAAATAAAACTTATTTTAAAATGACATAGTAACACTAATTGCTTCTTAGCATTTTTTCCCCAAGCAGATTTAAATCAGAATTCAAACTAAGAATTTATGATACTAACTGGAAGGAAAGAACTCAAGTTTAGGCTGATAACTATCACAGCTGACTTTTTACTTCCTGAAGTAACATGTAGACATACATTTTACAGATTTTCTCCAATCTAAATCTGAGAGTTTATGCTGTTTCTTAACGTAAGAATAGGTATTTCTTGACAAAAAGCTTAGAAATTGCTGTCCTGTTTAAATTCAGTAAAACAGAACATCATTTCATGACTGCAAGGAAGGTATTTCTCCTGCAACAGAGCAGCAGATTTAGTGAGAGAAGACCAGTTTGAACATGAAGCATGTTCTGATCGCAAAGTCTTACTCTCAGTGCAAGATGAAGATAAACATCTAGTAAAACCAGACCTCAGTTTAACTCATCTCTGATACTTATATGATGATGTTGCAGCTTGTCAGAGCAAGTGAAGGTCACAATCCTACTTGTTGTGAAATACCTAAAAATATCTGTCATCCTAGCATAGCCACTGAATAGCTACTATAAATGACAGAAAATATGACAGCAAGCTTCCCAGGATTTTGGGTTGAATTTTGGGTTTTGTGTGTGTGAGATTTTGGTTTTTTTCCCCCTTTTCAGCATTCGTTTTGTAACAATGCAAAAGGAATACACATGGATTAATATGCAAAGAAACTTGCTTTATTCCTACAAACATCAGTATTTCCTCTTAAAACAAGAAATAATGCAAAATCACATGAAAAAAATGTAGAATACCTAACAGTAAAAGTAGAGTAGACAGATAACAACGCTTTTTTTTGAACTAGAATGTCAGGTGTACTTTTTTTTAGTCATTGCCCAAGGCAGTATTTATAACGTATTTTGGCCTTTCAGAACAAATTTGGCATCAGCGTATTAAGTGCACTTTAAGAAGTATCCATCATCGAGCGGCTAACACAGTATCATTCAACACATGCATATAATTTATAATTGCAAAATGATCATTAGTTGTTCATACATACTCATGTTCGAAAGTTTATGAAAACATCTGCAACTACATAGGTTTAACTCCTGCTTAACAAATATCTCCATTGTTCCAATTTATATTACTGACATTCTGGTTTTGTTGCTGTCCTACAGAACTGGATGCATCAGCAGCAACCACTAGGAGATACTGCTGCTGTGTCAGCCCAAAGAAATTTGGACTTCTGATGGCAGAGGGACAGGATGACAGGTCCCAGGCTTTGCTGTGTGGTGAGACACCCTTGCTGCTCACAGATTTATGAGAGCGTGTGCTGCTCCTTCACTAATGACAATGCTGAAACTCCTCTTGCAGTTCATCTCCATAGGTGTTTTGCAACTCAGGCAGGTGCGCTCCCAAACAACTAGCACTGCACTAGTGTCTTCTTTGCATCTAGAGCTTAACTTCAGCTCTGCAAAAACTTCTCTTATTTAAAAGCAAAAAGTTTCCAAGCAGGCTATTATTTTATTTTTGGTCAAAGGGGAAAAAGAGAAGCAACTAAGTAATGGTGAAGTAAAATCAGTGAAAAATTTTACTTCTAAAGTTACTAGGGGGTTAACATAGGGTTTGGAAGTTATTTTAAAAGCCTATTAGAGTGTAATTTCATTGACTTCGAGGTGAATTCTGAGATAATAAGAGCTCCAAATGGAAATATTTGTCTATGACTGCTAACCCACTAGCCTTGCTCACAGAACAACTCATCTTCTCTACCTTGACTTGTTTTTCCTTCAAGTTTAGAGAGATCTCCATATGTATGTACTGGCTTTCAGGAAATACTACTAAGTCAGCCTGCACATAAAAGATACCAGTTGAGGTATTTAAACAATTAAAACACATTAAAGCAATATGATCTTGAAGAAGCAGGTTCACACTATTAACTCAAGCCAGTCTCACTTACTCCAGCTACACATTCTATGAACTATGCTTTCAGCGGCAAAGTATGAGCTCTTGCTTCTGTAAGCAGAGCATTTTATAAAAAGGATTTGCACTGTTCAAACATATGCACAGGTTAGTTCCAACTGACTCTTTTGCCTGCAACCAAAATAACCTTTGTCTGGCTGCAATCCGCAGGGATTATTTGATTTGATTTGCTACACTGTATACAAGGTAAAGCTTAATACAAAGAATGCCTGTTTTGCAGATCAATGTAAAAGGCTGGTTGAAATGTGAACTTAGGAAAAGACCCATAAATTATCAAGACACACTGTCTGTGATCAGTACTTTGCTGTGTAAGAAAAAAATAACACTTGTGTACATTTTTATTAACAAAGCACTGCATACACCAGATGATTAAGCTTTACAATCATTAGCAATCATCAGGAGAAAGCACACACCTTGCTAATTTATTTGATGCTATCTTTGGTCTCCCTATTTTGAAGACAATTTCATAAATATTTATTGTCAAGTATTGTGTCAACCACAATAAAGTATAACAAAGCTATAAACCCTGAAAATCTGCCTACCATGTAGGTTAGCATACATTTGCTATGATTGTATACTTTATACTCCCTATTTTTGAAAGAACAGATTGAGACTAAGACCTGAGATAAAAATGTTGAACACCAAAGAACTTTTTATTGCCTAAACTCAGTTTTAATAGGTAAACTTGCAGGCTGGTCTTTATGAATTGTAAAGCATGATCCACGCAGCTACAATATTTAGTTCACCTGGGAGGTTGCAAGGACATACCATGTCATTTCTTTCCTGGGAGAAACAGAATAGGCATTTAAGGAATTATAACTGGTGATTCTACTCCATACAGGCACTGGGAATCTCTAGCAACATGAAGCTTTTAAACACTTACATCAAAAACAAGCACAATCTGCTACATCTATTGCAGAACAATTATTATTTATTTTAGCCAACTCTTACAAGCAAATAAAATACTGTGAGACAGATGTTTTAATGAAAAACTCGTCCACTTTAAAGCATGAAACAGAACATATACCATTTTTCATGCATATGGTTGAACAGTTACTGTTAAGAAGAGTTAAGACTGCACCTTGCACCTTACTCATGCTCAAAATACCAAAAGTAGAATAGAGAACAACATTTCAGTGGTAAAACTGCCCTCTATTTCCACTACGAAACTTCAGTCCACAAAGAGAATTCTTAGCAATAAAATACACTTTGTATATTTGGTTTTGAAATGATGTGTTAGTACTATGGATGATGCCAGAATGACTAAGCTGACAGTGACTTGGTATAGACATGTAGAAGCATGCCTGCCTGAACATAACTTCCCCTTCTATTCTGTACTTAACACTGTTTTCAAGTCCAGTTCTAGCCACAGAAATCTAGCAAAGGAAAGGAAGCTCACCGGTATTGATTTCCAATAAACAAATTACTTACATTAACTCTGAAAGCTTGTACAGTGTTATCCAGGAGAAGAATGTTGCAGACCACCTCCGTATGCTGCCTGTCTCGTGCCAGCTCAGATGCTCGTACATTGTAGGTTCTGCCAGCAGGCAATCGGAAACGTGCGGTCATTACTGTCCACACAGGGTCTTGAGGCAAAACAGAAAAACAACAAAATTGAGAAAGATCAATAAAATGCAAGTGCAAGAATCTCATGCTTCAAAGAAATGTCAACACACTGCAAGTTCACTGTTAAAAACTCTTATTACATGAAAAAAAAACAAAAAACAGTACTATAGTATCCAATAACAAAACAATGTCTAACAAATTACACCACCACCTCATCCCCCAAGGCTCAGTCCTTTACTTTCTGCCTATTGACCACTCCCTTCCCATTTTAAAGTTGTTTGTTACCTTTTTTTGTGTGTTTTTTGTTTGTTTGTCAGAGGTGGGAGGAAGAACGGGATTCTGGTTTTGGTTGGTTGGTTTTGTTGTTTGTTTTGGGAGTTAGTTTTGGTTTTTGGCTTGGTTTTTCTGGTTCTTTGTGGAGTTTTTGTTTGTTGGTTTGGGTTGTGGGGTTTTTGTTTGTTTGTTTTAAAAAGAAGATTCGTAACAGCTTGTCTCACTTCAATAAAGCATTTTAATTGCTGGGTATCCTAGCTACTAGGCTCCCAATATTAGAGGCAATTAATTAATTGTTTTCAGTACAAACCAGTAAAAATAAAATGCTTACACCAAAAAGCTTGATAGAGAAAAAGCATGCAGAAAACAGCAAATATACAATGATTCTGATACATTATTCTATGAAATTTGTGCATTCACTTTTAAATCATTAGACATGAGAATACAAAACAATAGCAAAAATGTTAGCATGGCTTTTCTTTGCCTTTTTACAGCATTCACTGAAATATTTGTCAAACTACTGCATCCTCTTTTTCTGTCAATTTGGTTTGATTTACACATCCAATTTGAAAGCACAAGCTGTTCTTATCTGCCAAACAAGGAACTGTGACCAACAGAAGTCTACACCCGGCACTAAGTGCCGATAAATAAAATGCAAGAATTGGAATGCGATTCTGCTTTTCAAAACATAAAATTCCAAGTAGTACCATGCAACTCCAGTCCCTCAAAGTACTGACGTGCACACTTGATGCTATTAGTTCTATGCAAAGATAGTAGTTACTTTCTTAAGTATCTGACAGGATCAGCGCCTGTGATTCACTTAATTACACACTCAGCAAATGATTACTACATCCTTTGACAAGCGCATAACCAAACAGAAAGTTTTGTAACTTCAATGGAGAATATATTGACATAGAAAATATCTTAAAGCATAGTAGAAAAAATTAGTTATTATCAAAATAATTATGAAGGATTTGAAAATGTTTAAACATTTGGTTACTAATTTGGGGGAGGGGAAGGTAATCATGATTTATTTTAAAGGAGAATTTAGTATAGGACAGCAAGCATCCAGCAGTGATTAGAGCTTGCCTGTATAAGAGATATCCATACTTCAATACATACAAATGAACAGGCAAAGACAGCAACTAAGTGAAAGATCAGTCTTCTCCTAATTTAGATACTTCAGGTCTCTTGGAAAAGTGGAAGACCAAGAACCAAGCTGTGTTGCTTGTATGAGGAAGGGCTGGGACTTTACAGTTTAACCTTCTTCCTATCGTCTGCAGCCAACCTCCAGAGTGAATGTTCTAAAAATCCCTTTTTTACAGCACGTCTTCAGCTTTTTCAGCACGACCACACATCTCAGATATTAAAAACAAAAAAGTTTAAAAAAAATATCTTTGGGATGTTTCAAATTTCACTTGCTCAGCATTTACAAATTTAAAAGTATTTGTACCAGACTTTTTTTTGGGGGGCTATTCAGTTACTCTGACATGAGACCTGCAATAATGTATTAATGTAGAAGTACAGCAAGTTTACTTTGTTTTGCTAAGCCAATGTGACAAACTAAGAAAGGATAAAGATATCAGACAAACCCACCAGCTGCAAGCTGAACTCATCACTTCCTCTTTATGATGGAATAATTAAAAGTTGTGTTGGAAATAATACAATTGCAAAGGTAAATTGTACACATCTAACAGCTCCTCATGGAGAGGCTGCTTCTGCTATGCCTTCTACAAGTTAAAAAAACCCAACCCAACCCCCCCAAAAAAGCCCCAATAACAACAGCAAAAAAAAACCCAAAACCACAAACCAACAAAAAAACCCACACAAAAACCAAAGCCAGAAGAAAACCTTTGACAAAGAACCTTTAACTTCCACAGTAGTAATCTGATTCAATGATGTAAACACTCCACAAATAATATTTTATCCCATAAACACAATCTGAAAGTTAATCACCTTACTAGCAATAATGGCATACAGACCAGCATCTTTATTAGTGCAGCTACAAAACCAATAACTATAGTCAAGACTTTAGAGTAGTATTTGCCTGCAAGCTCAAACAATGTTTCAGAAAATCACACAATTTGGTTTCAGTCTATCGACACTACAGAAATAGCCCTTCCATAGACACTTTTGCAAGGATTTGTGTATGTGATAATCCAACCAAGACAGTGAATGTATTAGAGTCCCTTCCCAAGAACACAAACAGCAGCACACAAAATAAGATTTTTTAGCTTCCAAGTAAGTACTGCAGTCATAGCAAAACCATTTTGTAGAGAGCTAGGAGGGTCTAACAATCCATAATTTTGCAGCAGTTTGAAAAAAAAAAAATAAAAAGCCACTTCTCTAGAATACTTGTAAAGGCCAGAAACTAAAATGTTTTAAGGAAAGAAAAAGGTACATCTCACATTCTCCTCCTCCCCCCCCCACCCCATTTTTGTCTTATTTGCTGATGGAAACTGTCAATATTTCTTCCTTCCTCATTACTGACATAAAGCCAGACAGAAAACTTCCGGCCTCAAACACAGCAACAAGTTTCTAGGAGTGAGCAAGGAGAAAAATGTACCCTCCGGTTTTGCTATAATACAGATGATCTTCATACAAACAAAAAGAAATATGGAATAGTCACAGTAATTGAGGTTTTTCTCAATGTAGATAAACTAAATGGTCAGATTCAACACAAAAGGCACTATATTAGAAGTTCATTAAGGAATCAAAACCAATAATATTGAGTCAGAACATTTATCTAGCTCACAGACCTGGAGGGCAATCAATGCACTCTCCCTCTTCCCAAGGAAAGAAGAAATGGGTCAGATGCACATAAAATAACACTTCTCACATACTGTTCCACAGCCAGGAGTTTAGCACCTTTCTGACACAGAGCTCATACGCACACCACACTGGACATCAGTCATTCATAACTCCATTAAGAAAACATCTAGTAAACCACATTTTGAACTTTCCAATTACACAATGAAGAAATATTCCATGTTCCACATGCAGTAAGCTGTCAGTAATCTTGCAGTCAACAGTTTTTTTTCATGAAACTAATAGGCTTTTAAAATTACAGAATAGATCTTTATGGATAAATATGATATCTGAAATCCACAAACACTTCTCCAAAGTGGAAATACAATAGCCATCAAAGTAATATAGAGAAAGATGACAGAGACTATCTTGTGCAAACCACATTCGAAGGTACTCTTTCCCACATATCAGCAAAGAAACTACTGGAGTACGCAAAGATTATGTTAATATGCCTTCACCATCGTACACTCTCAGAAATACTCCTCCTTCTAAAATCTGCCAGAGCTATTATAGGTAACCATTTTGTAGACATCTGTATGTGTGTCCCGGGTTTGGGCTGATCCCTCCCCAGGGAAGAAAATTCACAACACAAACCCCCCTTCTTTTTTTTGAAAGTCAGGGAAAGATGAAATTGTATTTTCTTATAAGTATAACAATGTAAAGAGAGATAATGACTAGAGAAGGAAGGAAGGGAAAAAACCAATACAATAACCTCAAGGGAGATGGGGGAGGGGTCAAGCAGCGGCGAAGCAGCAGAAGCAGCAGTAGCCAAAACAGCAGCCGGGTAAGATAGGCGAAGCTGAAGCAGCCGAAGCCAGCAGGAGAAGAGGAAGAACAAACTGTGCTTCTAGACATTAAGCTCTTGATGCTCCAATGAAATTATATTAATTTATCTATAGTTGCCATTTATGTGGCCTATCCCTGGAATCTTCATCTCTCCCCTATGTCTGAGCTAGAGGATCAGCTCAAACGGCCACAATGTGCACAACCCATATTTAATGTACATATAGAGAGGACACAGTTGCTAAGCACAGACCCTGCAATTACTGTTCTTACTACGATACAAATATAATTAGCAACAAACAACATCTACATCATCTTTACTATTCCTTTCTTCTAGAAATGCATGCATCAAGAAGAACACAGATAACATTATTTCTCCTGATCAGGTAAAGGCATTTTCAATATACATTTTAAAAACATGCTAGCAAAATAGTGAAACGGCTGGCAACTGCTCAAGACATTATAAATCATAATTATCTCATTTCCTAGCAAATACTGGTAGACAAAATGAACTGATAAAAATTCAGCTACAGGGGTTGTAAACTTCTGCAATGAAAATATCACAGTATCACAGTATCAACAAGGTTGGAAGAGACTTCCTAGATCATCAAGTCCAACCCTTTACCACAATTCTCAAGGCTAGACCATGGCACCAAGTGCCACGTCCAATCCTGCCTTGAACAGCTCCAGGGACGGTGACTCCACCACCTCCCCGGGCAGCCCATTCCAGTGTCCAATGACTCTCTCAGTGAAGAACTTTCTCCTCACCTCGAGCCTAAATCTCCCCTGGCGTAGCCTGAGGCTGTGTCCTCTCGTTCTGGTGCTGGCCACCTGAGAGAAGAGAGCAACCTCCTCCTGGCCACAACCACCCCTCAGGTAGTTGTAGACAGCAATAAGGTCACCCCTGAGCCTCCTCTTCTCCAGGCTAAACAATCCCAGCTCCCTCAGCCTCTCCTCATAGGGCCTGTGCTCAGGGTTTCTCACCAGCCTCGTCACCCTTCTCTGGACACGCTCAAGCATCTCAATGTCCTTCCTAAACTGGGGGGCCCAGAACTGAACACAGTACTCAAGTTGAGGTCTAATCAGTGCAGAGTACAGGGGCAGAATGACCTCCCTGCTCCTGCTGACCACACCATGCCTGATGCAGGCCAGGATGCCACTGGCTCTCTTGGCCACCTGGGCACACTGCTGGCTCATGTTCAGGCGGGTATCAATCAGCACCCCCAGATCCCTCTCTGTCTGGCTGCTCTCCAGCCACTCCGACCCCAGCCTGTATCTCTGCATGGGGTTATTGTGGCCAAAGTGCAGCACCCTGCACTTGGAGCTATTGAACCCCATCCCATTGGACTCTGCCCATCTGTCCAGGCGGCCAAGGTCCCGCTGCAGAGCCCTTCTGCCCCTCCACCCCAGCTTAGTGTCATCTGCAAACTTGCTGATGACTGACTCCATGCCCTCATCCAGATCATCTATGAAGATGTTAAAGAGGATGGGGCCCAGCACTGATCCCTGAGGGACACCACTAGTGACAGCCGCCAGCTGGATGTGGCACCATTCACCACCTCTCTCTGGGCTCGTCCCTCCAGCCAGTTCCTAATACAGCACAGAGTGTTTCTATCCAAGCCATTGGCTGAGAGCTTAGCCAGCAGTTTGCTGTGGGGGACAGTGTCAAAGGCCTTGCTGAAGTCCAGATAGACCACATCCACAGGCCTCCCCACATCCACCAAGCGGGTCACCTGGTCATAGAAGGAGATCAGGTTAGAAAGGCAGGATCTGCCCTTCCTAAACCCATGCTGGCTGGACCTGAGCTCTTCGCCATCCCTCAGGTGCGCTCTTATCACCCCCAAGATAACCTGCTCCATCAGTTTCCCTGGCACTGAGGTCAGGCTGACAGGTCTGTAGTTCCCAGGTTCCTCCATCCGACCCTTCTTGTGGATGGGGACCACGTTGGCCATTTTCCAGTCTCCTGGGACCTCTCCGGTGAGCCAGGACTGCTGGAAAATGATGGAGAGTGGCTTGGCCAGCTCAGCTGCCAGCTCTCTCAGCACCCTGGGATGGATCCCATCTGGTCCCATGGACTTATGGGTGTCCAGATGGCTCAGCAGGTCCTGAACTAATTCCTCATGAATTTCCAGGGGAACACACCGCTCCCCGACCCCATCCCCCAGTTCAAGAGGCAACTTGCCCTGAACTCCTCCCTCCTTACTGTTGAAAACTGAGGCGAAGAAGGCATTCAGGACCTCACCCTTTTCTTTGTCATCAGTTATAATGTTCCCCTCTTGGTCCAGTAAGGAGTGGAGGCTCTTCTTGCCCTTCTTTGTAGAATTTATAAATTTATAAAAGTGCTTTTCATTATCTTTCACGGAAGTGGCAGCCTAAGTTCTATCTGGGCCTTAGCCTCTCTAATTTTTCTCCGACATAATCTGGCTACCTCCTTAAACACGTCAGGAGAAGCCTTCCCCTCCTTCCAAAGGTGATACACCCTCTTTTTTTCCCCCAATTCCTTCAGGAGCTGTTTGCTCATCCAGGCTGGTCGCCTTCCCCGCCGGCTCATCTTTTGGCACATGGGAACTGCTAGTTCCTGAGCCTTCAAGAGCTCCTGTTTAAAGGAGGTCCAACCATCCTGGACCCCTTTGTTCTCAAGGACTGCTGCCCAAGGGACTTTGCAAATAAGTTTCTTGAGCAAACTGAAGTTTGCCCTCCGGAAGTCCAAGGTGTGGGTTCTGTTATAGTTCCTCCCTGTCTCCCTGCATATTGAAAACTCCACTATCTCATGATCACTACACCCCAGGCAGCCTCCCACTGTCACATCTGATTAATAAAAAAATTTTGTTCCAAAATATAGTTTTCTAAATCTGATTCTCTGAGGTAACCCTGTCCTGCCACATCATATAAACTGAGACCTATTCTTGTCTGATGAAGCCATACTTTTCTCATGACATAATTGAAAAACTGCATGATAGATATCCTTCCATAAGGATCATTATGGAGTAATTTAGCAAAGATCTTAGCTGTGAAGAACTGCTTGCATTTAGGTGCAGCTTTTTCACCAACTTTCAAGAAGTTCTCATAGTTGATCATTGCTTCTTCCCCAATCACTGGTAATGTCTGATGTTTGTCCAGTAGAAACCACAGATTCTGCAGCTCTTCATTATCCAACAGCTCTCTACTTTTTCTTTGCAGAAAGACTGCTCTAGATTCTTCTCTTCATTTCTGAAGCAAGACTTCATCTTCAGCTGGCAACCTGTAGTAAAATCGTGGTATATTTGTATATGATGTATTGCCACTTTTCCTTCCTCCTTTCCACTCCATGTAATACTTTGTGAACAATTCCATTTCTTCATCTTTCAGCTCTTGTTCACTTTTTTTGGCTGCGTGGGAAGGCGCCGTTGGTTCGCGGCCCGGGTGCGCGGGCTTCCGGGCTGCCGTGGGGGGAGCGTCCGGGCTGCCGTGGGGTGAGCGTCCGGGCTGCCGTGGGGTGAGCGTCCGGGCTGCCGTGGGGTAGCCTCTGCGGTCAGCGCTTCCCTGCCGGCACATCTTGTAGCGTCACGTCGTCCACGGTCGCCGCACATGGAGTGAGGTAGGCTCATCCCGGAGGTGTAAGGACGTAGCTTTCCCCGAAATTGTGCTCCATTACGCTCCGGCCGGGTAAAGAGGGGAGACAGCTTATATAAGTATGGAACAAATGAAAGACTGACAAAGTAATCTGCAGCCCCAAAAGAAACAGGAGTAAAGACAAAAGGTGAGAATGAACCAAAAAAAGTTTGAGAACAACTGATTTAAACAGTAACTTAAGCAAGGTACTACTGTGTGTGCATATCCATGTCAGTACCATAGCCACTTACACTAAAATCTTTCTATTTATACAAATGGTTATTTAAACTTGATTTAAAGCAGCTCAATGTTTGCATAGGAACGTTTCTGCTTATAATTTTTCAGCATCCTCTCCTAAGCATGTAATATTTAGACACTTTAATTAGCAATCCAAAACACATGTTGCTACAGTAACTGGAGGACAGGACTTGATCAACCAAACTCCACTTACCTCTCAGGTCTGTGGAGGGAGTAAGTTGTACATTTCCTGCTCAAGATTCAAGCGATGAAGCAATTCTAGGGAGTGTTCCCTATCAAAGGGCAGAACATTCCTGCAATACTGGCTTGGTTAGGGCATTAAAAAGCATACAGAAGCTTCGCAACTGAATTTTCAGCATCTTCTTTTATGTAAACTTATGCAGCAAAATGACAATTTGCTTGGGCTTATAATAAACAACCAATTTTAAGCAGCTTAATAAATAAGCAGTTGGTTAAGAAGGTAATTAACTGAAATTTATCCAAGAGTGTAACCAATGCACTGACTTGAAGTGCTCTTAAAAGAGACTTCATATGTACTGTACACAAACAGCCACCTCAGTACAGTATGCACATATGCATGCAAGAACATGAGAGACTTCATTTTTCATAATGAGTATTAAGCAGCCAAGAAGCTAACACATTGCCAGATCTCCATTTGTTTAAAAGCTGGTATTTTAGCAACTCAGAGGGAACCTGAGCACACCTGCTGATTTTGGTTCAATTTGCAACCAGAGGTGGAAAAGTAGGCCAGCCTCATGGAAAGCCCACATCCTCACATCATGATGTATGTAGCTTGACTACTTTAAATAAATTGCAGACCTCACAGTTACTAAAATGATCCAGACTACCTAATTAGAAGTAAAAAAAACCTAATAGACGTACAAAGACAATTCTGAAGGTTTAAATCTTCAGAATACAATATACCACATTTCAAACAAACACTTGAGTTATGTCTAGAATCCACCTTCAAGTAGGTTTGCTGAAAACACGTTAAAGTAAAACCAGTTTGAAAATTCTAAACATTAGCTGACCGTGCACTGTCTTGAGGGAAGTCCATGACAGTTCAGCATATGGAAGTTTAATTATTTTATCTTTCAAAATTTTGTTTTGAAAGCTTGCAGCAATTCTGATGTTGCACATAGCTTCAGGACGTTGCTTATAAATAAGAGCAGAAATGCCATTTTTATTGAAGTGAATCAACCTATGCATTACAAGCTTGAACTTATTCCAACAATTTATTCTTCATTCATTTCTTACTGTTTTCTGCTGACCAAACAATTGAAAGTATCCACCACACGTAAACACGGGGTCATTTCACGCTGTTGTCACCAGATGCAAAGGTTCAAGCTAGACTTCTAGCCACACAATAGCATCGTTAATGATTCTGGGCTCTATCAAAATCTTCTGCTTACTTTGTAAGTTTATTAATTATCTGTAATATATTAATCAAATACATCCTGCTTAAGGAAAATAATCTACTTCTGTAAAGCTATAACATGGCTAATTTTTAAACTCTTCCTAAAACTTTCTCTAGAAAAGAGGACAATTGCATTTTTCCTGATGAATTGGGACAGCTACAGTGATCAATTTAACAACAACCACAATTCTTTCAGTGCTAGTACGTTCCCCAAAACCTGTCAAAAGAGAGCACTGGATACAGGGAGACACTGTCATTGGAAGCTAGGAAGAGTAAGTTTCCAACGTTTCAGCAACTTTCCACTGGTGGGTAATCAGGCTGTGGTCTGGTTAGCACAGGTACCTATCTACAAGGGGCTGGCAGCTCCAGGACTCCAAAGCTCACAACAATTAATACTCCATCCATTTATACAGATGAAAGTAAGATTTTTAACTCATTTTATGAGCAAGGGGATTTAATGGGGTTGGCTGTTGATTTCAGTACAGGTTGAACACCTAAATCAGTCACTACTCTCAGTTTAAAAATTACTTGAGGACTTCTTTTCAAATTAAGATCTCCTTGGATAATATCTCTCTAATCTACTTTGAATAGGGGTTTCGAATCTGAACAAATGCAGTGTGATACCAAGTAAGACTGTTTTCAGTGTTACAATCACATCATTACTGAGACAAAGGTTGAAGCACCACCTTGTTCTGTCACTCCCAGATTTTCATTCTTTCTAACATAAAAATAATAATTAACAAATAGTTTAGTCACTCTACACAGGGTAGTGGCCAATCTGCTAGAGAAAGTTGAAGGTTGCATACTAGAACACACCTACCTACTATTTCATCTGAAAAATAAACAATTTCAACAATTTGATGATTTCCTGCCTTGCTACTGCTTTTACTCAAGAACAAGAGTATAGATAACAGAAAAGCTCACTATAAACGGCACTAATTAAAAGTCAATACTCATTATGCTTGAATTGTATGCATGATGCTTCCCCCAGGAAAAAAAAAAAAAAAAAAAAAAAAAAAAAAGCACCTCTCAAATTCATCTACTCTGGGTCTGAATTAGGACAGTGCAGGAAGTCTGGTATCTACTTTTCTTCACTCCTGTATGCAGCATTTTGGGAAACACAGAACCAGCAAGGTTTGGTCTGAGATTACAATATTTACTGTCACAGCTTAAATGCAATACTAATATAAAAAGTGGTTCTTAGGAACCATGCCATCAACACTGCCAATTATTTCGAACCTAAAACCTTTATGTCCTCCCTTTCTATGCCCAGTCATTTTTCACATGAAGTGACTCTTCCAACTTTGCTATACAGGACTCTAAACTAGATACAGCCCAAGAAGATATTAAAATTCTTTTGAAGAGGAAAAAAACACAAGTGGACTTACAGATTTCAAACAGCTAATCAAGGTTCTTTAAAAACCAATTTTAACCTTCAAATTTATTCTCAGTGAATACACCTGACACATTGCATTGCAACTAGCAGCCTGATAAATGCTCTAGATTTCCACAGCACATTCATAGCAATCTGATCTCTTTTTTTTTTTTTTTTTTTTGGTTTTTGACTACTGTTCTAGATGCAGGAGTGAATTTTGGGGAGGCTGAAAAAAATACATCCAATATACTAGAAATCTGCACCTAAGAAAGACCTAGAATTAAAACAATGTTTGCTTTTTTAACTCCATCCTTCTTTAGTAGGTTCAAATCATTTCCCTCTTAGTGGAAGTCTTACAGGTCACAGTGTGAATGAATGAGAAGACAAGAGAGAATCTCCTTCCAGACAGCTCTTCACAGCTTCAAGGCTGGATACTCGCTGACCTGATGATAATGATACTTCAGATGAGACAGAACTTCAGCATTACTTCAAAATAACACCAGAAAAACATCCACGATCCATGTGCCTATTGTAGTTTGGCACCCAGGCAGAACCAGGAGAACGATTTAGGAACAGGCTTCATATTGAGTAGGTCTGGTTATTTACAAACCCATCTGTCCTGCAGGTGACATACTAAAGCCACAACTGGACTCAAAACAATGTATGAATTTGTGCAGCTATAGTTTCTGACCCAGAGATCTTTAATTTGCAGGTGATTATCAGGAATAAGGGAAACTTTATGAAACAAGTCACACACGTACATTTGAACAAGGTATGGGAAGAGGTTTGTCCGAGGTTTCAGATACTACTTTGAGCACATATCTATAAAGTTTCTATATGACATCAAGACACCCATATGCACCTTAATGAACCAGAAAAATACCAAACGTCTACATCTCTACTAAGTAATAAACTACAACTGAATTTCAGAAGTAACCTGGATAGTAGGGCAGCCACTTTACAGAAGGTTCAGGAAAGAAATGCCACAATATGAAGAAATAGAGAGCAGGAAGGTGAAGCTAGAAATATCTACACAAAAATACTGGTATAATTTTAAGACCTGTAATATGAAAAGAGAAGCTGATGGCAACCACCAGTTATAGCAGTGGCCAGGTTGTGGGCCAGTAAAGATACATGAGAGAATGAACCCCTGGGTACACAGCTACATCACCACTTGAATCAGTGTAATGGGCAGCAAAGACACACATTTACTGAGTTAGCAGCAGCCCGCACTCTTGGAAACAATCTAGCATGGAAAATGGCAAAGGGGGAAAAAAATCTATAATAAAAAGCAAAGCAAACAAAACAAAACAACCAAAAACCAAAAAGCAGACCAAAGCAGACAGTGGAAGCAGTTAAAAAAAGATAAAGCTGCCAGGAAAAAGGACTAGGAAGAGAAGTAGTGTTTAAATGCCACAAAATGGTCAATTTAACTATCCTTCTGTATTTTAAAAATATTATAAATTAAGAAATATGCAAATCCATCAATAAAATCCACCTTGCTTCCTAGTGCAACAGCCAGGTTTGCAGGCATTCATCATGTGTAAAGTTTACTAGGAATGCACAGAAAACATTATAAAGCAACTTCCACCACTTGCCTTTGTTTGAAAAGAGCCTTAAAAATGGCAGTCCATGAACCTGACTCCATCAAGCTCTTCCCATTCCTGGTGATGGATCTCTTATTCTTGGTTTCATGACTCAATGCTATAATAAGACGTAATAAATGGCACTATAATGAAACATTACTAAAATACCTTCTTGATAGAAACTTCTCGAAATAAATGTGCAGCATTTTTTTAAATGTGTTCTTAAACTAGGTTAAGCATATTTAAATAGATTTTTCATTGAAAGGAAATTCTGACTCCCATACAGCTCTAACATTAGGAAGCCTAAGTATTTTCTTGCTAAAAGAAAAAGATGGTTAAAAATCAGTCGAAGTTCAGACAAACTAAAACCAGAAGCACTGCATGAAAACAACTTTTTTTTTATACCTTACTTAAGAAATAGGAGGAAAAAACTCAAACAATAAACAAACAAGAAAAACCCAAACCCAACAAACCAACCTCTCCTAAAGCTTCTTCCTGTAGTTGTACTAAGAAGTATCAAGGGGTAACTAAATTTGATTTCTCTTTGGTATTCAACTCCAAGAAAGATTCCTCTGCCTATTAAAAAAAGTTCACAGTTCCAGTAGAAACCCAAAGCTCTTTAGTACCTAAAAGGAAGGTCATAATCTTCACACCCTTAATGACAATGTATAAATGCCTGTAGCCAGAACAACCTTGTATAATTCATTCAGGACAGTAATTACATACTGAGCTTGAGCAACAGCCTGACTACACACGCTGGATGAAGGAAATGTACCAAGTGAGAATTTAGTTATTTCAGGCTTGCAACTACAAATATGAGTTTTTAACGCAGTTCAAGAAGCCAAAAAGAGAAGGAATTACATATAAATAACTGCTGCTCTTCTACAGTTGTATACAACTAAGCAGGTGAGACAGACATAACACACCAAACACTGGGAAGTTACATGGTCTAACTTGGTATGACTATAAATTAGCACATGTCCCACATCATGTATACTGTACAAACCTCAACTATCTAACAGAACATCGATAGAAAACACATCAGTGGACAAAATCTGTGGCCTAGCTATTAGCCATTTGAGCACCCACAAATCAATACTGCTGCACACAGTGGAATCTTCAAGTCCAGAACTGGATTGGCAGTTTTAGTTCCAGCCATAGCATCTGTGTGGTGAAGACTTCGAAAGAAGTTCAAATTCAAAGCAAGCTGGCAAAATTTGGAAAAACCTTTTGTTCTACTCATAGCCAACTTCAAGCTGAATTTTGGCTGGCGCTACAACTGAAGTATTAGAGGAAAGAAAGTTGTATGTGTATAGTCTGTTCAGAGGTGCTAAACCTAAGCCAAAGTATTTTCAACAGGCATCAAAACATCAGATGATAACTCTAAGGCCAAATATAAGCAATTAGACACTTTCCATCAAAATTAGATTTTAATCACAAGTGTCATTTCTGTGAAATTTAAATTTTCACATAGAAAACTTTGACAAAACCCATTTTCTGAAACGTTAAAATAATGCCTGTCTGGCTACCTGCCTGGAAAACACTTGTCAATTCCATTTCCTTCTCCAACAGAAAACAAACCAAGGGATGTCTTCTAGCAGAGCTGCCCAGAAAAGTGACCTCACTCCATCCATGCCCCTGGCTTTCAGCCATCCTGCCTCACACTCCTTTTCCAAGTACCCTCACACTCAGCCTCTCCCCAGCATTCTGGCACTAGAATGAAAAGCTTTATGGACAGGGCAGCAGCATCTTTACTGACAGATCTGCCAAATAGCAAAAGAATGATCCTATTCATACAATCTCATTTTTTTAATTATCCTTTTATTTTTTATTAATAAAAGCTCTCAAATTTTTACAACTTCAGAGCAGCTTAGGTAAGTATTTTTCGGACCTGCCTCTGCCTTCTCTCTAAGATTTCTTTATAGAAAACAATTTCCACTTTCAAGGCAGAACAAGAGGGCTAGAAGTTCAGAGTTATTTGTGAACCTGGCAATGAAAATTATCACTCACATTCAAATGACTAAACAGGTAAAACCGATAATTATTTATCTACAGTGAATTTTTTTTTTAAAAAATCACCATTTTATGGATTTAATTTCTCTAACAAAGCATCTCAAGAAGGTCTAAGCTCCTCTTATTTGTGAGCTGTACAAATTTGCCATGAAACAGGACCATTTTCAAAGATCATGACCAGAAAACTACAGCCTAATCTTATCAGTACTGAGCTGGAACTCAAAACCAAACTAAAAGCCTTCCAAAATTGTGCCATATTGATCTCAACAGTCACACCCTGTTAAGGGTTATAACTGATTAAATGTTAAGACCAGATTGCAGGCTCCGTGAATTTATGTTCATATATTTTGAGTTTTGTAAATTGTTAAACTACAACCAATTCTGTACATAAATGAGGAAAGATTACTTCCCAGTGTATTTCTAAGACTTCGCTAAAAATGCTTTTCCTTTTGGGATGCATTTCCTTCTTCGGAAACTAAACTGACAAAGTTAGAGAAGCATCTATTAAAAAAAAAGTACTGGAAGAACGTGTAATGCAAGAGGAAAGACAAGATCCTAACTTACATAAGAAGTCTGTAATTCTTACTAGGACTCAAAACTGACTTTTGGGGGGGAAAAACCCACAAACTTACTTTTATCTTTCTGTTTCTGTATATGACTGGATTACAGCTTGCAGCTTTGTTCTTTACAGACTTACACAGCAATGCTGCAAAGTTTTCACAAAGTTAACTTCAGAAAAAGAGCAAATGTTATTAATGGAATGAAAAGCAAGATCACACTGTCAAGGTTCACTACAAATTTACTCTGCAACAGCCAAAAAACTCCTATATTCCTGTATCAAAAAAATATAGGCATGAAGTTGCAGGTACACAACTAGAACAGAAACCAAAGCTAGGAAGAAGGAATTTTTCAATGCGGTATAGCATAAAGTCATATGATGTCACCCAAGCAAAACTAAAATTCACTGGCAAATTCCATACTATTAAGCTAAGATCACCCAAGTAAGTTTCAGACCATTAGAGGTTAGATTCATGTTACTAATGTAATAATGAATTTCCAGGTACATGTATACATTTTCTACAGATAAATATTCAGTGTTATTGCATCGGATAGAATATCCAACCGAAATAAATTATCTGGCCATTTAAGCTAGCTCATATCTCCTGTCACAAACCAACAAGGAAAGACTGCATCACTCCTGACAATACCTTGACAGTAATCAAGTTACTTCTTATTCTTCTCTGTAAAGAGCTTAACATCTGGAAGTACCCTTCTTACAGTAATTTCTATGCCATCAAGACTGTAAGATGGTTCAAATCCCCATCCTGCACCTCTTCACTGTGTCACAGGCTGCAAGCGCAAAATTGCTGTACCTTGGGTGAGAGGCTGAGATTCAGTAGCTGGTTTGTTTCCCTGCCAAAACTATAAATGTCAACCTGATTGCAGCCATGGCCAAATACTGTCCATGCATCATCACAGCAAACCATCTCAAACTTGTGGTACAAAAGATCAGATTTTTTTTAATAAAGACTAATTCTAAGAAAACGATGCTGACAGATGTGGTTAGTCACTAAACTTCGAGTAAGTGAAACACCTATCAAACTTCTGCACCACATTGCCTGTAACTGGCATCTACTTATTCCTAACGCAATAATCTACCCATAAAATTTGCTCTCAAAAGAAGTCTTAAAGTAATTAATTTTGCTTAATATGTCACATTGAAGTTCGTATTATTCGTCCATAGAAAAAACTACTGTTAAAACTGAATATATGTCATTTTACTGTTCAACTGTGTATCAGAGAGACTTTGACATCCTAGACTTCAACAGCCTTTTCCCACTGTTTTAAAAATAAGCATATAGCATACAACTTGTTCTCTTTGAAGTCAAATGACTGAAGCAGCAGATTGATTTAGGAGCCTGCTATGCAAAGTAATTCACCTTTCAACATACAGCAGCTTTACAAAATGCTTAACAGAAACCCCATTTGGTTAGTCTCTTCCACTGTACTGCAGTTAACAGATACCATTGTAATCGAACAAAACCGGTTATAATCCCCAGGCTGTTAGAAACTACAAGTTTGCCAGGCTGTTTCATCTACAGCAATCAGCTCTTTGCTCCTCCATGGAAGTGCTAAGCTCCGGAGTCCCACCTCTGCTGAGCCAGGTCTGCGGGTAGCACATCTGAATGACAGATTTTAACCAGTTCCCTCAGCATTCTTGACTCTCCTTTTATTCTATTGGAAAAACACTTTAAGTAATAGTGAATGATTATGCTTAATGTCTTATCTGTTCCAAATTCATAACAAGCACTTGAAGCATATGGTAGTCTATGAAAATCTGACAGCAGAGACCTAATGCAAGCCTTAGTGAGCATGTTTTCAGCAAAGTTGGCATGCTACAAATGCCAGAAAGGAATTTCATAGTAAAAATAAAAAGGTAATGTAAATCCACGAGAAAAAAAAAAAACAGAGTTATCCACAACGCCATGATTTCCCAAAGCATGTAAGGAATACACATTTTAAGCAACTGATCTGCAATGACAGCCCAGAGAGCCACAGCACAAAACTCGCCCTGCTACCATATTTGTTATTTTTATGAGGCGCGAAATTCTGCCTCCAAAGCTATCTGATGTGCCTCTCAGTAAAACAAGTCAATATACTTTTTTAAGGATAGTAGAGCTTTAATTGGAAATGCAGTACAACCTATTATGCAGATGGCTGATATTTAGTCAGAAATGCTACCAAAGGCAGAGCAGTAGCTCCTCACAGTAAAAACCAAGCACGGAAATAATGCTGCAGTTCCTAAATCTAGGAAATAACTACTTCCTCAGGTGTAACTGTGATCTGTGTCAAACAGTAGATGACTTTAATATGCAGGTATTTTTCTGTCCAGCATTTCAGCCCTCAAGGACCCATGAGCACTAAGTGAACCATACTTCCAGTGTGCACTGCTAGGAGACGTGAATCTCTGAAAAACAGAATCAAACTCTTCAAAGCCTGTGAGGCTGAAAAGATTCGAATTTTTTTTACAGAAATCATAAATTTAAGTGTCCCTAACAATAAAAACATTTTCAGAATGCGTCCAAGCCTCCCAGATTCTTGTCCTTCTGATAAATGTGGGAAGCTGCCAGCAACTAAAATCATCACTTAAACACCTTTTCTTTGAGATCATCATTGAACACAACAAAAACCTCTCAAAATACAAATGAGAAACTGTTCAGTGTCTCCCTTTGAATAATGCCATGTGCAGAGACTGCTGAAGATAGAATTTAATCTGCTGTTGAGCCATCACAAAATTATGGGTAGTCCTCTCAAAAAATGTTCACCATTAGGTAAGTGTGAATAGCTTCCACTGGTGCTGCCTTACACAAATAAGAAATCTGTGTGAGATGTATTCGGTAAGCAAACCTCAAAAATAAGCAATGAGGCAGGTTTTACGAAGAATCTAACATAGTTTCCCAAAAGCTCTAAAAGAGCTTAGTCTAAGCATTTATGTTTCATTTATAGGAAAGCGCTGTTCTAAAATTTACTACTACAGTCCTTGCTTATATCCAGAGTTCATCCAGTAATGAAAAAAGGCTATAGAGCTCTGCAGTCAAAGGCATTGACATGAACATGGTGAGAAATGAAAAAAATTACAATAATGATTTTTTTATTACTTTTATGAATACCATTATAGACAACACCACCTCCTATCAAGTTAGCAATATAAACAAGAAATTTTTTGCTATATTTGGTCATTTTCTAAAGACAGACCATAGTCTTCTATTGGATGAACCATCCTTCTATGAATATTTGACATAAAATAAATCTTTTTTTGTCTTAGCAAGTACATGTTATCATCCCTGAAAGAAATAATAGATGAACAATAGACACTGGAGATAGCACATTGTTTCAGACATTTAAATATGGCTACTAATAACCCTCTAAAAGTCATGAGGCATTGTTAGACAGTGTAAAAAAATGCTAATTAAGTAACCTTAAAATAGTCTAGCTCTTGTTTCTGCTGTTTTTCACGGAAAAGCAGGCACAAACATTAATCAGATTCACAAATCCACAGAATCACAGAATGTCAGGGGCTGGAAGGGACCTTGAAAGACCATCTCCTCAAACTCCACTGTCAGAGCAGGATCACCTATACCAGATCACACAGGAATGTGTCCAGGAGGCCTCTGAGTATGTCGAGAGAGGGAAACTCCACAACCACCCTGGCCAGCCTGTATTGATGGTTACAGATTCGCAGGTGGATGCAGTGGCCATGATGAAACTATCATTATTTACTAACTGAAACCACCAGTTTGGTACCATTCCCCTCTTTCAAGTATTCCATATCTCCTCCTTCACTTATCAAGGCTTTAACAGTCCCTCTTCTAACTGTTCAACTCCTTTTACCGCTCAAATAATTTCCTACATTACATCCATTTCTCTAACCACCTTTCAACTTCTCTCTGACGTACCCTGTCCTTGTCTTCTCTGCTTCACATCCTACTCTTCTAGGAGGGATACCGAAAGCAGATGCAACAGCAAGAGAAATTACCAAATGTCCGCCTGGAGGCAAGAATCAAAACCATATCCAAGAAATAAGAACGAGGCTTAAACCTTCTTCAATGCTCAAAAGATAGATGCCAAGTACACCTACAATCCGAATAACAGGGGTAAGGTACCTGATTGCCTGATACAACTGGGCATGCTGTCTGTGTGGTTGTGAGTGCAAGGTATGGATGGCAACATATTTAATCACCTAACATAACATCACCAGAAATTGTCAGGAGGTCTTGTAATTTCACTGTTTTAAACACACAGTACAGAAATATTCTCATACCATCATAAAAATCCATAAAGGACCTGCATGGCCAACTGACTTCCCTCTAACAGTCTCCTAGATGAAACAAATTTTGAGTTAACTCTGCATTTCAGAACTTTGCCCTGCCTCCTTTTTCTGTCATCTTCACCAAGAGAATTAATTCAATGCCTGTAATGCCTAAGGACAACCTTCTTCAAAACAAGACTTTCAGGAGAGGAGAAAAGCCTGCAGGAAAACTGATTAAGTACAAGTTTATTCTCAACATGCACAAACATGTTGACAGTGACATGATACAATTTTCCAGTAGCTAAGTTGCCTGACACATAAAAAGTGAAGAAAACTCACAGCCTCTATCAAGTGTGAAGAGACACTTGGAAGATAAAATATTACTCATTTATTCTTTAAAGTGAAAATATTGTCCAACATGCATTAAGAAGAAACAGTCTAACAACATACAAATAAATTCAGGAAGTAAGCATTAAAAGGTGATGTGCTGTCCGAGTCAGCACACCTGCACTCATTCTCTGGGGCATTATGCTTAGAACCTTATTGCATTCAAGTGCCTCTACAGCCAGGCTCTTTTTTTTTTTTGTTTTTTCAAACACTCTCTCTTTCAAGCACCCTTTTATAAACAAACTTGGCTTCCCCAAACCGTTTGCTAACTTCTGCATTGCATGACAGAAACTGAAACTTCTACCTCACACGGAGAACCAAGAGTTTTTCCTCTTCAAGGAAAAGACAGTATCATAATAATTATTCTATTTTGTGACTTGTCATTACAAGGCAGCACCACTAATATTGCCTTGCACTCTCTGCTCCAAAGCTTTTTTCCTTATCTAGAGCTCATCCTTAAAAAAGAATAGGCTAAGCTGAAAAGCTGTTTAGCTAATAGCTAAACTCTATTATCTCACAAAGGCAGTTTATTTATATTGCCTATGAAAAATATTATTCCTTCCATTTACTGTAAAGATATGTTCTCAGAGTTTAGATAAGAAAATTTCATGAGTCTCATGTAAAGGGTAAAGTCAAATGGTCTTTTGTTGTTGTTGATGAGGATTTCAGTTATTTTTTCCACGCGGTATTAACACTAACATTACCACAACATTATAAAAAAAATAAAATTGTTGATTTGTTCTAATGGTGTTTTACAACAGGCATGCAGTCTAGCATTACTGAAACACTCCTGAAGGCATTATCTGTAGTGATTTTAGAATTAAAAGGCTAAAGAAAAGGAATATATGGCAGGATATGGAATATGCACATTAACAAAGAAACCAGATAACTGGGTGGTTCTATTTTTCAATGTCTATTCACATACACTTTTCCCTGAGGGCAGCTCTGCAGCACAGCACAGAACAGCTTCCCTGGGAACAGCTACAAGTGCCACAGGTGAAAGCAAAAGGAGTGGTGTTCTACAGCACAGAATCTCTCTACACAGTGGTACTGTGCTCAGCTTAGAACAAAAAGTTTTTCCTCACACTTCCACAGATGTTCAGTCGAGGCATTTTTCCAAAATGAAGACGCTAACATCACACAAGCTACAGCCACATTTACTGACAGGATGCAATGACTTCCTCTCTAAGCAGCAAGACGACATCAGAGTATGGCAGATCTTCTAGAGTACCAGGACTTTCACTGCAAGAATTATTTTAAACAAGGAAAATCGATATTTCAAAAAACACAGTGGTAAACTGAAATAGCAACAAGTTTCAGCCTAAAAAAGATATAGGAAATTGCACAAATATTAAGACTTGTGGAGAGTTATAGTGCCAAGCCAAGGGCAAACCATCATCCACTGAGTTTGGTTTTCCCCATTTAAGTCCTTGTTGATATGATTAATGGCTCTGTGACAAGAAATGTACAAACTTGCCCCAATACAAAAAGGCAAAAAATCCTACAACTCATGAAATTGAGAGGATCTTTTTCCCATTATGGAATAATAAACCTGGGAGAGATATAAAGACTGAATTCTTTAACAGCATTCAAAGGAGAACTGAACACATTACACCTCCATTATGATTACAGGGAGCACTCTAGTCAAAGTCAAGATTATCCTTTCTGAATTCCAGCCACCATACCAGCACTGGTGAAACTGACATCAGAACAGGTACATCGCAAGTATCTGTCACTGTGGGTTGAGAAATACTGACTAGTCATCCAGATACAACTATGCAGTTGCTTGCTGCAGTTGTGGAGCATTTTGGAGTTCAACACTTTCAGAACTGTCAACAAACCAAGCAATACTTTCTGTGGAGTGGTGTGATAATAGCATAGAATTTATTCCCTAAATTAGAAGAATGAGACCCCAGTGACCCACTGTTGTGGAGGCAGGGAATTAATGTGGCTTAGTCAGGAATACATATAAAAATAGATTTATTTTATTTTCCCGAAACCTGTCCCCAAAACTGTATACAGAAATTAATTTAGTTTTAATTAGCAGATTCAGTTAGATTGAGAAGATCTTACAAGGATACCATAGGTAAATTTGACTATTTTGGAAGTCAGCAGTTGGAAAAGGCTAAGCTAATAAACATAGCATTCCCCACTATTAATCAGGCTGAGCCAAAAGTTTACTCACAGGTGAGTCAGGCTGGCTGAAAGGGCGGTCCAGATGCTTGTCTGCTTGGTCTCTTTCAGGAGACCTCCGAGGCTCGTTAAGGCCTATCAAGCTGCATAAAGGCAGTACTTATGGTGGGAAACCGTCCAAAGCAGGGACGGTCCTGTCCCTCAGAAGCTTGTCCTTCGGAGCGCCAGGGGACTCTTTCTGCAGGAACTACCCAAGCGGGGGAGAACTCCAAGGTGGGAACCCCAAGGCAGGAAGTGCCCCAATATTTATACTCTTCCTAGACAAAGAGCTGAGTTGCCACTTCCTAGGTGGTACAGCCTGATACCTACTACAGCCAATCACCAGCCCGATTCCAGTGCAAGCATCCACACAGGTCACCCTTCATGCCGGAAGGGCCATTCATGCCTGCCGGGCAGGGGGGAAAGCAGGTTTTTCGTGCCTTTTCCTCTCCCATTCAAACCACAGAGGAAGAGGAATTTTGGGGTATACCAGACTTCTGGACACCCACGACTGGAAAGGTTTCACTGGCTCCAGGAAGTTACAAAGAGAGCTGAAATACACAGACGTAGGAGTTCCTTAACATTTCAGTGAAATTTGAGACACCTCGGCTTTGTCCTGTGCTGGAAAAGGTCCTCTCCTCTGAAGTCATTGACAGCAGGTCAAAAAGTGCAATCTGTAAAGCCAGACAACATAAGAGATGTAGTTCCAGATTAACTGCTTGATTACGGAACTGATGCTGCCAGGAATACTACCCACCGCTCATGAAACAGCAGGTAACCGGTGCCATGCACCATGACATTCCTTCAGGGTTACTCAATGGTAAAAAGTAGCTCCCACTCTCCAAGAATCAACGTGGCATGTATATTTACCAAAAGGTCATTCTAAAAATCTCTCAAAGAGATGGAATCTCTCAGCAGCCAAGAGTATGAGAGGTCTACAATGTCCATCAGAGAGTGTGCCATTCTCAAACCCTGAAAGATGGAGCCCAGAAATCCCTATTATTTAACACAAAACCAGCAAGAAGCTCATGTTGTCTACTGAAAAACAGGCAGACTGCTAGGAGCTACTCTGCTTCTTTATGAAGGATGTAACATGAGTATTATTAAATAACAGACATGTCCATCTGTCCTCTGGAAGTATATAAAGAGAAGCACAAATTAGAATTTCTTCACAGTGTTAGATCATCCACCTTTCTCTAAGAAAATCTGCTGAAAAACACAGAGAGAAATGAAGAGGTGCCAACTAGACTGAACAAGTGCTGACAGAGCTCATGAAAGTGCAGAAAAATCTCATCTAGTTCTCAAGAAACCCAAAATAAGAAACTGAAGAGCACAAATACCCAAACTTATGCATACTTTGTGGTGGGTTTTGTTGTTTTGAACAGATATAGCAGGCCACGCTACATGTACATCTCTTTGGCACACACTGGTCAAAACAGAACAATAACTTACTAATATGACTGACCATTAATATTTTTGCCACTACATATTCTATTGAGCCATTTTGTAAACTTGCTGTTATATGCCTCTAAAACATGAGATGGGAAGATACTGGTATGTAGACAAGGACATTCAATGGCAAGTTTTAATAATAGTGCAAATTTGGTTGTTAACATTTCATCTTGCAATTCTGTAGATTGTTGATTTTTTAATCTGAAACAAAAGCTTAACGTTGTTTGAACATTTATCTGAAATTCACATTTGTAGTTACACTTTTTCCTGTGTTGTTGGCTTCACAAAGAAGTTCCTTTCAGTTTTCTAGTGAATATGACCAACTTAAGAGAATACAAAATTGCTTTCCTAACTAAATCAGAGTTAAGGAAGATCAGAGAGTCTTTACTCAAATGACTGTTTTCAGAACACTTACAGATAAAAATATGACATCTAAGCAAAGTATATAAAGCCGAGGCAAGGCAACAGAGGAAAAACAGAAAACTATTTGACAGCAACATTTAGGTAAAGAGAACACAACTACCATCTCCACTGGCAGCAATTCAAGAACATGACCTCATGAATCTGATAGCAACTCCTGTATGAAGATCATGTCTTCCTTTCAGCTGGCAAAAGACATAAGTGTTCAAGGACTTACTGAAGAGTGGGCAGTAGGATCCATGCTATCGTCAGGTACCAGCAGCACAGAACTGACAGGAGCCAGAAGACTTTATACAGCTACTGAGAACAGGAAAAGGACAGTAAGAGCTCTCAGGCAGAGGAGTGCTGCTAGCTTTAGGACACAAGCATCAGATCCCCAAATACACACATAATAAGGCCTTAGAATATTTTGGGAAAAGGCATAGAGATCATGGGCCAAACTAACAAAAAGTCAATTTACATTTTTAACGCCACAAAACGTCTGCTTTCCATTTCTAACTTGGAGTTACACTTAATGAGATTCCATTTCAACAGTTCACCTTCCTCAGGGAAGTGCATCAAATCCTGGTACTTAAGTTCAGAAAATTACTTATTTACTGAAAAAAACCAAACCTAATAGTGAATTATCATTGGTAGACTGAACGAGCTCATGTTTTTTTCAGTGCATTAAACCTAGATTGTTTTACTTCGTGGTTTGATCTTTGAAGGAAATAAAGATTGATCCTTTTGTCCTAGAAATAGATGGAAATTTTGAAAGTCAATAACCAGGATTATGATACCCAAAAAGATGACAAGGACATAACAAAGGACTACAGCTCAGATGATTGACCTGAGGGTAACATCACTCCTTTCTGAAAAGGCATATACAGCTAAATATCAAATAGTGTGTATTACACTGTTAAACAACGACACCCTTTAAGTTACTTTGTTCCAGGTAAACTAAGAAACATATGGAATACAATTCACATTAACTGCTTAAGAACAAGAGGTTTTGTGACTTAAAACACATGGAGATACACTATTACATACAAGTTTAGACTAAACCAGAACATCTATCTACCAAGAACCATTGGAATATGTAGAATCACTCGGATGTGAATTCATATTCTGTGGGCCTTATCCTCGGATTTTAAAATGTCCTGCTTTGCAATTTAGCTCAAATTCAGATGTAGATGTCACCATTTCAGAATCAGTTTAGTATTGTAACCCACTTTTGCCTCCAAAACAACCCCACCACAAACACTTTCATGTTGCTGTTAACTTGACTGCAGACTAATGATTGTGCATCTCTGTAGGCCAATCAAAAGGGTGGGATTACTTACTGCATGTTTACTAAGAGTGCCTTGCAATTTCTGGGACATGACAAACAAAATTCTGTGTTGTAAAGGTACTTTCTGTTGGAAGGGCACTGTGAAAGGAGGTAAGGTTGTATGACTTTTATTCCCCCAAATGATTCACCAAAATGGCTTAAGTCTTTTAAATTTCATACTAAACAAGTCATACTGTGCCGCCTTAAAAAAACTACTAAACATTTTTCTTCAAAATGTTAAAGTATACAACACCATCAGCTTATCAGTCTAAACCTTATCGCAGTTATTTAATAGGTACTTCTAAATGATGGCATATGGTTTCAGTATTTTGACTGATGATGCCCACCCAAATGACTTAAGAGATTTTTCAACATGTCCTATGGATGACAGGCTGCACCTCATGTGCATACTTAGAAATGGAAGGTTTCTACCAAAGCTGTTATTGATCACTTATTATATAAAAGAGATGACAAGCAGCATTGAAAAATAAGCTGAAAAATAAGGGAGGGAGAAATGTTAAGGGAAAAAAAAAAGTAGCAGAGATCAGGGTTTCCAGAAGTAGGATGTAATCACAGAGACAATTTGACTTTACTCTGGTGAACTCTGTATTTTGATATAACCTGGCACCACCAGCTAAGACAGCATTCCCGACCCACTCCTGAGTCTGGCGACTTGTTTCCAGCCTTGCATCATCCTTCCCCTACTGCTGACATAGCCATTTGTACAGCCATATGGTAAACCAGAGTGAGGAATTAAGAAGCAACACAATTTTGGCAAAATTATTTTTCAGTCAGACCAATTCCCCAATATGGTCCATTGTGCAGCAGCATAAGCACTACAGCAGCACAAGGAGGATAGCAGGTGGCCACAAAGAGAGGAAGCTGCTTCTTTCATGGTCAAAACAAGGAAAACAGAGCAAAGGTATTAGCAACAGTCGAGTGAAGATCGTTCATTTTGGTGAAAGTAATTTCAAGAGTAGAACAGAAGTGGAAAGTGGGGAAAAGTTGGGGGAAATGTGAAGAGAAATTCAAAATTAAGCTTTAGATTCACTGAATTTGGGGCAGAAAGTGTCTGGATAAAAAGAGATGATAGCTAGAGTAATTGATGAATTAAGTTTTGTTTTGTTAAATTACGATGCTAAACCAGGCACTTCTTGTAAAGAAAAAGAGTAAGGAATTCAGTAAATTAAAAAGGGACACTGAATGCTGACAAATGAACTGCAAGAACATAAAGACACAAAAGCATACAGGTAATCATTTACAAAAAGAGACAACAGTATATTCTTCCTTGAAGCACCATGGACCAGGAATTTCATGCGACCTCCACCACTTCCATAGCTATTTATGGACTATGACAAAGCAAGTCCAAATTTATTAAAAAAGCCAAACCATATATCAAACCTAAGTTCACTTTCACATGTCAGTACTGCAATAATGGCATTCTTTTGGGGTTTATCCAAATAATCTGTATATATCTGAAACATTTGTATTATTTTTTTTTTTACTTCTCTGCTACTGCCCCTTTGAAATCTGCATTATTTAGGTCCATTTCACCACAGAATACACAACGACTTGTATACAATACAGCAAACAATGACAATGAAGAATAGTTGGGAAGAAACAAGCAGCATGTGATTCGTTTTGTGGTGTCTGAATCATTAATTTGTATTTTGTTTCCAGAGGTGCAAAGGAAAAGATTAAGACTATATAGTGTTAACACAGAAATTTCTGGAAAGGTCAAGCTTCCCAAAATGTTATGAAATCTCAGTGACAAAACATGGGCACTATGTGAAAGAGGTGATAAAGGATGTCAGAAAACATCTCTACAAGGCTCCTTGTACTGTTTCATCTGAAGGTGGTACAATGTCTGGCATATCAAAGCAAACAAAACAGTAACTATCAATGCATGCATCAGAGTTTTATTGAAACTGTACTTAACTATAAAAAGGCTTAAACAGAACACAGACTCAAGTGTCAAGTCTGATTTAAACCTCTCTTTTTGTTTGTGCTTTACAGAGGTCTTCAGGAGTACAAGATGCTTTAATACAATTCATAACGAGCAGCAAGACTCATCACACTGTCTCTGTAGTGGTAAAAGACTTGCATAGAACCCCGTATCTGCTGTACTTTCTCACTTCAAATTTATATACTCAGTAGGCGTACAAAGAAAAAAAAAATCTCCTTTTATCCAAGGATCTCAAAGAGTTTTACTGGGAAACGATATTTCACATTTATAAAGGAGAAGAACAAGATGCAGAAAACTAATTTGCCTGTCATTATACAGTGAGTCAGTGGCAGCAGCCCACACTGGTCATACATCTCTTAACTGTTCTTATCAGGTACTGGCATTAGAGAGAGGCCTTTTATAAGAGTTACATGCCATATGCATTAACAACATGATCTTCACCACTTCCAAATTATGCCTGTTCTTTCTTTTGCTATGAAAACGAACATAGAGTGCATTGTGTAAGCTTTAGTGTAAGTGACAGCACACTTGTGGCTGCCTTTTTCAGTCCCAGACTTACTGCCTGAAAGACACTGGAAATGCTTTTGGGTTTACCATGACCATTTAAGAGTAATTACACCATCTGCAGAATAAAAGTTACAGCCAAAAGCACCTACGTGTGAAAACTGATTTATAACCAATTCATACGTGTCAGCACCAAAGAAAGTTTACTGTACATAGGACCCACATCTTCTCCATGTTATTCAGCGTTTGTCAGGATTACTGAGTTCTGGATCTTTAATCTGATTCAACACAGCACTTGGGTTGTTATCTGCAGCACATGCTGTGCCAGTCCTTTTGACACTGAATGGTATGAAAAGTGACTAGTACACTAGTGGGGGCAGGGAGGGAGAATGATGATGACAGCACAAACATACAAGGAACAGTAATACGTAAACAAAAGATAAATTGTTAGAAGGTAGGTTAATTTACACAACCAAAAAAAATTCCTCTAGTTCACAAGCAATCCTTAAATCCCACAGAACTTGGCATAACATCTGTGATCCCTTTAACATCCCCGTGATCCATCTTTGGCACACAATCACAGAGAGTAGCTCTAGGAAAGCCTGGATTTTATCTTCACTGATGACTTTGGCAGACCTTTCTGTAAAGGCATACTTTCCTGTTGTAATTGATGCAGATACATTTTCTACAATTAGTCTTTCTAGCCGAAACTTTCGTTTTTTTAATTTTATGTTCAGTTTTATGATTTGCCAGAATATTGCCGAGTCTAGACTTCAAATTCACAAGCACTTTTTTCTTATAGTACCGATGTCCAAGTCAAAACAGTTAAATATATACAGAAAATAATCACTGCCACTTCACTAAGAAAAAACACGATGTATAAAAACACAAGAGAGATTAAAGGTGATATATTATGAAGAATTTTGTACAGAGCATCTAATGTAAACGGTATAAACTTTCAGCTCAAGGGTGGGGTAGGCAAGGCCAAGTTGATTACATATGTGCTTGAGAATAATAAATGTCCAACTTGAAAATACTGTGTACATGTACAGGGATGTACTCCTAAAACCTGCACGAATGCCCAGTTGCAGGTAAAGCAGGAAATAAATAGCAGCAGAAGGAAGAGAGAAAGCAGGATCTGCTCGTTTTCTTCCAAACTTCTGTGATTATCAGCTGTCTCTTCAAGGACTTATTTGAATGGTGCATCCTACACCTTGATCTCTCTGTGCAACCATTTATGAGGCACCACGCTAGTCAAACACCTATCAGCTGCCATCAGCAATGACCATCTACTTCTATCACGCCCTGGCTACAGCAGCAGATCACAAGAGGTACTGAGATAGCACCACTGGAATCAGAAAGGCAAAAGTAACTAAAATGGACGAAACAATTTGCCTCCAGGAATCACTGAAGGCTCCATACAGACTTAGGGAGCTACATCAGCTACACACGTGCTTTTAAGTTTCTCTTCTGAACAGCAAGGGCCAAAATCTAAGTGAAAGATTTGTGTGAAATTACACAAATTTGTGTTCAGAAAGTCTCTGATGCATAAACATAACTCTCAAGATGTCAGTTAATACACGTATTCACCTGAAAAGGAGAACTGTTAATAAAGTTTAGAATAATTCCACAAAAAATACACTTAGGATTCTTCATGGCCATAGGGAACCTTGCTTCAGAGGGTTTATGGTGCTCAGGAGATGTATTACTGCTATAGGCAATGAGAAGAGTTAAAGAGACATAAGCTTAACTCTGTGTGGCTGAGTTAACATCCGGAAATTGAGTATACCAGGCATTGGTGTAGGTCTTGGAACAGTAATTGCTACAGAAGAAAAATATTTATACGTTACAGCCAATGTTTAATTGGGCATGGGAAAAGAAGATATATTAAGATCCATATATATTTTTAACTGCACCTGTTAGACAACTCCTTAGCTTTAGGGTACAAGTTTTAAGATGCCTTTCAGATGGCAAATGAACCCTCAGAAATCATTTAGCTTAGAAATGTAAGTTTTCTTTCTAAAACAAATGCAGACTAACATCTAAGTAATATTTCAAATCTACTTTTCAGAGTTGCTCTAAGTGCTGAGAAGCCTGAGACATTTCACATGAAATACATTCATGTCTTAGCTATTTTCATTTTACGTTCCAAACATACTGGTATTTGGTGCTTCCATGTATTTTGATAATTAAGATGTTTACCACTCATACATGATGCCAGACAATCTTTTTCCTCAAAAAATGAAAAAGACAACTCCCAAAAAAGCTCAAGACAAATCACTTCACTTCCACTTTACAAAAAAAAAAAAAAAAAAAAAAAAAGTAGCAAACAAACAAACAAAAAACCTTAACACATTTTTCTTCTTGCCGTCTCTAACAATCCAAAACAGTATCCATTTTTACAACAGTAAGGCTGCCTTTACTTCACTTTAGAGAATTCCATTAGACACTCAACAAGGAATAAGAACCTCCACAAAAACAGGTCTGTAATAATGATTTTGCTTGTTAGCAGAATTTCTTTTTTCAAGAAATTCCTATATAGAAAAATCCTGTACTTTTTTGGTATTGTAATAGATCTGATCCAAATAAGCTCAGAAGAAACTAAACATGAGCAAAAAAAGAAATCCCAAAGGAAAAATACTTCAACATTTAAGTAAAACACGTAGTACTTAATGAGAAGTCTTGTTGCATGCACAACATACAGACATAAAAAGCATTCCGAACATCCTTAAGATTTAAAGCACATAGGATTAGCTCATCTTGGTATGTTGCTGGCACTGAAAGGCATTTAAGACAGCTAGACCAGTCCAGTCCATAGAGTAGGTGTATTAAAGCCTTAAAGGACATAATCTGCTCCTTACAATTATTAAAATTACATCAATTGCTTGGAAACAAAAAAAAAACCTACAGGTTTTCCCTCTTCCTATTTTTTCCAAACACTGTGGGGGACAGAGGAAGCATAACCGTGTGGTGAACTTACTGCAAATAGTGTAAATCTGAACTAGGACACAAATGCAATTAGTTGAATCAGTTGGCACACTGGGCTATTTGACAGTCAGATCCAGATGTTCCTGTGATCAGCCTTTTGTCTGTTCCGCTAGGGCACTGAGTAGCAGCATTCTTTTCCAGAGAAACAGGACAGAACTAGAATTTCTTTTACAACCTCAGCTAGTTTAAGCATACATCTTCTGAAGTAAGAGGCCCTTATTTCATTTTGCTGTCACGAACTCAGTAAATCAGGATATTGTCCTACAACACAGATTAGTGTCAAAACTAAGTTTCTAATACTAATATTAAAACTGCAAATGTATATTATGAGTTGGAATCCCATTTATGTAATGTCTTTTAAAAACACAAACATTCTCAAATAATGCTTTTTCTTTCCAGGTGTATTCATATATAAAAAAAGGAAAAGAAATTTGGAAAAACATAATGCAAACTAAACTAAGCTTTTAAAAGTTCGTGTATATAACTTCTAGTTGTATTGTGGGTAAAACTTAAGGCATGCCACCCCCAACTATTTTCTGTCATCCAAGATAATAATAAAAATCGTTACTCAATTCAGACCAGGTGCAGAAATTAATTGGTAAATCCTGCTCTGACAGTGGACCACTTGTAACTACTCAGTGAGTTAACCTTGATCATGCTTCCTACTGGGAGCTGTTACTTCTATTACTATCAGTGTTCCCAAATCCCTCTCCTAACTACCTATCAATGATTCCTAAACCAAGAGAAATGTTCTTACACCTTTAATACTTGATCTCATATTATTAAATTGTACAAATCCTTTTAATACCCACATCTACGAGTTTATCTTATTTTCCTTACAGGATAATACAGCCTTCTGAAACACTGAACATTTTTTTTCCTGAACTCTATGTTGTCTACAGCTTTTAATAAGAAGCGACACTAATTCTTGCACCAAGGTTATTAATTGATGCAATGAAATGAGATTAATTCCAAGACTGAGTTTTGAAGAGCATGACTAACAATCTGTCTCCATCCCGTAAATTGCTCTTGTGGTATAGAAGTTTGCAGTCTTCTCTTTGGTTAGCTTCCGATACAATTTATGCTTTCCCTACTAATCCCAGTAGTTCTCACAACTCCTCACGAACACTCTATCCAGTCATTTGCTGAGATTTAGACAAAAATCTACTTTATTTCCAGTAACACAAGTGTAAGTTTAGGAAAAGAACTTCAACATTCTTAAAGTGTTGCTAGCGCGTTCACAACATAAGAAAATCATTGGTTCCTAAAAATCCACTTATAAAACCATTTTCTGAAAATATCTATTTTATAAGTTCAGGTGATTTCTATATCCAAGAGGCAGAAATCCATTGCAAAAATACAGAAGCTGCATCCAAGTGGCTATACACCAATTCTACCACAGGGTATTTTGGAAGGTAAGTGGGAAGGAAAGAAAGTATTTATAGTAGGTCATAAGATACAAATGCAAACCAACTATGTGATGCTGTTGCGGAAAGGGAATTCCTCATATTAAGGATGCTTAGTCAGGTGCACAGTCCACAGGACAGATGAAGAACCTCTCTCATGTTGATCAGTATTGAAAAAGCTCAAATGGATAAATTTTTAAGCTTAAAAAAAGACACAGATCAATTAAGAACAGTCAAGAGATTGTTCCAGCACCAAGCAGTACCAAATTGAAATAGCTGGAAAAGCACATTAACAACAAACGAGAAAGAATCTAGATTGCCAAATCTAAATTGCCAATTTAAACACCTGAGAGATTGAAAAATTATAAAGTTTTCAAGCACTTTAACCTTAACAAACAATGCAAATGTTCTAAAGAGCAACAACAAGTAGGTATTAGAATTTCTTTTTCAAATTCTATGGAGGACAGCAACAATCTCACAGACATGCTGCTCAGGAGAAAACACTTCTGTAAAAATAATTATGAGTACAAAACACAGTAATGTGACCAGAGAAGAATTTAGCCCAAATTTAGGACTGTATTTTGGTACATTTCTAACCACTTATTCTACAAAGAACCTCAATCATTTAGAAACAATGCTCATTAAAAGGGATTACACAGTGTGCTGTATCAAGTAATAGTCTTTACTGCTCCATACCAATAATACATTTTAATGCCTACGTTCTTCAAGTTTTCTGGCAACTACTTGCAAGTGCTAGCAAGACTCTTTCCCAGTTTTCTCCTTCTCTTTCCTAATTCTTTCATCTCCTGTTTCTCCTTTGTGCATTCAAAACTAAAAATTATTTTCCTCTTTTCCACAGATACATTTGGAATTGGCTGTAGAACAGCAGCAGCGCAAGAGAGGAAGGATAATATCCACAATGGTTTCACGAAAGACCTGAGGTGTCTGATTAGTCTTGCATACTGTCATAATGTTTCATAAAGAAGCAGACCTATAAACACAGAACTACAGAGGAATCCTTGCTTTTTGACAACTCTGAAGTGCCTTTTTTGTCCCCCAACAAAACTATCATTTTTATCACTATTACATCTTACACTCCAGCCTATATAACAGATAAATATCAAGCACCTAGAAGAACAAAGGGCCAGAGTGTGTTTCAGAAAGAAAGCCATGTTTAATAAACTTCAGACATTAGGCCTACAAATTGTGCCAGCAACGTTCCATTATCTTGTTCCTCTGAATGTTGAGCAGCCAGGGAAATTAAAAGAAGCTTCATGTTGCAGTGACAAAAGTAAGATAGGTTTTGGTGTGCCTATCAGTCAGTTAAAATACAGGCATTAGCATAGTAACTTTGGTGACGCTTCTTGAATGACATAAGTGTCAAGATGAAAGCAGCTGACTCAAATGTAGTCTGAATTAGACAGAAGATGTAAAAAGAAGTGGGGAAGAACTTTGAAGACGCGGAGAAGCAACAGAAAGTCTGACTTCACTTCCATTAGAATATTTTTTAACGCTCAAATTTTAAATGCATGCTATTCCAAGATATGCTTTATATTGTGTGAGTTGAACAGACAAAAATTAACCCCAAAACTCCTTTCTTCAATTTTTTTTTTTCTCATCACAAAACAGAAATAGGAGAATATGCTTAACAGTTGGTCAACTTTTGAGAAGAAATTCACTAGTGAATATTTCATTGACAATCTGCACAGAGCTGAACATGCAAGTTAACGTGAACAGAGCCTCATAGAAAATATAACAATTACGCTGTTTGGGAATACTGAATGTAAATACATCATTTTCAAATGAAACTGTCAAACATCTTGTTGTGGTGCTAAAAACCAAATCACTATGCAAAATGGTAATACAAGAAAAGTCAATTGTATGTTTCTAATAATAAATGCTCTTGTGGCTTTTGAAGTCACAAAAAACTCTTGGCTGAATTGAAGCATTGATTTCTGCAGTTATTTATGTGCAGTTCCTATTAGAATTCTATTGAATTCCTTGAATGGTGAATGGAAGAGCTTTTGAAAACACACACAAAAAAACGTTAAGCAAGGGACAAAATAAATGGAAAGTGTAGCACTGCCAGAAAAAGTTTCAAAAAGTCAACAGAACATTTTAACATTTTTGTGAAGTGCAAGCATGTACAACACTGGCAGAAATTGTCAAGTCTAATACAAAAGCAACATACAAAATATATTTCCCTTTCCCTCCTCAAGGGGAAGCGTGAAGATTATTTGCTTTTCAAATACGTTCTGTAGCAAAACACAGATTTATTGTGCACTTAGCTTAAAAATTATATCACTCCAGCCCTCTGTCCACAACAAACCAATAGAAAAGTACTTTATTTAGCATGTGTACAGATGTATGTGAAGTGTGCAATATATGTTAATTATATTATGGACACTAAACAAGTACACATGTTAAAGGCTAACTCCCTACATATTTTAGGCCACATTAATTAATATAGCTATTGGGAATACATATAGTATAAAGCATTCTCTGCAAGTGCTGGAAATGCATTGAAGGCTTGAGATCTGAGTCTCTAATGCATTTGTGAGCATGCATTTGTTCATTTCATATGCTTTAAAGCATTTACAAGACAACTGGCTATCCCACCAACACTGCAAGGAAATGAATCTGTTACATGACAAGGAATATTAATTCAGATTCATAAATGTCCAATCTTCAAAGAGTAATTACATTTCTATCAATTTTACATAATGAAGTGGACTTCAAGCCTATTTGCACACTTTGGAGGCCAAAAAGTAAAGCAAATTTATTTTAGTAGTAATGAGTCAAGTTGTTATTTATTTTTACTTAGACTCAAAATTCTACTATAAACGCAATAAATGGCCACTAGGAAAGGCATCACTTCCTTTTAAGGATTTTGCTTTAAAATCTGACAGTAGATTAGGTCTTAATGTTATAAAAATATGGGTATTTACTAATTGTAGTCATTTAAGTCTGAAAAGTAGATCTTTACAATGTAGCTTTCTGTTTACATCAGAAAAAGAATAGCATTAGGAAGCTGACCTTCAGAACATCTGTATCAGACTATCTTTATTTTCAATGAAGACCACATTTGTTCTCAAAAAACTCAGACTGGAAAGTAATGAATGCTTTAAAAAAATCTGATAATTATTATAAGGGAAAAGCAAGTCCTTAAGTTGTCAGTAACTTATTTTGAAGCAGCTTAAAATTATCATAGAACTACTGGGTACATACAAGAATTCAGCTTTTCTCATTTACTAACAACACAATAGTACTGCTGAACTATGACAACTACTTCGATTTTGGGAAACCCAGTGGCAATTTGCAGTTATACATTTTTCTCCCTAACATGACACAATTTGCTGTCATACACTGTCCTCAGATAAGGGATGGATCTCTGATGATATAGCACATCTCAGCTTATTTAACACAATTGCTCAAGCACACTCAATTGTCATGACACAACACCAAATGCAGCAGAACACAAAATAGAATTAAACTGTTCATCTGGAATACCTAGGAAAAAATCCTGTCAAGAAGAGGACTGAAAAATGCTTATATCAGTGTACCTCAGAAAAAGAAACTAGACACTTGACAAAGTAGCTTTACCGGCAAAAGAAGTTCTAATCAAAGATAGATGTTAGATGAAGTTTCAGACATTAATCAGGTTTCTCTTTCAAGCTACTCCTTCACATACATTTCATTAGTATAATCCTACTTGTATTTCTGTTTTCTCAGGACTGTGCATATGCTTTCAATAGCAAAGAAATCATTATCCACATCATCCTTATTCAGAGAGAGACACTTCTAATGAAAATACTTCTGCAGAAAACATCTAGCTTGAATGAGCTGCACATACAGCTTCCCTGTAAAAGGAGGGAGAACACATGTTAATGGGGGAGGGGGCAACACCAGAATGATAAAAAAAAGGAAGCAATGCCTCTGCTTGTAACTACAACTGAGTCTTTTAATTGCTTACTTCAATTTTATTAAATAGCTTACAGCTATCTGGAGAATTTCTAATCTTTCATTTAATTAATCTCAAGAATGAAATCCTCCTGTAGGAATTTCCTCTTAGAGGACTTTTTGTCAGTTGTTAATTTTCAGTCTATTTTCTAGTCTTCTACATCCAAATTCTGTTGTAAGTGTAACTGTATATATCCTTAGTGGTTACTCATGCTGCATTTTCTTACTGTATTTCTCAGTCTTTAAAGTGGCCTGTTTTTGAAGGTAGGGATTTTGAATAACACACTTGTCTATCACTCGGTTCAATAAAACTGACAACTATTGTAAAATTTGAAAATGATCCAGTTTCTGCAAGCACAGGGACTGTGAGAAGACAAAAATGGCTTTACTATAGGCTCTAAAGAGCATCCAGGGCATTTTGCTCCTCCCCAGACACACTCCAAGTAATTTCCCCCAGTTCTAGAATAAACAACACAAATCTATACAAGGAGCTGGGGGGGGGGGGGGGGGGGGGGGGGGGGGGAGGGGGGAACAGTACTACCAAAGCCTTAAGTCTCTGAAGTATTGGAGGAAAAAAATCTATTAAGATGTCAAAAAAAATCCATGTGCATCACACAGCAAAGCAAAAAGTAGTAAGTTCTCATAGAAAGACCTCCAAAATTAAATTAGTTCCTCAGTCCCAAATATAAGTATCTGAGGATTTAAAATGTTCAGGCCAATCCCAAAGTGAGTGAGTGCCTTATGAATTTGACTTATATGGTACATTTTAATATACCATAAAATTAAAGGTTAGAGAAGGATTTAAAAAAAAACAAACACCAAAAAAACCCAAATCCCCAAACTTTTACCACTGTTAATGTTCTGTCCCTCTTACATATCTCCACATATAGTGACGTTGAGAAAAGATGCTCAAACCATAGCTACTAAAAACTGTATTAGACCTATACTGAAATATCTAAATCAGTAGTCTAACTCAAGCTCATAGAAAACAATTGCATCAGAAGAAATTCAAATAATTTGGAGATATGACCCCACAATATAAGTGACTGAGCTATCCGCTTCATTGCAATACCATTTCTGTATTTCACTTTCCCCTTACTACAGTTTTGTATACCAAAGTTATTTCAGCAGAAGCTTCCCCCGAGGTCATGAAATTGACTGATACTAATCAAAAGAAAACATATTACTCTTTCCTTTTAAATTATGTTTTTCAAGGCCTTATACATTTTATAATCATTGTGGGGCAGCTGTCCTTTTCCCCCTTCCCCTTTTCTCTATCCAGACTTAGACAAAGGTGATGCATCCTTTCGGTTTTAGTGACAAACATATTTTCACCTTTCAAACACCTTTTTCATGGACATTACATCTGGTAAGGTCTCTCCACAGAGAGCAGGTGCATTCAGGTGTGCTAGCAGGATGCAGTACCTTCTTAGTCAACATCCATGTCTAAAACACGGTAAGTGGGGAATTACTTGCAGATTAGGATTCCCAAGACTCACCCATAACCTCATATGCACTCAAGTACTAAAACCAGACTGTGGTGTGGATTGTAACAGTGGCCTGTCTCCCAAAAAGAAGTCAAGAACCTCTTCCAAGGGAAGTCTTAAAAGCAGATGACAGTTTAGAGGTTATGGGCCACACTGGTTTGAAACTCAAATGCCAAGTTCTATAAAACTTGATTTTTAAGAAGACAAACTAATTGATATATGTCCTTTCTCCTGAAGTGTACCTTTTCTGACCAGGGGCACCACATAAATTTAATTGATATAAACTGATGCTATATGCAATTTAGAGACCAACTACAGAGCTGGCACATGCACTATATGGGGACAAAATCACCTTACAATGCAACACACCACTGGTCATATTGAACCTTATTCACGCATTGAAAGACAAAAATATGCTCAGTACTTTTTTTCATCTGATACTAAAAGCTTTTTGCAAGGATCAAGATAGACAAATGCAAAGTGACATATGGTAATTTAAACTCTCCAAAGCCAGCTTTTCATGGAAAAACTGCCCTTTCTTTTTCTGCAAAACACTGCTGAATTCATTGAGCAGGCCAGTGGGAAACAAGCGAACAACAAAACTAACCAACCAACAGATTTACTTTTCATCCAAACAAAACTGTGTTGATCTGGGAGCTTGAAAAGCATTAATAATACCAATAACATTTATTCCACTCACAGGTATGTTTCTATGTGCTCCATCTGAAAAGGTGGCCATTTCACTATATAAATGACAGAGCATTAACAAGCTTCCTCTTTCTATTCAAGGCTGAACTGAGGTTAGTACAGCACTATATCCCAGCTGGCACAGACAAGATGGAACACAAGTTTCTTGGATGTCACACTTTAATACCTCCTTATGAAAAGACAGTTTTCAGCATATCAAATCCACTTATTTGACTCTTAAAAATACATCCTTCCACTGTGAAAACACATGAATCTTCCTTGTTAACCATATTCCAAGATAAAGCAGGTTAGCACATAAAGACAAAGGAGCCACAGCAGACAAATCTTTTACCAGCTGCTGCTTTTGGTCTACACCAAGAACTACTTGCTAAAGATAGTTTCAATTTCTGGTTTTAAACCTGACTGACTACACAGAAGGGAAATAAAAAAAGACATCTGAAAAATTAGAAGACTTCTCTAAGAAAAATTCTTCTCACCTGAGAAAATATTTTTCAGGTAACTTGTTTCTCATTTCTGTCTTTTGCAATGGACAGATCATGATTTGGAGGATTGTTTGGTGATTTGGTATGGTGTTTTTGTAGTGCAGAGAGATGTTGGAGTGCACTGCAATACTGGTCAAAGGATGCAGAAAAAGTTGAAGTATACTCAACTCTCTTCGAAGTTAGTATACTTTTAGAGACCAAATAAGCAAGAATAATCTGTTGAATCCAGAGTTAAACGCACAGAGCTAAATGTATTTACATTGTTATTCTTAAGAAACACTGGAGGGGGGGGGGGGGGGGGGGGGGAAAGGCTTACATTTAAATTAAGTTTTAAAAAAAAATCAGTTTACGACCACTGTCAAACAAAACAGCAAAACTACATGCAGCTGAGGCCTCCCAACTGAAACATAATGCCCTGCAAAGTACCAGTCAGAATAAAATTTTCAATATTCAATATCAGATATTTAGCAATTTTTAATTTAAAGTATAAATCCCAGGTTGATAAGAGAATTGAATAGATGCTATTCCAAACTAATCTACACCATTCTAATTAAAAAAATCCAAGCATGAAAATGGTAATCTCTAGCAGCATAGCATCTGATTTTCATTTGAAGATTCAGGCTTTTGGTCATGCAGAATAATTCAGTCATTAGTCTTTCAGCTAGTTACCCTGCAGAAAATAAAGAACAGCCAGAAAGGCAATATAAGAATACACATGTCATAAGAAGTGAATTATATTTTTTTTTCCTCTTAAATCTGATGGATTGCCTGAAAACTCTTAAGTGTCAACTGCACTTCACACTTCCGTCACTGAAAATACAACCCAGGCTACTCTTCATTACGGACCGTAACTACTCAGAATTAAAAGACCGTTTATTTTTAAATGGCTATTACCCATTCCCCCCTTCCTTATATAGTAACTGCAGAGATGGCAGTAACTCACATAAACCACACTGGTCATCCACCAGTTACCTTCTAACTTGTCCGAGAAGTAACTGTAGTGTGAGACAAGTGTGCCAAGAGAAGTCTAAATTGCATCACCCTAACAAGTCTTTTTGAAGGTCCATAAACTAAGAAAGGAGAAGCTGGTTCAATTCTCAGACTTCAAATAAAAATTTGTGTAGCTATACTTGTCTGATCTACCTGAGTGACTATCAGTTGCAATATTCTATAGCATTACTGGCTCACCATGCACAGTTAGCACAGACTGCAGAATGCTTTAACACAGATCATTGTATGATGACCATATTCTTGTAACCTACATCTGGACATTTAATGCTGGTATGTCGACACATCAATAAAACTTCCATGAACAAATTAACTGCTATAAACTTGAAACAGTTTATTATGTAAGTGACAAAGTAGTAGCTTTCTAGTAATTCTGAGATTCTCCAAAATAAGAACATATATTTTAAATATGCACCTGCACATATATAATTCTACGACATATCAGAGAAAGATTCCAGAAAACTGCAGTATTTTAGAAATAACAAGCTTTCAAAAGCCTACATAAAACCATTTTTGTGTTACTTCAGTAGATTACAAGTCCTACAGGAAAAATAGCCTCTGTTCACAAACAAACATACATGAACAGCTGGCTTAGGCAGCAAAGACCTGCTGTTGCATTACCAAGTTACTGTTCAGCTTCTTTTGACTTGTCTCCTGCTAAGGCCATTCTCCCCTCCCCGCTTTCTTCCACCTTCACAGTTCCTTCTTTCAACTATAAACAACTCTATATTATATGCACACACAAACATTTTTTACACAATACTGAAGCACAATAAAGCCAGTAAGAGATCTGTCCAGCCATTTTATGAAAAGTGACAGCACCACAGTGAAAGTGTGGTATTAAAAAAAAAAGAAGAAGAAGAAAAAGCACAGTCAACCATCTGCTGAAAGACTCTCATTCGACCATTTTTATAATTGGTGAGAACAGAAGTGAGGTAGCACAAAAACAGGATGTGAAGACATGGAATTCCTGTGATCTTGTACCAAATTTAAACCCAAACTGAAGGGGGAATGTGAACAGACAAGGCAGAATTATGATGTATCCGCAGATCTAAGTAATGAAGACCTAAAAACACTGACACAGAAACATAGTATTTATCAATTTAAGAAAAATAATCTAACACTGACTTCAACAATGAGAAAGCATGCACATGCCTGCTACTTGGTTTAAGTTTTGATCAACTGAAAAGTTAAAACAGAATTTTTAATCCATGATAATTTTCAGAAGACACTTAATCCAATTAATTTACCACATTAAAAAGTTTAAACTGCCACAAGTAAGCACATTTGTCTTTCTTTCCCATATACGGGTTAGTTTATGTGACTAAGTGAACCATCCTAAGTAACTTCCACTCAGTTCTCTGGAAGAAGTTTATGGAGTATGCATTCCACAAAACTTCTATGTACATTCATAAAATAACCCACCAAGGATAACAAGACTCTGGTAAGATGGAACCCCCAAATGCTGATCAGGACCTTACAGTAGCACTGGTACAACATGAAAGCAATTTAAAACAAAGCAAAACAAAGTCCTACAACTGTTTTCCATGGAATAATCGTGTCATAAAGTACTGTATTAGGCTGTTACTGTGGGCACGAGATCCTGCAGCTCATTGCACACATAGAAGCCAGATAAAAGGTTAACAGTAAAACATATAAAACATTCACAGGCAGAAAATGCTCATGATGAACATCAGCCTAGCATCTACAAAACTAATATTTGAGCTTCAGGTCCTGCAGTGAGTTTTGTGTAGATGGATCACTCTGCCTAAACAGGGGTCACTGCAGGATTAGAGACAAAATGGGTATTATTTTACTATATATTCCAAATATGCCAATGGCAATGACATGTAAATAGCATTACACGAACTCTGTTCAGTAATAGAAAGCTCATCCACTCCAAAGAGCAATTAGCATTACTTCTAAGATTACAGGGGTTTGATTTTATTCATGTTTTATGAATGCAGCTACTACTAATAAATTAATTCTAATCACAGAAAACATATAGGCTTAACATTCCTGCTGCTACAGTGTAAGTATACTCAACCATGAGTATTGTTACCGAGGGTGTTCAATCAATACTGCTATGTACAACCTAAATTAGACATGAGCAGGACAACAGAACTGTAAAGCATGGCAGCAAATAAAATCTCACAAAAAATGTTACTGAAGAAACATCATAAACCCTAAGTGAACCCAATTCCAAACAAACTTAACTGCAAACATAATGGAAATGTACCAAAAGGTAAAATACTAATACCTTTCTGCTTTTGAAGAAAGTATATTTGCATTTCAATGTTCAAACTAACTTTAAAAACACTACAAATAAAACCATAGGCAATCTAAAAATAGAAACTGTAATGACAATAAAATTATCTCAACACAAAAAAAAAAAACCCCACAAAACAAAAAACAGTTACAATTCTAAATTTATAAAGCATTAGCATGTCCAGGAAACATGTAGACACGCTTGTATGCATTTATATGCTTATCACCCAGAATCACATTTTATCAACATGGTGCGAGCCAGAGTCGTGCCAATACGGAAAAACAACTTTTTAGGTCAGTGAAGCAAGAAATCCATTGTCAAGAAAATGGCATCCATAAGATTACAATACTGAATATTTTATGTTGTGGCAATGAACTGGAAAACTTTCCCACAATATACATATATAATCGGAGAATGGTTTTACAAATTCTTATTTAACTCATCCTTGTACTTCTGCAATGCATATTTACTATGTGATGAGCTCATAAATGTCTGCATGTGTGTGTGAACACATTAGTGGCTCCCAACATTACTGGGCATTTATGTGCCAATAACAAGCAAACGTGCACTCACAACATCCTTGTACTATTCAACACAGAGTTTCGCTCAGGGCAAGAGAAATGCCTCGTGGGTGAGAAAATGTACATGTACACTAGTTCAACAATTATTCCTCAGCTGAGATCCATTAGCACTTCTGTACCACACAAATCACAAGTAGTTTCTGTCTCAAAGTTTAAAAAAATGCTAACAGCTTGGCCACGTTGAAGACCTGGAAGGATATCATCAGCAGTACAAAGTTCATTCACGTGTATTTTACATCTGAATGACATATATTCTTTGAACAGGCAAACGGTGAAAACATCTCATCTACACTGGCAGCTACCAAATCTCCTGGAGATTTCTGAAAGGAATAAGACGTTATTCCTCTTCCAGCTGGTGCTGCAACACCACACACAAGTTAACCCATCACCAGGTACACCGAGAGACTCTGTCGCATATAGACACACACGATTATACAAGCCTTCTGCTTGAGGGAGATACTAAAAATGAACCAGAGGAATGCAACGGCAGCACTCAAACGCATTTTCCCTGCCCATAACCAGGGCAACGTGCACATGTACCTAGAAAGCCCAGCAACGCAAACTTTCACGTTAAACATACTTTAAAAAAGACCGCAACGAAAACAAACAAACAAAACAACATTTCGGACTCTGAGATGAGCTTTCCACGTTTTAGACCCCGACCTGGCCGTTTCGCTCGTTCCCCCGACGGCTGTTTATAAGCCCTCTCGGCGGGCCGGCGGCCGCATTCAAAACACCCACCCTCCCCAGTCCCCTTCTCTCTGTAGAGAGAACCTGGATCTCTCTTTTCAGCGGTGGGCGCAGACGGGGCACCTACACACACTGACCCCCTCCGCCTCAGAATTAAAAAAACAGATCTGGGTAGAACCGCTCTCCGTTAGCGGCGACCTGTACGTAAAGTTGCGGAGCTATGGGGGAGCAGAGATGGGGAGGGGGGGGGGGTAAGGACGCGGCACCTCGGCACCCACAGCCGACGGAGGAGGCGAAGGCGAAAAGTGGGGGGGAGGGGGGAAGTGTTGGGGGAGCGGCCGAAGCACAAGAATGCGGCGCGCGAGCCCCGCCGCCACCCCGGTTTCCTCCGGCCCGGAGACCCGAGCGCCCCGGCGGCCGCCTTACCTTCATATAACAGCCACGTCCTTCCAGAGGGAGCGAGGACGGCAGAGGGAAGAGGCGCGGGGGCTGCGTTCGTCGCTGCCGCCCCGCGACCCCCCGCGCGCGCACGGGCACGCGCCGCAGACGCTGGGGTGCGCGCTGGGGCGAGTGAGCGCGCGCGCGCAGCAGCCGCACCGCGCAGCACCGCACCCCCAGAGCGCGGGAGCGGCGGCGCCGCTCACTGCCTTCAGTTCCCCTGCAGCGACCGCCCGAGCCGCAGCCTCGGGAGCAGCGACAGCAGCCGCAGCAGCCGCCTCGCGCCCAGCCGCAGCGGCGGGGACCACATCGTACGGCGGCGGCTGGGCCGAGGGTCCGGGCGGGGAAGGAGCTGGAGGAGGAGGGGACGGGGAAGCCTGGAGGCTGGGAGGCGGCAAACCCCCAACTCGGTCCGAACTCTCTCCTTCGTCTCCTCAACAGTGATCAGCCGAAATGGGTATCGAGGCGGGGGCCGGGGCGCAGGCAGGCAGAGAAACGCCGAGCGGGCCGGGGCTCCCGCTCAGTGGGCACGGTACGGCCTCACACACGCCGGCAGCTGCCCCGTATTCAGGCCCGGCCGTGAGGCAGAGGGGACCGAAGAGAGAAGAGACAGCAGGGCTCTGCAGAGGTGCCCTCCCTGCCGGTGAGCTAGCGAGTGAGCAAGCGTCTGTGGGGGCAAAGGGGGGAGGAACAGCAGCCTCCTCCCCACACAGCCGCCCTCCCACTTCATGCTGGCAGCATAGCAACCAACATGGCGATTGCGCAGTCACTGGCAGCGAGGGGGCGGAGTAGGGGAACACTCGCGAGAGCCAAAGAGAAGGGGGCGGTGTGCGTTCCTTCTGATTGGCGCGGCTGCCTGTCCGTAGAGGAGAAGGCAGAACTGGGAGCCTTGCAATCCCATTGGTCTGGCGCTCCACGTCCGCCTGTAACCGTGGATTGGTTACCTGAGCCGTCAGTTAGAGGCTTGGGTGGCTAAACTGGTCGGCTTTGGGCGGTGGCCGCGATCTCACGCCGCTGTTCCCACGGCCGTTGGTGGGGCTGTTCTTGAGGGAGGTTGTAGAGGATAGGCGCAGGTCTCCTGTCTCTCTCTTGCACCACGAAATGCCTACCCGAAATTCACCTGCGTGCGTGTGGACAGCGAGGGTTGGAGAGAGCTCTTCAGAAACAGGGCTGTGGAAAGGCGGGGTGTAATCGCAGCATTCTGTGCTGGTGCCTGTGATGTGGGTGGGTTTGGATGGGAGCGATTAAGCCTCTGCGCCCTAAGGTGCAGCCTAGGAAACTACCTGGTTGGGGTGCGCAGAGTCGGAGCTTCCTTGGAGCATGGGCCCAGAGACGTAGCGGGGTAGCAGTGAGGGTTCAGAGGGCTGGCCACACAAGAGCGTAATGAGAGAGCAGAGCTCAGGGAAGCATTTAACAAGTGTGATGGTGAGCTACAGCACGCTCGGCTAGTAGGTGCTTCTGCAACATGCGGTTTACTGGTATCTCGGTTTCATTGGGCTTCCAAGTCGTTTGCAAATCTCAGGGCTAGGGCGATGTCACTTAAATAGCAGCAAGTCTGCATTGACATGAGGGCGGCTGAGTAGTCAAAATTCCAACAGTGAGAAGAAATGAGGCAGGGGAAACTGGGCTGCCTTAATGACGCATGCTTGGTCTTTGCCACGTGTCCTCACGCTGACGATGGTCTCATTTTTGCTTATAAGCCCATGTGAGCATTCCCCAAGGTGTGAGGCACCTCGTGCCTTTTGGCCACATACATATTTTCACATGTTGCTTATGGGAAAGTTGCACAAGACTTAGCTCAACACAACTCAGTGCTGTCATGTATTTATACTAAGTCTTAAAAGAGTTTGGTTAATAAAACTCTTTAAGGTCCATTTATTAACATACAACCCCTCACAAGTTCTTTACCAAGTAAGACACACAGAATTTATGATTGAGAATGAGTTCTTGAATTTCACAGTTAAGTTCCTAACCCTAGTAAGATGGGAGAATAATAGGGAATTTGCATGTTCTCTTCTAATTGAGAAGCTTTAAAAAAAATCTCACTCCTGCTGTTTGGAAATCTTATGTACATTTCCAACCTAAATTGCTCTTGTCCAGTTTTGTTCTTTTGCTTAAATAGCCCTTGCCTCTTAGCAGTGTTTACCCTCATTTTTTTTTAAAAAAGCAGTCATATCCCCTCCATTTTGGTAAACTAAATAACACAAGCTCTTTCAGTCTCCCTTCCCTTTTCCTGAGTGAGTATTAAGACAGGATTCTCCAGCTTTCTCATCTTTTTTTCAGGATGAAGCTGAATCGGGTGTTGAAAGACTGGAAAGGAAGTTGAGCAGAGATTTTAGATAATGCACAATTACTGGAGCAATTTTAAATACTACACTTTTTACTGATTATGACTAGAAAACGCCCATAAACTGCTGTTATCTAAACTTTGTTATGAAAATCTAGAAATAAGCTACAAAGTTTGAAATGTGAACTTTTCCCCCAGATTGAACAATGCCTAGGCATAAAGCATACAGCATCAGTAATGACCTTCTGTATTGTATCCACACTGCTTCAGCTTTTGAACATTTCACTAGTCATACTGACAAACTGATTGTGGTGCATCTAGAAACATTCATTAATTGCATTCTGTGTTCTGGAACTACAACCAGCCTCTGGAGCAGTGGATAAGATACATTGTTCTGTGCGTTAAAGGGATCCTCAGCTGCAGAGTTGTCTTCATTTCCTGACAGTTCTCTTTCATATAATGGGAAATTTCATCACATATTGCATAGATATGTTTTAATCCATTTACACATAGCCTTTTCAAGTTTGCTCCTCACATTTTTATGTGATTTTCTTATGCCCAGATTATGTGAAATGCACAGTTACATTCAATTTGAGAATGACGATTAATACATTACTTTATACAGATTGTGAAATGGAGATGCAATTCAGACCACTCAGTGTGGCTGTAGAACTACATGTTAGTTTGGCAAATGTAATCTTAAACTGTTAGGAAAGTTGTCACAAAACTGGTGAGATGTATGTATGTTTAAGGCTGGACATTGCAAAGTTATTTCTTCACAATACTTTACTATTCCTGTAATTCGTTGTTTGCAGAAGGCTTGATTCACAGCCCTGGATAAAGGCAATGGAAGATTTCCACCATGTGCAAAATACATCAGGTCAGGCCTGCATTGCAAGAGCACTAAATGTTTTAAAAGTAGATAGTGAGACAAAGTTCTTCAGCTCATGCTCTTACAGCATCAGTGGAGCAAAGCTGCTCTGCAGGATGTTTATGTACAAAAATTGCTCAGACCATATAATGTGGTGTTCAGCATAGAACTTTAGAGAATTTTGATTTCTGCATTGTGTTATATACCCTGAGTACTTTCAGCAATTGTGAGAGAAAGCAAACTGAAATGGGACTCTATCAACTTGAAAGGGAAGACATTATTTTCACATGTAAAAAGTGCATTCAGCTCACTTCTCTTTCAGCAGCCTCACTCATATGTAAGGGCAAGTTTTCAGCTACAGTCTGCCTGCATATATGAGCAATGCAAACAGCTTTTTACATAGACACTCCACGTAGCGAGAGATTAATATTGAAACGGATGCATAGGAATTCACCTATACTGCCAATGGTGCATTTTAGGGAGGATATGTTATCTCAGACTAGTAATGTCTTGCTAGTAAAACACCAGTGTGTTAAACCATTTTGTACAGGTTAAACTTCTCTGCTCTTTTATAAGAAACAAACAAAACCTTGCCCCTTACTTAATCTGTGGTATTTGTGCCAACAGCCCTATCACTCATGCAAGACCTGCCAACCAAGCTGTGATAATTTATGTGAGAGAAATGTATATTAAAAATGTGAATGGGATTTTAAACCTCTCACTGAAATACTGTGCAGACTGCTTTGTTGACAAGACCACATACTTAAAAACTGCATAAAAGCAATTCAAGATGAATGACTCTTACAGTGGGTGTTTAGCTGAGGAAAGACTAGGAAACAAGGCACTTAATGTTAACACCAAGATTGAGCATAGTGTATGTTTAGTAGTAGATACATCTTTTATAAAGTGGGGTCCTGATTCAGCATACAAGTTAGGCGTACATGCCTCAAGCTTCAGGGACACAGGCACAAACTTAAAGTAGATTGGCCAAATCTCACATGGAATGAGCCATCAATCAGTGTGAACTGCAGACAAGTTTGTGCTTGCACTTCACCCTGAGATCACTATTAAAATGTAGTATTGACATAATACTGAATGTACTTCTTTAGCAGTGTCCTAGGTAAGCTACAGGGACAGAATCACCGTTTGAGGCATGGACTAGCTTTAAGTTTGTGCAACGCTTGGTGTAATAGGTGTCCACAGTAGTAGTTGTTAGAATACTGTGAAAGAATAATTTGGGTTAATAAGCTTGCTGTGGCTATTATGCAGTTCAGAGCCTGTGTTTACCTTTAAAACATATTTAAGATAACCCTCTAGAAAATACTGAGACTGAAAGCTGATGGAAACATTAATATCCACCAGTTTTGGACCACATTTTTCCAAGTGTTTTTTTTTCCATCCAACTTTTGACAAACTGCTTTGCCTCTAACACACATCAAAATACCATAACGTTGCATTTTTAGATACCCATTGCAAATACCTGAGTCTTTTGTGAATGCCATCTGTGCATTCACTTGTGGAATGCTGCTATTTTCTACTTCTGTCTAAAAGAGGAATAGCATAAGCCCTGGCAAGTTAAATATAAAACCATAACAAAGCAAGCAAAAAAATATGTTGAGGCCTAAAAAGTTTTCCAAATCAATCCAGAGCAGGAGACCTGCCAAAGAACATGAGGAACCATCAGGCAACAGAGGTGTAACAGAGGCATTCAAGGAAACCACATGAGAAAAGCTAAGCAATTATTGTTTTCTACTGCTGTGCTCTACATCAAATTTTGAGGTGATTGCTATGACAAAATCTTCCTTAGGGGCACAGTAGGGAAAAAATACTCAGAAAAATTACTATGTATGATTTTGGTGCAGATCAGTGAATTGTACAGTACCTGCTTGTCAGGATGTGTGTTTCTTATTCCAGGGTTCTAAAGGAACTTGGATCTGAAATCACCAAACTATTAACCGTGCTTTGTAATTCATGGTTCGGAGCAGACTCTGTTCTGGAGCAATGAAGAGTGGCATATAACATTCCAATTTTTATAAAGGACTTAAGGGAAAACCTGCAAACAACAGACCAGTCAATCTAACACATGGCTTATCACCACACAATGGGAAGAGATGGAAACTGGAAGTCTGGTGGTGTTTAGAAAGATCAGTAATGTCAGCACATATTTTAAAGAGGAGCTGGCTTATATAGACTTTGTACAAACAGAGGGACATTGGATTCCTTTTCAGCCATAGTCCAGCTCCTTGTTGGAAGAAGACCAAGTTTGTACCATCTTCTGCTGCCTCCTCGCCTTCTCTTCACAGCTCCCTTTGAGTTTTAGTCTAATTTCCACAAAAAGGAAATCCAAATATATGGGACAGAGGGAGACACAGCATGTTCTGGGTATCTTCCCAGTCTGAACAATAAAGAAACTGTAGATAGGACATGAAGAACATTTACCATGCAGCCTAGATGAAGCAATTATGTGTGCAGACTTCCCCAAACATTTTTACAGAACACAAGCATTTTTACAGAGTGATTAGTAGTGCCTTCAAAAGGAAGATCTATGGGTAGTAACCAGTGAGATTCCAAAGGAGCCTATGCTTTAAAACATTTAAGTGGAACAGGCTTTAATTGGTGACTGACAGCATTTTCCAATGACTCACAATTATTCAGGAGAACGAAAATCAAGACTGCTGGTACAAAATAGCAACAAAAATCATGATAAAGGCTGAGCAGGTGATAAAAGAGCAGGTAAAATTCAACGATCTCTGATAGCCATAAGAAGAAAACCTCTCTACCTGTGCAACATAGTAGGCTCTAAATTTAGTCACAGCAGTCAGCAAAAGTATTTTGAAGTCGCTGTGGATACTTCTCTGCAATTGTGATCTCGGTGCTCAGAAAGGCGGTTAGAACTGATAAGAGAATGAAAAAGTCAACATAAAACACAATGCTATTGTAGAAATCCTCAGGAAACATGTTCTTTAATACAATACAAAATTCTGCTTATAGCATCTTGGCATGAGGTAACATCTTAAGCATCAAAAAAAAAAAAGAAAAAAAAACCAGAAAAAAAAAGTGACCAGATTGATGAAAAAGATGGAGTGCCTTCTAAGGGAAACAGATCAAATACTCTGGGACTTCATGGCAAATAGGTGACAAACAGGAGACATAGTGCTGGTATCAAAAATCACATCTGACATGGGAAAGGTGAACAGAGAACAACCACTCATTTTTTATGTGAAGTAGGTTGAATCTACTATTTTTTTTCAGATGAAAGTGTAAAACAGACAAGGAAGTACTGTTTAAACAACATCTGCTTAATTTGGGTGATTTATTGTAGGCCAAATTCATTAGGAGGCCCAATACGCAGACCTGACCCACTCCATAGGAAGATCTGCTGTCTACTGGAGGCCCAGGTCAAGGATGTGATAAGAAGGCTTTCCTCCCTAGTACGACCCACAGATTACTACCCATTGTTAACCTTCCAGATGGGCTATGATGACCTTGGAGGAAGAAAATGAAGGGCTACAAAGAGAGACTTCAGGGCCTTGGGTCAACTAGTCAAGGGAGTGGGTGCACAGGTAATATTCTCTTCTGTCTTCCCTGTTCAAGAGACTAACCCAGAAAGAATGAGGAGGACTCACCTGCTCACCTCTTGGCTTCGAGACTGGTGCCTCCAGCAGGATTTTGGCTTTTTGACCATGGATTCCCCCCACATGATGCCAGGTCTGCTGGCAGCAGATGGGGTGCAACTCTCCAAGTGGAAGATTTATATCACAGGGGTTGGCTGGGCTCATTAATCATGCTTTAAATTAGGTTGGAAGGTGGGGAGGGCGAAAGCCAGGCTTACTATAAGCAAACCTGAGACAATTGTGGGGTGATGTGTCAGCTTCACTGATATCTCAGGGGAGGTAGGTAACAATGAGTTGTGTGCTGGAGAAGATACAAGAGATGGCATATCAGGGTGGGAGGCTAACAAGAGCCTTCCTCCTGTTACCTTGAAGCATGCTGAGGACACAAGAACTCTTTAAGTCTTACAGACTTAAACATCATCCAGTCCAACCTATCGCCCAGCCCTATCCAATCAACTAGACCATGGCACTAAGTGCCTCCTCCAGGCTTTTCCTGAACACCTCCAGGGATGGTGACTCCACCAGCTCCCTGGGCAGCCCATTCCAATTGCAAATCACTCTCTCTGTGAAGAATTTCCTCCTAACATCCAGTTTATACCTGCTCTGGCACAACTTGAAACTGTGTCCCCTTATTCTGTTCCTGGTTGCCTGGCAGAAGAGACCAACCCCCACCTGGCTACAACCTCCCTTCAGGTAGTGGTAGACAGCAATGAGGTTACCCCTGAGCCTCCTCTTCTCCAGGCTAAACAACCCCAGCTCCCTCAGCCTCTCCTCATAGGGCTTATATTCCAGGCCTCTCACCAGCTTCATTGCCCTTCTCTGGACACGTTCCAGCACCTCAACATCTCTCTTGAATTGAGGAGCCCAGAACTGGACACAGTACTCAAGGTGTGGCCTGACTAGTGTTGAGTACAGGGGAAGAATAACCTCCCTGTCCTACAGGCCAGGATGCCATTGGCTCTCTTGGCTACCTGAGCACACTGCTGGCTCATGTTCAGCTACTATCTGCCAGTACCTCAGGTCCCTTTCTGCCTGGCTTCTTTCCAGCCACTCAGTCCCCAGCCTGTAGCACTGCTTAGGGTTGTTGTGGCCAAAGTGCAGCACCCTGCACTTGGCCTTGTTAAATCTCATCCCATTGGCCTCTGCCCACCCATCCAGCCTGTCTAGGTCCTGCAGGGCTCTCCTACTCTCCAACAGATCTACACCTGCTCCTATCTTGGTGTCATCTGCAAACTTACTGATGCTGGACTCAATCTCCTAATCCACATCATCAGTAATGATACTGAACAGGACTGGGCCCAGCACTGATCCTTGGGGAACACCACTAATGACAGCTGCCAACTGGATGTGCCACCATTCACCACCACTCTCTGGGCCCAGCCCTCCAGCCAGTTCTTGACCCATTTCAGAGTGAATCTGTCCAAGCCTTGAGCTGCCAGCTTTGCCGGGAGCTTGTTGTGACAGATGGTGTCAAAGGCTTTGCTGAAGTCCAGGTAGACTACATCCACAACCTGCCCCACATTCACCAGGCGAAATCTGATCATAAAAGGAGATCAGGTTGGTCAGACAGGACCTGCCTTTCCTAAACCCATGCTGGCTGGGCCTGATCCCTTGGCCATCCTGTAGGTGCTTTGTGATGGCACTCAAGACAACCTGTTCCAGGACCTTGCCTGGCACTGAGGTCAAGTAATGAGGAAACAGCACATGCAGAGCTTACTGCTAGATTTGTGGCCATGGAAGCGGCTGGGAATGGTCAAACTGCAAGAGTGAAAGCTAACAGAGTAACTCCCTCCCTGAAATGCTTATATACTAATGCATGGAGCATGGGAAATAAGCAGGAGGAGCTGGAGATCTGCATTAAGCTGAAGAACTACGATATAATTGCCATCACTGAGACATGGTGGGACAGCTCCCACAACTGGAATGTTGTCATGGATGGCTGTGTACTGTCCAGGAAGGGTAGAGCAGCAAGATAAGGTGGGGGAGTTGCCCTTTATGTGCAAAAACAACTGAAATGTGCTGAGTTCTAGCCAAGGGGGAAGGCAGAACAGGTTGAAAACTTGTGGGTAAGAATTAAGAGATGTGGGAAAGAAGATTAAATTGTTGTGGGCGTCTACTGTCGACCACCAAACCACGAGGAAGATGTTGATGAGGCCTTCTACAAACAGCTGGAGGTAGCCTCTAGAGCTAACTCCTTGGTACTCATGGGTGACTTCAATCACCCTGATGTTTGCTGGGAAGATCACACAGTCAAGAGGCTCTTGCAGTGTATGAATGATAACTGCTTGATGCAGGTAGTGAAGGAACCAACAAGGAGAGGTGCACTGCTGGACCTTGTATTAATTAATAGAGAGGGACTGGTTGAGGACATTAAGGTCGGGAACAGCCTTGGGGACAGTGATCATGACATGGTGCAGTTTAGTATTCTAAAGGGTAGAATCAGAGCAACAAGTAGAACTGCAACCCTGGACTTCTGCAGAGTTAACTTTGTGCTCTTCAGAGACATGCTTGCAGAAATCCCACGGGCTAAGGCTCTAGAAGGTAAAGGAGCACAAGAAAGTTGGCTAATTTTTAAAGACCACTTCAAGCCCAAGCTAGGTGTGTCCCCCTGCACAAAAAATCAGGTAGATGTGCTAAAGAGACCTGCATCGCTGAGCAAGATGCTCCTGAAGGAAATCTCAGGGAAGAAAGAAACTTAAGTTCATGGAAGAAGGGATTTGTCACTTGGGAGAACTACAGAGAAGTTGTCAAGGCATGTAGGAAGGCAACAAGGAAGGCCAAAGCCCTCTTGGAACTGAAGCTGGCAAAGGAAGTAAAACAGAGCAAGAAGAGCTTCTTCAAATACATCAGCAGAAAAAGGAAGAACAAGGAAGGTGTGGGGACACTACTGAACGAGGAGGCAGCCTTGATAACTGAGGATGCAGGGAAGGCAGAGTTGCTGAATGCCTTCTTTGCTTCAGTCTTTGCACCTAAGGCAGAACTTCCCTATGCACTCCAGACCCTGGATGAAGGAGAGGAAGCCTGGAGGAGGGAATGCTCCCCAGTGGTCAGTGCAGGCTGGCTTAGGGATACATTACACAAATTGAACATTCACAAGTCCATGGGCCCTGATGGGATACACACAAGGGTGCTGAGAGAACTGCTTGAGGTTATGGCTCAGCGACTCTCCATCATTTTTACCAAATGGTGGCAGACAGGAGAAGTGCTTGAGGACTGAAAAAGAGCAAATGTCACTCCAGTCTTCAAAAAGGGCAAGAAAGAGGTTCCAGTGAACAATAGACCAGTCAGCCTCACCTCCATCCCTGGAAAAATGATGGAGCATCTCCTTCTGGAGGGCATTTCAAGGCACTTGGAAGAGAAGGTGGTTATCAGGAGTAGTCAGCATGGTCTTACCAAGGGGAAGTTACGCTTGACTAACCTGATAGCATTCTTTGATGGCATAACTGAATGGGTAGATTCAGGGAAAGCAGTGGATGTAGTCTACCTTGACCTTAGCAAGGCCTTTGACACTATCTCCCATGATATTCTAGAGGGCAAGCTTGGGAAGTCTGGGATGGAAGAGCAGACAGTGAGGTGGATTAGGAACTAGTTACAAGATAAGGGTTCAAAGAGTGGTGATCAATGTTGTTAGGTCCAGCTGGAGAGCTGTAACCAGTGGAGTTCCCCAGGGATCAGTGCTGGGTCTGGTGCTGTTCAGCGTCTTCATCAATGACATTGATGAGGGCACAGCAATGTGCCCTTGTGGCCAAGAAAGCCAATGGGATCTTGGGACGTATTAAGAAGAGTGTGTCCAGCAGATCAAGGGAGGTTCTCCTTCCCCTCTACTTTGAATACTGCATTCAGCTTTGGGCTCCCCAGTTTAAGAGGGACAGAGATCTGCTGGAAAAACTCCAGCAGAGGCTACGAGGGTGATAGTAGGGCATGCCTTATGAGGAGAGGCTGAGGGACCTGGGACTTTTTATTCTGGAGAAAAGGAGACTGAGAAGGGATTTAATAAATGTTTATCAACATCTGAGGGCTGGTCAGGGGAGGGGGGGACAGGCTCTGCTCACTTACTCTCTGGGACAGGACAAGGAGCAGTGGGTGTAAATTGCAGCACAAGAGGTTTCACCTCAACACAAGAGGAACTTCTTTACTGTAAGCGTCACAGAGCACTGGAACAGGCTCCTCAGGGAGGTTGCTGAGTCTCCTTCCCTGGAGGCTTTCAAGGCCTGTCTGGATGTGTTCCTCCGTGATCAGTGCTAGATTGTGTGGTCCTGCTCTGGCAGGGGGGTTGGGCTCCATGATCTCCTTGGGTCTCTTCCAACCCCGAATGTCCTGTGATTGTCATGATATATTTTTTATGCCAAAAATACTAAGGGCTGCCTGAAGTAACTTGACAAATTAATGAAAGGCTGCTTTGCAGAGAGATGGAGAGAGCCTCCAGTTCTGTCTTTAGATTGCCAGGAACTGAGATGGTAAATAAGACCATCAATGAAGCTATAACTGCTCTGTCCTTTTACTTACACAACTGCAGGATACCAGATTATCTGGACCTTTGGTATGACTCAGATCAGGCTTTTTGTATGTTGTGGCTCCTGTAAGAAGACACCCATCTTTGACCTTTTTCATCCAATCATGTCCTGGGTGTATTGAACATGAGAAATACTGATAAAACATATTAATGAATAAAACATCTAAGAACGTTAAAAGGGAATTCATGAATATTTTGAGATGAGATCCATAGTGAACTTATTTTAGGCAAACCAGCTGCATAGCTATAAAGCTGAAAATGGCCATTTAGTTAGATCTCAACTTTGACTTAGCCAAAAGAACCTCACCCAGTAATTTCTGCAGCAAGCCTCTAACTTTGGTTTGAACTATGCTGCATGTTTAAAAATAGTTTTACCCTTTTCTAGGTCCATCATTAAGCAACCTATCACTAAGAACTGGGTTTGCAAGGGTTTGCAACTTGTGAGAAAACTTCTGGAGTCTTTGAGAGAAGAGAAAGAAACGTCCAAAAAACAAGAGAGTGCTGGTGGGCTTGATTTGTAAGGGATTACTTAAGTCCTGCTATTGATTTCATTGTACAGGGACACATTTCCAATTAATATTTCAAAATTAGCAGCTCAGGCATGCAGATACCAGCTCTAAAGGCTTTAATTTCACACTCACACAACCCCCCTCTGACTTTACATACACTTGTATGGAGCTGAATTGTAGGTAAATTTCAGGAAACTAGACAATTTTATTTCAAAGCTTAAGATAAGATCACAGTGATTCTAATAAAGAATCACTACGTGCACAGGTTGCTGTGTTTTGTATGCAGTGCTATTTACCTTTCTGTTGCTAAGATCTTCACTTCTGAGTGCAGGCCTTGGCATTTTATTCTCTAAGGTGGCCTGTGTAGATAAGCAATACACACTCCACCTCTGTAAAGAAGATGCTTTTGTTGGCTTTGTTTCCTTGAGCTGCAAGACAAGCATTGAAATGAGCTTAGCCTTTCAGACAAGCAGTTTTCATATTTTAAGTCTACTTTAAGTATAATATTGGGAAAACTTTTGAGAAAAAGTACATACAAAAGAAGGGAGGAGAAGATGGCTGCTCTGTCATCTGTCATCTGTTCCCATTTTGGTGCTGGAGACTTTTTTTTTTAATGCTGTAATGTTTGGTTATTTTGGCCTTTCTTTCATAGGTTACAAAAGTTTGCACAGAACTACTCGCTCATCTGAGACACAGAGGAGACCATATGTCACCTCTCACTGCTCTGCATTTTCACAGTTGAGGTTTTGAGGTCAGCACTGTCTGCCAACATCAAGCACCAGTGAAAGGCTTTGCCCCTGCTGGTAACTAGAAATGCAACTCCTAAAACCATCTTTCTTTGTTGCAGTATAACATGACATGTTTTGAAAGTAAATATTCTTCACAAATATCTCTAATAAAAGAGTATTTAGTGACTGTTCTGGTTTGCATTTACCTTGTTTTAACCATGTACTTGAGTACAGAAAACTTCCAAATTTGACCTTTCCTAAGAAAAAGACAAAAGACAGCAGCAACTCAGCTAAACAAAACATGGGTGCAAACATCTTCCTATTACATCTGCACTTTGCTCTCCCTGCAGAGTAATTAAAGTTATCAAGAGAGATTTTTGATGGGTTAAGTTCTTCCAGGAATGGTACAATGCATTCTGAATTCCTGATTCATAGAACATTCACTTTCTGCCTGCCTGAAGTAGCTGCAAATTTCATGTTATAAATAATAAAAGCTACGACAATGCTTGGGCTGACCATATAGAAATTAGTCAGATAAATTGTAATTAAAGGCATCAATACTTGCACGAAATTCAGCTCACTGCATTTTCCAGTATTGCAGGGGAAAAGTTACTTTCAGATCAATACTTCAAAAGAAGGTTGTATGTGTTCTGTATGAGTGGAGTGTACCAGATGACACCTTCTCAAACAACTAGCAAAGAAAAGAGGACCAGAGAGCAAATGGAATTTTTCAAACTATTTGACTGCTGTTACATGGATAGAACCTTGAGAAGATGCTTTTACAGGCACAATATTGGTTTCTGAGTTAGAAGGGACATAGAAGAACAGAGAAGCCAATAACTGTTTTTAGCCCTTCAGACTGTACTTTGCATGGAAAACAATAAAGCATTGTATTGTATTCCACACTGGTGGGTGTTCTACCTGCATCTATTGTACTCAACTGCAAAGGGACCACACACATATGACAGGATGGCTCAGTGCTTCATCTCTTGTGACAACACCACCGAGGCTTAGTTGTAGATTTAATGTGGCTTTCATCTGATCTACAGCAGGTCTGTAATGTTGTCCATGGCTCATAACATCTGCTTATTATCTAAGAATCTTAGCTTTCATGTACTACTTATATAAGTAGCCATAGTACCAATTATAAGAATTACAATGACGATGCTTCTGGTCATAATAGTTTTGGGGACTTGGAAATACGGAAGTTAGAAAACCCAGAAAAAGGAAACAACAGAATAGAAATTGAAATTCAACTATATTCCATATTTTGCAATCTTTGAAACAAACTCTTTTTTGAATGTTTGGCTTTACCAGTAGTGATGCTACTGATACTCCCAAGTCACCTTTAGGACAGTGGAAAGGTGCGTAAAAGTAATTCTGCTTAAAAATCTGGAGGTTGCTCTCTCCATCTTCAGGATCTGCCACTGGACTTCTATGAAGTAGTTTTTCAGTGGTGTCTGCTGCCTTTTCTTTAGTTCTCAGAGATGGGGTACTGTACTGATTCCAGTGGGCTTTTGTTCTGGGCTCTCCAGATGGGACATCCAGCAGTTCAGAGGAACAGAAAAACAGCAAGGAGCTGGACTGAGCTTAGGATAGACCTGAAAGGTGTTTCAGGAGATGACTTCAGCAAGGCTGCTTGCAGACAGAACTATCAGCTATACTTCTTGTACCAAGACAGGAAAATGAGAACACTCAACATCTTCCAGTTGGCTTATGGGGATGACGGAGTAAACAGATCTGAACACATTTCTACCCTGCTTAGATTTAGAAAGGACAGGTATAGAATGGGTAACCCTTGAGCTTCCTGCTACATACTGGTTAGTGCCACCAGGCTAATGCAGATTCTTATGTATTTGTTTGCTACATACTCACGAATTGCAAATAAGTTGTATCTCAGATAATTTTGGATTGATCATTCTTGTCTAGAGGTGCTCTTAATGAGGAACATACTTACTTTCTACTTTGTATTCTTGCCCAAGGCAACACATTTCCATGCGGTATCATGAAGAACTGTCTCTGCAACCCCATCATTAATTTTACAGCTGTCTCCCTCCTCTTAACAGTGGCACTTTTGGAGGACTCTCTACTATGAACTATGCCTAAGGGCAGATTGTGGTGTATGGATTTGTACTTCTTTGTTCATCTCACCAAAAACTAAAGACATTATGTACACAAAAATGTCTCAAGGAAGTTTGAAGAAAATAATTATATCCATTCTTTAGTCTGTTAGTTCATGATTATTGAAAATTAAGCTTTCTTCTCTTTTCCTATGGATATTCTACACTATTATGTTTATAAACAGGATATAATAATGACATTCACCAAAAAAAAAAAAAAGAAAAAAGGCAACTCCAAGCTGTTTTTTTTTAAATGTTGTTAAATAATTATACAGGGGACATGTCTCAAAAGCTAGGCTCTTGTATCCCAAATTACACTCACAGAAAGGCAGCAGGAACAATTCCCAGTTTGCTTGTGCATTCACAACTTCTTGAGCCTTGCAAGATCTGACTGCACTGTTGGTCCAAGATTTGTCCTGAGCCAGGTTCCTTCTGATCCTGATCTGGCTGTGGTCTTTCTAATGCAACCAGCTGCTGCACTAACACCAACTTAATCTGAGTCATGCAGGGGCCAAGTCAGGACAGAATCTGGGGAGCAGTAGCCCTGTCTCTGCAATTAGACTGAAGACAGCATTGGCATGAAGTGAAGAAATGCAAAACTGACTGTAAGGCAGGACAGAAACACTACTGCCAGAGCGAGAGCAAATTTAAGTAGGGAAGTTTCTAAAGGTTGATTTGCCTTCATAGCAATTGCATACCCTAGAGTTAGACCTTTCTGAGCTGAACTCAAGTCAGTGGTAACCATCCTGCACTGCCAGGCTTGGAAGCCTTGCATTGGTGTACCCAGTTAAGTACAGCCACTTCAGAATGAAGTGTTCTGCTGAACGATCTAGGGAAGGGAGTATTTCTGCTCCTCAGCAGTCCACATTTTCAACCCTGACGTGCACAAGGGTTAATGGCAGTTTCTGCTTTTCCTTTTTTTTTCTGTTATTTACCCTTTCTCCACTAGATGCTACACTGAGACCATCAAACATTTATTGAGTCAAATAACAGAAATTTTCAGTCTCCGCACAGAACAGAGTGTTTAAAACAAAACGCTGACAGATCACTCTGTTTATGTATCTGTGTGGTGTGAAGATGAGACTAATGCACCTTACACTGGAGTAACTACACTGGCTTCATCAGTTTGTTACTTGGCGCTGCGCAGAAGAGGGGTAAAGCAAATCTGCGTGCTCTGGTGCTACTACTCACATGCAATTCTATCAGGTTAATTACAGAAATGTGTGAAATGCTTTACCAAAATCTAAAATGAACTAAACAGTTCCTGTCAGTACTAGAAGCTAGTCCCTTTTTTTCCTCTTTCTGTTTTAGAAATACTTGTGTACTTAGCTGGGAAAAAAAAAATTGCTATAGGTGATACTTTGAATGAAGCTTACACTTCAAATAATGTCACAGAAAAAACATTATTTTTCCTGATATTATGCAATCCTTTGACCCAAACACAGCTGTGGAAGCAGTATCCAGTATGGCTCCCACAGAGCTTGCCAACCTGGCTTTTAACTTGTGTTGTGAATTGTGCAATATCTTCTAGTAAACAACCTGAGATCCTCTTACCTTTCAGGGAAGGTAGGCCTGACCAAGCAGTTGTGGCACAGCCTTTCTTGTGTGACAAGTTTATTGGATAAAAGTGTTACAGCCTGGATTGGGAGTCTCTACTTGGAAAAAGCCAAGTGAGAGTCAGAGACTGTTTTAGTGAAGTAGCATCTTCAGGGATGTATCTCTATCAGGTCTTTGGTCACCCCACATCCCTGGAGTTCTTCCCATTATGTATGCATTCCTATTTGTCACACTATTCAGAAATCTTACAGCCTAATTGGTATGGCAAATGTAATTTGGAAACTTCAGTATGGCCTGGTTCATGTACAGCATCAGTGACATGCTTCAAGATGTGACTTTGAAACGCTGCTGTGCTGGCCTATCTTTCTGTAACGTGCTTTAATTTCTACATTTGGATTTAATCTGGGACAAGAGCTAGAAAAGAAAATTATGGCTTGCTGAAGTTCAATAAGACCTTATAGAAGTAAATGTTTACTGTCCAGGAACCCAATCTGCTGCTAATATGTTAAACTTCAGAATATATGTCATAAACATCATCTGAGGATCTAGGCCAGATGCCCAGCAAACTGCCATTGAGCTCTGGCCACCTTATTGACCATTCACAAGCTTATCTTCAGATTAGTATGGAGAAAGGATCTTCTTCCCCCCCACCCCTTTCTTCCAGTAGATATAGTAATGCTTAGATCAGCATTATTCTAAGCTATGAACTCTTTACAGTGTTTCAGGCCAGAGATTTCATTTTGGCAAAATTTCATGTAATACTTTGCAGGGAGATAGAGGAACTTCATCAAGGTCAGGAGAAAAACCAGCAGCTTCATAACTAGTAGCTGTTAGATTTACAAAGAAGAGTACTAAATATTTCATGCTTGGTTACACTGAGAAGCTAGAATTAAACATTTGTCCTCTAGTACTTACTAGTTTCTCCATTTGAAGAGCTAAAAACAAGCACAAAGCCCTGCCATAAAGTAGGTCATAATTCTCTGAAAAATCAAACAAAAGTTCATGACCTAAATGAAATAGAGTTTACTTCATAATGGTCCTGGGAAAGAAGGTAGGGAGTCATCATGCCAAAGGGAATTGTAAATGGGAGCTCTGCAGGGCTTCTTGTCTCTTGCAGATAGGTTTATCTCCAGCTCAGGTCAGTATTGATTGAAAACTGTTACTCTTCACAGCCTGTTCAGTGCCCAGTGACTGTACCTGGGAATTGAATTGTGTTCCCAGTGGACAAGCAGTTACATCACATAAAACCACTGCTAGACCTGAATTTAATTTCTAATTTTGCTAGCAGCCTTCTAACAGAGAGGTCAGGCTGGGATGTAACCATAAAAAGATGAGACTACCTCCTGGCAAAATTGGAGGTGTACCAGGGACACAGATCACAGGGAAGGGCAAATATGGTGGGGCAGCAGGTGACTGCCAGGCAGACAAGGCAAGAAATGTTCCTTGACCAGGGCAGCAGTAGAGTTCAGTTGTCAGGGTAACTTACAAAATTAAATTGTGTCACATTAGTGCCAAGGGAGGAGAGGGGAGGAATACAAGTTTGATGGAGTACTGCAAAAACTAAAGTGAGCTTGAGGGTGTAGATAAATATTACTTTTTATCTGCATGTACTACAAAAGAAAGCAAAAATATTCCCATGTTCCCCTTCTTCTATTGCTGTCTTCTTTTTTTGGGGCAGTCTCAGAGCACTTGTGAGTGGGGAAATTTTGCTTTCTAAGGAAAACCAAAGAGGAGGCACTGAGTTTTTCCAGGTTGGAGCTTGTTCTCATTATTTGTATGGAGAGCATTTTGCTCCAGTTAACTATACAAAAAAGAGCAACAAAACTACTAAGTGTTACTGTTTGCAATATTAGAAAATTCTCTTAAAAAACAATAGGAATTTGAGTTACTAAAAGCAAGGAAAATGGAGAGGGAGGGGTGAGTAGTTCCTTTAGCACATTTTGTATTGCTATGAAATCAGTTAACATCCTTGTGTTAGTTAACATTCTTCACACTGCCCCAAGTCACTTCTGATACTGAGGGAATTGCCTAATGTCTGATTGTCATTTTATAGTAAAACTGATCCTGGGGAAGTGTGAGTAGTATCACTTTCAGGTAACAAGCACAGGGTAAATATATGCTCACAAAAAAACCTGAGCCTATGATACAATATCTCAACAGGTTTTCACTTTTCTCTTTAGGACATTACAGAAACTCTGCACTGCTTTTGCAACAACTAACCTCATTATCCCATCTCCTTGCCCCAGTCCTCCCCACTTGTCTCCCAATTCCGCTCTAGCTTTTGCTTAATATCTTCTTGCCTGTAACCCTGAACTCAGATCAGTTTTTGCAGACTGAGCAGATGTAGGGCTGGTACATGATCATTATTTCTGGATTTATCTGAACAATGCATTGATCCTGCTGCACTCCCCCACCTCCTCTTAGCACTCCACAGCATCTGACAGGACCTCCCTGGCTCTTATACTTTGTTTCCTCCCAAAATACTCACTTTCTGAAAGGTGGAGGTTGCAGTGTGCCATTTCTGACTCCTTTTGTGACCCTGAGTATTCTAGTAAGGAACCTCTGAAGGTGGGACAGAAAGGGAAGTAAGGCTTTGTGCACAATGCCTGCACTACATAGAATCATAGAATCAACCAGGTTGGAAGAGACCTCCAAGATCATCCAGTCCAACCTAGCACCCAGCCCTATCCAGTCAACTAGACCATGGCACTAAGTGCCTCATCCAGGCTTTTCTTGAAGACCCCCAGGGATGGTGCCTCCCCCACCTCCCTGGGCAGCCTATTCCAATGGGAAATTGCTCTCTCTGTGAAGAACAACATGGAACAACCATTTTACCAGCTCCATTTGAAACCAAATTTACTGTCAGGCAGACAAGGTGGGCAACACAGCAACTGTATTTTGGGGATTTGGAATATCTCCTTACAGCAGAATGGGGTAGTGTGGGAAGTGTCAACTCAGAAAGGCTTTTTTTTTCATGTCTACTTTAGGTCAGTGGCTTAATAAAAGGACAACACAGATTGTTATGCCCAACCCCAAGTGAAGAAGGTCCATTCACTGGGTGGTGACTCTCACCACAGCTCCAGGGCACACAGGCACACATGCAGTGCAGCTTCTGTACTTGGGCGATACATTACTCCTTTGATTTCTACTCACTGTAAAAGCCTGACTCCCTTCCCTGCATCATTCTGGGCTCTGAGGCAGCTGCAGTCTCACAGATAGGATGTGCTGCCATCTTCCTCTCTGTCTAATTCTCCAGTGTCAAGAATGCATATTTCTCACACCACTGAAATACACAGTGAGGGGCATGGGGCAGGTTCTGTTAGAGGGCAAGAAATGAGGCAGCTGTAGCAAATGACAGATTTTCATACACACCTGCTGAAACACTCTGAATGCTTCACGCATGGAGTTTGATACAGTAATGGAAAAGTCAATGCCAGGATCACACTTTTTCCACAAGTGCAGTAGCTTGTGTGCATCAGTAATTACACTTCTTGGCTTCTAATCCAAGGCTCATGATGTTCCTCCTGCAGGTTCTCACCATTGCGTGTTGGTGATTTGCAAAAGCTGAGCCTCAAATGAAAAGGGGGAAAAAATATTCTATTTTTTTCTTTCACTGCTCCTTTAAATGCAGTACACACGCAGCAATCTGAGCTGGACAAGGCAGATTCACCAGTTACACTGGCTGAAATTTTCTAGACAGGCAGTCAGATTGACTGGTCCCTGTAGCTTTCTCTGGCCTGAACTCTACTAATCCTGGAACAAACTCCATTCAGAGATATGCACAGAGCCCATCACTAGTGATTTCTAACTTCACATCCCTCATCAGAAGCAGAAGGCATGAGCCCAGCTCTGGGCTATCAGCTCTGACATGCTGGCAGTACAGCCAAGGGGCTGCATGTCTCAGAGGAGCCCAGGGGTCTGCCCTGCCAAACTGAGTGTAGAGGTCTGGTGAAACAGTCTTCACATCTATTAACTTAATTTGACAACTGAAGGTCAATTTTGATAATCCTTATAATGCACCATGCTATATCTGGTAGAGCTAATGAAATCTTGGCTAGTGCATCATTTAATGCTCTTAAATTTTTGCTGAAACTGCCAGGCTTGTTTTGTTTTGCTCTGAAAAGTCTGAACAACTTGGGTTTGCTTCAGTGAAATAAAGAATCAGTTCCTGATAGAATAAGTTTAAACATATCTATCCTGATAGATAAAGTTTAAACATATTTTCTGAAGCTGCAAAATGACATTAAGTTTTTAAGTTATAAACCAATCCAGGCAATTCTTGCATGAATACCCTCTAAAGAGAACACATAAATGGGAAAAGTGTCTTTAAAATACAACCACTCAGACATCCAGCAAAATAGATATACTTGTGCTTTTATATCATCCAACCTACAGCATGAAATCTGCAGCTATTTATTCCTGAGAGCTGCCAATAGCACCTTGTTTTCTCCTAGAGTGAGGGCAAAACCAAACCACTTCAGCTCCTTACAGGAAGCCAGGTACTTACATGCAAAACTTCCCAGAATGAAGTGTGCTGAAGGAAGGGAGACAGCATGGGGAGCCAGAACACATCATCCAGAAGCCACATACCAAGGATATCAAGAAAACAAGAAAGCGGAGAGGATTCTGCCTGTCTGAAACTCTTGTCCCTTAAGTGAACTGCTAGCGTTTGATGCAGTGGAGATCACTGGATTCCTGCAAATGACAGTGCTTGTGTACACAACACCAGGTATAATGCAAGAAAAAAAGTCCAACATCTGAGAAGGCATCTCTCAGACAGTGTGTATGGGTAACTCTCTGTGCTAGTTTGAAGCAGGCTAGAATGTTTTGCTGAGAAAAAGTAGATAATTAGCTGTGAAAAGGAAAACAATTGTGATGTCAATTTCCCTCACAGTCTTGCTGAGATGTGTGGGAACAAGTAGGGAAAACATTTTGTCTTCACTTTCTGGTTGGCTTTGGACTCAGCTGCAGCTCTCTAACCTCACTGCCACTAACCTTGCTTCTTAACCTCTTGGCTGAGCCTCTTTTCTTCCTTAAGACTGGGGTATGGTTGAGAGGGGCAGGGGGAAGGTGCAGGGGTGGTTGAGAGCCCCTCCTGGGGACTCAGGTTTCTGGGAGGGGAGTTGTGCTTCTGTATTACCTTTTACCTTGTATATTCCTGTCTATAACTGTATATACTGTAAATATCTGCTTGTATATTGTGATAGCTGTAAATAAATAGCTTCATTTATATTCCCAGAGCCCGACTGAGTTAGTTTGGGTACCTTCTTAATTGTGGGGGGGCAGGTAATAGCCAAACCACCACACTCTCTCACGTACAACAGCACTGCAACATTAGCTCTTAAAAAATAAAAAAGGAAAAAGGAAAAGAAAAACAACAGAAACAACAAAGCAGTCAAATCTGGAAAAGTACTAAGAAGGTCTCAAAATGAAAGAGCAATGCCTCTAGCAATGAGAAGAGGATATGAGCTGAAGAATTAAGTTACTCTGGTTCTGCAGGTTGAAACTTCTGTTCCAGAGCAGGAAATGCATATGCCTTAACCATCAGCATTCTATGGTACCCCAAGTGATGTTGGCTGCCAGTGACCTGAGGCTGATATACACTGCCAACGTATGGGGGAGCAGAATCCTGCTCACATTATTTCCTAGTCAAGTCCTTTAGCTTTCCTATCATAAAAAGAGAGTCCTGGAGCTGTAGCACCAGCCCTGTAACGAATGTCTGCACTAAGGGATCATTTCACAGATACTATTTTTCAGAACTGTCTGCAGATAAAACATGTGAGCTCAAAATCAATTCTTACAGGGTATCCACCATGTGGATTCATGGCTGGTCATTCACATTTGCCACTAACTTCTGGAGGGATGCTATTTAACAAGCTCGCTGATGGCACAGCAAATTTGCACGTCAGTATTTCAGCTTTGTCACTGACAGCATGTAGTATCTTCTTATGCAACAGGAACATCTTTAATTTACATACTCCATATCATCAAGCTGTTCAGGTGTGACTATGTTATAAAACCTACATGATTTGAGTACAGCTTTGTGTAAACATTATCTATTTGTTTATTTGCTTCATTAGCCTATGCCAGTACAAAATAAAAGCAGGCAGAAAAGGCTCATCGATCTCTTTACCTTAAACATCAGTCAGAGGACCATCATCTAGCTCCTGCAAAGACAATTTAGGATTTAAGTTTTTATGTCTAAACGTATCTGCTTCTTGAAGTGTTTTCCAGACCAGATTATGCTAAATTATGCTAGATTAGGAACTGGCTGGGTTAGGAACTGGCTGGAGGGCCAGACCCAGAGAGTGGTGGTGAATGGTGCCACATCCAGCTGGCGGCCAGTCACTAGTGGTGTCCCTCAGGGATCAGTGCTGGGCCCCATCCTCTTTAACATCTTCATAGATGATCTGGATGAGGGCATCGAGTCAGTCATCAGCAAGTTTGCAGACGACACCAAGCTGGGGGCAGATGTGACTGAGTTGGAAGGCAGAAGAGCTCTGCAGCGGGACCTTGACCGCCTGGACAGATGGGCAGAGTCCAATGGGATGGGGTTCAATAGCTCAAAGTGCAGGGTGCTGCACTTTGGCCACAACAACCCCATGCAGAGATACAGGCTGGGGTCGGAGTGGCTGGAGAGCAGCCAAACAGAGAGGGATCTGGGGGTGCTGATTGATACCCACCTGAACACGAGCCAGCAGTGTGCCCAGGTGGCCAAGAGAGCCAGTGGCATCCTGGCCTGCATCAGGAATGGTGTGGTCAGCAGGAGCAGGGAGGTCATTCTGCCCCTGTACTCTGCACTGGTTAGACCACACCTTGAGTACTGTGTTCATTTCTGGGCCCCCCAGTTTAGGAAGGACATTGAGATGCTTGAGCATGTCCAGAGAAGGGCAACGAGGCTGGTGAGAGGCCTTGAGCACAAGCCCTACGAGGAGAGGCTGAGGGAGCTGGGGTTGTTTAGCCTGGAGAAGAGGAGGCTCAGGGGTGACCTTATTGCTGTCTACAACTACCTGAGGGGTGGTTGTGGCCAGGAGGAGGTTGCTCTCTTCTCTCAGGTGGCCAGCACCAGAACGAGAGGACACAGCCTCAGGCTGTGCCAGGGGAGATTTAGGCTTGAGGTGAGGAGAAAGTTCTTCACTGAGAGAGTCATTGGACACTGGAATGGGCTGCCTGGGGAGGTGGTGGAGTCGCCGTCCCTGGAGCTGTTCAAGGCAGGATTGGACGTGGCACTTGGTGCCATGGTCTAGCCTTGAGCTCTGTGGTAAAGGGTTGGACTTGATGATCTGTGAGGTCTCTTCCAATCCTGATAATACTGTGATACTGTGATTATGCTAAAATATGCTTGGACATATGGAATGGCATCATCTGAGATGATGAAGGTCTGCAAGTTTTGTATACAACTAAGGTGCTTTGAGAAGCATAATAATTAGTGTTGCTATTTCTTTCCCAAGAAAGCCAAGGTGTATGGTTTCCTGCACGTTGCACCCAAATTACAATCAAAGCTTCAAACCACACACAGTCAATACAACACTAGAGCAAATGCATTGATACATATGTAAAATTATTTCATCATCATATCAGAGTGATCAGCTCACATAGTCAATTCCAAAATAAGATTCCTGTGCAACTAGTCAGTTTTGTTGCAATCTTGTGTATCATCTAAAGATGTCTCCACCTGTGGTGCCAGCCAGCTGCAATAGGCTGTTACACAACTCATCGCTTGTCCCACTTAGGTCCTAAACTGGTTCTACCCAGATTACATTTCTCTTGCAACAAGTACATCACTACTTGTGATTTATGCTTAAGGCTCGTATGCCTGTACCTTCAAGACTGTGCTGTCATTGTGTTCTTGTGATTTTGGTGGCCTTTGCTATACTTCCCTGCTTTTCTCCAGCACAACTCAAAGCATGGCTTCCTGGTAAAATAACTAAGCTTTCACAAGCACAGTCTAGTCAGGCATACATCCTTGTGCCAGGGTTGCTGGCTATTTTGGTGTACAGAAATAAAGGACCTTTACGATGTGCATAGAGACAGAAAGTGATATCACAGTATCACAGTATCACCAAGGTTGGAAGAGACCTCATAGATCATCAAGTCCAACCCTTCACCACAGAGCTCAAGGCTAGACCATGGTACCAAGTGCCACGTCCAGTCCTGCCTTGAACAGCTCCAGGGATGGCGACTCCACCACCTCCCCTGGCAGCCCATTCCAGTGTCCAATGACTCTCTCAGGGAAGAACTTTCTCCTCACCTCGAGCCTAAATTTCCCCTGGCCTAGCTTGAGGCTGTGTCCTCTCGTTCTGGTGCTGGCCACCTGAGAGAAGAGAGCAACCTCCTCCTGGCACAACCACCCCTCAGGTAATTGTAGACAGCAATAAGGTCACCCCTGAGCCTTCTCTTCTCCAGGCTAAACAATCCCAGCTCCCTGTCCTCGTAGGGCTGTGCTCAAGGCCTCTCACCAGCCACATTGCCCTTTATTTTATTTTATCTATATAAATGGATAGAATGACCTGTTATTAATATTTGTTGGTAATAGCAGTATTACTGCTGCTATCAAGACTGCTTTACAGCATACACAAACTTTTAACCAGACATATGGATTGATACTGTAGTCGAAGGGTGAATAATTGAACCAGCTTAACTTTAAATCCTCTCAGAAACCACACATTTTATGGACTCAAACAACTGCAGTTTGCTTTAGAATGACAAGCTTTTTTGGACCAGCTAAAGAATCTAAAGAAAATGTTTCACATTCTATTTCTCTCTCTTCTCTTATACATGCCTTACATACATCTCTGTGTCTTGTGTTTTTTTAATGCCTGTACAGAGCTTAACAACAAGATGCCAGATCCAGAGCTATTTACATGGTTTGACTCCCACTGCCTGCCTAAATGTCAATTATAATGAAACAGAAGTAGAAACATGATAGGGAGTTATTTTTCCAAGTGAGCCTTCTAGATTATTGTGTCTTGTTTTTCACAAGTTTTTGTCATATTTCATCACAGTGTGCAGTAATCAGTCTTATCCATCTTTTGGTATTTCCATCAGCAATCTGTTCAGTTTCTTAATCACCTTTTAAACAATTGTTTAAATTCTAAATGTGTCTTTTGTATTCAGGAGAAAAAAATATTTAGCATGAAACAAATGTACACGTAAATCTGCACAGCCCTACAAAATATGTCCCTCCTTTAGCTTGCTGTGTTATCCTTCCATGCCAGTCCCAAACAGCTTCCCTACAACTAATGTTGTAATGACCTGGTTTACACACAGGCACACACAGAGTACTGCAACTAACTATATTTAAACTTAGGGGTGGCTCAGCTCTGAAAAATTTGACCTAATAGGATTCTGCACAGAATAGGCTTTAAGTACCTATTAACCTGTAGCAATTTACTGCAGCATTTGTAAAGAGATGAATAATATGCACAGTCATGCATGTTACTAATATAGACTGAATTATTCATTGCAAATCTGAGCAATGTTTTTGTCAAATACTTACCATGTTTTCCTTATTCAGTAACTCAGTGTATGTTTGAATAATACTCTGCAAATAATTTCATGCAAATATTGCACTGAAATATTGGTGATTTCATCCATTGAATAATTATTTCCAAATCAAATTCCCTTAGATAAACTACTGTTGTTTATTCACTAAGCTTGGGTCTGTCTGGGCTAATAAACAGACATGGTGTTAGCCCCAAAGAACTTGAAATCTTCACTTCAGACATGCAAGCTCTTGCAGACAAGTGGATTACTACACTATCACAGTATTTTTGGGATTGAGATGGAGATGAAAGAATCAAAGCAGAGGAAGAAAAATGAGTCAAAAGAGATCTAAAATCACTAGTTATGCAATGGTTGATATGTTCTTATTCCATTGACTATCATTCTGTATGTTGGTTTTGATCTTTCTCTGCCCTTTTCATCTCTTAATGCCCGAATACCTACAGGCTCTCATTTTTTCTTGTCTGCTTAAGATTGATTAATTTATATTTGCTTGCAATTAGTCCCCAATCTCCAATCAAATGATGTGCTTGCAGGACTGTCAGAATAAATTCTACAATTAATTTTCCAGCCATGCAAATATTATCCAAATCCCAACCCCAAGGCATGCAGATGCTGCTTTTGTCTTCTTTCCTTTAATATTCAAATAACAACACACAGGCACCCTGAACGAAAATCACATTTATCACCAATTGCCAAAACAGGACAGCTCTCTCATTTTGAGGTGTAAAACCTTACAGATAGCCTGTTCTTTATAAGTTCCAGGGAAACTTCTAGATTATAGGCTAGATGTGCATAATGTGAAATAAAATGTGGCCAGACAATGATTTCCCAGCTCTTGAAGGCACAGGACAGCTTATGTCCATAGTCATCAGAGCTCCTTCCCTCTTAGGAAAGGTTGTGCCTACACTGCATGATGGCCTTTCTTGTTGTGAGACATCATTATTATTATTGCTGTCATTATGATGACAACAAGGAGATGGTTTTTCAGTTCAGTGTGTTAAATAATGTGATGGCTGTGCTGCAGCTTTCCAGAGCAAAGCTTCTACAGAACAGTCATGCTGTTGGCCTGGTACACAGAAATGTGGGGGCTCTGGGAGTGGCACTGGCCAACCAGCTGAGGTGACAGGAGTTGCATCTGCCTCTCAGAACACATCCTTGAGCTGGTATGTTGTGAGACCTCTCAGAAATAGACCCCAAGGCATGGGACAGTGACAGAGATTGGCTTTAGCTCAGTCTCTCCTAACTAAAATGTTGGTGCAGATGCAACTTTCAATGCTAAGCACGGATGTTACCCTCCTGCAGCTGATCAAGCTCCATTTGGCTAGAATGAAATGCCATTTAAAAAAGGCTTTCTAGCTGAAAATGGACCTCACTGCTTCTTCCCTGTAAGGAGGCATTAGCAAACTGTCTCCTAGCATTACAATAGATTTGCCCCTGCAAAGATGTACATAGCTTTGCACTGAAGCTGAAGCTAAAGCTAAAGAAAATAAACACATGCACACATAGCTTTAAAAATAATTCAGACTATAACCTGTTAAATTTGTTTTCCTCATCCTCAAAAATAAATAAATAAAAAACAGCTCAGAAAGCAAAGTCATAAAACAGGAGCTCTGTCTAGTCTGCCAGACATTTAAAGTCTCTCTGTCTTGGTCTCTGATCAGTTACAGTCAGACATTTATGACTTTCTCACTTTTGTACATAGAAAAATCTAATTTGTAACTACTTTTAAATAATTTTGCTGCATTGAGAATGAAAATATAATAGCAACATAGATCATGACCTGATCTGATTCCCAGACCAGGTACATCACACATTGTTTTGAGACAATAGAGTCATTTGCCTCTCACACCTACTTCATGTATTTTAGAACAATGACCATAGATATTTTTCCACGTTTTTATTTACTGCCATTCCTCTGCTGATGCCTTACTCCTGAAGGCTGCACCAGTTGCCATCATGCAACAGGATCACAGGACTTCAGGATCAGCAACACATTTGTTAAACTCTGGGCTTTATTATTTTAATTCTTATATTGATCACAAAACACCAAATGAGATCAGAATTCAGCCTAAGAGATGAGATGTCAGAGCAATTTTGTATTTTCTGACTAGCTACTGATTCTAATGGTATCTCTTACTTAGCTGCCTTCGTTAATGACTTTAGGGTGAGAGCATATCTCAGCAATTGTGAACATGTGGAACACTCTAAGTTCGGGAGCAAGTGATTGATGAGGAGAGAGCCAATTTCCTGAAGAAGTGCCTTTCACAGTTCCTGCTTTTAAAAGGACTGTAACACAGACAATTTGTCATTACAAGATATAAAAAACACTTTACTTCACAATTTGATGCATTTATAACACTCCTGCAAAGGAAGAAGAGGGATTCATAGAATTTTCCCACTTAATGAACTAGTTGGAAATCTATCCCTCTTGCTTGATAGAGGAACTAAAAGATTTTGCTTAAGAAGCAGACTATCCCTTAGTTTCTCAGGTATGTCCCAAGTTTCACTAGATGTTTATTATGTTATTTAAGTGCCTTTGAAAATATGACTCATAGACACCAAAACCCTGTGACAGAGTTTTCATAAGTGCTCATACCCTTCAAATACAACATATCTATTTTGTTATGGGCAAGTAACTTTACCTTCACTAGTCAAGAAACAATAGCAATGCCAGGGTTTCAGTAAGTTGAAACTACAGTGCTGCCACCTTTAGTAGAAGTAAAGAAGCTGTAGGAAGGAACGACTATGAGTGTTAGGTCATCTAGTCCACCTTGCCAACAAAGGATGTTTCTCTACAGCCCTGGCAAGCAAACATGGTAATCAGGCTTGCCAAAATAAAAACTGGCAAGAGCATTGCTACTTGATGTGCAAGGAAACATTTTTTTTTTCAGAATTTAAGCAGAAAGGCTGGAATGTCCTTGAATGTTCATCCTTGGGGAAAAGCTGTACTGTATTAGCCGTGTCTTGGCACTTGGCAGTTTATGCCATCTTGGATTTTTCCAGTAAGTTTAAGTACTTTAGTGGAAAAAAATCTACAGGGAAGGTTTAATGTCATTTTTTGATTTTTTTTTTCCTATTTCCTAAATATAAGATGCACTATTTACCAGCCTACATCTGCAATTTATGACAAGCTTACCATAATATAAAAAGACTGTGAGTTTAGGAAATAAAGACTCATCAAATTCAAATATTATAGTTGTAGAAGGTCTCAAGCTCCCTCACTACTCGGCAGCAAAAACATTCTGTCATCACTCTCTTGAGCTAACAACCCTTTCCTGTGCCACCATTCTACTTCTTGTTAAGGTGACTCAGAATGACATACTTGCATAAAGAAAGTGAATTCTGTATATGTATGAAACTATTCCAGGTTAATAGACCATTATGATACAAGAAAGATGAAAGAAGCTGGACAGCCACCAGAGAAAACTCCAAGGAGAATCATAGAATCAACCAGGTTGGAAGAGACCTCCAAGATCATCCAGTCCAACCTATCACCCTGCCCTATCCAGTCAACTAGACCATGGCACTTCTACCCTGGCACAACTTGAGACTGTGTCCCCTTGTTCTATTGCTGGTTACCTGGGAGAAGAGGCCACCCCCCACCTGGCTACAATGCCCTTTCAAGTAGTTGTAGACAGTAATAAGATCACCCCTGAGCCTCCTCTTCTCCAGGCTAAACAGCCCCAGCTCCCTCAGCCTCTCCTCATAGGGTTTGTGTTCCAGGCCCCTCACCAGCTTCGTTGCCCTTCTCTGGACATGTTCCAGCACCTCAACATCTCTCTTGAATTCAGGGGCCCAGAACTGGACACAGTACTCAAGGGGTGGTCTGACCAGTGCTGAGTACAGGGGCAGAATAACCTCCCTTGTCCTACTGGCCACACTGTTCCTGATGCAGGCCAGGATGCCATTGGCTCTCTTGGCCACCTGTGCACACTGCTGGCTCATCTTCAGCTACTATCTATCAGTAACCCCAGGTCCCTTTCCTCCTGGCTGCTCTCCAGCCACTCAGTCCCCAGCCTGTAGCGCTGCTTGGGGTTGTTGTGGCCAAAGTGCAGAACCCTGCACTTGGCCTTGTTAAATCTCATCCCATTGGCCTCTGCCCACCCATCCAGCCTGTCCAGGTCCCTCTGCAGGGCTCTCCTACCTTCCAACAGATCAACACCTGCTCCTAGATTGGTGTCATCTGCAAACTTACTGATGCTGGACTCAATCCCCTCGTCCAGGTCATCAGTAAAGATATCCTCATCCTTGCATAGGAATGAAATTACAGCATCAGCCATCTTGGTAACAAACATTTAACTGGGGAAAATACTTTTGCTAAAAAACTTAGCTTTGTTAATGCCAGTCATCAAACAAAACAGATCACATATGATACCTTTATGCTGATGGTGAAAAAAATCCCATTATGCGTTGATGTTAGGGAGATTGTAGTGGTGATTGTCATTCTCTCCAACTAGTGTCAGGCTATCAAATACACCACTTTAAAAATCCAAGCAGCAGACAAGGCCAGAATGTGGTAAGTGCTCCCCTGTTATGCTGGTGTGACAGCCTTTGCTGCTTTGAAAAGAAAAAGGCATCTGCTGGAAGTGTTGCTGTACTGAATATCAGCCTGCCAGTCACCTTCTGTACTAACAATTAGACCAAATTTAAGAAACAGGAAGAGAGGTATGAAATATTCACTGTTTGTTGCTTGTCAGCTAGTAGACCTTTCCATTTACATCAGTTTATTTTTCAGGACAGTCAAACTGGCTACCACTCTGGGATCAACTGAAAACAACACTGGTCCAAAACTTAATAGTGGGATAAATTCACATAATTCCACTGATTTCTGAGGAACTTTTGCAATTTATATCATCTGAATTTCTGGTCTGTGATTAAAATTCATGACTTATTTCCAACATAGACACTCAGAAGTGGAAATGTTTCAGTAATTTTTGCATTCTAATGAAAAATAAATATTACAGGTGACTCACGTCCTACTGACCCACAATAAACGTGCAAAAGATAAATGAACAAATGGATCTTACATTCTTCTGTAGTAAGTAATTCTTCTCACAGCTGCATTTGCATGAGTTGTGGCATCACATGTTGTGATTTCACTCCTAGTTTCACTTTTGCTTAGGAAATCTCAGAGTTCTGAAACATTGAATAATTAATTGGTTGTGGGAAGCTGTAAGCAGAAAGTGTTATGTTAAGATGCTGTTCTCAGAGCATCAATAAGAAACAGAACACATTAAATTTATGTCCATAGAAGAAAAAATGCATATATCCTACTGTGCTGTGCACCAAATCTACTTGTGCCTTCTGTTGCCCCTGCCTCACCTCTTAGATAACTCCAAACATTTATGGATGTTGCCAATAAAACCAGATTCTCATGGGACCTGGGTCAGCATTATTTCACCATAAGTAGCACACTCATGCTAGTTTTACTCACCTAAAGAAGAAAAGAAGGCTTTTCCACAAAAAGTGATGCTTTCCTACTCTGTTATAATTTCTTGAGTCAGTAAAGAAAATGGAGGTCAGAAAACGAATGTCATTTTTGAAATGGAAAATTCAATTTTTGAATGGAAATGTAATGCATAGCCTCCTAGCAAAAAGCTACTCTTGAAGGGTAAGTGGTCAAGGCATAACAAATCACTAAGAAGCTGGCTCAGAGTATAAAACAAAGAATAGAAATATATAGTTATTTTTCTACAACATAGAAAGTTGCAAAATATTCCTATTATAATAAGATCAATCTGATTTGCTAAATAAAAAATTCATAAATATGAATAAGTAAAGTGAGAGTAGTGAAGCTAGAATTCTGAAGGCAGAAAAAGTCATGGATCAGAAAAAAAAAAAAAAACAAAACCAAAAACCACCTCAGTAGAATCTAACAGAACTAGAAAGCAGGTCTGCTGATGAAAATCCCTTTAAAGAACATACATCACAGAACTGAAAGGAAGCATTCACCCACAGTACAAGTTTACAGAATCTTACAGGACTGCTTTTATGTGTGATCCAGTTTTTGTTACAAACATATTAGATGGCAACTAATTGTAGCTTGACATAAGTGTACTAAATGGGATACAATCTCAGATCCTGCAGCTTTCACTTGGGTGTCACTCACATCTTACTCCTAAGCTGTCTCTTTTCCTGACTATGTAAACCCAACTCTCTCTACGTCTCATCCTAGGTCTTGTGGTCTATGCCTCTGATAACCCTGGTACCTCATTCTAGACCCTTCCAATTTCTTATACTCCTTTTTTTGGATGTGTAATCTCTATTGATGGATAACCTCCAAACATATGAGCAGTTGTCATGTAACTACCCCTATCAGTCTGTCTCCTTTCCCATTCCACCTCCATTCAAAAGCAGAAAGAAAAAGAAATGTTACAAAACTTCAAGTCAATAAATGCCAACAGAATTAGAATTTCAGCCTCTGAACTTGGATGGGCTCAGGGAGAAAATGCCCAACTGGGTCAAATTTATTTTTTAATATATTACAAGCACCCTCTGGTAGCATCTCCACTACAGATGGGGCTCAAGAGGAGTTCTGGCAAAATAGACAGCATCTTTTGTGTAACTCCAGTGACAATTACACCTGACAAAACCAGCCAGACTGGCTTCTTTCATTTGATAACCTCCTGTTATTCTCTCAGTGACAGTGACAGGAGTGTATGCTCTGCAACGGACAGAAATCACTTTGTTATCATTAAAACACAGGTACCTCTGTGGTAACACCATGCAATTCCACTCCACAACATTTAAATCCAGGAAGACAAATAACATATCCAATTGCAAATACCACGAGACATAATGTCTATTTAGATTAAAAATAGTAGCATCGACACAAGAATCACCCAAAGTAGTGCTGAAAGGGCAGAGAAGTTATAAACATCTTTGACCTTTGCAGACAATACCTTCAGCAGTGATGTAACAAAGCTGTTTCACCAGTAGTTTTCCAACTTTTCAGATCATACCATATTAATTTTCTCTAATGGCTTAAGCTTCTTCCTGGCACCTCTGCACCTGTTCAACAGGAATGAAAAAAGCTTGTGTGCAGCTCTCATGAAATACTGAAAACTGAGGCATGGCATCCCAGAAGATCTGATGGGAAGTTATAATTGTGACTTATCTTCCGTCCCACATAAAGAAGGCAGAAGGAGAATAATTTCTAATTGAGGTGAAGGAGATTCTTTAGCCAAAAGGACTGTATTTTATATTGTAAAACTATTTGAGTCAGGGGTAGGATATCACCAGCCCACAGCTGCCATAACATTGATGCCTGTAATGCCTAGCTGGCTGTTGTAGATGATCACTGCAGATGTGCAGCTATTCTTCTAAATACCACCAAAAACTCAAAGCAGTCTCCCTTCTCCTTGATTAGACTCCCATTAACCAAGTCCTCCTGCTAGCTGCTGTTTTTCCTACCAGCATGGCCTTGGCACTTAAAAATCCACTAAGTATCGTGAGTGACAGATGTAACATTAGCGAACCAAAGAATCTCAGACTGCAACTCATTCCAGCCTCTTAACTCCAGGAAAAGCAGTCATGTCTGCAAAATCTATGTGCTTTGCTGAAACCCTGAAAAAACGTTCTCTTTCAGAGAGAATGCCAAGCATTATCCTCACTGGGCAGGAGTTACTCAAGCACAGATGCTTACTGACTTACTGTCAGTGCTCATGTGAGTGACTGCCCGCCAAGAGGTACACCAAGTTCACTTCTGACACATGGAAGTTTACCTGTGATGTTCTTTGCCTGACAGATCACTGCTCTTTGGTCTACACTATTATTTGTTATGATCATGATTGGAGTAAATAAAATACTGCAGATTTGTGGATTTCCTTAAATTATGTATAGGGACACTGAGCAGTCTCATTTTTAAACTAGGCAACTACCATTTCATAGCTGACAGCCTGTGACGCTGTCCATCAACTGCAGAGTGGAAGAACTTTTAGTAGCTGAATTATAAAATGCCTGGTGAGTTTATGATGGCATGATGGATGCACACACTAAATTACAGCAAATAAAACCGCTCCTGTGTGATCTGTGTTTTACACATTGTTTTTCAGGGAACCTGTCTGTGCAATGGAAAATTTATATTGCATGCTCTTTCACAAATTTGGTAGGAACTAACTTAAAGCTGTGAAGTGCTAACAAATACCACTGGAAAGATGGAAAATTGTAAAAGACATATGGGGTGACAATACTTAGAATCATAGAATAGTTTAGGTTGGAAGGGACCTCAAGGATCATCCAGTTCCAACCCCCTGCAATAGGTAGGGACACCTCCCACTACAACAGGTTGCTCAAGACCTCATCCAACCTGTCCTTGAACACCTCCAGGCAGGGAGCAGCCACAACTTCCCTGGGCAACCTGTTCCAGTGTTTCACCACCCCCACTGTAAAAAACTTCTTCCTAACATCTAGGCTAAATCCCCCCTCTTCCAGTTTAAGCCCATTATCCCTTGTCCTGTCATTACAAGACCTTGTAAATAGTCCCTCCCCAGCCTTCCTGTAGGTCCCCTTCAGTGGAAGACCACTATAAGGTCTCTTTGAAGTCTTCTCTCCAGGCTGAAGATCCCCAGCTCTTGTAGCCTGTCCTCATAGCAGAGAGGCTCCAGCCCTCTGGGCATCTTCATGGCCCTCCTCTGGACTCATTTGAACAGTTCCATGTCCTTCTTCTGTTGGGGGCTCCAGAACTATACACAGTACTCCAGGTGGGGTCTGATGAGAGCAGAATAAAGAGGGAGAATCCCCTCTCTTGCCCTGCTGTCTGTGCTTCTCTTGATGCACCCCAGGACATGGTTGCTGTCTGGGCTGTATGTGCACACTGCCAGCTCATGTTGCGCTTTTTCATCAACCCAGACCCCCAGGTCCTTTTCTTCAGGGCTACTCTCCAGCCATTTGCCACTCAGCCTGTATCTATGCTTGGGATTGTGCTGACCCAGGTGCAGTACCTTACACTTGGCCTTGTTGAATTTCATGAGGTTGGCCTGGGTCCACCTCTCCAGCCTGTCCAGGTCCCTCTGGATGGCATCCCTGCCCTCTAGCAAGTCAACTGTGCCACACAGCTTGGTGTCATCTGCAGACTTGCTGAGGGTGCACTCAATTCCTCTGTCCATATCACTGACAAAGATGTTAAACAGCACTGGTCCCAGTACTGACCCCTGAGGGTCACTTGCCACTGGTCTCCAGGGCACATTGTGCCATTGATCACCACTCTCTGTGTGTGATCATCCAGTCTATTCAGGATGTCATGGGACAGAGTCAAACACCTTACTCAGGTCAATGATGTCAGTTGCCCTTCCTTTATCCACTGTTGCTGTGACTTCATCATAAAAAGCCACTAAATTTGTCAGGCATGATTTGACCTTGCTGAAGCTATTGGTGGTTACCACCAATCACCTCTGCTTTGTTTTCCATTTGACTTAGCAGAACCTTCAGGAGGATCTGCTCCATAATCTCGACAGGCACAGAGGTGAGATTGATTGGTCTGTAGTTCCCAGGATCATCCTTTTTTCCCTTCTTGAAGATGGGTGTTATGTTTGCCCTTTTCCAGTCAGCAGGAACTTCATCAGTCTGCTAGGACCTTTCAAATATGATGGGAAGTGGTTTAGCTTCTTCATCTGCCAGTTCCCTCAGGACCTGCGGGTGGATCTCATCAGGCCTCATGGACTTGTGCACATTCAGATCCTTAGGTACTCACAAACATGATCTTCAATTATCGTGGGCAGATCTTCCCTTTCCCAGTCCTTACTTTTGCCCTCTGGGACTTGAACATTGTGGTTGGAGCTCTTGTCATTGAAGTCTGAGGCAAAGAAGTCATAGAGCACCTCAGCCTTATCCACATCCTTTATCCACCAGCTCTCCATTTCCCTTCTGGAATGGTCTCATATTCTCCCTTGTCTTCCTTTTCTCACTAACATACCTGAAGAAGTTCTTCTTGTTCCCCTTAATGTCTCTAAGCCAGATTTAATTCTAGCTGTGCTTCAGCTTTCCTAACCTGAGCTCTGGTTGCATGAATGATTTCTTTGTATTCATCCCAGGTTCCCTGCCCTTGCTTCCACTCTCTGTAGGCTTTCTTCTTGCATCTAAGTGCATCCAGGAGCTCTCTAATCATCCATGAAGGCCTCCTGGCATTCTTACTTGCATTCCTCTTTTTTGGGATGCATTGCTTCTGGGCCTGGAGCAGGTGATCCTTGAACACTGACCAGCTTTCCTGGGCCCTCCTTCCTTCCAGAGTTTTTTTCCCATAGTATCCTGCCAAGGAGGTCCCTGAAGAGGTTGAAATCTGCTCTTCTGAAGTCCAAAGCAGCAAGTTTGTTATGCACCCTCCATGATGCCTTGAGGATCTTAAACTCTACCATTTCACGGTCACTGCAGTCAAGTCTACCCTTCAGCTTCACTTCACTCAGCAGCCCCTCCTTGTTGGTGAGGACTAGGTCCAGCATATCACCTTTTCTTGTGGGTTCCTCTGTGACTTGGAGGAGGAAGTTATCATCCATGCATTCCAGGAACCTCTTAGATTGCTGATGCTATTGTGTGTTGTCCTTCCAATAGATGTCAGGGTGGTTGAAGTTCCCCATGAGAATCACAGCCTGTGATCATGAAGCTTCTCCTACTTGTTTGTAAAGGGCCTCATCTGCTTCACTTTTCTGATCAGGAGGTCTGTAGCAGACTCCTGATGTCACCTTCCCCTGCCTTCCCTTTAACCTTTACCCATAAGCTCTCTGGTTTTGCACTGCACATCCCCAGGTGGACCTCCATGGACTCTAGTTTATCACTGATGTAGGCAACACCCCCTTCCCTTCTCCCCTGCCTGTCCCTTCTGTGAGTCTATAACCATCTATCCCCAAGCTCTAATCATGAGATCTATCCTACCATGTGTTGCGGAGGGGGATTTCTCTTATTCCTCCCCTATTAGGGGAAGGTGAGAAATTAATTTGAGGTGGTATTAATTTTTTATTAAAAAAAATTATTAAAATTAATATTTACAAACTTGTGCCACCCCCAACCACTGTGTAATAAGTTCTAGTGCAAGTTTATGAAAACAGTTAGGATATGATTTATATATATATACAGGGATTTGATTATTAACTATCAAATTATCAACTATAGACAGAGAGATTTCCCTCAGGCTTAATGCCTCTTAACAACTATGCTGTCTGCCCAGCAGGGGCTGAAACTGTCTGCTCTAAGGCAGAGGTAACTTATATTACAGAGGAATTAAAGCTTACTTAGATGTGTTGCCCTTAATTATTAATCACCCTCCCGGGGTTGTATCACAGCATGTGCCCAGTGTTCGGATCTCTGTGAGGCTGGAATCTTCCTGGCTTGTGAGGGAATGCTAAGTGTTCCCAGTCTCTGGGGTAAACAGGTTTTCTCTAACCTTTTCTCCTGGTGTGAGGTGGTCTCCGCCTCAATGCCGCTGGTCTTCTGGATGCTGCATGTCCAGGGATGATCAGCTGGCAGGATTCCAGGTGCAGGAGAAGGATTTGTCCGTGCAGCTTCTGGCACTGTCCTTTCACAGCTAGCAGGCTGTGTTTGTGGATTTGCAGACAATTCAGAGGTCTGCTGTCCTGATTCTCCAGGCTATAGCAGCGGACATGCAGTGTGTGCCAGGCTGCTGGGAGACTGAGCTCCGTGGATAAATGCCAGATAACAGGCTGGTATGCACGGTTGGCTCTTGGCTTAGGGGGCTATCGGCTCCCCATAGATGTTATCAGGTGCAGGCCAGAATGTGCTCTGCTTCTAAAGGTACGCAGACAGGTTAACTGCATGCTGATATCAAAGTAAGAGGTCTGGGCCTCGGAAAGTATGCAAGCAAGGGCCAGACTCTATGTCTAGGCCTTGCAAGCAGGTCAGGGCAGCAGGACGCTGCTGTGTGGATCAGAGAGCTGAGCTTGAACAGCTAAGTCTGAATACAATGAACACTCTGAACATGTGGTGCACCTTTGCACCCCTCTTTATAGACTGTGGGCCGAGATTCATGGCCCTTTTGGCCATCTAAAGTGACCAATCAGGTTGGCAGTAAGCCAAACTTTACCTTAATAGGCAGGAGCAGTTTGCCTGGACCCTCCCAAATATGGGGATCACCTGGGTGGACCGCAGGGATACACGGACTGGGTGTGTGTGTTACACAACCTGTTTACTACCATGGGTCCTGGCAGAAAAACATGTCCAGGCATGTAGATGCATAGGGAGACCTCTGTTTTAGGGCTGCAGCCCCTCCACTACACCATGTCTCAGTGATGACAGTGCCATCATAACCCTGTAGACTTGCACATATTTGCAGTTCTTCCTGTTTGTTCCCCATGCTCCCTGTGTTAGTGTAGTGGCATTTCCGCAGTGCCTTTATCGGAGCTGACTTGGTGACTGATTTTCCCTTATCCTGATCTTTGGGAACTCTTTTCTCAGTCTGTACTCCAAACCTAGGGTCAGATCCCATGTGTCCATTCTCAGGCACCTCTGTAGCTATCAACCTATCTCTACCCCTCATGTCATCTCTACTAGGTGATGTCTTCCTGTTGGCAGTTACTACCTGAAAGGGATCTGGCTCATCTCTGCAAGATTCCTCTGTGCCAGAATCTACAGAAAGGTTTTTTTTGTATCATAATTAAGAACTGTAGCAGTCTTTTTGACCTCTTTAACCTATTTTGATAGCAATAAATTGATTTGGGTTTTGTTTGTTTTTTTCTAGGAAGCCAACATTGTAAGAAAACCAAAGGCAAAATAAGACCTAAGAAGCAGGCAGAGGGGACACTGCTCCACACTGCTGAATATGATCTGTCCAAGGAAAGTTCAATTAGTGCTTGTTGGTTAGGTTATTCACCTCAGGGAATTACTTGGTTTCAGTCTCTTGCTTCCCAAGGAGTTAAACACTTTCCACATTAGCTATACTAAGAATATGATGTAAATCTTCCTTGGATTGTATGACACAAGCAGCCCAGGCTCCCTCCTCCTTGACCTACCTTTTTTCAGTTTTCCCTTCTAGACCCACGATTTCTCTATTTCCTACTTCATCCTGACAGAGTTTAACAAGTGCTGGGACCCCCTCATCAGTCCTTGCCTGCAACATCCCCCTTCCAGTAATCTCTAGAGGATAATAGTTTAAACCTACAAATCACAAGACTGAAGGACAGTTTAGCACAGGCCTACTTCCTCAACATGCACACCAGCATTTTACACAATGCAGTGAACTCAATGTCACCTTCTCCATCCACTTGTTAAAAGGACATCCCAGCTGCACTTTGTGCTGGGTTTGATCCTTGCAGTGTAGCTTCTGGCAGCTCAAAGCAGATGAACAGACTGATCCCCTCCACAGATCTAGCAGTGGCAAATGGGTGGCTGAGCAGGGTTCATCACTGGTCAATACCAAGCAGCACGGCCAGGTCACTTCCAGACCCTTGCTGAATTCTGCCAGCCAAGGAATCAGAAGTGCTTGGGCTTGGATGATCCATGTGGTGTAATTACAAATTGCTGTCAGTCATGCCTTCTGCTGGTTTGAGGCAAGTACCTCTACTGGATTCAGCCATCAATATGGGCTCCATTTAAAATATTCAAGTCAAAACTCAGTAGAAACTCTGTAAGATTAGAACAAGAGCAACACCGTGAAACAAAAATAGTGTTGTAGGTTTAGGTTTTTCCACGGTTTCATCTGAAGCCAACATGCATCTGATACCCGTAAAGTACCAAGGAACAATTCTTTCATACCAGACATTAGATTTGAAAGTCCAAGATAAAAACATTCAGTGAAGAGGAAGGAATTTTGTCAGATCTGATCCCATGACATGCACACACAGTATTCCACAGGGTTCAAAGCTGCATCAAATCTGTAGAATACAAGAAACTTCAGAGGCAGCCACAGCATAATCTGGGAAATTCATGCTTCCAGAAAACTTACCTTTGGGATCTCCACATAACACTTTTTCAGTGTGAGCAATTGTGCATATGGATCAAAGAAAGAGTATGTGTGTGTGCCAGCCAGACTGCTAGCGTAGAGCATGGCACCATGTTTGGGTTTTGGGTTGGTTGTTTTTTCCCTCACTGCATAAGCAGAAAAACAGATCTGGTCACCACAGGACCCAAGAAGAAAAATGTACTTTTTCTTGATCCATGTATTGTGAAGTTTCAGCCAAGACTCTTTATTTAATACTCACTGCAAGAAATCCCAAATATGCAGAAAATCACAGAACCACAGAATCACTGAATGTTAGAGGCTGGGACCTCAAAAGATCATCTAGTGCAAGGGCCTGTCAGAGCAGGATCACCTAGAGCAGGTCACACAGGAAATGTGTCTAGGCAGGTTCTGAATGTCTCCAGAGAAGGAGACCTCACGGTCTCTCTGGGCAACCTGTTCCAATGCTGTCACCCTCACATAAGCTTTTCCTCATGTTCATGTGGAACCTCCAATGCTTCAGCTTGCACCCGTTGCCCCTCATTCTATCACTGGACATCACTGAGAAGAGTGATTTCAGTTATTCTTATTCTGTTCTTAGACTGAAACTTTTGCATTTTCATGGCTCTCCACATCCAGTTCACCTGCTGGAAAGTTAGGGAAAAAATGGAAATAAATGTTTTCACAGTTCAACTTGCAATTTAATTTGCAATACAAGTTATGTTCTTGCTAGGAAAGTAAGAAAAAATGTTTACCTTTTCACTGATTTCATAGGTGTAAAGCCAATACACATAAGCTGAGAGTTGACCTGGCCAGCTGCAACTATGCCATAGCCACCTTCACAAGTGAAGAAGATACAAGTGAACACTACTAAGATCTGTAAACTGTGACTGAAAAAAAAACACCTAGATTTCTAAAGCTCCATAAAATAACAAATTCAGCATTTCCTTGTATAAGGTGCTGTTATGCTTAATGAAAACTTTATCAATGAAAAGTTTGTCTTCCTTGATTTGACTTTTTCAATATTCACTATTGTATCTTTAGATTAAATGGAAAAAAACATAGAAGCAGAAAGGAAAGAAGTGTTAGCAATTTTCCAAATTGCTTAAAAGAAGATATAGAAAGAACAACCTTTGGAATCACTGGTTTTTATTTTTGTATGGCAACTTCTAACCGTCATAGGCATATAATGAATGTCTGAACATTAAGAATTAATGTGTGCTGCATAATTCTCAACTATTATTAATGAGGAACTGTAAAACACACTTCAAGTTTTATGCCTAAATTACATGAAGTTTCTAAAAACCATAAATACATCTGTCTGTGGGTATCTACAGAGAATTATATAACACGCTTTTATAACAATCACTGAGGTGCTGGAACTCACCCCATACGAGAAAAGATCTTACAAGCAAAACTATCTACACAGTAATTCTTCCTTACCTCTGTTTTCTGAAGTATTTATAGATGCCTCCAGTCTAGTTGGGAAATGAATAAAAAAAATAAAATGTGAAGTTTTTTCAAAGCCAGCATAATTCTTTACTACATGGCTTGATCTTATTTTTTTCTGTCCTCTGAGAAACAGATCCAGTGTTTCATTGTATAATCATTTATTTGTTGTTTAAGAAGGAATATAGTTATACAATAGTGAAGAGGATTACAGTTTTAACTTCCACATTTGTTTAATTTCTTCATAGTTACAGTAAAGTAATTTATTCGTTTGCACTTCTGGAAATTCCACATCTAGTTTTTACATCACAAATTATAGCTTCAGTCTCAGGCTGATTCATGTTGATACTGACAGTTGTACTTGTGGTAACTGAATTCCACAATTTCCTCTGTCTGGAAATAAGTAGTAGCATGGGGTTTTCAGACAGGCATACCTGGTAGAATCAGCATGATACTGAACTGCCATGTGGTTGTTTAGTGGAAGCTAGGGAGGAAATCACCACGTTCAGCTCTCACCTCCTTTAAATCAGGGGATACTCCACTGAAATGTCTGGTGGCTGTCCAGTAATTGCCTTCAGTCCAACAAAGCATGGAAGAGGAATTGGTGTGGATAAGGGACTGAAGCAGATGATTTTGTGTAGGGTACATATGTGTTACTTGGAGTACCTGGAATGTGGCTGCACATAAGGAAGTGTGCAGGTGTGACAGAAGTGATAGAAAAGGTGACTACTTGAGGATGTACTAAGCAGATGCTTAACGTGGTCACAAAACAACTCAAGAGCAGCTAAGTCCCTGTGCTTACTGTGAAGTCTGCAAAGCTTAGTCCAGTTAGAGATAACCTAGAAAACAGCTGCAATTGCTTGCAAAGGTCCATTCTAATTCTTGTGCAGAACAGACTGAGAGTCAGAAAATTTAAGGAATGTGGGATTATTTTCCTTGCTTTGACTTTTCTTCTGCCTTTCAAATCCTTCACTCTTGCAAACATAATTCAAAATTATTCTGTTAGGGTCAAAATGGAGTGTTCTTTCTCATCAGACAAAACACAATAGACCCTTATGCTTCTGCCCAGTGGCAGGTGATTAAAAGACTCCTATAAACTCATTAAAAGAACTGGCAATGTGAGCGACTTGAATAGACAGTTTTCAAAGCCAATGTGCAGTATCTCTGCACAGCAACCTCAAAGTGTAACACAGACATGCTTGATCTAGGTCAACATTAGTACAAGCAGCTAATGGTATGTTAGTTATTTTCTAGGTCACAATACATCACCTAGACATAGAACTGTATGAAATTCCCTACAATTTTCAGGAACAGGAAGAAAAAATTCTAATGGCTCAAAGGGAATAGCAGCATCTCAAAAGTGATGACAGAGGCAAATTAAGATCAAAGTGAACCAGGTGCCATAGACAGCAAGAAATAAGTCTTTCAAACCATAATGCCAAATGGAAAATTCACAAGTAATATTAAATTCTTTTTTCGTGGCAGAATAAGATTCTTAACCACAATGTCTCTTTTTCATTTAGTCAAGGACATTTTTCATTGCAAAAACATGTAGACTAAACCTAATAAAACAAAGGAGATGTTCAGGCTGCTGTGGTCATTGGCTAGTAAACCATAGAAGCAAGCAGGCAAGTGCAAATGAAAGTGCAAGCAGCAAGTGAGAGTCTAAAAGGTTTGCAAATCTTGAGCAAGATGAAGCAGCTTGCAAGATGAATCAGCAGGCAGAAGAGGCAATTAAGAGTGGCAGAGCGAGGAGAAATGAAAAAGAACAGAGAATGAAGAAAAAATATTCTCACTGGAAAATTATTTCAGCAAATGATAGCAAGCCACAGGTCTGCATTACACCCCTATACAGTTACTAGAGAAAAGTAGTTAGGAGAAGGGATTGGTCTCACTGTGTTGGAAGTTTTCTAAATACTGTTAGTCATCTCAATGAGATCTGCTGTTTTGCAAGACTTCTACAGCAGAAGTAGCTTGGCCACACGCAAAGAGGACACAGTTTCACCTGTTATTCATTTACATTGAAAGAAGGTGTTAACGCCTTGCCTACATTACCACAGTAATGCTCCAGCAGAGCAAAGAAGCTAGTGGCTCCAAGTAACCAGACTGGGACTGCAAAAGGGGCCCACTTCCAGACGATGGAAGGCTGGAAGGTCAGCCATTAAAAAATAAAATCCTTCTATTCTCATGATTTCAGGGATAATTCTTTGTTTCAAAACTTAGGCACAATGTGCTTAATTACTGCTATATATAGGAAAGTTGTTACACTTTTATGCACAGGTGACATTCAATTAAGTACCGTACAAGCAGGAAGGAGTTAGCAAAGACTAAGGTGGGGGAAAAATAATACATCTGGGCTTGCTGTGTTCTCTAAAAAGCATTTTTGGATGCATACTTGAGTTTTTAAGCACACTCTTTCTCTGAAGGTTGGAGACCAGGATATGTCACAGTGAACGTGTTCTGACTGAGGACAGTGAGAGATCACAGAATCATAGAATCACAGAATGTCAGGCCAGGTGCTGAGACATTTCAGTGTTCGCTTTGACCTATGAAGCTTAAGAGTTTGGCTCTTTTTTCCAGGTAGGAAAGGCAAATTGATTTCTAGCCAAATTTCAGTAATTTTCTCCACTTTACAGAATTGACAGTTTAAGCAGCTTGAATACACTCACTTCAACTAAACAAACAATACATTCCCTCAGTAAAAGGGAAGCCCAGCAAATATCCATAAGCCATTTTTCAGCACCTTCAGATTTAATTTGCCTAACGATTGTTAGAGAACAATTATGTTGTTTTTCCTGTTCTTAAGTCTATTTTTGGTAACAACCAAATTCAGCTTCCCTCTCTTCCTGGCAGTGTTTGCCTTATTCTGAGATCTTAATTATATCTTCCTACATCAGCATTCCTCTGCTTACCAGTGTATCCTGCCTTTCAGTTATGCACGCTCCCAGCTGGGATGAATGAAACCAAGGAATAGGATGCACAGATGGCAGATTGTCTACAATTTAATCATTTTTATATTAATGTAATCACACCTGCTACATGAAGCTTTTAATGAACATGAGTGGATAACAGTTGCAGAATATGGCCCACATACTTGTCTCAGCATCTGCAGCTTCCTAGGAATTGCATTTCCACATAGCGGAGATGCCTACAGTTGTTTTCATGATGCCCACAATGGCTGCAGATAGCAGTACACACTCTCTGATGGGATTCTTTTCCTTTGTTCCTTTAATAAAAGCTGCCTGTGATTCAGTCATTATGACCTGATTCATACATTTTAATTCATTCCTACCCAAGCCACACTTTGTCAGAGTTGTTTCACAACTGCTCTGGACAAGGGCAAAACAAGGCCATTAGGCTGTTTCTAGCACCACCTCTCCCAGCATCACAATCTACCTGGTAGAGCAATAGACTCCACAGCTTCACAGTCAGGTCTGACACCAACTTACCTATAAGTAAGGTTCTCAAAATTACTTCAGTGTGAAAAGGGGTAATAACAGTGCTCTACCATAACAAAAAAGTGATGTGTTCTGAAGGACCACTACACTTTAACCTTGTGGCAACAGTATGGGGAGTATTCTTCACTCTCACGCCACCTGGGTGGAGATTTCCCTCTTGAATGCCACCTCTGAAGGTCCTTCTTCCTGTGAACTACAAGAGGAACAAATACTCATAGCAGTTTGTCTTCAAGAAAACTGCCTAGCTCTCATCTTGCTTTATTTCTGCCAATTTTATGGATTTGACCATTAAACAAACTGAAGTCATTGCCATGAAAATAAACCACAATGTTAAGGACAGGGAAAGAAGCATGTGAGCCAGACTCTGCTTTCTTGGACCTCAGTAGGAATTTTGAGGAAAGCACCTAGGTGGCTCTTGTTTTTTGCAGTATTATCCACTAAAGCTTTACATAACAGCAAGCATCACATTTATGTAAAAATGAAGTTATGAGGAACATTTCCTTCTCAGTTATCTACAAGATTTGGGATAATAACATAAACAAACCATTCAATAAAATCTCTCTTTAAACCATGCATAAATTTAAACTAGAAACTAATTTTTGTAATTTGCTACTCATATTTTATCCAGATAGAAAGAGGGTTTCACTTTTGGAGACAACAGCCATTTTTGTGAGAGTTCATATATCTTTCACACCTTTGCTTTTACAGTTTCTTGCCATAGTCCTCTTATAGCCACATCTCCTAGCAATTCCTTTTGCTTAACATTTCCTCTTGCTTTTCTACACCAAAAAAAACCCCAAACCAAACCAAAAAACAACAAACCTAAACTGTACAAAGTCTGCCTCATATAAGCAGTGCAAGAGAAGCCAGTTACTACTACAAGCTTTCTGAACTCCTCAGAGTTTCAGCTTCAGAGCTATGGGATGCTTGCTTCTATTTTACTCCCAAAACTAGATCACATCTATCACCAGTACATGGAACTCTTATTTCATTTCATTTCATCTGAAGTTCCACCTACAGCATCTGCAATATTTTAAGACTTTGCATGAGTATTTTTATGGCCATATATTTGAGCTGTGCTATTTTTACTTGCTAGATAGCATGGGTGATGTTGGAAGCAACAATTAAATGGCAACACACACACACACACCAGAAACCTTTTCCAGGAGAGATGACACATTCCCAAAATTTAAGGAAGCCTTAATTAACAGTTGATATTTGAACCCACATCTCCCTTGTATTAACAGTACTTTGGTTCCAATTACACAGATGGTGACTATACAGAGATGGAAGAGTGTAAGCCCTTGGCAAGAGCAGGAAGACTAGGATATATGCCTTAATAGTAGCCAGCCCTCTCTTACTGACACTAGCATGCCACAGCAAGTTCAAAGAAGGATAAAGCAGACACAGCATTTACAGATACATAGGAGCTTCTTGGAGAATCCAGCTCTATAATTAAAGCAAAGTGCACAGCTGCAAAACCCATTAGCATCACTGGGGCTCTGCAGCTTGAGAATGTTAAATAACATCACTAGCTGCAGGCACCTTGATGAAATGCAGCAGTAAGGAGTGGTAAGATGCAAGCAGATTAATTTTTGTGTAAAATGCTATTTGTTGTAAATTTCAAAGAAAACCTCTGTTTGCTCTCTACACTGTTTATGTAGTAGCAGCTTCTTAAACCACATAAAACAAGCGAGTCAAGGTCTCTCCAAGAACATATCATGGAGTTTAGACTTGTCTGAAAGAGCTAAAAAGTTTGAGAACCGTTATCTTGGAGATCACATAAAAACTTCAAGGTGAAGCTACAGTAAAAAGTTTACTGCCCATGCACTAAACACCTTTCCAGAAGATTAGTAATCCTGGGCAAAACTCACTTCTGCCAGACAAAACCTTCTTAGGCTAATCAGGGACAGAAGAATGATTTCCTTTGGCAACTCTTCATCACAGACCTCATCAGTCACTGCACTAAATGCTAAAGTATCTTTTATACCTTGCCTTCTTTGACATAAAGGTGACATACTTCTAAATGTATGCTTACATTACACAAAAAGTAAAACAAAGAACACAGAAAACCCTCTCCTGAACATGCTTATTCCACTTGTGAGAAAACAGTCAACCCCGAAAAGTCACGTTACATACTACCACAGCTGGGAAACACTCAAATTAGACTAAATATAAGCAAAATGATTCAGCTGCTGGTAATAATCGAGCTGTACTAGTATGAACTGCAGAATAATTAGTGTGCCCTACTGAAGAATAGTGATTGCATCATAAGGATTTACACAGAGCACGAACTTGCAAAGAACAGAAAGAATGTCTTGATATTTATGTAACAGCACAACACAGACTGCCCAGTTTTCTAAACATCTTTAGGTTGTTCCATAGGAGGAACAGCAAACATATATATAAAACCCCAACTTTACATTGTAATGCTTCCCAAACTTTTATCTGCACTTTATTTACCCTTTCAATCTTCCAGACAGTGGTGGCAGGAGGGCAGAGCAACAGAACTTTCAGATCAGTGCCTGAGAAGTTCCCCTCTTCAGTGGTCTTGTGATTTGAGATGCAAACAGAACAGAGCACTTTTGAAGTAAGTCTTTAATATTTTAAGGAATTCTTTATTCACAGAATGTGCAGTAACTCCTTCCCAAGTACATGCAAAAATAAACTCCGAAATTCTAATGCAGAAGAAAAAAAGGCAGCAGCACAGCAATGTTCCAAGAGAATATATAATTCACAAGCTTAAAATTCAAGCACTCCCTTCCGATGCCTGGAACTCTCTTAAAATATTAACAATCAACTGTCTTCGGTAAGTGTATGGGGTATACTTTATTCTGAACAAATGCCTTGGGAAAAGGTTACCACTCGGGGCATATATTTTTGTGCCTTGTTTGCCCATCAGGCCTCGAAGAATCCTGTTGCGGGACAAGATTTTATCATAAAATTCAACCCCCCCTCTGGCATAGTCTTTGGAAATAGTGGCTGCCTTTCTGTCAGCCTTGCAGTCCAGATGATAGGTCATCGCGTCGTAAGAAATATAATAGAACATCAGTCCACCAGCAGCAGTTATGAGATTACAGATGCTGCGAAGTATCAAGGGGCCAGAAGATAAGCCCAGAAGTAGCTTTACACTTTTCCCACAGAGAAATGTGCCAGCTAAGCAAGTTGGAGCCACAAATGCACTCGCTAAGGGGCTGCCATTCTGCAAATACACAACTTCTCTGGCAATGGCAAACTTCTGAGCTTCAAGTGAAAATGTCAGAGCTTCCTTCAGAGCAACACCTTCCTTGCTCTCCCAGTCTACTTCCTTGCCATCGATCACTACAACATGATCGACTATTCCTTTTTTATTCTCAGCTGTGCTATCAAAGTTAGGTGGGATGCCCACCAAAGACCCTGCAGGGAGCCAGGGGATTCCAGCACTCACAGAATGAAAGCCAGAAGCTGCAAAGGCTTGAAAGGAGTCCTTGGACTTCACATTGATATCTTGAAGGACATCCTGAAAGACTCCACAGAGCCTTTGTGAAAGCTCAGCTGGCTGCCCCTCTGACCAGCACTCATGCAACAGTTTGAATGTTTGCTCAGGAAACACATGATAAGAAAGGTTAGCGCCAAACAGTCCCATGCAAGAAACAGCCAACAAAGTGATCTTGCGCTTCTTTAACCACACGGATGCTTTCCGCAGGAACTGCACTGCCATAGTAAAATCCTAACCTGTTTATAACACAAGAATCAGGAATTAAAGTGTGCAAAAATGGGTCTTTCATCTCTGCTGCATTAAAAACAAAGAGCTAAAGATACAAGCAGAAACGGCACAATAATCAGAGAAACATTCTCTTTTTGACATTCACAAAACACAAAATACCTTTACAGAGAAAGCAGTACTTATTTTATTTTTGGGTCTTGGAACACCAGATAACTGATAGAAAGAATTAACTTCTCCCTCTCCTTCATTAAATCAATTTACTTCAATAATGATAGTAACAAAGCCACTATACTTCCTCCTTTGCTCAGCAATCAACACACATTCAGTATTTACCCACACAGTTGTCTAGTCCTTGCCAGCACAATCCTGCTGTTGCAGTCTACTTTAGGCATGGACTACAGATCTTAATGACATAAACGGCCAATAGTTAGCTTACTCTATGCTAACCTCCTCTGAAGAATTTTAATCAGTAAACTCAATACTAAATTCAGTAATATGAGCATGCCTACAACTTCCAAAATAACAAATGAACAGTATGTGTATCTTTGCAACTGCAGCTTTTCTTCCAAAACAACAGTATGTGTTTATTTTCAACTTCCAGGCAGTGGTTCTAACTTACTCAGCAAAAAGCTGTTTTCAGAAAGCGGCATAATTTCAGTGGCTTCTTTTAAAAAATTGTCTCTGAAATGCTTTCTCTGACAGAGAATACATATAGTCCAGAGCAGAAACAGGAACAGAAATTGTTTCAGGGCACACAACTACTTTGTGACTTTTAAAATACGCAGATAAACTAAAAAACTTTCAAACCTGCCAACTCCTTTACTTCAAGTGTCCTGATTCCCTTGGGCAGTAGCTTTCTAAGGAGCAAGCCGCATGGTCTGCTCTGCCCAGGAAAGCTCCAAGCTCTCAAAAAGTCCCATAGGCTACAGAATTCTCCCCAACAATGATGCTGCTACGAAGATATAAATGTGAATTAGGCACTAGCAGAATACAGTGAAAATTGGATGCCTCCGTTTGTATTTGCATCTTATGATGTTTCTTGTCTCAGAGCTTTATCACATGAGCTTCAGAGAGCCTTGCTGCAGCTGTTGAAGACATCAGAACTTCCAGCTGTCCTGACAGGAAGCCAAGGTGCTTTGATACAACCACCAAGGTCTTAGTGTAAAGTACCATCAAAGGTGGGTTTCAGCTACACTGCTGGGCTTTGTACAGCAGCAGCTGAAACACAGACATATGCTCTCTTCTTCCACTCACGCTGAACAAGAACCTCCTGCAGAGGGCTGGAGTGGACCACTGGGGACTGTAACACCATACATCAGCACTGCATGACATGCCAGGATACACCAGTCACAGTTAATAGCAAATGACTATTAACCACAGGGAAACAAAAAGAGATTAAATTGAAAGTGGTGTTTTAATGGTATGTTATTACTTCTCCTTCCTATGAAGCTCCTTGAGAGTGTAAAATTAACCAAGAGAAGAATAATCTCGTTTAACATTCATACTGCACTGAACACATACTGAATACTTAATACAAAGATTGATACATCTAAGTACACAGTACAGTATAGGTATGCAATTATTTAATATGTATTTTTTTAGTGTAATAGATGCTGAAGACAGGAGGTGGTGATTTGTTTGACAAAATTATTTAAGAAAAACACACTAAAGAGACAAGAGCTCCAGATACTAGGCCCAGTCAGTAACTTAGGATGCCAGGACAGGGAGGCAACTGCCAGCCTAGGGTGAAACACAGGAAAACAGCAGAAAGTGCTGTGCTTATCTATACGTTTCTTCTAAGCAGGCACACAAGCAAGATACACCTCAACTTTTTTCCTGCTGCAATCATGAAAACCAAACCAAACCAAACCCAAAAAAAACCCAAACCACCTGCTGAGTATCTTTCACGTTTTTAAAATTAAATTATGCTTTGTGCAGGCATGGTTTCAAATCTCTGTGGACAGATCCCTCCCAGCCCAGGCTATGCTCTCGACTGGATTACACCCAGCAGTCCTGGTACACACCTAATGCAACAACGAACATGAAATGCCACAGTGGGCTCATTTTGTCAATACCCAATACCCAATAAATGGAAAATCGTCCTTGACACCTTTTAGCATTCATGCCTTCAAATCTTCCCTAAGGGTCACCACAAATTCAGCTCCTACTACGGAAAATCCTACTACAGCCTGAACTGCATATGGAATCTTTATTTTTGTTCATAAACTTTATGCAATCAATATAAGAGGAAGGAAACCAGAAGCTACGAATCAATTTACACAGGCCACATCCTGCAAACTTAATCACCTAGTTAGCTCCCAGAAAGCCAGGTGGGTTTGTGGTGGCATTTATAGAGTGTGTTCCCCCAGATGCTGAAATACTACTTCTCTGTATGGTGTTAAGGGCACTCATTCTCACCTAAGCCTGAGGATGTTAACAGTTCAAGTTCAAAGCAGTGGTACCTTGACAGGTGTTGTCCAAACAATTAGAATCATAGAAGAATCACTTCATTTGGAAAACAACTTTAAGTTCATCAAGTCCAACTGCCAACCCAAACCCACCATGCCCACTGAACCACGTCCCCAGGTGCCATGCCTACATGTACGGTGTGCATCTCCACCTCCTGCGCTGACTGTCCCAGTGCCTGACCACTCTTTCCTTAAAAACATTTTTGCTAATAATCCACTGTAAACCTCCCCTGAGTCACTACCTCACTACACCTTTCAAGTGGCTGTAGAGACAAACAAATTGTTGGGGTTTTTTTTTTTGCTTGTTTGTTTTTTACATGTAGCTGAGGGGAAAGCCCAAATTAAAACATAAACAGAGAACGAGGCAAGGTCTGGACATGCCTCCAAGGCTCAGGATTTCCAGGCTCATTGGTCAAAAAATACATATTTAAAAGAGGGAGGGCAGCTGGACGCGGCTTAACGTGCGCGGCGGCCCAGGGCCCGGAAGCAGGCCGCGGGGGCAGCGCTGCCGCTCGCCGCCTTTCTGGCCCGCCACGCCGGAGCGCTGCGGGCCGGTTCCCGTGGGCTCCCTGCTTCGCTCCCCCCACCCCCCTACCTACCGAAGCTCCCCGCGTCGTGGCCCAGGCGGAGCTTCCGCGGGCCGCCCGCTCCCCGCTGCCGTACAGCGAGCGGAAGGGGCAGGGGAAGAGGCGGGCGGCGCTACGCGGTGGGAGGGTTTCGTTCAGCGGGGCCGCGGGGTCGTGCCGGTGCTGGGGTTTGAAGCGCTGTGACCTCGAGTCACGGTGGCCGAAGTCTGCCCATTGGGGGCTTCCGACTGGCTGCACTGCCCTGCAGGCAGCCCAGAAGCGAGGAGCAAGGGCGCTGCGCCGTGATAGACACCCTGAGAGGCCGCGGTTGCCCGGGGAAGGCAAAGTCTATCTCCCGGAGACACTTTGTATTTCCCACTCCAGAGTTTTCCCTGCAAAATACCTTGCCTGTGTGTTATTAATGGAGCCCTCCCACTGCAATGCAGAAACAGGTACTGGGAAGGCTACTGAACGTGCACACTTCTTTAGTAACATGGCATCTGTCATGCAGAAATTGTTTGCCGTCCCAAATAGAAAAATTAGAGCAATTATTTGCTCAAAGCAGAATCATAGAATCATAGAATCAACCAGGTTGGAAGAGACCTCCAAGATCATCCAGTCCAACCTAGCACCCAGCCCTATCCAATCAACTAGACCATGGCACTAAGTGCCTCATCCAGGCTTTTCTCGAAGACCCCCAGGGACGGTGCCTCCACCACCTCCCTGGGCAGCCCATTCCAAGGGCAAATCACTCTCTCTGTGAAGAACTTCTTCCTAATATCCAGCCTATACCTACCCTGGCACAACTTGAGACTGATGGCCATTGTAATGTCTCAGTACCACATGGAGTACCTACAGCCTTGGTGCTCTGAGAAAACCCTAGAGAGGTCTGCCCTTGGTTGAAGAAGGTGATGGGTGATAGAGAAGCACCATCCAGTAAGTGCTGGCATCTGAGGGCATGGCTCCATTAGATCCAGCCTTGACTCAGGGCTGTGCCATCCTTGCAAAACAAGGATGTAATAGGTAATTGTAATTGTTTAATAAAGAAACATTTTAATAGAGTATTAAGTATGCCTAGCCGCAAACAGCTGTTGCAAATCAGGAAATATGCCTAACTGCAGAGGTCATGCTATATATGGTAACGTGCAAAGAATAAGCTAGCTAATTGCTAAAAATTTCAAGGACTAAGCTTTAGGTACATCCTTAATTTTGAGATAAGAGAGAACATGCCACATATGGGACTCGGGACATTAATCAGTCATATTTCAAGGACTAAGCTTTAGGTACATCCTTAATTTTGAGAAAACATGCCACATATGGGATTCGGGAGGTTAACCAGCCAAGGGAAACCCATATTTGGAGACGGGTTAACCAGAGGACACCTGAGGAGGACTGCTTACTTCATCCTCAACGACCACCAGAAGGGAAGGAAGACCCTAACCCAAAAGAAGGAACATGCGCAGAAAGGATGGGTTTATGTAATTTGCAGGGCGGAACAACGCAGACAACATAGTATAAATATAGGCTAATTAAGAGACTTGACACGACACTTGGCGGAGCGGTGGCTCCCCTGTCGTCCAGCGCTGCAACTTTGCTCGTATTCTACTTGCCTAATTGAATAAATTTGTAATCTGGACACTTTGATTTTGAGTCATTCTCAATTTGTAACAAGGACAGAGAATAACTCTTGGCCAGTTCAGGGTTTTATTTGTGTAGAAGATTGGTTTTGCCATAGCTGTAGGAGTAGTATGCTTTTGTGCGTGATGGCTGTTTTCAAAAGCCCTTTCAACACCAGGTGCTTGTAATACAACCATTTTTCACAGTCCAAGTAGAAATAATGCTTTGTAATGGGTTGAGAAATAGCAGAATAGAACTAAAAGCAAGCCATGGTAATTTCTTACTTAGCTTATTTTTGACAGATTTTTCTTTCTTTCATGGAATCACAGAATTCTTTCAGTTGGATAAGACCTCTAGGATTGTTGAGTCCAGCCATCGACCTAACACCACCATGACTACTAAACCACGTTCCAGAATACTGTGTTGTGCTAGTTTGAAGCAAGCTGGAATGTTTTGGTAAAAGAACTAGATAACAGGCAGTGAAATGAAAACAATTGATGTCAACTTCTCTCACAGTCTCGCTGAGAGCTCTGGGAAGAAGAAGTAAACTTTCTCCATTTTGTCTCTTCTTCTGCCTTTGCCTTCAGACCTGGTCACATCTCATTAACCTTGCTCCTACTAACCTTGCTCCCTAACCTCTTGGCTGCACCTCTCTTCTTCCTGAGAACTGGGGTAAGGTTGAGAGGGCCGGGGGAAGGTGTTGGGGTGGTTTGAAAGCCCCTCCTGGGGACTTTGGTTTCTGGGAGAGGAGTTGTGCTTTTGTATTGTTTATCCTTTGTATATTTCTGTATATGATTGTATATAACTGTATATATTGTAAATAGCTGCTTGTAAATTCTGCTAGCTGTAAATAAATTGCTTCATCTATATTCCCAGGGGCCGTCTGAGTTAGCTGGGGCAAATCCAAAGTGTGGGGGGGCGGGTAAGAGCCCAAACCATCACATGTGTATACATGTTTTTTAGCATCTCCAGAGGTGGTGACTCCACCGCAGTGCTGGGCAACCTATTCCAGTGCCTGACCACTCACTAAATAAATGTTTCTTAATATCCAAGCTCAATCTTCCCTGGCTGTGCTAGTTTGAAGCAAGCTGGGATGTTTTGGTAAAAGAACTTGATAACAGGCAGTGAAATGAAAAACAATTGATGTCAACTTCTCTCACAGTCTCGCTGAGAGCTCTGGGAAGAAGAAGAAAACTTTCTCCATTTTGTCTTTCACTTCTGCCTTTGCCTTAGACCGAGACACATCTTTCTAACATCACTGCTTTCTAACCCTGCTCCCTAACCTCTTGGCTGCACCTCTCTTCTTCCTGAGAACTGGGGTAAGGTTGAGAGGGCCGGGGGAGGTGTTGGAGTGGTTTGAGAGCCCCTCCTGGGGACTCAGGTTTCTGGGAGGGGAGTTGTGCTTCTGTATTGTTTATCCTTTGTATATTTCTGTATATGATTGTATATAACTGTATATATTGTAAATAGCTGCTTGTAAATTCTGCTAGCTGTAAATAAATTGCTTCATCTATATTCCCAGGGTCCGTCTGAGTTAGCTGGGGCAAATACAAAGTGTGGGGAGGCGGGTAAGAGCCCAAACCATCACACTGGCGTAACTCCTGACTGAAGCATCTCTTACCAGTGAAGATACAGTTCCTAAGTCTTTCAGTCTGAGATGTACTTTCACACAGAAGACTGTAAATTGAATATTTATGGGTTTTTACTCAAATTTGAGTCTTAAGTGAAGATATTTTACACATGCTAATACTAAACAGGCCTGGCTAGGCATTGTCAGCATCTAGCATGGCAGTGACAACCTTTTTTCTGTCTTTGAATAATCAAGTTGCTAATTGCTAAGAAAACACACTCCTTCACAAAAGGGCACAGTTCTACCCTGAGGTTATGGTCTTATGCATATCACAAAGGAGATGAATGGTTTGCTGTCATCCAAAGAGAAACATCAGAGAAAAAAATCCTACCTTCCCCCCTCTGTCTCTTTCTGAACCATTTTTTTGGCCAGATTGTCATCCATCAAACCCTCTTGTGCACTGCTTTTAACTTACTCTCAGCAGAAAGTAATGGGGAAAAAGAGGATAATTTTCTAGCAGGTTTGTGAGCTGAATGGAATCAATGAAAAGTGTCAGGGCTGCAGCACAGGTAGGAGACAGAAAAGAAAAAAGAGAGGAGAAATTTACCTTCCCCTTTAAATCAATAGAGAGCTGCTACAGCTATGGGTCTGCACCCTCTGCATGTGCCTTCATTGTCTGCCAAAATGTATTATGTGCAAGTTGCATTGATATTCATACTTTAGGCCGATGTATGGGGGAAAAATGCATGCAGGTGATGATGAACAATTGGAGACCAGACTTGCAGTGTGACGATGGCTTTTCAAAGTCTGTGAGTCACCAAGACTTACTTATCTTCCTGGTAAATATGAAAGGATGGTTGGATAGGTTTGTACAGCCTGACTTTCTGAAAGATGCTTCTGCCTTCTCTGCTGGCTGATGGTGTCTAGAAACCAAATGGTTTATTCTGCAGAAACTCAAGAGGCTGCTGCAGCATTGCATTTGCAGTAAGGTTTCTATTAAGAGCTTTATAATAAATATGATTGCGAAACGTGGAGAGTCCAACTTTTCTAATCACCATGATGGCATGATTCTGGTGTCAAGTAGCAGCTGTTTCAAGAAGAAATGGGAAAGAAGGCTGAAGTGCAGCCTTTACTTAATAAGCACATCGTTATAGTCAGGGAGCAAGGGGTATAGACAACTTTTAAATTAGCCTGCTAGGTGGTGCTGTAGGACATGCTCTAAGTTAGCCACAACTCTGTCAAGAGTTTTGTCTTCATGTTTTACCGGAAGACACATAGGTGCCCACCATCACCTGCCTCTCAAACTTAAAATTTTATATATAAAACCTGGTTGCTACATTAGCAAAAAGGGTGATTTTAAAGCACAGAAATTAAACTCAGTGACTTACTGATTTCTGTAATGTCACAATCTATTTTGCTTATGTCATCTCAAAAGTAAATGTGATGAGTGTCCACTGGTCTTAGATATACTCATTTCTTCCCCTAATATCTTCTTCCTCTGTGGATTCAATTTATCTGCTTTTCTGTGCAAGTGCTGGTCTTTAATGGATGGTAGCATGAAGAGACTTAAAGTTCTGGCTCAGGATTATGCAAAATTGTGGCCCCCAAACTCATCTTCATGTAGTTCAGTGCCTGCATGTGTCAGATGGTGTTGTTGAGGGCCTGTAGACCCGAAAAGAGGCTTGTTTATGCCTTACTCTGCCTGGACATGTTTTTCTGCCAGGACCCCTGGTTGTAAACAGGTTGTGTAAGCCCCCTCACATCCAGCTTGTGTCTTCCTGGGGTAAGCTCATGTGATCCTCATATTTGCAAAAGTCCAGGCAAGTGCTTTTGCTTATTATGGTAAGGTTTGGCTGACTGCCAACCTGATTGGTCATTCTAGTGGCCAAAGGAGCCACTAATCTCAGCCCACATTCAATAAATAGGGGTGCACAGGTAAAGAACGTGCTCAGACCCCCATGCTCGGATTCCCTTGCATAGCTCCAATGCTCAGACCCTCATGCTCTGACCCACTTGCAGCTATCAGCCTGCATACCTTAGTTGCAGAAGCTCATGTAAGCCTGCCTATATATATATATATATATATATATATATATATATATATATGTGGAGCCTGTAGTCTAAGCCAGCTGTGCACACTTGCACACCACTGTGTTATCAGGACCAGATCCTGCGTTGCCTGCCTTTACCTGCGGAGCTCTATGAATGAGAAATGTTGTCTGCAACACATGGAGTGTTCTACCATAAGCACTGACTGAGAGTCGTGACACAGATACAGTGCCCAAAGAACTGGAAGTAGGTGCTTTGCTTAAGAAAAGCAGCATGGTGGCATAGCTGAGTACTGAAGATGAAGTGCAGTCAATTTCTTCCACTTGTTCTCAACAGAGTATGACTTTGTACACCAGACCTAATACATGTTAGATTTGCAAGTTATCAACCTGCAAAATACAAAGATGGGATTAAAAATTCAGGTGGGCATCGTTTTGATTTGCCAAGCTTTTCAAACACTCATGCTGATTTCTCAATAATCTTGACAGATAACAGCAAAAACTTCAGGAAGGCAGGTACTGTTACATAAGGGTATGTTGCAGAAACAAACCAGGATTATTAACTTTGGAGTTTGTTCGCATCTACAGAGTTATTCAGAAACTGAAAAGCGTCACTGATGTCTTCATAGCCTGAGCAAAACTCGGGCACAAGTTTTGGGTCCTTTAGTGATGCATACTGTGTAAGAATTTGCAAGGATGTGACTTCTATATCTACTTATTTAAACTCTAAGTATCATATTATGCCAGAAGAGACTGGGCGAAGGAAGTGAAATAAGGGATGCCATAATATTTTCAGGGAAAGTTCTCTATTTCATGCATTAAAGCCTATGAAAAGAGTGCATGCTGCTGTCCAAACAGACCACAAATTCCAATCTGACTTGAGTTGGCTGAAAAAAAAACCCCAGATCCAGGGGAGAGTTATCAATAGAAATAACTGGATTAAATGAAGAGGAAATGCAAGCTACATGTTAGCATGAGATCCCTTTGGAACATACTGCATTAATAGAAACACGTTTTAAGACTTGCCTTCAATAGTGTTAGAAACAAAGCTCAGATCCACATCTGCACTAAGGAAGATGATATTAGTAGTGAAAGATACATTCTGTTAATGCAGAAATCATTTTATGCCACCACTGGAAATCTAGCATGTTCTTTGTATCCCTACTAGATGCCAGTTTGCCTGGTTCTGTGCTGGAAAGCTGGAGATGTCCAGTCCCAAACTGTGAAATTTCTAAAAAAGAAAATTTACCTAGCTACATTTTTTTTGCCACTCTCAAGGTGACATCTAATTTTCTCAGTCAGAAAAATCTCAGTTAAAATACTTAAGAAAAGTATGAGAAAAAATGAGAAAATGGGATCATGTCTAGCTGCAATACACAGTATTTTTTTCTTGGACAGCATATTTAATTGGAGAAAAATAACAGCTCCTCTGTGGGAGCTGATTGAGTCTTACAAGGAGTGAACGTAGCAGAGAACAGCCACAGTAGACCAAAACTGTTTTCTATAAGCCAAATGCTCTGCAGAACCAGGTGAAATATGTCTGCTTTGACACTGGTATGTGTCTGTGTGTGGGAGGGGAGGGGTCTGATCCTGCACTTTTTTCTTGGAGAAAAGCGAAATATGTTCAGTCACAGAAGGGCATGTTGCTACTGCAGCAGTAATTTCAGGATCTTACAGTACTTTAAAAACATTATCAAGTTCTTCTTCAGATTATGTGTACCTCCAAGAGTGGCCATATTGCAAAATTAGATGCCATTGGATCAACTTGTGTGTGCTTCATCTTTGCAAATGAATTCAGTTTTGAAGAGATCCTTGCTCAGCTGGAAGTCCAAAGAAAGCACTACTATCCAAAGACACTCATTCCTATTTAAGAGTAAAGTTTGATCAGGAATGGACAGGTTTGTTTACATGATTTACCTGCATCTCTTTAGTTAACTACTAACTTTCCAGGTTAATATTATTTTCAGGACAGTTGCTAAAATGAAACCTGCATACTACAATATCAGGTTTGTTTATATATCAGGTTTGTTTATACATCTACTGCCACTTTAGTTACATGTTGCTGGTGATGCCTGATTAAGTTTATGCTCTATACAATTCTGTATAGCTGTCTTGAAGCATAAGCATTCCATCTGCAAAATGAGCAAAGGAAAGCTGCTGTGGGTACCTTTTCAAATAAGCATTGAAGATGTACGCAGCAGATGCTGCATCCAAAGATACAGTTGCCACCTACATTCACTCCAGAGCAAATGTATGCATTGTGCTTTAAGAGATATCTAAAACTGAATCATAGCTCAGGTCTCAATACTGAAAAGTGAAATGCACAGGTTTAGTATGATTGGAAATTACAACGACACTTATGAATTCTCTCATATCCACTGAATAACTCTACATGAGGAGAAACTTCTTTAAAATCCTTGAGAAAAACTTCAAGACAACCAACATCCTATGAAAGGCAATTTTGTGGTAGGCCTGATAGGCCAAAAATGGGCTTATCCATGTCCTGGCTTGGCCAGGCATGTTTTTCTGCTCTGCCCTCTTCTGCTGTGGGGAGAAGCAACTGCAGGAAAGAGAACAAAGAACCTGGAGCCACTGAGTCTGGACTCTAGTTTGTCCAGACATGTTCCCCTGCTCCCCCTCCTTCTGTGCTGGGAGAGGCAACTGCAGGAAAGGAAAATGAAAGGCCTGGCTTCACATAATATGGTCAAGCTTGGAAAAGTGCCATTCTGATTGGCTAACCTATGTCCAAAGGCCCATTAGTCTTGGCCTGGTATTGATAAAAAGGGATGAGCAGGTAGCATGGGCTGCTGGGGCTGCTGCTCCCTCGTTGCATCCTGAAACTGCCTGTAAACTCCACTGCCTTGAGTTTACCAGAACAGGCTCTAAATGCCTGCACGCGACCTGCCTACCTAGCCAGAGTGACATTGTGCCAAGACTTCACATGGCATCACATCCTGCCTGCTCCTCTGCAAGGCAGGAATCAAGAGGAACCAGGTCAGAGACTATGCTATAGACTCACATCTTCCTGAGAAAAGAGCCTGGGAAACTCCAAAGCCTCTAACAGCTTTGAGGCCACCAAAAGCAACTCCTCCACGTGCTTTGGGTACTGTCTGATAATATTTTGCGACTAAATACTTAAATCCTCTTCTAATTCACTAATTGCCTTCTGCTATAAGCAGAAAAGAGCTTCCTGTGTCTTCTAGTGGATAAGCAGCATAATTAACTGCAAGAATCTTCTCTTCCAGTAAGTTTACATTTGCCATTTTAAGAAGATAAGTGCTCCAGTTTTGCCTGTTCCTGCATGTATAAATTTCCAAACCTTGTGAATAAGTTTTCTGGTGAGTTTTAATGTTAATAAACAGTTTCCATAGTTATTAACAATCTTCACCTGGATATCAAAATTAATACAGATTATTAATTTTGCATAATGTGTCACAGCAATGTATGTTGGTTTACAGAAAACAGTTTTGTGTCACAGAGGCTATTGTTTGTTTCACAGTCCCCTCAAGTGGGTGTTACATCCTCTTCAAGTCTCCTCAGGAGATATTAATTGAATCCAAAGCATAAACCATTGTTTTTCCCCAACTAAAGATTTCTCTGAGGAAAAAAAAACAAAAAAACAAAATAAAATAGAACAACAATAATGAAAACAATTGCAACAACACACACACAAAAAAAAAAAAAAAAAAGAAAAGGAGGCTCAGGGGTGACCTCATTGCTGTCTACAGCTACCTGAAGGTAGATGCTTGAGCGTGTCCAGAGAAGGGCGACGAGGCTGGTGAGAGGCCTCGAGCACAAGCCCTACGAGGAGAGGCTGAGGGAGCTGGGGTTGTTTAGCCTGGAGAAGAGGAGGCTCAGGGGTGACCTTATTGCTGTCTACAACTACCTGAAGGGTGGTTGTGGCCAGGAGGAGGTTGCTCTCTTCTCTCAGGTGGCCAGCTCCAGAACAAGAGGACACAGCCTCAGGCTGCGCCAGGGGAAATTTCGGCTCGAGGTGAGGAGAAAGTTCTTCACTGAGAGAGTCATTGGGCACTGGAATGGGCTGCCCGGGGAGGTGGTGGAGTCGTCGTCCCTGGGGCAGTTCAAGGCAAGGTTGGATGTGGCACTTGGTGCCATGGTCTAGCCTTGGGCACTGTGGTAAAGGGTTGGACTTGATGATCTGTGAGGTCTCTTCCAACCTTGGTGATACTGTGATACTGTGATACTGTGACATTACAGTATCACAGTATTATCAGGGTTGGAAGAGACCTCACAGATCATCAAGTCCAACCCTTTACCACAGAGCTCAAGGCTAGACCATGGCACCAAGTGCCACGTCCAATCCTGCCTTGAACAGCTCCAGGGACGGCGACTCCACCACCTCCCCGGGCAGCCCATTCCAGTGTCCAATGACTCTCTCAGGGAAGAACTTTCTCCTCACCTCGAGCCTAAATTTCCCCTGGCGCAGCCTGAGGCTGTGTCCTCTTGTTCTGGTGCTGGCCACCTGAGAGAAGAGAGCAACCTCCTCCTGGCCACAACCACCCCTCAGGTAGTTGTAGACAGCAATAAGGTCACCCCTGAGCCTCCTCTTCTCCAGGCTAAACAATCCCAGCTCCCTCAGCCTCTCCTCGTAGGGCTGTGCTCAAGGCCTCTCCCCAGCCTCGTTGCCCTTCTCTGGACACGCTCAAGCATCTCAATGTCCCTCCTAAACTGGGGGGCCCAGAACTGAACACAGTACTCAAGGTGTGGTCTAACCAGTGCAGAGTACAGGGGCAGAATGACCTCCCTGCTCCTGCTGACCACACCATTCCTGATGCAGGCCAGGATGCCATTGGCTCTCTTGGCCACCTGGGCACACTGCTGGCTCATGTTCAGGCGGGTATCAATCAGCACCCCCAGATCCCTCGCTGTCTGGCTGCTCTCCAGCCACTCTGACCCTAGCCTGTATCTCTGCATGGGGTTGTTGTGGCCAAAGTGCAGCACCCTGCACTTGGAGCTATTGAACCCCATCCCATTGGACTCTGCCCATCTGTCCAGGTGGTCAAGATCCCGCTGCAGAGCCCTTCTGCCCTCCAACTCAGTCACATCTGCCCCCAGCTTGGTGTCATCTGCAAACTTGCTGATGACTGACTCCATGCCCTCATCCAGATCATCTATGAAGATGTTAAAGAGGATGGGGCCCAGCACTGATCCCTGAGGGACACCACTAGTGACAGCCACCAGCTGGATGTGGCACCATTCACCACCACTCTCTGGGTCCGGCCCTCCAGCCAGTTCCTAACCCAGCACAGAGTGTTGCCATCCAAGCCGTGGGCTGACAGCTTAGCCAGCAGTTTGCTGTGGGGGACAGTGTCAAAGGCCTTGCTGAAGTCCAGATAGACCACATCCACAGGCCTCCCCACATCCACCAAGCGGGTCACCTGATCATAGAAGGAGATCAGGTTAGAAAGGCAGGATCTGCCCTTCCTAAACCCATGCTGGCTGGACCTGAGCTCTTTGCCATCCCTCAGGTGCGCAGTTATTGCCCCCAAGAGAACCTGCTCCATCAGTTTCCCTGGCACTGAGGTCAAGCTGACTGGTCTGTAGTTCCCAGGTTCCTCCATCCGACCCTTCTTGTGGATGGGGACCACATTGGCCATTTTCCAGTCTCCTGGGACCTCTCTGGTGAGCCAGGACTGCTGGAAAATGATGGAGAGTGGCTTGGCCAGCTCAGCTGCCAGCTCTCTCAGCACCCTGGGATGGATCCCATCTGGTCCCATGGACTTGTGGGTGTCCAGATGGCTCAGCAGGTCCTGAACTAATTCTTCATGAATTTCCAGGGGAACACACCGCTCCCCGACCTCATCCCCCAGTTCAAGAGGCAACTTGCCCTGAACTCCTCCCTCCTTACTGTTGAAAACTGAGGTGAAGAAGTCATTCAGGACCTCAGCCTTTTCTACATCATCAGTTATAGTATTCCCCTCCTGGTCCAGTAAGGAGTGGAGGCTCTTCTTGCCCTTCCTTTTAGCATTGATAAATTTATAAAAGTGCTTTTTATTATCCTTCAAAGAGGTGGCAGCCTAAGTTCTAGCTGGGCCTTAGCCTCTCTAATTTTTCTCCTGCATAGTCTGGCTATCTCCTTAAACATGTCAGGAGAAGTCTTCCCCTCCTTCCAGAGGTGATACACCCTCTTTTTTTCCCCCAATTCCTTCAGGAGCTGTTTGTTCATCCAAGCTGGTCGCCTTCCCTGCCGGCTCATCCTTCGGCACATGGGAACTGCCAGCTCCTGTGCCTTCAAGAGCTCCTGTTTAAAGTAGGTCCAACCATCCTGAACCCCCTTGTTTTTAAGGACTGCTGCCCAGGGGACTTTGGAGATAAGTTTCTTAAGCAAATTAAAGTTTGCCCTCCAAAAGTCCAAGGTGTGGGTTTTGTTGTAGTGCCTCCCTACCTCCCTGCATATTGAAAATTCCACTGTCTCATGATCACTACACCCCAGGCAGCCTCCTACTGTCACATCTCCTACCAGCCCTTCTCTGTTGGACAGCAGCAGGTCAAGCTGAGCTTGAGCCCTAGTAGGCTCACTTAACTGCTGGGTCATGAAGGTGTCCTCCATGCACTCTAGAAATCTCTTGGACTGTCTCCTCTCTGCTGAATTAAGTTCCCAGCAGATATCTGGCAGGTTAAAGTCTCCCACAAGGACAAGATCAGAAGATCTTGAGACAGCCTCCAATTGTTTGTAAAATATCTCATCCATTTCCTCATCCTGGTTGGGTGGTCTGTAACAGACTCCAACCAGGATGTCAGATTTATTGGTCCCCCCTCTGATTTTAACCCACAAGCTCTCAACCCCTTTGTCCCTCACCTCAAGCTCTGTGGCAAGGAGTGACTCTGTAATATACAGGGCCACCCCTCCTTCTCTTCTCCCTTGCCTATCTCTCCTGAAGAGGCTGTATCCCCTCAGTATAGCACTCCAATTGTGCCTGCCATCCCACCAAGTTTCTGAAATGGCAACTATATCATAGTCACCCTGGTGGACCAGGACTTCCAGTTCCTCCTGCTTGTTACCCAAGCTGCGTGCATTGGTGTAGATGCACTTCAGCTGGGCTCTGGGTTCCCCAATTGTCCCTAGTTTCCTTCCCACTCTCTCCTCTCAGAGAGAGTAATTGCCTCACCCACCCCCTTCATATCTAGTTTAAAGCCTGCCTAATGAGCCCTGCCAACTCCAGTGCCAGGACTCTCCTGCCCCTCTTAGATAACTGAACCCCATCATGATCAAGTAGGTCTGGCTCAGTAAGAGTTCCCCCAAGGTCGAAGAAGCCAAAGTGCCTCCTCTCACACCATCCCTTGAGCCAGCTGTTGATGTCATAGGTTCTGCTGTTCCTCTCTGTGAACTCTCTTGCCACAGGGGGGAGTGAGCAGAACACCACCTGTGCTCCTGCCCCATCTATCAATTTCCCCAGGGCCTTGAATTCCTTTTTAATTGCCCTGGTTCCCTTCTTCTCGATTTCATCCCTGCCAGCCTGTATTACCAGTAAGGGGTAATAGTCAGAGGGCCAGATTAGGTTTGGGAGTCTCCTGGCGATGTCCCTAACCCGGGCACCAGGAAGGGAGCAGACCTCCCTGTGAGACGGGTTGGGACGACAGATAGGTCCCTCCGTCCCCCTCAAAACTGAGTCCCCAACGACCAAGACTCTTCTCTTTTTCTTGTTTTTTGTGGAGCTAGTCACCACAGTTGGTGGGGACTGCTCCACCCTAGGCATCCTGGCTGGATGCTCCTCAGCCCTCCCATCCTCCCTGCTCTCTTCGTCAAGTGCCTCATACTTGTTATGCAAGGGCAGTGGAAGAGGAGGAGAGGGCCGGGGTGGACTTCTCTTACTGCCTTTGACAGGGATTTGTATCCATCCCTCCCTGTTTTCCAGGGGCAGTTCCCTTATCAGGGGCGATCTGAAGAGCCTGCTCCCACAGATCCAGCTCCCTTTCATTTTCCCTTATCAACCTGAGCCTGGATACTTCATCCTTCAGCTCAGCCACCTCATCTTTCAATTCTGCAACCAAAGTGAGCAGAAAGTTCACCTGCTCACACCTGGTGCAATTGTTCTCCCCTTCCCCTTCTACAGTGAGTGAGAGGCTCCAGCACTCCGTGCATCCAGTAGCCTGGACTCCTATGTGTTCCAGGGTTGAGTCTGTCTGCGTGCACATGCTTTTCCTGCGGGTGACAGGCATGGTGCACAGTGATATTGACAGTCAGAGCCAGGTAGGGGGTGGCCTCTTCTCCCAGACAACCAGCAATAGAACAAGGGGACACAGTCTCAAGTTGTGGCAGGGGAAGTATAGGCTGGATGTTACGAGGAAGTTCTTCCCAGAGAGAGTGATTGGCATTGGAATGGGCTGCCCAGGGAGGTGGTGGAGGCACCGTCCCTGAAGGTGTTGAAGCAAAGCCTGGATGAGGCACTTAGTGTCATGGTCTAGTTGACTGGCTAGGGCTGGGTGCTAGGTTGGACTGGATGATCTTGAGGTATCTTCCAACCTGGTTGATTCTATGATTCAAAAGGAAAAGCAAGAGGCTGAGAAGGTCTCTGGACTGTGGTAATGATAACATACTAGGTGCAGATGAGCAACTCTGAAATACTACGACAAAGAATATGCAAGGCAGGAACTTTGCAGTTGTTCAGTCGCGCCTGCAAAAGCCTATTATCACAGTAGTTTGCATTTGTATACCTCAAATCACAAGGGAAGAGGCAGGAATAGCATTCCAGAAGACTGTGAAACTGATAATCCACGTTCTGAAACAGAAATTGTTAAATGCCAAGAATGATTTGCATTCATCAGAGGTAATCTCTTTACTAATCTGGAGTTGATAACAGCGGCTGATCTCACATGTTACATGTGGAGAATCACGTGGGAGCCAATGAACTGGAGAGTCAATCGAAAAGGTGGAAGCTGCATTTGGCGGAGCAGTCGATGTTATCCGTAAAGACAAAGGAAATCTTATCATATGTTATGATAACTACTTATGGGTTAGCTTGACATAGATAATCTAGTGCTAAAACCAAATGAGAGCAGCTGCATCAAATGTAAGAGACATCCAAGTGCTTTGTAGACAGCAACTTTGCAGATGAGTGACAACATTTAAGAACCAGGTGAGAATGAGTCATAGTGCCCTCTTATCAGAAACAGAATTAAGTTTTCATACATATACACACCTATTTCTCACATGATTTCATCATACAAAGTTAAGAAGAGAATGGCTTAAGCTTAGAAGAACTTGCAGAACAGCACTGGAACCAGCAAGAGCTGATGTTAGTTTACAGATCACTTTGATACTTTGATTTGCTGCACACAGATGTCAATATTTCATCAAGAGTTACAGGATGGGTAGACTCTTACTAAGTATACTTGTAAACCTTTCATTTACTTACAGCAACTTGCAGTTGCTCCTCTGCTTCATGAAGAGGAGCAACTAGAATGAATGGTTTGCATGGGAACACATATACAGACAGAAACTGTAATCCAGGGAAAAGAGGTAAAAAACAATTGTATCAACAGACTCATTTGTGCTTTAAGCCTATCCACAATAACACAGTCAGGAGCAGTGAGGAAAAGCTTCATTTGCAGAAAGACTAGCAAAACAGGAGAATAAATCTCAAACAGGTAGCTGCTTCTCCTTGTTTCCCCTTTCTTCCAAAATAGACACTCGTTTTTCCAGCAAGTTTTCTCTCTATATTAAATCTCCCTTCAATTAATAAAGTTATTGAGAAATCATACTCCAGGCCACCTGAGTTCTTTCCTTTTAAACCTGCATATATGATAAACATAAAGGATCATTTCTAAGGATGAGATAAATTACTAGTTAGTCACTTTACACAAAAATCAAAACCTCAGTTCTGTGTTTGCTATTGTTAGCATAGGGGAAATAATCTATTAAAACCCCTGAAGCTAAAAAAAAACCCTGTTCAACAAGGACAATGTAATTGTGACCTACCTCCTAACCTAGAAAACCCAGTGCTTGAAAGGTTCAGTCTGGTCCTTTCTTCTTTTCTTGGCCTCTACTATTGACCACTGTATTTCTTGCTTTATGCAGTAAAGCTGTCTGTGGTGCAAAATGTAGGCAATGTGCAATCTGAAATAAAGCTGCTTACTGAACAGAGGATGCCAAAATTAATAGCTCTGAATTTTAATGAGAAGATGCTTGATATCTTTTCCACTGGGACTGCAGGGAATACTTTAATACATGTGACAACAGGGGAAAAACATAAACAGAGCAACCAACTTTATCTGTGTAGGAGTGCACCCATTTAAGTGGCTGTAACAAACCTGCCTGCAGTGGATAGCAAAAAAAAAAGCTTTTTGGTTTTTAGAGACTACATGCTTCAGATCTAGCATTCACAAGTTAACGTGGATCCAGCCAAGGAATATCAGAACCAGTCTGTTAGATGAAAGCTCGCTGCTTTCATGTTGTTTTAGACTCAGTCTATGTGGAGAAATGATGCCAGATCAACAACACAAGCTGAACACTCATGCCACCTTCTTTACTCTGCCAAAGTACTTCAGGGGTGACCTAGAGAGCCTCTTTCTCCATCTTGAGAAAGTCTATGCTTAGCCCCTTCTGTCTACCAATACTGTTTAGCTTCCAGTTGCAAGACTTGTTTTGATTACATATACTAGCAGTCAGGCTGTTACTAAGTGGCTATTGGCAAAGGTATTGAACTAAAGCCTTAAAAGGGAACTTTCATTTGGACTCCAGTGAGCTTTGGATCAAGCATAAAAAAGAATGAAAGCTCTAAAGCAAATAAGGCAAAACTTCAAGTTTCTCTCCCTTTCTAGTCTCTTGTAATCAGAGTTGATGATCAGGATTGTTCATCTGTTGGATGCTATCAAATGCTATTTCAAACCACGGTAATTAAAAAGATCTTTTGAAAAGCAGCAGAGAAGAACAAATGTGTTTGTGTTGACATAGCCAGTTCTGGATAAACAACACATGGACCTGTTTCATTTCATGGTCTTTCTCAGGAAGTCACTAGAATTGCATGTGCTCTTCAGTTAGTTAAGTTGGGTTTTCATTTCCTTCTGTAAGCAGAGGGGTGATCTACTTAGACTTCTACAGGTAAAGAGATCTTTAAAACAAACAAACAAACTGATCTCAAGTTCTTCCTTATGCTGGTCTCGAATTTATGCTAGAGTAGCTAGGAACTTTGTGCAACAGCCAGATGTGTGCAGAGCCCTGAACACTTTTTAGCTAGTATTAGACACAAGCCTCCAAACAGTAGGTGGGTCAAGTAAGATCTCCACTGGGAGAGTGCATGAGAAGACATACAATTACTTTGTTGTTGTTGTATTGTTATGGACAAGAATGGCTTCAAGACTTAGCCTGAATTCCAATTCCATGACTTCTGCTCAATGAAGAACTTCTATTCAGAGGGGAAATGCCTAATGATGATTAAAAGAGTTCTGCTTCAATCACGCTTTAACGCACACATGCCATCTTGCTCTTCCAACTGACCCACTGGATTTTACCTGTCCCCTGCACAACTGACCCCTTCTCTGCAGCACTGGGTGCTGGGCTTTGTACCACACATGCCTGTTTCCATCAGCTTCCAGCCAGCCCTGGACACTAATGCTCTGAGAACAGGCAGCAGCTGCAGACATAGTTCTAACCTGCCACCTTTAGAGGTTTTTTTATGGCAACACTGTAAGGAGGCATCAGCAGACCAGAGTTTCCTTTCCACATTTCCTGGTGCTTTATGGTTCAGGCAACAAGAAAAGTTATCCGTGCATTTCTCTGTTAGTTGTTAAGAACAATTTGTGTCCCTGTGGCATGACTCTTGACTAGTGCATATGAAGAGAGAGGAGAGAGGGGCACAAACTGGCTGAAACCAGCATGGGCTTAGCCCTGTCAGTTCTCTAGAGGTGTTTTCATATTCTCACCCGCAATGACAGAGTCCTGTGCATTTACATGACAAGGGGCTTGGTTAATTGCAGTTAAGAAATTTGAGGCAGGGATTTCTGCTGGATAATTAGGAGAAGGGTTTCATCATGGTACCAGAACAGCCTCTATAGACAGTGAAGGAGAAAAGACAGCTGGCAAAACTGTGTCCTCTACCATTTTTCACCTACCAAAGCTGAATTTGATCTGGTTCCCTGTGAAGGGCTGTGGGCCAGACAGTTTTGACTAATTCCCACTCGTCTGTTCCCAACTAGCCATCTGCTTCCAAGGATGATGTGGAAACCATTTGCCTCAGCATCTTTGTCTGGGAAGTGTTATCTTTTGCAACCTTTATTTTCTCACTATTCAAATTAATTGCTTTTAGAATCATAGAATCATAGAATCAACCAGGTTGGAAGAGACCTCCAAGATCAGCCAGTCCAACCTATCCCCCAGCCCTATCCAGTCAACCAGACCATGGCACCAAGTGCCTCATCCAGTCTTTTCTTGAAGACCTCCAGGCACAGCGACTCCACCACGTCCCTGGGCAGCCCATTCCAATGGGAAATCACTCTCTCTGGGAAGAACTTCCTCCTAACATCCAGCCTGTACCTACCCCAGCACAACTTGAGACTGTGTCCCCTTGTTCTATTGCTGGTTACCTGGGAGAAGAGGCCACCCCCCACCTGGCTACAACCTCCCTTCAGATAGTTGTAGACAGCAATGAGGTCACCCCTGAGCCTCCTCTTCTCCAGGCTAAACAACCCCAGCTCCCTCAGCCTCTTCTCATAGGGTTTGTGTTCCAGGCCCCTCACCAGCTTTGTTGCCCTTCTCTGGACATGTTCCAGCACCTCAACATCTTTCCTGAATTGAGGGGCCCAGAACTGGACACAGTACTCAAGGTGTGGCCTGACCAGTGCTGAGTACAGGGGCAGAATAACCTCCCTTGTCCTACTGGCCACACTGTTCCTGATGCAGGCCAGGATGCCATTGGCTCTCTTGGCCACCTGGGCACACTGCTGCCTCATCTTCAGCCTACTATCTATCAGTACCCCCAGGTCCCTTTCCTTCTGGGTGCTCTCCAGCCACTCTGTCCCCAGCCTATAGCGCTGCTTGGGGTTGTTGTGGCCAAAGTGCAGAACCCTGCACTTGGCCTTGTTAAATCTCATCCCATTGGCCTCTGCCCACCCATCCAGCCTGTCCAGGTCCCTCTGCAGGGCTCTCCTACCTTCCAACAGATCAACACCTGCTCCTAGCTTGGTGTCATCTGCAAACTTACTGATGCTGGACTTAATCCCCTCATCCAGGTCATCAATAAAGAATTTGAATCTAGCTTCAAACTTGACTCTGTGACTGGAAAGAGCTTCTCTGCAGTTCACAACAAACAATGTGTCCCACACCACTTCCATCCACTAATATCTGCAAAACAGCAAGACTTGGAAAGCAGAAACACTGAGGTATTTTGGTCCAGGAGTCTCACTTATCTGTCTAAGGGCAACCTGCAGCATCACAGCTATCATGTAAGAAATGACCCTGTTCTTGAATGAACATGTCACACAACATAACTCATTTAATTTGCTAGTGCAGTGCTTCATAAATGATCCTTTCCTCCAGGGACTGCTGTGAGAAGTCATCAGGGTGGAGAGCCATGTTTCAGGCCTCTGTTTTAAAAACCTTTGTGCTCACCCAGCAAGTTTCCTCTTTTCCTGAAGCAGGAATGCCAGTGCACTGTAAATCTATTCTTTACAGTTCTGCACCCCTCCAGATTTTATTGAAAATACCTCCATTTGGCAAATTGTTTGAAGGGGATTCTCCTGATTTTGCACTGTACTCTGGAAGTCCTTATCGTTACCGTGGAGTAATGCAAAGTGTTTCTGCCCATGGTGGGGGGTTTGAAACTAGATGATATTTAAGATCCCTTACAAATCGAACCGTTCTACGATCATAGAGTTCATTCAAGCATTGGTGAATTACTGAAATGGAGTATTAGCAGATCCTAAAAATGGCCTCTGGGTTTGAGAGGGCAAAACATCACTGCATTCTGTCTAAACACGATGATATAAATGACTAAAATTAGCCATATGGGTCGTTGACAAGTTAAACATCTTAAACTTTCTCTCTGTGATCTTGCTGCTCCATGTTACAGTACCCTGCTTGCATGGTAAGCTTGCACAGCTGAGCACAGGCAATAGTATCCACTTTAAAGGAACTTTAGTAACTGTGAGCAGGAGCAGAGCAAAACCTGTGTAGGAAGCTGCAGTTCTATTTGTCTGAAGGTGTTAGACATTTTAAATGACAAGTTCTGGAGCACTTCTCACTGTGATTGCCACCATCCACCAAGATTCCTGCTCCTGAGAAATTTGCATTGCTGGAACCTGAGTAGTGCACACAGGATGGTGTGCTGTGCCTCTGATAGGTAGGACTAGGACACTTTCACTGTCTTCTTGGTCTAAAATCGGGATCCTTATGGGCTTACTTTAGTAACTTTTGGGTATTACTTAATAAATAATTGAACAGGACTTCTCTCTCTTGCAGAAATTTGGGAAACTGTGTGACCTCTTTGAGCATGACTTATTTAAAACTCCCCAGTCTCACCAAGAATCCAAGTTAGAGTTCAGATAAATAATTCTTTAATAGAGAAGGAGTCTGCAGTTCTGATAAAATAGGAATCAAACAGTGTGAAGAGAGAGCAAAGTGACCTCCTTTCTGTTTTTTCTCATAGCTTAGAGGGTAATCTGTCTCATGCCACTTACTGCTGAGAACCTCCCTCATGAACTAGCTGCTTGGTCACACTACATCCCCCACACAAGAAACACATCTCACAGCCCTGACTAAGGAGGAAAAACACACCAAACATTTTTTTTTCCCAGTATATATGGAAGCTCAAATTAATCCTGCCTGGGCATCCCGACGACTAATCAGGTTTACTGATGCAGCTTTAGCAAAACCTCAAGCAGATGAGGAGATGAATATCCACTTCATTAATCCTCTGGCTGATTTCGCAGTGCAAAGTCCTTGTAAGAGAGAAGGGGCCGGCACACTTTGAAGACATTAAGCTCCAAGCCATTTGCAAACCAATTTACTCTCTTCTTCCAAAGAGACAGGTGCTCACTGCTGCCTAGCATCCAAATTCAGAATCATTATAGTGACCTCCCAGCTGTCACTAACAGAAGCACCCGAAGGCAGCTTAATGCACATGAAGTTCTCTACAGCTAAAGCCACCATATGTTCAGCTTTCACTGGACATGCTTCACAAGGCAAACTTTCTCCAGGCTGAGAATAGACTGGCCATTAGTCCTAGTGTGACTGGAACTCCATCCAGGCTGCTGACACTTGCACTGAAGCCATGAGGCATGCTCAGATCCCCTTCATGGTGGCTTCAGACAAGCTGGAATCACTGTTTCTGCTGCCCATCTGCTGGGCTACTGTGATGGGGCATAGCATGCAGGGCCTTGAAAATCCACAAAGAAATGGAGACTTAATTTTAGCACTGGCAGCTTTCATTAAGAGAGGGAACAGAGACCTCTGTCCTGCCTGCAGCTTCTATGCACAGCTCCAAGCATGGACAGGAGGGAAAAGGCTGAGCTTTTTGGCAGCTCCCTCAGACAGGAGCTGAAGTCCTGTACCACTGCTGCAAGGTGTGCAGGTGGCTAGGCAGCCCTGCCTACACAGCCTCCCTGCACAGCTGTCTCTGTGCAAAAAGCACCATGCTAGGGCCTGGCAACCACAATGTTCTCCTGAAATGCAAGTTATGATAGCATTAGCTTAGTCTTGATTAGAAAATGCTTTCTGCAACACATTGCTCATAGCTCAGCTACAAATTCAAGAAGGTTTTTGACTGTAACTCTTGGGATTTAAAAGTCAGACTGCATTCTTGCAGTTCCAGAGATTCATAGGAGATGTCCTGCAACCATGTTACTGTAAAATGAGATCCCTTCTGCCTGTTGCATTTGCACTGAAAGACTCACGTTGTTTGGTCATGACTAGTTAATACACCAGAAAGTGTTTGAATGCTCTGTCTGCAGAAATGAAAGGAAGGAAAGGAAGGAAAGGAAGGAAAGGAAAGGCCCTATGCCAAGGAAACTAAGAAGAAAACAAACAAAGCATGCAGGGCTTGACTTTTTCCCTCCAGTGAAACAACAGAGACATCTTAACAGTTAAGCCGTTTCATAATGTTTGTAGAAGGAAATGAAAGTTTATTGCTTCTGCTGTTTCTATAAAGACATAAGGGTGAAGCATGGAGGCTTGCAGAGTAGAAGACTTAAGGAAAGGAAGGGAAAAATGTGCTGGTATTATAGAGGTGAAAGAATAAATCTCTAACTCCCCAGGTAGTATTTACAGTACTTCAGTGGGAGCTTGGTTAAGGAAGGAATGAGTCAGGCTTTGGGGCCCTATTTGGTGAACCAATATTTTTGCATGCAAGGAACTTGGATGAGTATGTATCAGACTGTGGTTTAAGAGAAACCTGACCCAATGAAAGCTGGGTTGTGCAGTTCTGACTCATATTTTATAGCCACTCATGTTCTGAAACAATGGAATTTTTTTTCTGACATGAAAGGGAGCACAATTAAGCCTTTGCACCATTGTGATACACTTGGAGAATGTAGGACTAGGGTGAAGTTAGTTGATGCTCATTTGAAGTATCAAAATTTGGCCTCCAGAAGCAAATAGTCACATCTTTCTCCTTCATCAGAAAAATTATGTGAATTCTGAGAAACACATTTCTTTATTTTTTTCGGACAGATACACACTTGAATTGAACTCCCTCAAAGTTAGGATTACCCTGCCTTTGTATCTATGCAAGAGAAAGACAAAGTTGATTGAAGACATACAGAGCTAAAAGTTTTAAACTGCCAGTTTCTACAAAGTGTTGAAATTGATACAATATATCTGGGAATGATTTTTTCCTTGGATGCTACAGAGAGATCTCAGAAATGTGTTGGAGCTTGCTCTGTAAATGAAGAAGTGACTGTAAGATTACACATAGCTGGTTTGTACAAGCAGCGTTTGGGAACATAGAGGAGGAAAGAAAATCCAAAGCATAAACAGCAGTTAATATGAAAAGCAGGAAAAAAACAGAGCCAGCACTCACAAATACATAGCAAATGCAAGAGCCTCGTCCTGCCCCTTAGTGGGAATACCACACGGTGCAACATCAAATAGACTGAAATAAGATATGTCATGGGTGGGGAAAAGGAAGGAATTAAAATCAGCCAGATCCCCAGAAAGGCTGGTAATGGAGGAAATAAAACATTTATCTAGCTTTGCTTTTTCTGCTATAATTTCCATGTTGTGGGATTTTGGTTGTTTTTCTTCATACAATCCACATAGAATCCACATAGAATCCACATAGAATCAACCAGGTTGGAAGAGACCTCCAAGATCAGCCAGTCCAACCTATCACCTAGCCCTAATCAATCAACTAGACCATGGCACTAAGTGCCTCATCCAGTCTTTTCTTGAAGACCCCCAGGGACGGTGCCTCCACCACCTCCCTGGGCAGCCCATTCCAATGGGAAATCACTCTCTCTGTGAAGAACTTCCTCCTAACATCCAGCCTATACCTCCCCTGGCACAACTTGAGACTGTGTCCCCTTGTTCTATTGCTGGTTGCCTGGGAGAAGATGTGATACAGAAGCTATTAGTAAAATATCTATTTAGTTTTCAACAGAAGTGATGGCAGATCACAACAAATCACTTGTCAGATACAGAACTAGTTTATATGTTGTCTTGATTTGTCACTGACTTTCTTGTACTGCTATGAAGGATTTACCTGTCTGGTAACATTGACCAGGATAGCTCCTAGAGCAGTCAGATGTGGCTGTGCTAGTGGACAACTGTCTTGAAACTTAGTGCCACTTAACAATCCAGTTATGAATGAGCATAGTGCTAAAGGGCTGATCTTAGCTCTCATTAGATCCTATCCTCTCCTGTCCCTCTCAGCTTGATAAATCTGTGCTCGGAAGAGTAAGTTCCTGTGTGCACATTCTGGTCTAGAAATAAAGGTGTTTTATTTCAGAGCAGGAAGAACAGGAATAAACTCTAATGTAGTAGAAGCTGAATCAACCCCTCTTCCATACAAAAAACACAAAATGGTACATCACAGGGTTGGTTTGTTTGTTTTAAAGTCCAGACTTCACTGCACTCATTAGTATTTTATAGCATAGAGCAAGAGATACACTTACATGTTGGGCAAGAGTGGTTGAATCTGTATTGCATGCTGCATTACAGTTTGTCCAGCAGCAAATCTACTTCAAAGAAGTATACACGCTTAACTATGTAAAAAATTAAATTAGCATGCCTGAAAGGGATTAAAATCTCATAGGTGGGGGCTTGTACTCAAGGAAACCTCTTAAGCTGGCTTTGCTGCTGGAGCAATCCCAATGCTGAACCATCGCCCGAGTAGCAAAAGAGCCTTGTTGCAGGGGCAGCTATGAACTTTCAGCTATGAAACAGGATGAGGTGACAAAGCTGTAAGGAAGCACAGATGTGCTTGCCTTGCAGCCTTGCTAAGTGAGATTCTGCTTTGATTGTACTGCCAGATGTCAAAGCAATGGTGAATTACTAACCCAAGCTAACTAATGCAGGGCGGGCTGGGGGAAGGAAGTGTGAAGTGCTGACATGTATAAGCATCACATAAAATGCATTTGTGCTGTAAAGGTTAGGTCCCAAAAGGCCTGTAGCATATGCATGTAACTGCTTGGACAATGAGATCTGTGCAAGTACATCTATGCTGTTTCAGGCACTGTTAGAGACTGTTCTTCATAAGAGGAGACTTTTAAAAGAGTATAAAAACTTCATCTTAATCATAGACTCTTTTGCAATTAAGTCACATTTTCCCTCTGTGCAAAGTCAGTCTAGGCTATCACATGCTTAAGAATCAGAATTTAAGCATACAATAAACCTATTACCGTTACCTTCTACAAGACAGGATTTCACATTATTCAAAACTAACCTTAATTATTATTACAATGCACCTGTTGGGGTATCTGAGTACATGCACTCTTAATTATGTCATTTCATAAGAATGACAAGCAAATGGATCCTGGGCATAGACAAAACTGCTGTCTACAACTACCTGAAGGGACGTTGTAGCCGGGGGGGTGGGGTGGTCTCTTCTCCCAGGCAACCACCAATAGAGCAAGGGGACACAGTCTCAAGTTGTGCCAGGGGAAGTATAGGCCTGATGTTAGGAGGAAGTTCTTCACAGAGAGAGTGATTGGCATTGGAATGGGCTGCCCAGGGAGGTGGTGGAGGCACCATCCCTGGAGGTGTTCAGGAAAAGCCTGGATGAGGCACTTAGTGCCATGGTCTAGTTGACTGGATAGGGCTGGGGGACAGGTTGGACTGGGTGATCTTTGAGGTCTCTTCCAACCTGGTTGATTCTATGATTCTATTCTATGATTCTATATGGACATTTCTGCAGTAAGCATGGGAACATTGTTGGAATTGGAGGCATAAGAAGTGGTAGATGGAGGTTGCTTATAATATTCACTGTGTTTGTGCCTCACAGCTGTGAAGTAGGAAAGGGCTGTTACTTCTGCTCTGAAAGGGAGTGCAATAGGGGAACAGGGACTCAGAGGAATGGTCTCACTTGGTCCCATCAGTGACTTGTGGAAATAAGAGATATAGCCCACATTGGGAGGATGCCTTTTTAACTAGTAAGTTAAGCAGGATGAGAAGCAAGCTATGCACAGGGGTGTCAAAGCTTGAGTGATGAAATCACAGACATGTTGTCATCAGTTTGTGGATATGAAGAGCTTCAGTGTAGGCTTTCCCAGGTTTAGGAAGGGTCATTTCCATTCCACCCTCCCCTCCACCATGTGCTGCAACCTGAGGTCCTTAATATAATATATCTTCTCCACTCATTTGATGAAATCTGTGGACAGTCTGATATGTTTTAGGTCTCTATTTCCTGTTTTTAAAAGGAAACATGGCTAAAAATTGAGCAGTCTGGTGTTTTATGTTGTTCATTATCAGAAAGCACCATCTAGCCACTGCCAGTGAGCAGCAGGATAAAACCATTTTGAAATAAAACAATTTTTTATCAGCACATATATCAGTGTAGCGAAGTAGCAAATCTAAGAGTAACTTTTGGTTGTTTGATTTAGGTCTCAACATAGCTTTTACACAGGGGAGGGATCTTAGGTTTATTTAATTATTAACAAGGTTCCCTTACTTCCTGGTCACCTTTGCAGGGAGAAATTTTGAAACCCCATGACCATACTATTTTCCATGCCCTAATTACTTGGCCAAAATCCTGGTCTCCACTGAGTCAGTCTTTGCTGAGATTAGTTGGAATGATTTTGATTTACAGCAAGATACAAATTAACCAGAATGCATGCTGAGGAAAAAGAATGGTATTTAGTATCATTAAAAAATGAGGAAGAGAAGCTGAAATAACTTTTGTCTGTGGCATAATACTGTTCCCAAGGAGTTGTGACATCTCTGTGTCTCCCAGGGCTAGGAAGGCATGACATTTTGATGTTTGCTCCTTCAAATAAAACAAAGCAAAAGAAAAGATAAAACCCTGAGCTGCAGGGTAACTCTCTGGTTGAGAGATACTGAAAGACAAGGCACTCAGTAGAGAGATAGAATCTTTAAAGCATCTCCTACATTGGTGATCTAGACATTGGGGCAGTGCAGGGGTTAACCTGAACCCAGGGAAAGTGCTGAGATCGACAGTGGGGGAGCCTTAAGGTCAGGGAAAGATTTATTGTGAGCTTTGGCATATAGTCAGTATAATTATGCTCTGGAAATGGAGAGAAATGAATTAATGCACTAAGAAGCAAGAGCATGGAGAAGATGATGAAAGCAGCAGCAGTGTGAACACCATGAGGATGCTCACCACGAGTCATTGATACCAACCCTAATTAAGAGCAGCAATATATTATCCCTACAGCAGAGCCCTGTGGCTATGACAGATGTTCCCTGGACTCCTACCTATCTGTATCCAGGTCAGCTGCCAGGTGTTCAGCAGCCCCTGCATGCAGGGAGCGGTGTCGCATACCCATGCAGACCCCACATGCCCAAATTGGGACCATCATGTGCAGGTCATCAGCAGGTGGGATTGCAGCTGTGATGCAGGATTTCAAAGCCCCAAACCTGACCCTCCATCCCAGCACACACACACTTTGTCCCTCATGTAGCACTTTGTGCAAAGTTCGTGCAGCTGTGAGGAGAGAGTAGCAAGTGCTGCAACTGCATTGCCTGCTGCAATTGCATTACCAGCATGGAGAGAGTGTCATGTGACATACCTAGCTGCACCCATTTGCTTGCCCAAAAATAAGAAGTAATGAAGAGCTGGGGTCAGAACCACTTTCTCTGAAGATCTTGCAATCTGGTACCATAATTAAGGACAGTATTGATTCTACAGCAGCAAGAGCTGCTCTCTAGCTGCACAATCTGGATCACAAGATCACAGCATGTTAGGGGTTGGAAGAGACCCAGAGAGATCATCGAGTCCAACCCTCCTGCCAGAGCAGGTCCATACAATCTATCTTAGTTCACAGAGGAACACATCCAGATGGGCCTTGAAAGTCTCCAGAGAAGGAGACTCCACAACCCCCCTGGAGAGCCTGTTGCAGCGCTCTGTGACCCTTACAGTAAGGAAGTTCCCTCTTGTGTTTAGGTGGAACCTCCTGTGCTGCATCTTACGTCCATTGCTCCTTGTCCTATCACATGGAACAAGTGAGCAGAGCCTGTCCTCCTGCTCCTGACACCCAGCCCTCAGATATTTATAAACATTTATTAAATTCCTTCTCAGCCTTCTCCAGACTTTTAAAAAGCCCCAGGTCCCTCATCCTCTCTTCATAAGACATGTGTTCCAGCCCCCCAGTCATCCTCACAACCCTCTGTTGGACTCTCTCAAGCAGATCCCTGTCCCTCTCAAACTTGATGTCAGTGATACATGAGTCCTCAGATGCACTGTTCCTTATCTGCTACGAAAACGTGCAAAGGTGCAGAAATATCCCTGATGATGTATATTGTTGTGTGTGGAGCATGTTACAAGAAAATGGGCAAGCTCAGATGTTAGGTTATTGAGCCTATAGTATGAGAGAGAGCAAAGGAAGATGAGCACATGGAGGATGAGCTGGTTTGAGTAGGAACATCAGGGCTTCACACTCTTCCTCTGCTCTGCCCTCCCTCCATCCAGTGAGTATGGTATGTTTTACCTACAGTGTATGGAGGAGGGAAGGAAAGGGTTTGTGCTGGGAAATCTGTGTGGAGGCCTCCTCTGGCCACTCTATGTAGCCTCTTAGAGAGAACACACATGTATGCTTATAGAGGGAGAGAGTTGGTGCTACTGGCCCTGGCAATATGTGTATTGCGCAACCTTTGGTGAAGGTTTGATCATGGCACTTCAAGGGTCATCACAATTGCCACAGCCCACCTTAGCTGTCTAACTTGCATCGTGCACTGGGGAAGGTGGGGAGGCACCAGCACTGTTACAGGTCCCCTTTGCCTTGGATCCTACAGCTATGTTTCTTCCACTTGCATTTCTGAAAGCTGTTGGTAGTTTGATGCTGTCTCAAGGCTCCCTAGGAAAGTCTCTGCAACACCTGCCACAGGCATTTATGCAAACAATCAGTGAGAAGTTCAGGCACAGAGATGAGACCTCCCTATCTCCTGTGCCAACTGCTAAGATGCACTGCCTCATTCCCACCAAACAATAAAGGAAGAAACAAAAAAAATATACAAATGCTGTGGCTGAAAGAGAAACATCAATTCCTAGAAAAACTCCCAAGGCTTTGCTTTCTGTTTGCTTGGGTCTGCTCCCCTCATACGATGTGCAATAGCTGAGCAATTGGGGAAGAGAAAGGAAACTCAGATTATGCAAGAAAATGGCATTGAGGGCTCTGATTTGAGACCTCAGCATCTATTTTAACCTAACCCTGCTCATTGCTTCCCTTGTTTCCTTCAAGCACATTTCCTTATGCAGCCATAACAAGGGACTATTTACAAGGTCTTGTAATGACAGGATGAGGGATAATGGGTTGAAACTGGAAGAGGGGAGAATCAAACTAGATGTTAGGAAAGTGTTCTTTGCAGTCAGGGTGATGAGACCCTGGAACAGGTTGCCCAGGGAGGTTGCAGATGCTCCCTCCCTGGAGGTGTTCAAGGCCAGGTTGGGTGAGGCCTGGAGTGACCTGTTGTAGTGGGAGGTGTCCCTGCCTATGGCAGGGGGTTGGAACTGGATGATCCTTGATTGATCATTCCAACCTAGACCATTCTGTGATTGTGTAGTGGGTTGACAGGCTCTTGGTTTTTCCCTCTTTTGGAAATATTTTAAAGCCAGTTTCCACTATCCTGAGGGGCTTATCTGACACTGAATTTATGCAAGATCTCTCTGCTTCAGTACTGTGAAGAGCTGTGCAGGGCTGGGGAGCAGAGTTAGGGGCTGCAGCTTGTGTGGCTGCTCTTGCGAAGTGAAAAACCACACCAAATCACTTCTCTTTCCCATGCATGTCAAATTCCTTGTTTGCTGCAATCAGTTGAAAGTAGAGATATAATGTATTGCTTTCTGTGAGGAAGAGGAGGATAGTAGGGCTGTGTTACAGCTGCCTCTCCAGGTCTGGCAAGATCACCAAGATAAAGCAGAAAGGAAAGTAGCAGCACACTGGAAGAAAGAGGCTGCTGCTGGCTGACTGGATGGTGAAAGATAAGAATCACAATGTAATAATTTCACACACACACACCCCTTTTTTGGGGGGGTAAGAATTTGCCAGAACAATGAATAAATAACATAAATAACAAGAGAAGCCAAATATTTAGTTATTATTTACCAACTTACCAAGCTGAATGACAGCTTTACCTAGTACCCACAGTAAGCTGGACATCAAAAAGCTCAGAGTGTTCTACATTTCAAATTCCAACCCCCCCCCCCCCCCAAAAAAAATAATTTAGCCAAGCTCCAGAAGCCAGTGATTACAACCAAACTTCTTGGGTTTTTTTCTGTCCTGCCTGGGAAGTGACACTCTTTCATTCTTTGACTTCTTCACATTTCCCAGGGCTGTCATACCTTTGTAGAAGTGCAGGTGCTGTGTGAACAAATCTAGGCTACACCTGATCTTACAACATACTGTAAGTCCTTGTCATGGAGGGCTTGTAGGCCCCAAAAGAGGCTTGCTTATGCCTTGCCTGGACATGTTTTTGTGCCAGGACCCCTGGTTGTAAACAGGTTGTGTAAGCCCACACAACCCAGCTCGTGTCTCCCTGGGGTAAGCCCATGTGATCCCCATATTTGGGATAGTCCAGGCAAGTGCCTCCTGCCTATTATGGTAAGGTTTGGCTGATTGCCAACTTGATTGGTCATTCTAGTGGCCAAGGGGGCATTAATCTCAGCCCACAGTCAATAAATAGGGGTGCACAGGTAAACAACGTGCTCTGACCCTACCCACAAGCTCAGCTTGGATCCCATTGCAGCACCCTAGTGCTCTGACTCACCTGCACGGCTCAGACACAGCTCTGACCCTCACTTGCAGTGCTCAGCCGCTCAGACCCCCACACTTGGATGCCATTGCATAGCTCCAACGCTCAGAGGCTCAGACCTCATGCTTTGACTCATTCGCAGCTTACCTGCCTGCGTACCTTTCTTGCAGAGCTCATTTAAGCCTGCACATAATATATATATAAGGAGCCTATAGCCTCCTTAAGCCAGCTGTGCATATCTGCACGTTATTGCTATCAGGACCAGATCCTGCATTGCTTTACCTACGGAGCTCAGACTCCCAGCAGCTGCGCACACATTGCATGCCTGCTGCCTATCATTGCCTGGTAAAAGCCACTGCCGCTGAGATAACCAGGAAGGAGATTCTGGATTGTCTGCACACACGGCCTGAAGCCGTGAACAACCGTGCCAGAGACAGCACAATGTTCTTCTCCTACACCTGAAAGTTCTGGACACAGCATCCAGAAGAAGGCAGCATCACCAAAGGCAGAGATCGTCCCTCACCAGGAGAACAAAGGCTAGAGAAAACCTATTTCCCCAGAAGCTGGGAAGATTTATCCTCTCCTCTCAAGCTGGGAAGATTCCAGCCTCAGAGTCCACAGGCAGAGACCCTGGAGAATTGGACATTAGAGACAGGCTGTGACACAGCCTGGAGGGTGATTAATAATTGATAAAGAGTTGTGAGTAAAAGCTTTAATACCTCTGTAATATAAGTTGCCTCTGCCATAGAGCAGAAAGAGTTTCAGCCCGCTCTGCTGGGCAAATAGCATAAAGATCCCAAACGGCATTAAGCCACAGGGAAAACTCCTCTCTCTGTATATAGTTTGAATGTTTGCTAGTTAGAACAAATTGCCTGTACATATTTTATCCTAAATTGTTTTCATAACCGTGTACTGAACATTAATACAGTGGTTGGGGGTGGTGAGAGCTCAGAATATTGAATTTAGTTAATCTATATTTTTATATAAAATTATATCACCCCAATTAACTTCTCCCCTCCGCCAAATAGGCGTAGGCACTGAGAATTCCCCTCTGCAACAGTCCTTCGTCCAGACTGATAATTTTATTAGCCACTAAATGGTCTGTGGCTCTCAGATGCAAACAGCCAGCTGATGATGGCCACTAGTCACTGGTGTTTTTGACCTAGGGCTGCACAGGCAGAGCCACAGTGGATTTTGCTTTAGCCAGGTGCTATGCATGTCCCAACAGATAGCTCCAAGAGGAGCTGAGAATTTGCAAGCTTTTATGTGTAAGTGTGGCTGCATATGGTCAGAGGCTCTAAGTAAATGCAATTTTTAAATCACTTTCTTTTTAATAAAAAAATAATGCTGTAGAAATCTATGGAGCAAATAGAGGGAAAAGATCTGACTAGACACAAGAAAAGCTCACTTGTGTTTGCTCTGTCTCTTGTAGCCTTTGGAAGCAGATATATTTATTTCCAGCACAATCTCAGCTCCACTGAAGTCAGTGGGACGTCCACCACCACCCTCAGAGGCAGCAGGCTGGTGCCTGCGAGGGGTGATCCACTGAGCATGCTCTCCCCGCTGCTGCATAAGGAGTCACTAATGCACGGCCTTTGGCTGCTGCCTGTGCTAAACCCATTTATCTGAACCATGACAGCATAAGAAGCAGTTTTAACAATTACCCCACTTTTGCTGGCATAAAACTGATCAAGCTGCTTATTTTTATTTACTAGGGGAGTCTGTTTAAGCTCCCGAGGTGCTCAGTTGTAGGGGAGAAAGATGAGTTTTGCACATTTAAAATGGAGTATTGTATCCATGTAAGGAGCAGGAGGGAAAGGAAATGGTGAGCGATCCTTTCCCTGCCTGAAGACTGACAGGCTGGCAGCCTCCAAAACAAAGCAGCCTTTGTTTACTCCATCACAGTCACAGTGCCCACAGCTGTCAGGTCTGGTGCTCCCGTACTGCCCAGCTCCTAATATCAGGAAGAACCACTGCATCCATATCATCAGAGACAAGCAGAAGAGCTCCACCAAAACGGGGTACAGGAGCGAAGCTGACAGGTCAGGCTGTGTGTCAGGCAGCTGACCCCTGAAGAAATCCAGGAGGGTTAAGATGCTCAACACATCTACAAGGTTGTGGAACAAATCTTCAGGGAAAATAACAGTGCTGAAAAGCTGTCAGATGCTATGGAGGAAAGTGGCTGGAAGGTACTGCTTCTTTTTGAAGTGGGTTAGCAGTGTTTAATGTGCACTTTTAAGGTCAATGATGATTTGAAACTAATGTATCCCATGTCTAATTGTCCTTTCCTAGCTGTGGGGGATGGTCCCAGGAAACTATGTGCAGATGAATGGAGAGGTTGGTGGGTGAGAAAATCCTAAACCACAGCCTTAAATAACACATGAAAAAAGTCCTGACAGGTGCTGACCTGAGTTATTCCCTCTGCACTGAGAGAGTGGTGGTGGGCAGAGATGTGGGGGAAAGAGAGACAAGCAGAAAACACTGTTCTTTGAGTTTTGATAGTGAGAGGCCTTTAAAGCACAACACATGCTATCCTCTTGATTTCTAGCAAGGGCACAGAGGCTACCATGCTTCTGCTTTGTAGTGCTGCTGAGCACAGGTGACGCCTGTTGGCTCTAGGTGGTAGCCCACCAAAGGGGTAAAAGCTGCCCAGCTTCCCTGCCTCGCCCTTTTCTCAGCTCTGGTCTAGGCAAACCTTGAGCCAGCATTTAAACAAAAGAGCTTTGCCCACAGCTTCCCTCAGCCAACTTCAAACTGCAATTTAAACTAACCATTCCTGGCTGTGACTCAGAGCAGTGCTGCTTGTGGGCATGCAACCAGGACCTGCTCCGAGGCTCTGCCAGCTGTGATTTCAGCTAGTTGCAAAGTCCTTTTTCTTCCTTCTAATGTTTCCTAATCCACAGGACACATCTTCTTCCTCCTTTACTTCCTAGGAATCATGAAAATCACCTGCTAGAAATATTAGCAACACTTAGCTCATCAAAGAACCACCTCACTGCACTTGCTGCTCCTTTCAGCACAGAATTTTCTCCAGCTCGGTGACTCTTACTCTGTATCCCATCTGAGGGTCTATGGGCAAAATGAGTCTATCAAATGTTGTCTTGAGCACATTAAGGTTGCTGCTGAGACTGAGACCTTTTGGAGACACTGCAACAAGCAAACTGAGGCTGGTTGCCACCTTGGGCATAGTTTTGCCTTGCAGGAGGCTTATTGGTAAGTGCTCAGGCAGTAAGATAAGCCTTGATCATGACTGGTGGGTACTTGTGAATAAAATGAAATAATCATCTAAGTGGAACAAAGGGGCAATTAGTAACCATCCTATATTTTAAAACATGGAAATATGGGAGACAACTGGTTTAGAGCCTATGTTGTGCTTTCCCTGTTAGCTGCAAGTGTCAGCACAACTAATGAAGAGAGCGGACAGAAAGCAGCTTCATTTGTGACAGTGACTGGTTCTGAAAGGCTTCACAGCTGACTTGGGTAAAGGCACAAGCTACAAACACTTTGGAAAGGCTGAAGAGAGATACAAGGGTGTGAAGAGTAAACAAACATACTTTAAACCTCATGAATGCAAAAAGACCCCACCATCATTTTTATAAGGGTTTTCAGGTGTCAACTGAGTGTTCACAGTAGGGAAAAGGAGACTAGGAGCACTAGCAGCACTCAGGAATCCCTCCCAGGAGCCATGGACAAGGGCACAGAAACACTTTGCCCAAAAGCAGCTGGGACATTGCCAGCTTTTGGGGCTTTGAACCTAAGTACAGAAGGTAATGAGGGTAATGAAACAGGGGTGCACTGCCACTGAAGTCTCCCGTGAGCAGCAAACAAACTGGAGATTCATGGTCCATGCCTCCTGCACTGTCCCACAGCAATAACCAATTATTGTTGTTTCCTGGGACATCCCAAAGAGCACTTCCAGCTCCTCACCCCTCTCTGTGATTTCTTCTCTATGTTTTTGGGCCCTTCACTCGCTGATGTGGCAGCTAAGCCAACTTGCCAGCTGCCTACCCACTCTCCATCTTCTTTTTTGCCTCTTGGCAGGTCAGAAGCCAGCACAGGATGTGGCTAATGTGAAGCTACACAGGGCTAGCTGGCAGCTAGCTGCCACCAAGCAGAGGCATGAATAATTTCCTCTTCTCTCCAGGCACAGAGTTCTACACTGAGCTTATGGAATCTTTTCCTCTCAGAGGCCTCCATCTGTCTGCCTAATATGTTAATATGGCACAGAAATTCCCATTATCACAAGCAGACAGAGAAACAGTCAAAGGGACTGCATGGATGAAGCCATCTTAGAGAGCTGTGTTAAAAAGCTGGAATGCCATATTTATGTATACATTACAAAAAAGGAAACCGGTAATAAAAGACAAGGGGTTTAGCAGCTTCAAAAGAAAGATATGTGGTGAGCTGATAGGTAGCTTTATGTGCACCATCAGATTTCTGGGAGGTGCCCCTAGAGAAACAAAGTCTGCACTTTTCTGTGCTTTGTTCACCCTTTGGGAGACACTTCTTCCTCAGACTGACATTTCAGTTACATTCATTCCCTGGGGCATTTTACAGGAAAACACAACAGCAAGGAAAACAGGAGGAGGTTGCTCTCTTCTCTCAGGTGGCCAGCACCAGAATGAGAGGACACAGCCTCAGGCTGCGCCAGGGGAAATTTAGGCTGGAGGTGAGGAGAAAGTTCTTCACTGAGAGAGTCATTGGACACTGGAATGGGCTGCCTGGGGAGGTGGCAGAGTCGCCGTCCCTGGGGCTGTTCAAGGCAAGGTTGGATGTGGCACTTGGTGCCATGATCTAGCCTTGAGCTCTGTGGTAAAGGGTTGGACTTGATGATCTGTGAGGTCTCTTCCAACCCTGATGATACTGTGATACTGCAATATTTGGTTGGTCAGGAGGTACTGAACTTTACATAGACAACATAGAATCATAGAATCAACCAGGTTGGAAGAGACCTCCAAGATCATCCAGTCCAACCTAGCACCCAGCCCTAGCCAGTCACCAGACCATGGCACTAAGTGCCTCATCCAGTCTTTTCTTGAAGACCTCCAGGGACAGCAGCCCATTCCAATGCCAATCACTCTCTCTGGGAAGAACTTCCTCCTAACATCCAGCCTATACTTTCCCCAGCACAACTTGAGACTGTGTCACCTTGTTCTGTTGCTGCTTGCCTGGGAGAAGAGGCCACCCCCACCTGGCTACAGCCTCCCTTCAGGTAGTTGTAGACAGCAATAAGGTCACCCCTGAGCCTCCTCTTCTCCAGGCTAAACAACCCCAGCTCCCCACAAGGGTTTGTGTTCCAGGCCCTTCACCAGCTTTATTGCCCTTCTCTGGACATGTTCCAGCACCTCAACATCTTTCTTGAATTGAGGGGCCCAGAACTGGACACAGTACTCAAGGTGTGGCCTGACCAGTGCTGAGTACAGGGGAAGAATAACCTCCCTATCCTACTGGCCACACTGTTCCTGATGCAGGCCAGGATGCCACTGGCTCTCCTGGCCACTTGGGCACAGGTGGAACATGTGGAAGTGTGATGAGCTCACGCCTGGAAGTTCCAACTCTTTTCAAACAGACAAAACTGCTGGACTCAGTTATACAGAAATGTAAGTTTGGTGTAGCAATAATACCAGGACAGGGAAAGGAGTTAGTGGTTCTGGACTGCACAAGTGTATTGAAAGTTCACAGCAGAGTTGCTAAAAATGAAGGGTAGAGAAGACTTCATGCACTGAAAGCTTCCTCTGGCTGTCCGAGGCCAAAGACTGAGAGTGCAGTTTTGATAACTTCCTAACCAATGTGAAATGTAAATGTTTTAAGGAACTCAGGATGTTTCCAAGGTCCTAGCCCCAACAATGAGCATGAATAATCTGTCATGCATTTTAGATAATGCCTCAGTTTAACAGGCTGAGGCTTAAGCAGCGTGTGAGGGAAGTGCAGGCTTGGGTGTGTTGCTCCTTATTAACCCCTACAGAGGAGTCAGTGTGAAGGACAGCAGGTCCAAATAAAAATATGCCACATACTGTCATGGAGGGGATTTCTCTATTCCTCCCCTGTTAGGGGGAGGTGAGAAATTAATTTGAGGCAGTTTTGATTTTTTATAAAATTATTTATTAAAATTAATATTTACAAATTTACTCCACCCCTAACCACTATGAAATCCAAGTTTGTTTGCAAGTTTATGAAAATAGCTTGGGATATATATTTACAGGGATTGATTATTAAATGAAAATATCAAATTATTAACAATTATTGACAGAGAGAAATGTTTTCTTAGGCTTAATGCCTCTTAACCACTCTAGTGTTTGCCCAGTAGGGGATGAAACTGTGTGTGCTCTTCAGATAGAGGTAACTTATATTACAAGAGAATTAAAGCTTACTTAGGTATGTTGCTCTTAAGTATTAATCATTAATCACCCTCTCGGGAATCATCTGTCTCAGTGTGTGCCCAGTATTGGGGTCTTAGTGAGCTGGAGTCTGTCCCGGCTTGCAAGGGATGATAAAGCTTCTCCCAGTCTCTGGGGTAAATAGAGTTTTCTCTAACCTTCATCCTGGGGTGATCTCTGCCTGGAAGAAGCAGTGTGTGTCCTTGGTGTGTCCAGGGATGATCAGCTCGCAAGAACTTCCCGATGCAGGAGAAGGATTTGGTCTGTGTAGCTTCTGACACAGTCTGGCAGCTAGCAGGCTGCGTTTGCAGGTTTGCAGACTGAGGGTCTGCTGAGCTCTGGGTCTTTCCAGAGTTACAGGATAGCTGGCAAGTAGTATTTATGCCATGCTGCAGGGAGATTTAACTCCGCAGATGAATCAAGATAGCTCTAGGCTTTAGGCAGGGTGTTCTCAGCTCCCCATATATGTATGGTGCAGGCATGAATGTGCTCTGCTTCTCAGAGGGCTTGCAGATAGCTTGGCTGTGCCTTGAGATCAATGCATGAGGTCTAAGCCTCTGTAATGCTTGCAAGTGAGCAAGGCCTGATCCTGTGTCTAGGCCAATGTAAGCAGGTCAGGGCAGCAGGATGCTGCTGTGGATCAGAGCTGAGTCTAAAATGCTCTAAGCTTCTGAACTGGTAAACAGTCGGGATCGTCTGATTGGACTGAACAGGACTGAACGTCTGACCACGTGGTGCTGCTGTGCACCCCTATTTATAGGCTCTGGGCTGAGATTCATGGCTCGTTGGACATCTAAAATGACCAATCAGGTTGGCAGTAAGCCAATCCTTGCCCCAATAGGCAGTAGAGACATGCCTGGACCTCCCAATAGGGATCACCTGCCCGGACCTCAGGGGTACACGGGCTGGGCATATGTGTGTGTTACACAATTTGTTTGCTGCCTCGTGGGTCCTGGCAGAAGAACATGTCTGGGCATGTAGAGGCATAGAAAAGCCTCAGTTTTGGGGCTGCTACCCCTCCACCACACATACGTAAAAATGTGCTGAGTTGGCCTCTACTTTGTGTTTAGCATTGTCAAACCACGGAAAAGCACCAGAGAATCTGTCTTATGCTGACTACAGAGAAGACAAATATGTGCACAGCCAAATGCAATCATAGGAGAGCTACAGCAACACAATGAGCTGGGTAAGTAAAAAAACTAAACCTGCTGTGATGAGTGCAGACCCTGGTAGATCCTTCATGTTGTTGTCCTGGAGTCCTGTATACCCCTAAATTCCTCTCCCTCTGTGGCTTGAATGGGAGAGGAAAAGCCGCCTGGTTCCCCGCCCTGGCTTGCCCTGCAGGTGTGAAGGGAGAGAGCAAGGGGCCCTTCCCGCACCAGGGGTGCCTGTGCAGTGCCCCGCTGGAATCGGGCTGGGATTGGCTGTGCCCTTTGCGCCTAAGGAAGTGGTAACTCTGCTCTTTGTCTAGAGAGGATATAAATATTGGGGGACCTCCCACCTTTGGGGTTCCCACCTTGGAGTTCATCCCTGCCTGAGAACTTCTTCTCCCTGCCCCTGGCCTGGCGCTCTGCTCCAAAAGGATTGCTTCACCCATTAACACCTTTTGTAAGAGCTGAATACCTCTTAAAGACTCTTCGGCAGCTGCTGAAAGAGAAGGAGGGACAGGCCGCAGGACGAAGTCAGCCTGACCGTGAGTCATTTTGGCTCAGCTTTATTAGTAAGAAAATGCTATAATTTAATAGCTAAAGCCTTTTCCAGCTTCTGACTTCCAAAATAGTCAGATGATCGATGGCATCCTGTGGATCTTCTCAAAGCAACTGAATCTGGTAACTAAAACTAAATTAAATTCTGTATACAGTTTGGGGGCAGGGTTTTGGGAAAATAACATAACTCTATTTTTGTATAAAATTCCTGACTCGGCCACATTAATTCCCTGCCTCCACAACAGTTGTGAATGTCATAGTGAGTGTGGTTGAATCATAGAATCATAGAATCAACCAGGTTGGAAGAGACCTCCAAGCTCATCCAGGCCAACCTAGCACCCAGCCCTAACCAATCAACTAGACCATGGCAACAAGTGCCTCATCCAGGCTTTTCTTCAACACCTCCAGGGACGGTGCCTCCACCACCTCCCTGGGCAGCCCATTCCAATGGGAAATCACTCTCTCTGGGAAGAACTTCTTCTTAACATCCAGCCTATACCTACCCTGGCACAACTTGAGACTGTGTCCCCTTGTTCTATTGCTGGTTGCCTGGCAGAAGAGGCCACCCCTCACCTGGCTACAATGCCCCTTCAGGTAGTTGTAGACAGTAATAAGATCACCCCTGAGCCTCCTCTTCTCCAGGCTAAACAACCCCAGCTCCCTCAGCCTCTCCTCATAGGATTTGTGCTCCAGGCCCCTCACCAGCTTTGTTGCCCTTCTCTGGACATGTTCCAGCACCTCAACATCTTTCTTGAATTGAGGGGCCTAGAACTGGACACAGGACTCAAGGTGTGGCCTGACCAGTGCTGAGTACAGGGGAAGAATAACCTCACGGGTTACAAACACAAGGCAGCTCTGAGGCCTATGAAAGGTTAGCTTGGCCCAGGGGAGATGTATCCTCCACTGCCCAAAGGAGACATAGAGGATGCTCTGTTGGCCAGCTTGGTCCAGAAGATGGTCCATAACCCAAGCAAAATGCTGGATCATCCAGCTCTGCACTTGCTTAAATGACCACCTGTCTTTCACCTGCTGCCAGCAGGAGAAGCTGGCATGCTAATTTGCAGCCTGGGAAACAGCATAGGCTCCTGAGCAGCTTGGAAGCTCCAGCAACCACCCACAGTTGGGCATTCAGCCCCATGAGCTGCATTTATAATGCAGGGCCATGGGTTTAGAGAAACCAGGGCCAGAAAAGAGTGTCTCAAGTGTGAAGTCTAGATATGACAAATCTGCATAAAGCATCAGTTTCTCACATACACACACGGTCACTCTCATTTCTACTTTCTTCTCTGGGGAAAATTCTTAACTGGCATCTTCCCATCCAGAGGGTGCAGATGGGTTTATGAACTGTGTTAGTTTGAAGCTAGCTAGAATGTTTTGGTGAGAAGAACTAGATTACAGGCTGTGAAAGGAAAACAATGGTGATGTCTCCTTCCCTCATAGGCCTGCTGAGATGTATAGGAACAAGAAATAAAACCAAAGATAATCACTCTTGCTTGGGCTGCTGGCTGAGCTGCATCTTACTCTCTAACCTCACCCTCCATTTTGGACTAATCCACTTTGCTTCCTAACTCCCTGGCCTAACCTCCATTCTTCCTTGGGACTGGGGTAAGGTTGAGAGGGGTGGGGGGAAGGTGAAGGGGCAGTTGAGAGCCCCTCCTGGGGACTCAGGTTTCTGGGAGGGGAGTTGTGTTTCTGTATTACCTTTTTACCTTGTATATTTCTGTATATACTGTAAATATCTGCTTGTATATTGTGCTAGCTGTAAATATAAAGCTTCAGTCATGTTTCCAGAGCTGCCTGAGTCTAGTCTAGGTGATTTCTAAAGTGTGTGTGTGGGGGGGGGGGGGCAGGTAATACCCAAACCATCACATGAACCTTAGTACATCATTTACAGCTGCTGTAAGTCTGGAACAATGTACACTATCAGATGTGCAGGTCTCATTTATAAAGCTGAATTTATGATTTCACCCCTTAGATCTGCAGATGGGTTTTATTGTGATTTATGCCTGTGTCATGAAGGATCGTATATAAGAATTACCTGATGTTATCCAGGGACCTATTCTTTTGGGGCCTTATCTTTCTTATGAAAGAAGAGACTACTTAATCATTGTTAGCTGTATACTGAGTGCATTGTCCACTGTGATTTAACCATACCCCTGTTTTCAGTATTATTAGCTTGTGATGTTAAGACTAACTCAATGAAATACAGCATATGCTGAATTGCAGCTATAGATACAATTCATAAATAGCTCTTCAGTGACTGTTGGTAAATATAATTACAGTATTTTTAAAGGAGACATTACATCAACATTAACTGAATGCTGGCATCAAGATGAGATATGAAAAAGGCTCTTTGGGTCCTCTGAGTAAAATAAATTGTAGAGGAAAAGTCCCATTTCTGAGAAAGGTGGAGACCAGCTTTCCAAAAGCATTTAACTATCACTGATTTAAAAAGACATGAAAACACTAGAGATACTTTTTGTCTGGAGAAGCAAAGAGACACCTAGCAGTTTCACAATACCCCATGTGTTAGGCTCCTGCTGTTTTCACTAGACCTAGGTGCCTCAGAGTCTGTCAGAATTTGTTCAACCTGGAGAAAAGGAGGCTCGGGGGACCTTATTGCTCTCTATGACTACCTGAAGGGAGGTCGTAGCCAGATAGGGGTCGGTCTCTTCTCCCAGGCATCCAGTAACAGAATAAGAGGACACAGTCTCAAACTGCACCAAAACAGGTTTAAGCTGGACCTTAGGAAGAAGTTCTTCACAGAAGGAGTGACTGGCCATTGGAATGGCCTGCCCAGGGAGGTGGTGGAGTCACCATCCCCGGAGGTGTTTAAAAGGAGACTGGATGAGGCACTTAGTGCCATGGCTTACTTGATTGGATAGGGCTGGGTGATAGGTTGGACTTGATGATCTTGAAGGTCTTTTCCAACCTGGTTAATTCTGTGATTCTATGATCCTGACTGCATGTTCTTTCATGTTTGTATGACTTGTTCCACAGGTTAGTGGAACTGTTACAATTAAGGAGTTTACTTCCAGCAAATTAAAATAACCTTTCTTTCTTTAAACATTCCATCTTCTCCTCTAAGGAAAGGATGAGTGGTTCAGGAAAACAAGAATTACTTGAAGAATGCAAAAGCAGCTAAATTGTAGTGATCAGGCAGACCCTACCCTTGGGCTTTTTGCTGTCATATATGCAGACAGCCTGACTGAAAACACACTTGTGACTTTCATCCTGCCCATTTACAGAAAGCAAATGATTAAGGAGGAAGAGGGGCAATATTCTGTGTCTTCTGCAGATGTTTCACACCCACCTAGGAGGCATAGATTGCCTTTTTATTCAATTAGACCCTTTATTCAATTAGTTATCAAAGGCAATTCCAGTTGTTCCAGACACCGAAACATCTTCAAGAGCTTAGGACTTACTAGCTTCCAGGGAAGAACAGCCTGATTTCTGAGGGCATGGCAGCACTGGAAGACATGTGGCATTAACAAAATCACAGAATCAACCAGGTTGAAGAGTCATCCAAGATCATCCAGTCCAACCTATCACCCAGCCCTATCCAATCAACTAGACCATGGCACTAAGTGCCTCATCCAGGCTTTTCTTCAACACCTCCAGGCACGGCAACTCCACCACCTCCCTGGGCAGCCCATTCCAATGCCAATCACTCTCTCTGTGAAGAACTTCCTCCTAACATCCAGCCTAGACCTACCTCGGCACAACTTGAGACTGTGCCCCCTTGTTCTGTTGCTGGTTGCCTGGGAGAAGAGACCAACCCCCCACCTGGCTACAGCCTCCCTTCAGGTAACTGTAGACAGCAATGAGGTCACCCCTGAGCCTCCTCTTCTCCAGGCTAAACAGGCCCAGCTCCCTCAGCCTGTCCTCATAGGGTTTGAGTTCCAGGCCTCTCACCAGCTTCATTGCCCTTCTCTGGACATGTTCCAGTACCTCAACATCCTTCTTGAATTGAGGAGCCCAGAACTGGACACAGTACTCAAGTCTGATAAACCTTGTCTCTGCTTTTGATCCAGGAGAAACAGAGAAATTCTACACTTGAGAACTCATATAAGCCTGCAATGAGACACTGTCTTGAAGAGAGAGGTCTTGGAATCGCCTTCAGCAAAGGTGTGAATTAACCCTTGGCTTCCTATTTCTTGCTGGTCCCAGCACTAGGAAGCTATACAAAATGTGACATTGCTGCTGCCCTTCCAGCAGCTGTGACTGTGTGTTGCAAGGGAAGGGCCTGGGCATGTCTGTGGCTCCACCTCTACAAACAGGACTCAATAGTTATTGGGCTTGAGCCCAGTCTTGGTCTCAAGCATCACAAACCCACCATAAGTGCAAATCTCACACGTAGTCATCTAGATGAGAAGATAACTGAAGCAAGAACCCTCTTTCCCTTTCCATTTCTACCTCAGCAGTAAGAAATGTTCCCTGGTCAGAGGTCGGGGCAGTCAGAATACTAAGCCCTTAGAAAACATCAAGCTGTAAGAACCTCCTCCCATGTGCCATCTGTTGTCCCTTTCCTTCTGCCTATTGAAAGCAGCAGCTATCCACAGTGCTGTCCCATTTTAGAGAGGGAATTAATGTGCCTTCAAGTGGCATTTTCCTCCCAGTATCTGCCAGGACACTTGCAAGTACAGCGAGATAACAATTGCAAGGAGCACTTTCTTCCAAGCTCCCTAAAGCTTTTTCCCTTGCAGGAGAGGAACTGACCAGGCATACATCCTTGCTCTCCCCTTGCCTGCCATGATAGTAGCTTATTCCTTTCTCATGGAGAAAATGTCCCAGCTGATTGTTAGGAATTTGAGTAATCTAAAAGAGGATGTCAGGATTTGGTGGAATGGCTCATTTAAATTAACTTGGCTTCAAGAAATTACTCTCCCCATTTGAGTCCTGACTAATTTTTGGATCTACATGAAGGGATGTGCCACCACTTTGATCTCAAGTGCTGGCACAGAACCTACAGAGGCCATGACATCAGGCACCAAGCTCAACTTGCTGCAAGCCACGTGTGGATACAAGCTGCTAGGAAGTCCTTTCAGGAGCTCTAGAGTGGCCTAATCTGCCTATGTAGGCAGAGCCATTTTGTCTGAGGTATTCTGAGTCCATGCCCACCTGGCTGAGCCACTGCAAGAGTTTTGGGAAAGGGTTGCTAAATTTCTGGATCCCAAAGAGCTGTATTTGTGCGTGATGTGCTGAGTGGCTCAGCTGGCTGGGATGAGAGTATTTCTGAGATCCAGAAATCACAATGACTGACAACATCTGGGGAGTTTAAAATAGAGAAGTGCCTTGGTAATCTGCACATGCTGACAGTATATCAAAACCTCAGCAGGGTTTTTTTCATCCTCACAGTATTGGATTTAGGGACCTCCATCCCACTTCAGGTTTAAGTTCTTAAGTAGATCTTCACTGCATTGAAATTTACCTCAAGATTTTTCTTACTCTAGGTGCAACTTCCCAATGACTGTTCCATTTACTTCCAGGCAGACAGCCTAAAGCAACCCAGTTTAGAACCTGAACTACTAAATAATAAATATTTTTCATCAAAGCAAATATAAGTTTAAACTAAGGTATAGATTCTTACCTTAGGTCTCTCGACTTTCAGGAGCTCTTGTTACATCCGTTAAAAAAAAAAGTCTTTTTTAATGTAGAAAGTGTAGAAATTACTTTCTCCTTCAGACTCCTGTAACTCAAACAGCAATTTAAGGACTACAAGATGTGACACATTCCGAGTGATCTCTATTACATGTCTCTATTTCCTCTCACATGGAGAAATTCAAGGACAAAAAAAAATCACAGCCCTGGAGGAGCATCTCAGTACCAGTGCATGAAAATGAGAAGCTGTGGTGCTCAGTGTTTTGTGTCTTTCTAAGTGGGCCTAGAAACTTTACAGCCTTAGCTAATCAAATTACGTTTGCTTAATTAATGGGAAGAGCCTATGCTCTCAAGCTGACAGGCTTTGATAGATGTGTACAGCTGCCCTGCCTTTCAGCAGCATGTGAGAGTGCTTAATGGGAGTAGAGTGGGGGAAAGTAAGGGATGCAAAGCAATGAAATAAATGCACTATATGTTAATAGAGCTCCCATTCACGCTTACTCGGCACCTGAGATGAAGACGTAGCTCCAAGCTGCCTTTTTGTTACGTGTACCTGAGGCTGTGCAGGCATCTGACCCATCACTGCTGTGTGGAAGCGACCCTTTCCCTGGCACAGCCCAGATCCATCTCTGTGCCCTGAGTCACCAGCCTATGGGGGTGCTCTCACGCACTTCACTGTAGGCAGCTTGTGAGAACTTTACTGTAACAAAGAGTTGGCTATTAAGGAGAGCTAAAGGACAGGGAAAGCATCCGTGGTTTCTTAGGCAGGGAAAAACAAATCCTGCTGTAGATGGCACAGAAAATCACCCACATTTTTCAGAGCGTCTCCTGTACTTAAGTCAGAAAAACAGCCTTGCCTCTTGAATTATCTGCTCTGTTCCTGTCCAAATGACTTCTCGTGTGCTTGCCTTGCAGCACATGAGCTTGAAACACATGATACAAGCAGCTGCCAGGCCAACTGCTCTGATGATAATCGAGCCAGTTGTACATACTTTTGTACATCATACCCCGTTGCATATGACTCTTACTCACCCTGTTGCCAACTGCTTCTTCTCTGTTTTCTCCAGGAAACAGACTTATCAATTTAATTTGCAAGAAACTCTCCCAATCCCAGCTGGGGAAGTCATACTTTCCCCAACTTCCCTTCCACCTCTTTCTTCAAGGCTTTAAGTTACACAGCAGGGCCAATTAGAAATTCAAACCAGGTAGAAAGAGAATATACAGTAGCAACAAGAGCCAGTGGCGTGATTGATGATGCTTATACAAATGCTTCTGGCTTGAAAAGTAGTGTCTGGGCTGATTCCAGAAGCTGTGTCCAATTTCAAAAGAATCTTCTGAAAGAAAATAAATAACATAAAAAATAAGAGGGTTAGCTGCACATGCTGCAGAAAGCAACTTCCACCGATTATTCCATCCCCAAAATATCAACCAATTAGTAAGAGAAAAGTGTGAGAGAACTAACAAGACCTTTTACTATATTGATCCTGCACGTTTCCTGAAATAAGGCTGGGACTTCTTTTCTCTCTGGGCTCCCCAATAATCAGAGTAGCATTGGTGCAAGTATGGTTTTAAACTTACATTGTTACATGTATTAGGAATAACAGGTTAAAACGATGAAAACTTGAGTACTATTAGCACACACTGAATTACTCACTGATTCAAATGGACCTGTGCAGTTTTTGGAGAGGACAAGAGATTCTCTTACATCATCCCGTGATATTTTACTGATGTTTGCTAGCAGTGCCAGCCTGTGGGTCTATGCATTTGTGCACAGCTCTGACACAGTTAACCCAAACCCCCTTGTTCCACGCCTGTCCTTCTTCGTCAATCAATGGCCCTTCAGTACTGTCCTGGCACATCCCCTTCTGCCAGCCTCAGCAGGAAGGAAACAGAAATCCTATGGAAAGACATTGACCCAGATTTACCCTGGTAGTTGCCAAGCCCAGGAGCAACAAAAGATGAATGCGGGGTGGGTGTTGAGGAAGCATGTAGACCTGCCAGCTCTACAGCAATGCAGGCAATGAGCTAGTGGATAGCTGGATATCTTCCAACCAGGCTGCTGGGCAAACGCAGAGGGACACTGTGTTCCATGTGCAGGAAGCTGGGTGCATTGGGATGCATTAGCCTTCCTCCTTATGTGCAGAGGCTATTCTGAGCAATCTAATTCATGATGTTTAAAACACACTTTTGGACCCAAAGGAGTTGTTAGAGTTGTGTGTAAGAGAACTGGGAGAAATCCACAGGGTCTAGGGTCAGCATACAGGCATGGAAGGGTAGGGGAGCTGTTACTGTGGTGTTTGCACAAACCAACCCGAGGCATTTGAATCATGTGTCTAATTTGGGACTGTGGTCTTTGGATGTCTTTGTATATTCATTGAAGAGAAACAGGCTTCTTGTGGCGTGATCTACAGTAGAGCCTGTACATGGAAGAGGAGTCCATCACATCCAGCAACTGCAGAGGGAGCCATGGTGGTTTGGACTCTTCACATGTCTATCTAAGCCGCAGAGTTCAATGCTGTGGAAAAGCCATTGTGCTTACATTTGAGCAGATTCCTAGATGGGACAGGACATCACCGACCCTAGGCACAAGACTCATAAACCTCACTGGACAATACCCTCATGGTCCAACAAGAACTACTTTCCTCTGAGTCATACCAGCAGCACCACTGCTCCTGGCCTTGTTCTAGCTCTCACCAGTGGTGAAAACATGATTTACTTCTATCCAGAGGTCAGAGTCATATCGGGATCTAACCGGCACCTACTGCCGTCAGTCTGTGAGTGGTGCAGTTGGTATATGGCTCAGAGGTGGATGTATTACTGGATGATCTTGGAGGTCTCTTCCAACCTGGTTGATTCTATGATTCTATGATTCTATTAACCCTCTGGGCAATGTTAACTCTGAAAGTTCTTGCTTCTTTGGTGACTACTGCTTCATTGCCTTTAAAATGGGGGGGCATCCTTAGCATAAGTAGGGCTCTTCAAGTAGGTTTAGAGTAGTTTTCAAGGTGTTGGCTGTTCTTTTCTTTTTAAAATACTGAGTGAGCTGCAGTCAGATGGATAATCACTGATGCTTCGTTTAAGGCATTGTTGCATGTAGCCATTCATTAAAAAGCCCCAGGGAATAAGCATGAGGTTTTTACTTTAAAAGCTATGATCTCTAGGACACACACACAATGGTCTCTCCCAACCCAGATTTGCCACAGCCTTCCACTATAAAGTGCCATTCTCTGCTGTAAGCCATCTTCAATGCATTGTCATTGTAATTGACAACAGATTTTTATTTTTTCAAGGGACACTCGAGGAGGATTGGAGGATGACAGCACATGACTGAGTAAAATTATAGTTAGGGAAATGCAGGAAGAGCTGACTCTTCCCAGAGAGCTTACGGCTGTCAGGCAGGGTTTTCTTTTTTGTGTCTGAAATGGGATTAAGCCACAAGGCTCATGGATTTGCTGCCATTTGTGTTCTGGTCCTTTATCGACACAAGTAAATCAGTGTCTATTTCGAATACACTGGATTAAAATCTGACCTCCTATTTTTCAGGGTTTGGGCATTAGAGTGAGTCCCTGGCACAACCTGGTGTGCATGAGTAGGTCTAGGAGGCTGGGAACAGCTGCCTATGCCATTGCCCTGGGCTTTCCAGTGGTCATGAATGGGCCTCTTTGGCTTGCTGGGACTGCCTTGCCTGTCAGGCTGCTGCATGATATGCACTGGGGGGGGTGTGTGTGTCTTCCAATTTTGGGTTTGGGTTTTAAACAATCTGTCTGCCCTGCTCACATTTCAGACAAGAGCATGAAGCTCTGTCTAATTACTATCTCTCCTCTCCCTATAAGGTCCCTCTACTATTCCAACTGACCAGAACTCCTCTTTGATTAGATGAAACTCCAGCTCTGGTGCCACCATACAGGACACAGGCATAGTCCAGAGCAGCAGGACTACATTTTAGAGACTATATTAAAAAAGGCTTCAGCAAAGGAAAAAAATAATTAAATGCCAGTAGGTCTTAAACAGATGGTGAGTCAGTGGCAAAAACTACAACAGAAAGGTGACACAATGAAGAAAGGCTCATATACCAGCTATGGTGGATAATAGAGAGAGAAGATGGAAAGATAGTGATGGAGGAGTAAATGCAACAGCTAAGAGAATGAAAGGCAGTTAAGCAGAAGGAAAATAAAAGGAAATTTGATTTATGCCAATTTTTTTGAGAGCCCACAAGGGTTTACCCTTGTAAGCTGCAAAGTATCCTGCTTGAATGCAAGGCATTTTCTCTGTAATGAATGTGTTTTAGTGAGCTTGCTGGATTTTGGTGTCTTTTAAGTGTAACTGAGTGTGCATTAAACTGCAATGGGCTTTTTTGGTGGGTTGCAGGTCAAATAGACTACAACTCCTCTGTAAACCAAGCCTCCTGCTGTATCCAGCAGATATTATTTGCCCTAGGTCTTAGAGATTAAATACATCTCTGTTCAGTTTTGCATAGCAAAAATGCAGAAAAGCTCTTGTTAATAGGCTACCTCTGTATGTCACTGTCATTTTCTGTGGGCTTGTATGCTAGCTCCAGTAAAGATGTGCTCCTTGACTAAGTAGGGCACTGTGAAAAGCAAACAGAAAGGTGACTCTTGAAGCACCAGCAAGGCTCAGATTGGAGATAAATAGAAATGAACTTATGTTTCTAAAAACCTCAGACCTATAAACTGACAAGTGATGCAATTTACCTGCATAAACATCTTTTTGCCTTTTAGAAAGGTATTACTAGATGGAGACAGGAATGAATTATGTAGCAGAATTGAGTGTTTTAGGGAGAGGTAATTTCTCAATTGAAATTGTCCAGTAAGAAGGATGGCTAGGAATTAAGGCATAATCGCAGAGCTGCATGCCCTTTTGTATCACTAAAGGAGCTGATCACAGCTTTTCTGTCAAAATCATTACTGAATTGAAAATTACTGTTGAAGCTGGATTTTTTTGTGGAGTGTGTCCCCTTTCACAGAAGCATTCTTGAATTCTGTTGCTAGAAGCCTAAGCAGTGCAAAGTCTCAGCTGCTGCCTCACCTCTCACTGCTTAACTGAGTAAAACTTGATTTATATTTTGGCTTGCTTGATGAAAAGTCAACATTTGTTCTGATTTTTCTCCATTGCCCTCCCCTGTCCTGTGCCTAAGAAGAGGGAAACAGAGTTATAAAGCAGCTACAGAATACAGCCTCCCAGTACCTCTGAATGGACAATGTGCTTTAGCAGTGACTGAGGGCTCCTTTGAAACCAACAATAAAAGCATCTTTTCTGTGGAGGAGCACAAGACTCACAGGGGCAAGAGACTTTAATGACACCATTGTCTTTCAGGCAATTAGGACTCACTGGCACAATCCAGCATTGGGCCAGGAACTGTTTTGATGGCACTGCAATGGATTAGAGAAACATAGACTGCTGAAACTTGGGAGCATCACAAATCACTTTTAATCATAAACCACCATAGATAAAAATATACTAACACAGGCATAATCAGAATCCACAGGCATATCTTCTCTTCTAGAAACATATGCCTAGGAACAGAGGTCTCCCCTCCACCCTTCCTCTCCCTGTGTACACATGCTGTGTAAGGCTTATTCTTCTGCCTCTCTCCTAACATGCTTGCAAAAACGGGTTTGAGCCTGCCAGCTGTGTGTATGTTTGTTGTACATTGTGGATTATATTTTAATGACATACCCTAAGCCTCTTACACTCAAACGAATGTGCATTTAACTGTCTATGTGTTCATGCTGGTTTCTAAGGTAGAGGGGTCAGCCAGCTTATCCCCCAGCTTCTCTGGGAGGGCACTGTCCAAGAATTTTAATGGAGCTTTCAAAAGCCTCCCGTTACACAAGGTGCCCTTAATGGAGAGTTCTCCTGCCTCTGAAAGTTCCCTCTTGTTGCTAGACACAATGAAAGGCAAGCCATAATCTTTGTGGAGAGTGCCTGGATTTTTTCATGTCGCAGCACGTAGCTGGGATGCAGAGCACAGCTCCCTCCACTCTCCTGCCACAACCAGGGGGATTAATTTCATTAGTTCAGAAAGCTATTTCAGAGGGAAGGGAGGTTATGTAGGTCACCGATTCATCCCTGATGCCTTGCAAAAAAGAATTCATTATGAAATTTCACTTTAATTAATGCAATGCACCAGCTTTTAATAGTATTTCATCAGGACATCTGCTAAAAGCACATTAGCCACAGTTTTATGGTAAGACATAATTGAACAGAACTCCTGTTGGAGCTTGGCTTTTGCAATATGTTTCGCTTCTGCTTCTCTTGCAAGCTGACGATTAAAGGGATTGTGGAACTCCCTCATCAGAAGGTGATGGAGGCTGATCTAAAGCCTGTTCGAATTAACAGAAAGGCCTCAGCTAGGATTCACAGGCTCTGAAGTGGGTCTCTGAGGAAGGAGCCCATCATCCATCCTGTGTTTACATACCAAGTATTACCAGTACTGCTACTGATCTATAAGCCTGAATATAAAGTAACAACTCTGGTGTTTTGTTCCAGTCGCATTTGAAAAGCCACAGTCAAATGGGCTTTATAAACCATTTTCTTTTGGCTTAACCTAGAGCTTTATCTTGTTCTAATTTTATCTCTGCATAATTGTCTGGTTTAATACTTATTTGATTATCTGCCCAAATTAATGTCAGCGCAGCAGCTTTCTGAACAGCCGTATTAAATATTCACATCCAAATGGGATTTTTTTCAGCCCTTTGTTTTACAGTGATCTCCTGAAGTACAAATGTGAACTCTCAAAAGATTTTAGTTACTAAGTACTAGGTCATGATTATTTAAGTCTAATAGGCTGAAGAGTCTTTGGAAAATTAATATATTTAGAAAAAGTTTGTGAGCTATTTGAAATCTGTTTGATTTATGGCTGCCACCTCCACTTCTCCTTTTTGATCTCTCTGAGTAAGTGAATAGTCAGTAACAGTATTAATAAAAAACATCCACCACTGATTCAAGTCCAGATTGCTTAGTTTCCTTTTCACACTCTCCCCCTTCAGTGTTTTTTCCCACCATGTTTTTGGGGCAGTTTTACTCCCAACCTTCACTGTGAAGGGACACAAACAACGAAGGTGTTGGATGTTTCAGGTGTATAGTTATTTTCTGCACCAATAGGCAAGGAAAGGAAACAGAAGGGATCTGGAAAAGTGTAGTATGACCTCACTGAAAACCTTACTGGGTTCCCAGTAGTGCCCAGCACCTGACAGTCCGTCTGGCAGTACCCACCCTGCACACACAAGGAGGAGTCTTGAATGTGTATTAACCTCTCCACTCATATCAGCTGCTGTACAGCTGGCTATGTCAGAAAGAACCTGTGCCACCCTCCCTGCCTGCATTTGCTGCTGGACACTGTCACAAGGGGCAGATGGGGCTGATGAAGCCCTTTGAGACAAGGCCAGTCCACATGGTGGATAAGGCCATCTCTCATCACAGATGCTCTCTTTGGATCTAATCTCTTTAGAAACCATCTAATTCCTGTCCTCAGCTGGTCAATGCAAGGAATTAATTTCTGGGGAACTGCAAAATTGCCCCAAAGAGATGCTAAGACCCCCTTAGTGATACAGCTTGACAATAAATTTGACCTCATCCTTGAAGCTGCTCTGTACAAGTAGATACAAACCCAAGCACACATCATCAAATTCAGGGCACCAGTGTCTCTCCAGAGTGGAGCACCAGTTCTGTCCCACCTTTACTGAGCCTGTGGTATAAGGCTGTTGCAGAGAAGAGGCAGCAGGGCAGTAAAAGTTGCTGTGCTCTAGCCAGACTGGCTCTCTAGTAATTTTTCGGTGCTGCAAGCTCCGTAATGGCCACAGTAAGAGGAAACCCAACTGAGACCCTTGCTAGGGCTGACTAAGCTTGCAGCTTGACATTAGCTGGCAATAAAATGTAAGAAACATATAGGCAGCCTTCCTCCCTGTAGCGTTGGTCAGGCTGATGTTAACTGTGGCCTGGGAAGCAGAAGCAGTTTATTCAGCACAGGCATCAGTAACATGATTTTACATGGCTAGTTCTGAAGATCCTCTGGAAGCTAAGAGGAACGCCCACACTGGTATTAGATAGCATTCTTTCTGTGTTGCTGCCTTAAGGACAACATTTTAAATGGCAGGTCCTTTAGCAAAATAAGCATTAGCCTCTGCCTCTTGGAAACTGGAACCTCAACCTATCTGTGGGCTCATATGGCTTACACTTGGTGCTCACAGGTTTGTTCTCCTAGGGCAGCCTACTGCCAGTGGGCCGCCAGACTCACCAGTATTAGGGACTTCATGATAAAAGCAGGATTCAAGCTTTAGTTCTGTAAAGAAAACAAAAGTGGTCATGTAAATAAGCCCAAAGTCCTCTTAGAAAGGGTAAACATCTTCCTAAATGGAGTAGAACTGATGACCTTTTCAGTTTTTATTTGTCTCTCTATAATGTGATAAGCTGAATCCCAAATTAGAATGGATTGTTTAGGGGAAAAAAAATCAATTGAAAATACGGGGAAATACAGCACTTCTGGAAGCTGCCTATATTTAGTAGGTATTTACAGGTCTTTTTCACAGACTAAACCTCTTAAGGTAACTGACTTCAGGCCTCTTCTTTCAGCATTTAATATTTATCTTCATTTAAGTCTATGCTAATTGTAGTTTCACAGCTTGAAGCAAATTGAACACGTCTCAGCGGTGCTAAGCGTTCGGGCATCTCACCAACTGCAGCTCTTTCTGCAGGCTTCATATTTCTGTGCTATCATTTCTGCAGCCTACAGAACAAGATCTGCCACTTCTCAGTGTCCTGACTGCAAAGTGACTGGGTTGGTTCATGAATGCTTTAAGATCCTGAAATGAAAAAAACCAAAGTTAGTGCTGCTTCTCTATTCTTATGGCAGCAAGCACCATGTGAGTTTTCCTAGAGTAATTGTTACGTGCTAGAGAAAAGCCAACAAAAACCTGGAAGAGTGACACTTCTGACTATTTTATAGTGATGGTGTGACTGCTTTGCTCTCCTCATCTCCTGCTGTACCTCGTCTTCTCCACGAGGCACCTTCTGCCAAAGGCTGCCCAAATACCCACCCCCATCAGTGAGCTAACCCTTCTGGCCAAAGAGCGCAGGAGGAGACAGAGGCTTCACCAAGCCCAGCCAAAAAAACGTGGAAATGGAATGCTGTGGCCAGCTCTCTATGAAACTTAGTACCAGAAAATAGCTTAGGGTCTTGTGAAGGTTTGGAAACAGGGATGAGGGCAAGGCAAGACAGGAAGGTCCCCGAGGGAGAGCGAGCATCACCCTGTCCCCAGCTCACATGTCTGTACTTTGTTCAGCCTCTACAACTGTGCGAGCAGAGCCTGCTGCATCAGCCTTCTCTGTCAATTTCCTGCTCTTTATGGGCTCGCATCCCAGGGACTGAAGCGTGGCTCTTACTACTGAGCTTGCAAAGAAAAAAGCCTCTGCCCCATAAGCATGTGCTCAGTTCTGTCAAAGAATTCCCAGCGCCAGGGCTCCTGCTTTAAGGGGATGTGGGCTACTGAGATGCAAAAAGGCATGCCAAATACTCCCCTGGGTCTTGAGCTGGTTAGGTCTGACTACTGTAGTGGAGAGGAGCTGCTGTCACAGAAGCCACAGGATAACCACCTCTATATGTGGCAGTCCAAGAACCAGCTCGTGACTTGTTCAGCTAGGCTGATTTCTCAGCAGAGATTGTCTTAATCATAGACTGTACAATGTCTCTTACTCAGATTTGCAGAGGATTTGGCTTTATATAACAGGCCCCCAATTCACAAAGCTCCTTCCTCCTCCACTTGCTTCTGCTCTCTTACTGAGTAAATCCAGGATTTTGTTTTGAGTCCCTCCTCTTTGGCTCCAGGATCTGACCACATGCCCAGTCTGAACTCTCAGACTATGTTGTATATGCCCTGGTCTGCAAGACAGAAACCTGGGAGGAAGTATGAAAACCAGAGAATCAGTAACAGTTGTAGCAAGTCAGACTGGTGTGTTGGGTTTGGCATTTTGCTGGTCTCCCAGATTCCCCAGGACAAAGGAAACACAGTTCAAAAGGAATAAAAAAAGCTTTCTAAAACTGTCAGGACTGTGGGACTGTCTCTATTCTGCTGGTTGTCACCATCACTGTCACTACCTCTGTTCTTACCGACCTGGCAGGTTTCACCTTCCTCCCTTAGCCCACTCGCTCTGGACCCGCACACAGCAGCAACTCAGTGACCACATGTTTCTCCTGCCTCAGCAACTTTTGGCCTCCCTGACCTGCTGGCCACTTACACATGACTTTTTGGAGCTGAAGGGAAGCAGTAGTGATTTCCACAGATGTGGAAAAAAACCCCTAAACCAGAGCATACCTCTGCACTGCTGCTCCTTGTCTCTCTCCATCATGGGATCCAGCACAAGCGGAGTCATCTCCCTGCTGTGTTCTGATGCAAGCAAGTCCCATGCCATCCCAGAAACTCTGTCTGTGAGATCCTTTATGAAATATTTATTCCCCTTGCATGCAACAGAAGAATCAAAAAGCCTGCATAATATCGATGGAATCTGTGATAGCCAAATATTGAATTATTTACAGCCTAATTGTGCAAGTGATATTCATGAGATCACTTAGGCTGCAAGACTCAATTAATGCATTCCACAAAATTGGTGACTTCTGCTTCAGATTCTGTTTTGATGATCAGTGAGACCCTAAAAAACAGGTGAGACCAAATTTTAGAAGAAGAACTAGAGTACCCACAGGCACTTGAAATACCCAGACTTTTCTCAGAGTGCTGCTGTGAAGTAAGAAAGGGCTTTTGAACTACCAACTAGCTGCTCAACTATGAGCCATTTCAGGTGCTCAGGTGAATCTTACCTGGCTGTTAGCTGTTGATCCAGAAAGGCACAGATCTCCCACAGTTCTTGTGTTACATCTGAAGCTCCCATGCAAATACCCTAGATACCTCAAGGCATCTGAAATGGCATTAAAATACATATTTGCAAGACATAGAATTGAGCCTATGTGGCTACTGGCCCCAGCAGACCTCTCAGTGCAGAGAGCAGTGACCAAGAAGTGCACCATTCCCTGTGGTGCAGTATCCTTTGTCTCCTGTTTACTGTGTAGCTGTAATGCAGTGTTTTGTATGTGCACCAAAGGTCTTCTTTCTGTCCAGCCTACATCAGATAGAGTAGACTGGCCACTGAACTTCAACTCACAGAACTTGGATTTCTAGACACAGAACATTTCTTTCCAATCCCAGGTATACAGGTTGAAGTGGCAGTTGTCACAGGGGCTTAGCTATTTCTTTAATGCCAAATTTGCCTGAAGGTCTCTCATTAGTAAATACGTATCTAAACCCTCACATTTGAAGTATTCCACAAGTTCTTCCTCAAAACACTCTTATATTCTCCATTCTTCATTATATTCCACTCTTAGCAGAACTTTGGGGGATCACTTCCTCCCCAAGCACTTCAGTATCCCTTGAAATCACTGCAGCTAACAAGGCTCTAGGCAGTTTATTTTGGCCTTAGAATGGCAGCAAGCAATGGTGTCTTCTCTGTGCCTGACATGGCTCATTTCCTCTCGGGACAAGGCACATCATATATATCTAAAACCCTCAGCCTACCCCAGTTTACAATTCTAGTACAGCTGTAGGTTTAAAGAGCTAGTCAAAATTGATGGCAGATTAAGGGACAGAGAAACAGACTGCAATGGCCTCTTGCTAAACTGAAATGTCTGATCTAAACAAAGCAATTTCAGCCTCTCATTCAGCTCTTGCTTGTCTTCCTCACCATCTCTGGCATTTTTCTACTGAGCACTATCACCTAAATATGGTCTACTCTGACGTACTCAGACTGTCACTGAATAGCTTTGCCAGCAAGAACCCTGGCCTTGGCTGAGACAGCCAAGAGTGCAGGTTTGTAGGTAGTCTATCACCTGCAGGCCTGCATGGGCTGGTTTTGTTTGTTTGTATTTGATGGTACAAGGTTTTTGTTCCATTTCGATCTGGCAGGCAGAGGGGGACAAATAAAACCTCTGCTCACACCAGAGGAAAAATGTGTTTATTTCAGTCAGGTACTTTTTCTTTTTGTCCTTCCCACCCTGCTTTTTCCTTAAATAAGAGACAGAGGTAGACAGAGTTGACTTTGCTTGTACAATCAACACCATACATCTCCAAAGCCATTAGAGCACAAACAAACCAGCCAGTGTCTGCTTTACAAGCAGAAGGGGTGAGGGAGGAAGATGTAATATGATTTACCTGAAGACAGTGGTAGAAAAAGTGAGGTTAAGGTTATGACCTGCTGTACCTTCTAATTTGCTGCTTAGTCAAAGAGGAACTAGAGTGTTCTAAGGTGGGTTGCCCAGGGTGGTTGAGGACTCCAAGGTGAGGCTTGACAGGGGTCTCACTAGCCTGATCTAGTTGAGGATGTCCCTGCTTACTGCAGAAGGGGCTGGACTAGATGACTAGATGGAGGTGCCTTTCAAACCATTCTATGAGTCTATGATTCTAAGTGAATGGACAATTACCCAGGGGACTGAAGAAATGTTAGGTCACTTGGATCACCAGGAAAATAAATCTCAAGTACTCCCTTACATGATCCTTCTCCAGACTATCTCTGATCAAAGCAAAAAAGTCTTTATCCACTGCATGCTCTATACAAACAAACAAGAAAAGCAAACAAACAAAACAAAACAAAAAACAAACAAACAACAAAGTCACCTACCATCATGGTTAGTATTTTCTGCACCAACCAGTGTCTCATGACCCAGGTCTCTAGGTGCTGTTTATAGTGGGAAAGGTGCCATCAATTTCCTTACAGCTCTGAATATGAAAGGGTGAGTTAGATTGAGTAGGCTTTGTACACCTTGCTATTTTGAGCACCCTACACTTGTAAAAGAAGTGGTCCCTATTGGGAAACACTCTTTGCTATCAACAGGTTGATTAACATAGAAGAAAATGGCTATGCTTTCCCCATTTCCCACTATCCATATTCAGTTGCAATCTACTCCATTCCTTTCCCCTTCTTCCTGTTATTGTGCAATAGCTGTTAGTTGCTGAAGAAGATGAAAAAACAATCAAGATGCTTCAGAAAAAGCAGATAACTTCTCATATGCAATGCTGAGTACCCGGCAGATGTGACTCAAGATACACACATGCTGTTTTCAGGCAAGTACTCCCAAGGGTTTAGATAAAAATAATAATGAGGGGTTTCAGCAGAAATCAAGTTATTTTTAAGTAGAAGGGCTCTAGGGGATATTAACAGGGCTCCTTGAAAATGCCATCTTCTTGTGCAGGGCATCCCATAGCATTACTTGTGTATAATTAAAACAGCATTAAACCAGTAGTTAGACTAGACAGATTCTGGCAGGGAAGCAGTAATGGGGTTTACAGCAAACTGGGTTGGTTTCAAATGTCATAAACCTTCTGATTTATTAGCAGTTTTGAAGGCAGAACAAATGAGATGCCTACAGGGAGCTCTTCACCCCCAGAACACAGTGGCAAGTCTCAAGAGCCAGGATTTGACCTGGATGGTTTCGGTCACCACAGTTCAGCCAGCAAGGAAATGATATAGTGGGATAAATGCTGCAATGCTCTGGAGCCAAATCTCAGTTGACAAGGAGTGTTGCAACTTTGCTGAAGTCTATGGCCCATATCCAAGGTTCAAAGTCCACAAAGGGTACTTCTTTCCAGTATCCTCCTTCTTACTGCATCCCTGGAATCTGTCATCAGACATAAGGGGATGGAGGCAGCGTAGCCTGCATTACAGTAAGCAGCTTGCTGAGTGAGCCACAGCCATTTGCTGTCTTCTGGCTGTGATGAAGACTGAGTAAGTTAGGAAAACATTTTCATTAGCCTCACTCACCTGGGAAATAATCATCAGCCAAGTCTCATTTTAAAGGGTGGCCTGGCAAAGAGTCAAGAAATGAAATCTGGTGGCAAATAGATTGCAGAGACAAACATAAACAACTAAGTCTGTGATGATCCACCACCTTGAATGGATCTTCAGTGTTCAATATCAGGATTTTCTGAGCTCGACACATAAATCTCAGGAATTCACACTCTGACAATATTTTAAGTCATACCCATAAAGTATATTTGAATAGGATTCAAGCTAGTGAAATGCAAGTTGTTACTTTTAAATGTGCTTGGTGACCCTGTGAATGGAGCTGGTGGATTGAGTCCAGAATATAACAATTCATTAATGAAAGGAAAAATTGCCACCACAATTCTTGGTGCCAGGAAAGGTGTGAAGGAAGATGGGGCCCCACCAGGATGTGCTCAGCCATATTTCTGGTGCCACAGATGGCAGCTTACTTACATGGCTGCAGTTTTTTTCCCTTGCCTTTTTAGAAGGCATAAAGATGTTTAGTCTTTGCTGATTTCAGAGAGACATTTTAGACATAGCAGCCTTATGAAAAGACATGTCCCATTTGAATCATTTTCAAAACACCTCTTCCTTTTAAGTCACCAGCTCTCAGCAAAGAGGGGAGAAGAAGAAATGAAGAAATGGTGAGCCAAAGCCCATAAATGGTTTTTCTTCTCTGTATGTGTGAGATGAGCCTGGGAAAAGCAAAACAATTAATCTACTCAAGAGGAGCTTTGTAGGGAAAGGTTAAGGAATAATAAAGAGGGATTTAGATCGCACTGCTTTGCACACATTTATAAGGGAGAAATTCAACACCCAGATAACAAATTCAGTTCAGGTCTTACTTCCTCTCTCCCTTCCCTCCCCCTTAAAGATGACATACCCTTCCATTTGTAAAGCACTTTAATTTAAATACTTCCAGGTTAACAAAACACCTTAACTTTAACATGCCCCAAATTACAAAACAGAAACAGAACCTCTTGACAAAGGGGAAGAAAAAAAAATATAATCCAAGCCCAAACCTCCTTTCCTAAGCTGGAGTTTATGGTCTGTGAACTGGCTGCCTTCCAGAGTCTGACACAATGTCTGGAGCACCCAGAGCAGCTGGAATTCATTTTCTTCCTTCAAATCTATGCACTTTCATATGAAGTTGTGTTTTGGCACTGCTGCCTAAGAGAGAATTCAGTGCAAAAAATCTACCCCAGCCGTGTTTCTTTGCAACCCAACACTCACTGAGCAAACATTGAAAAAGGAGAAGAGGAGAGAAAAAAATATGAAGAAAAGCCCTTTCCCTTCCCCTACACATACACAAACAACTGTACCAAACCGGGGGGCTATTCAAGGCTGTTCAGAAATGTGTCACAAGGAGAAATGTTTGCAGAGAAAATCAACACCTTTCTTTTATTTTTCTCTGCCCCCTCCCCCCCGCTTTTTTTCCCCCCCTTTTTTCCCCCAAATAAACATCATGGAGGCCCCTGGAAGGCACTGGGGATGTTCGGGAGTCAAGGTCCTGCTTGTCCCTTCTGCCTCCCATCCATGTGGCTTCCACACTGGCTCCTGACATGCTGTCCCCCTGTGAGGGTCTGGACCCCCATGAGCCACCTCCTCTGAGCCCCAGCCACCATGGGGAGCCTGGAAGGGCAGTGGGGCCACCTGGGCATTGCGCTGCTGCTGCTCCTCGCCTGGGTCAGCAGTGGGTCAAAGGTGGGGAAAGGAGGCATCCAAGGCACTCCCACACAGTTCTGTCACAAAATCACACACTGGAGTTTGTGGGAGCCCGTAGCTCTGTCCCCTCGCCATTTGGTCTTTTTCTTCTTCTTCTGGCTTTTCTCTGGGATCTGTTGCCTGTTTTGCAAGACACAGAGGGAAACATAAGCACAGGAGACACAAGGCTGGGTCAGATATCAACATCCAGAGCCCTGGGCCACCAGCAGAATGGCATGTTGGCATGCATATGTACATTTGCATGTATATCTTCATATATGTACTCTTCCGCCACCTGTTACTTTTCATGTCACACAGCTAGTGAGAACTGCCTGCATTTGTAAGGAAGCAGGTAAGAAGCTACAAGCAAACATTAAGAGTAACAGCAGGGATATCCTTCCAGGTGACTCTACTTCTGGTTGCCCTGGGTGAACAGCTGCTTCCTTTCTTGCCATGGGGCTGCTCTGGGAAACAGGGATGCTCTAAGCAATGCAACGTCATCCACCACACTGCCGCTGATGCTCGTGAGAGAACAGGATGAAGGAGATACAGACTGCACAGAGAAGTAAACTCTCCTAGAAAGATTTGCTTGTAGTTGGTGGTGCTCTTAATCAGTTTCACTGCTATGAACTTGGCTATGGAGGGGGGAGGGGGTAATAATAACAATAATAATAATAATAATAATAATAATAATAATAATAATGAAAAAACAGTCTGCTGCTGCTGGAGCTCTGGCCTCCCCTGGAAATTGTGAGCACCAGAGCATGGAGACAGAGCTAATGCTGGAAAGATGCCCCTGGCTATCTGATGTTACAGCCGCCAGAACCATGCAGCTGAGAGCACTCCTGGCACCATGCTGCATCAGTCCCCATCAATCAGGTTGGTTATAAGCAACTTCTGAAATGTTATGGTGAAGGCTACTCCCTTTTCACTAATATAAGGCATTGTCCAAACGCCCAGTGGCAACGGTACCTGTTTGCAGCACCCACTCAGCTCAGCCATGCAAATTCAACTGAGGCTTTTTGGTTCAGACATCTGATAGGCAGCCTTTAGACTTAGATTTTATTGCAAGATAAATGATACAAACACTTTCAGCTTCTGGAGATTCAGTGTCTAAATAACCAATCCAAGAGTTTGAATATCTCAAAATCATCATCTTCGCTATGCATTATATCAAGGACTAAAATGAGACCAAGTTATCCAGACCAGGATGAGACATAGCTGTGGGACAAATCACTATGGCTTTAGTTTGTGTTTTTCTTACAGCCTCAGCTCCCAGATGCTTGCAACCACCTAAAAAACTCAACTTTGACTAATGATTTTTTTTTCTTCAGTGAGTATGAAGGCTGGAGGCATGAAAAGCATAAAACTTCAAAGCTCAAAGCTAGGAAGCTGAAATAAGAAAGTACTTTGAAGTTAATTTGGATAAACACTAAGCGACCACAAGCTGTTCACAGTGTTCTGGAACTGTTTCAGAGATCCAGAAAACCATGTCCTGTGCCCACTCAAGACTTCTGCTGTGACAGTCCTTGAGCACAGGTTGCTGCAGCATAAAAGGGCTATCATGAAATTTAAACTATCTGTTGGGCAGATTCAATCACTCCACTCCTTTCTGGATATTTCTAGATAGCCATTTCTTGCATGAAGATAAATAAAATCAGCCAAGTGCAAGAAGGACAAACAGTGACAACCCTGAACAAGCCTCCTCACGCTGCAAACTCATGTGGGTTTTGAGGACCCTCTACATTTGTAAAGCACTCCAGAAATGACAGAATTGCTAGGGACCTGTAAATTTACATTTTGTTGGAAAATGCTCACTTAATAAAAACAACAGTTGGTAGGTGATGCATCCTATGGCTGTGAACTCTGCAATGTCAAACAGGCAAGCAAAGCTGCACTGTGGCAAATGACCATCTAGACCACATGGCATCTCTTTGCTCCCTGACTTAACCTGAATCCCAGATGTTGTGAATATCTCTGGTGCCATGGAGGGTTTCACCTCACTGGCAATGACTTTTACAGTGACTACTCAGGAAACTGAGGTGCATCACCTGCTTCTGAGCTTATGGAGTGCATTTTCAGGGCTTTTTTTTTAGTCTGTCTGGAGTCACATTATGCAGAGAAAGCAAACAGAAGCTCACATTTTGGGGATGTTTGTTTTAATTTCTTGCCTACAGTAGACTAGATGGTGGTAAGAGCTCTCTGTAACATAGAGTATCTAGCCAGCAAACGCTGAGTTACAGAACAGTTGGGACACAGCTTGGGACATTTCCAACTCATCTCTGTACTTCTCCAAAGACTTTCTGCCCTCTGCTTTTGAGACATGTGCAAAGAGTGGGCAGTACCATCTGCTTATAATGGAGACTGACTCAAGACTGTGCTAAGATATTCACAAGTACAAATACTCTGTGGATAAATGCCTCATGGTTTAGTTGCTGAGCGAGGCACTTTGACTGCATGGTAGGAGGAGCATGACTTCAGCTCAGCATCCTCCAAAACATGAAAAACAAGGGCCTAAAATAATGTGATAGACAATTGGTGCCAGGAACCCAAATCTTGGACAGATCTGAGGTTATCAGCTGAGATACTGAGATGTGCTTTCAGCTCTTCTCCTGTAGGGCAGCTGTGCTTTTGGAAGGCAGACCCTTCCTGCCAGCAGCAGGAGCAAGGGTTTGCCCAGAAAGCAGGCGTTTGCTAAAGCAAGCAAAGGCAGTTTATGCCGAAAGTGGGAACAAGCCTCTGCAGTCTGAGGAGGAAACCTGTGGCTGACCCATTAGCTCATGCTGTTTTTCATACAGAGTAGTCTGATATTTTACCATTTAATGCATAGGAAATGTTGGAAGTTTGAGGTTTGTAGAATTTTTGCCAGTCCTTTTTAACCCCAGGCAACAAGAGATCTCGAGGGCAGAGAACTAGGAAAACCCAAATTACTGGTCTGGAGCTTTCCATGCCATGATTTTTAAAGCCGATCATTATAGTCAGCTTTGCACTGTTCATTGGATAATGTATTTTCATTATGGTCACAGCTAGTTCTTAACCTGCCTAGCACTGATGTCCTGCAAGGTAAGTGCTAGTGAGATGCCCTGCTAGGTAAGTGCTAGTGAGATCCCTATGCAGATGAATAGATAAAAAAGTTACAAACCCCAGAAATTTTACACCTGCAACCAAACCACCTGGCTCCTGCTCCCTAGAAGTTGGCTCCTGGCTCTCTGGACCAGGATTCCTGCACATCTCATTCATGGGCAGTGAGCAAGTGAAGAGACTGCAGCTTACCTTATTACCCTCACGAGATCATGAAAGGCCTTGTCAACATTCAGAGGTGGGTCCTTGGCGCTAGTTTCTATATAGGGAATCTGGAGAAGTGCGGCATGAGAAATTAGTAACAGCCTAAATGTTGGTAGCAAACCAAGTTCAAAATGAAAATCTCTAAAGGCTGGAGAAATTTTGTGCCTAAGAAACCAGGGCAACACAGGTAAACAAAGTGTTGTCATGACACTGCTATCAATACCTTCACTCTCACAGTGAGGTCAATGAGCACTTACAAAAGGTCTGGAGTAAGAACCAGACAAACCAGCTGCTATCAGAGCCCTGGGTTTAGAGAAGAATTATCACAGACTTCATGTCGTCAGATGTTCTCTCCCCCTAAGCTGTGCTTGCAGACATGAAAATAGCTGAAGGTTGTTGAAAGATGAGCACTTGCCAAAAATTCTTGCTTGCCACATTTTATTAAGACTACTGCATGAATATTTCATGACTACAATTCCCCTTCAGTGTAAAATGATCTTCTCCTTCAAAGTCTGACAGCCAGATGGGACCCCCTAGAGTGCTTGTCCAGCATGCTGGCAGATTTATAAAGCTGTCTCTGATAAGGTATTTTCATACACAGCCTTTTCCACATACAGATGGGTGTAACATGTTGTGTTGCAGTTTAGGTGTCCTGGCTCCTACAAAAATCATATTATTTGGGGAGGGGTTGAACCTGCCCTGACAAACTCCCGGTGTGGCTTGCCATTTAGGCTCAGCAGGCTGCCAACAGGTCTCAGCATTATTACTTTTTTTATTTACCTTCCTTATTTACTTTCCCTTCCCATTCTGTTCCTCCTACAGGAGGTGTTGCCTCCCTTTGGGCATTTCAGGACTGCTGGTATTAAAGGTGATTAGTGGAATAGCATGTGATCTACACCCATCCAAGACCAATTTCCTAGGCTAAACTATGGCATGAATAATCAGAGCTAATATGGTGGACCAGATGTATGGAGGCTTAACAACCCCATTACTTCATTATCTTTAACAAGCTCACTTCTTATGGACACCTGGATATGCTTCCTAATGCCTGACTTTGCCTTTTCACTTCAGGTGAGTGCATTTTTTCCCCTCATTATGAGGATTTCTCATTTCTCACCACTTGCACACACTCGCACACACAGCTGGCTAAGCTGTCAGCCCGCGGCTTGGATGGCAACACTCTGTGCTGGGTAAGGAACTGGCTGGAGGAACGAGCCCAGAGAGTGGTGGTGAATGGTGTCACATCCAGCTGGTGGCCAGTCACTAGTGGTGTCCCTCAGGGATTAGTGCTGGGCCCCATCCTCTTTAACATCTTCATAGATGATCTGGATGAAGGCATGGAGTCAGTCACCAGCAAGTTTGCAGATGACACTAAGCTGGGGGCAGATGTGACTGGGTTGGAGGGCAGAAGGGCTCTGCAGCGGGACCTTGACCGCCTGGACAGATGGGCAGAGTCCAAGGGGATGGCATTCAATAGCTCCAAGTGCAGGGTGCTGCACTTTGGCCACAACAACCCCATGCAGAGATACAGGCTGGGGTCGGAGTGGCTGGAGAGCAGCCAGACAGAGAGGGATCTGGGGTTGCTGATTGATACCCACCTGAACATGAGCCAGCAGTGTGCCCAGGTGGCCAAGACAGCCAGTGGCATCCTGGCCTGCATCAGGAATGGTGTGGTCAGCAGGAGCAGGGAGGTCATTCTGCCCCTGTACTCTGCACTGGTTAGACCACACCTTGAGTACTGTGTTCATTTCTGGGCCCCCCAGTTTAGGAAGGACACTGAGATGCTTGAGCATGTCCAGAGAAGGGCAACAAGGCTGGTGAGAGGCCTTGAGCACAGCCCTATGAGGAGAGGCTGAGGGAGCTGGGGTTGTTTAGCCTGGAGAAGAGGAGGCTCAGGGGTGACCTTATTGCTGTCTACAACTACCTGAGGGGTGGTTGTGGGCAGGAGGAGGTTGCTCTCTTCTCTCAGGTGGCCAGCTCCAGAACGAGAGGACACAGCCTCAGGCTGCGCCAGGGGAAATTTAGGCTGGAGGTGAGGAGAAAGTTCTTCACTGAGAGAGTCATTGGGCACTGGAATGGGCTGCCCGGGGAGGTGGTGGAGTCGCCGTCCCTGGAGCTGTTCAAGGCAGGGTTGGACGTGGCACTTGGTGCCATGGTCTAGCCTTGAGCTCTGTGGTAAAGGGTTGGACTTGATGATCTGTGAGGTCTTTTCCAACCCTGATGATACTGTGATACTGTGTGATACTGTGATACTTTGTGGACACAGTTTCACGATGGCCATAGCTTTGCTACAGTCTTGTATGCAGCAGAGATTCTATTTTTAATGATAAACTGGCCCTTCTGTGCAGTAGACTGCAGAGCTACTACTTGGTAGTAGTAAAAAATGTAATTGCAAATGTTAAATTGTAAGAGAAATGCTTTAATTCAGCTCCAAATGAGCAGAGAATTTAATTCTGAATGCCTGTAATGGGGCTTACAACAACCAATTAAACAATTCCACAAACTTACATTATGTTTTGTTGCCATTTCTCTTCCCTGTTCTCTTGTAATTTTTCGTAAATGCATTAGGTCAACCTTGTTTGCCACCAAAATCATTGGAAAGGACTCTCTGGAAAAAAAAACCACACAAAACCACCACCCAGTTACTAGTGGACTACGAGAGAAAAAACAATGAGCATAAATTTCATCTTTTGAAGCTGACATCATCTAACATTTTCTGCTACAGAAGTGCCATGGATGAGTTAAGATATCCAAATAGAGAGCAAATGAACACACATCAGCTCCCCCACACATAAATTTGTACTATAAAAATTTACTTGATGAGTTGCATGCATGCACAGATTCATCCTTATTTGCAGGTACTTCAGGGAATTAGTGGCATCATTTTTGCAATGCTTGATAATAGTTAAGCCTCAAGATCCAACCAGGTGAAGAAAGAACTACAGAATTAGTCAGGAAATGAACTGAGACAGTCAGATCTTGGGCAGGAGATTGGGACAGCTCAGTAATCGCATACTGTGGCAGCTGCTCATCATTGCAAGGTAATGATGTAAGGTGGAGAAACTGGTGTCAGTCCATGGCCTGGTCATCCACTGAAAGCTACTGTGGGAGAAGGAAAAATTGACTCCGGGAGCTGGTGTTTGGAGGGGCATCAAATAGGAGATAAAATGAGCAGGAGCAAAGATCCTCATCAGTATTACTCCAAGACAAATTGAAAGACTGGCAGTGGTATCTGCAAGGAGGCTGGAGGCAACCAAAGACTTTGGCTAAGCTTCCAGATGCTATTACTTACCATCTCCTGCCTCTACCCCCAGAGCAAAAATCTGATGAGCAACCATTCCTTTGTACCAAATTCATCTACCTCTGTAATAATACTCAGTATTTTTCTAATGTTACCAGGCTTGTAAGTGATTGTCACCATCCACTGCCTGAGAAAAGACCCATCTATTGACAGCATGTCCAGTGCAGGACTCCCCTCACAAGGTGTGTAGGTCCAGTAGAAATCTTCATAGCTGCAGTGATTAAACAGAACCAAGGCAGCTCATGCCACAGGAGGTCCTGGCAGTGCAGCTGCTGTCCACCCCAACCCACCTCCCATACAGGCGCCTGGCTGCATGATACAGAGTGCAAAGTTGTGCTGCAGGGCCTTTACCCACTGCTAGAAGGGAGGAGGTCCCTTCTGATAACTGGCAGTTAATGGCAATTTCTTATGTTTAAACTTTTCCTGACATGATTCCAGCATTCCTTGCTGTATCAGAGCTGATTTTACTGAGGTAAGGAACAGCTGGCTGTACTGATTTCTGCACAGAACACTTTCCTGCTTAACCCTGAATTTTCAAACAGCATTTTAATGTCATTTTTCGTCAAGATGATAAGGACTCCATCTTCTCTCTGGCACATTGCCTCATTGCTCTTGCTGGAAAAGTACTGCACTGCACTCTGCATTTTAAATGAGTCCTGCAGTTATTCATTCTGATAATGTGGCTTGGATTTAATTTTAATACCTGAACATTGATATATCTTGACTCTGATCATTCTGGAGCAAAACACTTGCTTGTCTGGATTATTTGATTTCTTTTTGGCTGGCAGCACATTGATAAGAAAGGGATTACATTTGGATGGTATCTCATTTGCCTTGTTTACTTCAGACATAAAAGTCTGTGGGGACTTTGTTCCCTGTTGTAAGCTGTATGATTGCTAGTTGGACAAAACGACTGTAGTTGGAAGTTTCACTGTAATGAAAATTAAGGAAAGAAAGAGGAGGAAGGCTTTGATGAGCTCTGCTAACACAGCAGCCTGCAATTCCTTTGGATTTTAAGATGCCAAAACAGGCTGCTAGCTTGAAAAGCAGGACAGTGCTCTGCTCGCAGCTATCCTCCCAGCCGGTCTGGGAGGATGATTTCTTTACTTGTGCTGCTTCTACTGCTGCAATTTCTTGAAAGAGCCCAGGTTTTGGATGAAGTGTTAAGATCCTCCTGCTCTGTGCTTCGGTGGTGTTGAGCAGAGAAACAAAAACAACTTCACCAGCCTGTTTCACTTCCTGCTTCTCACACGCTGGCTGCAGTGTTTGCACAGTGTACAGGGGGGTTAAAGTTTCAGTTCAGAGCAAAACAATGAATACTGCCTCTTATTTCCACGAAGTTAAATAAAGTAGATAAAACTGACATCAGTTTGGGGCAGGTTACAGGAAATGCTGTTCCATCTTCTTCAGCTTCCAGAAACAGATTTAAATTTGTCCCAAGCTGAGCTGGCAGTGCAGAAAAGACTGCTGTGATCTGGGAGGCAGACTGACTGATATTTTTCTTCATTTTGATGAAATCAAAGGGTGGGTTTTCCCTTACGTTTTACTCTTGTGGCCCCCACTTTGGATGCTTTACTGGAAGAGCTGTCAGCTGTGAACCTCACATGATATGAGTCCACCCTTCCTGTGAGGAAGTTATTCAGAGCTGTGAAAGGAAGCCAGCAATGAGGCTCGAACCCTCTGGTGGCTTTTCTTGATGACTTCCATAATTAAAACCCATTATGAATGGAAAAATAAGTATTTCAAAGCTGCAAACATATTACGGCTTATTTCACACCCCACCCAGGATTCATTGCCTCTTGAACTGGGGTGGGAAAAGGGAGTTATCTCTCAGATAAATTGGCAACTTCCCCTTGTTCTGTCAGGACTCTTCCTTCCATCATGAGGCGTTTCCCCCTTCAAAACACTTGTTCACAGCCTCAAATCATGCAAGGTTTGTTTGGCAGAAACTGAAGCCAGGGATAGGAGGATGCTGCCAGGACACACAAAGCAATTAGGTCCAAATGAACACTTGTGGACTCCCTGCTGGTGTTCCCAAAGTATCTGCCCTGTGCACAGAGCATCCTTCCTCTCTCCCCAGAGCCAAACTAGTTACCTTCAAAGGTGTCTCATCTGTCTTTCTCAGAATGCTTTGCCAGACAGTTCTATCAGAAGTTTCTCCCTTCCAGATCTCTTTTCACTCCATCATAACACTACTGAACTTTGTAATGCTGAAAGCACTACATGCATATTGGAAGGCATAAAACACTTCCTCAAACACAAACCCACACATAAGGATTTTCCCTGGGGCACCCAGGAAGTGAAAGACAGGACAAAGACATGCAACTGCCCATGGCACAGTCTCTAGTAGAGCAGTGGAAGGGGAGTCAGGCAGCACCTGGCTCCACAGCACTCACCTGTCCTTGACTCTGAGGATCAGCTGGTGGAAGCGGTCCACATGCTCAAAGCTAGCTTTGTCTGTCACTGAGAAGACTATAAGAAAACCGTCTCCAGTCCTCATGTACTGCTCCCGCATTGCGCTGAACTCCTCTTGGCCTGCAGTATCCAAAACTAGGACAGAAGAGATGAAGAATTTAGTTACTGTGAAGATCTGCATCACCAATGCGTCCTACATTGTCTTTCTTCCTCCACTGGGCTTGGTCCTCTTGCAGGCTGCAAAGGCTTTGCCAAAAGCAAGTTGGATGGACATGACGGTTTCTTGTTAAAGAACAAAAACTACTCCCAGACCCTAGTCACCACCAGGAGTCTGCACTGGAAATATATGGAAGCTGATTGAAACTGGTGGAAAAGCTTTAGGTGACTTGTATATCCTACAGAGCCATTGTGTTTCTATGCATTGACAATGCCTATATCTGTGCTCAAATCCTCTGAAACACCCCAGAGGCTGCTCCTCACTAAATTAAGCTCCTCTCTATTGTGACCATTACTCAATGGGTCTCCATCAGTCTGCCTTGCAGGAGGGGGTCCCATCAGCTAGCCCATAGACCATGTGTGGTGCAAGCTAAACCAGTCTCCTGGGAAAGCAGCATCACACACCAGTGATGCACACGTCAGTGTCAATTTTTGGGCCCCAGCTTTGTACGCAGCTAGGATTTTGACTGGCAGAAGAAAAACACCAGAAGAGTTCTTGGGTGTAGGTTATACCTGTACAAACACAGTGTGAGATAAAGTGCATAGAATCATAGAATCAACCAGGCTGGAAGAGACCTACATCTGCTGCCCAGAAGCAATAGTCCTAATACATTATTATATCCTAGAGGCAAACACTCTCATCACAACTGGAAACGCATCCCAGTCAACTGGGCTGGGTGGAAAAACTGATTCTGCATCTGCTGTACAGCCACAGCATAAACACCTGCCCAAAAGTGATGGGCAAAGCCCAGGGCACGGGTGGAAGGAGGCTGTGGCAGGAGTGTACTGCTGACAGAGCAGCAGGACTTGATCAGCATTTTTCTAGCCTGAGCAGGCCCACAATCCTAGCAAGATGTCTCCTCTAGGAGTAAGTATTCAGGCTACCCCGACTCCCATATGGACCCAGGATAAAGCCCACTTTGCTGCTGGTGTTACTTGATGAATTGGCACAGGGAGCCACAGGCAGACATGCTGTGTATCACAGTGCATCCCATGAGCCAGCCCATGCAGCTTCACCACGTATCTGGAGGAAAGGCAGCTACCCTGGAATGCCTGGAGACCTTACTTGGTGATGACAGGCCCTCTAAAGACTTCAGCTTCACTCGTTTGTCTGCCTTCTCTGGTCTTGAATGTGTTTCCCCGAGTCCTTAGGGTGAAAAGAGCTTCTACACTGTTGCAGAGACATTGAGATTTAGGCTTCTTTGCCAAGTAGCTGGAGCTTGCTGGAAAGGCACAAGTGTCTCTTTATAGCTTTTTCTCCTGCTTCTCCCCACTAAATCTAGGAAACAAAAGTCTCCATTTCAAATGCATCCAGGCTGTTCCTAAGGACTGTAGGAAAAAAAAGAAATCAAAGAGACTGCATATGCTGGTGAATTTCTGTCCCCTGGGCAGAACTGCTACCATGGAATAAGGCCAGGACCTCGTGGCTAGGATGGAAGAGGAAATTAATCCTTCCTACCCGCCCAAACTGCAAAGAGAGGCTGGGCTGCTCTCATCTGACTTCTGCACCAACTGGACACAATGGCAGGGCAGGGCTGAGAGCTGATAACTACCACGCACACAAACACACACTCCCTTCCCCTCTCCAACACACATACCCAACTTGTGATGGAGTGGGATAGCTTCTTGCAAGGAGTCAGGCTCTCTTGCCCTCCCTCACCTGAAGACAGAGCAGGTGTCTGAAAACAAGCTGTAGGCAGGAAGCTGGAGATGGATGTGCCTACATTGTAATTTGCTTAGGGACTTCCCCTTGCTCTGGCACATTTGCAAACCTTCCATGAAACACGAATAACACTCAGCTCTGCCTTGCAACCATCAATCCAGCCCCCAGCTGCTGCCCCTCCAAAGCTCTGCATCCCCTGCAAGAAGGCAGGGGACTAGCCCTGGATGGGAGGCTGTGGGGATACCCAATTCACAGCATGGGTCTGTGCTGTCACTCTTACCTCGTGCCTGGATCTTGGCCATGGCATCACACTAAACACAGGCAGAGCCACTGTGTCAGCAGCTGCTATTTAAAGAGAAATGACTTGCAGCATTCTTAGAAAGGTGAGCAAGTCCAGGCAGCATTTAAAATGGCACTTTGAAAATGCAAGTAAAAGATGTGCAGCAGTGAAAGTTATGGTTAATCTTAGGACTGGTTACTAATGCAAAGCTAAGTGCCATGTGGATGGCCAGAAAAAAATCCTCATTTTAACTTTAAATGTGCTCCTCATAAACACAACCTTCCCATCCTAACACTTCTGCACTATGGGAATTGTAAAGAATCAGAGGGGAGAGTGCAATGTGAATCCCTCGTGGCCAGGACAGGACCACATCCTGGAAAGCACCAACACCAAAAAAGGGCCTTATGCAAATGGCTTTGCTTCTGGTGTAATCTTGTGACACAGAAGCTTCGAGAGGACTCTTACATACAGAAATGGGAAAGCAGCAAAAAGAAATCTTGGGAAGCTGAAACTGGGAAGGTGATTTCACTGGCTTCCCAAACAGGTGAAGAGATTTAAGCTGTTAGCCAGCATTCACCTTCTTTTAAAATTCCTGATGAGATGCCAGAAACTATAGGAACAGTCACAAGCAGAGAAGAACTGTGAACTCTTTTACCCTCTGGTACACTTTGAAACAACAGTTGCTTCTTACTGGAAGTTGCCCCACTGGCAGTGCATAAAAGCCAATGTGGAGACAAGGCTGGACTAAAGCCCAATGGGCTTCCCCTGCCTCTTTCTTCCCAGAGCTGAAATCAAATTCATAGGCTGTGCAGTACATGGCCAGGGACTTCCAACAGCAATCTTGGTGAAGTTTCTAAAAACTTGGCTGAAGAAGTAGCAAGGAGGAGCATCAACAAACGTGTTTGGGGAAAAATTGAGGAGAGGAAAGCCAAGGACTGTATCTGACTAGGAACAGACATCCAAAGAGGGTAAAGTCATTTTACAGAGCTATCACACAATCAGCTGGAGACTAAACTAAGAGCAATTAGGCTGTAAGAGCCCAGCAGGAAGCTCTTCGGCTTCGCCAGTAAGAGATTGCTGAGGGAAGAGATGGTCTTTTCTGCTTCCCAGTGGATGTAACCCCAACTGTTGCAAAGAACTCATTGCTAATTGAAACCCACCCCCACAGAGCTCTCCACACCATCTTCCTGTGAATCTTGATGGGTTAGGCAAGAGTGTGGCTGCTTAGAGAGTATTTGTGAGCAGACATGGGAGCTCATGAATACATAGGAATCTGTTGGCCAAAATAGAAGCACTCAATGTTGTCAAGGATTTTATGTGGCAATATCTGTGCAACAGATGGTGCTGAAGAGGTATGAGGTGCACAAGCCAAAGCAGATGCTTCTCTTGGTCAGTGTGATGCTTTTGCTCTTTCCAGATAGAGCCCCACTGTCCTCAGCATAAGAGCTCTCCTTGGGGAAAAGCATGTGCTGGTGAAACACTGGAGCTTTTATGAGTCCTTCTTCTGCACTCTAACTAAATATCCAGGTGTTATAAGACAGAACACCTGAATATTTAAATTCTTGACTTTATTTTAAGGAGAGGGGCCTTCAGAAGAAAGGCTTTCACACCAATGAACTGAATAAAGATGCAAGCCCTTAAAGGAGTTCTTTCTCTGACAAAGGGCAAGTATTCAAAGCCTTATTTTCCATGTTGCAACATCAAAATTTTCCTAGCAGGAAAAAAATCCCCACGACTCAAGAGGAAAAAAACCTCTTTCAAGTTTCAAAATCCCAGTAATTAAGGGAGGAAAAATACCATACACACAAATACATGAATGAAAGTACAAACTTACTTTGAATATTACTTATTTCAACTACACTACCTGAAGTGAAAAAAAAAAAAAAAAAAGAAATTGAGTCACAAATCAATGATTTTTCTCCAAGTCTGAAATGACCTTTGATCTTCCCCTGGCCTCCTGTCTGAACTGTTCCCAAGCTTCCTGAAGAGAAAGGCAGGCAGCCTGTTCTGGGATGACTAGCAGCAAAAACCCTAGCCAAAAAGGATGCATGTGAGACGTGACCTCCTCTGCAGGTCTAGCCCAATGCAAGGACATCCAGGAACCGAGAAGGGCACTTGGATGGAAGAGAAATTAAATGGAAAACTGAAGTTCAGGACTGGGAAGAAAACTTCTAAGCAATGAGACTTTCATCTAAATCATACCAGGGCAACAGAGCACTGCTTCCTTTCACCTAACCCACAGGAACAACTCTGTGCTTTGCTGGTACCAATTGGCATGGCCTTGCTGACAGCTAAGAGTATAGTACAATTCATCAACATGCCCAAGCCATGCACTTGTGGCCATCTCTTCCTCTCTCCTCTTCATTGCCACCTTTTTATCTGTGCAGTTTATGAGCCATAAGGAATTCTGAAACACTGGGAATTTTTGCCATATTACGGTATGTCAATTTTGGCTTCATGCCCAGATTAATAATTCCAGACTGGCATTTTGCAGCCACACCAAAAGAAATCTTTTGCCAAGTGCTAAGTTAGCCTGAACACAAGAAACATCATACAAAATTAATAGTAACAACTCAGTTGGAGCAACAGTTCAAGTGGATTAACTCTGGCCTGCACATAATTCTGACCTGATGTGTCTATACAACACCTGCATGTGCATGCATTTATCCAAGTATGTCAACAATGTTGATTTCATCATGAGCAGCAGAGAACAAATGAAGATAAAATATGCAGAGAAAATTGGAGGCTGATCTTAAAGCCTTTTCAGGGTGGCATCACCTGAAAAAACGGGCTAGCCACAAACTGCCTCTGCATCCCTGATGCAGGCTAAGTGCCCTGTTCTACTCTATGGCACTTGCCCTTCAAACACTGCTTCTGTGGTCTGAGAAGTTGGAGTAAAGCTAACAATGAAGTGCTTTTGTGTAGCATTGGACTTGGCCACACCAAGCACAGATCACATAGTCTTCTGGGAGGCAAGGAACTATCACAGACTCTTCTTTGAAGAGACATGTTCAAGCCAGACAGCAAACATGTAAAAGAAGAGTCTGAACATAGGTTTGGCTCCAAGATATAAAATCTGAAATAAAAATCTATTCCATTTAAGTCTACTTTCAGTGAGAGATTTCAGCAAAGGGAAAAAATGCAAGTCAAACATTTAATTATGCTGCCAGTTAGTGGTATTGAATAAATGTGGGTGGAGGTCTTCATGGAGAGAAGCCAAATTCTTTGTGCAAGCTGGCTAGCTCAAAGGCTTTTTACAACATAATGCTGGTATAAATACCAAATGCTAGAGATGCTCTGTACAGAACTGTTTGAGCAACAGCCTGGAAGAGGGTAGGTTGTATTTTCTTTTCTTTCTTTTTTTTAATGATTTTTTGATGCCAATGGCCATGGCTCAAAAAAAAAACCCCACAACCCAAAACACGAAACTACAAGAACAAAAAAAAACCTCTAAAACTATTTCTGCAAACTTAGAAGTTTATAGAGTCCCTTACACTAAATCTTCACATGGTAGTCTCATCATCTAAAACTAGATCCTATTCTGGGGGTAGGCACCTCCTTCTTCCCATGAAGCATGAAACATCAACTTGTAAAGGATTCGGCCAAAGGACAGACAGAAATCCTAGAATTTATCATGATGCATCTGTACCTTTCCTATCATGTTTGTCCCTAATTTTATACCAGAAATGATTTGTGCAACCATGTGCAATCACAACAAGAGCAGCTGTCCAAGTATATGGTGACTGCCAAGAATGGCCTAGATCCCGACTAATCCTGTGGGAGAAAGGTGTGGCAGAAGCCACATGTGATAGTCTTTATGCCCTGTTTCTACCAGGTAGATGGTAAAGGTTCATGTGCTTTTCCAAGCAAGAATATTGCTTTTCTTCCACATCGGTAAGTTTGTGGATGACACCAAGCTGGGAGCAGGTGTTGATCTGTTGGAAGGCAGGAGAGCCCTGCAGAGGGACCTGGACAGGCTGGATGGGTGGGCAGATGCCAATGGGATGAGATTTAACACAGCCAAGTGCAGGGTTCTGCACTTTGGCCACAACAACCCCAAGCAGCACTACAGGCTGGGGACAGAGTGGCTGGAGAGCAGCCAGGAAGAAAAGGACCTAGGGGTTACTGGTGGATAGTAGGCTGAAGATGAGCCAGCAGTGTGCCCAGGTGGCCAAGAGAGCCAATGTCATCCTGGCCTGTATCAGGAACAGTGTTGCAAGTAGGACAAGGGAGGTTATTCTTCCCCTGTACTCAGCACTGGTCAGGCCACACCTTGAGTACTATGTCCAGTTCTGGGCTCCTCAATTCAAGAGAGATGTTGAGGTGCTGGAACGTGTCCAGAGAAGGGCAACCAAGCTGGTGAAGGGCCTGGAACACAAACCCTATGAGGAGAGGCTGAGGGAGCTGGGGTTGTTTAGCCTAGAGAAGAGGAGGCTCAGGGGTGACCTCATTGCTGTCTACAACTACCTGAAGGGAGGTTGTAGCCAGGTGGGGGGTGGCCTCTTCTCCCAGGCAACCAGCAACAGAACAAGGGGACACAGTCTTGAGTTGTGCTGGGGGAGCTATAGGCTGGATATTAGGAAGAAGTTCTTCCCAGAGAGAGTGATTTGCCATTGGAATGGGCTGCCCAGGGAGGTGATGGAGGCACCGTCCCTGGAGGTCTTCCAGAAAAGCCTGGATGAGGCACTTAGTGCCATGGTCTAGTTGACTGGATAGGGCAGGGTGATAGGTTGGACTGGATGATCTTGAAGGTCTCTTCCAAACTGGTTGATTCTATGATTCTAATTCCAATTGTTCAAAATTTCATGGCAGGAAAGAGGAGAAGCTAAGGTTTCACTTCCATGGCTGCAAGTTATCTGTGGGCACATGAACTCTGAAAATCAGGAGTTCCTAACATACCATTCAAAGCCACAGCTGAATTCAGTTCAGCTTGAATAGAGTCACTAAACTCCATTTGAGCAAAAGAAAGGTTTTGGTATTTTTCAGTAAAACAAAGGGTTAAGTTTCTGCTTCTTGGAAAAATCCTTTTTCCCCAGCTCCCACCTAGGTCAGGGTTGTTTTATTTTATATTTTTTTTTACTAAACAAAAATCCCAAATATTCAGTGAAAGCTACCTTTCCTCCTTTCCAGTAATTTACCAAACCAGGCTGTTTCAGCCAACAGCAACATGTAGAACAGCTGTTAGTGCTCTATCGGAACGTGGGGCATACCAGTGAAGATAACGGTTGCTCATTTTAGAGGACTGGATTCTGGGCTAAAAAGAAAGAATGAATTTCACTTACAGCACAATTGGATGTTTCCTTAACGGTGGCATTTTAAAAATAAAGGTGCACAGACATGCTCAATGCCATGATCTAGTTGACTGGATAGGGCTGGGTGCTAGGTTGGACTGGATGATCTTGGAGGTCTCTTCCAACCTGGTTGATTCTATGATTCTATGATTCTATATTATGTGATGGTTAATTGAGAGTAGGTATCTCTGATACAGATGACAAGACACACTGGGCATCAATTTCACAAATATTCCCTCATATTAGCTATCAGCTACTAACACATTTAAATGAACAGATGTTAGCCAGATTAGGAACTTTCAGTTTGTTTTGTTTTAAAATACTGAGTAAAGGCTGTTCTTTAAGGACCTTGGGGCCATTTGTACACAGTTGATAAATCTGATAAATCCTTAAGTGTGCAACTAAGAACTTACAGTCTTCAGACAAATCCCAGTTGTCTAAGTGAAATAAAAAAGTTGCTTATTTTTGTGCACTACCTAATTATTGTATAAACTCAAATGAAACTTAAAACATTTAACACTAAGATTCCTGTTATGGCTGTGATCAGTCTGTCTCTTGTAGCATAAATTAACAAGTTACAACTTCAGGGGCTTGTTCCTCACCTACAGAATCCCAAGTGTGGGGTGTTTTTGGTTTGGTTTTTTTTGTTGTTGTTGTTGGTTTTGTTTATTTTTTAATTGGTGGTGGAGTTTTTGTTTGCTTGGTTTGGGGTTTTGTGTGTGTGTATATGTTTGTGGCAATTTTGGGTTTGCTTTGTTTTCTGGGTTTTTTATTTGGTTGTTTGGTTAGGTTTTTTTGGTGGGGGGAGATGTTTTGAGGGTTTGAGTTTGTTGGGTTTTGGTTTGTTTTGTGTCTTTATTTGCCTGCTTGTTTTTAAATAGCAGTTTTTCTACAAAGAACTGAAAGATCTCGTTTATAGCAGCTCTCCAGGCTGGTACTCTACCCATATTTAAATGAAACAGGTAATTAGATATGCAAATAGCATGCCTGAATGATGTGAGTTAAGAAGTGTTACAATTCTTCCCTATCAGTGGATGACAGTTTTGATTCAATGTTCTTTCTGGTTATAATTCTTATTCAGTTACCCACTTGCTGCTATCTCCCAGGAGATGAGCCTAACCACAGTGAGGTATGATTAGCAATAGCCATCTCACAGTGCTATAATTCACCTCTTGCAGAAGTCTACTCCAAATGTTTATGATGATCTGTAGTTTTTTACTCTCCTGCCAGAAATGTTCCTGTGCAGAACTGGAACCAATGCAACTGGAAATGGAAGCTTTGCTGGAGATCAGCTGCAAAACACATGCATCAGCCCACAAGCCACTCTGAACAATAATTCTTGACAGCCCACAGTGGAGTAGGAGGGACACAAGGGGACAACATCCCGTGGGAGGCATTGAGGTCTATTCACACTTATGCTGAACTAGAAGTGACAGCAGACCACCTGAGTAGCTAGCTTACCATCAAGAATTGCCCATTGCCCATCTATTTCTGTGTGCTTCAGATAGGAGTCTTCAATAGTTGGGTCATAGTCTGGCACAAAGATCTTCTGAAAAAACTGAATGGTGAGAGCACTCTTCCCCACGCCGCCATCTCCAACCACCACCAGCTTGTATGTAGGGAGGTTTTCACTGGGAACAGCACTTGTAGCCATGCTTCCAGTGTGATAAACCTGCCAGAGAAAGAGATCATCTCCAATCACTCATTAGCAATGAAAAGAGGGCAGCATTGCACAAGGCAGCTTTTACCTGCTGCTAGGCAGTAAGGATGAAGGCAATACCTACATCCAAAGTCTTTCTGGACAGGGGCAGCAGCACCTACCCTCCCCAGCTACTCTACTGCAACTTAGGTTCATCACTTTGAAGTGCAGGCAACATCACCACGGTGGCATGTTTACTCCTGCCACACCTACAAGGATCACTCATTGTCACCAATTGTGTGTGCAAACTTTTATTATCTGAGTACCTTAACTGTAGTGCCTGAGCTCACACAACCATGCCAAAAATCATCCTGGCTCAGCATTGCTGTCAAACTCCAGATAATTTCTAGTTGCTCATGACCAAATCTCATCAATAAGTCAGAGCTGTGTTATTCCTCCCTGCTTAGTCCGAGCACAGCAGCTATGAAATGGTGTGTTACATCCTGGGGCTAGATCTGCAGGCAGAACCGGCAGTGATGAATGAAGCCAGAGTTAAAGGTCCAGTCCTGGCTTTGCTGGCAGACAAAAATGCACTCAGCTGCTTTCTTCTCCCACATTTGAAAGTCTGAGAAATACAAACAAGAAGGCAGCAGGCCAGAAACAACAGGTGGTTTTCATTTTGCTGTGTTTTAGAAAAAAGCCAACCAACAGGCAAAACTAAACCCCAGCCCCGCTGTGGCAGGAAGGCTGGTTTCTGTGGCTGTGACACAGCCCAGAGAGCCAGGAGAGCAGCTTCCCCTGCAGTGTGCTCACACCACTCCCTTCATCTAGGGGGACTTGGGAAGGAACTGACTCTTCAAAGAAAGAAGAAAAGCAATCACTGGCTGCAGCTGGGCAATGGCACATTTGTGTGGAGAAAGGGTAAGTGGCAGCCATTGCTGTCTGGCCTATTTCAACACTCAAAGGCATCCACCACTTATTTAAGAAGCAGGCAGGTGAGAGATTATGTCCACAGGCTGCAGAAGGCAGTTGCCTTCACCCTCCTGCTGCACATGAGCAACAGTGATGATCACTCAGATCACATGGGCAATGGATGGTCATCTTCCAAATCTGAATGACCACTGCACTTTTGGAGAGGTTTTTTTGAGAGTAAAAAATAGGAAAAAGATAAACCCCCAACACAAACACTGTAATAATGAGGCTCAAGAAAGGGCAGTTGGTTTCCTTGGTACTGGTTTTCTTGACACAAGCCATACAGTGTGGCAGCAGCTGTGGTGACTCTTTCAGCAGACACCTGCTCTCATCCATTTTGGTGTTGCTCATGTCCTTCAGGCTGCAGGCTCTGGCTGAAATCAGTGTTGAGGGGAGGATGAGGACCCAGTTGTGGAATGCCTGCTTTGCAGGAACCTCCATTAACTGTTGACATCCTTATCTGTATCCCTACCAACGCACACAACTTTTTTAGAGGCTTTCTCAATAACTGCAGGGATTTTTCCTCATTAAGAAGAGATCTTTAACTTTTCCATTCTTAGAAACCACTGAGAAGGGCCAATGTACTCAGGGCTACACTTGGCCCAGATAATAATTAGAAGCTGAGGCTGCAAAGTCCTGCAAAGTGCCAGTTAATCCACCAACTAATACAATTTTATTTCAGCCTGCAATATAGTCTTGGTTGGGTTTTGTTTGTTTTGTTGGTTTGGGTTTTTTCCCCCAGAAATTCTTTCATTTTAATACTTTCCAAACCAAACCAAACACTTTGACTCTTTATTTTAAAGAGAAAAGAGCACAACTCACAGTATCACAGTATCATCAGGGTTGGAAGAGACCTCACAGATCATCAAGTCCAACCCTTTACCACAGAGCTCAAGGCTAGACCATGGCACCAAGTGCCACGTCCAACCCTGCCTTGAACTGCCCCAGGGACGGCGACTCCACCACCTCCCCGGGCAGCCCATTCCAGTGTCCAATGACTCTCTCAGTGAAGAACTTTCTCCTCACCTCGAGCCTAAATTTCCCCTGGTGCATCCTGAGGCTGTGTCCTCTTGTTCTGGTGCTGGCCACCTGAGAGAAGAGAGCAACCTCCCCCTGGCCACAACCTCCCCTCAGGTAGTTGGAGACAGCAATGAGGTCACCCCTGAGCCTCCTCTTCTCCAGGCTAAACAATCCCAGCTCCAGTCTGATTTTATACTGAAGAAGATATCAGATTTCCAAGTTTATTTTCTAGTTTCTCTAGTCCCTTTCACCTAAACCACTGCTTCAGTTTAATCCAAATAATTGAACCATAAAGGCACTGGCTTGCAGGTCTCACAGACATTTCACAGCTCTAACCAACCAGCTTTTGCCCCCCACTACACATATGTCTCCCCCCATACATGTGAGTGCACAAAAGGAGACAAAATACAACCAGCTGCAAGTATTCACATTTGAGCTTTCCTTATGGAAAAAAAAAGATCCTCAGACCAAAGCAGCCTGTGGAGTTTGAGCCATAATCTAAAATATACCCTCCCAAAAAATAAGTCACCCCATAAGACCACCACTGAAATCACAGAAACGCCCAAAGGCAGTATCAAGATGCTGAAACTTGAGTGACTCATTGTGTGCTTTTTCTCTTTTCAAGGATGAGAACATGGCCTCCTTGCTACTTCTCACCTCTGGCCACCATACCATAATCCAACTGGTGCCAGCAAGACTTAACTCTGGGAGTGACATTCCCACCTACAGTCACAACTCAATGCTAAAAGAGAAACCCCTTCAGTGTTTTAAATTGGATGTCCCTTGCTCTATCCTCCCTTTCACCACAGTATGTATAAGGTACAGGTTGCACTTGAGGAACTTGTAGGCCTTGTAGTGTCTGAAGGAGGCCTACAGGAAGGCTGGGGAGGGACTATTTACAAGGTGTTGTAATGACAGGATGAGAGTAATGCGTTGAAACTGTCAGAGGGGAGATTCAAACTAGGTGTTTCTCCTTTACCAGGTCATTTATAGAATCATAGAATCAACCAGGTTGGAAGAGACCTCCAAGATCATCCAGTCCAACCTATCACCCAGCCCTATCCAATCAACTAGACCATGGCACTGAGTGCCTCATCCAGGCTTTTCTTGAAGACCCCCAGGGACGGTGCCTCCACCCCCTCCCTGGGCAGCCCATTCCAATGGGAAATCACTCTCTCTGTGAAGAACTTCTTCCTAACATCCAGCCTATACCTACCCCAGCACAGCTTGAGACTGTGTCCCCTTGTTCTATTGCTGGTTGCCTGGGAGAAGAGGCCACCCCCCACCTGGCTACAATGCCCCTTCAGGTAGTTGTAGACAGTAATAAGATCACCCCTGAGCCTCCTCTTCTCCAGGCTAAACAGGCCCAGCTCCCTCAACCTCTCCTCATAGGATTTGTGCTCCAGGCCCCTCACCAGCTTTGTTGCCCTTCTCTGGACATGTTCCAGCACCTCAACATCCTTCTTGAATTGAGGAGCCCAGAACTGGACACAGTACTCAAGGTGTGGTCTGACCAGTGCTGAGTACAGGGGAAGAATAACCTCCCTTGACCTACTGGCCACACTGTTCCTGATGCAGGCCAGGATGCCATTGGCTCTCTTGGCCACCTGGGCACACTGCTGGCTCATCTTAGGAAAGGGTTCTTTGCAGTGAGGGTGGTGAGACACTGGAACAGGTTGCCCAGGGAGGTTGTGGATGCTCCTTTCCTGGAGGTGTTCAAGGCCAGGTTGGGTGAGGCCATGAGTGATCTGGTCTAGTGGGAAGTGTCCTTGCCTATGGTGGGGGAGTTGGAACTAGATGAACTTTGAGGTCCTTTCCAACCTAAACCATTCTATGATTCTAACTTCTGCAAATACAGGAGTAACTTGCCATATTCGTAATTACATGGCGTGCAGGTTAAATGCCTTGACCACTAATTAAGATCATGCATCTGATATTTCTCCTTGAACCAAATGAATAGGAACTGTGTGTTAGTTTCTCTCCCAGAATTAAAACCCTGTAATAGGGAAAAAGGGTCCTTGCAGAGGTGAAATTGCTGGGGCTTCTAAGAACTGTAAAGTCCTCTTGTACAAGTTGAGAACAAAGCAAAATTTTCAGAACAAGAAGAAACATGATCAGGTCTGCTTGTTTCTGAACTATCTTCACAGAAGCTCTTGAGAACAGCAAGAGTTTCCACTACAAGCAACAGCTGCTGGATGGGGAAAAGGAGACTAAGCACCAGATGAGCTCTCAAGCAGACTTACTGCAGTTCCTCACCATAATTCAGAGGAAAAGATTCTTACCCCCATTTTTGGGAGATTAAGCAACTTTCTTGTATTACAGTAACACATATCAACAAGCAGCATGCTTGGCTCCAATGAAACTGACAGATCTCAGCCATATTTCTCATTTTGCTTGGAAACCCCAATTTTCTTTCAGCATAATCCTGCTCAGGTCAGATGATTCTCACAGGCTCCTTAGAACACAGCGTCTGGCGAAAACCCTGCCCCTCTCAACACATTTGATGACAATTTTTTGCATTGCCTGTGGCAAAGATTTCACCCTATCCTTCTTTGCACAGAGGAGCAGCTCCAGCTGAATGATATGAAAGGCTGATTGTTACTGACATGGTGGGGGACAGGCCGCGGATGTGAAAACCATACTACAATTGTGCACAAGTTTTGACCTCATCACAAAACCACAAGCTACTGCTTGGCAGACAAGTGTTATATTTCATAGACATTTTGTATGAGCCCCTTTAACTCAGTCTTAAGAAGCCTCCAGCTTATCTTGCATGAAATGCTCCCCAAAGTACTAGGATAACATTTAGCCCATTGTACAAACTGTGATGCTACCCAACATGCTTATGGATTGAATTGGGACACTGGCTTCCCATCACTTCCAGATGTTGGTCAAACTGTACTTCTAATATGCCAGACTGAGCATGGGAGAACATCAAGAACTGAACTTAAAAAAAATAATTGATTAACACCCCCCCTCCCAAAATAAACAGTTAAGACTGTAGACTGATGTGTGGAGCATAAGCCTCCCCCCCCCCCCCCCCATAGTTTAGGTGATGATAGCATGAATAGATGAAAATGTCTATTGAATGTTGAAAGGCAGAAAGTTTAGATGTTTGTTTAGAGGTGTTTTTACTGCTCATGGAAACACTCCTCCCTCTACTGAGATAGCAGGTCCGATGCTCCTAATGTGCAGGTATGTAATGCAAACTCTTGGAAAGCCAAGTACTTCTATTCCTCTACACCCTGATAACATCTCATGCCTTGACAAGATTATAATCTAAATCAGTCAATAAATCAACCCTAAAAGCAACATATGTCACTTCCTGGAAAACATTAAACACTCCCAAAGGTGTCCTAAGCTCCCACATTGGCTTGTTATGTTGCTACAGGCAAATGCACAAGACTTGGGCTGATTTTCATGTGCTTTTGGCAGAGTACTGACACAGTCCTCCTCAGACTGGAGCAAGAGTAAGCGTGTTTGCTGTAGATGCGACTGAGGTGAATGAAGCACAGTTGTGTTTATCTATTGTCTGAATACAAAGCAGCATGTGATAATACACTAATAAACTGTAATGGTGATCATCTTACAATTTATATAGTTGTTTATTTTGAAGGAGCCAGGAGAAGGATCCATACTCTACGCTGAGAAATGCAGTCAGGGCTCTGGTTAAGTCACTGGAAGGAAGCTGATTATTACCAGCATTTTCACACACACTGCAAGATCTGTGTCCTGACAGCACAAGCCAGTAATGCTGAGACAGCCAGAAATGTGGCTACTCCTAGAGTAGATGGCAAGTAAAAAGAGAAATGCTGACCTCAGTGTGTCACTGAGGCTAAGTCTCTTCTGCGTTTTTTATGGAGGCAGAATAAGCTGCACAAGCCCCCATTTACCCATCCAGACATGAGGATGGAGTACAATAGCTGAACTATCCCCTTGAAGCAGCCCAGTAAAGCAAAATCCAGCAGAGATGGAGCTTGCTTAGTGCGACTGGAGCACCAAGTCCCAACAGGTCACCACAATACAGAGGTAGCGCATCTAAACCCCATCCTTGCTGGAAAAGTTGTCATGAATGCAAGTGGGACAGATCTCAGCTTGTGTAAATCATCATAATTTCTGTTCATCTCAGCAGAGGTGTGGCCTCATATGACAATAATAGAACTGACATTTAATGTGCAACCACCCCTATCCCTGGGTCCAGCTCCACTCTCCTGGAGGCAAAGCTCCCTCAGCAAAGCCATTACAGCAGGTAAACGAGCTCAGAACCGAGCCCCGGATTTCCAGAGGAGGTTAAGTGCAATTAAAGACACCAGCTCCCTGACAGAGAAGCCCAGCATGACACTGATTTACTATCTCCATGGCAACACGTGACATAAATTGCTTAATTGTGTTATGAAACCGCAAGAAAAAGCTGCAGCAGGGTCTCTGTGGGAACCATCAGCTCCCTCCTCCTTTTCTGCAGCTCTCCAAAATGGACAGCTTTAGGGAGCTTACAGCTGCTACAGCAATAGGCTAAGATTTAGCATGTTCTCAGCTATGTATGCTGACTGAGTCCATCAGCCCACAGCCAAGGGAAATTTTTCTATCACTGGCTTGTGTTAGTCCATAAATAGCTCTTCCCATACACCCTGCCAGAGCTCTGTGTACCTGAAGACACCAACCTCACCTGAGGCTGAGGAAGGCCATCAGTCACTGAGGCTGCCAACTACTCCTACAGTTGCAATTAATAACTTTTCCTGTAGCCACAGCTCACTTGATTACGCCCTTTACCCAAGCACTTTGCAAGCATTGGAACCTCCATGCAATACCTCCAGGGTTGAAACTCTGCAAGGTCTGAACACTTCCCTCTCTGTTCCTCTTGCAGACTGCTGGCTATAGCCATGCAACCACCATGACACACCCAGCAAAGCTTGCCAGGTACTAAAATAGTTCAGCTTTATGTGTTGCAGGCAATCCCTTGGACTGGGAACTAATGAGAATCCTTGAAACATGGGACATGCCTTTTTAGGAGGCAGATACCTCCCTTGAGTCATACTGATCATGAATGAATGAATGTCAGGAGTTTATCCCTCAAGCAGCCATGATTATGTCCCAAACTTTTGAGATCCAAAGGACCCATAGGTATACAAACAACCACTACCAATTATTATTAAATAAAGATGATTAACCCTTAGACATGTTTCCTCCAGCCTGTCAGATTCCCTGCCCAGTCAAAGCCTCAAAAAAGACACACTGAATAAAAGCTGGACTGCATACAAGTGTTCAGTGGTAAGTCAGCATGGAAGAGTCTGTCAGGTGGAAAGTCAGAGCCTGATGCCCTTTGTAGTTCTGGCATTAAGCTGTTCAAATTCCAAGTGAAATATCAATTCTATGAGATTTTCTAAGAAGGAGGGTCCTGCCAAGTGAGTGTTCTCAAGTCCCATCAGCTTCCAGGAGATCTGACCAAGCCCAGCACCTGACAAGACCTGCACAGGAAATTATAGACATTTCCTTTTGGAGCAGTGATCAAAGCACTATCACACTGCTACTAAATAGGAGAAAAAAGAAGTAATAAACCAACTGTTGTTTAAAAATAAAATCCTCAAGTTAGAAATAAAGAGCTGCAACTGGATGGGTTTTGATTTTGGGAGAAGTAGTGTGGGTCCTGGAACTGGCTTTGTGAATTCTCCATCAGAGTGAAAAGTTGCTCTACCCTGAGTGCTGCACTCCCTGAACTCCTCACTGGCTTCCTCTACCAGGCAGACCTTTTCTCCTTTTCAACTCAGGATTGTATTGCCTCCCCTACCACACAGATGCTCCTCAGATTTACTGTAAGAAAACACACCAGGAGATTAATTAAGCACTTGAGATTCACACAAAAGGCAGCTCAAGGCAGTAGCTGACTGATGAACACTTGGTAGTTATTTTAGGAAACATGGAATTATAGTCTGAACAAATAATAATAATAAAAATCCACGTCACTAGAAATTGCTTCGGTGGTAGGCGGTCTCCTGTCTGCTTGAGCGATAAGAAGCCTTTTCTGTAGCACTCAGCAGCAGCTTTCCCACAGCCAGGCTGGGCTGGGGGTTCACTGCCATCTACTTGGAAGCATGTACTTGTTTGTGTCCTGATCTGAGGTTGTTTAGCCTGGAGAAGAGGAGGCTCAGGGGTGATCTCGCTGCTGTCTACAACTGCCTGAAGGGAGGCTGTAGCCAGGTGGGGGGTGGTCTCTTCTCCCAGGCAGCCAGCAACAGAACAAGGGGACACAGTCTCAAGTTGTGCTGGGGGAGGTATAGGCTGGATATTAGGAGAAAGTTCACCACAGAGAGAATGATTTGCCATTGGAATGGGCTGCCCAGGGAGGTGGTGGAGTCGCTGTGCCTGGAGGTGTTCAAGAAAAGCCTGGATGAGGCACTTAGTGCCATGGTCTAGTTGATTGGACAGGGCTGGGTGCTAGGTTGGACTGGATGATCTTGGAGGTCTCTTCCAACCTGGTTGCTTCTATGATTCTGTGTAATGCAGCACAGCATGATTCAATCATATTGACAGATGACATCTGAAACAAATTTTGCTTCCCTCCTCCTCCAACTCCTCCTCCACCTTCTACAACAACTCCACTAATCTTACTCCACTAATCTTCAGTCTGCTTCTGTTGGTGATGCAGTGTCCTTTTCAGAACACATGAGAAGATTCCTGTCCCTCTGACAAGCCAACAGCTGGAGGCAGAAGCCATATTATTATTATTATTTCAAACACTTAGGTCAGATTCAGGTCATCTGTAGAGTTACAGCACTGCCATTAACAGTTATGTAGGAGAATCTAAATATGTGATGGGAAATCAGCTGTATCAGATCCATTCCTGCATCTTTCAGATTTTGTTTAAATTATATAGTAATCAGTTTAGGGGTGTCCACTGGAGGTTGATCCAAGCCTTTTGCCAAGACATGAAATGTAAGCATCCCTGCACAGAACTGAAGAAGCAGATGGGTCAGCTACTTTCACTCCCATAACTTCTTCTGTGTTTAAATCCACTATCCCTTTCCCTACTCATCTACTTCCAAAGCTCTTGGGAGACATCAGAGTATGACAGATTCCTGTACTACTCTTGAAAATGCCTTGCTTGTGTCGACAAGAATGCCTATATTTTCATGGAACCCAATGAGGCGACCTAAACATACTGTAGCAAAAATTCAGATAGTCAAGATGTTCCCCTGCCCAGCCCAGCCAGAGATAACACAGCAAGAACAAATTTACAAAGGAGGAAACAGCTTCGAATTCCAATAGCTGCCCTTCCTGCTTGCACAATCCCTGGAAATGGGCAGCTTCCCTCCTACACATCCCAGCCTGCTGACACACCAATGAAAAGACCCCAAATCCACTGCCCTGGGTGATTTTGCTGTTCTTAATACTCCTCAGCAAGATTTCTAAAGCAATAGCTCAGTGCTGTGGCCACTCTCAGCAGCAAGATGTTCTGCCTGCATGTGGCCCTGCTGCTGGCACAGCCAGATGTTTGCAGCATAGCCCTCCTGGCCTTGGCTAGCATTGCCCTGGGCAGGCAGAAGTGGTCCACTGCAGCACAGAACAGTGCTGAGAACTGCCCAACATCGACTATCCTCACAGCCCCATCCTGCCCTCCCCTTAGAATGCTCAATAGCATCCTAACTGCACTGAGCACCCACCCCTCCATCTGTCTCCTTGATGGCTCATTGGGCTGTAGTCTTACTGACAAAGAGGGCAGGCACGGCTAAGCCAATGCACAGACTTCATGGCACCTGTGAATGCTTTATGGACAGAAAGACTACGGGGCCATCTTCCCGCAAATCGTCAAGGCATTTGGCTCCAAATTTGTCAACCAGTCAGGCTCAATTTGGTATTTAATGCTTTTACATCTCCAGTGTTGCTACTTCATCTCTTTTGGGATATAAATGACTTTTTAAAGACTCCCTTCCCTCTGGCAAAAACACTTTATGGCTCTTCAGACAGCTGTGAAGAACTGAAGGCTTGAAGGTCTCTGGTAAGAGCATTTGCACAGAGGGATGGGTGAATCCTATCAAGTCCAAGGCTGACACACTCTTGAAGCAGACAGAGAAAGGTGAGAAGAGTGGGGATCTCCAGGCTATTTCCAAACCTTGTGTCTTACTGCAGACCTTCTCCAAAACTTGACTCAGGACTCTAGACGAAAAGACCATTGTTGTCCACATCCTATGGAAAACCACACAGATCACTCCTTCCCTCTCTGCATCGGTGTTCCCTGGAATTACCTGTGAGCTATGGGGCAACACAGATGTTTCTGCAACACTTTTATCCCCCAGGGCAGGTCAAGCTCCTAGGTCAAGGACAGTCCTCCCGGTTTCTGAAAAGCCATTTAATACTAATTACATAGAAGAGAACAGAGCTTGCAAGACTGTGACACTGGAACTTTACTAGATCTTCACCAGCATGGACTTCAGAACATGAAGGAACAGCCATCTCCTACGTTCACATAAATATCACCTCTCAGGTTTACCCAAATAGGCACTTGGCAAATTTTAAGTAGAATTTAATGACTGTAACTCCCAGAGCCTCATAAAAGGCTGTTTTCCAGTTATTTCCTGGGTTCATGTCATTACTTTGTCAGTTGGAAGACTCCAAGATCTCATCACTGGCCCAGGACCCATCACAGTAATTTTTTCCAGGCTTGTTACAGTGTCTGCCAAAAGCACGAGCGTCTTATTTATGCACAACGTGCTGGAGAGGAAACTTGTGCTTGGCACATACAGTAGGCTTGTCTGAAAGAGAAGGGTGGGCAGAGTTTAGGCCTGGGCACTAGCACTAGTCTGAGAGCAGGATGGGGTGGGCTGGGAAAGGCTGTACTGCTGCCCCCTCTGCCCTACACATAATGATGCACAGCTTCCCAAAGCCACAGCATCCTCATAAACTCACCCAAGGACAGAGTGCAGGTAATGCTGCCAGCATCTCAGTCATGTGCCAGACCCACCTCAGAGCCTCTTTCCAGCCCTTCTCTCTGGTAACCTCTTCAGCTGTCAGCTCCCTCCCTGCTGTCCTCTTCATGCTCCCTGTCAACCTGGGCAAGCCCTGCCAGTGGAAAGCACACACCTTGACACTCAGATCAGTAGGCAACTGGCCAAACCACTCTTGAGGAAGAGAATTTACTCATGCATGACACAAGTCCTTCCTTCTATCAAGTACACTTACCCTGTCAGCACTGGAGACAAGTATCCTGCGAGGGTATCCCTTTGGAAAATAAGCTCCAGTGCTGCTCACTATCTGTCCTTGCTGTTGAATGCTCAAGTTTATACTCAGGTGTCACAAGTGGATGATAACATATACAGGGACCAGCATCTATAAACCCAATACATCTTTGAAAGCACCCTTTGGGTCAGTTGACCCAGCTTTGGACCCTTGTAGCAACCCTTTCTTTCCCTTTCCCTAATCTCAGCACAGACCTGCGTCAGGATACTCTAAGCCTGGTTCCTTCTATGTTCAGTCTAAACCTTCTACCTCAGCTTTTAAGCCATTCAACTTGCAGCTGCATAGCAGGGTGTATATATATACATTCATTAACACTTACATTATGCCCTGTGGTTTGGCAGGTGGTGCTGCATTATGAATCTAAACAGCACCAGCAAGTGAGTCTACAGCAGCACTTCACTGGATTAGCATGCTATGGGGAAATCATACCTCAAAAGTGTTTTGTGCTTTTCTGAAGCACCTCTGATGATGAACGAGGCAAGAGCAGGGCTCCAACTACCACCACTTCCGTGCAATCAGATAAAAAAATTTACTCACAACTTCAGGAAAAGATAAACTCCCACAAAAACAAATGGGGAAAAAGAGAGAAAAAAAGGGGGAAAAAAGGCATCAGCAAATTTCATCTCTGCTTAAGGGAAAGGCACACCCTTGGATGCCATTGCCACAAAGCATCTTTCACATACACCAAGCAGTAACATTTTCTGGTTTTACCCTATTAACTGGTTCTAGCATTCACATGAGAGTTTTACTAAGTTCAGAAGGTACTCTCAGTTTCCCACACTAAAGATGATGCCTTCTTTCTAACCACTGGGCTGGCACTAATGTATTTCCAGAAACTACAGTCAGATTCCCTGAGGGAATGCTGTCCAAGAAGGATGAGGACATATGTTGGGCTATAGCTGATCCACCTAAAACCTCCCTTCCTGCAGCAATACGGGCAAATACATCACTCAGTCTTGGCAAAGGGCAGACAAGGACCTTTGAAAGGATTAGAGGGTAAAACATTGGTTAAACACTAATATCACCACATTGCTCATCACTTACTGGGGCTGGACACATTTGCTCACATCTTAAATGTGAGTGGTACTATGTGCAGTTATACCTACAGTGATACAGAGCAATGGTTCCCATAAGTGCACAGGACTTCCGTGGGCACTGGGAAGAGTCGTTTGGCAGGTAAGGCCAAGCACAAACTAAACAAAGCAAACTAACTGGACAAAGTCTCTTGCATCTAGACTACTGAGGTCACATCAAGAGATACTTAAAAAAAAAAAAGGATCCCTGGCCCTTCAAAAGCTCTTCCAGAGCAGTGCTTTGGTTCAATTACTGTAGTCTCCTGTTTGAACAGGTTTCCTAGTTCAATTTCTCCTGAATTTCACTCCCCTACAGACCTTGCCTGAGAAGTTTAGCATAAATGTTTAGACTCTGCCATCTGAGCCCAGGAAGATCCATTCTGAATTTCCATTGACCACACAGCTGTGAAGCAGAGTTCTCCTGCTGCAAAGTCACAACACTTAAGACATCAAGCTCTTTTCTCAGAAACAGTTGGATGCAGTGGTGTACTGATATTACAGCAGAACTCACATATCACTCCTACGTCTGTAGAGTGCCATTATCTTTAAACATAAAGCAGAGATGTTAGTCTTAGTCTTGGCAACTCAGGTAAATTGTTCATTTGTGTCACATTTTACATACCAGACTCTCAGAAAGAGCAAGACATTTGGATATGGCCCTTTTTTGAAGTGCTGGGTTCTCCTTAAGGGACATTCCCTCCAAGTAGAGGGTCTTTTACATATGTTTCAGTACACTTATGGACACCACAAAAAAAAAATTTGCATGGATGGCAACTGTAGATATCCTGGGCTTATCTTGACCTTGTGAGTTATAACATGACATAGGATGTTTCACCCTGATGGTGTCTTGACATGTTTCTGCATATAAAAATACCTCAATTAAGAACACAGATATAGACAGTATGGATTGAAGTTACTTGCAGGAAAAAAAAAAACCAACAAACAAAGCACTAAGGGCTGGTAAGGGACAAGATTACTTTCATCTTGCCACAGCATGTTTCAATTTAACCACTGCATCTCTCAGCACTTTTGGTTCATATTCTTTTACCACAGAGAGACACAAGTTTGGTATACGCCCAACCTTAGGAAAGGGAAATGGTATTTTGGGTCATCAGCTCCACCCACCATGTCCACCCACCCCTCTGCTCAAGGAGGCTTTTGAAGTGCATCAGTCTCAAACAGGAGTGAGAGCACATTAGCCCGGGGTCAAGAGAGTTTGGAGAGCTGGAGCACTTCTGAGGTTGGGAGTCTTTTCAGGAACTTATGGGTCCAAGTGGCTTTGTCAGCAAGTCACTCGCCTCCTGCTACCCATGAGGACACCTTGCCCAGGGCTGCCTGCACATCTTGCCCCACCATGTATACTAGCAGGCACCTCCTCACCTCCTTCCCCAGCTCCTCATTCAGTACTCTGAAGGTGGCAGACCTCTGCCCACCTCCCAAGTTCAGAAACCCTTCATCATTGTGGCTTAAGACAACCTCTCTTTGTTCCTTCATACCTCTCAGTTAGACCCATCCACCTCTTTGCAAGCCTAAGCAAACTGCAACTTCTGTTATTTTTCTCCATTATTTTTTACCCCCAAACAGACGAGGCACTCTGACTTCCACAATAGAGAATTGCTCCCAGTGTTCTGTGCAGCAAAAGGATTTATTCTTACACTGCACAAAACCAAATACAAGCTTCAGCCCAGGATACGCCTGAAAACACAATTTTCTGCTGTGCTTCGACAGATTAACATTTATTTCCATATTCTTCTGAGGCCGGTATGTAAACAACAGGGAGTGACTTGCTGTGCTCAGAAGACCTTAGAATAAGAGTTGTATTTCTCTGCCCTCCTGGATCCAGTAAGTCACTCTCCTGAGGTTCAAAGAGTTTATGTAGCTCATAATTGAAAAATTCAAGGAATAAAAATAGCTTACTGGAGATCTTTACTAACAGAAAAGTAGATTGAATCTGTTCTGTTATTCCATAATTCCAAATCCCAGATGCTTAATTAAACAGACTGCTACACTGCAAAAAGAATAAGAAATTATATGTCCCCTTAGCCAACTTTGCTGATTAACTTAAAAGAAAAACAACTCGTGTTCCACATGTGTTCTGCCCAAATCAAACTTTTGAAGATGGACTTAGCACTCCACAGGTAAAGCTCATGTAACAAGGTGCTTAGCTGCCCCTTGACAAGGATGAGATGCAGCATCTTATCAGCATCTCTGTGCTGCATACAACCCTTTTACAGAACAAGTGGCAGAAATCATGCACAGTAGAGCATTTTAAGAGTACTGAGTATCTCCTCAGACCAAATCAAAACTCAAAGAACAGCAAATGGTCCACTCAGCTCCTCCTGTGTCACATTTGGCCTGTTTGCAGGTTACATTTGAAAGCATCCCAAACACGTCTGAAGGAACAGCTGCAAGCACTCACTCAAGTCCAACTCACAGCTACAGCTCATGGAATCACACAATCATAGAATGTCAGGGGCTGGAAGGGGCCTCGAAAGAGCATCTGGTCCAGCCCCCCTGCCAGAGCAGTATCACCTAGAGCATGTAACCTTTACACTTTTAACACAGTAACAATCCTTCACCAGCTACCACCAAGGTCTCATCAAACAAAACAGAAGCACCGTGTACACAGGATGGGCTCACATGGTACCTGCATCTTCTTCAAGGATGGTTATGTTGGCGTAGACTGGTGGCTAGACAGGTACCTGAACAGTGAGATGGCATGCTCTAGACAGCAGTACCTAACGCTGCACTGTTGCCTCACACAAACAATTCACAGCAGCTCGGGGTTTTCCCAGAACACTCATTCTGGGAATATCCTTCATGACTCTTTCTGGAATTGAGAGTTGGATACCAAATAACTCCTTCCCTAAGAGACCTCCTTTATAGATAGATGTTCCCCACCTGGCAAGTCTTAGACTGGTGGCTCTAATACTTCCATACCAAGTATTGCACAAGACATCAGCTACATATTTTCCGAAGATCACAATCTCTGCTAAATTGCCAGCTGCCTATGCAGACCACTCAGGAGCTATCTGGGTATGTTAAATACAGACGACAGACCTGATAACAGTGTCTGGATGTGCCTTAAAGATTAAGTTCCATCTGCATCTTGTTACCTTTTGTCTTTTCACAGGGTTTCTGAGTCTTTCCCTGCCACAATAATCAACCGGTACAGAATTTGTACCACAGGCTTGCAAGCTTATAGAAGAAAATTCTCAGTGCTTTTATGGGAGTTACCAGGTAGCTGAAGACATGCTACAGTGACTGTTTTACTAGCCTTTTACAGTGGAAGGCTAGGCAATCGAAAACAAAACAAAAAATGAGAAAATAATAGAAAAGAAGGAAAAAAAACCCTGGTATTCCCATTACCACAGTATTCATTAATGTACTTTTAACTTGGCTCTGGAAGGTCTTTGTTCCAGCTATTGTATATCAGACTCATCATTAGGCTTTGCCCTCCCAGCAACACAAAATTAACAGATCCTTATTTAAATGTTTTTAAACCTCTTTTATATTTACAAGTTAAAGAAGTATTTCTACAAACCAGAGCCAGCCTTATTCTTACAGTCTTTTCTGTTTTCCAGTATACTTCTCCAAGATACATTGAAGAAATCTTACCTATGCTAATTTTCATAGCTGATTTTCATACTGCTTTGACCAATTCTTTAAAAAAAACCATAACCAAACAACAAAACAAAAAGCCCACTAAACATGAAGATTTCACTTTAAGAATTTTCTCCTCATTTTGAACACTCAAATAAATGGGCAAAATGGAGGAGCTGCAGAGCACCTTGCTGTTAGCAAATCTACATTTTCCAGGCACACTGTGCTATCTGGGTTAGTTCACAGTGAGTCCATCTCCATCCTCGGTTCTTGCCCACGCAGCAGTGGAATCCCAGTCTCAGTCCTTCCTCTGCCTGTGATTTGAGCTGGGCAATGCTGGCAAGCAGCCACTTGGAAAGTGTCCAAACCCTGTCATCCCTGTGTCCCCTAGCAGATTCTGAAGAGAGATCTCCAGCAGCTTGTACCACAGCAGACCTCAATCTTCTCTCTGGGACTACAGGTCTTGTAGTGGAGCAAGCAGAAGCCAAGACTCGCCCAGGCTCTACCTGTTTCCACTAAAGGTGGAGGTATGTGCTTCTGTGGTGCTGTACGCATGGCCTGGGGTACAGGGACATCCCTCCCCTAGCTTCAACCCAGGTGTGACTTTCCCACAGAGGAGCAGTAACTCCTGGGAGGGTAAGATCTCTGCCGCAGCCTACAGCACCGCAAGGTCCCAGCCAAGCCCAGGGAGTTTGTCAGCGCTGAGTACTTCCAGGTTTTTTAACCATAACCAGCACAAGGCATACAGTATAGGCCCCAAGCAAACCACATCATGACTTAGGCTGGGCTTTATTTCAGTTTGATACGTAAATCCCCTAGACACTCCACAAGAGTATTGCTCAACTTCTGCTGCCATCAGCCCCACAAAAGGTAGACATAAATACTTAGCATTAGCATAGCTCCCCATGACTCATTTTTTCTCCTTTTTAAATATAGCATCCCAGAAATGTGGATACATTCTGAGCAATAAAACTCATATTGTTACCGTTCACCATGCAACCAAAACAAAAAATTCCTCCTGCTGGCTTTGTGACAGCTTCCTGCCCCCAAACCAAAACACTGGTGCCCCTCACAAGGCCAGGAATGAGCAAAGGCAGCTCTCTTCTGCCAGGGTGCCCAAACAGCAAAAGGACACAGCACAGTGGCAGCAAATGTGGAGTCAGCAGCTGGGCAGATGGCTTCCTCATCAACTCAGCCACTCATATCAACTTTACTAAAAAGAGCAGAGGTGCTCCTGGGCACAGGGAGAGCAGGGATTTACTCAAAGGAATGGAGTTCTGATAGCTGTGAACCAGCCTGTGCCAGCATTGGGAAAGGTGGGACCTGCTGAAAAGTGGTGGCATCATAAGCTGTAGGATGCTCCCCAACCTCCATCTTCCACTAGACATACAGCAAATTCCCTTCTCCATCACAAGGCTTGAGCTTTCCTCCTTAAAAAAAACCAAACTCCCACCTTGTCTAGCCAAGGATATGGCCCAGACTGTCTCAGAGGCACTGAGGAGGAACCTAATGGGAAATGCATGGACCAGAGCTTGGTAGTTTTCATGGAAGATGAAACTCAGCTTCAGCACCCTGTCTGTCCTGCTGTAGACTTTGTTGTGTGAGACTGTGCCTTTAGCCTTACTGAATACTTCAGTTCTCCAGCTACAAGGGGAGGTCCCATATGTAGGGGTATGACACCGCACCAGAGGTCTGACAACAGTGGCTGGATGTGCCTTAAAGATTAAGTTCCATCTGCATCTTGTTACCTTTTGTCATTTCACAGTGTTTTGGAGTAGGTCCCTACCTCATAGGTATGTTGTAAAGTAGAGTTTGCATTCCAAGTGTTACAGGAATGTTTTTAAAATTGCACAAGTACCACGACTAATCCATTACTACTCAAAGAGAAACCTAGGGCTGAAGGCAAATTAAACTCTTACCTCCACAAACACAAATACCAGAGTATGCACAACTGTTTTCCTAGTTTATCTGTTTCTTCCGATAACAGTGTTTGTCCTGGTGACTCGAACTGTTCTAGTCACAAGTTGTTTGAATTCAGTACACCAAATCTTGTTTGGAGAAATGGATGATTTGCTCTCTGCAGTGACAGACATCAGTCATACTACCAGCTGTCCCAAAGACACAGCTGAAAATATATGCTCACATCCATTCTACTGTCAGGTGACTGAAGAGTAGGCATTTTTACATCTTGGATCTCTCCAGAAAGATTACCCATGAGAAGCTGTTTTCCACAGCATTTTTCCATTATTTCTTCAGCCTGGAATAAGTGAAGTTGCAGATCTGCCTAGAATCTGTCATTTTAAAGATACAATAAAAGAAACTTTTTCTTAAAATTTCAGGAGTAGGTGTGGCTTAAAAAGCCAAGTCCTGTTTAAAACAATGACTAAGACTCTTAGGAATCTAGCAACTCCCAAAGTCACACAGGTAGTTTTTAATAGGTTACCCTTTACCCTTTTAGAGTAATTATGCCATCAAGTTCCAGTCAAAAGCTGGTGAGTGTTACTAATATATGCTGATGAGCTTGTAAGTGAAAGGTCTTCTTGCTTTATTTACACTCCAGCAAGACTTATTTCCACCTACAAGTATAAAAGACCTGACCCCAGGAGACACTTAGTGAGGTTAACCTAGAGCCCAGGGAGTACATTTACTGTAAACTGACTTCAAGAGGATGCAGTTGTACTAATTTTCACTGGAGATTATGGATATTTATGGCATCTGTTTGGGTTTAAGTGGACTAGCACCAGTCACTACATAAACCAGTGGCTCATCCTGTTTCATCATTACAAGTCACCAGTGAGATGCAAAATAGTCACCAGAAGTCCTTAGCGACACTCATCTCTAGACCTAGAACTAGAAGTTGACAATAACCAGAGAGCACAGAGATCAGTAAGCCTTTTGGAGGCACTTTTGGGAAAATACAGATTTTTCCTCTCCATGGAATGAAATGCTCACACTTCAGGTAAGTTTAGCAAGGTAATATGGGATAGAAAAGTGTTTTATATTCAGAAGATAAACAACATGCAATCTGCAGAAACAAAGAAGGCTTAGATAGAGGATGGCTGTGGAGGATGAAGAAAGTATTGACCATTTCTACCACACAGCAGAAAGCTAAACACTCGGTACAACATTCTTTCCAGAAGCAGGTCTGAAAGAGAAGGCAAAGCAGGCATTATTTTGCAGAAGACAAAGTGGTGTTAGAACACATTTTAGCTACTCTTTAGTAGTAGTTGAAGAAAGTACAAGAAGGTAATTAAGATTTTAATCTCAAATCCATCAATGGCAAACAAATCCTGAGGCAAACAAGATTTAGTCAAAAATTAATGAAAAACCTCAGTGTAGAAGCACTGACAAATTCTGCTGGTCAGTTTTGTCCAGAAGAGAAGCAGCAGAAAATGTGATCCAGTATCAGCATCTTGGATACGTAGATGCCTTCTGAAGTATCTCAGTATTTGCTATCTTTATGCTCCAAACACACTTCTCACACAAGAAACTTCTACTACTCCATGTTAGAAAAAGAAGAAAGAGAAAAGTAGGCTCAGTGAGAGGCATATTCACTGTTTTATAGGTGTCTGTAAGAGTTGCTGACCTTAGCCTACTTGTCTTTGGGCAGCCTGTGACAGAGAAGGTACCTGAGGGCAGGTTTCTCATCTCCTCAGCTAGCTGCACACTTTGGGCTATTTTCTCTGATGAAACCTATACGTCTGTACAGCACTAACCACCACTAACTGAAGCAGTAAAATTAGCACAGCAGTCAGTAATAAGTACTATAAGTACTCTAAGTACAGCAAACTACTTAAAAATATTTAACTTCCCCCGACTGTCCTCACCTCTTCCCTCAATCATTATTTCAGGAGACATCTTTGTACAATTATTTCATCATCTAAAAGCAGTCTGCCATATCTCTGTGCAATACTTCCACACATATTACTCCTCCACTGACATTTTCTCACACATATATGCATGCACTGATCTGCAATTGAGACGCTCCATTCTCAGATGGAGAACAGAAGTATCATAAATCTCAAAAAATGAGTGCACCAAAATATGCAACATCTTAAGTTACAGCTGTTGATTTCTCCTCTCTGTCCAGAAAGGGCCAGTTGTGGCTTATTGCTGGATGCAAATGTCGTGAGCACTGGACCTTTGTTTCCCCATGAAGAAAAATACAACCAGTGCAATTCAAGTACATCAGGAAGGCTGTTGTCCTCTCCCCACTAAGTATTTTCTGCCAAGTTTCTCCTGTAGGCAAGAACAGGAGAAAGAAGTAAAGACTCCACCAAGGAGTGGGCTAACATTCCTCCCATCTGGCAGTCCCACGCTCATTCTGTTTTCACTTGGACCAAATTCTCCCAACTCCTTCTGTTTTATACTTCATTAAACTTAGATACATCAGACACCAAGAAAAATACTGCTGATCTTTGAAAGGTCACTTTCAAGGCACATTTACACCTCTTTTAACACCACTTCTCTTCCTTAGTCTGTAGTCCTCTCTTAGAAGCCTGAAATATGAATCCCATATTGAATCTGTCCTCTCAGCCCTGATCTACTTATTTATTTAGGACAATAAAAGCTTATGCAAAACACCATCACAATGCAAAAACACTCTCCTCCTCATTCCCATGGATTTATGTTAATACTCTCCTTCTCCAGAGTCTGGAGCACCCTTTGAACTGAAGATTGCACATTTCCATGCTGAGGTACAATCCCTCCTGCTACCTCTTCTGCAGGTGTAAGAGGCAAAGTGATGAGCAGTTACCAGAAAGTTACAAAATGAAGGCAAGGGCAGATCCCAGGTGTAGGGGCATGACACAGCACCAGAGGTCACCTGCACGCAGCAAAGGTTGAAAAAGGCCAGAGTGAGGAGTTACCAGGAGAGACAGCATCTCTGGAGCAGTGTATGGCAACCATCCAGGGAAAAACAAATGAAGGCTAGCCACACTGAATTCTGGAGCCTAAAACTTTCATAGGGCAGACTGATTCATATTAACAAATTGAGTCACCTCTACCCAGCTGGTCAGAGAAAATGCCCAGCCTGGCAACTGCAGGAGGCAGGTAGAGGCTATTGGTTTGAATCCTGCCACAAAAAAACATTTCACACCCAAAGAAAGAAGATAAAAAGTGAAGGACAGAAATGAATGAAGTCAAACACCTTTCCTAAAGTGCTCCCCAGAATTAAAAGCAGAAGGAAGTAGTTTCTGCCTTGATGATCTCAACACAGAAACACTACTGGCAGTACATAGTGTGAACTCAATACAGAAACACCACTGGTGGCACATGGTGTGAGCTAAAGGGCCATGCAGGTCTTGGACACAGGACATTGTTTCTGTCCACTGTTAAAAAGAGCTCTAAGGATCCTCAGCACAGCGTTGATAGTGATTAATCACATTCATTTTTCCTATTTTCACTTGTCCTTATGTTGCCCTCATGTACTACTTTGTCAATGACAACACCAGGCCATGTAGAGGACTAATCCTTCTCCTTACAGTCCCCAAATGCCATGTCTCCCCAAGTACTAAAGAAAAATTAAAATGGTCCTCTTTAACCACTAGATAATCATAGAATCAGCCAGGCTGGAAGAGACCTCCAAGATCATCCAGTTCAACCTATCAATTAGAACATGGCACTAAGTGCCTCATCCAGTCTTTTCTTGAACACCTCTAGGGACAGCGACTCCACCACCTCCCTGGGCAGCCCATTCCAAAGGCAAATCACTCTCTCTGTTAATATCACCATGTGCAATTTAAAGCCATTATTCCTTGTCCTTCTCACCACCCTGCTCCTGTTACCCAAACAGTCCCTTTCTGCAACTGGCTACCCTTGAAGCATTCCAAGACCCTTCCTACATCACTCCTCCAGTCTTTTTTTGGCTGAACAACCACACAGCCCTCCACTTCTTGCAGATCTTCTAGACTTTGAAGTCCTTGTTATGGGGATCTCCTCAGAAGGCTGGCCTCCCCGAGGCCACCACATACCTTGGGCATCACAGAGCTCTACAACTTGCATTTAGTAGCCCTCTGCCTCTGCAGGCCTTCTGCAGGGCTATGCTCACCTCGCTACCAGAGAAGATCTTGGCACTCTTGCTACTTCAGAGCCACTGCTGGTTTTGCAGTACCTGAGCAAATCTCTCATTCTTGGCTGCCAAAGGCCATCTCTCTCTTCACACTACTTAATATAATTTTAAGAAGGATAGGAACAGCCTGATAGTTTTATTCCTTCGTTTTGTCAGCCTCAGTGTCAGTTTAGGAAAACAACCAATGCAACATGTCAGAAACTCCCCCAGTGAAGATGGCAAGTTTTGTTCCTGTAATCCTTAGTTCCTCTGCAAAAAAAAAAAAAAAGAAAAGAAAAAAAAAAGAGCTGTGCAAACACTCAAAGACTTAAAAAACTAGAAACTACCATTCATATAATCTGAAAACAGATGCTGGGCCAGTTCTGACCCTCGTGCAGCTGCTCTGGTTTGGGAGTCATGTTGGTGGGGTGTTTGGCCCTCTAATCTGGGCTACACACTGTTGTGTGGGGTATTTCCTGGAATGATGGAGCAAAATCAAACCAAGACAAACAAACGGATGTGGAACTATAATATGAAGAACACAATTTTTTAAAGAGATGCTGTCAGATTTGTATTTTCAGACTCAAGCACACAGAAACAAATGCTATCTCTATTCGCTCAAAGCTGTGCTACCAAGAAGTGGGGTTTTTTTGGTGTGGCTTTTTGATTGGTTGGTTGGTTTGATTTTTTTTAAGCTATTACTTTTATAATTTCCTTACCACACCCTTGTTCTGTCTCTTATCTTCTCCTAGCCTTTCTTCAATTAATAGACCCCCTCCCCCCCTTTTTTTTTTTGCAATGCCCTTAACAGATTCAGAGCAACAGATAACCACCCTTCACAAAGAAAAATGACGTCTGACCCATGTAGTCTTAGGACTTTGAAACGAATCTCTCTTGTTCTTAAAGCTGACCAGAAAACTTCACAGTAGAATTCCAATAAGTACATCTGTATCCAGGTATGACCATAAAATTGAGGTAGTTGTTCTTAATCCTAGCTATCATACGATCAAGTTTCCAAACAAGACATAGATGGAACATTTCCAGTCAATAACATCCTTTTGAGCCTGCCACCAAAATCCAAACTTGAGTTTTTAACATACCTAAGAAGTTAGTGGCTTAGATTTTCACACTTTCATAACATTAGGCAGCTAACATTGCAAAGTGCTAACTGGTGGGAAGCAGAAGGGCTGCAACTACCTATGCTGGGGAAAAGCCTCACATAGGATCAGGATTCCAATGTGCACTTCGCTCTTTTTATAACACCACAAACTCTACTCTGAGCTGCCACAGTTTAAAGTCCAGGTTCCTCGACAGGAATTGTTACTAGTGCAGCAATGTGCAGGATGCTGAGACTGGTCCTTCCGAGGTCCTCAACTTGCAGCGAGCATGCCTTTATCTTAGCTTCTCTCTGAGAAGCAGGGATTTCTAACCACTATTTCGTGGGCTCTTGAGCCACATGAAAAAGATTTTAAAAGTTAACAACTTTTCTTTGTAATGCCCACAAATCCCAAGCCCCCCAGATGTGGTTCAGTTAATTTTGTTGAAGTAGATAAAAATTAAAATCAGAAAAGAATGTATCTCCTTGTCCTCGACTTACTTTGTTTTGTAATTAAAGATAACATTTGTATCTTTCTTCTGAAAGTCCACTCAGTAACTCTTTAAGACACGAATGCAAAGGCTTTCACAAAGTACTTACGGTCCAAGAGCAGTTTTAATGCAAGATAAGAAATCCTGCAATACACAGAACACACAAGGGGCAGGCAAGTAAAAGATTATCGTGGCTCTGAAACTGATGGGTGGAAAAAAACGAAGGCACAACAAAAATCCAATAAACCCTTTAGAAATACTTTTCATCACAGAGGGTGACACCCCCACCCGCCCCATCAGGCACCCCGGAAAAGCCATGAAACCCACAGAGATCTAACCATTGCTCTAGATACTCCCATCTCCCAAACGTTCGGCAGGGACAGAAAGAAGCCCCCCAAGCCTCAGAAAACCCCGCCGCCGCCGCGCAGTGAGATCCGCGGCACAGAGCGACCGTACCGTCCCGACTCCGGCAGCTGGCGTTGCTGAGAGCGGCGGCTCCGCGGCGACAGCTCTTTCTTCCCAACGCCGATCTCCGGCCAGGGAAAGCGGTGATGCCTGGGCAGCGCTCCTCCTGATGGGGGTGGGTGGGGCTCATGCCAGAGTCGGGCACCGCATTTCAGCAGGAATTACTGGGGGAAGAGGAGTCGGGGAAGCCCTGCAGCGGTTGCTGCGGAGTGTCACGGCGATCCCACTCCCGCCGTCGGATTCTCAGGCGTGAAGCGCTCTAACTCCTCCCGGAGCTGTGCTGCACCCCCCTGCTTCGCTGGGGGAGAAGCGAAACAAACTGCGATTGATTGCGTTTGCTGCTTGGGTTTTCCCTCCCTGTTCAAAGCACCACCCAACTCCGCGGTCTGCAAGCCCCGTCCCCCAAGCCACGCTCACCCGGGCTGCTGGGGCCGCGCCCTCAGCGCCCGCCCAGAGCCGCCCGCGGCCGGGCACCGCCGCCGGCCTTCGTCCGCACCCGCCCCGCCGACCGCGGCAGGGAGTCCGCACCCGGCCACCCCTTATATCGCCGCGGCGGCTGCTATAAATAGCCCGGCCCCGCCGCCGGGGGCCGGGCCGTGTATTGCCGCCGGGGGTTGTTGAGCGGCAGCCGGGACCAACCATAACCCGGGGCTCGCTGACAGCGACGTATTTCTCGCTTTCGACTGATCTTTCTGCCGCTCTCCAGCGGGCGCGGGGCGGGGGGGCGGCGGCGCGGCTCCCGGGGGACCCGGGGCCCGCCGACCCCCGGCGCGGCAATGGGCCCGTCCGCCGCCGCAGCCCGCCGCCGCGTTAAGGTGGACCGCCACAGCGGACGGCGGCACCTTAAGCCACTCTGGCGGCCGGCCGGTGCCTCGTCTTAGCCCTCCCGACAGCCCGGACCTCGGGAGAGTTGTGGTTGAAAGGGAGCGGTCCGAGCCTCCGGGCCGAGGATTCTATGCAGCCGGTAGCGAGCGAGAAGGATGAGTTGGAAAGCGAACCGCCGCTACTTTGCGGGAGCGGCTTGGTGGACGAGGTTGTATAAATGTACTGTGCCATTAAAAACTAGCTGCTATATGTGCACGCACACACACACGGACAGGTCTGTTCACACTAAGTACGAGGAAGCCTTACTGACTTTTATCACAATAACACAATTCGTGTTTGAGGTTCCAGGGCTCATTCTAGATGGGACTTCAGGGAACACATGGGCAGTGGTTACACTGGGAGGCAAACCCAAAGCAGTGCTTCTTACCTCACCTGCAGTCTCCTATGCCGCTCACACCTTCCCCTTGCAACTGACAGGAGCAGAAGTCCGACTCTGTGCGTACACTCATTTATATACACACACCTCCCTCTCAGAGGGTGCTGGCAGGAGCTAGGTGAGAATGATCTGTATCAGTGAGGATGGGTTCATCTACCTGTGCCCTGCGTCCTACTGTGGGTGCATCTTGAGCACAATCCCACAGGGTGGAAAGGCAAGTGCCAAGCACCCAGAGCCTTTCAAGGTGCAACACTTAGGCACCTGCTAGATTTCCTTGCTGGGTCATGCCCATTTCTGCACTCATTTGCAAAGCAGATGTATATGACTCAGATTGATTCTTACAGGCAAGTGAACAGCCCCAGCTCCTCTCCTGTGACAAATCAGCATTATAGGCCCCAGTACTCCCTGAGAACATCTATCCAAGGCATCCCGGCACTGCACTGTGGCCTGCATAAAACAGAGTGCCTCCATGCTGTCTTTACCACATAAGAGGCAGAGGAGCACACTGCCATTTTACAAACAACATACAAGAGTCTGCACCAAAATCTGCATTGGTCCAGCGGCGTGGAGGACATGAGAGGAAGCAGACCCACAGCAAGCGACCACAACACACCTGGCTGTGATGCCTGTGCTGGATCACCTTGCAAATTCTCCTCTAAACTCCCTCTGTCTTAAGATATGAGAAACGTACAGGAAAAGCCTCACAAGCTTTCCCAACCTAACTGCAGGACTGAGATGTTTTGTTGACATAAATCAACAGCTGGACTTGTAAGACATACATTTGCCAACTGAAGTAACAGAATTTGGTACAAAACTCAGCTCCTCTGTCGGGTGCGAATTTTCCATCTGGGACAAAACGGTCTCCTTAGGTTCCCGAGAGTAGACTTTGTCAGCCACTTTGTGCAGTACAGTAATGGAGGTAGCTGACTATGAGGACTTTGCCTTTTCTTTTACTCAGAGGTGTGGAAATGCTGTCACAGAATCACAGAAGGTTAGGGGCTGTAAGTGACCTTGAAAGATCATCTAGTCTAATCCCCTGCCAGAGCACGATCACCTATACCAGACCACACAGGAATGCATCCAGGCAGGTCACTGAATGCTGGGGACACACCAGGCCTGGGACTGGTTTAGAGCCAGTTTAGATTTCAGGTTTAGATCTTTAAGCATCCAGCTTTGTACTTGGATACCTTAAAGAGATCACCCTTCGGAGCAGGTCTATTTATGCTTCTGTGGAAAAGGCTGTACTTCCAAACCAAGCCAAATATTCAGACACCCAATCTTGACAATTTCTGTTGCTTTTCATACTAAAGTCTGTAATATTTAAGAGGAAAAGCTCATGGCCTGTCTCCTGCATATCGGGTCTCCAGAGCATTTCTCAGTAGCCTTCCTGCCCATAAGAAAGTAAGGAGGGAAGCAAAAAAGTCCTCTTTCAATTCCAGCGACTATCTCAAGCATCATTACATTTCTTGTGGTATGTATCAGTTAACAATATTGCTAAAGGAGAATTGCTGCTGTGGTTGAGCACTTACAGAATACAACTCATATTTAAGTGCCTTTTTGTATCCTACTGAGTCACCTCAAGGAGCCCCCAAACAAAACTTCAGGATCAGTTTCACGGCAGGGGTGGTGGCACAAAGAACTCCCCACTTTACCAGACCTCCCCAGGGTAATGCAAGTGCAGGACAGGCAATGCTTCAAACTGTGGGACTTAATACAAAGCTAAAAGAAAAAAGTGCCTTAAAATTTCAGCCGTCATTTCCCTCCATACAGCTTTAAGCACACGACATTTCCAGTCTGTTTCAGCTTCACTGAATGGATTAAAGTGACCGTACAGTTTTTGTGCTGCTCAGGTCAGACTATACCTCATGTAAACGCTCTCTAAATTACAGGACAGAGTATATAGCACAATATTTTAGTATTAAGGCTAGATGCATGTGACTGCTTATTATCCCCGTATTAAACCTGAGTGGGTTAACACAGCATGAGCCTTTTGGCTTGTTTTGTTGGCAGCTGCCTTTTGGCACTCTGCTTACTGCCCCTGGCACGTTGCATGCAAGCCATGGTCTGCAGCAGGCAGCTACCAGCACTGGGGCTTGCACAGCACGGCAGCAAGGCAGGGGCTGTTTGCACAAAGAAAGCGTAACGTTTTCTCTTCAGAAACAGTGCAATGAGCAAGACTTTTGTCTGTAGAAGTTCCTGCCAAAGCCATATAGCCCAGGATAAGGGGTTACTGCAGAGGAGGTCAGTCTGGAGATGAGGTCTGAGGGCACATGGTGTCCCTGCCATGAACTAACTCAGGACTCTGCTGGCGTCACTGCCTGGAGGGCAGCTGGGCTGTGCTGGAGCAGGGAGCTGTACCAGCTGCAACCTGCAGAGATGCATGAATGTATCATCCTGCACCTGATTAGATCTCGCTGCAGGGCAGACACCACAGCCTCGATCCTTGGTGTAGAATTTGGAGAAGAGCACAAGAAGAACAAAGCTGCACATGCAAAATTTGAGGTGCTCCTAAAACATGCTAGATGCCTCCAAATCTATCAATGCAGTAGCTTTAAAGTCCAGTCAGAGGTAGCAAATAATTCCCCTCAGGCTATGGACGAGGAATATTGCTGTGCATCTATGGGCTAGAAACAATGAAAATATAAACCCCCCCCAAACTGGCTTCAACATCTGAGATTAATTTCACAGAATTTCTGTGTGGTGCTTGGCACAGGCTATGATCAAGCTACTTAGCAGTAGAGGACATCTAGTGATATTCACATGCAACTACATAAACCTGATAAAAGTTCAGCTTTATTGCTAAAGAGCCAGCACAGCTAAAGACAGGTTATAGTGTGGTTGTAACAGCTACAAGAGGGCTAGAACAGGCTGACCATGCAGCACCCTCTATAAACAGGTCATAAAGCAAAAATCTCCCCAAAGGGCTTTATACATAGAAAACAGAGAGAGGGGATATACAGAAAGCTCAGAACTGCTGGTGGTGCTGCATCTTTTAACAAGGAGACATCACAAGGAAGCACAGCACTTTTATTTCTACAGCAAAAGCCCTGTAAGCAGAGGTAAAGAGATTAAAATCAGTAGTTTTCTTGCAGGAGCCTGTGCTTATCTCAAATTGCCTTTCATGTGACTCACCCTGAGCACATACTGTGAACATCAGTCTCAAGATTGAGAGTTTTTTTCTCTCTGCTAGAACAACAGATCAGCCTGCCACTGTTTCAGGGAAGATGCATAGAATACTTCCTCCCCCTCCAGGTTCATCATAAAAGAGGATCTTCTAGATATATATTTTCTGGATATATTTTAAGCTTAGGATGAGGAATTTGGCTGTGAAATAAAGACTGCCAATCTGGTTTCTAGAAAGAAGATCAGAAGAGCTTTATGATAAAGAACACAGTTCCCTAAGGAAACAAACTCATTTTAATATGACACTTCATTTGAATGAAATTATTCCTATTAAGATCACCATTAATTTAGCAATAAGGGCTTCAAATTTGAGGCCTCACCATCTTGCACTGATTTCCATGTCAGATGCATTGTTTACAAGTGTTGAGGAAAGGTGGGACTTCATTACTCTTATTAAAACAAAAGATCCTTGGGAATAGCTATGCAAACCTGCTGTAGGCAAAGTCTGTGGTTTCGGCTCAGCCAGCAGGTCTCTGTGTTGGAAGGTCCAAATCCTTCCGGATCCAAATCAGACGCCTTAAACACCTGCCTGAATACCCACCTCCACCTCCCCCCCAATCCCCCTGGCCTGTCGCCTTTCAGCCTGTCACAGACCCCCTGTTTGGTCTTGTTTTGCAGCTTGCTTTCTTTGTGGTAAACACAGGACAGGGATCCTAGGCATGTGCGTCTTCCTTTTTTGGAGAAATAATTCAGGATTGGTTCTAGAGGTGCTTTTACCTGTTGCTGTTGGTCAAAGATGCTCATCAAAATGCTCAAAACGTAGCAAACTTGTTTGCTGCTGATGCTTTTGTGTTGTTCTTACCCGTTTGCTTACGTACCTCTGTGTGCCAGGACACTTCGCATCGTGCCTAACTGGGGACTTGCCTACGACCAGCAGCCCTGGCTCTGCCTGATCAAGCCGAGGGTCTGAAAACGGCTTGCCCTTAGGCTGGGATACAGCTGCCCACTGGAGTTCAACCGAGCCTGAATATAGGTAAGGACATAGCAACGGCCTAGCCATGAGTTGGGACACCGGGAGCAGTCAGCCCGCCGTGCCAGCCCACCGCTCCGGCCCGAGAGCCGACTCGTTGCGCTCGATCCTACTGCTCCAGCCCGCAAACCTGGATCCCACTTTGCCCAGGTGGCTGACCACTCCGATGGCTTTCTGAGAGCCACGGAAGACTTGTCTCATGTCCGTGGGCCTTCTCAGACAACGTGCTCAATCTGGACCAAACAAGCAGCAAAGCCCCATCGCATCATTACCACATGAAAGTCTACTGCGTGGATGTGACAATATTTTTCCCGTTTATGCTTTTGGATCGCAAATATTGAAACTCTTAACCAGTGAGTGAACTGACTCCCTTTACTCGAGGTTGTTAAAGTTTATGCTTAACCTTTAAGCAGCTGTTTAAAGACTCTCCAGACCTGTTTAGCCTGGAGAAGAGGAGGCTCAGGGGTGATCTTATTACTGTCTACAACTACCTGAAGGGGCATTGTAGCCAGGTGGGGGGTGGCCTCTTCTCCCAGGCAACCAGCAATAGAACAAGGGGACACAGTCTCAAGTTGTGCCAGGGTAGGTCTAGGCTGGATATTAGGAAGAAGTTCTTCACAGAGAGAGTGATTTCCCATTGGAATGGGCTGCCCGGGGAGGTGGTGGAGGCACCGTCCCTGGGGGTCTTCAAGAAAAGCCTGGATGAGGCACTTGGTGCCATGGTCTAGTTGATTGGTTAGGGCTGGGTGATAGGTTGGACTGGATGATCTTGGAGGTCTCTTCCAACCTGGTTGATTCTATGATTCTATGATTCTAAAGGATCTTTTCCTAAATCATTTAAATTTAATCTGACTGTATAGATATATTCTGCAAAAAAATAGTCTTACCAACCACATAATAGAATCTGTGTGTGTTAATTGTAAATAAGTTTTGGGAAATTTTCTTTAATAAACTATTTAATAATTTTTACATTGGCCTCATTACAATTCACTCCTAACCCAGATTCAACCCCCTCCTTAACAGTCTCATCTAGGGTCTGAGTGGTACTGGTCATTAATTGGTAGTAGCAGACCAGGACTGGGAATAGACTTCAACCAGTTCAAGCAGAGAGTGACTACAGCATCATCGAGTAGCCAGACAAGACTTTACCTCTTACAGAATCATTTCTTTGGGCTGAATTTAAGGCCTGATCCTAAATACTCCTACAATGACAACTGAGTGTGAACTTGGTATGCAGAGACATCTACTCAAAATTTGATGTATGATCTTGAAAGGTTGCATGGACATGGGGAAAAGAACAGAGGAAAAGACTGCATTAGCAAAGAAAACTCTGCAACAACTGTTGTTTTTTGTGACCTTCATGCATTTACGTTATTTATCAATGGACTCTATATTTAGCAATCATAAGACCAGAGTGTGGAGCAGCCCCAGCTCCATGCTGGCAAAGGGGCTCTCCAGAGGGCAGCTGGTGGCTAGCGGAGGCTGGCACAGCTCTGACAGTTCTGTGGTAGTTGTTCATACAAGACAGGAATAATTTCTCCAGCACACTGAGTCACTGTAGGAAGGAGGATGAATTTTACCCAATTTCCAAAAGCAGAACAGCTCTAAGTTCTCTTGTGACGAAACAAAAGCTGGCAGAGCATATGCTGTTGTGTAGCAGGCAGGGAGGCCACTTGAGACACATTCAGGAGGTCTTTGTAAGAGCATCAGTAAAGGACACTTCAGAAAGCTGCTGGTGTTGAGCAAGGAAGACACAGTGCAGCTGCTTCAATACTGGAGAGCTTCAAATTAATATATGATGTGAGTTTTAAGGCAGAGGAGATGAGGAAATCAATGACCCAGACAGAAAGAGATATAGTGCCAGCTGAAGCCAAACGATGACATTTCCAAGAGCAAGATTGTGAGATTCACAGTTGAAGGGCCTTGGTGGCTATGCTGTCTCCATGCAGAAATATTAATAACTGATTCTCTTAACTATCAAAATGTAACCCCTAGCTGAGTTTATCATTTCTGCATGCAAAAAGGCAATTACTTTCCCTCTTAGGAATTTCATCCAAGGTGTGTACAATGTTACAGTCAGTTACACGTTCACTCACAAATACAGACTGGTGATAATGGCAAGCTCTCAGGGGAATTCAAACCTGATAGGACATATGTCAATCAGGACACTAACAAAATTTAGGTATGAAAATCTTATTCTAAGAAATATTGCAATTGCTGTTTTACTGGAAAGAGAGTAATAAGGGCTTCGAGTATACTGCTGGCAGCCCAAAAGCAGTTGTGGAACACTAAACCTGCATAAATATGACACTGAACAGGAATCAGAAGTAGATAAAGCTAATCTGTTTAGTTAATGCTCAGGTTCCTGGATGGACACTCACCACACATCAAGGACTGAGGCAACAGAACTGAGCACAGGAGAAATACAAGGGGCCTGAATACTCGCTGCATGCTGTGAGTTATGAAGGCAGGATGTAGTAAGTGGAAAACAAGCAAACTCCTAGCATTGTCCCGTGCATACAAGAGAGCTTATTTTTTCGGAGTGCTTGAGGTTTGAATGGGTCAGTTCACCACCACATCTGATATGCAGCACCATAGTATCCTGGAGCACCCTATATCTTAGCCTATAGCTCCAAATACAAAACAGGCAACACACACTGGGAAATATTTTGTTAGGAAAGCCATAGCAGCTGCAGTTGCTGGTGGCTCCATCTTGCTTTTCTCCAGGACCTCTCTACAAGTTATTATCCCCAAGGCTCATTTCAGCCACCCTATCCAGTGGCTGTATGCATCTTCCAGGCTGCTTTGATATGATTAGAACATGGAAGAGAGAATATTCCTAGAGAAGATACAAGCCAGGGTCAGCGTGTAGACTAAGAAACTACAAAGCACAGACCCAGGATTTCCTGGATATCTCTCCTTGCACCTGGACTTATTTTGGCTTCTGCTGCAGACAAGCTTCAGATGTATGTGCAGCAAGTCCCGTGCATGGGTGACTCTGCCCACACGCTTTGGAATCAGTGGGGATAGTCTGCCCTGCCATTTGCTGAGGGTAATAACCTTAATAAAGCAGTTGAGCTTGTAGTGGCTGTCAAACTTACACCGGGGCAGGGACCTTGCTCTTTACTTGGCTTTATTGGCGTGTATACAGAGTAGAATGCTGTAAACAGAGCTATAAATACTGTTGTGCCCACTGCATGCTCGAGGTCAGAGCAGATCAGCATAGCAATTCCCTCTGGCTTTAAAAATAAAAGCTATGAATCAATGCATTCATTGCAAGCTGGGTATCCCTGGAATGTGGCTGATGGTGCTGCTTTAAAACATTGAGGACTGTGGGCAAAAGCACTATGGAGAACAAGGTACATAGCAGTGAACAACATAGAGAAGGGCACAAAGCAGTCTGATCCCTAAAACACACCTCTGGTAAGAAGTGATTCAGCAGGACAACCAGATGACAAACCTAGAAACACCCATAGGCTCGAGGAAATATTTATACCACTCTGAATAGCACTGACATGTCAGGTTACATTTCAGATCTCTCTGCAGTATCTCTTTCCTCATGTTCTCCATGTGAAACTTGCTTTTTCAGCATATAGTTGAGGAAGAAGTACAGGGCAGGGCAATGGAAGCTGACCTCAAGTTTGAAAGCCAAATGTCATCCCTAGGTAGAGCAGCATGATCTCAGTACCAGTACATTATTTACCATCCTGCAAGCCCAGAGAATACAGATGCATCCTCCTCAAGAGGAGCAAAAGCTAATGCTTTTTTAATTATATCAGGCCCAAAATCTCCATATGGGGAAAAAACTTTGGTTCCAGAATCCAGTTTTACATTAGTCCAACCTCAGCCAAGCATGTGAATGGAGGTCCATCCTCCCTGTATTCTTTATGGGAAAGCCCTGTAGTTACACCTAGAAGCAATGCACACCCTGAATCCACCTTGGGTATTCTCTGCAGGGAGATTTCTGAGACAGATTTATGTGGAAAGAACAATCACCTCCAGTAAATTCTTGATGTTACTGTCCCGAAGGCCATGCTAGCCAGTGAAGCTGGTGAAGGTTCTAGAGAACCAGTCTTGTGAGGAGTGGCTGAGGAAAGTAGGGTTGTTTAGCTTGAAGTAAAAGAGGCTGAGTGGGAGACCATGACACTCTGTACAATGACATGAAAGGTAGTGAGAGGGATGTCAGTCTCTTCTCCCAGGTGTTATAATTGATGGACTCAAGATGAATTAAGAAAAGTTTTACTTGGGTGATAAGAAGTAAACAAGCAGTTCTGGGTGCTGTGGGGAGAAATCTCCAGCTACAAGCACGAGTTAGTTTCTTAGTGGAAAGCTATAGAGACTTCAGGGCCTCGGGTCAAGTGGTCAAGGGAGTGGTCAAGAGAGTGGGAGCCCAGGTAATATTCTCTTCTGTCCTTCCTGTTGAAGGGACCAACCCAGAGAGAGTGAGGAGGACCCACATGCTCAATGCTTGGCTTCGAGACTGGTGCCTCCAACGGGATTTTGGCTTCTTTGACCATGGGTCCCCCCACATGACACCAGGTCTGCTGGCAGCAGATGGGGTGCACCTCTCTCCCAGTGGAAGGAGGTTTGTATTGCAGGGGTGGGCTGGGATCATTAATCATACTTTAAACTAGGCTGGAAGGAGGGGGAGGGTGGAAGCCAGGCTTATTACAAGCAAGCCTGAGACAATCATGGGGCCATGTGTCAGATCCACTGGCAGCTCCACTGGTGGCTCAGGGGAGGTAGGTAACAGTGAGTTGGGTGCTGGAGAAGAGGCAAGATAAGGCATATTAGGAAGGGAGGCTAACAGGAGCCTTCAGCCTGTTACCCTGCAGCACACTGGGGACACACAAGAACTCCTAAATCTTACAGAGATGGAGCACATGAATCAAGCAATGAGGAATCAGCACATGCAGAGCTTACTGCTAGGTTGGGGGCCATGGAAGGGGCTGGGAATGGTGGGACAGCAAGAGTGGAAGCTAATGGACTAACTCCCTCCCTGAAATGCTTATACACCAATGCACGGAGCATGGAGAATAAGCAGGAGGAGCTGGAGATCTGTGTTAGGCTGAATGACTGTGATATAATTGCCATCACTGAAACATGGTGGGACAGCTCCCATGACTGGAATGTTGTCATGGGTGGCTGTGTACTGTTCAGGAAGGATAGACCAGCAAGACGAGGTGGGGGAGTTGCCCTCTATGTGTGAGAGCAACTGAAATGTGACAAGTTCTACCCAAGGCAGGGGGCAGAACAGGTTGAAAGCTTGTGAGTAAGAATTAGGGGATGTGTAAAAAGGAGATGAAATCGTTATAGAGGTCTACTATAGACCACCAGACCAAGAGGAAGATGTTGATGAGGCCTTCTACAGACAGCTGGAGGTAGCCTCTAGAGCTAACTCCTTGGTACTCATGGGTGACTTCAATCACTCTGATGTTTGCTGGGAAGATCACACAGTCAAGAGGCTCTTGCAGTGTATCAACGATAACTTCTTGATGCAGGTAGTGAAGGAACCAACAAGAAGAGGTGCACTGCTGGACCTTGTATTAACTAATAAAGAGGGACTGGTTGAAGACATTAAGGGCAGGAACCTTACTGCACTGCCTTGGGGACAGTGATCACGACATGGTGGAGTTTAGTATTTTAAAGGGTAGAATCAGAGCAACAAGTAGAACTGCAACCCTGGACTTCTGCAGAGCTAACTTTGTGCTCTTCAGGGACAGGCTTGCAGAAATCCCATGGGCTAAGGCTCTGGAGGGTAAAGGAGCCCAAGAAAGTTGGTTGATTTTAAAAGACCACTTCCTCCAAGCCCAAGCTAGGCATGTTCCCCTGAATAAAATATCAGGTAGACATGCTAGGAGACCTGCATGGTTCAGTAAGGAGCTCCTGAAGGAAATCTCAGGGAAGAAGGAATCTTAAAATTCATGGAAGAAGGAATTGGTCACTTGGGAGAACTATAGAGAAGTAGTCAGGGCTTGTAGGAAAGCAACAAGGAAGGCCAAAGCCTTCACAGAACTGAAGCTGGCAAAGAAGGTAAAACAAACAAGAAGAGCTTCTTCAAATACATCAGCAGAAAAAGGAAGAACAAGGAAGGTGTGGGGGCAGTGCTGATTGAGGAGGCAGCCTTGATAACTGAGGATGCAGAGAAGGCAGAGTTGCTGAATGCCTTCTTTGCTTCAGTCTTTACACCTAAGGCTGAACTCTCCTGTGTACTCCAGACCCTGGATGAAGGAGAGGGAGCCTGGAGGAGGGAATGCTCCCCACTGGTCAGTGCAGACTGGCTTAGGGATACATTACACAATTTAAACATTCACAAGTCCATGGGCTCTGATGAGATGCACCCAAGGGTGCTGAGAGAACTGGCTGATGTTATCACTGAACCACTCTCTATCATCTTTGCCAAATCATGGCAGACAGGAGAGGTGCCTGAGGACTGGAGGAGAGCCAATGTCACTTCAGTCTTCAAAAAGGGCAACAAAGAGGTTCCAGGAAACCATAGACCAGTCAGCCTCACCTTCATCCTGGAAAAATGATGGAGTGGCTCCTGCTGGAGGACATCTCAAGGCACTTGGAAGAGAAGAAGGTTATCAGGAGTAGTCAGCATGGATTTACCAAGGGGAAGTCATGCTTGACTAACCTGATAGCATTCTGTGATGACATTAACTGAATGGGTGGATTCAGGGAAACCAGTGGATGTAGTCTACCTTGACCTTAGCAAGGCCTTTGACACTGTCTCTTATGACATCCTAGTGAGCAAGCTGAGGAAGTGTGGGATGGAAGAGCAGACAGTGAGGTGGGTTAGGAACTAGCTGCAAGATAGAGTTCAGAGGGTGGTGATCAATGGTGCCAGGTCTATCTGGGGAGCTGTGACCAGTGGTGTCCCCCAGGGATCAGTGCTGGGGCCAGTCCTGTTCAGTGACATTGCTGAGGGCACAGAGTGTCTGTTCAGCAAGTTTGCTGACGACACCAAGCTGGGAGGCTTGGCTGATACAGCTACAGGCTGTGCAGCCATCCAGAGAGACCTGGACAGACTGGAGAGCTGGGCACAGAGGAACCAAATGAGGTTCAACAAGGACAAGAGCAGAGTCCTGCACCTGGGGAGGAGTAATAAACTGCACCAGTACAGGCTGGGAGGTGATCTGCTGGAAAGCAGTCCTGTGGCGAGGGACCTGGGAGTGCTGGTGGATAAAAGTTAACCATGGCACAGCAATGTGCCCTTGTGGCCAAGAAGGCCAATGGGATCCTGGGGTGTATTAGGAAAAGTGTATCCAGCAGATCAAGAGAGCTTCTCCTTCCCCTCTACTCTGCCCTGCTGAGAACTCATCTTGAACACTGTGTTTAGTTTTGGGCTCCCCAGTTTAAGAGGGACAGGGATCTGCTGGAGAGGGTCCAGCAGAGAGCTACAAGGATGATTAGGGGACTGAAGGGCATGGCTTATGAGGAGAGGCTGAGGGACCTGGGGCTTTTTAGTCTGGAGAAGAGAAGACTTAGAGGGGATTTGATAAATGTTTATAAATATCTGAGGGCTGGCCAGGAGGGAGGGACAGGTTGTGCTCACTTGCTCCCTGTGATAGGACAAAGAGCAATGGGTGTAAGTTGCAGCAAAAGAGGTTCTGCCTCAATACAAGGGGGAACTTCTTTTCTATAAGGGTCACAGGGAACTGGAACAGGCTCCCCAGAGAGGTTGTGGATTCTCCTCTGGAGACTTTCAAGGCCTGTCTGGATGTGTTCCTCTGTGATATGTGTTAGATAGTATTGTCCTGCTCTGGCAGGGGGGTTGGACTGGATGATCTCCTTGGGTCCCTTCCAACCCCTAATATCCTGTGATCCTGTGATATTATACTTATATATATATATGCATTAACTATTCCAAGAAAGGGCAGTCTTATGCTAATTATTTCTTGGAATGGGCAAAAATTCGGGGGTCTCCTCTTACCCTTTGTTGTTCATAGAATCATAGAATCAACCAGGTTGGAAGAGACCTCCAAGATCATCCAGGCCAACCTAGCACCCAGCCCTATCCAGTCAACTAGACCATGGCACCAAGTGCCTCATCCAGTCTTTTCTTGAAGACCTCCAGGCACGGTGACTCCACCACCTCCCTGGGCAGCCCATTCCAATGCCAATCACTCTTTCTGTGAAGAACTTCCTCCTAACATCCAGCCTATACCTACCCTGGCACAACTTGAGACTGTGTCCCCTTGTTCTGTTGCTGGTTGCCTGGGAGAAGAGACCAACCCCCACCTGGCTACAACCTCCCTCCAGGTAGTCGTAGACAGCAGTGAGGCCACCCCTGACCCTTCTCTTCTCCAGGCTAAACAACCCCAGCTCCCTCAGCCTCTCCTCATAGGGTTTGTGTTCCAGGCCTTGAGGGGCCCAGAACTGGACACAGTACTCAAGGTGTGGCCTGACCAGTGCTGAGTACAGGGGCAGAATAACCTCCCTTGTCCTCTGGCCACACTGTTCCTGATGCAGGCCAGGATGCCATTGGCTCTCTTGGCCACCTGTGCACACTGCTGGTTCATCTTCAGCCTACTATCTATCAGTACCCCCAGGTCCCTCCCTTCTTGGCTGCTCTCCAGCCACTCAGTCCCCAGCCTATAGCGCTGCTTGGGGTTGTTGTGGCCAAAGTGCAGCACCCTGCAGTTGGCCTCGTTAAATCTCATCCCTTTGGCCTCTGCCCACCCATCCTCTGCAGGGCTCTCCTGCCTTCCAACAGATCAACACCTGCTCCTAGCTTGGTGTCATCTGCAAACTTACTGATGCTGGACTCAATGCCCTAGTCCAGATCATCAATAAAGATATTGAACAGGACTGGGCCCAGCACTGATCCTTGGGGAACACCACTAGTGACAGGCTGCCAATGGGATGTGGCACCATTCACCACCACTCTCTGGGCTCTGCCATCCAGCCAGTTCTTGATCCAGCACAGAGTGAATCTGTCCAAACCATGAGCTGCCAGCATGTCTATGAGCTTCTTGTGGCAGACAGTGTCAAAGACTTTGCTGCAGTCCAGGTAGACTACATCCACAGCCTTCCCCACATTCACCAGGTAGGTAACCTGATCATAAAAGGAGATCAGGTTGGTGAGGCAGGACCTGCCCTTCCTAAACTCATGCTGGCTGGGCCTGATCCCTTGGCCATCCTGTAGGTGCTTTGTGATGGCACCCAAGATTACCTGTTCCATCACCTTGCCTGGCACTGAGGTCAGGCTCACAGGTCTGTAGTTTTCTGGCTCCTCCTTACGACCCTTCTTGTGAATGGGTATCACATTGGCAGCTTCCAGTCTTCAGGAACCTCTCCAGTGAGCCAGGACTGATGATAAATGATGGAGAGTGGCTTGGCCAGCTCAGCTGCCAGCTCTCTCAGCACCCTAAGGTGGATCCCATCCGGTCCCATGAACTTGTGAGGATCCAAATGTCTCAGCAGGTCCCTTACTGGTTCCTCATGGATTAGAAGGGGACTGTACTGGTCCCTGACTCCATCCACCACTTCAGGAGTCCAGCTGTCCTGGAGACAACCTGTCCCACTATTGAAGATTGAGGCAAAGAAGGTGTTAAGCCCCTCTGCCTTTTCCTCATCCTTTGTCACTATGTTCCCCTCTCTATCCAGTAAGGACTGGAGGTTGTCCTTGGCCCTTCTCTTGCCAATCATATATTTAAGGAAACACTTTTTATTTTCCTTGGCAGCCGTGGCCAGCCTAAGCTCCAAGTGGGCTTTTGCCTCTCTATTTTTTCCTCTACAAGACCTAGCAACTTCCTTGAACTTTTCCTGGGACACCTCCCCTCTTTTCCAAAGGTGATACACTCTCTTTTTAATCTTCAATTCCTTCAGCAGCTCCCTGCCCATCCAGTCTGGCTGCCTCCCTCGTCGGCTCATCTTCTGGCTCAATGGCACTGCCTACTCCTGTGTCTGCAGTTCTTTCTTGAAGTAGGTCCAACCTTCCTGGACCCCTTTGTTTTCAAGGGCTTTTTCCCAAGGAACTTTCTGAATTAGTTCCTTAAATAGGCTGAAGTCTGCCCTTCGGAAGTCCAGTGTGGAGGTTCTGTTGATGCCCCTCCTGGTTTCTCCATGTATTGAAAACTCTCTAATTTCATGGTCACTGGACCCCAGGCAGCCTCCAACCACCACATCCCCTACCAGCCCCTCTCTATTTGTGAGAAGCAGGTCAAGCAGGGCTGCCCCCCTGGTAGGCTCACACAACAGCTGGGATAAGAAGTTGTCTTCCACACATTGCAGAAACCTTCTAGACTGCTTCTTCTCTGCAGTGTTTAAGTCCCAGCAGATGTCTGGTAGGTTAAAGTCGCCCACCAGAACAAGGGCAGGTGATCTTGAGGCAGCCTCCAGTTGTTTAAAGAGTAAAAAATCAACCTCTTCTTCCTGATTGGGTGGTCTATAACAGACTCCAACCAGGATATCAGTCTTGTTGGCCTTCCCCTTAATTCTCACCCATAATGACTCAACTTGATCATCCTTGATTTCTACCCCCATGACATCCAGAGCATTCCTAATATACAGAGCCACTCCCCCACCTCTTCTCCCTTGCCTGTCTCTCCTGAAGAGTCTGTAGCCATTGATTACAGCACTCCAATCATGTGAGCCATCCCACCACGTTTCAGTGATGGCAACAATATCATAGTTTTCCTCCAGCGCCAGAGCTTCCAGCTCCTCTTGTTTGTTACCCATACTGCATGCAATAGTGTACATGCACTTCATCTGGGCTGCTGCTTTTACCCTTAGCTCCAGCCTACCGTCCTCAATTCCCTTTGATTTATCTCTGGTGCTGTCATATTTAACCCCCTCCCCCTTCCACTCTAGTTTAAAGCCTTCTCAACAAGCCCAGCCAGCTTATGTGCCAGGGTCCTTCTCCCCCTCTGTGTCAGTTGCATCCCATCTGTTGCTTGCAGACCTGCAGCAAGATGAAGTTCCCCAATATCAAAGAATCTGAAGTTTTGTTGGAGGCACCAACCTCTGAGCCACTTGTTAATCAAATATGCTTTCCTATTCCTCTCTGCATTCCAACCTGTGACTAAAGGTATAGATGAAAAGACTACCTGTGCCCCTGTTCCCTCAACTGCTTTTCCCAGTGCCTTAAAGTCCCTTTTGAAGATACAAAGCCCAAGTCATCCTTCTGTATACATCTTCAATATCCCCTTTGTTCTCGTTGTGCAAGTTCAGCATTCCTTGTAAAAGTTTTGTTACATAGTTAGCATTACATGGTCAGCAGGCCCACATAGGCTCAGTTTCTGTTATCTACTAGTTTGTTCTATTATTGATTCTCAACAAGCATCTATTGTCTTTTCACAGGTTTCTGTGAAGACTCTCTGCTGTCTAAAAGTTCCTGCAAAAGCATTTCACAAGTTTCTGGATTCACAGCAGTTAGGCTTTTTCATTGTCCTTCATTTTCTTAATGATACGAATCTAGTCCCAGTTTGTCACACAGGTAACACACAATACAAAAATAGAAAAAGGCCTCAGGTTATGCCATGGGAGGTTTAGGTTGAACATCACAAAAATTGTCTTCACTGAAAGGGTTGTAAAGCGTTGGACCAGGATGCCCAGCGCAGTGGTTGTGTCACTGTTCCTGGTGCCATTTAAAAGACCTGTAGGTCTGGCACTTGGGGACATAGTTCAGTGATGGACTTGTCACTGTTAGGTTAACAGTTGCACTTCATGATCTTAAGGGTCTTCTCCAACCTAAGTGTTTCTGTGTTTTTTGTAAAAAGTGTTTCAGAGAGTCTCTCCCCTGTATTCTCTTTCCAATTCACACTGCTCTTCTCTCTCTTCTTACCAGCTTCACAAACATTTCTGTGTCTGAATAACATTTTTGGTCCACTGCCTGTTGCCATCAAGGAAAACCTTTCTATCGACTTTTGTGACAGGCCCAGCTATTAGTGAAACATAAAAGCGTCTGAACCCCACACTACTGGGACTGTGCTGTGTAAATGGCATTGCTTCCCTCCTCCTGTGGTTGCTCATGGGATCAGGACACAAAGGCAGCCTGTCTTTTGGGAGCCTTCTTTCCTTTAGAAGCCTGTTTGTCTTTCTGTCTCATAATGACAGTGAGAAATCCTTAAGGGTTTTCTAACTCCCATTCTCCAGCAGAGAGCCCCAGCAGGCAAAGGCTTTGTCAGGCAGCTTATTAATGAAACAGAAAACATGACCTGAATTTTTATAGCTTGTACTTAGCAGGTCATTTACTTGTCGTGAAAAGGGATGTTTTGCATTGGTTGCCAATAATAGCTTCAGAAAAGCAAGCACTTAGCTCTCATGTATTTTAATTCCTATGAAGAGGAAGAGTGAGAGGAGACTTAAAGTTGCTCCTTTTCCTCCACATCACACAGAATCACAGAATTAACCAGGTTGGGAAAGACTTGAGATCATCGAGTCCAATCTGTCACCTAACCCTTCTAATTAACTAAACCATGACACTAAGTGCCTGTGGTGGTTTAGGCTGCAACCTGCCCCCCACACTTTTGAATTTGTCCCAGCTAGCTCAGATGGGCTCCGGGAATATAAATGAAGCTATTTATATACAGCAGCACAATGTACAAGCAGCTATTTACAACATATACAGAAATATACAAAGGAAAAGTAATACAGAAGCATAACTCCTCTCCCAGAAACCTGAGTCCCCAGGAGGGGTTCTCAAACCACCCCAACACCTCCCCCTGCCCCTCTCAACCTTACCCCAAATCCTGAGAAAGAAATAGAGGTGCAGCCAAGAGGTTAAGAAGGAAGGTTAGTGGCAGTGAGGTTAAGGAGATGTGGCTCGGTCTGAAGGCAAAAGCAAAAAGAGAAAATGGTGAATGTTATCTAATGTTTTCCCTTCTTGTTCCCAGAGCTCTCAGTGAAACTGATGAGGGAAGGAGACACAACCACTGTTTTTCATTTTTCAGCCAATTATCTAGTTCTTTTCACCAAAACATTCTAGCCTGCTTCAAACTAGCACAGTGCCTCGTACAGCCTCCTTTTAAACACCTCCAGAGATGGTGACTCCACTACCTCCCTGGGCAGCCCATTCCAAAAGCCAATCACTCTTACTGTGAAAAACTTCTTCCCAAGATCCAGCCTAACCCTTCCCTGGCACAGCTTGAGACTGTGTCCTCTTGTTCTGTCACTAATTGCCTGGGAGAAGAGACCAAACCCCACCTGGCTATGACCTCTTTTCAGGTATTTGTAGAGAGCAATAATGTCTCCTCTGAACCTCCTCTTTTCCAGGCTGAAACACACTGGGATGTTCCAGGCTTCACATTGGGATGGTCAAACTATCCAGAGCACTCTCTAAATTTAGTTGCAGGAATGGAGGTACTTGTGTGATCCTGGTAGCAAAGCCCACACTTGTGGCCAAGATCTCAGCCAAGATGTGTTTCTCATCCTCACAGGAGCAGCAGCCCAGCTGAACAGCTCTTTGTAGAGCAGAGTTGGCCATTTTCCTCGCAGGCTGGCACTGTTCTGGCTGGTCGTGTTAGCTGTCCTGGTCAAGGCTGAGTCACCAGACACAGGCTAAAATTCTGCTACAAAAGGACACTAGCTGTGGAATGATTTATGCAAGCTGGATGGTCAGGCCTTCCTCTCTGTGCAAGAGGAGCACCGAAGCATGCAGATGCCCTAGAAGATAAGGAAGATGTTCTTAAACAGTCTTTGCATCCAAACTAGCACACATCAGCTGCAGGACCGAACTGGGCAGAAGAGTGGCCTAGCCTGTGCCAAACTTAAGCCATTAGACAAAGTGCTGATAAGCACTTTCAGCCTCTACAGCAGGGACACAAGTTTCTTTCCTCACCTCTCTACAAATGTGTAAGACTAAGATAAAAAAAGGGGTTAAGGTGAATGTCCTCATAGAACCTTGAAGCACCATTAGTCCCTCCTGCCCTGGTGGAGAATTGAACAAAATTTTGTCATCCATTCCAAGAACTGCATTTTCAGCTGTGCAATATTATTTGTGTTTCATGAAGAAACCTTAAATTTGAGATTAAAAATGTCTGTAATTTCCAGTCTTTACACGGGTAAAACTTCAGATTTCCATGGAAAACTTTGGAGACCAGCTAACCTCTCTAGTTAGTACAGACTGCTTTACTTTCCAGACAGTATTTCAGTGTTTTTTGCTTTACCTTGCATCTCCTGTTGTCCCTGTTACTGTGAGTCTCTCCAGTGCCTCCTTTTTGATGCCTTCAGTTAGCCAAGTCACTTCAAAAGAAGCACCACAAAGACTGATGAAGAAAAAGAAAGCAACATTGGATGATCTTTAAGGTCCCTTCCAACTCAGACTGTGTTGTTTTCAACTGTCTCATAATTCCTTTTGCACGCATCTAATATTTTCTTCTCCTCATCCTTATACCCCTTTCTGTGATGTCAGGATGTGAAAATTTGTGCATTCTGCAACGTGACATGACTTTCATGGACTCCTGAAAATGTTTGTTGAAAGGGACCTATAAGGGTCTGTAGTCCAGCCTCCTGCTGAAATTCGAAGTTGTTGCCAAAACTGAACCAGTCAGCTGTGGTTTTGAGCCCACACACAACTGTAGTGTGTGCTAGTTTGAAGCAGGCTAGAATGTTTTGGTGAGAGAAAGTAGATAATTGGCTATGAAAAGAAAACATGGTTGTGTCTCTTCTCTCACAGTCTCGCTGAGGACTGTGGGAACAAGAAGTAAACATTAGATAACATTCTCCATTTTGTTCTCACTCTGCTTTTGCCTTCACACTGAGCAACATCTCCTTAACCTCGCTGCCACTAACCTTCCTTCTTAACCTCTTGGCTGCACCTCTATTCTTTCTCAGGATTTGGGGTAAGGTTGAGAGGGGCAGGGGGAGGTGTTGGGGTGGTTTGAGAACCCCTCCTGGGGACTCAGGTTTCTGGGAGGGGAGTTGTGCTTCTGTATTACTTTTCCTTTGTATATTTCTGTACATAACTGCATATATTGCAAATAGCTGCTTGTATATTGTGCTGCTGTAAATAAATAGCTTCATTTATATTCCCGGAGCCCGTCTGAGTTAGCTGGGGCAATTTCAAAAGTGTGTGGGGGCGAGTAACAGCCAAACCACCACATCTTTTTATTTGGCTTTCCCAATGTGGGGCTAAATTCATTTGAGTGACTGTTAATTAACTCTGGGAATAAAAATGAAGCTAATAAAGCAGCTATTGTACTTGGTGGGGGCTACTGTGTGGCCTGTTTGCTGTTTCTTTGTGTACAATTGGATCAAAACCCAAATTGGTTATTTCTTGCTTCATGTAGTTTTTAAGAAGGTCAAAGCTAAACTTTCAAGCATTTTCTGATCTTGGGGTGATTTTATTCTTGGTTATGCTGGTTTTAATGTCACTGAAAACCTTACCAGTAACATTACAGGAGCACTTGTCAATAATATTACAATCAAGCCAGCCACAGCTCTCATGTGGGTAATACACTCAAGAACTGGCATGCCAGACGTTTGTCTAGGAAGCTGCTCGTGTAAAACTGTGTTTTTATTATCAATTTTCAATCTATGTCTTATGGGTTTAATTTTCATATTAATTTTTGCATTATGTGTGAAAAATTCAAATGTAGTGCCTGTAAGAGCTCAGAAAGCCTCTGTTCCAAAATCAAACCAAAACAAGGGAACACAATTATCTCCTTCCCCCCTGCCAGCCTCTGCACCTCCTTCTCCAGATTCTGGGAATACTGCCAATGTTTCTGGTGGGAATGTAAACAATAACACTGATAATGCTGGTAACACTAGCCCAGTTAGTCCAAGTCCTAATAACACCAGCTCAGCCATTTTGAATCCCCAGCCAGCAGACCAGAGTGCTGTTAGATCTAAGGCAGATCTGAACTCACAGACTCCAGGTCAGACCTCCAATGATTCAAACCCTCCAGCAGACACGTCAAAGTCTGTTGCTGTGCAGGCTTTTTTGGCACCTGCTAAGGCAAAAGTCAAGACACAGTGTGGCTCAAAGGAGGATGTAAGAGAGGGGACCTCTGGTGATCAGCAAGAGGAGGAAGAGGAGGTACTTAGTCTGCGAGACCTGGCGAACTTCCTGAGATCCCAATATTCAAATGAGAAGAGCGTTGTGAGGTTGGCTGCCAAGAAAGAGGATGGTTCCAATGAGTTTAAGAGTGCTATGAGGAAGGTTCTGTTAGGACAGGGACCACCAGGTCAACAGGAGGAAGAGGAGGACGATGACATCCAGGACTCCAATGATCCTCTCAGAGAGGTCAGGGAAGTTAGAAAGGAATACTCAAGGGAATCAGGTGAGCCAATCCTAAGCTGGCTAGTGAGATGCCGTGGCATTGGTGCTAATGCCCTGCATGTAGGAGACAAGTCTGCCAAGCAGCTGGGACCACTCACTAAGGAGAGTGGAGTGGACAAATACCTAGCAAGTCCTCTTGGTAGGGTTAGCTTGTGGACACGCCTTCTGTTGGCTGTGGCTATGAGGTATCCTTCCCGAGATGATTTGCCATGGGCTGCCAAGAAGTGGAACACCATTGAGCAGGGAATTAAGCTTCTGAAGGAGTTTGCTGTGAAAGAAGTGCTTTATGGAGATCATGGCACACATGAGCCCGATGATATTCCTCTTGGAACAGGTCTCATGAAGAAGCTTATTAAGCTTGCTCCTTCATCCTATGCTAACATCTTGGCCAGTAAGTTTCTATCAAGGAGTGATAACGGAAGGTCTTTCACTGTTGGTGAATTCACTGATCAGCTCAGGCAGATAGAGGACAGCTTGTCACATTCTGGCCTAGTCTCTGCCATAAAAACTCTGGGTACAGAGCTTAAAGAAGGTATTGAGAATGGCATTAAGAACAGCATGAAGGAACTGAAGGAGGATCTCAGAAACATTACCAATCTGCCTGCATCATCTGAATGGGTGCATGTTTCTGCAGTCAGGAACAGATGCCCACCTCCTGCAAGGCAATTCCAGCCCAGGAGGAGACAAATTCCATCCAGACAGCAGCAATCACGTGTGTCACTGTGGATAATTCTGCGTGACACATACAGTGAGAACATGAACAAATGGGATGGTAAACCTACTTCAGCTCTTTCAAAGAGAGTCAGGGATCTGCAGAGTGGCAGAAACAGAGGCAGCAATGCCAGGAAAGTAGCTGTCACTTCTTCAGCTCCCGAGAGCAACTGCAATTATTCCAATAGTTGCAATTTCTCTCACAAAAACACTAATCACTGTGTACACCCTACATGCCATGTTCAGCATTAGGGGTGCCCTGCCTCCAGCCAGGAGGAGGAAAGGGATAGTGGAGAGAACCGAATCTATTGGAATGTATTCATTAGGTGGCCTGGCAGTTCAAAAGTTCGGAAATACAGGGCTTTAGTTGACACAGGTGCTCAGTGTACTTTATTGCCATCAAATTGCAAAGGGACAGAGTCTATATCTATTTTTGGAATCACTGGTGGATCTCAAGAGTTAACTAAGTTGCAGGCTGAGATCAGTTTAACTGGTAAAGAGTGGAAGACACATACAATAGTAACTGGTCCTGATGCGCCTTGCATTTTGGGAATTGACTTTTTGAGACAAGGTTGTTTCAAAGATCCTAAGGGTCACAAATGGGCTTTTGGAATAACATCTGTAGAGGTTGAGGATGGTAAATTGAAATTGTCCATTAGACCTGAACTTTCAGATGAATCTGCAGTTGTGGGACATCATGACATAGAGGATCTGGAAGTGCCAATTGCTACTCAAACTGTTCACCACAGGCAGTAAAAAACTAACCGTGACTCTTTGTTGCCCATTCATCAGTTGATTCGTCAACTGGAGAGTCAGGCTGTCATCAAGAGAGCTCATTCACCTTTCAACAGTCCCATCTGGCCTGTGCGAAAAGCCAACGGCAATTGAAGACTCACAGTAGATTTTTGTGTCCTCAACGAGGTGACTCCACCCATGAGTGCAGCTGTGCCAGACATGCTGGAACTCCAGTACAAGCTGGAATCAAAGGAGGCTAAATGATATGCAACCACAGACATTGCTAATGCTTTCTTCTCTATTCCCATAGCAAAGGAGTGCAGGCCTCAGTTTGCATTCACCTGGAGAGGAATCCAGTACCAGTTCAATCATTTGCCTCAGGGGTGGAAACACAGCTCAACCATCTGTCACTCAGTCATCCACAATGCACTGGAGAAAGGTAAAGCTCCAGAGCACATCCAGTACATCGACGACATCATTGTGTGGGGCCAAACTGCTGAGGAAGTCTTCAAGAAAGGTAACAAAATTATTGACATTCTGTTGCAAGCAGGTTTTGCCATTAAGAGAGACAAGGTCAAAGGACCTGCCAGAGAAATTCAGTTTCTGGGAGTGCGGTGGCAGGATGGTCGCCGTTACATTCCTCAGGATGTGATCAACAAAGTCTCCACCATGGCAGTTCCCACCAGTAAGAAGGACACACTTTCTTTTCTTGGTGTGGTAGGATTTTGGAGACTACACATTCCTGGTTTCAGTCAGATTGTCAAACCTCTGCACGATGTGACTCGTAAGAGAAACAATTTCGAGTGGGGTCTTGAACAACAAGCAGCCTTTGATCAGATCAAATGAGAAATAGTCCATGCAGTGGGCTTGGGACCTGTGAGATCTGGTCTGGACATTAAGAACATTCTGTACACGGCTGCCAGTGACAATGGTCCAACTTGGAGTCTTTGGCAGAGAGCTCCAAATGAGACACGTGGTCGTCCTCTTGGTTTCTGGGGACGTTGCTACAGAGGTTCAGAGACAAATTACACCGCAACTGAGAAAGAGATACTAGCAGCTTATGAAGGAGTGAAAGCAGCTTCTGAAGTGATTGGAACTGAGTCACAATTGCTTTTAGCTCCTAGACTGCCAGTTCTAAACTGGATGTTCAAAGGCAAATGTCCATCACCACATCATGCCACAGATGCAACCTGGTCTAAATGGATGGCTTTGATAACCCAACGAGCACGAATGGGGAATCTTGACCAACCTGGTCTGGTGGAGGTGATCACCAACTGGCCGGAAGGCACAGACTGTTCCAAACCTCCAGAGGAGAAAATAACTCGTGCTGAGGAAGCTCCTCCCTATGGTGATCTCTCTGATCAGGAAAAGAACTATGCTTTGTTCACAGATGGTTCCTGTTGTCTTATTGGGGACAAGCGAATATGGAAGTCAGCGGTTTGGAGTCCAACCAGGAGAGTTACCGAAGCGAGAGATGGAGAAGGAGAATCCAGTCAGTTTGCTGAGGTAAAAGCTGTTCAACTTGCTCTTGATGTGGCTGAACATGAAAATTGGCCTATCCTTTACCTCTACACCGACTCATGGATGGTAGCCAATGCTCTATGGGGTTGGCTCTAGGACTGGAAGAAGCATGGTTGGTAGAGGAAAGGAAAGCCTATTTGGTGTGCTGATCTATGGCAGGACATTGATGCACGGCTGGAGAGAACTCCAGTGAAGGTGCAGCACGTAGATGCACACATGCCTAAGAGCAGAGCCACTGAGGAACATCAACACAACCAGAAGGCAGACCAAGCTGCTAAGATTGCGCAAGTTGATACCAACTCTGATCTTGACATTGACCTTGATTGGAAACACCGAGGTGAACTGTTCCTAGCTCGGTGGGCCCATGACTCATCTGGACATCAAGGCAGAGATGCAACATACTGATGGGCTCGTGATAGGTCAATTGACTTGTCCATGGACGCTATCACCCAAGTCATCTATGACTCTGACATTTGTGCTGCTATTAAGCAGGCTAAGTGAATCAAGCCCTTATGGTATGGTGAGAGATGGTCAAAGTATAAGTATGGTGAAGCCTGGCAGATTGACTACATCACTTTACCTTGACTCGTTCTGGCAAGCAGTATGTGCTAACGATGGTAGAAGCCAGCACTGGATGGTTGGAAACCTATCCAGTTCCACATGCTACTGCACGTAACACCATTGTTGGTTTGGAGAGACAAATCATGTGGAGACATGGAACTCCAGAGAGAATCGAGTCAGACAATGGCACTCATTTCAAAAACAATCTTGTGAAAAACTGGGCCAAAGAGCATGGTATTGAATGGATCTATCACATACCCTACTATGCACCAGCTTCAGGGAAGATTGAACGCTACAACGGTTTGCTGAAAACCACCCTAAAAGCCATGGGGGGTGGAACTTTAAAAAACTGGGACAAACATTTAGCACAAGCTACCTGGTTGGTAAATAGTAGAGGTTCAGTAAACAGAGCAGGACCTGCACAATCAGACTTGGTCCAAACAGTAGACGGTGATAAAGTTCCTGTTGTATGTGAAAAGAATCTGTTAGGGGAAACTGTTTGGGTATTTTCACCTTCGGGCGAAGGGAAACCTGTCCGAGGGGTGGTTTCTGCTGAAGGTCCTGGTCATAGATACTGGGTAATGCAGGAGAATGGTGAAATCCAATGTATTCCACAGAGAAATCTAACTTTAGCTGAGAGAGTTTAAATTTAGAGTGTATAATACAAGCTGTTAGGAGTTTTCTGTTCTAGGTAGCATCGGCGTCCAACACTAGAAGAATCTATGAGAGAATCTACAGTATGTGAGCACGAACCCAACGTCACCTGGGAGTCCCTGTTCTGAGCATTTGAATCACCTACATCTGATTGAAGTGTGAACTGAACTTGTATATATTGTTTTAGTGTAAATATTGGTTTAGATTAGATCAGATAATTCTCAGCGATACTCTGAGCGAAGTAGATGGGTGGATTGTGCTAGTTTGAAGCAGGCTAGAATGTTTTGGTGAGAGAAAGTAGATAATTGGCTATGAAAAGAAAACATGGTTGTGTCTCTTCTCTCACAGTCTTGCTGAGGACTGTGGGAACAAGAAGTAAACATTAGATAACATTCTCCATTTTGTTCTCACTCTGCTTTTGGCTTCACACTGAGCAACATCTCATTAACCTCGCTGCCACTAACCTACTTTCTTAACCTCTTGGCTGCACCTCTATTCTTTCTCAGGATTTGGGGTAAGGTTGAGAGGGGCAGGGGGAGGTGTTGGGGTGGTTTGAGAACCCCTCCTGGGGACTCAGGTTTCTGGGAGGGGAGTTGTGCTTCTGTATTACTTTTCCTTTGTATATTTCTGTCTATAACTGTATATATTGTAAATAGCTGCTTGTACATTGTGCTGCTGTAAATAAATAGCTTCATTTATATTCCCGGAGCCCGTCTGAGTTAGCTGGGGCAAATTCAAAAGTGTGGGTGGCGGGTTGCAGCCTAAACCACCACATAGTGTGTCAGTTGCTGCCTCCTGCACTCTCACGTATGTGAGCTATGAGACTGTTGGTCAATGGCAACAAAGATGAGTCATGATATTATTCTGTTAGCTCCTTGTGTTCTTACAGCTTACTTCTAAGTCTTGCTGTCATCTATGCTATAAGAGCCAGGTGTCCAAAAACTTCCCTCACCAAGAGGTAGACCCTACCTGCAAGTAGGGTCTGAAACAGACCGTGGACTGGTGAGGACACATGAGTGCATGAGCTAGGAGTGGGGACATTTTGCTCGTCTAACTCGTGTAGGGCCACATGCTTCATGGCAGGTTTAATCTCTGACCAATTCAGCATCTGTCAGACTGGTCTGCCTGATGCTTTTCACACATGAGCCATCAAACTGCCAGACTTGCCCTTGTGCAGAGTCTTTAAGACCCTGGTAGCCAATTCTGTTCACCAGGGTAGGATCATTGAATTACTGAGTGCACTCAGTACAGGATATTTAATAAGGGCATGATAAAGCTACTGAGAAACAGAGATCATGACCCCGCTTCTGCCAAACCAGTTTAATTTTAAAATTAAAAAACCTCTAAAGAAAAAACTGAAGGGATTTGTAAACATGGAAAGCAATAGCTCATCAGATTAATTACAAGACAGAGTACATTGCAGGTATTGATCTGGCTCTGGAAAGGATTTAATAAGATTAGCTAGGAGCTACTAGCTTAAGATGGAGATATTAATTGAGTTCATAGATTTGCTGAAGTCAGGACAGTTTACACTAGACAGAAATGTAGCCTTTTCAAATCCTCAAGCAGAAACTACCACAAGCTTTACAAACATTAGTAAATCAAGCCCCAGAAGAACTGTTGTCCCATTTCACATAAGAGAAATGCAAAAACAAAGGCTCTTTGTCCCACTCTTTTACACATAGTCGATAGAAAATTGTCAAGCACAGAAAATTTTAGGAGGAAACCTACTTGCAACTCATTGAATCTGCCAGGTCTTAAGTCACAAACGAGCATACACTCTTCAGTCAAAAAAGGACTGTCTTGAAATGGAATCATTAAAAGCACCATCACAGTTGATACAAGTTTGCTCCTTTTACTGTGCTTCCTAAAGGGAAGCTGAGTTTGAAACAAAGACAGACTAATGATTTCAGCCTGAAGAACCCACTGCACACCTGACACTCATGCACCATGTGGAGACCTTATGTGGATGCTGCTTGGATTCTGCTACATACTTGTGCATACTGCCAAATTCTGTTAGAAGTGAATTATTTCATTGCAGGAGAAATCAATGACATGTTGCCTGAGTCAGGAAGGACTCGGGCCTCCTCCCTCCCATCCCCTTGCCTACCAGGACTGGGTGTGTTTATGGCAAGCCATATGTTTTCACAAGTACCTCTCTTCAGGAAGCAAACCTGAGGGTCACAGGCCTTAAGTGGAAGTTCCATGATGAAGGCTTTTAGTACTTTAAGAACCTCTGCTTGAACGTAGTTGCATGGATAAATGCAAACCTGTTTATGGTTTTAAGGCTTCACCTAACTCTCAGCATATTGCCACTCTGAAATCTATTTGGATAAAGAATGTTGCTTGCACAGATCTCAATGTCCAAGGAAGCAGTCTTTTGGGTTCTGTAACAATTGGGGTTTCAAGGAATAATACAAAAGTTTTGAGCATGTGGCAATTATTTGCACTGATAAGAAGTTGACTTGATCTGAAGAGATGCTTGAGCATGTTCCAGAAATTCAGATTGCACGCTAACTCAATCTCTGCTCTCTTTTTTGTTGGGAGTGTTTCACCAAAATTTCCATATCAGCCATGTCCCTTTAGTGAACAGAAGCTGTCAGTTCATTTAAAAACAGCTATCAGGTAATGTCAGTTTTTACTCAGACCTCAACCAACATCCAAATCTGAAGCTGGTTACTAGCTGGGACCTATCCATTCTCCCTCAGCTATGCAAAGATCATGAGCAGTGACATGAGATCCTGAGAATCACTTAAGGAGAGAAGCCACAGAAAATAGAAGTCTAACTGTCATGCCTTGAGACATTCCACGACACTTGTGCCTTTCATAGAATCATAGAATCATAGAATCAACAAGGTTGGAAGAGACCTCCAAGATCATCCAGTCCAACCTAGCACCCAGCCCTATCCAGTCAACTAGACCATGGCACCAAGTGCCTCATCCAGTCTTTTCTTGAACACCTCCAGGCACGGCGACGCCACCACCTCCCTGGGCAGCCCATTCCAATGCCAATCACTCTCTCTGTGAAGAACTTCCTCCTAACATCCAGCCTAGACCTACCCCGGCACAACTTGAGACTGTGTCCCCTTGTTCTATTGCTGGTTGCCTGGGAGAAGAGGCCACCCCCCACCTGGCTACAATGTGCTTTCAGGTAGTTGTAGACAGTAATAAGATCACCCCTGAGCCTCCTCTTCTCCAGGCTAAACAAGCCCAGCTCCCTCAGCCTCTCCTCATAGGCTTTGTGTTCCAGACCCTTCACCAGCTTTGTTGCCCTTCTCTGGACACGTTCCAGCACCTCAACATCTCTCTTGAATTGAGGGGCCCAGAACTGGACACAGTACTCAAGGTACTCATTGGGAGTGAAAAAAAAACAAACCAAAACAAAACCAAACCAGATCCTGATTCTCAGTTATATTGGGGAAAAACCCTCTGATTGTGTTCACCTCTTAAGAAATTAAGCTAACAATCGATTTAGAATTGAAAGGAATAAAGATGATCCTCTTTGCTTTCATATTAAACATCCAGCAATGGCATTTCTGCTTGGAGTGCTTAAAATATGTGGAAGTGCTCACACATACACTAAATCCACAAGAGTTAGATCCTGAAGGCTGAGACTGCACAGACTGGGTGAACACTAACAGTCCCCCACCTCCCCAGAATCACCTCTTTCCTCCTCCATTCACTTTATGAGCTTTGATGCAAAAATCACCATTTCTATGATGTGTTCTCGGAAGCTCACAATCTGATTTTGGGGAAATTGTCCATCCATGATAAACTGTTTCCATGGGGATTAAATATTTCAGTTTCATTTTTGTACTGACAGCTTCTGTAGAAGATTTACTTGCTAGTTTCATTCCACTAAAACGATTAGGAAAAATATAACCATGACAGTAGTCAATTTAGACTCCCTTCATGTAGAAGATACTGGGTAGGGTGATGTATGGCATATCAAAGCTCTTTGATTCTGTACCACAAATCCACACATTTTCTCATTGTTAAGTAATCTCAGTATACAAATGGTTGGGAACTATCAAAAGATCAGTTTGGACAGTTTCAGGTCTCCCAGTCCCCATTAGCATTCCAGAAGAGGCAACAGGAAAACCAATCCCATAAACTCTCTGGAGAGTGAGCTGGGAAAACAGGTAGTAATGGCATACCTAGCCAGAGATTACTTCTTTTTTAATGATAACTGACTCCAGCCTGAATTCTGCAGCTATGCAAGGTTCCCAGGGAACCTCTGCTTAGTAGGTTACAAAAAACTCTTACAAAAGCAAACTGTGCCATTTCAGTATAGACTATTTTTTCAAATCTCCTAATTGCAAACCAGATAATTGTGTAGCTTGACTGGGCTCTGGTCTTGTTCCATACCTGCCTGTTTGCACAAGTCTGGATGGAGACTAGATTCTTACAGTTTGGGCATGTTCCCAGACTCACTCAGCTACTGAAACCACTTGTAGGGTCTGTGGAGTAAACTCCCCTTCGCTCTTACCTCCTTATACGGGCCACCTGAGAGGTCTAACTAGCACTCTACTCTCAGAACAGTATCCTCATTAGGAACTGTGGATTGAAACCGATAAACAGCAGAGCTAGAGCAGACAAGCCAGCACTGCAAGAGCAGGTAACTGAGCCACGCAACAGCCTGAAGCTGAACACTCACTTTGCACTGGTGATGGCCAGATGGGTGCTTCTTCAAGGCAACTCTGCAAGGCAAATGCTATTGGTTGTGCCATTCACAAATGGATGGACCTTATTTAAAAGCGATGATGGGAAATACTGTCAGATTATAATAATAATCTGAAAGATCTATTATTGTCCTGGAGTTAATCAGTGATTAGAAAAGTGGGGTTTCTTTCCTCCAGAGGTACTGGTCTATTTCAAAAAAAGTCTGGGTGCTTGTGTATCTTTTGGCAGGGCCACCCTGTCGTGGAAGGTAGCAGAACCCTCTTGCAAAATCCTCATTTGTACACTAAGTTATGGCTCACATAAAGGCCAGCCATCAAAAAGTCAAAACAATGTTTCTATCTGCTTGTATGACGGCAGCTGCTGTCCCAGCAGCCGTACAGTCTCTGGGAAGATTTCTCCCCCAGAGGGGCAAAATATAAACATAGGCTATTGTTTTGCAATAAGAGACCTTGGTTCTCATGCATAGCGATTACCTGATGAACATCTGTTGGGGGCTGACCCCTGGGTGGTACCACAGGTTGTTTTGGGGAAAAAATTATCCAATGTATGAATTGATTATAACTTTGTACCAATCTGTACAGTTCACGTAAGTCCACCTGAGTTGGCTGAACACACCTCTTTTGGACACTATAAAATGTTGCATTTGCCTTAAGTGGGTACCCTTATCTCCCTTGCACCTCTCTTTTGCTTGTTACCCTGCTTGCACACACACGCATCGGCACTCGCTTGGCATTCGCACCGCAGCATCGAAGTTACAGCCTGCCCGGGACGGCACAGAACTTGGCAGTGCTACGATCCTTGTCGGCCTCGGAAGCCAGCGTTCAGCTTGGCCCGGACCCGCGGAGGCTCGGACAACACACCTTAATCCATAATAATTTAAGACTTCTCTGAACTGCATTTGGACAGTGAATAACTGACAAAACTTAATTTAAAGACTGAATAATCTCTCAAGACTCCAATGGACTCTCTTAAAGCATAGACTCTTGTGCTAGTTTGAAGCAAGCTGGAATGTTTTGGTAAAAGAACTTGATAACAGGCAGTGGAATGAAAACAATTGATGTCAACTTCTCTCACAGTCACGCTGAGAGCTCTGGGAAGAAGAAATAAACTTTCTCCATTTTGTCTCTCACTTTTGCTTTTGCCTGAGACCTAGTCACATCTCATTAACCTTGCTCCTACTAACCTTGCTCCCTAACCTCTTGGCTGCACCTCTGTTCTTCCTGAGAACTGGGGTAAGGTTGAGAGGGGCCGGGGGGAGGTGTTGGGGTGGTTTGAAAGCCCCTCCTGGGGACTCAGGTTTCTGGGAGAGGAGTTGTGCTTTTGTATTGTTTATCCTTTGTATATTTCTGTATATAATTGTATATAACTGTATATATTGTAAATAGCTGCTTGTAAATTCTGCTAGCTGTAAATAAATTGCTTCATCTATATTCCCAGGGTCCGTCTGAGTTAGCTGGGGCAAATACAAAGTGTGGGGGGGCGGGTAAGAGCCCAAACCATCACAACTCTCTTCATTTAAGTCATTCTGTATTTTACTTCACAACTGCGAACCAAGAACTTTCGTGGGTTAGTTGTAAATAAGTTTGGGGAAGGGGATTTCTAGTGTTTCAGTAATAAATCATTTAAACTTTCATAACAATTGGCCTCGCATATCATTCCCCAAAACTCCCCAAAACTCCTCTCCGTAACACACCCCCAATACAGATTCATCAAGAGTTCTCATGCTTTCACCAGATACCTGTAACATTTTTAAGCCTAACATTTTCCAGGAGGAAAAATCTATGGAAGGCAACAACATCATCTAAAGAGATCTTTCTGGCTGTCTTTCTCCCCTCTTCCACATTAAGAGTAGGAAAATAATGAAAAGTGCTTTCGAAGCAGCTGTGATGGTGAGTAAACTGCAAGGGATATTGGACTTGGAGAACACAGAAAATACCTATCTTACCCCCTTCCCTACACTCACCTGTCTTGGAAGCCAGCTGCAACAGCTCTTCACCTTTTTGTTGTCAAATAGCATCAGCCTCTGAGGTAGTCAGTAAAATACTGAGTTTGGACACCAAGCAGTAAGCAAGCACTGCATGAGCTAATTGGAGCAGCAAGAATGGGAGACACTTGCTTCCAGTTGTTTTGTTGTGTGTTGGCTCATTCACTTAGTGATTTATGATTTGTTGCCAGTGAAGCAAACAAACTCCTGCCCACTGATGTCACATAAAGAGCAACAGCAAAAAGCTGCCTATGATACACACCTTCCCTTTGCTGCTTCTAGGGTCAGACCATATTTGCAGCACTCTGAAAGGCTGAATTTGACAGTGTCTTTCCTTTTAGAGAAGATTTGAAGCTATTTCTTTCTATCTAGAAAGTATCATCACTTTGAAGAATTTCAGTTCTCAAATTCAGCTTGTAAAATCAATCTCCCCCAAGCCCTGTTACCAGCTGGAGTAAAATGTCCAAGCTGTTTTCTTGATTAAAAGATTGTTGCAATCAGCAGTGAATGAACAATTGTTCATGAGGGTAAAATTGAAGTGATCCCTGATGTGAGCACATGAGTGGTTACAAATTTTTCCACACTGAGCTTTCAAAATAATTGCAGTAACCCTGTATAATTTGACTTTGGCTTTATTGTATTCCACATCAGTTCATGGTCAATAACAGTTATTTCTAAAATAGCAGTATTCCTGCAGAACAACTTATCCAAACAGAAACAGTTCTCTCAGTGGGTTTTCCCTTCGGCACAGAAATGCAGAGTGATTTATGGCACACAGAAAACTGTCCCACTTACACAGTGCTATTGCTGGTACCATGAATAACAAGCTCTGCTATCAGAGATTCACCTAAAGACACTAGATATTTCTACACCTCAATATCCCAAGATTTCCAGCTGGCCTCAGACTACACCCTGAAGAAAAAAGTGTACCTGATTTTTAACTTTGGTCCTCATCTTGCACGCAGAAGCATCTCTGTTAACTGACTCCCAACAGCCACAAGATGGATCCTAATAATTCATAAGAAAAGGATCAGATTAGAAGCCCGTGCCCTGAGATTTGGCTGGGTGGAGAAAAGTAATCAAGAACTATATAGCAAAGGAGGAAGATCAAATGAATCTGGTTTTAAATAGACTTAAAATACTGACAGGTACAATTGTACAAGTTAATGCTCAGTTGGACAAAGGCTACAAGTCCTAGAAAGTAATTAAAAGAGTTTGTGCTGATGAGTATCACACTTGGGAAACAGGAATAGGAACTGAAGGAGGCAATCCTTTTATTACACTGTTAAATTATTGGTGGAATTACTAGGTGAAAGTTCAATTCCTGAACTCATGTGTTAAAATATTTCCCACTAATAGGCAATGTTTCTCTGAAGTTTGCCCTAACAGGGTACTTGAACAACTTGCTGCAAACTTAGGCTACAAAAATGTCACAAAAGTAGTAAGGCAAAAGTAGTCTGTGTTCTTCACTGGAACAAATCCCTGCTGGCAGGACTGGGTTTTCTCCCAGTTCTGCTTTTGTGTGGAAACAAGATGTCTTTGTATAGAACATGAAAAAACCCACAGCTTTTGACCTTAAAATAGGGGAGCTTGGTAAAATTAATATAGTCTGAAATACAATGTTGTTCCTTCATAAAGACTTCAGTTTTGAAATAGGTTGTTGTCTTCTTCCAGCTACAGAAATAAAGCTTTCAGGACTCCACAGTCCCAAGGACATAAAAGAAAGATTTACCAAGCAGTTAATGTGCCAGAGTCCAAGGCTGATCCCTCAAGATGGCTCAGCCTTTCTCTGTCCAAACTGGTGAAAACTTCTGGAGTGGGTAAGTCCACTCCTGGTTTTCATAACATAAATACTGCATAGACATTTCTTCCAGGTGAGCAATAGTTTATAGTGAAGTTATCGAGTCACTAAATAATTGCAATGTAAATTGTTTTAATGAATGTAAAGAGACTAATTTAAAATGTTAGGAAATGGGCAAAATGGATGTGTGAAGACATTCCTTCATTATTCCACATGGCATTAAATGGGCCTGTGACATGCAGGCGATCACAATGCACAAGATAGCAGACACAGACCTTATTTTTTCCAGTTTTAGACGTCTAGGGATCAAGATTAATAAGCTAAATGAAATTTAATGATACATACACCATTACTAGCTTAACAGAGCCAGTTAATAAACCCCAGACAGGTAGCTTTCCTCCAGTCTGATATAAGAGAGATCCTTAGGAGGTTTCCTAAGTGACCATTTAGTTATCAGTAAACATCCAAGGGAGGAATTGCCTTCAGCATGAAGCATCCACTGATGTTGTATGGAATCAGGACCCAAAACAAGACTAATACAGTCTGTCCAGTAACTCATCATTGGATGTGGTGTGAAGCACATGCTTATCCACAATGGGACAACCCTACTCTTTGGATCAGGAGGGGTTCCTTGGACTTTTCAGCTCTATATCAGGCCTTACACTAATGCCTTCATGTTCAACAGGCTTCAGAGGAGGTAAACCAAGCTCCTGAATGTGAATTACAAAGCATGATATTAAAGTACACAATACATCAACGACCTGGATGAGGAAAGAGAGTGCACTGTCAGCAGGTTTGCTGATGACACAAAACTGGGTGGAATGGATGACACATGAGAGGGTCGTGCTGCCATTCATTGAGACTTGGACAGGCTGAAGAGTTGGGCAGGGAGAAATTTAATGACATTAAATTCAACAAGAGCAAGTGTACATTATTGCATCTGGGAAAGAACAATCTCATGAATCAGTATAGGTTGGGGACTGACCTGCTGGAGAGCAGTGAAGAGGAAAAGGACCTGGGGGTCCTAGCAGATGGAAGGTCAACAATGAGCCATCAATGTGCTCTGGTGGCTGAGAAGGCCAATGCCATCCTGGGGTGTTGTCAGTAGGCTGAGAGAGGTTGTCCTCCCCCTCTACTCTGCCCTGGTGAGGCAACATCTTGAGTATGGTGCCTAGTTCTGGGCCCCTCATTTCAAGAAGGACATGAACTGTTTGAGAGAGTCCAACACAGAGACACAAAAACAATTGAGTGGAACATCTTCCTTATGAGGAGAGACTGAGGGGTCTGCCTAGGTTGGAGGAGACTGAGGGGTGATTTCATTAATGCTTATAAATATGTAAAAGGTGAGTGCCATGGGGATGGAGCCAGGCTCTTCATGGTGATGCCCAATGACAGGACAAGGGGCAATGGGTGGAAGTTGAGGCATAGGAAGTTCCATGTAGACATGAGGAAAAAAATTTCACTGTAACAGAACACTGGAATAGGCTGCCCAGGTGGGCTGTGGGTTCTCCTTTTCTGGAGATATTTAAAACCCACCTGGACACATTCCAGTGTGATCTACCCTGCATGATTCTGCTCCCACAGGGGGGTTGGACTAGATGATCCTTTGAGGTCTTTTCCAACCCCTAACATTCTGTGATGATTTGTATGCTGAAGCCATTCAAAACCAGCAGGCATCAGGAGAGATGCTACCAACCCCAAGCTGCTCATTCAGAATCTAGACAGGGCTTAATTTTGCAGCATAATTCCTTACAGAAAACTATGAATATTTGGGTTCTCTTGCCTTTTTAGCCTCTGCCTTTTCTAAAACAAGAACTCTTCCTTTTTCAAGCAGATCCAAAAAGTAAGCAAGTGAGGACACTAAGTGGAGAGTCATAAAACAACACCTCCTGCCCCAGGCAGCTTCCTGCAAGCTCTCGGTTGAATGCAGCTCCCCTGTTCAGCAGGAACCCGGGAAGCGAGCTCTCTGTTTCAGCGGTCATTGGAGCTGACTGGAGCAAGACCAAATAGCAGAATGGTCACACAAGTGTACACACACAGTGACCTCCAGACATGCTAAGATCCCACTCAAGTACCGTACAGAACAAATGACAGAACATGATCCCTTTTATAGGCAGTGAAAGCATTGTAATCCTTGTTCTTGCATGTTCCAAGCCTTGTTTCTTCATGCTAGCTCAGTTCTCCACCTAGCTTAATATTTCAATTTATTTAGTGTAATGTTATAAGACATAGCATTGACTTTTACATCTCAGTTTTGAGTGCTGAGGATCACTGTGCTGCTATCAACAAAAACATTTTTCAGTATGTTCTGGTGATAGGGTTGTGAAAAAACCTTGGGACCTGCATTAGTTGGGGGAAGAGATGTGTTATTGTTCACTGGTAACAGGAGCTGGTAACTGGTAAAGTGATTTTGTAGAAGAATGCTGAGTAATTTACTCACTCTAAACATCCATATTAGATGACACCAAGCTAGGAGCAGGTGTTGATCTGTTGGAAGGTAGGAGAGCCCTGCAGAGGGACCTGGACAGGCTGGATGGGTGGGCAGAGGCCAATGGGATGAGATTTAACAAGGCCAAGTGCAGGGTTCTGCACTTTGGCCACAACAACCCCAAGCGGCGCTACAGGCTGGAGACAGAGTGGCTGGAGAGCAGCCAGGAGGAAAGGGACCTGGGAGTACTGATAGATAGTAAGCTGAAGATGAGCCAGCAGTGTGCCCAGGTGGCCAAGGGAGCCAATGGCATTCTGGCCTGCATCAGGAACAGTGTGGCCAGTAGGACAAGAGAGGTTATTCTTCTCCTGTACTCATCACTGGTGTGATGGTTTGGGCTCTTACCTGCTCCCCCACACTTTTGGAATTGCCCCAGCTAACTCAGAAAGGCCTCCAGGAATATAAATGAAGCTATTTTACAGCAGCAAATATACAAGCAGCTATTTACAATATATACAGTTATATACAGAAAAATACAAAGGATAAACAATACAGAAGCACAACTCTCCTCCCAGAAACCTGAGTCCCCAGGAGGGGCTCTCAAACCACCCCAACACCTCCCCTTGCCCTCTCAACCTTACCCCAGTTCTCAGAAAGAAGAGAGGTGCAGCCAAGAGGTTAGGGAGCAAAGTTAGTGAAAGCAAGGTTAATGAGATGCTTCGTCAAAGCCCAGAAGCAAAGTGAGAGACAAAATGGAGAATGTTTTCTTCTTCTTCCCAGTGTTCTCAGCGTGACTGTGAGAGGAGTAAACACAACCATGTTTTCATTTCACTGCCCATTATCTAGTTCTTTTACCAAAACATTCCAGCTTGCTTCAAACTAGCACAACTGGTCAGGCCACACCTTGAGTACTGTGTCCAGTTCTGGGCTCCTCAATTCAAGAGAGATGTTGAGGTGCTGGAACATGTCCAGAGAAGGGCAACAAAGCTGATGAAGGGCCTGGAATGCAAACCCTATGAGGAGAGGCTGAGGGAGCTGGGAGTGTTTAGCCTGGAGAAGAGGAGGCTCAGGGGTGACCTCATTGCTATCTACAACTACCTGAAGGGAGGTTGTAGCAGGTGGGGGTTGGCCTCTTCTCCCAGGCAACCAGCAACAGGACAAGAGTCTCAAGTTGTGCTGGGGGAAGTATAGGCTGGCTGTTAGGAAGAAGTTCTTCACAGAGAGAGTGATTGGCATTGGAATGGGCTGCCCAGGGAGGTGGTGGAGGCGCCGTCCCTGGAGGTGTTGAAGAAAAGCCTGGATGAGGCACTTAGTGCCATGGTCTAGTTGACTGGATAGCGCTGGATGCTAGGTTGGACTGGATGATCTTGGAGGTCTCTTCCAACCTTTTTGATTCTATAATTCTATGGTACCAGGAAGCTGAAACAATACTCTCATGCCAGATATTTTAAAAACACCAGGCTAAAGTATCTTAAGAGGTATATATCACCTATTTTCTTATCCCTGTTTTTTGTCTCCTTTGCTACATCCTCTCTTTCCACTGCTGGCTATGACAAACTTTTCTGTTACCTGCCCTGCTGCCATAGAGATGAGATAGTATAAGAGGCAGATAATAGCAATTTCAAACCAAACCAAAGGCTCTTCTCCACAGAAAGAGGGTTTGCAAGGCTACTATCATGTCTGCAGACTCTGCCTATCTTGTTAAAACTAGGTTGCAAATGATTTTTTTCAGAAAGATCTCTGTAACGTGTAGGACATTTACAATGATGGCACTACAAGTAAGAGCATGTTCTCATAGAAATTCAATTATTGATGTGTTCATAAGTACAGAACAGGCAGGCTCTCAGCCCTGAAAACTGCCACTAAACACATCGCCATCATTATCCAGTTTTGATGTCTTTCACTGCAGCATCCACTGGATGCACTGCACTCTTCTGCTAAGAAGAGGTCAACATTTATGCTAATAAAAAGCTATGGAAGTCGAAGGAGACAGGTCTTGGCTTCTGAGAAAGCCATCTTAGTTACCAGGAGCAGTGCCACACTAGCTATTTCCTCTCAAGAAGAGGTCTGTTAGGAGGCCAGCTCATGAAACATTTACTCCACATCGGTGTCACATACTGTGCGCTGTGCTGCCTCAAGATAGAAAATAAATGCATCATGTCCTCCTGTCTTCAGTTAATGGGAATGGCCTTGCAGTTAGCTGCTTAACCTTTTCTTCCCCACCCTTCTCCTGAAGATAATCCCCTGCTGCCTTAAACACTTGGTCCTCCTCAATTAAAGCAACTTCCATTACCAGAGAACTTTTGTTGGGTTAATTTTCTTCAGAAATGACTGGGTTAGTAAGGATTTCTGTGAGCAGTGAACTAGTGACAAGTACACTAGAAGCTTTAGCTGAAGCCTGAGACATACCTGGATCTTTTAAAGTCTCTGTTGGGAGAGGCAGAGGCAATGTGGGAATGTCTGCTCTTGGGCCTGTCTGAAATGCTGTTCATTCTGGATTCAGTTTACCATTAGTAAGATGAGGCATCACAGTTTGTCATTCTTCATTTCTCCTCTAAAAGGGAGACTACTTGAAGGACCCAAGCTCTGTTCAGGGATGTGCTAGGTAGAATGTGGCCAGATCTCTTAAGCTAAATTAACAGCACAAACCATTGCAGATGAAAAGCAGGTTTGGTAGGTTGAAAGGCTTCATGTAGAAAGATGCAAGAAGTCACAGACAATGCAGTGTTAGCAAACCAAAATTTCTGGGTAAGAAAGCTTACCTACATTCTGCTCTGAGGATTTCTAATCTAATTGGAACTTAGAATCATAGAATCATAGAATCATAGAATCAACCAGGTTGGAAGAGACCTCCAAGATCATCGAGTCCAACCTATCACCCAGCCCTAGCCAGTCAACTAGACCATGGCACTGAGTGCCTCATCCAGTCTTTTCTTGAAGACCCCCAGGGACGGTGCCTCCACCACCTCCCTGGGCAGCCCATTCCAATGGGAAATCACTCTCTCTGGGAAGAACTTCTTCCTAACATCCAGCCTATACCTACCCTGCCACAACTTGAGACTGTGTCCCCTTGTTCTATTGCTGGTTACCTGGGAGAAGAGGCCAACCCCCACCTGGCTACAATGCCCCTTCAGGTAGTTGTAGACAGTAATAAGATCACCCCTGAGCCTCCTCTTCTCCAGGCTAAACAGGCCCAGCTCCCTCAACCTCTCCTCATAGGGTTTGTGTTCCAGGCCCCTCACCAGCTTCGTTGCCCTTCTCTGGACATGTTCCAGCACCTCAACATCCTTCTTGAATTGAGGGGCCCAGAACTGGACACAGCACTCAAGGTGCGGCCTGACCAGTGCTGAGTACAGGGGCAGAATAACCTCCCTTGACCTACTGGCCACACTGTTCCTGATGCAGGCCAGGATGCCATTGGCTCTCTTGGCCACCTGGGCACACTGCTGGCTCATCTTCAACCTACTATCTATCAGTATCCCCAGGTCCCTTTCCTCCTGGCTGCTCTCCAGCCACTCAGTCCCCAGCCTGTAGTGCTGCTTGGAGTTATTGTGGCCGAAGTGCAGAACCCTGCACTTGGCCTTGTTAAATCTCATCCCATTGGCCTCTGCCCACCCATCCAGCCTGTCCAGGTCCCTCTGCAGGGCTCTCCTACCTTCCAACAGATCAACACCTGCTCCCAGCTTGGTGTCATCTGCAAACTTACTGATGCTGGACTCAATGCCCTCGTCCAGATCATCAATAAAGATATTGAACAGGACTGGGCCCAGCACTGATCCTTGGGGAACACCACTTGTGACAGGCTGCCAATGGGATGTGGCACCATTCACCACCACTCTCTGAGCTCTGCCATCCAGCCAGTTCTTGATCCAGCACAGAGTGAATCTGTCCAAACCATGAGCTGCCAGCTTGGCTAGGAGCTTCTTGTGGCAGACAGTGTCAAAGGCTTTGCTGAAGTCCAAGTAGACTACATCCACAGCCTGCCCCACATTCACCAGGCGGGTAACCTGATCATAAAAGGAGATCAGGTTGGTGAGGCAGGACCTGCCCTTCCTAAACCCTAGTGGTTTAGGACTCATTTTTTAATTGGGTAAAATATTGATTAATGGCTGTTTTAATGAGCATTTGTTGAAAGGAAACTACAAAATGCTGCAAATATGTAGAGCACAGAAACCATCCCTGTTTGGGCATAAGAACTGTCCTAGTCAAGGAGTCTTGGATAGCATGAGACTACACTACTAAAGGCCACCCATATCTCTGGAAAAATAGAATCACAGAATTGTTTTGGTTGGAAAGTAGGAGTCAAGTTGGTTGGAAAGTAGGAGCTGAAGTAGGAATCAAGCAGTGAGAAAACCTTTCCTGACTGCCAGAATCAAAGCAAAACTGTCCTCCATGTATAAGCTAGAAAGTCAAAAGAGATGTCTTCACGCATTATATATTTAGAAGCTAAGAGTGATGGCTCACAGCACTCAGACTTGCTGATATTAAGAAATTAGTCATTTCCTCCCTAATCAGTTTCTAACCAATAACCCATTAACTATTTGGACTATCAAGTGCTGTTTTACGTGCAATGTAACACTTAATTTACTGCTAATGGTTATAGTGCTATTGCACCTTTCTTGATCCATGGGCACAAATTAAAAGCAAAAGGCCAAAGAGCTTAGGTCTGTTCGAAAGAACACCATTTTCTCCCCTCTCAGCTAATATATATATATATTTAAATGGCCACAGCAAAAATTCCTGAGAGCTGGGAAGGTGAAACACTCGATTCAGCTGAAAAGCAATGTCTGCAGCAGAGACTATAGTAAATTGAACTCAGTGGAGCTGTTGCTCAGGAGGGTTGGTCAGTGGAGTGGGATGGAAGCTTAGACACCTCAGCTGAATTTGCTGAGGTGTAAGTGTACCAGCCATATTTTGTGCTAAGTAATCTGCAATTCAAACAGAAAGGAAAATTCTCTTTCATCCCAAACTTCAAAGTGGTTTCCAGTAGTCTCATTGACTCGCTTATTGATTCTGCCTTTTGTTCTCAGAGAGGAAAAGAAGTCTAAGAGAGGCAGCTTGCCTTAAGAAACAAAAGGATGTATTATGGGTCTTAGTTAAATCTTCTGTGATTTTTCATTATCTGACAGCTTGTTTCAAAGCATCTCTTCAGCTATTTTATATGCCTTCATTTCTAATGATGCCCATGATTCTATTCTATTATCCTGCAAGGTCCTAATCTCCTACAAAAAAGCTTTGCCCATGAAATAGAGCTCAAAGGAATCTTCCTGTGATTCTTAAATGTTTTAACAGCAAATTGAGATAGGTCACTGAAAGTACAGTATACTCCATGTCAGCCTTCACTGCATCCCACTACCTTTCAGGCAGCTTGGAGGTGTGTGCAGAGCATGAAAAAAAACGTGCTTAGCAATATGCAGGGAAGACAAAGACCATCTTCCTCTTTTTGTGCTCTGCAGCAAGATCTCTAGCACTACCAGGTACCCAACTGCAGGTTCACTGTTGTCTTGCCTCTCAAATGCAACAGAGATGTAGCTAGGAAAATTCAGGCAGGTAACCCTAAATCAAGTTTTCTAGACACCTGTTATACATAGAAAGGTGATTTACTCAACAAATGTCTGGGAGAAGTTTAAAAGAAGAGGAGACAGTTTTGGTCCAAAGAGGGACCGGACTATTACCTTTGGATCCCAAGTGTTATCTGTTCCTGCTATAACCCTGAACCTTCTCAGATAGCCAGCACAGAGCACTTTTGTGAATGGCATTTGCAAACTTCTCAGTTGCAGATTTTTAAACTAGATTCCCTACAACAACTTCATATCCCTAGTCATTAAAAATAGAGTTTCACCCTTCACCCATTCCAAGCTTTCAATTAGGATCTGAACCTACATTTTTAGCCTTGTAGCAGAGTAAAGCAGCTGCCTGAAGACCCTAATTGTTTGTTACTCTGGAAATTGTAAGAGTCCTCTATAAGACTGACCCCCTCAGCCCTGTACCTGCTTTAGGACTTTTGACATGGTCAATTCTAGCTGCCACCAGTGACAGTTTAGTAGGTGAAGTAGCCAAAGTGACCATCTTTACTGGGAAGAGAGTTTTTATGCTCTGGCATGCTGGAAATTACATCTCCTACCTTAACTGCTCAAACTATTCCTACACTCTGGGAGCAGCTTTAAAAGTGGGAAGGTCCCAAAACATTAAATTCAGTTCCTAAGTTTGGTTAACTTTGGCTATAGTTCTGAAAAAAATAAGTAGTCAGGAAATTTTTAATCTATAATTATTTGATGGAAAGCCTTTGATCTGGCCATTGATGCTGTAGGGCAGCATTCACAGAAAGATGAGTTCTGAGACCTGCCGAGTGTAGCAAGTGGAGTGGGTAACAGCTCCAGTAATCACTTTGCCTGCATTTATTAGAGTTTAGCACCATCTAATGTGTGAGTGCTTCAATTTCAAGCACTCCTCAGTGCAAGCAGGATGGAAGCAGCCTAGATGGAGCCAGAAAAAGCCTGTGGCATCGGTAAGCATAAAAATTTAATCTCTTGTTAGCTCAGTTCAACTCTTACCTTACTGGGGAAGAGGAATGCAGGAGGAGCAGGCAGCTGTGTTGTGAGCACACCTGAGACAGTTGAGAAGCAGAAGAGCCATGAGATTAAGGAGTCTACACACACCGATGGCAACTGTCTACAGTTCAGACCTGTAAGGAAAGGTCATTTTTAATTCTACCAAGAGATACAGCTGTGGAGAGTTATCAACCTTCTCCTGCAGGAGCATGGGGCAAACTTCCAGAGTCCCCTTAGGAAAAGGATATTCTAGCATGAGTAAATCAGCTGAGCTCCAGTGATATTTCTATGTTCCTAACTTTTCGTTAGCCTCCAAAGAGCTATATTTGGGAAAATATTGCCTCAAATAATACTTTGGGGAAATCAAAATGAATGTGCCAATAGATAAAATATCTCCTCCTCCCTCCATTAGAAAAAAAAAGCTATTAGAATTAGAATGCATGGACTATAGGGACAACTGATAACTTCAGCAAAACAAAATAAGATTAGAAAGGATTTGGGTTTCTGGTATATTTAGATTTAAACACATAGAAGTGAGGGACTGAAGTACTTCCCAGGTTTGCCAAGCCTCCCTACAGAGTACTTGGTGAGAAGTAAATGCACCCACAGTAGTCAGCTCTCCACCATCCTTTCTTGTGTAAGGTCCTACCTGCGGCTGAGCATCTCACCGTGCCTTTCTCACAGACTACAGATAATGAGCTCTCTGTACTCATACTTTAAGCTGTCAGGTGTTTCTTAAAGCCTAACACCTGGGTCACATACGGTGCAAACAAATGTCTTTGGTCTGGCTAGAAGCCACCCTTGGCTAAGGAAGGCATTTTCTTAACATACTATATCCAAAAAGCAAAGCAGACCAAAGCTTCCATTTGCTTCTCCTCTGCAACTGGAAGAGAGCACTAAGTAGACCAAGATGACAGCTGCGTCTGAAAAGACCCTGCAAGGAATGATGTCAGGATCAGAAAATAAGGTCTCACAATAAAAAAAATTCATCAAGGTGTCAGGAAAATGGTAAGACCATGTCCTGTCTAGCTCATGTTGATTGTTGAGAATAACTCATTCTGAAGGCTAGTCCAACAATATCCAGGCATGCTTTCAGTTCTTCTCTGGAGTAGTCATCCCTCCAGACACCAGAATTCTGTTTTCAGTAGCAAGACCCACATTAGGAAAGCACACAAAGAATTCCTGTTCCCAGATTAATTTGTCTTTACTTGTTGCCATTTCATGCAGTCAGAATGCCAGACAACTAAGAATTGCTTAATGCATCTCTGGAGAATGTGGACATGGTGTTCCAGCCAGAGCTTCTTCCAGATAAGAGGTGCTCCCTAGCACCCACTGAGAAAATGTTCTCCTTGGGCTCCCCAAACTGACTCAAGTCAGCCTTCTTACGATCATTACAGTATCACAGTATCACAGTATTATTAGGACTGGAAGAGACCTCACAGATCATCAAGTCCAACCCTTTACCACAGAGCTCAAGGCCAGACCATGGCACCAAGTGCAATGTCCAGTCTTGCGTTGAATAGCCCCAGGGACAGCGACTCCACCACCTCCCTGGGCAGCCATTCCAGTGTCCAATGACTCTCTCAGTGAAGAACTTTCTCCTCATCTCGAGCCTAAATTTCCCCTGGCGCAGCCTGAGGCTGTGTCCTCTCGTTCTGGTGCTGGCCACCTAAGAGAAGAGAGCAACCTCCTCCTGGCCACAACCACCCCTCAGGTAGTTGTAGACAGCAATAAGGTCACCCCTGAGCCTCCTCTTCTCCAGGCTAAACAATCCCAGCTCCCTCAGCCTCTCCTCGTAGGGCTGTGCTCAAGGCCTCTCACCAGCCTCGGCGCCCGTCTCTGGACACGCTCAAGCATCTCAATGTCCCTCCTAAACTGGGGGGCCCAGAACTGAACACAGTACTCAAGGTGTGGTCTAACCAGTGCAGAGCACAGGGGCAGAATGGCCTCCCTGCTCCTGCTGACCACACCATTCCTGATGCAGGCCAGGATGCCACTGGCTCTCTTGGCCACCTGGGCACACTGCTGGCTCATGTTCAGGCGGGTATCAATCAGCACCCCCAGATCCCTCTCTGTCTGGCTGCTCTCCAGCCACTCTGACCCTAGCCTGTGTCTCTGCATGGGGTTGTTGTAGCCAAAGTGCAGCACCCTGCACTTGGAGCTATTGAACGCCATCCCATTGGAGTCTGCCCATCTGTGCAGGCGGTCAAGGTCCCACTGCAGAGCCCTTCTGCCCTCCAACCCAGCCACATCTGCCCCCAGCTTAGTGTCATCTGCAAACTTGCTGATGACTGACTCGATGCCCTCATCCAGATCATCTATGAAGATGTTAAAGAGGATGGGGCCCAGCACAGATCCCTGAGGGACACCACTAGTGACAGCCGCCAGCTGGACGTGGCACCATTCACCACCACTCTCTGGGCTCGGCCCTCCAGCCAGTTCCTAACCCAGCACAGAGTGTTGCCATCCAAGCCGCGGGCTGACAGCTTAGCCAGCAGTTTGCTGTGGGGGACAGTGTCAAAGGCCTTGCTGAAGTCCAGATAGACCACATCCACAGGCCTCCCCACATCCACCAAGCGGGTCACCTGATCATAGAAGGAGATCAGGTTGGAGAGGCAGGATCTGCCCTTTCTAAACCCATGCTGGCTGGACCTGAGCTCTTTGCCATCCCTCAGATGTGCTCTTATCACCCCCAAGATAACCTGCTCCATCAGTTTCCCTGGCACTGAGGTCAGGCTGACAGGTCTGTAGTTCCCAGGTTCCTCCATCCGACCCTTCTTGTGGATTACGTAGGGTCTGGGTTTAGTTGTGAATGGAGCTAGGGTAAAGAAAGTATAGGAAGTCTTAGCCACGCCAGGGTCTTTCTAAGTCATGTTAACAAAGGGACTGTGAATAACCCCTCTGAGAACCCCATCCTCTCTCAACCAAGTGTTCTTGCAAGCAAGGTGTCTCAGACATAAAAATTGTGCTCCAAAAGAATGGCAAACTAAGGGCTTAAGGGGCTGTGACTTTTAGCATCTGTATTACTTGGTAAGAGTCATTGACCCAAACTTGAGAGATTTTTCTCCCCAGAATTATTACATTTAGAGTCAGCAAAAGCCTTAAAATTAGATGACCTCCTAGAGTAAGTGCTGAAAAAATGAAACATATCTAATTATGCCAGTGCTAATGGTGCACTATAGAGCATTATAACAAATGAAAGAGAATTTTCATCTTGAATTCCAAAGTCAAGTAATTTTTTCAGCCAGAAATTAATTAATTAATATATCTAGAGATAATTATCTCTGTGTGTAGCTATGGTTCCTATATTCCTACTTTTTTACATTAAGTTTGTTCCACCCTAATAGTAGGATAATTCAGAAGTCCATCAACCATTTAGATCTTGATTTTTACCTAGATTCTTGTAAATATTTTGATGTTTAAAGGTGTTAGGCAGTTACAATTCACTGGAACTTTATAAGTGACTTTGCAAGCCACTTACAGGCATGAGGCTTTTCTGAGACAGACCATGCTGGACCCTGTAAGTAATTGATTCTGATCACCTGACCAAAGTACATATAGAAAATATGTGCCCATATAGAGCTTGTTTTAAGTGTAAATAATTTTAAGGGACTATTTGTAATATGTAGAAGGCTTCAGCATTTCATATTCGTACCACAGAGAAAGCATTATGGAGTTTCAACCTGGCTGTTTTTTCCCCCTTGATAAAAATAAGAACAAAGTACAGGTAGTTCTGTTTCACAGCCCCACTGCCCCTGTACCTTTCTAGCCTTTAAAAAAGGTTTGTCTGTGACCAAACCAATGTAGTTTCAGTAATCTTTTCAGTCAGCTCTAACTACTATCCTTAAAAATTAAGACTGTGGAGCTTCACTCAAGTCAATATTACAGCCATAACCAAATCAATTAATGGATTTAATACAAGTTAATAGAACTACAAGACCAAACAGCCCTGGGAAGACTCAAGCAGCACAAGATCAGATCTTACAAATGCACCACACCAGTTCAGAGCATGTTTTGCTCACCTGCCCAAGACAGTAGGCAAATCTTTCATTTTTTACTGAAGTTTCACCTTTTCAAAGATCTTAGTGAAATACTGAGCAAGCTCTCAAGAAGTACGTTAAAGCTAAGGTGTTACAGGGCACATCAATAGTCTGGTACAAGGTTTGCATACCAACTCTGCCTGCACTTCCCAGACCAGCCCCAGTTCAGAGATCTGTAGAAAACCTCTGTGTCTTGCTCTGCACATTCCCTGATAGCATGGTCTGCAACTTTTATTGTTCTTACTAAAAAAAGGGACACCCATTTTTGTGCAGTGAAGGAGTATTCACACTCCTTGCAGGTGGCACTACCAACCTCCTTCTTTTTCTCTCAGTCAGCACAACCCCAAAAAGCACTGCTGCAGTGATCAGTGTCTCTTTCTCCAGCAGCATCCTCTGCAGCCCATAGCCTTCCTGCAGGTTCTGCCAACATAATCTCAAAACAAATAAAAAAACCACAAACCCATAAGGGTGTTGCAGAGGGGAAATTAATTGATGCAAGATGATATTTTCCAAAACTAATATTGTTTATTAATGTTGATACTCAGAACTCTCGCCACCCCCAACCACTAATTTTAATAACATTTTGGTTCTTACGTGGTCATGGAAACATTCTATGGATAATATCTACATCTAATATAACCAGCAAAATATATAAACATTAACTGAACTGGAAGAGACTCTTCCTGTGGTCAAACTCTGCTTGTGGTCAATATGCCGTTTGCCCAGTAGATGGGCTCAAGCTCTTTCTGCTATGGCAGAAGGCAATAGAGAATTACAAAGAGGCATTTAAGCATTTACTCACTTGTGAGGGCTAGCCACAGTCCAGACAGTGCCCAAACGCTTCCAGGGACTCTGTCTTGTTGGACGTTGAGGCTTGAATCTTCCTGGCTTCTGGGGAAAGGACACAGACAATCTCTGACCTTGTCTGCTGGCTTCTTCTGGACAATCTGTATATATGTCCAGGAATTCTAAGCAGGACCCTCAGGTGCAGAGGGCAGGATGTGGTGCAGTCTCAGCATGATGTCACACTGGCCACACAGGCCAATCATGTGCAGACATCCAGGGTCTGCTCCTGGTTAACTAACAGCAGTGAAGTTTACCAGGCAAGAAATTAGGCAGTGTGCAAGAGCAGCACAGCTGGGCACAGCAGAGGGAGCATGGCAAAGAGCAGGGAAGCGAAGCAGTGAAGCAAAAGCAGGTTGTTCACCTGCCTATCTCCTTTTATCGATGTGGGCCGAGATTAATTGCCCTTTGGACACAAGAATTGCCAATCAGGATGGCAGTTAGCCAAACCAGACCATATTAGGCAAAGCCACAGGCTCGCTTTTCCCTAATTTGGGAAAAGCACAGGCCTTGCACTAGGCAGGCACAAGCTCAGAGTATATACCTTACACCAGACTCTTTGGCTCCAGGTTTTCTGTCCGTTTCCTGCACTTGCCTCTCTGGTGGAGCAGAAAAACATGCCTAGGCAAGGCAGGACATGTATAAGCCTATTTTGGGCCTATCAGGCCTACCACAACAAAGGGGAAACCATTAACAAGACAAAATCCATGTACTGAGGGTTGTGATCACATAAGACTTACACATCCTTAAACACTTCTGTCTCCTACAGATACACAGGATCATTTCCTTCCTGGAGCTTGTTTCCCCGCATTGAGCTCCTTCCTGTTAAGTCCTCCTGTGTATGACATCCTCCAAGAGTAACACAAGGTGAAGCTAATGGAGATGTGACGGTCTATTAAGCCCTCTAATAAGTGTAGGATTACACAGCTCATGAAAAGAATCTAATAAAATGATGTCAAAGAGAAGAATGTCACAGAGAAACACATGACCTCAATATACTGCTGCTTTGAAAAAAAGAAAGAGAGAGAGTGGAATAGGAGAACTGGATTCATGTCTCCTTACCTCAGAGTACATTATCGGTCATTCCTTCAGAATGAGACACTGTCTTAGTCTGATCGCATCTGGCTGCCAAATACCATGCAGCCATTCACTCCCTCTCCTTCTTTGCCTCTGGGAGATGGTAAAGCAAATTGGAGGGGCAGAGGTGTTGTGAAATGGAGTTTAGCGGAATTTATGGGGAAAAACATGCGAGGCCGATTTGTAAAGAAGATTAAATGATTTATTACTAACATAGGAGAAATCCCCTTCCCCAAACTTATCTATAACTATCCCACGTAAGCTCTTGATTCGCGGTCGCAGTTTAAAATACTGTGAAATGTATGCAAATGAGGGAGACAGAACAAGCGGCAGACCACGCCCACCACAATCCACCAATCAGCAGCCACCTCCTGAACTCCTCCTCCAAAGGAAGCTCCAAATCTGTCACCATTTCATTGGTTACTGTGGGGCGGGGCCAGGCACAGCATGGGGGAGAGGGCATGGCTATGGAGGGGCGGGGACTAGACACAGCATGAGGGAGAGGGCATGGCTATGGAGGGGCGGGGACTAGACACAGCATGGAGAGAGGGCGTGGCTATGGAGGGGCGGTGACTAGACACAGCATGGGGAGAGGGCATGGCTATGGAGGGGCGGGGACTAGACACAGCATGAGGGAGAGGGCATGGCTATGGAGGGGCGGGGACTAGACACAGCATGGGGAGAGGGCATGGCTATGGAGGGGCAGGGACTAGACACAGCATGAGGGAGAGGGCATGGCTATGGAGGGGCAGGAACTAGACACAGCATGGAGAGAGGGCGTGGCTATGGAGGGGCGGGGACTAGACACAGCATAGGGAGAGGGCATGGCTATGGAGGGGCAGGGACTAGACACAGCATGGAGAGAGGGCGTGGCTATGGAGGGGCAGGGACTAGACACAGCATGGGGAGAGGGCATGGCTATGGAGGGGCAGGGACTAGACACAGCATGGGGAGAGGGCATGGCTATGGAGGGGCAGGGACTAGACACAGCATGGGGAGAGAGCATGGCTATGGAGGGGCGGGGACTAGACACAGCAAATACCTTCTCTCAGGTGGCCAGCACCAGAACGAGAGGACACAGCCTCAGGCTGCGCCAGGGGAAATTTAGGCTCGAGGTGAGGAGAAAGTTCTTCACTGAGAGAGTCATTGGACACTGGAATGGGCTGCCCGGGGAGGTGGTGGAGTCACCATCCCTGGAGCTGTTCAAGGCAGGGTTGGACGTGGCACTTGGTGCCGTGGTCTAGCCTTGAGCTCTGTGGTAGAGGGTTGGACTTGATGATCTGTGAGGTCTCTTCCAACCCTGATGATACTCTGTGATACTGTGAAAATAGAAAATGGCTAAAATGAAGAGAGTCCTTGATTTTAAGAGAGTTCATTTGAGTCTTGAGAGGTTACTCAGTCTTTAGATAAAAGTTCATCAGTTACTCACTGTCCGTAAGCAGTTCAGCAGGGTTTTGGAGTATTATGAAGTTCAGGGCATTGTCCAAGTTCGTGCCGAGCTGGCTGTAATTCTTAATGCTGCCAGCGATGCGTGTGCAGGCAGGGTGTCATTCAGAAGGAGAGCAGGGTCGAGAGCGAGAGGGTCTCGAGGTGCAGAGGCGCAGAGGGGTGCTCGAATAAGGCAAATGCAGCATTTTTATAGTGTTCAAGAGAGGTGTGTTTAGCCAGTTCAGGCGATTTTATGTTAATATTACAGACTGGTACAAAATTACAATCAATTCTGTGCTAGTTTGAAGCAAGCTAGAATGTTTTGGTAAAAGAACTAGATAAAATGGGCAGTGAAAAAGTAAACATGGTTGTGTCTCTTCACTCACAGTCACGCTGAGAACTCTAGGAAGAAGAAGTAAAACATTCTCCATTTTAGTCTCTCATTCTGCCTTTGCCTTCAGACCTAGTCACATCTCATTAACCTTGCTCCCACTAACCTTGCTCCCTAACCTCTTGGCCGCACCTCTCTTCTTCCTGAGAACTGGGGTAAGGTTGAGAGGGCAAGGGGAGGTGTTGGAGTGGTTTGAGAGCCCCTCCTGGGGACTCAGGTTTCTGGGAGGGGAGTTGTGCTTCTGTATTGTTTATCCTTTGTATATTTCTGTATATAACTGTATATACTGTAAATAGCTGCTTGTATATCTGCTGCTGTAAAATAAATAGCTTCATTTTTATTCCCAGAGGCTGTCTGAGTTAGCTGGGACAAATACAAAGTGTGGGGGGGCGGGTAAGAGCCCAAACCATCACAAATTCATACAACTGGACAATTCTTACCATAAACAACCTGTAGGACCACCCAGGGGTCAGCCCCTGACAGGTGTCCAGCGGGCTATGGGAACCAAGGTTGGCTCAGAACAGAGCTTATGTTTACCTTTTACCCCTCTGAAGGAGGAATCTTCTCAGAGGCCCTGTAGCTGCTGAATAGCAGATAGGAAATACTGTTTTGGTTTTTGCGATGGCTGGCTTCATGTGAGCCACGACCCTGTGCAGAAATGAGGCCTGCTAAAGGGCTCTGCTAGCTTCCGTGACAAGAGGTAAGAAGATTTGTAGATCAACTATCATCTATACACAAGATATGATGTTGTACAGTATGGGGTAGTCCACTGATCAGTTTAGGTCCATCTGGGCACACTCCCTCCAGCTTCTTGTGCATGTGTACTTGTTATGGAAGGTAGTTTGGGAGGTTATGGGGAAAATACGTGGAGACTCACTTGTGGATTTTCAAGTGATTTATTGCTCAAACACGGAGATCCCCCCCCCGAACTAAATTCCCCACGTGAGTCCTTTTAGGATTGAAGTTGTAGAATAACAGTTCAGAAAATAGCAGATAAAGGAGAGTCTGTGATTTCTTTAGAGTTCTTTTAAGTCTTTAAAGTTACTCAGTCTTTAGGTGAGGAGTTCTTTCTTTGGTTTACTCACGATTCAGCAGTTCAGATTAGCAGGATTCGAAGTTTTTGGGCGGTGTCCCTTTGTTCGTCAGGATCGGGCCCAAGCAGGTTTCAGGTCTCTGCGAGCCCCTCATCAGGCAGGGCCGATCAGGAACGAGAGGTCACCGGAGCAGGAGCGAGGCAGGCAGGCAGGCTAGCGAGCGAGCGGTAGGAGCAGGTACCAGCAAGCTCAAGCAAGCAAGCGTGATCCAGGAAGGCACACCATTTTTATAATGCTCAAAAGAGGTGTAACCCTCCAGCCCAAGCTATTTTACGTTATTCTTACAGATTGGCACAAATTATAATTAACTTATATAATTGGACAATTCTTACCAAAACAACCTGTAGGACCACCCAAAGCTTGGCCCACACCAGGTGTCGAGCGGGCATGAGAACTGCCGTTCCCCCTAGCCAAAACAGTGGCCATTGTTTACCTTTTATCTCGACTAGGGAGAGACTTTCTCATGGGGCTGAAGGATTGTTTTGGTTTTACGATGCTCTTGGCATTAATGCGAGGCACTGTAACTTTCACAACAGGGAGGCCTGCTAAGGGCTTCTGCTACCCTCCATGACAGTACTCTAACAAAACCTGGGCAGCTGAAAAGTCTTCATTTCCTTCAACAACTGAAAACATCAGTGTATTATCAGTATTCTACTCATAAATTCCCATACTGAATCCCAAACACAGCACCATTCCAGCTACTAAGAAGAATTATTAGTTCTGTTCCAGACTAAACCAGAGCAGTGTAAAGCCCTGCTGTGAAGGGGAAGGTCATGCCAAATGTAGAATCATAGAATGGTTTAAGTTGGAAGGGACCACAAAGATCATTCAGTTTCAACTCCCTGTCATAGGCAGGGACACCTCCCACTAGAACAGGTCATTCAAGGCCTCATCCAACCTGGCCTTGAACACCTCCAGGGAGGGAGCATCCACAACCTCTCTGGGCAACCTGTTCCAGTGTCTCACCACCCTCACTGCAAAGAACTTCTTCCTAACATCTAGTTTAAATCTCCCCTCTTCCAGTTTAAGCCCATTACTCTTCATCCTCTCATTACAAGACTTTGTAAATGGTACCACTCTAGCCTTCCTGTAGGAACCCTTCAGATACTGGAAGGCTACTATAAGGTCTCCTTCAAGCCTTCTCTTCTCCAGGCTGAAAAGCACAACTCTTGTATCCAGTCCTCATAGCAGATGTGCTCCAACCCTCTGATCATCTTCATGGACCTCCTCTGGACTCGCTCCAACAATTTCATGTCCTTCTTGTGTTGGGGGCTCCAGAACTGCACACAGTACACCAGGTAGGGTCTGAGGAGAGCAGAGTAAAGAGGGAGAATCCCCTCCCTTGCCCTGCTGGCTGTGCTTCTCTTGATGCAGCTCAGGACATGGTTGCTGTCTGGGCTGCATGTGCACACTGCCAGCTCATGTTGGCCTTTTCTTCAACCCAGACCTCCAGGTCCTTCTCCTCAGGGCTGCTCTCCAGCCATTCACCACCCAGCCTGTATTTATGCTTGGAATTGTGCCAACCCAGGTGCAGGACCTTACGCTTGGCCTTGTTGAATGTCATGAGGTTGGCCTGGGCCCACCTCTCCAGCCTGTCCAGGTCCCTCTAGATGGCATCCCTGCCTTCTAGCAGGGATGTATTACATCTAGATAAGAGCAAGACTATTTCTATCTCTCTTCTCTTAGAGTCTAAATGTGTCCCAGACCATCTCCCCAAAAACTTGAAATACAAGATTTTTCCAACACAAGAATCCAAACATTATTCTTAAAGAACTTGTGTAATCTTTTGGGTAGTGCTTTTATTCTTGCCTTGCTTCAAAGACAGCCTGGAATGAAGACGAATCAAAGAGATGCTTCCAATTTATGCTATGGCTGTAGCTTCAGTTGGAGATGAAATTACACTGGCACAAAATTGTGCTTATCTTGGTCTCTGTCTAAGAGAATGATGTAAAATTAAGATAACAACCTTTAAGAACAGCCACTCTCAATGCAGCTCAGCCTAACTGATCTTTGCAAGGGAAAAGTTTTCCTTTTTTCCCTTTTTTCTCTTTTTTTCCTCAGAAACTATCAAATAAAAACGTGAAGTTTCTGAATAATCCTAAGGACATTGCAGCAGAATGTTGCAGAACACCAGAGCCTTAAATAACACCTTGGTGGGTTTGTTTATTGCTGGCAGTGTCCAGATACTGGAAATTGTGTAAGTTCTCCAGATTGCTACAGCCTGGCTTGTAGCAAGGGAAACTTGCCTGTTGTGAGAAACCACCCTTTGGTCTCATCAGGCATAAAGTGAGTGCTGATGGGTTTGGCACTTATCTGCTTGGTATTACAGGTAACATTACCAGTAATTATGATTTATAGATTTGCCAAATATATACATGGAAAATGACATCAAAATAAACTGACTTTAATGCTGCCTTTACTCAAATGTAGTGTCACTTCGATTTGGGGGGCTGGAAGGTCTTAAGTGAAGGCAGAAGGTTGGCTTTGCCTCTGAGTAAGTCAAATAGTTGAAAGAGGTATTTTTCCCTCTCGTTTTTTCCCTCCTTGTACTACTACTGTTAAAGGCACCAGTTAATAGAGACTCCCCCCCGCCCCATCCCCCATGTTAATTCTGTGTTCAAACTCATCTTTCTAGTACAATGTAAACTTTCCTAGCTCAGGAAAACTACAGGTTGGAATCCTATATAAACACAAGAATTTTTAAGTCATTGATAGCTGCAAGGTTGTAGGTGTTTGTTTTCTTTTTAATGCACTTTTAAATTCAGATTTAGTAACTCCACTTCTGCACCTCCAGTAATGAGGCAGAGTCACACTGTGCCAGATGCTTTACAAAGAGAAAATAATTCCTTGTTTAAATAAGTATGAAGTGCAGTTTAGGTAAAATATTGCATCTCCCCTTCCCCAGTTGTTGTCATAAGATGCTGGGAGTGGGCAGCAGAGCCTGGAATAGCCCCAGAAACCACCATTCCCTCCCTGCCAACTGCTGTAGCAAATGCTCCTTTTGTCTGAAAGAGCTCTTGTCTTACAGTGCTGCCATTTGATCACTGCACAGCAGCACCGATGATGATGATGTGTTTTAAAGCACAAACCAGAGGATTATTCTGTGCTGAATATTAACATATGGCTTTTGACATGTGGTCCTCTAAGAGCGATAAACTGCCAATCAGGAAGCATACTTGGTACAAGCATATTTTTATCACTACCTTTACTAATCACCAAGATTAGTCCCTGCTTGGCAATTGTGACTGACAAACACACAGAACCTATTTAAATATCCTCATCCATATTCATTTCCATTTAAACAAATTAAATTCTCATGTAAAATAATCCTCAAATTCTCAAAAAAGCTGTTTGTTTTTCTACTTAGGTGGCATGAGTTCAAAGGCATCCTGTTAAATATGCATAATTTCTTAAGAGCAAAAATTACAGCTTTTAATGGTGTTTGCCTTCCACTTCATGAAAATCTCTTTTAATGTCACTAGGGATCTTTGGAGCCTGGACAGCAGTTTCCTTTTCCAGCCCAAGGGGGTAGAAATGTCATCATTTCCAGAGCACAGCTGCTTTGTCAAGACACATTGGCACACACTGTTTGAATAACAAACAGTAACTCCAGGAAGCATTTCTAAATCTCCTTCAATTAAAAAAAGCTCCAACAAAACACTGAACTCCTCAAACTTAAAACAAGCAACTATAAGTGAGGAGAACTGGATAATCCATCCATCCAGAAACTGTTGACTTTTAGAGAAGAAAAAAGGTTTCTCAGAAAGTGACTTTCAGCAGCTAGTGAATACACATCAAAGGAAGCTGCTTTTCAGGAGTTGTCACTTGGAGGTGAGAGAGAAGGACATGAATATTAAGCAGAGATTAATCATAGAATCAGTCAGGGTTGGCGGGGACCACAAGGATCATCTAGTTCCAATCACCCTGCCATGGGCAGGGACACCCTACCCCAGATCAGGTTGGCCAGAGCCTCATCCAGCCTGGCCTTAAACACCTCCAGGCAAGGGGCCTCAACCACCTCCCTGGGCAACCCATTCCAGGGTCTCACCACTCTCATGGTGAAGAACTTCCTCCTCGTGTCCAGCCTGAATCTACACACCGCTAGCTTTGCTCTATTCCCCCTCATCTTGTCGCTACCTTACAGCCTAAAAAGTCCCTCCCCAGGTTTTTGTAGGCCCCCTTCAGATACTGGAAAGCCACAATAAAGTCATCTTGGAGCCTTCTCTTCTCCAGACTGAACAGCCCCAACTCTTTCACTCTGTCCTCATAGGAGAGGTGCGGCAGCCCTCTGATCATCCTCGTGGCCCTACTCTGGACACGCTCCAGCATGTCCACATGTCTCTTGTAATACAGACTCCAGAACTGGATGCAGTACTCCAAGTGAGGTCTCACCAGAATGGAGTAGAGGGGGAGAATCAATTCCCTCGCCCTGCTGGCCACACTTCTCTTGATGCAGCCCAGGATCCAGATGGCTTTCTGAGCTACAGGTGGACACTGCTGGCTCCTGTTGAGCTTCTTGTCCAGCAGCACCCCCAAGTCCCTCTCCTCAGGGCTGCTCTCCAGCCAATCCCTGCCCAGCCTGTATTTGTGCTTGGGATTGCCTTGACCCAGATGCAGGACCTTGCATTTGGTCTTGTTCAACTTCATGAGGTTGGCTTGTGCCCACCTCTCCAGCCTGTCAAGGTCTCTCTGGATGTTATCCCTTCCCTCCAGTGTGTCTGCTGCACCACAGAGCCTGGTGTTGTCAGCAAACTTGCTGAGGGTGCACTCAGTGCCACTGTCCATGTCACCAACAAAGATGTTGAACAAGACTGGTCCCAGGACTCATCCATGAGGGATTCCACTTGGACATGGACCCATTGACAGCCACTCTTTGGGTGTGGCCATCAAGCCAGTTCTTTATCCATCTAGTGGTCCACCCATCAAACCCATGTGTCACCAGCTTGGAGACCAGGATGTGGTGCAGAACAGTGTGAAAGGCTTTGCTTAGGTCCAGGTAAATGCCATCAGTTGCTCATCCCTCATCTATTAATGTTGGAACTGTTCATAGAAGGCCACCATCTAATAGCCATTGTATTAATAGGGAAAAAAAAAAGTATTTCAGGGTGTCAAAGGCAGATGAAATAAAACCAAAAGAGAACATCAATAAGATGGATTTGACTGAATGGCTAAGTGGCATGGAAACCTTACCCCTCATCACTTGAGGAAAAAAATTCCAGCAAATAGAGGCTTTAAGAAAAATGCAATGAAAACTGTTAGTGTAGAAAGGAAGAGGTGATATGAACCAATAGGAATGTGTATGGCTATATATATGGGAGTAACCTATTTTGGCTTGCATATGGAACAGGCATATTTTTCCTGTTACGTCATGAAACACAAACCTACAGCTTAAAAGATTTGAATAAAGTCTTAGTTTTTGATTAATATTAATTCATTAATAAAGAAATTATTTGATACAGCTGGCACATCTTCCAGTCTTCTGTTAATGCATCACCTCTGTTTGTGGTATGTGGTTTTGTTAACACTTTTTGTTTGGATGCAATTTTTACTGTACTGATTTCAAGATTTCCCTACTGCCTATAGGCAATGGCAGTTTTGTTCTAAAACTGTTTTTCTGTCTTGACTGTCACAACTCAAAAGACTATTCTTCATTAGGAACATGGATATCAGTATTGGACCTTATATGAAATCATTTTATGGAACAAACTGATTGTCTGGAAGAGATCTTTCTTTGTATGTTTATAAGAATATAAATATTCTTGAGGAACAGCAACAAAAGAATTGACGAATAAGTTTTTAGGATCCATGTTTTCTTGCTGTAATAAACTATAAAACAGAAATGAAAGAATCCTCTAGATCAAATAGGCAAGCCAGATGTCATTCTAACAATTTCAGGATACTAATGTGACTCCATGAAAATGACTCAAATTAGGAAATTGTACTAACCACCTTGTGTTGTTCATGGTCTGTTGCTTTGTCTTTGCTTGCATAGGAAAGAATAACATGTCACTTGCAAGAAGCACATCAAAAGGAGCGATTCTGTGCACTTATGTCTTCCAGCTGTCCTTCCAAGTGCATACTTTGATGTCTGATCAAGGATCAGTTTATGCTCCACTCTTTAATCTGGTTAAAAGCACTGAGTCTCCCTGATCTGAAGTTTGCAAAATGTATGGGAATTTCAGGTCTTTGAAACTTTGAGGCACATAGTGCCATGGTTGAGTTAATTAGAAGGGTTAGGTCAGGGCTCCTCAAACTTTTTAAACAGGGGGCCGGTCACTGTCCCTCAGACACTGTCGGGGGCCGGACTATAGATTGGTTCCTGCCCAGCCCCGGCGGGTGCTTGGGCGGCCGGCGAGCGGATTAAGTGGCCGGCGGCGGCTGCTTGCTTTCCCCCCAGCCCCCGGCGGCGGGGGAGCCGGGTGTGTGCTTGTGTCTGTAAATACCGGCGGGCCGGATTGAGGACCCTGGGGGGCCGTAGTTTGAGGACCCCTGGGTTAGGTGATAGGTTGGACTTGATAACCCTAGAGGTCTTTTCCAACCTGGTTAATTCTGCGATTCTACAACTGTGTCACCACGAACTCAAACAGAAGAATGGCAGAAATACTGAAATTCTTGCAAACTTTGCTTCTACAGAAAATCAGGATAAAGTGTGCAAGTTCGAGTTAATGAGACATTTTTTTCCTAGTGGTGTCTCCAGGAAAATAACAGATTTTAGAAAATATTTTAGAAAGTAATTAACCTTAACTTCGCTAACACTGCCATCACTTACAGACTCAGGCAAAGTTTTCCAGAACTTAGCACAAGCCAGGAGACAGAGCACAGGTGATAACTGTGCAAAAGATTACCGAGTCCCCCAGACTGTCAGTGGACTGCTAGTGGTAATGAATGCTTAAAACCCAATACCATTTCCTTGTGTCTCTCTTCAGATACAACTGAAAACAACAGCTCTGCAGGAGAAAAGTGACACCCCACATTTAAAGGTATCGATGCTTCTGGTTTTCAGGAGAGACATGATCCTTCCCTTAGGCAGATCTCCTTGCCTTTTTCCTTAAGTGCTTGTTAATTTCTCACTGAGAACTTTTAATGCATGTTTCTATAGGAAGCTTTGCAGGCTGCACCCATTCACAGGGATAAAGACAAGCTAGAAGGCTGCGTTTATGGTTTATTAACCGTTTTGCAGGGCTGGGCTTAGCAGAGGTTCCAGGGACGTGCAGGGGGTGGCAGTGAGGCAGCAGCACCGCGTGATGGCACAACGCACCCGCGAGTGTGGCTGCAGCCTCCTCCTAGGAGCCAAGGCAGGGAAAAGCGCTGCCTTTCTTCCTAGCTTCAGCTGCAGCGTTTAGTTGGCTGCTGAGAGGATAAAACTAATGGGAAAAAAAAAAAAAAGAAACTCAATCTTCTTAACTGGGAAAGAAAGAATACCACTGAGCCCGTCAGAGGTGAGGAGCATTGGCTGCTACATAGTGCATATTACAAGCGACCAACAGGGAATGTTCTGGAATTAACGGTAGCAATTTTGTCCCCGCTTTTAGAAGGACAAATCTTAGAAGGCTGATGTGATCTCTGTCAAACCTCCGACCCGGGTGAGAATTTGCCACCCAAATGACAGTTGTTTGGTGCTTAAGGCAGGGAGATTGGAATGACAACCAGCATTTTGAATGACAACAATGCTATTGATAGGCAGTCGGACAGACAGAGCGAGTGGGAAGAAGGGAGGGAAAGGTGAGCATTATGGAAACATAAAAGCCAATGCCTCTTCAAGCTAATGATTGGAAAATAGCTAGGAAGAGATATAGAACATTCAGCCAGAAAGTCTTGAAAAGCTTTTGCTTTTACTTGACCCTTTTTTTTTTTTGTTTTAAAACCTTGCAGAGAGCGAGGGAAGAGGCATCTGTCGCCAACCAGATTTACTTCGGGGCATAAGGCAGGAACACACCTGCCTCCCCACTAACCTGAAGCTGACTAAATCACCTTAAATTTTCCTGACCTTTTATAGACAAGGTAAGCACATCAAAAGTAGCCTAGCTGGCTAATAGTTAGCAAGCTAAGAATCGTTAAAAGACGATTAAGGTGAAATATTTAAAGCTAAGTAAAATGCAAGATTGTTTGTTCTGCCTAGTGTAACAGTTAATTCCTGGAGTTTCTAAACGTTTAATGAAGTATTTCTTCTCCTCCTTCATACTTTAAGTTTTGAAAAGGGTCAGCTTCCAGCAGGGAATAGAACTGGGAGAGTCAAAATCAATGGCTTCTTGATAATTTCAAAACAATTAAGCAGGCACAAGAGGTAAGAGGTTGAGCCAAATTAAGACAACCTGGAGCTCTGATGACTACACCTTTTGATTTCAGAAGCTGTCCTAACCTCCAGGAAAAGCAAATACTATTCTTGGTCTCAATGTGCGACCAAAGTGCCATAAAGCCCAATACCACATCCCACAGTGATAGAGGCTCCTGTTTGCAGGGTGCATAGTTTTTCGCAGCGTAGTCTTCTTTGCAGATTCACTGAGAGATCAAACAGGAATACCATGCAATTTCTGCAACCTTCTCTGTGATGGCAAGGAATTCAACCCTGCTGTTGCTGTTAATCCTGAAGCCAGTGCATTTACCTGACTCATTGCTTCACTACCACTTCCATATGTGAAGAGTTGTCATGCTGCATTCTTTCTCCCTGGGAAATGGGAGTTGTTACTCGCCGTAACCTTTATGTCTGTGTGACACTTGAGCTAGCAGAAGAGAATGGAAAACCTTTCATTCCTGTGTTTGCACCTTTCCTTGGCAAAGTGTCAATCACATCTGACATGTACTTCTGCTGCAGTTCCGGCATACTTCACAGGAGGCACAGAATTACAACGTTTACAGGATGCTTTATCACTGCAGACAGTGTTTTCCTACACTACCCCTTGTATTTCTCTCCAGTTAACATAAAAAGGCACAGAAGCTCCTATCTGCTTCTGCTGGGCATGTAACTGATCCTCTCACCTTGCTCTCCTTAAATTCTTTGGTGACCTTACTTTCACACAGAAGATCACAAGGGCTGTTATGTTTCTTGTTTCAAGGCTTATCTGCCTGTCTGTGCCAGGTCTGAAAAGCTTTCAATCCTCTCTTTTGCCTTTTCACTAAGCTCCAATCTACTTTCATTATTTTTTCTTTTCAAATGAAAATTCCCTTTAAAGTAAGTCTCTTTATTTTAATTAAAAAAAAAAAAAAAAGTAATAGGGATTATATGATGTAGGTATTAGCAGGGGACTAAACTTTGTCATCCAGGAAGTTTTAATGTGTAGTTCACAAATCTTTTTCAATCTGTATTGTAATAGGACCTTCATACTGAATCTGAAATTTGCTCCATCCAAAGTACAATGAACGCATTTTAAGTTCTTGAGCCTCCCATGTCACACTTGGGTTTTCATTTTATTAAAGAGGTTGTGGCGAATAGTCCTAAAGGGCATAAAATGAGCTTAAGCATGTCCTGTCTTATTTACCTGCTTGTCTGCATTGCAGCCAGAGGCGGGAAAACAGGACAAAAGACACCCAGGCAACTTAGTTTCTTTCCCTGTGAGGGGTTTCATGGGGACTGCGCTGCTGTCCCGGGGTAGGCGTATGCGCCCCCATTCTATGGAAGACAGCAGCCTGTGGGTTCTTCCATTTCTGTGTCTACTTGGGTGACTGTGTGGTCAATGAGACCATTAGCCTTGGCCATTACCCTATAAATTGGGGGTGAACAGGGGAAAAGGTGCTGGCGCATTCACTCATTCCTCGCTGATCTGCCTCTTGCCTGCCTGTCGCCTCAGCCACCTCAGCCAGCAGCGGATTTTCACTTTGCAGCCCACGTGGAGTTTGCTACAGGACTTCCGTTGGATATTTTCCTGCCTATGCTTTTGGGCCACGGACTTTAGGACTAGTGAGTATTCTCCATTCTTTGTTCAAGTTGCTAAGGGATTTTAATCAGCCTCACAAGTGGTGAATTAAGCTGCCAGACTCTCTATCAAAGACAGTTTCTGAAAGCAGTCAAAATTCCATTGCACAGACATTCTGTGACATAGTTCTGCTAACCGCATCCAAGAACTCGTGTGGAGAGTTGTAAATAAGTTTGGGGGAATTATTTTGGGTATATTAATAAATAGTTCATAACTTTTAAATCTGCCTCATTACATTTTACCCCAAACTCAGATTTCAACTAGTCCCATTTACAACAGAGGTAAACATTCAACTGAAGCTACCTTAATTCTGATAAACTGGTCCTGTCTGAAAGCTAATGTGACTGGCTCATACTCTAATATAGGACATCCTCCTGACATTTTTGGCTGATAGGATATCTTTAAAGAAAGTTACAGCAAAGAATTGCATGCTTCTTTTACATGGTATCCCTTGACAGAGAGAGTGATTGGCATTGGAATGGGCTGCCCAGGGAGGTGGTGGAGGCACCGTCCCTGGAGGTGTTCAAGAAAAGCCTGGATGAGGCACTTAGTGCCATGGTCTAGTTGACTGGATAGGGCTGGGTGCTAGGTTGGACTGGATGATCTTGGAGGTCTCTTCCAACCTGGTTGATTCTATGATTCTAATGTTTGTCTATATACAGAGTGAAAACTACTGCTGGTAGCAACAGTGGAGTCTAGCTAAGTAACTGAAGGCCCACTGCTGAGCAACGAATGGACACTTCAGGTATTCCACTTCCCTGTTGCAAAAAAGTCTTTCGTGGGTTGGCAGAAATGATGTTTTGGATCACTGTAATCTTTCAAAAACACAGTAAGAGCTTCTGTGTAAGATTTCGGTTTTGTTTTCCTTTTTCCCCTTCCACAGAAAGCTCTAAGAGCACTGTTTCAATGGACCTGGTAAAAATATACACATTTTGGTTTGTGCTTCCTGTACAGGGATAACCCTCCAGGGGGACTGACCTTGAACCTGACCCTAGGTGGTCTTGATCCCTCCCCAGGGGGTGGGTCTGAACACTCCCAGGTGATGGTTAGCCCACTCCCCCTTCCTGTCCCATAAAAGCAGGGGGACTTTCTGTTCTCTCTCTGTGCTCCCTGCCTCCCTTTTTACCAGCATCACTGTCCTGTTCCTGGTTCTCTTTGATTTACCACATGGCCATCACCTACAGGCTGACAAAGCCATTACCATCGAAACCTGATTGTATTTACACATTTTGTATTTGTTTTCCTTTCCCTATACCTTCTTAACTTCCCTACCTCAGATACCTTTTAAACTTATTGTTAAACTTCTTTTTTTAAAAAACTTCCAAATTGAGTGAGGTTTATTTATTTGGGTGTGCTTACCTTTTCCTCACTCTACATCTGATTCTTTTAATTTGGGAAAGAAGGGGGAAGAGGGAAGGGCACTCTATAATATTGTTATTGGTTCTATCAATATATATTTGAGTCTCTGGGAATTTAAATTAGAACTGAGGCACTTCCTGATGCATGCCACATGGGAGACTTACTCCTGGAAATTGCTTCACCAAGAGGTTTGTTCTTTCTTGAAGCTAAAACTGAAATACAAGTGTCTGATACAGTGAAAGTTCCTGAGCAAGTCCATAATGAGAGGGAAAACACTGGAGATTCAGCTCAGCTGGTACTATGCACATTCTAGGTTTTGAGTCATGAAATAATGTATTTTAAAGCTCCTACTCTTGAGCCACAGGAGCTTCAATTTTCTCTTGTTTTTAAAGTTAATTTTTTCACAGCTGTAAAGAGAAGATGTAAGAACATAACCAAACACAGCATTAAAGTTAAAAGACAAAGCAAAACACAAATGGAAGGAAACTAGAAGGAATTTTCCTCCAGAAACTACTCATAATGTTTATGTGTCTGAAATCAGCAAAACAGCTTCAGGCACATACTCTTGAGACAGTGTGCCCAGGTGGCCAAGAGAGCCAGTGGCATCCTGGCCTGCATCAGGAATGGTGTGGTCAGCAGGAGCAGGGAGGTCATTCTGCCCCTGTACTCTGCACTGGTTAGACCACACCTTGAGTACTGTGTTCAGTTCTGGGCCCCCCAGTTTAGGAGGGACATTGAGATGCTTGAGCGTGTCCAGAGAAGGGCGACGGAGGCTGGTGAGAGGCCTTGAGCACAGCCCTACGAGGAGAGGCTGAGGGAGCTGGGATTGTTTAGCCTGGAGAAGAGGAGGCTCAGGGGAGACCTCATTGCTGTCTACAACTACCTGAGGGGAGGTTGTGGCCAGGAGGAGGTTGCTCTCTTCTCTTAGGTGGCCAGCACCAGAACAGGAGGACACAGCCTCAGGCTGCGCCAGGGGAGATTTAGGCTCGAGGTGAGGAGAAAGTTCTTCACTGAGAGAGTCATTGGACACTGGAATGGGCTGCCCGGGGAGGTGAAGTCGCTGTCCCTGGAGCTGTTCAAGGCAGGATTGGACGTGGCACTTGGTGCCATGGTCTAGCCTTGAGCTCTGTGGTAAAAGGTTGGACTTGATGATCTATGAGGTCTCTTCCAACCTTGGTGATACTGTGATACTGTGATTTGGAGTGGAGATCCCTCAAGGACAGGCATAGGAGGTCTTTATTTGGAAGGTAAAAGCAGTGGTGAAACATGGATCTCTTGCTAAGTGAAGGGCAAATCTAATCTGATTTCCACATCTCCAGAGGCAACTCAGATTTGCTTTGGCCCCACTGGTAGGAAGAGCAAGTGAGTTTTCCACTTTCACATCTGCAGCAGCAGAACTCTAAGAACTACACAGATCCACCTCTGCATTTCCTTCACATAAACATGGCAAAGGTTTCTTCTCTCTTTTCTGTGCTTTTCCCAGAACAGACTTTCCAGGATAAAATAGAAACTAATACTGTTACTGGGACATCTCTGCTCTGACTAGCAAAGAAAATACCACATTCTTCAGTCTATGCTGACCATCACTTCTGGAAAGCTTTAGTGGCATAGAAATAGCAAAGGAGAAGTGAAAAAAGAACCTGTCAGAGGCAACCCAATAAGGGAGAATAATTTGGTGATGCCTTCAGGAAAGAGGGGTGCATTTCCAGTACAAAATCACTTTGTTGATGGGTTTGAAAGGACCATCCTCTCTGATGCAGCAGACATTTTCTCTGCCAGCTGAACACAAGGCTTGCTAAGAGAATGTTGAGACAGACAGCAAATAAAAATATCCAATCTTGTATTAAAATATCTCCAGAATTTCAGGACTTGATATGTATTTGCCTATAATTAGTTACACTCTGACATATCTCTATGTATGATCCTCTCCTTCCTCTGTGCACTTTAAAGTTGAGTCTCTGCTTTCTGCCTGCGAGCTGGGACCACATGCCCACAGTCACTATCTTTATACTTCCGTTCCCTCACGTAAAATTGTCCATCCAAGTCCTGGAGGCTAAGCAAGACATGGCAAAGGTCTGCAATATCAGTCATTAAAGTTTAACTAAGCAGATGTCACTGTTGCAGCACACGTCAGTTCAGCCCCTAAGCAGATCAGGAGCACAGCGTACAAGTAGGTCTGAAAATAGCCCCCAATTACTGGTGCACATCAAATCTCTGATGCATTGTACCTGGAAGCCTTTCAGGCCATTGCTGTAACAATCTGCCTTCTTCCCACCTGCTGCGGTGTGAAGGATCTCTGTAGAGCTTTACTGGCAATGAATATTACCAAGTTGTTTTGAGCCTCAGGCCAGTGCTGTAAAGGTCAGTGCAAATATCTTCTTAGCCCTCAAAGGCTTCAATAAAGCATTGCAATAATGAAGTTGCTCTCATTTGTAGCCTCTTCCCTTAGAAATTTAGGTCACCATAGCAGACTGCCATAGAAAATGTCTCTGACACCTGGCAAAATTGATGATGATTCTAAAGCAATTCCAGGTCATTCCACAGTGACTTGCATTGATAGCTTCTCACCCCTGCTTCTCCTTCCTTCCAAAAAGAGTTTGGTGTCAGAGCTTAAAATTTCTTGGATTTCTTGAGGGAAAAACAACACTTCCTTTCAGCATGGGTGACATATAGAAACAGCTTTTTTCTGATCTTGCTGCAAGGGAAGGCCAATAGTTACATCTTATGCTATACTGTTGTGCTGAGTTTCAGCTCCTTCTTAAATAGCTCCGGGTGTTTTAAAGCTTCAGTTGTGGGATTTCTATATTTGTGGTCCAATCAGACTATGACCCACTCAACTAATATCCAGCATTTATCACCAGAAAAAAATCTGGAATGTCAGCCACAGAACAGGTTAAAGGGAACTGATGTAAAAGCTCAGACAAGTCAATACTAGGAGCTCTGAAGTGTCTCTTCACTGCCTCTTCCTGAATCTTACTGCCAGCTAATTATGTAAGAACATAAATGTCTTAGCCTTAAAGCCTTTCCCTGCTCCTCATGCTTTGCAGTGTGACTGATGGGATGCCACACTGAAAATGATTCAAGATTTTGTTCTTAAAATTCAAACCAATCGACTTCAAACCCAACAGACATTTCATGCTTGACATTTGAACATTGGAAACTGAAATAGAAGAACTATGTCTATCTAGGATTGGCTCCTTTGAAATAAGTAACTGATTTGTTTTTACACTGTGGGAATGGGAAAAACTGTAAGGAAAGGCTGTCTTGCTTGGGGAAGGTTAATATGTATTAATATGAACACTTTGCAAGTCTAACTGCAAAACTGACTCTTTTATAGCACTTCCTATTCTCATTAGTAGCTGCAAAGATTTATTGGAAGACATATTGTGAAGGTTTGGGCTCTTACCCGCCCCCCCACACTTTGTATTTGCCCCAGCTAACTCAGACGGACCCTGGGAATATAGATGAAGCAATTTATTTACAGCTAGCAGAATTTACAAGCAGCTATTTACAATATATACAGTTATATACAACTATATACAGAAATATACAAAGGATAAACAATACAGAAAGCACAACTCCCCTCCCAGAAACCTGAGTCCCCAGGAGGGGCTTTCAAACCACCCCAACACCTCCCCTTGCCCTCTCAACCTTACCCCAGTTCTCAGGAAGAAGAGAGGTGTGGCCAAGAGGTTAGGGAGCAAGGTTAGTGGGAGCAGGGTTAATGAGATGTGACCAGGTCTGAAGGCAAAGGCAGAAGGGAAAAAACAAAATGGAGAAAATTTACTTCTTCTTCCCAGAGCTCTCAGCGTAACTGTGAGAGAAGTTGACATCAATTGTTTTTCATTTCACTGCCTGTTATCTAGTTCTTTTACCAAAACATTCTAGCTTGCTTCTAACTAGCACACATATCTTTTTCAAAGTATTTTAGATACTGACAATTTTAATCCTTGCCAAAATCCAGAATGGTAGAAAAATAGAAATAAAAAAATAGCATCAAAAGCAGAAAACAGTGTAACATTAGAGATCTTACTTGAATTTTAAAATGCTCAAGAAATGCAATCTGTGTGCAAGCAGGACAGGTAGAAATGTTACTCAGTTAAACTTCTGTCAACACTGGGACAAAAAAAAACCTCCAACTAAATTTTTTAATTAAAAACTTTACATCTTTCTGTAGCTCCACATAGAATTAACTTTTTCATGCCAGGCCTCCGTAATGCAGTATCTGCTTAATATCCTTGTCTCAGTGAAGTCTACAAGTAAATGAATACATTAGTCTAATAGCACCCTCCTTTCAGTCTCCAGAGTGTGGAAATCCAGTCCATAAATATATCCAAGATAGCTTACAAGAAAACCATAAGGTAAAAGTCTGTGTGCATTGGAGATGACTAAAGCTGCATGTTGGAAGGGCGTATAAATCTCCAAGTCAACACCTTTATGTCAGACTTGAATCCCTGGTGGCTAAGCCCTGTTTGGGATTTGGGTCATCAGTATTCACATGACGCTTCTATCAAGTTGTCATGGAGGGCCTGTAGGCCCAAACAGAGGCTTCTTTATGCCCCTACATGCCTGGACATGTTTTTCTGCCAGGACCCCTGCTTGTAAACAGGTTGTGTAACACACACACACACAACTCATGTATCCCTGGGGCGAGCCCATGTGATCCCCATATTTGGGAGAGTCCAGGCAAGATCCTCCTGCCTATTATGTTAAGGTTTGGCTTACTGCCAACCTGACTGGTCACTCTGGTGGCCAAAGGGCGCATTAATCTTGGGTCATAGTCCATAAAGAGGGGTGCACAGGTGAACCACATGTTCAGATCTGTCCAGATTCAGCTCAGCTCTCTGACCCACATGCAAGGATGAGACACAGAGTCTGACCTTCACCTGAAGCACTCAGCCACTCACACCCACATGCTCAGATGCCATGGCATAGCTCCGATGCTCTCTGAGGCACAGACCTCATGCTTTGATTCAATTTGCAGCTAACCTGACTGCGTACCTTAGATGCAGAGCTCATTCAAGCCTGCACACATGCATATATAGAAGGGGCCGATAGCCTCCTAAAACCAGCTCTGCATATCTACAAGCTATATTGCTATCAGGACCTGATCCTGATCTTGCTTTACCGATGGAGCTCAGACTCCCAGCTTAAAGCCTGGTAAGAGAACCAGGAAAGCAGACTTCTGGACTGTCTGCACACACACATGGCCTGAACCCGTGTGAAGAGAATCGTGCCAGAGCCAGCACGGACATTCTTCTCCTGTTCCTGGAATCTTGGCAGCTGATAATCCCTGGATGCAGTATCCAGAAGAAGATAGCAGCCCTAAGGCAGAGATCATTCCATGCCACGAGAGCAAAGGTTAGAGAAACCTAAGACCCCAGAGACTGGGAAGATTGATTTATCATTTCCCCTCAAGCTGGGAAGATTCCAGCATCCAAGGGTCCACGGGCAAAGGTCCCCTGAAGTCCGGACATTTGGCACAGGCAGTGACACAACCCCGGAGGGTGATTAATAATAACACTTATAAAAAAAGCTTTGATTCTTCTGTAATATAAGTTATCTCTGCCTTAGAGCAGAAAGAGTTTCAGCCCCTCTGCTGGGCAAATAGCCTCAGTTCCCAAGTGGCACTAAGCCAAAAGGGAAACCACTCTCTCTGTTTATAGTTTGAATGTTTTGCTAGTTATTGACCAAATCCCTGTATATATTATATCCTAATTATTTTCATAACTTTGCACAGGACTAAATATTATTACACAGTGGTTGGGGGTGGCAAGAGTTCATAAATATTAATTTTAATAAATTATATTTTTATATAAAATTTATATTGCCTCAGATTAATTTCTCACCTCTGCCAAGTAGGCGTAGGCATAGAGAACCCCCTCTGCAACACAAGTGGAGGCTGGAGTATAGCAACAGAAGCACAAAAGCAGATGTTTAGTTTCCTTTTCAAATTCCATTCTTCCTGCTTTTCTGATTCTTAGGCTCTTTTGCAATCAGAGTCAAAACCTTTCAAAATGCAGCCAAACCTTTTTAAGTTTGCTTTACATAAATTCATAGGAAAATGTTGACCTCCAAAAAAACTTGATAGTACTGGGGGATAAATTTGAAGAGGACTGTAATTCCAAAAAAAGTTAGTAACAAGATAAATTAGTCCTAAATTTGACAGTGATGCTAAAGTAGGCTTCATTAATGTTGACTGTGATTAATGGAGTTAAAGCTAATGAGGCCTTTTTTATTTCAATGTATACAATACTATTCATAGGATTTGTGAACAGCAGTGTGATGGTAGAATCTTACAGCTTTTGATATGTGCAAAGTGATTAAAAAACACATTTGAAATATCTTTTAAGAAAGCAGATGAATGATCTAGTTTAAGTAAAAAAGAAGTAAATGAGAACAAATAAGTTAAGCTGAGTAAATAACTCAGAATGAATAATTGATTTCATATATTTTGCCCTACTTTTGCTCATGGGATCCACAGTGGTGAAGAGATCTGCTCAAGGCTATTTTTCATACAAACTTGGTAGCTTAAAGTCTACACAAAAGTGGGGTCAGAAGCATTGAAAGCTCAGGCTCATTGTGAGAGTTTGAATGGCTAATGCAGTCAGATTGTGTTACTTTTATTCTCTCATAGACAAAGATTCCAACACCAATAATTCTCATCTTGACAGAAAACCACCATGTATTAACAGTATTTATTGCAAACCCTGAAAAAGAATCCTTTGGCTGTGACTGGAGTCTACTGATACAGGCTATTTGCAAATACACACAGAAACATTACATTTGTCCTCAAGGCTGTATGTGCTGATTTGGTCAATCCTAGATTGCCATCAAATCCTATGTCCTGGTGTGCTGAAACATATCCAGTAAATCTCTTTTCTCTCTAGCTCAATCCCCCTTTTGAATTCTCAGTTCTACTCGGTTGCTGCCTGATGTGTTTCAGTATATATGGAGCTTTCACCCATTCTTCAAGCCTCCAGCTCAAGCAGGACAGCGCCAACAATGTCAGAACAACCTGGCCTGATTTTTGTTTTACATCTCATTTTCTAAATCTGCTACAACTACATTAAAGGCTTTTCAGAAAAGACAAATACACAGATTTATCCTTAGAATAAGTCAAGCAAACCTGAATGTTCTGGCTTCACACAGCCCCTTCTCACAAATCCCCCTCTCTCCCCACACAGATAAGGGGAAAGCAACACAAAACACATTCTGGTTTGAGATAAAGAGTTGAGATACAGAATTTCACTGGAAATGATACAAAACACAATTACTGTAGCCTGTTTGCAGAAAATCACAGCAAAATGCAGAAGCTGCAGCAGAATCCAGCAATCTCCTCCCACCTCTGACCCTCAGCCTCTGATGTTACAATCTGAACTTGGAGCCCTGCTACACTGTGCTCCAATCAGCACTTTAATTCTGAAGCTGTCATGATGGCAGCGTGCTATTAAATGTCAGCAGATTCAACTCAACTCATGACATGGAGATACTCTTCTGTAATGCTTAAGGGTGAGGGAAAAAGAACCACAAAACAAACAATCCTAAAACTCCATAGATAATAACCTCTAAATCAACCCTAAATACCAGCATGCTCTACAGGCTGAAGTGGTATCTCTCCCTCTCAAGTTGACCCTGGTGATAGTCCTTGTGGCTATATCAGTTTCTGTGGATAAAATAAGGCATAGGATCAAAACTTCAGAAAAAGATGACTGAGGCCTATGTGACACTGAGATTTTTTATTTGCCACTTATGTTAGTGAATGCTGATGCTTTCAGCATCTCTTGAGCAACAGGCTTAGTAGAAACTCAGAGTGATGGTAAGCAATAAAGCTCCTGTAAATACTTGTCCACACAAACCTTGTTTAAAGTGCATGCAGGCAGAAAAGTGGGTGTGTGTCATGAGATGTAAAAGGTACAAGGGGAGGGTGAAAGTCAGGAATGGAAAAGACATACTATATGTGCCTTATGGACTCGTTCACAGCCACAAATCATGGTTACTCACAAATGGTGAAGTGCTCTATTTGGAGAAAAGGAACTAGAACAAATACAAAAAAAGCTAATGCCAGGCAAGGTGATGGAACAGGTATTCTTGGGTGCCATCACAAAGCACCTACAGGATGGCCAAGGGATCAGGCCCAGCCAGCATGGGTTTAGGAAGGGCAGGTCCTGCCTCACCAACCTGATCTCCTTTTATGATCAGGTTACCTGCCTGGTGAATGTGGGGCAGGCTGTGGATGTAGTCTACTTGGACTTCAGCAAAGCCTTTGACACTGTCTGCCACAAGAAGCTCCTAGCCAAGCTGGCAGCTCATGGTTTGGACAGATTGACTCTGTGCTGGATCAAGAACTGGCTGGATGGCAGAGCTCAGAGAGTGGTGGTGAATGGTGCCACATCCAGTTGGCAGCTGTCACTAGTGGTGTTCCCCAAGGATCAGTACTGGGCCCAGTCCTGTTCAATATTTTTATTGATGATGTGGATTAGTGAATTGAGTCCAGCATCAGTAAGTTTGCAGATGACACCAAGCTAGGAGCAGGTGTAGATCTGTTGGAAGGTAGGAGAGCCCTGCAGAGGGACCTGGACAGGCTGGATGGGTGGGCAGAGGCCAATGGGATGAGATTTAACAAGGCCAAGTGCAGGGTTCTACACTTTGGCCACAACAACCCCAAGCAGCACTACAGGCTGGGGACTGAGTGGCTGGAGAGCAGCCAAGAGGAGAAGGACCTGGGGGTACTGACAGATAGTAGGCTGAAGATGAGCCAGCAGTGTGCCCAGGTGGCCAAGAGAGACAATGGCATCCTGGCCTGCATCAGGAACAGTGTGGCCAGTAGGACAAGAGAGGTTATTCTGCCCCTGTACTCAGCACTGCTCAGGCCACACCTTGAGTCCTGTGTCCAGTTCTGGGCCCCTGAATTCAAGAGAGATGTTGAGGTGCTGGAACGTGTCCAGAGAAGGGCGACAAAGCTGGTGAGGGGCCTGGAACACAAACCCTATGAGGAGAGGCTGAGGGAGCTGGGGCTGTTTAGCCTGGAGAAGAGGAGGCTCAGGGGTGACCTCATTGCTGTCTACAACTACCTGAAAGCACATTTTAGCCAGGTGGGGGTTGGCCTCTTCTCCCATGCAACCAGCAATAGAACAAGGGGGGACAGTCTCAAGTTATGCCGGGGTAGGTCTAGGCTGGATGTTAGGAGGAAGTTCTTCACAGAGAGAGTGATTGGCATTGGAATGGGCTGCCCAGGGAGGTGGTGGAGGCGCCGTCCCTGGAGGTCTTCAAGAAAAGACTGGATGAGGCACTTGTTGCCATGGTCTAGTTGACTGGCTAGGGCTGGGTGCTAGGTTGGACTGGATGATCTTGGAGGTCTCTTCCAACCTGGTTGATTCTATGATAACAAAGCTCAATTACATCACTTTTTTTTCCTTGTTCCAGCTCACTACGTTCTAAGCTATTACCTTCAAAACAGATATTGTAGTAGGCAGACATGTTTCACTGTGATCTGAAGCAAGAAACTGCACCTAGCTACCTGGTGTGGATACTTTCCTTATAAATCAGAATACATTGAAATCAATGGGAGAATTCCTTTGGCTTCAACAATGACGAGGCTGAATGCCTGTTAAAAAAATTGCTTCATTTGCTCTGCACATCTTAGCCTACCCAATCTCTATGCTGTGGAAACATTGGTCAATTGACCTCAGAAGCCAGGCTGCTTCTCTCTTTGTACACAATATATTTCCTTTGAAAAGTTATTAATCTTTTGACAGGTCAGGTCACAGACTTCCACAATTATCCTGATAGCCATCAGATTCCCCTAATTATACTAGTTTTTGCCTGGAGCACAATCATCCTGAATAACAGAAGTGGTGTGAAAAAAATCTGAATTTCCTCCCCTGTGGAAAACAGAGTTTTGAATCAAACTCAGTCTTAGTGACTGTGCTAGTTTGAAGCTAGCTAGAATGTTTTGGTGAGAAGAACTAGATCACAGGCTGTGAAAGGAAAACAATGGTGATGTCTACTTTCCTCAGAAGTCTCGCTAAGGAGTTTGGGAAGAAGAAATGAAAACATTAGATAGCACTCTCGCCATTTTTTCCTCTCACTCTCGCTTGGGCTGCTGACTGAGCAACATCTTTCTCCCTAACCTCACCTTCCGTTTGGCGTAACCCACCTTTGCTTCTTAACCTCTTGGCTGAACCTCTATTTTTCCTTAGGACTGGGATAAGGTTGAGAGGGGCAGGGGGAAGGTGCAGGGGTGGTTGAGAGCCCCTCCTGTGGACTCAGGTTTCTGGGAGGGGAGTTGTGTTTCTCTATTACCTTTTGTCTTGTATATTTCTGTCTATAACTGTATATACTGTAAATATCTGCTTGTATATTGTGCTGCTGTAAATAAATAGCTTCATTCATATTCCCAGATCTGGCTGAGTCTAGTCTGGGTAATTTCTAAAGTGTGGGGAACACCCAAACCATCACAGTGACATGTAAAACATTTCCTGTGTGGAAATCATGAGTGAACCTTATAGACTAGGGCTATCAGTTGGACTCAGGGATCTTGAGAGTCTTTTCTGACCCGAATGTTTCTGTCATTTTGTGAAACTTTTAAATCTGCATTTTTGGATAGCTTTCACAGTAAACCAAAACAATTAAAAAAAATCAACTTTTCTTCCCACAATGTAATGAAATAATCTGTTTCACAAGTTACCCAGGAATATTAGTGGCCTCAAAGAGCTCAGTGTCTACAAGGAGCTCTTTAAGGTATTGGTAATAGTGCAAGTGGGATTGATGGGTTTTACTGCTGAGGAGGGACAATTCAGCTTTGTACATTGAGGCACATTTGGGGTCTACATGCAAATGTCTACATGTGCACTAGGTGTCTTGAGCTTTTACTGCAGATAGAGGGGATGCAATTCAACTGCTGAAGCCTGTCTGAACTTTACCCCTCTGGTCTCCCCATTCCATTTCTGAAGGGATTGGGTAGCCCTGTGTCATATGTGCCAGGCCCATGTGGGTATCTCAGAAACCCTGGAGCATTTCAAATAACCCTAGATGTTAGGTCTTTTTAAATCATTGCTGCAAGTAATCAGAGTGAAGACACTAATAAACCAGACATCCTATATTACATAGGTTGCTTCATCCACACTACATAGATTGCTTCAGTTTGCAAGAATAGCTAAACCAGATTAACATGACCAATGCAAAAATACTTCTCCATTCCCACCTTCAGCCTGACTCTGACCCACAGAGGTGATGAAAGAAGTATTTGGCAAGGTAGTACAAAGAATCAGCATATCAAGAGAGCTACTGTGAGGTTTCTTCAGTAATTTGAGGTTGCACAGGCCCAGTCTGTGATAAACCAATTACAATATGATGACACACAAAGAAAAGAAATGAAGAAATAAAGCACAGCAAAGCTAAGATGTGATTTTCCTCCCTTTTTGGTCCCCTCGGGATGCATTGAGTATTAAAGCATTATTTGATCTCCATCAGAAGGTGTTGGATACAGACCTGGGCCACTATTTCAAAACTGCAAAGTTTAAGAGACAGAGACTGTAGCTAGTTCCTGAGTTTAGTAATGAAAGACACTTCTTGGTCAGTGTTTTGCCTTTTTTTTTCTCTTTCTCTGAAGTAGGAACTCTCTACCCTCTAGATCTTTGCCCTCACTACAGCAAAATCACTCATGACACATCCTTGCAGAACACTCATGTCACCTACAATTAAGGCTCCCCACTATATTTCTCCATCAGAAAAACTGGTGCTCCTGACACAGCCTGCCCTGTCATTTTCATGGCTACTTTAACAATGTTTAAGACTAAAATGCACCATTTCCTCTAGCGAAACTTGCAGCAAAACCACATTGTGGGTTGTGCAGATGCTTCTCAAGGAATTTACATGAACTTGATCTCTCTCTAAACTCTTACAAGATCCTACAAACTGCACCATGGGGGGCTTCTCTGCTGGCAGCCTTTTAGATTAAAAATGCATCTTTACAGAAAGCCTTTCATTTGAATCCTTAATCACATAAGTAAGCTTTGGTATTTTTTAGTGCTGTCAGACAGCATAGCAGCCTCTTACCCATTCCTAGCTTTGGGGACCATGAAGCTCATCAGAGGCACAGTGCAAGAGTCTAAATTGCAGCCTGTGCATCTGTGTGGTCCTTGTTGAAGGGTGGTTTTCATGGAGTTGTGAGGAGTCAAAAGGGCTAGCACAGATTTCAGAGGGCAGGAAAGCACTAATGAAAGCTCTTGAAACTTCCAATATCTTGGACGAAAATCTTATCCACTTTAGTTAAGTGACAAAAGGGCACTAAACTTCTCAACCTACTAGAGATGAATAGGAAAAAAAAAGTTAATACCTGTAGTAAAAAGGGTTTCCTAATTGAATAGGAAAAATGGTTCCATATTATGCTAAGTGAAGCCCTTCTGGTCAGGAACAAACTTTTATTATTTCTTGCAAAAGGAGAAATGCATCCTCTAGGTGAATCTCAGTATCATAATAAACCTTTAAAAGGTTTGGGATCTATCCCTGCATGAAGATTTTCAGAATGTCAGATAAGCATCTCCTTAATGATGCTTTTGGGTAAATAGTCAGATGAGTCCACTCAGTCCACTGGACTGCATCCAAACCTTAATTTGGCACTGTGGTTGTGGCTGATACTTTGAGCTGACTTTGATGGTTGATGCTGATCTGTTGAAAATTAGACCTTCTGGGACTTATCCAAGGTCACAATGGAGGTCAATGGCAGAGACAACTCAGATCCTGAAACAGTTTTATCCTGGCTATTAACTGAAAAAAATCTTCATTAGGCACATAATGCTGAACTCATAGGAGGCACCAAAGACAAAACTTGAAGCAAGAGATCCCTATTCGGATCTGGTCATCTGTAGTGAAAAATTAAATGGACACATGTATATAATCTTCTGTGTCCCCACCCCCACCTTTTTTTGTTCCAGCTGATTAAATGAAACCAATGTTAGAAAACCTGCCGTAGGCCACAACATCTTTTAGGTCTGTGAAAGGAAAAAACCTCTTACAGCTTTTAATGAGCTCATGAGATTCTACCCTCTGTAGCCACTAAATCCATCACTTTGCAACAATGAAGATAACTTATGATCGCCTCAATTGTTTCTTTTATTTATGGGACATTTTTAGTATGGATTTTAATCAAATAGATTAAATGTCATACTACCTATTACCTTGCTCTTAAGATATTAATCCTATAGAAAGCCATATCAAACTCTAGATTAATCATAAAAGGAAAGTAGTATGATGGCAATGGGATTGCTTTAGGATTCATGATTTTTTAACGTTTAATCAGGGCAGAAGTTGAGATGTCACTGCCTCTTTTAACATACTTGTTTTTCATAATTAGTAGTGCATATGAAAATAAGTAGAATTAGACCTTGATTTAACAAAGTGCCCAGCATATACTTTACTTTAATACACTTCCCTTGATTTCAGTGAAACTTATGCTTGCATTTAAAAACTGCATGAGAGGGGATCAAATCACTTAAAATTAAGCATCCACTTAAGTGCCTTCAGCAAGCTAAGTTACGTATGACAGGTTTGCCAGCCTAATAGTATAATTCTGAAGCTAAGAAAAGGGAATAAATATGCTGCCTATATTTATAATCACACTTTCTATACAAAATGGTTTCCCAGAGCACTTTGTGAACCATAAACTGGACTGTGTTCCAGGAATTGATTTCAAAGCCTTTTCTACTCTAAGAGCTTAGAACTGAAGAAACATGATGAGAGTGCAGAAAGACAAGAATGTGCAGGAGCTATTGTAAATTGAAGAGGAAATCTGAGACCACAGGAAAATGGTGTGAATTTGTAGTTTTGATCTATCCATGCACTTTTAAAAAGACCTGGATCAAATTAGCACACTACCTCCATGGAAGCTATTTGCCATCACAGAAAGTAACAATCGTTGCTGCACTATTAGGAACAAAAACCTCAATGATCTCCTTATCTGAGGTGTGCTTCCATTACAAGTATCACATTCTTTTCACCAAGAAGCAAGCAAAGAGTATATTTTGTCCAAACCAGACATGAGTAAGCCAAATTTACAGGTATTTACTGTTTATTATGCCCGTGATGTACTTTCTGTATAGGTCTGGTCTCCAAGTACTCAGATCAGCCAATATATTGCAGTTTCCCAAAGCTGGTCAAACCTTTCCAGAAACTGTTGGATAGGACACAGGCTTTTTTACAGGCATCCCCTCAGTCCTACACTTTGTTTCTCCTCAGATAAGCCTTTTTCATCTGGGACAACCTAGTCTGAGGCAGATGTGTTGTCTCAGGCTCTATGCTTAAAGAGATTTCAATTACACCTTCAGAAAACAAGTCATCTGGTAGCTGCTTGAAGTGTAAGCTAGGGATGAAAACTTTTCTGAAGTTAGAGGTAGTCAAAGTAAGCTTTCTAAGTGCATAAGTTGTGCTAAATAGCTCATTAATTTTAGAAGTCTGACAATGACAACATAATTACCAAAGCCTCAGGAACTCCTCTCCACTCTAGTGCATCTCCCAGACTTCCAAGGGAGCAGGCAGGAGGGTTTGGAAGGTTTGCAGATGAAAACAAGACTGTGATATACCACATCTGTAAGGGCTTCCATCACTATCTGTTGATTGACTGTCTCTTGAGGATGACTTTGACATTGCCCTAGTCATTATCAACATCAGCTGGATTGAACCTGAGTGGGCTAGAGTCAAAAAGTAGTGAAAAAATGCTCCCTGATTGCAGTTCCCTCTGTTCCTTCCTGCATAGACTGCAGGGGGAAAAAAAAGAAAACAATGCTTCCTAGGACACAGCCCCCTTCACCATCTGGCTTTAACTTGGCTTTCCAGCCTCACTGGAGCAGGGAACAGAGGAACAAATAGTCATGTCATCCAGGAAACACACAGATACCATGATCTGGCAACAAGGAAATTTTCTAACAGGTTTGCTGATGATGTAGTCCATTCAGAAATGGGAAAATACTGTTTGGGAGAAGTTATTTGCACAAGCCAGTGAATGATTGATGCAAGGCCAATGAAAAATTAATGTGTGAAAACACAGAGAACCTCTGCCCTAATTGAAAGTTCTGAGTTACCCAGTATTATGGGAGGGGAAAAAAATATCCTACCCATGAGATTCACCCTGTCATCCCATCCTCCACAAGTTTCATAATCAGTCATCCTGCCTCTTATGCTGATGACTCCTCCATGCCTCCAGGATTATCATGGAGTGAGAAAATATGCATACATAAAGGACAGGCCCTATGAGGAGAGGCTGAGGGAGCTGGGATTGTTTAGCCTGGAGAAGAGGAGGCTCAGGGGTGACCTTATTGCTGTCTACAACTACCTGAGGGGTGGTTGTGGCCAGGGGGAGGTTGCTCTCTTCTCTCAGGTGGCCAGCTCCAGAACGGGAGGACACAGCCTCAGGCTGCGCCAGGGGAGGTTTAGGCTCGAGGTGAGGAGAAAGTTCTTCACTGAGAGAGTCATTGGACACTGGAATGGGCTGCCCGGGGAGGTGGTGGAGTCGCCGTCTCCGGGGCACTTTAAGGCAAGGTTGGACATGGCACTTGGTGCCATGGTCTAGCTGTTGCGGAGAGCAGGATTAATTCGTGGCCGAGTCGAAAATTTATCAGAAATAGATATTTTTTATTTTTACAAAACCCGCCCCCACAACTATATATACAAAGATTAATTTCGTTTGATAAACAGGTTGAGTTGCATGAGAATTAATCTACAGGGATACCATCAATAATCTGACTATATATTTGGAGTCAGATTTTGGAAAAGGACTCAGCTATTAATTAATAGCGGTTTCTTACTAAATTAAGCTAAGCCAAATAACTCACTCAGGCTGGCTCATGCGGTCTGTCTTCCTCCTCTAGCAGCTGCAGGAGTCGTTAAGGGTCGTTAGGCAGACAAAGGTGTGCTTAACAGCAAAGCAAGTCCTTAGTCTCTCTGCAGTCCAGGCACAGGGGAGTGAACGAACTCAGGCAGAGACATGCGTCCAGGCACAGGCAAAATCCAAAATGGGAACCCCCAAAGGCGGGAAGACCCCCAATATTTATAACCTTCTCTAGACAAAGGGCAGAGTTACCACACCTTAGGCGCGAAAGCGCACGGCCAATCCCAGCCTGGCTCCAGCGCGGGAACTCACAGGGCAGTCGCCGCCCCCTTCACGGCTGCAGGGCAGGCGAGGGGGGGGGGAAACCAGGCGGCTTTTCCCCTTTCCCCCCGAAGTCCAGGCAGGAGAGGAATTTAGGGGTACAGGACTCCAGGACACTAGCCTTGAGCTCTGTGGTAAAGGGTTGGACTTGATGATCTGTGAGGTCTCTTCCAACCCTGATGATACTGTGATACTATGACATGGTAAGAAGTCAGGTTGGAAGCACAATATTAGAGGGAAAGGAAAGCATCAAGGTAAGGGACACTAACAAGTAAGCCCAGGGCATATAGTCTGTTCTTTAGCAACCATTTGACTAGACAGTGTCACAGGTAGAGATTCTTTCTCATGCTTATTTTATGACCAGTTGATTACATAAAGACAGGAGAAGCTTCTGTTGTACCCTCTTATGATCCTTGCCTTTCCTTCAACTAATGTTTAGGGAACTCAGAAAATTCTAAAACATGCCTGTGCATAATCCTAGAATGGTCTGGGCTAGAAGGGACCTCTAGAGGTCATCTAGTCCAGCCCTGCTGCAGTCAGCAGGGACATCCCCACTAGATCCAGAGCCCTGTCAAGCCTCACCTTGAACGTCTCCAGGGAAGGGGCCTCAACCACCTCTCTGGGCAACCTGTTCCAGTGCTCTACCACTCTCATAGTAAAGAGATTGTTCCTAACATCCAATCTAAGTCTGCTCTTCTCAAGCTTGAACCCACTGCTCCTTGTCCTGTCACTGCAGGCCTTTGTAAACAGCTTCTCTCCATCCTTCCTGTAGGCCCCCTTCAGGTACTGGAAGGCTGTTAGCAGGTCTCCCTGAAGCCTCCTCCTCTCCAGACTGAACACCCCCAGCTCCCTCAGCCTGTTCTCATAGCAGATGTGCTCCAGCCCTCTGATCATTTTCATGGCCTTCCTCTGTACCCCCTCTGTCAGATCCATGTCCTTCCTATAGTGAGGGCTGCAGAACTGGATGCAGTACTCCAGGTGGGGTCTCACCAGAGCAAAGTGGCAGTTACCTCTCTGGCTCTGCTGGCCACACTTCTTTTGATGCAGCTTAGGATATGATTTGCCTTCTGGGCCACAAGCATGCACTGTGTCCCCATGTCCAGCTTCTCATCCACCAGCACCCCCAAGTGCCTTTCCACAGGGCTGCTCTCTAGCACTCATCCCCCAGCCTGTACTGGTAGTGAGGACTGTTCCATCCCAGGTGCAGAGCCCTGCACTCGCTCCTGTTGAACTTCATGAGATTCACCTGGGCCCACCTCTTCAGTCTGTCCAGGTCCCTCTGGATGACCTCACATCCCTTTGGTGTGTCAACACCACCACACAGTTTGGTGTCATCTGCAAACTTGCTGATGGTGCCATCCATCCCACTGCCTGTGTCATTGATAAAAATATTAATTTGCACAGGTCCCAGCGTGGACCCCTGAGGGACATCACTTGTCACTGCACTGCACCTGGACTTCAAGCCATTGAGCACTGCCCTCTGGATGCAACCACCCAGCCAGTTCCTTATCCACTGAACAGTCCACCCATCAAATCCACATCTCTCTAATTTGATGAGCAGGATGTTGTGGGGGACTGTGCTAGCTTGAAGCAGGGTAGAATGTTTTGGTGAGAAGAACTAGATCACAGGCTGTGAAAGGAAAGCAATGGTGATCTCTGCTCCCCTCAGAGTCTTGCTGAGGAGTTTGGGAAGAAGAAACAAAAACCCTAGTCTCCAACTTGGAGGCTGATGACATCAGAACCGTGAGGAGAAGGGTTGCCAGTGAAGATGGAGGCAAAAAAGTTGTTGGAAGTCTCTGCCTTCTCCCAGTCCACTGACACCAGTTCCCCACTTTTGCTTGTCAGGTGGGGGATGCTTTCTTTAACTTTCCTTTTCTGGTTAATGTACCTGTAAAAGCCTTTCACATTTATTGTAGCATTCCTTGCCAAGTTCAGTTCCAGCTGTGTCTTGGCCTTGCTGACCTCATCCCTACACACCTGAACAGCATCCCTATATTCTTCCCAGGACACCAGTCCCTTTTTCCATTTCCTGTATAGCCCCATCTTGCCCTTTAATTTGACCAGCAGGCCACTCTTGCCTTCCTTGTCTAACTTCTTGCATGTGAGGACTGTTCTCTTTTGTGTTCTATAAAGAGCATCCTCAAAGATCTGCCAGCTTTGCTCTGCTCCCTTGTCCCTGAAGGCTGCTTCTCACAGGGTCCCATTAATTAACTCCCTGAAAAGCCAAAAGTTTATTTTCTTAAAATTTAGAGTCTCTGTGATTCTCATTGGTTTCATCTGCCTTAGGACAGTGAACTGCACTAGGACATGGTCGCTGCAGCCCAGGCTGCTTTCAACTTTGACATCCCTGATGGTTTCACTAGTGTTTGTGACCGACAGGTCTAACAATGCTTCCCCTCATGTAGGGCTGTTAATTCCTTGTCTTAGGAAGTTGTCAGCTAGGCACTCTAGGAGCCTCCTAGATTGCCTGCAGTCAGACATGCTAGTCTCCCCATGTGCTAGTTTGAAGCAAGCTAGAATGTTTTGGTAGAAGAACTAGATAACGGGCAGTGAAATGAAAACAATTGATGTCAACTTCTCTCACAGTCACGCTGAGAACTCCGGGAAGAAGAAAGACTTTTTCTCCATTTTGTCTCTCACTCTTGCTTTTGCCTTGGACCTGGTCACATCTCATTAACCTTGCTCCCACTAACCCTGCTCCCTAACCTCTTGGCTGCACCTCTTTTCTTCCTGAGAACTGGGGTAAGGTTGAGAGGGCCGGGGGGAGGTGTTGGGGTGGTTTGAGAGCCCCTCCTGGGGACTCAGGTTTCTGGGAGGGGAGTTGTGCTTTTGTATTGTTTATCCTTTGTATATTTCTGTATATAATTGTATATAACTGTATATATTGTAAATAGCTGCTTGTAAATTCTGCTAGCTGTAAATAAATTGCTTCATCTATATTCCCAGAGGCCGTCTGAGTTAGCTGGGGCAAATTACAAAGTGTGGGGGGGCGGGGTAACCCCCAAACCATCACACCCCAACAGATGTTGGGGTGGTTAAAATCCTCTAGAAGGATGGGAGTCTTTGATTGTGCTGCATCCTCAAACTGGAGCAAGAAGGCTTCATCAGTAGTCTCTGCTTGATCTGGTGGCCTGTAGTAGACTCCTACTAGAAGGTTCCCCTTGTTGTCCTGGTCCTCAATTCCTACCCATAAGCTTTCAGTCTGCTCATGGCTATTCTTTAGCAACAGTTCTTTGCCCTCTATGTAATGAAGTGGTTACCCCCACCCCTTCTCCTGTCCCTTCTGACCAGCTTGTAGTCATCAATAGCCACACTTCAAACGTAGGATTCATCCAACCGTGTTTCCATGATTGCCACTATGTCGTAGCTTTCTTGTAGCAGGACAGCTTCCAGCTCCTCCTGTTTTGTTGTCCATGCTGTGTACATTGGTGTAAAGACACCTCAGCTGGGCCATGCCATCATCTTAGAGGGGCAATCCTTAGGTTCATCACTAGCGCACCTATTTTTAACCCCCTCCCCCTCTGAGCCTCGTTTAAAGCCCTTTCAAAAAAGCCTGGCCAATGCATGCACCAGGATCTTCACCCCACTCTGAGACAGATGTACCCCATCTGTTGCTAGCAGACTCGGTGCCATATAGAGTTCCCCAAGATCAAAAACCCCAAAATTCTGTTGATGGCACCAACCTCTGAGCCACTTAATTACGCATGCTCTGTACAATTCAGAGGTGCCCAAATGCCAGATAGATTGTTCCTGTGAAATACTTTGCACGGACAGAAAGCTATAATTCAGGGGTTTATGGAGACCAGCTCAGGCTTTCTTTTGCAAATCAGAAAACTTCAGTATTTTGATGGTTTAGTTGTATGGCACTTGCAAGCTTCACAGTCAAATCTCATTGGCAATACAGCCAGGACATGACCGATTGAATCCCTCTTGAATAGCTGTGTTGATCCAGCCAGATCACGCCCAGTATATGCCTTCTGGTACACACTGGCACATAATAGCACATTAACAGTAGTATATTTTCAATTTCCTTTTCTTGCCAGACTGAACTTGTCCCTTCAGTGCTTCCATTCACTAACCCCCTCTAGAAGACACCAACATCAGTGCTCTTTTTAGTACATGGATTATCCAGCACCTTCAAGGTCAGGAGCACCATTAGGAAACATCACTGAACCTGCTCTAAAGCACAAAATTACAAGCATTACTATTTAGCTGGAGTTCATCAGTAGTTCGCAGCATTCTTTACAGCCAGGAGCTAATTAGTCAAATGTATTCAAATAAATTTAAACATTATTGGTTTCCTGCTAACACTGCTTGTGGCACAGAATGTCAGCAACTAAGTAGTTAATGATACTGCAATAACCACATCACTAGAAAGTTTCATTCTCAGCCTGCGATTGATTTCTTTGTTGATATTACCAATCCTGTCCTCCCTTCACAGTCAGAAGACAAAAACCAGTTCTGAAGCCTGAAAGATATCTATACACTCACACAAAAAGTAGTGCATAGAGAATGGCATTTTCTCAACTAAGATAGACAGCAATCACAACAACCAAAAAATAAAGGCAAAAATAATAGCATACATGGTTTTCTGTAGTCAGTCATCTCAATTAGTTTCTGGAAAATTACTGGAAGGCATTCTTGGTATAATTGTTTCATTTGCAGTAATGCCTGGTAGCTCTCTGAACCCTTCCTCTTCAGATCAGACTGAGCAAGCACAGAAAGAAAAAAGCTCTCTGTTCTTGATGGTTTTACACTGGACAAGCTGTCAGACTGGATACGAACAGTTTTTCCTCAAGAAAGTTCATGCACATCACACAGGCCTCCAAAACAAAGTATTTTTTATAATTAAATACCTTAAAGCAGTAGTTAATTTCAAAGTAAAAAAAAAAGGGAATGGGGACTGCAACAGGACAAGAGAAGGCTTAAACATCTTCAGTGTTACATGCACATGTGATCCAAGGATAAAGTTCCTACTCAGGTGACATGGCTGTCATTGAACTGGTTGATTTGGGCACTGTAGCAGTACTATACTGCTGTACCCTTCCAGTTCAGTGGAACTAAAGTATCTTTGCCTGTTCAAATAATAAAGTGACTTTATCCCTTCTGCTGGCCCTACTTTGAGTGGACCACTGGAACAGAGTCTTCCAGGGTCCCTTTCCAGTCCTACTGACTTCATTCCCACCCATGGTAAATGGCCTGTTTCCAGGTTTTAAAACAGACTTTCCCCTCCCGGTATCTTTCAGAGCTCCCATAATTTGGCCTCAGTCTCAAGAGAGCTTAGCCTTTGAGTTTCCTATGTTTCTGATCTCTGATAGATTAAAATCAGAGGATTTATTTTCAGGGCTGCTGGTTTTAAATGGACTTGGGAGTATCTGAGCTGTTGCGAAGGCTGTGCTTGTAAAAACACTTTCGGGAAACACAACCTATCCTTGTTCTCCCATTAAGAAAATAGTAGCTCTGCTTTAGGACTATATAATGTATAGTTTTTACACAGCAAACAAAAAAAGGAAGTATTGTCAATGTAACATTACTCCTGATACTGTACTCTGATGAAGTGGAAATCCAAGCTGAGTAGGCTATAAATTGTATTAGACCATTGCTCCTCCTGACCCTGTAAGTCAGCCAGGTCTTCTATTACAAAGACCCCATATCCAAGAATTTGTCTCCTGACCATAAAAGTTTAGTCTAAGCCAAAAGTTAGCATAAAATACCATAACTTGAGTGAATATTGTTTTGTGAACTTGATAACTTGTAATACACTTAAACAGCTTTTTTGATAGAAAGAAGATTGAGTGTTTAAAATTCACTGCACCTCCCTCGCCTCCACTAGAAGCATTTACCAGTAGAATCACCTTGTCTTGTTAATCTAATCTGCAAAAGAATTTTGCTCAGTTTTGATGCCTGGTTTGGGAAGCCAAACCAGATTGTTTCCTTTTTGCATTTTTGCAGAAGACTGGCGCAGTCATTACAAACTACTTTTAAATATTGGTAAGTTCTGAGCTAATTCTGACTTTGCTTAGCAGTAAAACAAAAACAACATAGAAGCAATAAAATAAGAAGGCATTTTTTTGGGTATTTTTAAAAGCACACTGGATAAGAAAAAGGTTTTAAGTGATTTTTTTTTGCTTTCCTACTTGCAAGTTTACATTCTTTAAGTTTTGTCTCAGTTCAAACATTTAAGCTAAGTGTTTCTGTCCTCCTCTTGATTTTTTAGCGTCATTGATCTGATCACCTAAATCCCATATTGCTGTCCCTGTGCTCTGCACAGATTATCACCACTTGAAGTACTACCATTCAAGAATTCCACTACTAATCCAAAAAGACCAGACACCACCGTATCTCTTCTCAACAAAACCCATCTACTCAGGAGCTTTTTCATAAAAAATATCCAAATTTGGTCAAAGTATCATTGCTAAACATGGCAAAAACACTCCCCAAGACCAAGGAGATGTTAGGAAGAAGGGATTTCTTTAGTTCAGCACCAGACACATAGGTGATAGCTCCACACAGGTGTGTCAAACCCAATACAATTCAGAGCATATATGCTTACATCCCATACATAACCATCATTGCCAGGTGTTTAACATAGTAGTTCATGAAATTTCTTACATATGTAAATTTCCTGCATCCACCCTCTGGGGGTCTCCTGGTGATTGGTTGGGGTGTCCATCCTTTTCCTCCCTATGTCCTTTAGCTGAACATCTTTGTGCATGATCTCCAGGCTGTCTGATACGGTTGACAAAACAGACTGACTGCAGAGTCAGTCTAAACCAGTTTGCTCTTTTAAACCTCTTGTTTCTCAAGCCCATAGTTAGTTTCTTATTGTTTATGTGGTTAAGGATTCTCAGTTTACACACTAGATACATTCTATGAAGATTACATGTTCCTAAATGTTCCTGAGTTAGTACAGCACCAGTATGGTTGAGGGTGAGTCACAGTCTGTTGCTCTGTATGCAAATGTCCAGCTCCTAACAGTTTCATGACAAATAACTTCACCCACAAAGCAGACTGAAACTGCAGTAAATCCAGTCCAGGCCAGTCTCAGGGGCCTTAGACTGCAGACACATTATTTCAGCACTAATCACCTCAGTTGATGAACTAATTTAGAAATTCTCACTCTAAAGCTTCTGTGATGGAAATCCTCCTTGAAAGAAGCCATCTAGGACAAAGCTGTGGTCACTCAACTGAGAGGGATGCTCAGGGACACCAGTTTACCTTGTCTCTTGCTTATGCATGTAGCCCTTGTGGAAGGAGGCAAGAGCTATGTGTACAGCTGACAAGAGAATCCCCCCCTAAAAGCCTAAGTTGATAAATATCCCCCTCTCCCAGAAGGATGCATTGTTTCTTCGCCGTTTTGGACTAATGAGTGTTGATTGTGATACAGATCTTAACATGACCTCATCACCAGCCATGTGAAACTCCTGTCAATGTTTTTCCATGTACACATGGCAGGGGCAGAATTAAAACCTTCCTGAAACCTAATGATTCACTAGGTAAGTGGGAGGTAAGGGGAGGAGGAGCGATTAATCTCCCACTCTTTAGCATCACCTCATTCCTTAACCTCTCAAGATGAGAGTTTTATAGATTACATTGTCACCCAACACCTCAGTGTGCACATCCTAATCTCCATGGGGAATCTTAACATTTTCTGCTCAGTAAAATCTCCTAAAGTTTTTATCTTTGCAGCATGAGAAGTGGTTCTACATAGTATTTCCACCTGGGCTGGTACAGTTCTGTACAGGCTTCCAGGCTGCCACCAGAGTAGGACAAGCATGAGAAACTCTCACTAGGGACTTGAACTCCCTCCTCTGAGCTTTGTTAAGAGGGCTCTCTGACTTCCACAAACATGCTATTCATGCTGGGGGATATAGATGGCTCAGCAGCACTGAAGAGAGTCACTGCCTCACGGGGGAGCCCAGCTGACTTTCCTTATGTCTGAAGCATACAGTCTACTACAGCCTCTGATATGCTGCAAGGCTAAAAAGGAGAGGTAGCTGTTTGACATATAAAGTATGCAAAGAGAGACAATTGCACCACTTCCTGACTCTTCAGTGTCTGCAGATACTTCCTGTAGTAAATACTGTCTGCAGTCAGTTTGCAAGATAAAGAAATAAAAGAAAGAAATTTTGCATCAAGTGGCATAATTTCTCTGCATCATAAACTTTAAAGCACACAGAAAAAAAAGCTACCTCCAAAGATTTCAATACTTTGTTTCTTACTTGGAAAGCTCTTTGCTCTTGTCTTGTTCCTTCTTCTTTCATTAGAATTATTTCTGAATGTCATCACACACTTAAGAGCCAAGTTACTGAAGAGAACACAGTGCAACCTTATACCAAGTAGGAATAACTACAGAAGTCTGAAGAATGTGCCTTGCCTCTCAGGCCAGGCAGAATGACAAATGACCTCCAAGATGCTGTCTGCATTCTAGTAACTCCAAGAGCATCTCTGGATATGCCTAGAGATGGCTCTCATAGTCATGTTTTAGAGCTCCTACTTGGGGCTCCCTAGGAAAGGGTCTGTAGCCCCTGCATCATTAGAGAAGAACCAAAGATGGATTCACAGCAAGCATAGCCCACATCTGTCCCTAGCTACCTGTTCTGCTAGCATCCCTGCTGACTGCAGGAGTAAGAGATGAATACAAGTACTCATTATTCTCCTTGGATGCTTACCTGAGGGATGAGGAAGCCACAGGTAGTCCCATAATTTCCTCTTGTCCATCCTGTGGATTGAACACTGATGAATATATTTATTTCTCCTTGAAGGATGGACTTTTATCCTAGCTCCAGCACCCTTAGTAGTAGCTCCTCCAGAACTTGCTGTGTTAATGTAGTCATTCCTTCCTCCACTCTGTCTTGATACCAGTGAGTAGCAAAGGCAGGGCTGCTCTACAACAGGAGGCAAGCTGACATCTGAAGATCACAGGAGCAACAGACTCTATCAACAATCCCAGATAAAGCAAGGTGATACAACAGGTCGAGGGGCCATCCAAGAAATCCACACAGGGACAAAAGGAGGCAAACACAGGGCTGCAGCCTGGGTCCAAGGTCCACTCCTGAAACAGGGTTGAAGACAGGGCATCTACAGCATAGGGCAAAGCCTTCGTACAAAACAAGCTCTGCAGCAGAGATCAGAACAAACATAACTACACCATACCTTGATGAAGGGCTGAAACCTTTGGCCTGAGCTTAAACAGAGCCTTTGGGCCTAAAGGAAAGGTGTGGATGTAGATCTCAGGTGAGGCTGGTCATAGTTATTGAGGCCAGTTAATGCCCTTACAACTAACTACGTTTCCCACACTGCTGGCACTGCTCTCTCTTCTGTGTGCTGGGGTCCCACCACCAGCTGGGACCTGATGGTGTTATTGAAATGCAAATAACAAAGCAGTCAATCTGTGAAGCGAATTAAATTCATGTCAGGTGCTACTTGATGGGTGCTCACACAACCTGCCAGGAGCAGTGTAGCTGCTAATTAGCACCATGTTGGCTGTCGGGGTAAGGACATCAAATATGTGAACGGAATGCAGAGATAAACTACCCACGCTGGAAATCTGTAAGTTGACACAGTCTTTTCTGTGCCAGCTTTCCTGGAATCTGGCAGATATCATCAAAGAGATGGGGACTCTCAGGGCTGTAGCATTCAAAATACATATGAACAAAGATTCTGTATAAAATAATACTGAACTTTGCAGGCAAAGGTAACTTAAGAAATAGGTGCAAGCTGCACAGAAATACTTAGAATTATTAAAACTTATATAAAATGAAATTTTAAAAAGTTACTACGAGCAAAAAATGGAAACTGTTGTAGCTTTAGTTATTTACTTTGGCTTTACAGTCTGACTTGCTGGCAATCTAGGTAGTTTCTGAGCTTCTAACTGTATTGATTTTTTTCTTAGCAGAAAAAGCCTAAGGTTATCTAAACAGTTTAGTTTCTTGTTTCTTTGTGCTGAATTAATTGTTTTCTTTCTGTCCAAATATAATACTCTATGTGCACATGCAGTGTTAATCCATAACCTGAACAGAAATTGTCCACAGAATCAGCTAACAATTGAGGCTACTGAGTGCTCCAGTGATTAACAGATCAACACTCCTTCAACCATCAAAGATTTCCATTAGATCTAGTCAGAGGGGCAATGGGCCAATTACTGGTGGTGTCACTGGGTGCAGCTCCTGAATTCAGCCAAATTTCTTTATTTCATGAGCTGTGTTCAGCCTTGCAGCACTAGCAAAAGGGACTCTTTGAAGGTATTTCCCACCAGGGTAGCTGGTACCGACTTTGCTGAAATGCTTTTGGTGCTTTCATCCTGAAAGCAGAACAAAGGAGAAATGAGAGGAGTTTCCAGGTCAGGAACATAATCATTTGCATATTAGGTCATCTCATTCATGTCAGATTCCTCTTGATTTCAGAGGGAGGTAAAAATCACCTACCAGGACTGGTACACAGTGAAAACCTGGTTTACCATGTGCAGCACTTTCATAAGACATGATTCCCTTGTAGCTCAGGCCACTATGAATCATCAGACAAACTACTTCCTCAGAGAAGCTGGATTTACTCTTCAGGGCAGAGTAAATCCATTTCTCCAGGGAGGAGGTGTGCTGGAGAAGCAGAGGTTGGGACACACCTGCGGGCAGAAGGATCTCAGATTCCCTGAACTCTGTGCAACAGCTCTGGCCCTGCATCTCTCTTCAGTCTGGACTCTAGCCAGAGATGTCTGCAAAACAGGTTTTAGAACTGAAGGCCTCATGCTACAGAGCAGAAGGGGCATTTGGCTGACAATCAAACCATACAGCCCTGAGCAACTCTTATTTTTTGACCTAGAAGGAGGATCCTGATACTCCATCCAGCTTCACTATCCACTGCAAAATCCTCTCCTGCACCCCATAATCAACCAGACTGTTGCATGCCTTTTGCCAAATGCATAAATGGAGGGGACTGGCCAAGCTTGAGCACTTGCCATGCCACTTCATGTACTGTGTGCTATGCCTGCCTAAACACCAGCAAACAACCATCCCATCTCAAGATGCCTTGGCCACCTCTCCGCTGTTACCGGAACCTGGTGTAACAGCCATGGAGAAGTCCAGCCTGTGAAGCAAGTCTCCTCCCAGATAAGGCTCTCAGAGGCAACCCTTTTATGGACTAATAAGAAGATTCTAGATTAGTAACTGGAGTCCTGTAAGGCTGGAGGAAAATAACTACAGATTGCACAGGGCAAGTTGGGGCAGCTTTTACCTGGCTGCTGGTGGGGAAGAGTTATTCTGCTTTGTGTATGCTATATTCAGGGAGATAGTAAACCAGCTCTCTTCAAGCATCGTCACGGATGCTGCTCTGATCTGCTGCATTAAGGAATTTGTGCTTCTCCCCTAGAAAAGAATTTATTTCCTCTCTGTGCTAGTGTCAAAACTAATATTAGTGAGTGGTGCTGAACCATTTTACATCTGCTGTAACAGCAGCTGCTCCACAGGAGGGTAACTTGACAAGAGGACAGGGCAGAGGAGAAAAGTCACATTAGGCATATAACTGAAGGGGCAGGTGGGAGGGATTGGACTTTGTGGGACAGCAGGAGTGGGGCACAGAAGCACAGGAATGCTCAGAAGGGTATCAATACAATATAAACAGCCTTCTTCTCATATGCATGTCTAAGCAGCATGAAATGCCCCACATGGGAGAGGTCTGGTTGCATAATTGTCACCAAGGAGGCTTGCAGGGATGAGCCAAATTAGCTCTGCTCAATATCTGCCTGGGAAGCAGTCTGTCAGAGAAGAGAAGAGAAGAGAACAATTTGTGGTTTTTCTGGGAAAAAGGCAAGCTCATACCATCCTGATTCTGAGGCAAATACATCAAAGTTCATGTCTGCACTTCAGCAAAATAAAGGAGTCATTGGTAGACAGCAGCTCTGCAACCAGGTACTCTTGCTCCTAAAGGGGGACAAAGCAAACTAGGGAGCATCTCTTAGTTGAATATTAGGGTGAGAGAGAACCTGGCTTAATACAATGCAGTTCAGCTTTGCACCCTTAGTGGGGTTACACATTTTTGCACCAGGAATAGTCTCCATACAGCTGTTCTCCTGCACAGGGTACCTGGTGCTGCACGCCTGACTCTGGAAACTTTGCTATTGAGCTGTTTTAGTGAATGTTAAAGGGATGTGATTCTCATCTTCTTACCACAGCAGTTGGACACCGGATCACTGAAAATGAAATGGAAAGCCATTTGGTTAATAAGCAAAGGATTAAATTAGGAAATTAAGCTATATTTTAACGTATACTTACACTTTAGAGCATAACATTTTTGGGTCTGCCCTAAAAGAGCCAGCCAGGGCTGGAGCCTGGTGCAGAGGCAGACTGTTGGAATGCAATGTTGGTGGTCTTTCTGCACCGAGAATGTGGACTCTTGACAGGAATTGCATTCCCCTTCTACAAAGATTTGTGATTTCAGAAACTGTTTTCCTCCTGCGTAGGGATGAAAACAAGAAATTGGTAGTATTAAACTCCGCATGTAAGCGCATTTTCCTGTTTTAGATCCCAGAGATTCATAACCCAGAGGCAGGGATTTGTGCCCCTTCCTTTGCGATGAAGACTCCGAGCCTGTCTTTTGGCGAGGATGCTGCAGAGGGTGCTGGAGATCGTCGATTCCCTCCCCATCCAGCGGCCGACAGCTCCACCAGCAACTCCAGTAGTACGTACTGAAGACTTGTTTACATCTGAAAAGATTTATTTATGTTGTAAAACTATCTGCTGGTGAATATATGAAAAGAAATATGTGAGGGAAACGATAATAATTTAATACTTATTCAATTTACTTTCAATTCATTTAGCAACCTTGGCTTTCTCATAATTAAAGGGAGTTGGGTGACTTGCTAAGGCTTTTCCATATGTGTTTCTTCCTTCCATTTGAAGGTGCTTGGCAGATTTAGGTCATACATTTTCTTCCTATTGCACAGCAAGGGGAAAGAGGGAAAAAAATTCCCAGCACCAATCTTTTCTAATACTTCTACATTAGTTCAATCCAGCAGAGGTTTGCTCTGCCTCAAGCTAAAGAAAATCTATTAGGCGCTTTAAAAAGTAAGTCAAAGGGGATGCATTCAGGATAAGGTCAGGCAAAGATGTGCACAGCAGAGAATGATAGTGCTCAATATCTTTGCTTTGGCTGTCAGGAAAAGTTCACCCCATGGGATGCCAAACTCCATTTAAACTTGCCTCCTGTCTTCAAATACCTCTGCAAGCTGGCAGTGACTCCTTTGCAGTTTTTTCTGGCACTTGCCTGAGGTAGGTAGGGAACAAAAATTCAGAGTCTAGGACCAAATGCCTGGTCCCAGCAATATAAACTGCAAAGAGGTTGATACTGGAGCTGTGCAAAGGCCATGTTGCTTGTGTCTTGTGGGCCATTTTAGAGTGTGCTTTGTAATACACTCGTGTTTAACAGCTAATGCTTGTTGAAACTATTATAGGGAGCTTTTTACTTAAAAAGCAGGATGTGCAGATCATCAGGGTACATATTTAATTTTAAGCAGAGTATTTATGGCTAAGATGGGTGATTAGACCTGTTGTTTTTGCGCTCAATGATACAATTTTTTTTGTTGCAGGTCTAAGATAGTGGCAAAGTCACCAAAGGTTTCTACTGCACTTAGAGAGAGCTGCATCCAGAACAGTTTTAGAAATTAGGATCATTCACAGCCACTCTGGAAGGTCACATCTGTGTCTGCTGATAGTGGCAAGGTGTGAGGGTGACTCAGGCATCTCATGCAAGAGGGACCAAACCCAGAAAGTGCTGCTGAACTGTTTTCCACTTGCCTCTATTTTTTGGGAATTAAGCAGTTGATGCAGTTGTGACTTCTGCATCCACCTCAGCATGTGTCTTTGTTACTGTCGCAGGCTCACTTTTGGTAGACCCCCCAAGAAGAGTAACAGTCCTTTTGACTGTCTAGGGAGTGAAGACAAGGAAGAAAGGGGAATGCACATTTCTTTGTGGTACACTCCAACCCAGAGCAGTTTGGGGCAAGTCCCCAGCTTTGACAAACAATACCTTTGCTCCTGCTCCTTTCCTTTGGCCATCCTTTCCCCCTCCAAATCTTGAAGCCCTCACACAGCTGTCTCGTTGGATCTTTAATCTCCTCTGTATTTCTGGTGCTGCCCACTGATTTAGTTGGGGCAATTCATGAGGCAGGAATTCTAAAATATGTAGCTATTTTTATTTCTGGAAAGCCCTGCCCTACAAATATATACAGTAGTTAAGTTTGGGTTCTAATTCGGTTGGGAAAATCTTCACAAGGGTGCTTATGGGCAATTCATTCATTTAGGAGAATCAGAAAATTGAAAAAAAAAGCCATAAAATGGCTTTGCCTCACTTACACATAAAAGGCAGCCCAGGGAATGTCTGTGCTACTCATGCTGGTGGAGTAGCAATTTCAAGATAGCCCTTGGCTCCTTCATGGCAGTATTGGAGCTGCTTGGCATCTTGACAGCCATCGAGAGGCTTCTAGATCGTCCCAGGCTCTAGCAAAAGTGCTGGGAAAGAGGCAGATGATCTCTGACCAGATCCTGGTTCTTCTTGGCACGGAGGTTTGCAGAGGTGCAGGCAGGATGTCTTGCGGGTGTGCAGAGAGCACAATGTTGGTGGCAATTCTCACCATGTTGTGAAGCACTTAATGTCTTCTCCTGATAAACTTGAAGCACTTAAGTTTCCACAGAGTTCAAGCCCAAAACATCAGGGCTAAGCTGGTCTGAAGCTCAAAGCAGAACAGAACATGTCCAAGTGAGAGAAGTGAGGCAGAACATGTTGTCTGAGCAGAGCAGAATGTAGAGCAGTGCATCACACTGAGGCAGGGCAGCAAGGCAGCACAGCTACTTGCAGCTTAGCTCAATGTATATGCTCAAGTGTAATGGCTCTTTTGGCCACAGAGATTCACCAATCAGAGTGGCATTTGCAAAACAGACCATGTCAGGTGAAACCAGGGCTTATTTGGGCAAGACACTAACAAGTACCTACACGGCTGTGTGTGCCTGTTTATCACTTTGGCAGGAGGCATAATGGCCCAAGCCTTTGCTTTCTTCCCGCCCTTGCTTCCCACATCAGCACAAGGGTGGGGCAAGCCAGGACAGCCAATAGGCCTATTAGCCTTCCAGGTCACCCATACAATTCTAAAGCATTGCAGACAGAAAGGAAGGGGTGAGGAAACTGGCTGCCTTTTGAAACCCCGATCTATGAAATTGGTTTAGATAGCAGCATGCCAGGAGAGAACATGACTCTGAAGCAGAATATGTTTTTGAAGTGATTTCACATTCCCCAGTTCAGCAGCTCTGGAGGACTAGAGCAAGAGGATGCTGCAGCAGGGAGGATAAACCTGAGTGACATGGTGATGCCTGCCGTTTTACAGTCAGCATCAGTCTGGACAGAAGCTCGGAGTGTACAGGGAAGTCTGTATGGTCTGATAAATTAAAGGTGGTGGCCAAGAATACCCTAAGTGGTGCTGGCTGAGGTGTCTGGCACTAGTAATTTAAAATATCATAGCCTGGGATTTCTAAACCCTAAATCCCTGAAGTCCTCAAGTCACCAGGAAGAGTTTGCAGTGACTGTTGGTTGGCCAGCCCTCACAGCTGCTTCTAAACACCCTGCCAGTCTCCTGCCATCACGAGTGTCACTAGCCACGGCTTGGGGTCCTGTGACAGCCACTCTGCCATGTTCAGAGGGGCCATTTTTTTTCACGTGGCACTGCCACTGCCCTACTGTCATTGTTTCAGCTGCCGAGCTCCACTAATTGTTCTCCAGAGGAGTCCGGTGGCAGCGGGGTGTGCTTTGCTAAGATAACGGCACTTCTGCTAGCTGGGAGCAGATGACAAGGGCTATCAATCCTCATGCTTCAGGGCACAAACTGAATACCATTTCAGCCTACGAATGAGTCCATGCAAACTGTTCTCAGCAAAAAGAAAGGCATGCAGAAATCATTTGCTTTCTTATACCTTCTCAAATTCAGAAAAGGGCCTCTTGAGATGTTTGCAGTTTTGGGGCACTGGAAAGAAGTTAAGTTGAATTCTATCATAGCAGAATCCCCTGGGTCCATGTTTTCCCTGTGTTTCCCATGCTGCAGCTTCAGGAATGGGTGTAGAATGAGTTTTGGTTTGTAAACCTGGCCTTGTCTGGGGGTGAAACAGAGGTGTGAAGGAGGAACTCTGTGCAGACAGCAGTGCAAGAGTCAAAACATTCACTGGCAGTGTTTCTGTCCCTCTCACCTTCGACCTGGCTCATAAAATAAAAACATCCCATTGAATCATGTCTACAGAATGGGGTATCTTAATTGCCTCTTCTTCCACCCACCAGTTTTTATTCTGTTTTATGCTGACATCTCCCACTGTCTAATTCCAGCGATCCTTAACCATTAGATCAACTACAGAGAAATTCCAGTACCTTAAAAAAATCCTTTCTTTGGAGACAACTGTATCTGATTCTGCAATAAGGATTCTATTAAGGGAAGCCTCTGCTGTGCTTTGTTAAGGAACTGATGCAATTTGATTTTTATTACATGAACAGAGTAACATGGATAGGAGCTGTCTCTGGTACAAAAAGGCAGTGCAAAAAGTATTGTGCTTCCTCATGCAAGCCAAGACAAAGTAATTAACTTTATACTCAAAAATGTATCTCTGTTGAGATCTGTTCTGCATAATTCAACACCCTGTGCCAATTAAAGAGAACTTCTTTGGAAAATAGTTTAAGCTATAGTTTTATACATCTTCAGATTTGTGTGTGAATATGCACAGCTTTATGAATGCTTTGATGGGTGTAATTTTTCTTGTAGAGTTTATACATTTATTTTCTTCCCTTGTAAATTGAGACTGGGTCAGGCCTAAATGTGGGAACTGATGTCCCCAACAAAGACAGAAGAATTCCTGCCCAAGATAAAAAATCTCAAACCCAGGATCCTAGGATCCTCCCACTCTACTGTCCTCCTACCCTACTTTCACTTTGCAGTCTCTCAGTGCTGATCTGCATTTTGGATGACAGGACTGATACCCCCCTGAACATGAGCCAGCAGTGTGCCCAGGTGGCCAAGAGAGCCAGTGGCATCCTGGCCTGCATCAGGAATGGTGTGGTCAGCAGGAGCAGGGAGGTCATTCTGCCCCTATACTCTGCACTGGTTAGACCACACCTTGAGTATTGTGTTCAGTTCTGGGCTCCCCAGTTTAAAAGGGATGTTGAGATGCTTGAGCATGTCCAGAGAAGGGCAACGAGGCTGGTGAGAGGCCTTGAGCACAGCCCTATGAGGAGAGGCTGAGGGAGCTGGGATTGTTTAGCCTGGAGAAGAGGAGGCTCAGGGGTGACCTTATTGTTGTCTACAACTACCTGAGGGGTGGTTGTGGCCAGGAGGAGGTTGCTCTCTTCTCTCAGGTGGCCAGCGCCAGAACAAGAGGACACAGCCTCAGGCTGCGCCAGGGGAAATTTAGGCTCGAGGTGAGGAGAAAGTTCTTCACTGAGAGAGTCATTGGACACTGGAATGGGCTGCCCGGGGAGGTGGTGGAGTCGCCGTCCCTGGGGCACTTTAAGGCAAGGTTGGACGTGGCACTTGGTGCCATGGTCTAGCCTTGAGCTCTGTGGTAAAGGGTTGGACTTGATGATCTGTGAGGTCTCTTCCAACCCTGATGATACTATGATACTATGACCAGGGTGGGTAGTTGGCACAGATTCACCTGCATCTTCCTTCCTGCCTTTTTTCTGAGTTGCAAAGAAAAATTCAGGAGAAATTTGGAAATATCAAAGTGAGCTGAAGACCATTTAGAAACTGGCTAAAGACCACTGAAGACAGCATAGGCCCCTTCTCTGCTGGCCACACAGTCCTCTGCTTTATTACCTCTGGTAATATCGTTCCTGTAGGCTCACTGGGGCAGCAGGCAGTGGGGTGAGTACTGCACCGTGGTGCCCTGTGGGGAACAGAGCCTGGATTAGTGAGAAAAGCATCAAGAGAAATGTTCAGAGTAGGTGGAAATTGCCTGTCACTACAGAAAGCCTATCTTAATGCAGCTGAGAGCTCATGCTGCTCCCCTGTGAGATAACAAGCCATTATTGTTAGTTCTTCTCTAATTTTAATTTGTGGGAGGGCTCAAACTAGCTGAAAAACACACAGTCAGAACAAGGTGTCTTGAGACACAGTGAATCAGAATGGTTACTTAATTGATGTGGCTGGATGGCATTTGAGCACATAAACTTATTCTCTGCATAGCAGAGTTCAACCTGGCTTTTGTTACCAGGGAGAAAAATGAACATCAGAATGCTGAGCAAGTCCCCTGCCTCCCCTTGCACTAAATCTGTAAGCAGTGGGAAATCTCCCAGATTTGCTGAGTCAGCACACACCAATGGGTTTTGGATGGATCACTCATTTTATTTAGCAGTTCTCATCACCTCTCCCTTCATTTGTGTTGTTATTCTGAGGTCAGCATAGCAAACAACCAAACTTTTAAGGACATCCTGAGCAGAGAAGGTGGCAGCAAATTAATTTCTCCAGCAAAGGCTCAGCCCTGCAGCGTAGCTCCAGATAGTTGCATTCCAGCTGTCATCAGAGGACAAAAAACTCTGCATCAAAGATGCAGCAACCTTGGACCCAGACAACTAACAGAATTCAGACAGACATTGTCAGATATTGTCAAAGCCCATGGAAAAGACTAAATATTCATGGACCAAAAGAACCTGATTTTCATGCAAAATGAAGATGCTGAAGAACAGAGTAATCTGTGATATTCCAATATTAGGTGTTGTGGAGCTGCAGCAAAACTCAGGATCTAGCTGAAGAACAAATTTCTTCACTGAAAGGCTGCTCAAACACTGGAACAGAATCCCTAGAGAGGTGGTTGAATCCTGATCTCTGGAGGTGTTTCGAAGATATGGGAATGTGATGCTGAGGGACATGGTTTAGCAGCAGCCTTGGTGGAGTTAGAGAATGGTTGAACTTGATGATCTTAAAAGTCTTTTCCAATTGAAATGATTCTGTGATTCCTGTGCTATTTTGAAGCTAGCTAGAATGTTTTGGTGGGAAGATCTAGATTACAGGCTGTGAAAGAGAAACAGTGGTGATGTCTACTTCACTCGCATGCTTGCTGAGATGTATGAGTAAGAATCCAAACATGGATAAGACATTTGGTCCCTGCCTGAGTTTTGAGCTGCATTTCTCTCTCTCTCTAACCTAACCTGATTAATCCACCTGCTTCCTAACACCCCTGGCCAACCCTCCATTCTTCCTTGGGCACAAGGCAACGTCTGGGGTAAGGTAGAGAGAGGGGTGGGAGAAGGAGGAAGAGTGGTTGGGAGCCCCTCCTAGGGACTCAGGTTTCTGGGAGGGGAGTTGTGTTTCTGTATTACCTTTTAACTTGTATATTTCTGTATATAACTGTATATGCTGTAAATATTTGCTTGTATATTGTGCTAAACTGTAAATATAAAAGCTTCATTCAATTTCCAGAGCCACCTGAGTCTAGTCTGGGTACTTTCTAAAGTGTGGGGGGCGGGTAACACCCAAACCATCACAATTCCTCAGAAGGTGACTGTGGTAAATAAAGACAGTCCAGTATTGACAACAACAAAAAGAACACATGGCACGGACAGGTTAGACCAACATCAAGAGATTAGGTGGTATGCAGCCAACTATTAAATAGAATAAATACTGTAAAAAGTAAGTCTAAGTTTTTAAAGGAGAAATTCAAGGTCAAAATGAGAAGCAAAGACAGTTTCTTCTCTCAACAGCCTGTCTACTTAACTGGGCTGATAAGATGCTCATGAGAGTGCAATAATAATTAACAATCCTCCAAAGCAGACAAAATGGGCCACTGGGCCAGACAAGAGTCTCATTCCCCTTTCGTATTCTCAGATATGTAAGTGCTGTGAAATCACTTTTGGTGGTGTTAGAAAATTAAGGTAGAAGAGCAGCCTATGTATATTAGCTGACAATTCTTGTTGCAGTTTTGAATTGACTCAATTGACATCTGGAGGATGCCCTACTGAGTTCAGTGTGATGGCTGTGTGTGCCACAGATGGGAACTCTGAAACTCAGAATTTTATCCCAGCATTTGGACTTTCAGTACTTAGACATTTCTCCCCTCTCCTACTGTACAAGCTATATATAATCTCTATAATCTATATCCACATCTGTATTCATATCTGTTCACTCCTATGTCTATCTAGATATAGCTAGACTATGGTTAAGAATTTTCCTACCATTAATTCTTCTAGTATCATAATATTGCCAAACACTCCTAATTCTATAAGATCCAAAGTGTACACCACTTTTCCATGACAGTTATCTACACTTTGGGTATTTCTCAGGCATTCAAGTTTCACTCAGTAAACTTTATATCTAGGCCATGACCACTGATGAATCCAGAGGTGCATATTTATGGTTTACTTCCAAATACCTCTAAAGATGTTAGATGTGGCAAAGGCCAGCACTTCCCTTTGCCAGCTTTTCCTTAGCAGTTATCATTCTACCCAGAATGGTCAGAACACAATATGTGTGTATGTATACACACATTCTTGCTTTAAATAAATGACTCTGACCTAAAGAAATTATATATTTAGACAAGTAATATATGCAGTATTGGAACAAAATTAGTGTCATCTCCACTCTAAGCAGGAGAAAAAAGGGAAAGATCTGAAGCACAAGTATTAAATAACATTAGAGGAGCTTTTTATAGCACAACATTGAAGTTGCTTTCAAGATTCTAGTGTAATAAAAATAGCACAGCACCATCGAGTAAAGCCATGTATATCTGTGTTAGGGTTACCTGTCATAATAGATCTTATGTCAGTCCAGAAAGGGCAATATACTGGCCAGCTACAAAGAACTTTTACGCTCATATGATTTATAAAATGGTATTGATTTAACTCTTGTGGTAGAAAATCATGTCCCCTGCAAGTGAAACAAGGAACTGGTAAAAATATTCTGAGAAGACCAAAGAGTGGTCTGTAGGAGAGCTTGAAATTACATAGATGCAGCAAAGTGATAATTTGGCACTTACACTTCTTTTTTTTCCCTCTAGATCTTAATGTTTAGGAAGGAATCAGAGAGGAGAGGAGAGGAAAGGAGAGAAATTCCCCTCTTTTCCAAACCAGCCTGCAGTCCCTATTAAACAAGAGGATGAAATTGTGGTTACAGCTATAGCTTGTGAGTCAGTAAAACTAAGTGTTCCTTCTGGCTCTGCAGTGGACTATTTGCACTTAGAATTTCTACTACATTTGTTAAACAACTCTGCATTCTAAATTTATTTATTTTAATAGAGAATAATCATTGTGCTACAGCCTGTAATGAAAATTAAGACAAAGGCATTTGTTACAGTGCTGGAATTTGGATTGCTTTATCTGTACCAGCACAGTAAGTTGGTCCATAAGCAACCTGGCTAATGAAGGGAGTCTGTTGCAGATGTGTCTTATATCCCTAGAGCTCTACCACAGCAGTAGTTTAAATGCTGAGACCATATACTTCTTTAAAAAATGAAATTCATTGGACCATCTGTGAGGTTTCTTTTGCTATATCAAAACTGCCTAAAATTATAGAATCAAAGTTATGAGGAGGGAAGGACACTCTATAGGACATATAGATAGCATGATCACATTGCCTTTTCCTCCTTTGAGATCTAAGAAAAGGCAGAACAACATAAGCATGCAAATAGATGCAGAAAGGCTGAATCTTGAAGCCATATCCATGGTGTTACAAGCTTAGATATTCACTGGGCACAATCCTTTGCTGTTGTGAAGGTCAGACAAAGTGCCCATGGAAGGTCCTTCAGCCCTAGCAATATCAAATAATGTATCAAACCCAGTAATAATCTATCAAAAACTCTTTCACTTGAGTAGGAATCTAGCCATTGAATTTATTGCCTTTGGATGCCAGCTTCATGACCTCCTCTTGCAAGAATGTGCAAAAGTTCTCCGTAGCAGAGGGATGTTGCCAGGGATACATATTAAAGTTATGTTAATTACCCAAAGCATCTGGAAATCCTAGGAAGGAAACTGTTGAAGAAAGGTAAAGCATCGTTTTTCTACTGAGCATGAGGAAGCTGCTGGGGTTTCTTGTCAAACAGGAATAGCAAGGTTTTGATTCTAAACTTTCTAAAGTAGCCTTTAATAAGCAAATACGTTAAAATGCAAAGGCTATTGACTTACGAACATTTGTAATCCGCTCTCTGTCTGGGGAGAGCTGTAAGCTTCTTTATGCAAATGAAGTGAAGAATAGTCTAAAGCCATGGCTGGAACGCAGCAGGGTAAGCTTTTTAATACAAGAGGCACCAATGAGCTTTTGAAACACATTTTCAATCTTTTTTTTTTTAACTTTCTTTCTTAAAAAAAAAAAAAAAGGATTAGATGTCTTTTGTTATTTTTAAGCCTTTTCTAGAGATCAGCTGGTGGCACTGTTAAATTATCCATGGAGCTAGACAATCTCTGCTAATTCCAAGCATCCTTTTCCATCAGAGAGATTGGTCTGAATGAAATGCCTTACCTCCCATTGACATGGATTTTGTGAAAGATTTCCATATGGTAACACATTTTCTTTGCTTACAACGCATTACTTTAACGTAGCATGTCATGGTGATGGAAAAAAAACCATATACAGGGATGTCAGACTAGGGATGTAATGCAGTGAAAAAAACCCAACACATGACCTCCTGCTCAATAGGCACCCTGCCGTGGTCCCCTCCCCACATTCATTTATATGGGAACCTGCATGTTTTGAATGCTGCTACTGAGACATATCTGGGTCTACCTTCTGCTCTGTTACAGAAGTCAGATGGATTACCTCAGGTATTGCACCTTAGCAAGAAAATTTAGCAGAGAGTATTAAAAGATTATCAAACCATCATGATTATTTTAAGCATATTAGAATGAATGTTGACATCCCAATTAAAATATACCTCTTCCTTTATAAAAGGTGCCAATTTCTACTGCAAAACTGGTATTGTTGGAGGAGACTGTAATGCCAAATTATTCATCAATTCTGTCTCTGTGTGATACAACCTGCAAACACAGTGCAGGAAACCCCACAGTAGTTAATTATGGAGGAGGCTTCTCACAAAAGTAGCTTTAACCTCTGCTAGTTAGATGCTGCATTAAAGCCTGAGGCATATGGGTTTATATCCCTTTCAAGACTTTCATGTTTTAAAAAATCCTTCTCAGAGGATTTTCTGGATACTAAAGATTTTCTTACCCAATGAATGTCCATTCTTTTCCCTGATACAGTAACGTGTTCCACTTCTAGCAAGAAGCTTCCCAGGATACCTATGCATCAATAAGAGAATTCCTTCCTTTGTGTAAACAGTTGATAAAATTGTCCTGCTTCCAGAGAAATGAAGCATGAATGTAAATATATATGGAGTATATATAGAGCACTCATGAAAGGTTTGTTTTAAAACTTGCCAGAACATTAAAGATAGCTAGCTTTCATTAAATCTTACATGCTTCAGAAAGTGTGATGTGTTATATGACTGATCAATGGGTTTTTTTTAATGGTGAAAGGCCACAGATTATTTTGGCTAATGCTCTTACCATTCAATATCTTCCTCAGGGAAAGTCTTGAGCTCTGAACAACCTTGGATTTCAGTTTTTCATGTAGGGAGTTTAGCTGAGCTGAAAAAGTAAAGATAGGTATTGACTCAAGAAGTAATTTTGTAATGTTGTAAAGCAGAAAGGGCAAATCATATTTCCAAAGGGTCTACTGAGGTAATTCAAATTTTACTTTGGGTGTTCATCAGCCTGTTTCCAGCCCAGTCATATCTTGGTTTAATTAGCTCAGCAATCGCAGTTACGCAGAAGCCTTTCAATCTATAAGTTTTGCTTCACAAAAGGGGTTGATCTAGGGCAAGCTGTGGGGAAGGGCAGCTGCTCTATTTCTTACTTTTCTTAGTAGAGAAATGTAGGGGAAAAAAATCTATGTAAATGGTTGGTAAAGATGCAGGCATTAACATGTAATGGTCCATCTATCTATATGATAAAAGTAAGAAATGACTTTTTGAGAAAAGGAAAAGAAAAATATCACAGGATGTCAGAGGTTGGAAGGGACCTGAAGAGATCATCGAATCAAACCCCCCTGCCAGAGCAGGACCATACAATCTAGCTCAGGTCACAGAGAAACACATCCAGACAGGTCTTGAAAGTCTCCAGAGAAGGGGAATCCACAGCCTCTCTGGGGAGACTGTTCCAGTGGTCTGTGGCCCTTACAGTAAAGAAGTTCCCCTTTGTGTTGAGGTGGAACCTCTTATGCTGCAAGTTACATCCAGTGCTCCTTGTCCTATCCCAGGGAGCAAGTGAGAAGAGTCTGTCCTTCCTCTCCGGACACCCAGCTCTCAAATATTTATAAACATCAAGTCTCCACTCAGTCTTCTCTTCTCCAGACTAAAAAGCCCCAGGTCCCTTAGCCTCTCCCCATAAGCCATGCCCTCCAGTCCCCTAATCATCCTTATAGCCCTCCACTGGACCCTCTCAGCAGATGCCCATCCCTTTTAAACCAAGGACCCCAAAACTGAATGCAGTAATCAAGATGAGGTCTCATCAAAACAGAGTAGAGGGGGAGGAAACCCTCCTTTGATCTGCTGGATATACTCTTCTTAATACACTCCAGGATCTCATTGGCTTTCTTGGCCACAAGGACATTGCTGCCCCATGGATAATTTGTTGTCCACCAGCACTCCCAGGTCCCTCTCCACAGGACTGCTCTCCAGCAGATCACCTCCCAGCCTGTACTGTGCAGTTTATTATTCCTCCCCAGGTGCAGTACTCTTCACTTGTCCTTGTTGAACCTCATTTGTTCCTCTATGCCCAGGTCTCCAATATGTCCAAGTCTTGCTGGATGGCTGCACAGCCTGTAGCTGTATCAGCCAAGCCTCCCAGCTTGGTGTCATCAGCAAACTTGCTGAGCAGACACTCTGTGCCCTCAGCAATGTCAATGATGAACAGGACTGGCCCCAGCATGGATCCCTGGGGGACACCACTGGTCACAACTCTCCAGCTGGACCTGGCACCATTGATCATCACCCTCTGAACTCTATCTTGCAGCTAGTTCCTAACCTACCTCACTGTCCACTCTTCCATCCCACACTTCCTCAGCTTGCTCACTAGGATGTCATAAGAGACAGTGTCAAAGGCCTTGCTAAGGTCAAGGTAGACTACATCCACTGGTTTCCCTGAATCTTCCCATTCAATTATGGCATCATAAAATGCTATCAGGTTAGTCAAGCATGACTTCCCCTTGGTAAATCCATGCTGACTGTTCCTGATAACCTTCTTCTCTTCCAAGTGCCTTGAGATGCCCTCTAGCAGGAGCTGCTTCATCATTTTTCCAGGGATGGAGGTGAGGCTGACTGGTCTATGGTTTCCTGGAACCTCTTTCTTGCCCTTTTTGAAGACTGGAGTGACATTGGCTCTCCTCCAGTCCTCAGGCACCTCTTCTGTCTGCCACCATTTGTCAAAAATGATGGAGTGTCTGAGCAATAACCTCATCCAGTTCTCTCAGCACCCTTGTGTGCATCTCATTGGAGCCCATGGATTTGTTAATGTTCAATTTGTGTAACTGATCTCTAACCCAGTCTGCACTGACTAGTGGTGAGTATTCCCTCCTCCAGGATCTCTCTCCTTCATCCAGAGTCTGAAGCACATAGGAGAGTTCAGCCTTAGGTGTAAAGACTGAAGCAAAGAAGACATTCAGCAACTCTGCCTTCTCTGCTAGACTGCAGATACCAGTTCCTAGATCTGTCTTCCTGGATTTTTTTTATACTTAATGTTTTCCATAATTCTTGAAACTAAGCAAACAAATGCATAGATAGTGCATGATCTTATGGCAATATGAAATCACAAATATAGAGGTAATCTAGCAACTAGAGGAAGCAACTAACTCTGCAAGGATTTGATATTAGAGCAAAACCACAGTAGCAAACTGCACCTGGATTTTCTTCTATTATTCCAAACCCTTTAACCTGAAGGGCTACAATCCAGCTGTCTGATAAAGCACAGTGTGCAGAACTTTAATGCCACTTTTATTCTCTTATCCATGAGGTGTGTTGCCAATGTAAAATGTTATGAGTGCTAATTACTTTTGTTGAGGCTTGTATTTTCATGGTAACTGAATACAGCTAATATCCAGGGTAATTCACCGTGTTTCAAATACTTAAGGCCAGATTTGACATTTTTCTTTATAGTGCTAAAACTACTGGAATTATGTAAGGCCAAATAATACCCACTGTGACATTCATATTCTTCCTCAAATAGCTTGCACAGGATCTCTTTGAAGTTCATAATACAAATAATGTCTGAGTGAGCTGCAAGTTATGCTCCCTGGTGCATGCAGATGTCTCTAAGAGCTGGCACAATATTCACTCCTGTTTTATTTTCTTTTGGTTTTCATGATTTATTACAGTTGTGACAAATAGAAAATGGGGTTTTTCTTCCTCTTTACAGTAAGATCCATGGCATTTCAGGGAACAATGGATTGACATTCAGGAATGGTGTGGTCAGCAGGAGCAGGGAGGTCATTCTGCCCCTGTACTCTGCACTGGTTAGACCACACCTTGAGTACTGTGCTCAGTTCTGGGCCCCCCAGTTTAGGAGGGACATTGAGATGCTTGAGCGTGTCCAGAGAAGGGCGACGAGGCTGGTGAGAGGCCTTGAGCACAGCCCTACGAGGAGAGGCTGAGGGAGCTGGGATTGGTTAGCCTGGAGAAGAGGAGGCTCAGGGGAGAGCCTCAGTTGCTGTCTACAACTACCTGAAGGGTGGTTGTGGCCAGGAGGAGGTTGCTCTCTTCTCTCACGTGGCCAGCACCAGAACAAGAGGACACAGCCTCAGGCTGTGCCAGGGGAAATTTCGGCTCGAGATGAGGAGAAAGTTCTTCACTGAGAGAGTCATTGGACACTGGAATGGGCTGCCTGGGGAGGTGGTGGAGTCGCCGTCCCTGGAGCTGTTCAAGGCAGGGTTGGATGTGGCACTTGGTGCCATGGTCTAGCCTTGAGCTCTGTGGTAAAAGGTTGGACTTGATGATCTGTGAGGTCTCTTCCAACCTTGGTGATACTGTGATACTGTGACATCTCCTAAGCAATGAAATGTCAATATTTTGCTTTGTCAGGACAGTGCCCAGGTGTTGTAATTCAGTCCCATCATATTTCTCCTCTTCTCTCATGGTTAGGCTCCCAAATGGGCTTTAATTTGTCAGAGTGATTGGACCCACTGCGGGATATAGCTCACTCTGGAAGCCACACAGGTCTGTGGTGTCAACTCCCTCCTCTAAGATAAGCATCAGTTGAAGGGATACCAGGAAAATGAATAGAAAATGACCAGGTTTAAAAAATAACTTGGTTTGGTCAGTCAGAAGGAAAAGGGAGCGAAGGCAGAAGCACAAGAACAGTCACTACATTTTGTTTCAGTCTTTTATCTACATGAGTATAAAGTAAGAAGTATCAAGCTGACAGTCATTGCCAATGTATTTCAGTCAGACCTCAAGGGACAAAAAAAAATGTCATAGCAGAAACAAGTAGGGGAGTTTTCTTAGTCTTAATCACTAACATCTCTTAAGGAGAGACTGGTTGAATATAGGCTGTTTTAAAGTAAAATTTATACTAAACCTGCTTTAGAACAGGAAAACAGACTTCTTGGGGTCCCTTACTATGACTATTTTGAGAAAAAATGGACAATTTCCCATTCCCTCATTTTTTTCTCTTAATGGAACACTGAAGCTTTTGAAGAATTCTGCAGTTTTTGCAGTTTTTTGATGAGATTGGCTGTTCATTTTGGACTATTTGATATTTTTAAAGGTCAATTTGAGGGCCAATTTGATAAAATTAGTACTACAAAGGGTTCCTTTCAAAGTAACTTAGACCCTAATTCAACTCAGACCTCAATTCTTAATATACTCAAGAAATTACTTCTCATGGTGTCTTTAATCTAAATACCATTAAAGATGTAGTACTACACAGAGATTCTCTGAAGTGTGCAGCATCAGCCTTTGGTGAGGGTGAACCTAACTCAACCCTGGTTACTGTGCTGAAACTCTAACACTGGGATACAGGAAAGCTGTAAATTTCCACCTGAAATAGATTTTCAGACAAAACAAGCATTTCAAAACTTCTGGATAAGTAAGAGATATTGCCTTCTTCATTATTCATTGAGCATAAATATTGTGCTAAAACATCTAGCTCCAGTCCAAGGCGCCAGTATCTTAGGGAGTTTGAAAGCCTCTGAAATGAAAGAGATCAAACAGGCATGTTTGTGCTCTGATCCATCTCCAAGATCCACTCATTTTCAGTAAGCACGTTTAGTGAAGCTTTATAGAGAGCCCATATGGGATTGCACGGGCTTTACAAATAGAGAAAAAAGAGGAGGAGGAGGAGACAATGAGGAGAGCCAGTGGCATCCTGGCCTGCATCAGGAATGGTGTGGTCAGCAGGAGCAGGGAGGTCATTCTGCCCCTGTACTCTGCACTGGTCAGACCACACCTCGAGTACTGCGTTCAGTTCTGGGCCCCCCAGTTTAGGAAGGACACTGAGATGCTTGAGCGTGTCCAGAGAAGGGCGACGAGGCTGGTGAGAGGCCTTGAGCACAAGCCCTACGAGGAGAGGCTGAGGGAGCTGGGGTTGTTTAGCCTGGAGAAGAGGAGGCTCAGGGGTGACCTTATTGCTGTCTACAACTACCTGAAGGGTGGTTGTGGCCAGGAGGAGGTTGCTCTCTTCTCTCAGGTGGCCAGCGCCAGAACAAGAGGACACAGCCTCAGGCTGCACCAGGGGAGATTTAGGCTCGAGGTGAGGAGAAAGTTCTTCACTGAGAGAGTCATTGGACACTGGAATGGGCTGCCCGGGGAGGTGGTGGAGTCGCCGTCCCTGGGGCAGTTCAAGGCAAGGTTGGATGTGGCACTTGGTGCCATGGTCTAGCCTTGGGCACTGTGGTAAAGGGTTGGACTTGATGATCTGTGAGGTCTCTTCCAACCTTGGTGATACTGTGATACTGTGATACTGTGTAATATGTTGAGAGAAGGCAGAAATAACAGTTCAAGGAAGGATTTTATTTCATTGCACAGCTATATAACTACCTTGGAAATACCTGGGCAAACAGACATGACAAAAAAAAAAAAAAAAAAAAAAAAAAGAAAAGAAAAGAGGAGTTGATTTCTAGCCTGTTTGTGTGACAGAAACAGTCCCATTATGTAGCCCACTTGAGCAGACCTCTTTATGAAATGTATGTACATTTGTAACACTTTATATTTAGTTTAATAATTTATCAGTGGTTAATATTTTAAAAGAGCAAAGTAGAAAATCAGATAAAAATTTTATACCTGCTATTAAAAGTTGAATGGAGCATTGAGAGACAATCCAAGCAATCATCTCCCTGAGTGCATCTATTGAATTAGCCTGGCTTCAAGTTAAAAGAAAAGCTTCATTTATTTTGTGTGGCTGTGAGTGCATGTGTGTTGGTCTCATAGCAGCAGTGGCTTTTCCCAATCACAAACTTTCAGCTGGTGATCAGATCCTGCCAGGTCATTAAAGAGACCCCAGAATCTGTCATCTGATCGTCTTTTCTTAGTACACTTAATGTCTCTTTTTATTGCTGTGGTACCTGCTGTATCCAAAGTGTGATTTTTCAGCTAGTGCTATTGCTGAATCATGCTGCTTAAGCCTCTGCTGCTATCAATATCAACGGCACTGAACTCATTTCTAGCATTTCACTGCTTCAATGTATCATGGGATAGTTGAGTGAAAAAATCTCTTACCTATCTGGATATCATCTTAAATGGAAACTGCTGCTCCTGCCATAAATAAATGGTACTAGAAAAATAAACTGAAAACAAAGAAAGACAAACAGGAGCTCCACAAGCCACTAAAATGTTAGCTCAAGCAGTATTGAAAGTAGATTTTAAGAATTGCAGAATCACAGAATATTAGAAGTTGGAAGGGATCTCCAGAGACAGAGTCCAATCCTCCTGCCAAAGCAGGATCACCTAAGGTAGTCTGTAAAGGAATGCATCCAGATGAGTTTTGTAAGTCTGTATTGGAAAATAGCAATCAGTTATGAATGGTGAATATTAATTTCTGTATGGATGTTTATTTTATTATTAATATTCAAAAACTCAGGGAAATTCCCTGAGATCCTTTGGATTTTCAGTTGACAGAAAGTAGTTGCACAAAATTAAACAGTTTAAAGGATCAGAACTTGGAAAATAGGAATTCAAAACCAGGAAAAACTCTAACTATGCTTATGGAGCCTTAGCATTAACTCCAGCATATGTACTCACAACACTTTCTGGTCCCTGAGTAAGTCTCCTGTACCAAAGGTGCTTTCAAACTCATGATAATGATCCTGAGGTAAAATACAAAATATGCCAGACAGAGGGAAGGAGAGAAAAGATGCTGCTACTGAGCTACCAGGGCAAGCTGCACACATGTGTCTGCCTTGATCCCCGGTTAAGAAGCTGCAAATGAAGAAAGGCAGGAAAGCAGAAAGGCAGGGTTTCTACATTACCCCCCATTAAATACTTCAGTTTGAAAATCAAACTGGCCAATAAGCATTAGCACCATAGTTCTGGCCAATGAATTCAAAGCTCCATGCCTTGTTTGACCATGCCGGCATGTTGAGGGGCAACACAAGAAACCTGACATGTGGTGCTAAGCTCCTAGCCCTCAAGACTTTGCTGGGGCTAAACCCTTATTGTTTCCTCATCTGGCTCAACTTCTCGGACCTGCAAAATAGGAGGAGAGCAAGGGTTAAATCAGCCTGGCAGGATTTATGCCCTACCAGAACAAAGTCTCCAGAGAAGGAGACTCCACAATCTCTCTGGGCAGTCTGTTCCAGTGCTCTGTCACCCTCACTGTAAAGAGGCTTCTCCTCATGGTGAGGTGAAAGCTTCTACATTCAAGTTTGTATCCATTGTTCCTTGTCTTATTACTGTGCACCACTGAAAACAGATTTGCCCCATCCACTCAACACCCACCCCTTAGATATTTATAGACATTGATCAGATCTCCTCTCAGTCTTCTCCAGACTAAACAGCCCCAGGTTTCTCAGTCTCTCTTCATAGGGAAGATACTCGCTCAGCCTTGTGACTCTCCATTTCACTCACTCCAGCAGATGCCCATCTCTCAAACTAGGGAGCCCAAAACTGGAGTCAGTATTGCAGGTGTGGTCTCAGCAGGGCAGAGTAGAGAGGGAGAAGAACATCCCTAGACCTGTTTGCCACACTTTTCTTGATGCCCCCCAAATGCCATTGGCCCTCTGTTGTGGTAGGCCTAAACAGGCCAAAATTGGCTTGTACATGTCCTGGCTTGCCCAGACATGTTCTTCAGCTCTCCATCTCTGTTGTGGGGAGAAGTAATCACATGAAAGAGGACAAAGAACCCGGAGCCCCTGAGACTTAAGGACTCTGGCTTGTCCAGGCTTGTTTTGCTCCTGTTTACATCCTGTGTAAACAAGATACACACACTTGGCTTGTGCCTGCCTCGTGCAAGGCCTACGTTTTTCCCAAATCTGGGTAAAGTAAGCCTATGTCTTCATCTAATACAGTCAAGCTTGTCTGTCATTCTGATTGGCTATTCTGCGTCCAAAGGTCCATTAGTCTTGGGCTGTATTGATAAAAAGAGATGAGCAGGTAACACCACATGCTTTACCATTGTATTCATGCTTGCTTAATGCTTGCTTGCTGTTACTACCATTGCCTTCTGCAGCATTATGCTATGCTAAGCTATAAGCTAGCTCTGCTGCATAACAAGAAGCCCTGCTTTGGGCCTGAACTGCCTAGAAACTTCCTGTCTGAAGTTTACCAAGAGTTGGCACAGAATACCTGCACACAATGGGCCTGTGTAGTCAGCATGACATTGTGCCTTCTGCACATCTGCCAACATATCCTGCCTACACCTACCAAGATGAGTAGCCCTGGAAGGGACACACAGATTGTCCAGAGAATCAGGATAAGGTCAGAGATCATCTGCCTGCACTCCCCAGAATCCTGTGAAGCCTGGGAAGAGTTAGAAGCCTCGGCAGCTGACAAGACACCAGCAGAATTCCCTGAAAGCATTTGGGTACTGTCTGAAGCTGTAGCTAGCCCCACAAGTCAGGAGATAATTTTTGTGAGTAAATACTTAAAGCCTCTTGTAATTCACCAGTTGTCTTCTCCCATAAGCAGAAAGCAGCTCTTCCAGTTCAAATATTGTTTATATTTTGTTAGTTATTTCTTAAACATTCTAGATTCTAAGTTATAATTTGTGTAATGTTTCCCAGGCAGTTTCAAGAGAACCTGATTATTATTAAAATTAGTGGTCCTGAGGTGGGGGAAAGACAATATTAATTTTGAAAAAAATATAATCTTGCATTAATTAGTTACCCCTCCATTACAATACCCTCCTGGCCACAAGGACCCATTGCTGTCCCATGGAGAACTTGCTGAGAGACCTCATGCCTTGTATATATATATTCATAATTTGTATTTGTTCTTATTTTTCATTTTATTTCTTAGTTTTTATCTTTATTTCCTCATTGTTTTCCTCTTAGGTGTGACTTGCTCTTCTTCAGACAACATAGTGAGCTGGTGAAGATGTCTGGTTACCACTCCAAGCAGAAATGACAGAGGGTTGGTCATGAAAAAGGTGGTTTCAATGCAAACATTACAATCCAGCTTTAATTTTTATTATTATTGTTTTTATACTGTGTAGGGCTTTTGAAAACCCCTCTGTAGTGTGTTGAGGCAAGCTTATGGTGATCTGGATGGATATATATGTGGTATTCACACCCTCTGACTTCAGGCTTATTTGCTGTGTAGTCAGTGGAGCCTTGCATTGTATCATTCAGCATATCTAAGTTATCTTTTTGCTTCTTTCCATTAGCAACAGAAGGAATGGTGATCAGTCACTTGTACACGAAAGTTAGATGGTGTGTCTGTGGCCTGCTGTGTAACATAGCATATTCGTGGTGGAAAAATAGTTTTTTCTTCCATCCAATGGAAGTTTTTTGGATATTAATTTCTGGAGTCAAAACTGCTGTTTGTGGCTTTTTTTAAATAGCAAGTAAGCAAATACATGGCCTTATTATGTCACATGAGAGTATCCTCATGCATTACCTTTGCAGCGAGAAGAGAAGAAACCAAACTTTACATATCCTGAGTTTTTGAGAACCCTTTGGTCTCACAACATCCCATACACACAAAGATAAGACATCCTGCAAGAATTTCAAAGGAGATGGCTGAATCACTGTCACATTGATAGCAGCAAATTTCCTTTATCCCTAACCATTCTAATAATACACATGCTGCATTCTGTAAAGAAATTGTTATCTATAGTCCTTTTATGTTAATGGATCTGTTTCTATTGACTGCAGCAAGTTTTGTATCAGGCTATGAAGGTTTTATTTCTGCATGCTGCTTGCTTAACTGATCAAACAGCATTTATTATTACATGCCTGTGAGGGAAAATGTGCCATCTTCACACTAGAGCATTTACTAATTTCAATCTCTCATATTTAATTATTTACTGGTAATGTATTTTAATAGTCAGAAAACAAGGCTGCTGAAGAGCTCCATCTGAAATATATCACATGGATAGTATTTACTTAAAAGAATTGGATTTCATAAACTTCAGAAGAGCAGTCAAAACTGACATCTGTCAGAAATAAAACAATAATTAAGTACATAAAATTATTATTAAGTATTGGTCACTAATTTACATTGTTCATGTATTTAAAATTATTAATAATAATAAACTGGTTTATTAATTGCAACACCAATGATGCCATTAACAATTTCAATGATTTGAGTGAAGTCTTTTGCTGAAGCTTTAAGGATATCTTCCAGTCTACTTACTTTAAATATTCATGCATTAAGGCTAAGGAGAAAAAAGACATTATCATACACTTTTAGGATTAAGAAATTTTTCACAAAAGGACAGTTAGGAAGGCTTATTCCCCCCCTCCTCCCCCTACATTTAGCTAAGAATATTAAAAAACAAATGTTACTTTTGCAAATCCCCAAATGGTAAAGTTAAATGAGGTTACATTGGTGTCATTAAGCAATGGGATTAGCTCCTGGGACATTGTTGAGTTTGAACAAGATAGAGTAGCATTTTTTTATTCCCCAGAAAGGAAAACAGCATCTGTGTGTGTATTTGGTGACTACAGCCAGCTCATAACTATCAATTCTACCAGCCTCAGTCCCTGGAGTAGGAAATTCAATGATGTCTCTCATCACATTGATGTATCAAAGGATGAGAAAGTAAAATGTAAGGAAGTTGAAGGTTTTGTCAGCTTTAAAAGGTGGATTCAACGCAATGGAGAAAAGCTACTCAAGAAAGATGTCAGCCACAGCAGAGGACCCTTGCAGTCTCTCTGTGGACATACCTTCAACCAAGACGTCTCCAAATGTCCAATGAGGAGAAGGCATGGTAGAGGGGTAACCCCCAGCGTGGAGAGCATGGGGCTGCAAAAGATCTTTTGCTGCTGGCTCCTGTTACACCACACGGCTCATAGAGATCCAGGTTTGTCCTTGCCTGGAGGCTTTACAGCTGTGAGTAAAATGTGTAATTAACCTCAGCATCTCTGCCTGAGGACTCAAGTGTCACTGTAACTGGTGATGTTTGGCATTAATGCAAGATCCTCTCCCTTCTTCTCACATGTCAGCAACCACCTTAGGGTGGACAGGTCGGCCTTGCCCCAGAGACCAGACAGGAAGAGAAACCCAAGCTCAGTAAAGAGTCCTTCTCAGGGATTTTTTGAGTTGAAAGTACTGCCTTTTGCCTGCTGAGTACATTCAAGTTCTTGACATACATAGCTTAGCATGTTTGTAGTTAAAGATTTATTTTATCTCTTGATAAGATTCCCAGTTCAGTTCTCCATTTAGACATTTTTCATAATTAATGTTTTTGCTGCTGGGTTTTAATTTTTTTTTTAACAATCTCCCCAGCCATTGACATAAATTTAGCAAAGTGTAAATTGTATGTAACAAATTGTCCTAGGACAGAAGACCCCTTTTGAAGGAATGACCTTTCTGCAGTAAATAACATTTTCTTTCCTTCCTTTAGTACTAATTTACTGTTTGTGTATCAACATCTTGCAATATTAAAACATAAATTTCTACACTTGTTAGGGAGCAGCTCTGTAATGATGAAAAGTCTGACTGTTGACCATTGTTGCACATATTGATTACTATTCCTTGAGGTGTAGAGTACCCTCATTTAATTATGCTACCTACAGTGGTAATGAAGGCCAAGACTATTCGACGTGTAAATGTATAGCAGTGTTATTCAATATTCAGGGCACACTGAATCATATATTTTTGAAAGGAAGAGTGCAGGAAACTTTCTCCCTTCCTGGTGATTTTGTCTCACTTCTTTTTGCCTGTGACTCTTCTGTGTTAGTGAAGGCAGGTGCTTGAAAAACCTGACTTTAATCTCATTTATACACTGAAACTCTGTAGCGCTGCCAGAAGCATGTAAATCACAGCAAGATCCATCTTCAGCTACTAGTTTTGATGTGAATTGCTCCACAATAAGCAAGGAATGAACTACAGGCTACAAAGCAGCCTTCAAAGAATGTTCTCCAAGACAGATTTTCAATTTTACTTTATCCAAAAAATGCATGCTCCTTTCACCAGAATCCCAGCTGTGACAACTAGTGCAGTAGCCTGGAAAACAAGGTAGGTAGTTTCTGTGCTATTGGTATCCTTAGATATTTAGAAGCTGACAAAGAAATCTGTGAGCGGTGTTTTATGTTGGCATCATCTTCCCTTCAAGCTGTACAAGTGTCTATGAACATTTGCTTTAACTCTGTTGCCAGAATTGGATGTGACAATGAGAGGGATTATGCTTAGACCATGGAGCTTGAATTTCTTCTTCTTTTGATCACTCTTTTGGAGGAAGAGGGTGGAAAAAGGTGCTCCAATAGATGATGGTTTCAGCAGGGCTTTGAATACATAGAATCATTCTTTGTATAGTGTTCCGGTAGCTCTGTGGCTGCAGTTTAATCCACTGTGTAATTTGGAAGAGATTGCTAGGATGCATTACTCAAAGCCAAATTTAGTCCTTGGTGTGTTCACAGCATTGTCTGTGAAAGAAAAGAAACCATATTGTTGTGGAAGGCCAAAATAGGCCTGATACATGTCGTGGTTTGTCCAGGCATGACTCTCTACTCTCCCTCCTCTTTCTCGAGTTGGGGGCAATGCAGGAAAAAACAAAAGGCCTGTAGCCACCAAGTAAACAAGGTAAACAAGGTACAACACTTGCCTGTGTTTTCCCCAACATGGGTAAACCAAGCCCCTGGTTTCACCTAATATGGTTAGTTTTGACAAAGTGCCATTTGGATTGGCTAACCTCTGTGGCCAAAGGGAGCCATCAGATTCAGGCAATGGCTAAATGAGCAAAGTTGTGAACAACTTTGTTTCACCATGTTATTTTGCCTTATTATGCTGTGCTTCACCTTGCTTTGCCTGGGGAACAGGGAAGCTTTGCTGTTTCAAACCGGTTTTGCTGTATAACAACAAGCCTTGATGCTTCAAGCTTGTCTACCTGGAAACTGCTGTGCCTCAGTTTACTAGAGAGAGGCATTAACTGCCTTCACGCTGTAGACAAGAATCATTGCTGAAAGCTGTCCAAAAACCACAGCCAGCCTAAGCATGGATTGCAAGCAATAACCTGCTTCTAGCTGAAGGGCCCACTTAGACCTCACTGCAGCCTACGTGGTGAGAAAGGGCTGGTTACTGGCAAAGCAGTAGAACACCATGCTTGCCTGCACACCTGTGAACCTCCATGCCAAGTCCGGAGCCCTCTAAAGGACATTGTCCACCTGAAAAGGGAGCAAGACAAGGTCAGAGACTGTGCAAGCTCCAACACCCTGCCAGAATCCTGGGGAAGCTCCTAAAGCCTCCAATGGGTACCACCACCACCACCCCTCCAAGTGTTTGGGCACTATCTGGAACTATAATGCAGCCCTGTAAACATGGAGATAACTAGTTTCTTAAAAGCCTCTTTGTAATTAAAGAACTTTGGTTCTGTTAACTCTGTTTGCTCTGTACTGTGCCTTCTGCCTCGACAGAAAGGAGCCTCTCGACTCCCCCTAGAGTGCAAATGATGTATTGCACCACAAGCATCTCCAAGAGCTCAAATTCATGTTTTCATTTCTGGTTTTTGCTTAACAGTTTAAACTGCCTGTTCCCTGTGAAAATAACCATAACTGTGCATTTGTACCTTAAAAACAAGTTTTCACATGAAATGTAGTATTAACAAATGTCATAGTTTTATTAATATTTTTTCTTTGTTATTTATAACCATAATTCATATTTTGACACATGTATAGACAACTGAAGAGAAGTAAATGTTAGTTGTAATCTAAAGGAAAAAGAGAAAAAGAGCTTTTCCAAACTGACAGAAAACAGCAGCAAAAGGGAAGCCTTGTCTTCTGTCTGCCCTTTACCAGTTGGAGGAGGCACAGATGAGGTCTTACAAGTTTCTCTGTCACACACAATGAAACTGCTGCAGTCAGTGTGCATTCAGTTAATTCCAGGATTTTCAATTCACAAACAAAAACTCTTTCTGTCCTAGGCTCATGAATACAGCATCACTCTCCTTACCTCCTAACTGTACTGCCTTTTTTCTGGCTCCCTTTGCACAGTACTAAGTGCTGCTTGTTAGCATCCTTCCCTCAGGCCTTATAATGGCAATTATTTTTGCTGCTGACCTTGCATCATCTCACTTTCCTTCTGGCTCTTCACAGCCCTCTGCAGTTTATAGGAAGGACTTAATAGAATTATGCATTATTAGAAATTAATAGCAATATTCTTAACCCGTGTCACCATTAAACATAAAGACTAAAACTCAATGGCTATTCTGTCTGGCTAATAGTAAACATGGTGTTTCCATTATGAATAACTTCTGATAGGGGCAAAAGTGTTAGGCATCAATGCCCTAACACTGTGCAAACCCCAGCCAGCAAGTGCAGGAATGTCAGGAAGAGGTCAGGACAAGCCACCTGTTACTGAAGTTGTCTTGAGCAATGTGTTGGGCTCACTACCTACAACTGTAACTGAGTCTTGCAATATAATCAAACCAAACATATCCACTACTAGACTATTCTCTGGAAAGGACCTTCAACCTTTCAGTCCAGAATTGCAGGAACCCTAATTATTGGAGCAATCAGATTAAAGTACAAGTATCAGGAAGAATGAAATTTTGCATTTTTTCCCTGAACATTTGGTTCTTATGGAAGCAACCTGGCTGGTCTGTCAGCTTGAATTTGTTCATGTTTGGTTTGCCTGGAGGTATGAAACAGTTATGTGGTTAACCGCTAAGCCCTTGCTTGGCCAGACCTGGTTTGCTGAGGTCCTAAATCAGATTCTGCTGCCAACTTTTTGTCCCTCTTCTCCACTTTTTGAAGTGTTGAGGTAGTGCAGCTATTTAATATTAAACTTCAAAGCAAGCAATTTGTATTCATCTCTCAAAGGAGAAGGAAGAATAAGCAAATGCTCTATTACGATTGTGTGCATTTATATTTGATAAAAATGGTTGCAATTTATATGCAAATTAAGTGTGACTCAGCCTCTTGGCAATTTGTCAGTGAGACCCTCAGCATCACAAACCATTTATGCCTTTACCTAAGCAGCCCTGGGTCCATATGGAGGCATTTCAGCGAAGGGGGACAAATTCTGCTCTAAGAGGTCGTAAACACCTTCAAGCAAGGTACCTGACTGGCCAACCACCTCCCCCACCACTTACTGCATCATCCTTGCTTGTTCCCAGACATGTTTTCTCTTATATAGTGGTAAACATGTCTAGACTTTAAAGTGCATATCTCCAAGGGTTTTTTTTTTGTTATAATTACAATGATCTTGGGATTGAAAGATAAGTACATAAGATCTACTTAGTATTGCTACAAACATCTACAGCCTTGGAATTTGGTACCATTTCCTGGATCTACTGGAACTTGGCCACTGTCTAGATTTTCTTGTTCTTTCTTCATTCTTTCCTGCTTCTTCCTTTATCAATCCTACTACATCTCTTATCTAGCCTATCACTTACTTTATTCCTCCCATTTTCCTATCTGCCCCCTCAAAAAAATGTGATTTGTGTCTTTTGTCACTGACCTTCCTACTATCTTAGCTGGGCACTTTGTAATTTTGGGGAAGAACAATTTCTTGCCTCTGCACCACACATCCATCACTTCTTAATCCATCACTTGGGAGAGATAAATTTAGAACCAGAAGGATATTGCATACTTCTGGTTCTGGTGGGCATCAATATGTGGATACCATGAAGAGGAGCAGACTACACTATGGATAGAACAGAGACTTGTGCTAGAAAGACAACCCACTCATGGGCTCAGGAAAGTTTCTCAAGAGGTGTCATAGATTGAAAAGCAGCCAGGGCAGCCAAAAAGGGAAGAGGAAAGACAGAAAAGGCCAACACCAGGGAAGCCCTAAAGTGAGAGTCAGCAATCCAATTCAGTCAGTAATAAGTAACCCATCTAATCAATCAAAAAAGCAGATGTAGAGGGTGCAGCAATAACAGAGTTCTTCTCTAGGCTAAATTTAATTTTGTTAACAGATGACTGGAATTAACTCTGCTTAGGTAATGCATTTGTAAGTGCTAGTATAGACAGTCTGCAAACATTTATTCCAGGAGATGGGTGTTTGTAGCTGTCTTGGAGTCCTGGATACCCCAAAATTCCTCTCACTCCGTGGTTTGAATGGGAGAGAAAAGGTGCAAAAAACCTGTTCCCCTCCCCTGCCCTGCAGGCTTGAAGCGGACGGAGCAAAGGGCCCTTCTGGCAGGAGGGGTGACCTGTGCAGATGCCCGCGCTAGAATTAGGCTGGGGATTGGCTGTGGTCTTCGTGCCTAGGAAATGGTAACTCAGCTCTTTGTCTAGGAAAAGTATAAATATTGGGGTACTTCCTGCCTTGGGGTGCCCGCCTTAGAGTTCTCCCCCACCTGGATAGTTCCTGCAGAAAGAGTCCCCTGGTGCTGCAAAGGACTAGGTCCTGAGGGACAGGACCATCTCTGCTTAGAACGGCTCCCCACTGTAAGCACCCTTTGTGCAAGCTTAATAGGCCTAAGGAGCCTCAGATGTCTTTTGAAAGAGAGAGAACTGACAAGCATCTGGACCCCCATGATGGTTTTTGTGTGTTCCCCGCCCCCCCCCTCCCCCACTTTGGAAATCACACAGACTAGACTCAGCCGGCTCTGGAAATTGAATGGAGTTTATTATTTACAGCTTAGCAGAATATACAAGCAGATATTTACAGTATATACAGAAGTATACAAGGTAAAAGGTAATACAGAAACACAACTCCCCTCTCAGAAACCTGAGTCCCCAGGAGGGGCTCCTAACCAGCCCTTCCACCTTCCCCCTACCCCTCTCAACCTTACCCCAGTCCCAAGGAAGAATAGAGGTTCGGCCAGGGGGTTAGGAAGCAGAGTGGATTAGTCAGAGAAATGGAGGGTGAGGTTAGAGAGATGCAGCTCAGAGCTCCCTAGCAGAAGAAGTGCCTTATCTATGTTTTGATTCTTCTTGTATCTCTCAGCAAGCCTATGAGGGAAGTAGGCAACACCATTGTTTTCCTTTCACAGCCTCTAACCTAGTTCTTCTCACCAAAACATTCTAGCTGGCTTCAAACTAGCACAACCCCCCTTTCCCTCAGACAGCCTAACTCACCTGTGAGTAGTATAACTTTTCTGCTCAGCCTGATTAACAGTGGGGGAAAGCTGTGCTTATAGCTTAGCCTTTTCCATTTCCTGACTTCTAAAATAGCCATATTTATCTCAATGAAACTGAGTCTGCTAATTAAACTAATTCCCATATATAGTTTTGGGGATGGCATTTCAGGACAGTAAAATAACTCTATCTTTATATATATTCCTGACTCGGCCACGTTAATTCCCTGCCTCCACAACAGTAGCTTACTGAATTGGCTGGCTAACAAAAGTTAACTGGCATCAATTATAGCAGTGATACGCTGTGATGCAGGGAACCCAAACCACCCATGACTTGGTTTGCTGTTTGTGGTTGTCAGTGGATTAAAAAGTAAGTTCTTACAGAGGATGAAAAAACATGCATGTGTTTCAGACCAGTTATTTGGTGGGCTTTATATTCCCAATAGCTTGCAAGCACAGGTAAGAGGAATTTTTGCTTTGTAGAGATGAGGAAATCAGAGGAGGAAATTAGTTTTTATTATTGGCATTATCAAGCCAAAAAAGGGTCACTAAAAAAGCCAGTGGGCATTTTTCAGAGCAGTTTATCTTCCCAAGGAAGAAAAAAGGCTACTAATGATAGAGAAATTAAAAAATAAATCAACATACATAGAGAACCTTATAAAAATATATAATTATAGCATGTAATTTATTATGGGAATGAAAGTTTGCAGCTGTAGAATTCAGTAGCACCAGTGTGAACATTTCAAAGTCAGCTGCAAGGAGTTATTTATTGGGTTGTTTCATTTGAATTAGTCACTTTAAAGTTCTAGAAAGAGTGTTCAAGCCTACATTTTTCATACAGCATTTTGCAGTTCTGGGTGACATTTGCCTTCTCTTCTCCCTGTCTCTTCATCCTCCCTGAAATGGGAGACTAATCCTGTATAGAACCACTATAGATATAATTGAACCCTAGAGTGCCAGACCAGTACTGCTTTGACATGAATTCCATATGAAAGTGCTTCTGTTACTCTACATTTATGCTGCCTGTGTATTTCAGTGGTGATTTATAATATTGATTGATTACTGCACATCTCCCTTGCTATTCTGCTTTGCATTCCACCTCTGCGAAGCTGAATTATTCACTGACAAGGCTTGAAGTCTTAAAGGTATATCCCGAAGCCAGATTGTTTTATTACGCATGTATTCTGGTAACACATTGCCTTTAGAAATGGCATTTTTCCTGGGATCCAAGCAGACAAAGTTATGAACCTCTGGATAAAGTGAAAAAAACAAGAAACTAAACCAAAACAAAAAGCCGCAAAAAATCCACATAAAAATATAGCTAAACCGAACTAAATTTTTTCCCCCCTCCCAATTCTTTTAAAAGAAAATGTTCAGGTGTACCTTAAATGGAGCTGCTTCTATCCTGAAAGTTTTCTCTGTAATTTTACAAATCAGATTTTTTTTTTCCCTCTGGGAAAAAAAATTATATGTTACACATTTTCATATTTTGATTTGCTGGTTTTACCCCATCTGAAAAAAACATTAGTGTCGTGGTTTAGATGACTGGATAGGGCTGGGTGCTAGGTTGGACTGGATGATCTTGGAGGTCTCTTCCAACCTGGTTGGTTCTATGATTCTATTCTATGATTTTATGAGTAGCTTCAGCATTTTAGACATATTTTGACAATTTAATCTGAAGCAATTGAAGCCATTAGAAATAATTTAAGAATTTTATATAGATAATATGCTGATTTTTTTGGAAAAGGTACACCATAGTGATTTGCTCTGTGCTTGTGAAATCACCTAGGCTGATTAGTGACATTCACTTGTTCTACAAATCCTGCATAAATTAAACAAGTGCATGTACTACTGCTACATATGCTGATGGCAACACATACTGCGGAATTGACCCAAAGCCTATCAGAACCAAAAGCTTCCACCAAGCTCAGTAACATCAGATCAGGCTAACTGCTCACTCTTGTGTAATGGTATCAAGAAAGGTGAATTTATGGGCTGCTTGGCATCACTAATAACAAAATGCTTCAGCATTCTGCTCATCTTTCTCTTACATTTTATCCTCTCTGGGTCCATTCCTCTTTCCACTGTAGAAGGTTCCTAGTCTGGAACGAGTGATGATAAACAGGCAAGCTGCTTCTTGAAGTAAGGAAACTCCCATTTCTAACCTATCCCATTATATTTCTCCATCCCTTTAACTTGAATGAGTTGCATGGGGCCAGTTGCAAAACAGCCTTTTGCTTCAGCAGAGATAGGGTTTTAATCTTCAATGCTAAACAAGTTCTTTCTCCTGCTGAGTTTCCATGGACAAGGACTGTGTTTGTGAGACAGAGAAGCCTAAGACTTTGGTGTTGCCGAACTATAAGACTTAAAAATAATTTGTGGCCAAAGCAGCAAATTAATTTCCTTTAACTTGCCTGTGTGCAAATGAACTGGATGCTGCAAAGGAACTTTTGCTTGGGGAGGAAGGAGAGCTCTGGGGTATTGTCATTCCTGTTGAAAATCAAATACTGCAATGATATTTAGCTGCTAAATATTTCAAGTACTCCTGAAAAGCACTGTGCCATATGACTGTGTAAGATATGCCATAATGATATGATAGGATAAGAATTATTTCATGGTAGTATGCTTTATCCCTGACAAAGCAGGTAAGCTTGTCTGAAGCACACATTTTGCACAAATGGGTGATTAAGAAGAAATGACTGGTATAATTACAGTCTGAGCTTTGCACTATTAAACCAGACAGATAGTTGACCTTGTGCACCAGGGGCAGTTTCTAAGCTAGTTGTACCAAAGTGGAAACTGAAATAGTCTAATTTTGTTTGACTTGTGCATCTGGTGTGCATGTAATTTGGCCAGAGTTAATTTGCTGGTGAACAGCTTTTAACATTTCACATTAGATCAAAATGAGATATGCTCGAGAGGTTTTGGATGATTATTCACTAAACAAACAAGCAAACAAATCTGTAATATCTAGAGCTGAACTCTTGCAGAGAGAATTAAATTTAAGAGAAAAGAGAGGATTAGAGGGAAGACAGGAATGCTGGTGGGTGAAACAAATATATAGAGCATATGAGTAAAGGTGATTTCATGTGTTATTAATTGATGTTCCATACAGTTGGGCAGGCAGACCTGTGATATGGTTTTCTTAGTTCATATTCTTTATGATGTGCCCCAACATTTTTTCCAAGAGTTGAAGACAACTGGAAGGGAGTTTGGAAAGCATCTATCTGACATAAGAACGTATGTTGCATCGAGTTAAGTGGTACTGTCCTCCTAACTGTCTTGTGGCTTTTAAAATTTCATATATTATGGTAACTGATTATATAATTTGAAGTTATGAGAATGTGGTGGAGGGTTGCACAGGCCCCAAATAACCGTGTTTACAGATCTATTTATGCCCAGACATGTTGTCCCCTCGAAAGGTGTTGCCCTGCCTAAGCTTGGGCAAAACAAGTTAAGAAGGACAAAGGGGGACAATAGAACTGGTGCCTTCGAGTCTGGGTTGCCTGCTTGAAGGTTGAAGTAAACACATTATGTAAGCTCACACCCTAGGGTGGGGAATCCACCTGAGCTCTCTCCATATTTGGGGGTACCGGACCCCTGGACTTAATTGGTGTGTTTTAGCCTGTTGCCAAGCCCTCATTGGACAGAACTGTGGCCAAGGACCATCAATCTCGGAATCAAAACTCATAAAAAGGGACAATTCAGTGTGCTAGTTTGAAGCAAGCTGGAATGTTTTGGTGAAAAGAACTAGATAATGGGCAGTGAAAAGGTAAACATGGTTGTGTCTCCTTCTCTCACAGTCTCGCTGAGAGTTCTGGGAAGAAGAAGAAAACAATTAGGTAATATTCTCCATTTTGTCTTTCACTCTGCTTTGAGCTTCAGACCTAGCCACATCTCCTTAACCCCACTGCCACTAACCTTCCTTCTTAACCTCTTGGCTGAACCTCTATTCTTCCTGGGAACTGGGGTAAGGTTGAGAGGGGCCGGGGAAGGTGTTGGGTTGGTTTGAGAGCCCCTCCTGGGGACTCAGGTTTCTGGGAGGGGAGTTGTGCTTCTGTATTGTTTATCGTTTGTATATTTCTGTATATAACTGTATATACTGTAAATAGCTGCTTGTATATTGTGCTGCTTGTAAATAAATAGCTTCATTTATATTCCTGGAGGCCTTCTGAGTTAGCTGGGGCAATTCCAAAAGTGTGTGAGGGCAGGTAAGAGCCCAAACCATCACATTCAGTGTCCCTGCTACCTCACTCCTTGCTCCTCTCCTGCCACCTTCCTCCACTTGCTGCTCCTAGCCGCTTCCAGCTGCTTTTGGGGACCACCGCCGCTGCATGACCCCAGCCCATGGCACCAGCCCAGAGAACTGACCAAGGCGCTCCTGGCCAGCCGCTGCTCCAGCCGCTGCTCCCAGCTTGACTGTGTCCGTAGAAGCTCCAGGCAGCGCGCCCCAATAACCCCTGAGCTAATCTATTCAAACCCACGATATTTGGGACCATCGGAACTGACTCCAGCCAGTGAGTAACTGAGCAAACTCAAGCTAAGACAGCATAAACTTTCAAATTTTGCCAGTGGCACTTTCATGCCACAGACTCTCTTCCTAAATCCTTTCAAACCTCTTCTAAATTCCCAATTTGCTGTACATAGACATTCTGTAATATAATCTCGGAACCGCATACAAAGAACTTGTGTGGGGTAGCTGTAAATAAGTTTGGGGAAGGGGGGGATTCCTTGTGTATATAATATTAAATTATTTAAACCCTTTTATAATTTGGCCTCATATTTCATTCCCCCAAAACCCAGACGAACCCCTTCACAACAGAGAAGTGCCACAGACTCAAAAACTACCTGTATATTTGTCTCTGATTTCTCATTCCCATGTTCAGCTTCTTCACTCAAGTTTTCCTCATTTCCTCTTATGACTCTGTTGTGTCACTGTAGGAACTATTTTAGTCAATGGCCTTTTTTGGCAAAGCCTCTCTTCAATTTCACCACCATGCTGTCTCCATTTTCTGTGGCTGTCTGATCTCAGCCTCAGTTATTTTCAAGTGTTTTATTTTGCTAAATTCAGCCTTTTTTTTTTTTTTTTTTTTTTTTTTTTTTGGTGTAGAAATACCTATTCCTAAAGTCTCAAAAGTCTTTTTGACCCCATTTCAGGTATTCTGATCATCTTAATCCTCTTTATACTCTCAATTGTTTTCAACAGTGCCTTTATAAAGATATGTTTTTCAAGTCTTTCAAGATTCCTCCAGTCTCTTGTGGAGCACTTCCCCTACCCTCTAGTGTCAGAGACCTCCCACTCACTCAAACTTGTTCAACTGACAAGCATTCTGATCTCTTTTCACTCCTAGCCTGTCTTCAACCATGCCAGTTGGCCTCTGTCAAATGCCTCAGGATAAAACAAAATGATCAAGCCTAATTTTTTCCCTCATACTTCCTTTCACTCTCTATAACATCAAAGAATAAATGTTGAACAGGTCCTACTTCAGTTTTCCCATGACCAAACTTTAGCTCAAAGAGTATATATATATATATATGTACATCTCTGCACACTTGAGCTTTCCTTTACATGGGCAAGAACTAGACAATAATATCTTTGAAGCAACCAAGATACTGTTTTTCTGCAGCTGTTTTCAAATTTACCAACTCTTGAAAATACAAGAGAAATTCCAAAGGAAAGGATAGATCAACAGCTCAGGGGAATATAACAGATTACATAAACAATTTAGTCTTCTCTCTTCTCTTTGATTTCTGCAAGCTCATTTTTACCTGTGTTTTATTATAAAAGCCTTTCCTATTACTTGACTATTTGTAAAGCTTAGATTCAATATATGAAATCTGCAACCTCTCTTTGTAGATAACATCATTGACAGCTCAATAAATTCTTCCCCTTTGGTGGAAAAATGAAATGAGGCAAACTTTGGAGTTAATGAAGAAAACAGAATGGATATTGAACAATGAACTGCTTTTATGAGGTAGAAGTTTTTCTTGCAGGAAGGAGAATAGTGTGCACACACTTCTTGACTTATTTTAAATGATCAGAGGACTTTTTTGAGGAGTTCTATAAGCTGTTATTCAGAGCCTTTGTAGAGTAATTTAATGTACTTTTACAAAGTCAGACTGCCTATGCTGAAGCAGTGATACCTGAGTGGATTGTTATAGTTTACTGTTACACTAAGGAAGGGCTTTATATTTGTGTGTGCGTGTGTATATATATACACACACACACACATACACACATGATTTTCCAGCCATGTAATTACATTAGGTTATCTGTGCTTGAATAATTACAGTAGGACTTGGGTCAATGAAATCTGTATAAAGTCACAATGGCAGGATGATTACATTATCCTGTTGTGGTGGTTTAGGTGTTATCCCGCCCCCTCACACTTTAAGAAACACCCAGCTAACTCAGTCGTGCTCTGGGAATATAAATGAAGCTATTTATTTACAGCTAGCACAATATACAAGCAGCTATTTACAGTATATACAGTTATAGACAGAAATATACAAGGTAAAAGGTAATACAGAAGCACAACTCCCCTCCCAGAAACCTGAGTCCCCAGGAGGGGCTATCAACCACCCCAACACCTTCCCCCTGCCCCTCTCAACCTTACCCCAGTCCTAAGAAGAAAAGAGGTTCAGCCAAGAGGTTAAGAAGAAAAGGTGAGTGGCAGTGAGGTTAGGGAGCTGCAGCTGAGTCCAGAAGCCAGCCAGAAAGTGAAGACAAAATGTCGAGAGTGTTATCTAATGTTTACATTCTTCTTCAGCGAGACTCTGAGGGAAGGAGACATCACCAATGTTTTCCTTTCACAGCCAATTGTCTACTTTCTCTCACCAAAACATTCTAGCTAGCTTCAAACTAGCACAGGTGTGAGAAGAACTAGATCACAGGCTGTGAAAGGAAAACAATGGTGATGTCTGCTTCCCTCAGAGTCTTGCAAAGGAGTTCGGGAGGAAGAAATGAAAACATTAGATAACACTCTCACCATTTTTCTTTTCACTTTCAGGTTGGGCTGCTGACTGAGCTGCATCTCCCTAACCTCACCTTCCATTTGGCCTAACCTACCTTTGCTTCTTAACCTCTTGGCCGAACCTCTATTCTTCCTTAGGACTGGAAGGTAAGGTTGAGAGGGGCAGGGGGAAGGTGCAGGGGTGGTTGAGAGCCCCTCCTGGGGACTCAGGTTTCTGGGAGGGGAGTTGTGTTTCTGTATTACCTTTTACCTTGTATATTTCTGTCTATAACTGTATATACTGTAAATATCTGCTTGTATATTGTGCTGCTGTAAATATATAGCTTCATTCATATTCCCAGAGCCAGCTGGGGGGGCAGGGAACACCCAAACCATCACATATCCCTAAACTGTTTCTTACAGATGAGCACACTTTGGCTGTGTGTCTGCTAGAAAAGATGAACCAACAACACTTCCACCCAGTCTCTTATTTGCTGCTGTGGAAAATAGCAGGCCTAGGCATGCCGAGTAATTTTTAAGACTTGGCTTTGCTCCCAAAATAAGTTATCTCTGCTCCATTGCACACTTCCAGTTTCAGAGCAACTCGGTTTTATTTTTCAGTTTTCCCTTTTGACTCATGATTTTGCTGCTCAGCCCTCATGACCTTTAACAGGTGAGCATTGCAAGATTCAGTGCAGTATCTGTGACAGCTTTTAGAAAACACTGTAAGGACATGTGAGCTGAGCTGCTGATGACATCCTCTTCCAATGCTATTAATGCATCTTTCAGGATCTGGGCTTTCAGCTGCACTTGGACTACAGTACAGTTGGGATTCTCTGAAGTTTGGAAAAGTCATCAGTGTTACGAATTGTGCAAAAATAATAATTGATATTAGTTTTGATATCCAAACAAAGATTATTAATAACTATGAAAACAGTTTATTAACATTAAATCTCTCCAGAAAACTTATTTTCAAGGTTTAACATCTACACATAGGGAACAGGCAAAACTAGAACACTTTAAGAAATAAGTAGCAAATGCAAACATTATTCTGGAAAGAGGTTCTTAGTGTCAGTTATACCTCTTATCCACCAGGAGACTTGAGAGGCTCCTTTCTGCTACTAAGGCAGAAAGGCACAATAGAATCTAGTTACAGAAATTCTCAGAAAGAGGCTTTGAATATTTACTGACAAAATTATCCCCTGACTTGTGTGGCTAGCTACAGCTTCAAACAGTACCCAAACACTTGCGAGGGTTCTGTCAATGTCTCGAGGCTTCTGATTCTTCCCAGGACTCGCAGGGTGCTGAGGAAAGTTGGCAGAAGATCTCTGACCTTATCTTGGCCCCTCTGGGTGGTCTGTGCATCTCCAGGACTCCCCATCTTGCCAGGAGACTTTCAGGTGCAGGCAGGATGTCCTGTGATGTGCAGTCTCAGCACAGTGTCATGCTGACTATGCAGGCCTATTGCATGGAGGCATTTAGAGCCTGTTCCTGGTGAACTCGAGGGAGGCAATTTCCAGGCAGTTTAGAATGCAATAAGGCAGAACTCTGTGAGAAGTGAGGCAGAGCACTGCCAGAAGCAGGAAGAAATGGCAGCAGGCAAGCACAAATGCAATGGCAGAGCACATTGTACCTGCTCATCTCTTATATCAGTACAGCCCGAGACTAATGGGCCTTTGGACACAGAGTAGCCAATCAGAATAGCAGTTAGCCAGGCCTGACCATATTAGGTGAAGCCATAGGCTTGGTTTACACAAATTTGGCAAAAACATAGGCCTTGCATGAGGCAGGCACGAGCCAGGTGTATGCACATTGTTTACCACAGGATGCAAACAGGAGCTAAACAAGTTTGGGTAAGCCAGGGAGGGTCCTTAGGCTTCAGGTATTTTGCCCTCCTTCATGTGGTTGCTTCTCCCCAAAACAGAGAGAGGAAGAGCAGAAGAACATGTCTGGTCAAGCCAGGACATGTAGAAGCCTATTTTGGCCTGTTTAGGCTTGGCACTTAGGAAAGAGTAGGAATGCCATGGATATACTAAAATGATTGTGTTTGGGTATAAGGAATCCTTTAAAGACTAACCACAGACTGCCATTTCCCTTCCCAATCCCAGATAACTGCTCTCAAACAGTAAATTGAATTATGGTTTTAAGGTCATGCTAGGCTCATCACTTGAGCCTTGCTCAGGGGCCATGGTGAAAAAGGTGGTGTCCTTTTGCCTCTTGGATCTGTGTTTTTTTCACAAAATCTGTATTTTTGTCACAGTCTGTCTGGGCCCCCCAGTTTAGGAAGGACATTGAGATGCTTGAGCGTGTCCAGAGAAGGGCAACGAGGCTGGTGAGAGGCCTTGAGCACAGCCCTATGAGGAGAGGCTGAGGGAGCTGGGATTGTTTAGCCTGGAGAAGAGGAGGCTCAGGGGTGACCTTATTGCTGTCTACAACTACCTGAGGGGAGGTTGTATCCAGGAGGAGGTTGCTCTCTTCTCTCAGGTGGCCAGCACCAGAGCGAGAGGACACAGCCTCAGGCTACGCCAGGGGAGATTTAGGCTGGAGGTGAGGAGAAAGTTCTTCACTGAGAGAGTCATTGGACACTGGAATGGGCTGCCCGGGGAGGTGGTGGAGTCGCCGTCCCTGGGGCTGTTCAAGGCAGGATTGGACGTGGCACTTGGTGCCATGGTCTAGCCTTGAGCTCTGTGGTAAAGGGTTGGACTTGATGATCTATGAGGTCTCTTCCAACCTTGGTGATACTGTGATACTGTGATACAGTACATAGTGCAGCTGTAGTTCTGAAGTGGGGTGTGTTTGATGCTCTCAATCTCACAACTAAAGAAACATTTCAAGTAACAGAAAACTGTGCACCCCTTTCCCCAGACTGCAGGCAAAGGCTATATTGTCTTTGCAGTAAGACAATTTTCCACTCATTAGCCAGAAAATCCTCACTCTTAAATGGCTTTACACTGGCAGAGCTCTACAAAGAGATACTCTGCAGAAAACAGTCAGTTCCAAAGCATACTAGAAATCAGGGTGCCAAGGTGCCAGAGGAAGATCCTCAGGATGTCAAGAAAATACTTCTTGTCTGAGACTCCCCCTAACTCCCTGGCTCCAAACCTGTCATACTACAATTCCTTGAGCATACATGTCACCATTTTATCTATTGACATGTCCAATTATATAGCATGGTGCAGCATTAATCAGGATACCTCTGACAATTTTGGTGTCCTGCATAGTTTTTTCAAGATTATGGCCCAGGTTATAAATCTTTAATTGGATGTTTACTCATGTCTATACCATCATTAGATGTAGCATCCATTCCCAAGGACTGGCAGCAGCATTAAACAGGGCTGGATGAAACAGGCTCAGAAAGTGCTCAAGGTTTTGGCATGATCTTTGGATCCTCCCTAGTCCCAGAGGGATTGAGAGGTCCCTCAGACACCTATTCCACTGTCTCCTGGAACTGTGAACTTACCACCCATTTCTGCATGCATCCCTGCATAGACCTGAAAAATAAGTGCATAGGCATTTTTGACAGTGAGTGTGATTCAACAGGTAGTGAGGGCACACTATTGGCATGGATTATGTGGTTCAATTTAACCATTCATTGAACAGAGGTAGTATTTTCAGTAAAAGGTATAAGCAGAAGCATGTGGTTAGTCTGCATGTGAAGTAGCTGAAATTGTTGACTGTTTTCACTCTTCTAGGACAAAGAATGCTGAAGAATGCTGAAGCTGAAAGCTTAGGAGTGTAAAGAGCCTATGGCTTTATACCTGCATTTTAAATTTGCTATAGGCACAACTTTAGAGGGGACTGCTGAGGGGAAAGAGAGAGAAGGAAAGAAAGGGAGAAAATGTGCAGTTGAGCATGTGCCCTTTGCCCACAGGAGCATTTTTGGGGGTCAATTCCCAAAGCAAAAGCTAAATTCCAAAAGTATTTAAGTTATTCTTAAGTGACCCAGAACCGTGAGTGGCCCTCCCAGAAGCATCTCTCTTTGCCAGTTCAGTCAAAATTCAATATATTTTTTTAAAAGACTTTCAGTCATTTTCAAATTTATTTTTTCTTATTTCCTTGTTGTGGTTTTAATAGAGGTCAGTCCTGTGAGGGGATGCTTAACTGAGGATAGTAGTGAGATAATGAAAGAGGCCATTTGTCACATCTCTTGTCACATGGTGCTGCTTCCCTTGATGTGATTTCCTAGAGAGAAGATAGGCTGCCCTTCTTTCATGCTTTTCCAGCTCTGTTCATACTGCAAAGAACAGGGCCATTTTATGTAGTCAAGAAGCAGAACAACCCCTTGCTGCTGCTTGAAGTCATGCCCAAGCCTGATCAGCATATCAGACTATGAGTTGCTTGTACGCAGGAGCTTGCAGCAGTGTTGCTGTCACAACTGTCAATGAATCTGTGAGGTAAGTTACTAAAACCTGGATAACTCTGGCTGTGATATTCCCCTAGATACTCTGTTTACTCCCCAAAACTGCAGGTTGTCCTGATAGTGGAATCTAAATGCAGTTGCTTTTCATGACACTAGATGAAGGAGTATTGTGTGGCAACTAAGTGCTGGACAAAGGAAGGTCAAAGATAGGTTTTGCATTATGTTATTTATATCAGTGCTTGGGAAAAAAAGCCTCGTGAGCTGAGAAATGTGAATGGGATTAAAGGCATGCATTAAAGATTGTTGAAATCAATGAGCAGGACTCCATTGACTCCTCTAAGCTCCAGAACAGATCTGAACAGCCATCACACGGTCACTTTGTGTGGATTCTCTTTTTATCTTTTTAAAATCCCTAACATGTCAAATACAACACTTGTGGAAGAAATAACAGAGATTTTACAAGTCTTTTCCACATCTCCTGGGTTCCCCTCTCCTGCCTTTTCTTGTTTATGGATTTTTTCAATGTGTCCAAAAAACCACAGATTTCATCAGGAGCTTTAATCAGTTGGAAGAAATAGCAGGCATCCAAAAGAGGAAATATTTGCTTTGTGCAACACAGTTGTCTAATTAAGTGCATGGTGGAATGGCAAAACCAGTAATCTTGGGACAGAAGACCTGAGCATGGGTATCTTTATTTCCCTATAGGTTCCCTATAGCTTAACTGTGCACTGTCTGGTGCCAGTGCTGCTTAGCTGAAAACCCTCTGTTCTTATCAGGAAGGGTTCATACCATAATTAGGGATGAATGCAACCCTAAGGTACCAAGAAGGATTGTGCTTGTTAGAGGTGCTGAACTTCTGGCAATGAGCTAGGTGAAATTCTCTTTCTAGACATGGGGTAGCACAAACAAATAATAAGACTGACCCCTTGCTCTTAGACAGAATTTTTCATAATGAAATTTGAAGTGTTTTGAAAATAAATCTCCTTTATCCACTGGGAAGCCAACACAGAGACTAATGATGTGACTGGGCTTGAGTCTAGCCAATAACCTGACTTGGCAGGTCTGAGGTTATAACTCAGGTCTTTCCAGTTGCAGGGCAGAAGCCTTTAAGCCACTCTACAATGAAAGTGAAACAATGTACAGTGATCATTTGGAAATGGAGAAATTACTTCTTGGTGTTTCAAAATTGCTTATATGAGTGTGTATATATTGTGCATGCATATATATATACAAGCTATTGTCTAGGAATGACACTGAAGAAATAATCTTCAGATGCATATGTTCCATTACTGCCATTCTTGGATAGAGCTGTCTCTATGTGAGCTGCACTGCTGTGCTCATGAAACATCCTGGGTCCACATCCCACTGAATTCACTAAGATTTTTAGAATTGACTGTGCTGTTGGCTGTCCAATGAATTTAGTGAAACACATGAGATAGTCTGAAAAATCATAGGGAAAGCACATCCCATTTCCCCTTTATAACCAGAGTCTGTCAATTACTATCTCCAATACAGAGGGAGCTAAGAGAAAGCACCGTATGTTGAAAGCACACAAGGCATCCTTCTTTTCCTGAAGAGCTGAATGTAAAAAAAGTAGCAGTAGTCAATGGGTTAATGTATCACAGAATAATTCCTGGCACTTCCACTGACAGAATAAATGAAGATTAAATTCCTTTGGAGAATCATGATTTTCATTAAATTTATGAACTTCAAGACCAATAAATTCTAATCTCCAACGTCTTTACATTATTCCAAAGCCTTTTGATGGGATAGAGCCCTTACAAGCAGTCAATGAAGTGATTATATTAGATAAATTAGGAATAGGACAATGATCTCCTGCACACCATCCGTAGCAGGGCTCTTGTGGACTGGATTATCCTTTGGATGCACAAATGGGGTCAGTAGCAGGTAAATTAAATGACGGGCTGCCAGAGGAGTTAATAACTGTAACTCCCAGCTCAGATGCAGAATCCTCTAAAGGAGTAGCCTGGTGCACTCATTAGTTAGTTGACTTCTTTCCAAAATCCTCAGCAGTGACAGTGTCACTACATGGTCAAAAGAAGGGCAAAAGTGAGAGATGGGAGATTCGCATAGCTCCCTTCAGCAGTCACATTCCTCTGACGGATTAAAAAATCCTGAGAAATAATAATTAACTGCAAATATCTCTGGCCTTTTACAACTGAATCCAGGCACTGCTGCTTCAGCAGATCAGGAAGCCCTTGCACCTCCTAAAAAGTGTGGTATGGGCAGCTTCCTCTGCAGAGCCTTTCTCAGGATGAGACTATAGAAAGCTATTTGCAAAGCTTCCCTAGAAACTCAGGGCAATGGATGTGTAAATTAAAAGAAAGAATCCATCATTTTCTGGTCTGACTTAATTATTGGTGTCAACCTTCTAATTTCTCACAATCAGTTTCTGTATAAAAGAAAAAAAATAATCTCTAATTTTTTCCCTCTTTGCTATCATTTTGGCCTAAACAAAAAGAAAGGATCATTTTACTTGCTTTTACTGTGCCTGCAATGAAGCTAGTGAAAGACTTTAAAATAAATCTCTTGGACTGCTAGCTGTAACTTTTAATCATTTATTCCATCCTTTTCATGAGCACTATTTCTACATGGACTTCCCACAAAAAAAGCTGCACTTTTAAGGATCACACTCAAGTTTCTTTGAACTAGCTGAGCAGAGAGACATGCACAAAGGTCAGCCAAGCCCAAATAACTGGGGAAGCAGTGACCTCAGGCAAGGGACAGGATGGAGCTGCACAAACCACTCTATAAATGCAAAGGGGACATGACTCTGCAGTTATGCAAGAGACTTGGAAATAAAGAGGCACTTTCTAATCCAGAGCTTTAGGTGTGCTCTTCAGCCCTCAAATGATCTGAGATGATGAAAAATTTTCCATTAAAAAGCAGCTTGGGAAAACAACCTATAACTCAGAGAGAAAGGGTGACAGCAGCAAAGGCAGCATCATGCTATGTGGCAACATGTGACATTTGGGACATTAAGCCCCAAGCACACTGTAAGCCTTATCTCAAGACAACAATACAGTCAGGCAGCATGTCTGTTATTGGCAGGGCTATGAGAATCTTCCTTTTATAGTTGCAGAGCTTTTGAAGCAGCAAAGTAATGTGAATTTGCTGGTGGATTGCAGATTCAGAAAGAATCCCATTCTGTATCCAATAAGGCTTCCTGCAACACCTTGGAATTTCTCTAGTGGTGCCTTATTTAATCACTGCCCAAAGCCAACTTCAATTGCTTCAAGAGGGAATTGCCTGCTGGATCAAAGCAGTGGTTCACCTAATCCTGTGTCCTGCCTCTAACAGTGACTGTCTGCTTCAGAGAAAAGAGGGGAAAAACTCTTCAGCAGGCAACTGTAAGAATACTTTCCTCAGAAAGCTGATGAGATCACAGCTAGCGATTGTATGGCTGACAGTGAGGTGACAATAAATACAGTTAAAAAGACATAAGGAGTATCAACATAAATGGAAGAACGTTAATTTAGAGATGGTGTGAAAGGATGTAGGAGGAAAGAGAGATAATGAAGAAACACATGGAGAGGGACATGCTACCAGGGGTCATTTTAGTAGTGTGAATACTCCCTTCAGCATTGTTATCAGGACAACAGATGGTAAACCACCAACAAAACACGAAGAAATCAAATAACCTTCACATCTCAATTGAGGTTATATCTGTAGTAGCTGGCTTTTAACAAGTAGTGGAAATTAACAGTGCCAGAGTGTACTAGTGTATGTTTTATTTCTCCTTTTTATCCTTTCTGTAGATTTTTATAACAGGTAAATTAATTTTACTCAGAGAAGTATCACTACCTGAAGCAGATAGAAAGATCAATGCACTGAACTAGGGTGGAACTACTGGAGAGAAGCAGCCAAAAAAATCCCCACATGAGTTTAGCTTTGTAGGTAAACCATACTAACTAGTGAGACTGGAAATGTCAGCACAGTGTTTGGAACCCCTCTTGAGCCCCTCATCTCTGACTAGCAGAGGTTGAAGACTGGGGGCAGTCTTGGTTTCTGTGAGAAGCTCATGAATCAATGCACAGCCTGGATCAAGGTTCCACTTCAGATGTGCCGATGAGATCTCACGTGTCTTGTCCTATATAGGATCATGGTGATCTCCCTACCTTTCTACCATGTTGGCACATAATTGAAACATGTTCCCCAAAAGAAGCATTTTTCATGTTTGGATCAACACCAGTTACATTTTTGATGACTCTTTGATGACCTGAAAGACTAAGAATAATCTATAAAACTCCCTAAGTAATTAGGTATAATATTTTTTTTCTCTACTATATTTTGTAGTAGAAATGACAAATCTAGATGTACATTAAATTGGCATTGACAAGATTCATGTTTACATCTGATTGTAATTTTGGCTATATTTTGAGTTACCCTGAGGCTGTTTTTTACACAAAACACTGTGACTGTGTAATGACAATGTCATATGACTGGAAGGCCCCTCTAAGATCATCTAGTTCCTCTCTCTCCCAAAGCCATGACCTATGCATATGATGTTTCTATCAGCTGTCTTTAAAAGCCTTCAATAATTAGTAATCTCTGCCCTTCCCTGATGAATGCACTCCAGGGCAGTGTGCTCCCTACATCTGTGAACATTCTTAACATCAGAAATCCTGCCAATGATGCTGCGACTATTGGTTCCTTCTGGCTAGACACTACTTGAAAACACAGAGCTGTAGATGGAATTGCATGGTCTAGAGATGGCTCTGTACAGCCAAAATTATTTTATAAAACAGGTGAAGAAAACAAAGAAATTGATGGAGTTTTTAATGGAAATTTACATGCATAGAAACTGTACTGTCTGGACAGAGAGGACAAGTTCAGATTCAATGTCTTTTGTGACTCTGAAAATAAAAGTGCCTCCAAATTCAGCCTGTCTCTGCGTAGATTCTAAGCATTTCCCCTTGCCATACCACAGTTTTCTTCACTGGCTGTTAATGCTTCTAGGTAAGCTGGTTTCCAGATCATGTGGGAAATACTGCACCCACACTTTCCTTTGGTGTTTCAAAAAAGTGCATTAATATTGCTGCTATTGCTAGTGAAAATTGGCTGCAGTCCCAAGGAGCTCCTCTGACACTGGCTTGGAGAGTAAAGCATCTCCTCCAACACATGGTCAGCTACTGTTCCTGGAGGGAAAAAAACAGGAAGAAGTGTATGGTTTGGTTATGTCCTCCAGCCTTCAGAAACAAGTACTTGTACATTCATTTCAGCCTCTCCCCATTTCTCCTCTGTATGTTCACATACATTTCAGGTTTATTCTACAAACTGAATTGGGGAAAGTCTCCTCACTTTAAAAAGTTCAAGAACAGCATCAGAATAGGTGGCTTCTTCTAATCTGTGGTTTTCACATTGTTTCAGTCAGTGATACTCAAACACACCACTAAATAAATGACAGTGCCGTCACATCCCATTCCATTTTGTAAGCTCTGAATCCAACTGCATTTCTGAATCTGACTGGGAGCTTTTCAAACCCATCTACAGCAGTTACTGCATCAGTTGTTGGCATTATTAAAAGAATCTTCTCAAAATAGAAAAGCAAGCAATGGGGCATCGTGTTTCATAGAACTGATCTTTATCTCAGAGATGTTACAATCCAATTTCCTTCATGCATTCTCTGCTCCACTGGGGCCTTTTATGTGAGGCATTCACTAGAATAACAGTGCATTTCCATTTGTATCTCTTTTGTTGCACATAAAAGCTCAATTAGTATTCCGATTCACTGTCAGCCTGTACCTATTTAATGAACTTTCATCCACTTCCATGTTCCTTAAGTTTAATTAACTATAATGGAGCTAGTAGTTTAGCATTTATTAAATGCTTTTGGAATTAAAGTATTCTTTCCTTGAAAGTTTTTAACAAAAGTCAGTAAGCAAAAGTCTCTGACTCTAGTCTGAATATTTTAGTACTTTATTATTGCTTTTCAGTTTGGTGTAGGATACAATAAAGCATTATGCCTTAGTTTCGAGTTGTCCTAAAACTGGATTTTAATTCATATTATATTTCTCTTGGTGCTGAATCCCAAGGAGAATTCCATTCAGAGATTTCAACTGTTTTACAGGAATGATAACAGAAAAAATGTTTCAGATAAATCAGTGGGAGATTCATAGGAACCTCCTCCAAATGCATAGAATCATAGAATCAACCAGGCTGGAAGAGACCTCCAACATCATCCAGTCCAACCTATCACCCAGCCTTATCCAGTCATCTAGACCATGGCACTAAATGCCTCATCCAGTCTTTTCTTGAACACCTCCAGGGACAGTGCCTCCACCACCTCCCTGGGCAGCCCATTCCAATGCCAATCACTCTCTCTGTGAACAACTTCCTTCTAACTTCCAGCCTATACTTGCCCCGGCACAACTTGAGACTGTGTCCCCTTGTTCTGTTGCTGGTTGCCTGGGAGAAGAGACCAACCCCCACCTGGCTACAACCTCCCTTCAGGTAGTTGTAGACAGCAATAAGATCACCTCTGAGCCTCCTCTTCTCCAGGCTAAACAATTCCAACTGAATCTTATGTCACCATTCTTCCTTTAAGCTCAGGACAAAAAGATGAACATCCAAATATATACAGCTTTTTGTATAGGAAAGGGAAGTTTGTATTTTTTTTCCCAGGAAGCATCTTGTGAGGCAGGTTTCAGTATGATGGTTTTTTTTAAAAGATTTTGCTGAGGTCTCAGGATTTATGCACTGCTTTGACTCACCATGGCCTTTTGCAAAGTTCAAGCTGGTACACAGACACCTCTGGTGAGACACTCTCTGCAGGCTCATTTCTGTCTATCATCATGCAATATTTTGACTGACATTGGTTTCTACTTTTTAGATGAATCAGCTTTTCTTCTACTTGGATCTTCTTTAAGTACCTCTTAAGATTGAACTATGTGCCCTCTGCTGTGCATTCACATTTGCCTTTAAGTGCATTAGACAATTTAAATGCCTAGCCCAATACACCAGTTTCCATTAACTCCCTGCACAATCATTGTATACAAAGAGACTCCTTCAGAGAGTTAGTCAGAGGGGCAGCATAGGTTAGACATTGTGACTTTCTTCCTGGAGAAGGGATCATCTCTCTATGACTGGAACATGAAGGCTTGGCCACCCAATTAAAAAGGCAAGATCTCTCTCTAGGTAGGTATTCTGTAGAGCTGCACAACATGCATTGCAGCTTGAAAGGGCAACTATTGCAATTTTCTAGAGAGTCATTGATAGGGACATTTGAGCAACAGACAGGGGGACTGATGGGAGTGGTGTGAAAGTACAGTGTTGTGCTGGCACTTCTATATGGCAATGATTTCCCAATTTGTTTAGTGTTTCTTTTTGGCATCCTGAATTTGCAACATAAGCTGTCCCTTGGCTTGCTCCTCTCTCTGCTTTAAATCAGTTTCTTACAGTATAATGCCTCTGCATATGTTCATATTATATGTTTAGAATTTCCTTTGTCACTTGCACACATTATTATTTCCCTTTCTATCCCCCCAAAAATGAGAAGGTGGTCATAAGAGATACCCAGCTGCTACTATCATGAGAGAAGGAAATGGTGATATGTCTATTGGATTCACTGTCTGGAACCTGTGGGACATGTACTGGAAAGACTATTTGCTGCCCACTGTGTGCCTGGTTCCTCCCTGCAGTGGTAGCTGCAGTTAATTGGTAGTTCTCCTCTATAGATAGACTGAGATTTCCAAAGCTGCTCAGTAGGAAAAATTAGGTGCCTAAACTTCCTGCAGTTTTCAATTCTGTAAAAAAATATGGAAGTTATTTTTTAATTTACTTGTTTTAAAAGCATGTGACACTGTGCTGGTTTGAGACTAATTGGAATATTTTACTGAGAGAATTTAAATCCTTAGCTGTGAGATGAAAGAAAACAACATGTACCCTGTATCACACATTCTGCTGCTGAGAAATGCAACTAGTCAAAATATAGATAAGATGGTCACTTCTCACTTTGGGCTGTGCCTTTTTTCTGGTGGTCTGGTCTCTGTGGCTGCCTCTGCCTTAACTCTAATCCGATCTAACCCTCTTTCCTCTAACCTCCTTGTCGTCTTTTTTTTTTGACATCTCACATCAGATCTCCAGATTTATCATGTGAGTTGATCTGGTTATTTCTGAAGGGAGGGAAAGAGGGAGTGGGAAGGAGGCATTGGGTCGGGACCCCTCCTGGAGACTCTGATTGTTTCTGTATTGTGGGTAGGGGTATTGTGTTTCTGTATTACTTTTACCTTGTGTATTTCTGTATACAAATGTATATATTACAAATATCTGCTTGTATATTGTGCTAAGATGTAAATATAAAGCTTTGTGCTAGTTTGAAGCAAGCTGGAATGTTTTGGTAAAAGAACTAGATAACGGGCAGTGAAATGAAAACAATTGATGTCAACTTCTCTCACAGTCTCGCTGAGAACTCTGGGAAGAAGAAAGACTTTTCCTCCATTTTGTCTCTCACTCTTGCTTTTGCCTTTGACCTGGTCACATCTCATTAACCCTGCTCCTACTAACCTTGCTCCCTAACCTCTTGGCTGCACCTCTTTTCTTCCTGAGGACTGGGGTAAGGTTGAGAGGGACGGGGGGAGGTGTTGGGGTGGTTTGAGAGCCCCTCCTGGGGACTCAGGTTTCTGGGAGGGGAGTTGTGCTTCTGTATTGTTTATCCTTTGTATATTTCTGTATATAATTGTATATAACTGTATATATTGTAAATAGCTGCTTGTAAATTCTGCTAGCTGTAAATAAATTGCTTCATCTATATTCCCAGGGTCCATCTGAGTTAGCTGGGGCAAAATTCAAAAGTGTGGGGGGGCGGGGTAACCCCCAAACCATCACAAGCTTCATTTCTTAATTCCAGCCATCTGAGTCTAGTCTGGGTGATTTCGTAAGAGTTGGGGAGCGGGTAACAGCCAAACCATCACACTTCTCTTGAAGGACCTCAGCAGCCAGCGTGTTACAGAAAAGTCTGAGAAAAAAAAGGAAGATATTTACACTTCTGGCAGTGAAAGAGAAGATGCATTTTGTTGTGATTTATAGAAACCGACATTAGTCTCTATTGCTTTATACTATACTCACAATAAACAGCTATGGAGATTGATTAAAGACTATCTGCAGCTTTCACTCAATTTCAACAGCTCTTTTTGCTTCATAAACTCAAAAGCAATAGAGATTATGCCTTAAACAAAGCCCATGATATCCATCTGTAGGAGCATTTGCTATTTTCAGTGCTTTGCATTAAAAGTTATACACGTATATGTGTGAATGTGTAATTTCAGGCTTTTATTATGGTCTATTCCACAAGCATTGAAACAACACAATTGGCCAAATACTCACTTCTCATCCTTCCTTCTCAGTCCCTACTCCTTTGCCTCAAGCTTGATTGCTGATAACGGACATATTACCTATTGCAGGTGTTTTTTAAAATCCCACATGAAAGAAAAAGTAACTCTCTCCAGCTTCAGCAACATTTCCTTCACCTCCAAAGGCAGAAGAGAATAATTTTATTACTTTGGTACTTACTATACCAACATCCCTAATTACATTATAATTTTCAGAATTTTTGCTTCCATGTCCTTCTCCAGTTCTGTTACTGACTCCATCTTTACTGTCCTTCTTTGTCTTTAGACCTTTTAAAAGAGGTACTTCACTACTCATTTTGAGAAGTAAGTCACCTTCAATTTCTATTGTCTTCAGCTACACCACCTATTTCTGGGCTTCTGCTCTCTATTCTGTTCCATGTATGTCCTCTGTTCCTGTCTTTTCTTGGTTGAATTTAACCTGGTTTTGGACACCAGCATTCTATTCATAGAATCATAAGATGCATTGGGTTGGAATGGACCTTTAAATGTCCAATACCCCTGCAGTAAGCAGGGTCATCCACAACTAGATCATTCAGAGCCCCATCAATCCTGACCTTGAATATCTCCAGAGATGGAGCCTAAACCACCTTCCGGGTTCCACCATCCTCTCAGAAAAGACCTTCTTCCTAGTGTCCAATCTACATCTAAATCTAGTTTAAAACCATTGCCTCTTATCCTAGTGCTGCATGCCTTTGTAAGTAGTACCTTCCCAGCTTTCTTGTAGACTGCCTTCAGATACCCTAATGTCACTATAAGGTCTTCTCAGAGCCTTCTCTTTTCCAAGCTGAACAACCCCTATTGACACCCATCTCCCTCGGGACATTCAGCCGTTGACCATTACCCTCTGAATGTGATCATCCAGGCAATTCTGTATTCACTGAACAGTCCACCAATCAAATCTATGTCTCTCTAACTTAGAAAAAGGGATGTTGTTGGTATATTTCTGTTGTCTCCTTCTCTGGAGACTTTCAAAACCAGTCTGGATTCATTCCTCTGTGGCCTGACCTAGGTGATCCTGCTTGGGCAGAGTGGTTGGACTTGATCTCTCAAGATCCCTTCCAACCCCTAACATTCTGTGATTCTGTGAACTGTGTCAAAGGCCTTGCAGAAGTCCAGATAGATGACACCCACTGGCCTTCTCTTGTCCACTGATGTTGTCACTTCATTGTAGACAGCCACTAAAATTGCTCAGGCAGGAGCTGCCCTTAGTAAAGTCATGCTGTCCTTTAAGTTTCTCTGGATCTGCAAGACAAGGTTTTCAGCTTTAGTCCTATCTTTTAATCTCCTATACAGACTTCTCAAAATCCCTCTCCAGAGATCTCCAGTGCAATCTTATCACATGCACCTACACCTACCTGGATAACTACAATCCCTTTACTTCTGGCCTTTCTTTCACCTGGAGTTCTTTTATCTCTCTAATGAATACTTACAATGAAGCATACACATTTCTTGGTTGCAATATTAATCTATTCACATCCTCCTCTGCCTACCTGTGTCTCTGTCCCAGTGTCAAGAAGGTGTTTAATGACTGTGCACTATCGATTCATAAATCTATGCCTGTAATTATGTGATAAGGTGCTCCCATCCCAATCATGACTGCCATGATAGTCTCATGAAATCCTGTGCAAGGCTTTTCAAACACCCCTAGAGCCCCTGAGATGAACAGCCCTCTTCCTGTGCTAATAGATGTCTAGCATATGTTTAATTTCTTCTCTTAATTTTGCTTCCATCTTTTACTTACCCCAATTTAGCCAAGCTAGTTAGAGAAATTTAAACCCAGATTACACAGCTGCCTTAGTGGAGAATTATTAAAATGTTTCTACTGTGTTTTAGTCACTGTTCACAGGGCACTTACTGCCTTGCAGACTCTTGAGGGCTGACTATGGCTGTCTGGACTTGCTTAGAGTAGATTTGAGTACTGATAAAAATAATTTACTAAACAGAACAAAACAGTGAGTAAACTTCAAAGCTGAAGAATAGTAAATCTGAAACTTTCAAAATCAGCCATAATGTTGGAAAAACAAGAGTTTCTACTTCACATCTGCAACTTATTTCCATAAAAAATGATAAAAAAATTAACACTTAAATATTCTGGGTTGTCCAAAAAGTTGGGTGGCAAATTTGGCAAGTTCATGGTTGGACCTTCTCTCCAGGGGAGAATTACGTATCTTGAATATTGTTCACCTAGTCATTTTAAACAGAAACTTGGAGTAAGAAGTTTATGGCTCTTTTGAAAGTTTGGATGTCACTTGAGCAGGGGTAAATTGAAAACATCTGCTGCTGTTTGAATTGACTTTTGAATATAGTGTCTACTGCTGTTTTTCTTCACCTGCTCTCTTACTGAAGGGCAATATACATCAGAAAAATCTTTTCTGTTACACATCTGCTAACTGACTTCCCTCATAGAAAAATGGAACAGGCAGGCTGATGCAACTGCACCAACTTCTTCAATGCATAATGTAAACCCACAAAAGAAGAGCTGTATCACCACTGCTGATGTTGCACATGGATTTTGGGTAGATGTACCAAGTGCTATATAACCATTATGCTGAGATAACCTGAACCAGAAAAGCTACTTTAGTCTAGAGCAGGGATCCTCAAACTTTTTAAACAGGGGGCCGGTTCACTGTCCCTGAGACTGCTGGGGACCGGACTATAGTTTGGTTCCAGCCCAGTAGTGCTGGGGGCTGGACTATAGTTTGGTTCCAGCCCAGTAGTGCTGGGGGCTGGACTATAGTTTGGTTCCAGCCCAGTAGTGTTGGGGGCCGGACTATAGTTTGGTTCCAGCCCAGTAGTGCTGAGGACTGAACTATAGTTTGGTTCCAGCCCAGTAGTGTTGGGGGCCAGACTATAGTTTGCTTCCTGCCCAGTCCCGGCGGATGCTTGGGGGCTGCGGAGGCAGGTGAGTGGATTAAGTGGCAGGAAGTGGCTGCTTGGTTCTGTAAATACTGGCAGGCTGTAGTGAGGACCTGGGGGGCCTGCGGGCTGTAGTTTGAGGACCCCTGGTCTAGAGACTCTCCACTCTGAATCTTTAGGAAACCCCTAGAAAGAATGCAGTGCCAGTGTAACAGCAGGACTAATGCTGCAAAAATCAGTGTTCTCAGGATGTGGCCTTCAATGAATGGAAAGCATTGGAAGGCTGAAGTACAGACAACTTTTCTCTTGTGATAGGATTGCTTGGTGTCATGAAGGGTTGCAAAGCCTTCTTGCAGAGCCCTCATTTATACAGAATTGTGGCTCACAGGACCACCAATCGCAGGAATGAAACCTTACTTCCCCCTGCCCCGATCACCCATCTGCTTGGGAACTGACTACGGTGGTTACAGGCTGTGAGAAGATTTCTCCTACAGAGGGGCATAATCTGTAAACATAGGCCATTGTTTTGAGAAAGGGACCTTGGTTCTCAGACACCCTGAGCACCCTACGCACACACCTGTTGGGGGCTGACCCCTAGGGTGGTGCCACAGGTGGTTTTGGTAAAGAACAGCCTATGTATGCCTTACTCATAACTTTGAACCAATCTGTATTGTTCATGTATATTTGCCTGAGTTTGGCTGGATACATCCCTTCTGGACATTATAAAAGACGCTGCATTTGCCTTAAAAGTAGCCCCTTTTGCTTGCTCGCTCTTACCCTTGCTCGCACCGCTCACACACACACACGCACGGCACAGCCTGGCACTCTCACGGCATTCGCATCTGTATCGAGGCTACAGTCAACTCGGCAGCGCTCCAATCCTCGCCAGCCTTCGGAAGCCAACGCCCAGCTTGGCCCGGACCCGCGGAGGCTCAGACAACGCGCTCAATCCGCGATAATTAGGACATTTCAGAACTAAAATCAGACAGTGAGTAACTGAGAAAACTTGATCTAAAGACAGAATAATCTCTCAAAGCCTTCCAGTGAAACTCTCTCAAGTTACAGACTCTCTTCCTAAATTCTTTCAAACCATTGCTAAAATCCTGATTTGTTATGCATAGCCATTCTGTAACTTAATCCGCAAACCCTTACACAGAACTTACGTGGGGTAGTTGTAAATAAGTTTGGGGAGGGGGATTCCTAGTGTATATAATATTAAATATTTTTAACTCCTTTAAAATTCGGCCTCACATTTCATTCCCCCAAAAACCAGACAAACTCCTCTCCACAACACTTGGTAAACCAGAACCATATATGGATGGATGGATGGATAATTCAAGCTATCATTGTGGGTTGCAGCAGAGACATCCAGAAGGCTATGCTGTACAGACTGACTGTGCCCAAGCTAGAAAGATTTCATTGACTTCTGCTACCTGTAGGGTCCATAAAGCTGGATTCTGGCAAAAATCTTGATCACATCTGTGAAGTTGCTGTATTACAAAAAAGTAGTCGAGAAGCAGCATGTTTCTATCTAGCAAATATTAAAACCATAGACAGCTGCTAATAAGAAAAAGCCAGGTGCAATCAAGCATTTGTGAGATATGAAGACATACTGTAGCTAGAAGTAGTAGGGGGAATTCCCAGCACTGTAGGCTCATATTGTAAGAAAGCCCTTTCTATTGCATCTTTCAAAGCATTAGATGTGATCTGTGTTCTTGGATGTGAGCAAGAATATAATACTGCAGAGATAGAATATGTGATTAAAAAAGGCAAGTATAAACCACCTCCTTCCCAGAACACACTTAGCCAAAGGAAGCTGAAGGCAGGTTGTATATGAGCTTTCCAGGGACACAAGCAACAGCTTGCATGGATGAGCACAGTGCCTGCATCCTGCTCATACCTGCAAAAGGACATTTGTTAATTAAATAAACCCCCATTGCACAGGGCTCTCTTTGATTATTATCAATGTGCTAATTTTGTCATTAGGAAAAACAAACAGCACATCTTTGCCACCTGCCAGATTTTATGCATTCAGAGTGGTCCTTTCTAACTGCGCTGTCTCTCTGGCAGGTGGACTCCCACTTGGCTCTTCCTCCCACAGCTTACTCTGCTCCAAAAGTGAATCAGGGTTACACAGCTGCTGCAAATTGAGTTACAATTATCCAATAAAGCCCTAGTTAAAGGGTAACCATCTAGAAGGATGCTGGTGAGGTTGATGAATTTGGATAAACTTGCATGTGGAAGCATGGAAAATGTCCAGTTTTGCAGTTTATTTATGATGAGAGATTATAGACCAGATTCCTCAACTGGGATAAATCTGTTCTGCCTTATTTTAGTGGTGCTCTGGAAGAGACATCCCTCAGAGACTTCAGTCCTGCCACGAAATGAAGTGTAGCTCAGCAGATAAAACTTGAGCTAATACCTCCAGAGATGTGAAGTCTGTTTCTGGATCTAGCACTAACCTGTTATGTGGTCCCAGCCTGGCCAGTGCATGCTTATAATTTGTGCTGAGGCAGAGTGATACTGAGGCTCCAGGCCCATTTGGCTGGACACCATATAAGCATCTGATTAAATGACTTCCCTGCCCAAATGTGCAGAGGGGAAATGAACTAGCAGAGATCTCTGTGCTGCTGTGTTTTGTGAGCTCTGTGAATCAGACTTTGTGCAATGCAGAAAGCCTGGCTGTGCTATTCGTGGTGCAGTGCATCCTGTCCCATACCTGATTTGGATTACCCTCAGGCACTAGACACTTGATTTTCAAGACAGCTGCGTCTTTCCCATTGAGTGTACTACTTGGGAGTCACATGAAGGGCTAAAGCAACATATTCCAAGTAGCACCTGAAGGAATATGCTTCTTCTCTTGGTAAATGCAAATAATTAACATTAATTAGGTCTGTGCACATGCATTGAGAACAGACTCCAGCACTCTGGGGAAATTTTATTTTCAATTAAGTGAGAAAAAAATACTTTAAAGGCTGGTGGCTCTGAAAACAAAGAACACTTTTGTGCCAAGATACCTGACTTTGTTTTAACCAAGTCTGCTCAGAAATTGAAGGCAAGAGCATCACATCTAGACGTTTTTGCCCACAGAGTCAGATCTTTCAACAGCATTAATTCACCTTGGTGTACCTTACAGTTAGGTTGCATTTTTAAACATCTGATAGTGTTTCTGCATGCTGCTGCACTGTATCATGAAGTTGTGCTGGATCACTCACTGGCACAAAGATACAGCCCAGGACATTGATGTTTTCAATGGTTCACAAACTTCAGGGAGATGAATTCTTCCAGCTACAGAAAATGAATTATATTACACTTGTGTTCCTAGGACTTCTTCCTAGAAGAGCAGTATATACTTCATACATTAATTGCCATACTCCAAAATCACTTCCCTCCCCTAACTTCAGAGTCCTGCATTTGGAAACTAGGAAATACCAGAGCAGTGCAGCCTTGGAACCTTAATTGAGCTTCTGGCATGTTTTGCATTTTGGTAGACTCTTGTCCATAGTCATGCTCTCTGATTTCTCTGAGCACCTGCCTGATTGGCAAGTAGGATAGAAGAGGACACACAGGTGTTTGATATTCCTTATTAGCTTTGTCATTCAGCATGTGGACTTAGGTATTATTTACTGTGGTTTCACTGAAGTTCTTAAGGCAGAATCTTCCTCTTCCTTATGGATTCTTTCATGATGCTCTTGCTGTGCAACCTTCCTTCCAGACAGTCTGGTATTCCCAGATGTGGTGAGGTACTTAGACTCTTTTTTTAATAGTGTATCATGAATATAATTTACCTTCCTCATAAAGCACATTGAGATGGTGCTACTCAGTGATGTGACCTGGTCCATTTCAGCAGAGGCCTGTCCAGCCCATAGCCTGTTCCCAGGGATAATTAACAGGGTTATACTGCTTGGCAGAGGGTGAGAAGTAGTTGTCCGATCAAACTATGAAATGCCTATTGGTCAGAAGTGAAGCAGATCTTTTCCCAACAGAGACAAGGGTTATTTTTGTGAGTGGAGAGAATTAAGCAACAAATTAACCAGAGATTTTAATCTGTTGTCAGCATCATTTAAAACAATGTTAGAAGAGAGGATTTCCGGATGTCTGGGCTAGTCTCTGCTTAAGGTGGTGTCCTTCATTTGTCTTTCTCTTTTATTGTAACATTTAATCTTCATCATTGAATTGTGGTACATAAAGAGACTTAGCAGAAAAAAAGTCACTTGTTAATGCCAGGATACATTTTGAACAAGGCTGGCTAATTCAGAAGGTAAGTACCTCATACAGAACATCTTTGCACTGACAAGGGGAAGAATTAAGTTTTTGCTGCATTCAGTTACTAGAGATCAGAGGAAATTTATAATGCCAGAACGTGGCTGTCATCATTGCCCATGCTGCAGTGGTGGTGCCAGAGAGGTGGATTATCTGTCCAGCCTCCTTGGCTCATGGTGATTCTGCAATGCCAGCTTTCGCTGAGCCATTTCACCTTGGCACACTGCAGTCCTATACCTTGCCAGCCAGCAATTGGCCACCTCCACAGATGGGCAGGAGTGGTGGTGGGCCAGGAGATACACATGCACATCTAATTGCCTTCCCTCCCACCACGGTGCAAAACCTGGCAAACATCATTGTCAGTAACGAAAGCTGTTGCTGCTAAAGATTTTCCCTCATTATTTGCAGTTCCTCTCGTTGGTAAGGTTATTTCCAAGTCAAGCAGTTTTTCAACAATGTGTGTTTATGCAGATCATTTAAAACAGTAGCTTGTCACATGCTTTATATTCATGGAAACTTCAGAGAGTACTTTTTAAAGCCCATGCAATCTGGATTTAATTTGCATTTTAATTAATATTTCAAATGAATTCCTTAGCCTCGCTTATTTATTTATTTGAGCCTTTGAGAGCAAAGACCTTATCAAAGTCCCCAAATTAGGAGGACTGGGATTTCTTTGAGCATAGTTTTTATTTGGCCATACTGGCCAACGTACCTCTGGCTAATTTTCAGTATTGAATCGAATTAGCTGCTCTGTAGCTGCCTGAAGATTTCAAGGCAAATAATCAGGAAATGAGCTACGAGGGAAATTAACTTTATTACCCCCATATTAGTCAGAGAAACTGAGGCAGAAGGCAAAGCATTAACTGTTTTAAAATCAGCAGCTGTCTGACAGCAAAGCTGGAATGAAGACATCCATCAGTTCAGCACTGATGAGCACATCCCTGGCAGAAAGCCAGTCTCTCTTGGCTGGGAAGATTGGGGTGTGATGATAAAAGAGATGAAACTCCACTGGTGTTGGGGTAGGCAGTGTGGGGGTGCAGCAAGGTGGCTTCTTCTTGTGCAGAGTGATGTCTTAGCATTTGAAGCTGCTGCCAAATATGAGCACCCTGAAACCTTTCCCTGTGGTATTTGGGATTAGGACTTGAATGAACATAGTTCACTGACCAGCCTGGATGAGGCTTTGATCAAACTGGTCTACTACGAGGTGTCTCTGCCCATGGTGGGGGCAAGGTTGGAACTAGATAATCCTTCCAACTCAAGCCATATTTTACTTTTTGACATCTTTGACTTTTCAAACTTGAATCTGTTTATGAAGGATGTTATGCAAACTTTTATCCATTTTCAAAATGAGTTCATAATCCCCTGCACCAATTTTTAAGCATCATACTTCAGAAAGTGCCTAATTGTAAATGTGTAACTGTTAGAATAATCCACCATAAGTTAGATAATAACTATATTCAAGTACCATAGTCTTTGTCTGCAAAGACAAGAAAACTCACCTCAGACAAAACATTTTCCCTGACCGAAACAAAAACAAACCAATCAACTAATTGAACCACTTTTGTGTTGTTTTGAGGCTAATTGAAATATTTTACTCACTAAGCTGCGAGAAGAAAGAAAAAAAAACCCAGCAATACCCTATAGAACTCCTTTTTCTGCTGAGAAATGCAACTAGTCAAAATACAGATAAGACACTCACTTCTCACACACTGCTCAGTTCTCAGTTCTGTTCCTTCTTTCTGGTGGTCTGGTCTTTCTGTAGTTGCCTCTGCCTTAACTCTTTAATCTGACCTAATCCTTTTTCCTTTAACCTCATCATCTTTTATTGACATCTCACCTCAGATCTCTCCAGATTTATCACGTGAGATATACGTGGGTTGATCTGGTTATTTCTGAGGGGATGAAAAGGTGGAGGGGGGGGAGGGCAAAAGAGTTTTGGGTTGGGAGCCCTCTTGGCAATCTGATTTCTGGGAGGGGTGTTGTGTTTCTGCATTACTTTTAACTTGTATGTAACTGTATATATTTGTGTATATATATAATTGTAAACTGTGCTAAGCTGTAAATATAGCTTCATTCCTTAACTTCCAGTTGGCTGAGTCTAGTCTGGGTGATTTCATAAGAGTGGGGGAATGCTGAACTCCCAAACCATCATACTTCCCCAAATGTTAGTTGCATTTAAACCAAGTTATCTTCCAGAAGATTTTAATTTGTTCATCTATTTTTCAATAGTTGACAAATCAAGCTTGCCCTTTGATGTTTAGTATCATCTGTTAAAATTTGCCAGCGCCATTTGCAGGTAGCTGACTTTGGTCAGCACGTGCCACAAATGCTGTCAAAGTTTGAATGCTCTTGGGGACAGTGAGGCAGAACAGGACTCCAACTCACTTTTTTAGAATTAATTCTACCAACAAAGCATAAAATTCAGACATCTGTAATTGTAGGAGATGCTGATTTATAAGATAGCTTAGCAAGCGATTATGCCTTCAGGAGATTTCCATCTGAAATCAATTCTGTTTTGCTATATGCATGCATGCATGGATTCTTTCTCCCTTTTCCACCCCTCAAGTCAGCACTGTAACTAATACTGGTTAGTAGCCAGCAGAATCTTAAGGAAATCCACCTTGACAAAAAGTGGAATTAGGCTAGATGCGGAAAGATTTGAGCTGCTACCTTTAAGCAACAGGCAAAATGTTTCCCGTAGTTTCTGACAGCAAAACACAGGACAGGGCAGAGTGAGGGCTGGATGTGATGGTGCTTGGAGGCACTCCCAGCATGAAAGCAGTTCACTTCAACCTTATGCTAAATAACAAGAATTAGGAGGCAATGGAGTGGGATTCAGAGTGTCTAGACAGAGGAACCTTTTCCACCAACTTTCCCTCTGACCCTGAAGCTTTTAGCATCTCTCTGTTCCTCCTTTCCTCCTTTCTGCAGCTGTAAAATGGGGATTTGAAAGAGCAGCCATTGACTTTCTCCTAGTTTCTAGTCATCCCTTCAGCACATTTCAGCTCCCAACACTGTCATCCTCCAATTGTGGAGGTGGCAGAACTGGACCCCAAACATAGCCACTAGAAGACACTTCCAAATTAGGCTACTCTCAAACTCTGTGGCAACCACAAGCATGGTAAAGAACACAAATGTGCACATACACAAAAAGGGAAATGGAAAATCTTTATGGTTTGGTTACACAAAACAGAATTAAATGGATTGCATCTTACTCTTTCTGTGTTTTGAAAATAATCAAATTATTATCAGATGCTGAAATTGCACTAATAGATTCTTGGCAGGCTGATATAATTTCCTATGCATATTTTTTCCCCTCTATGTTTCTCCAATATGCCACTCACTTCTCATATTCATTTATACTTATACGTAAAAAAAGTGCCATAAATTAATTCTGTGTGCAGTTAATGTTTCTGGTGGAAGATGGCTGAATGAAAATGTTGTCTTTGTTCATTTAAGTGAAGAATTGCAGCAGCATCTATTCCTGAAAGTTAGAGAAGGAATTTTCTCTCTGAAAAAAACATGAGGAATTGCAGTTACTAATCCAGAGAACAGGCAAACCTCTTACCTAGTGACTTTCATGGGAAGAGAGTCAAGCCCCACATCTCTCTTTTTAATTGAAACACAGTTTATAAAGTGTAATTGTTGTGTGCTATAATAATCATTACAGTAGCAAGGAGCAATCAACCAGGACTGAAATTTTTCTTTACAAAACTCTTCTCCCCCCCCCCCCCTTTTTGGTGTTTTGTGCAAAAGCTGAGAACTGAAGGAGAACCAATGCATGAATTTGGGGATATTTTCAGAGCACTCCCTCAGAGTTTGAGACACTGTGAGAGAGAAAGCACAAAATGCTGGTTTGATCATTGAACAAGTAACTATTCAGCACTAGCATTAGTGGCTGGTTGAAAGCTGGAAGCAATGTTTTGGGAGGCAATGAGGGACTAGGTAGGAAAGAGAAAGTGGGGAAACACTTTGAACATAGAGACTAGTAGCTTGCTGTGACAGAGGAGAAGGAATAAGAGCTATATAAGGTAAGTTTGTCATCCTTTCTTGAAGTGTTTCTGAATATCCAACCTTGATTCTCACAGATCAAAAATCCATGACAACAAGCACGAGTTCTTCATGTGAGAAAGGAGTACTGGGAGCCTCCTGGGATATGGGGGCATAAGAGTAATTTTTGTTTGTTGTAGCGTGTTGCTCAGCCTCTAGATATTTTGCATTCGGGTCACATGTAGGTAGAGACACTGGTTAAAGACCTACGAGAAATGCTGTCTGAATGTGATCTCTATTATTCTAATATGTCTGATAAATGTGTTACAAAATGGTAGTTTAATTTGATTTAGATGGTATGATCATCCTAAAATGTAGTGTCTGGCAAGAAGACAGCAAAGCACAGTGTTTAGAGAAAGAAGGCAAACATCTTTCAAAGCTGGAGTCTGGCAAGCAGGAAGGACAGTGTGGTTAAGTTGTATGCATGGCCATGAGTTTCAAATTGAGAAAGTGTCAAAGATAAGTTTTAAATAAAGAATAACGATGATACGCCCCACCCCCCTCCCCATATTGCAGACAGCTTCTAGGCCCTTAACATGGCAGCAGCATAGCTGAACAGGAATTTCTTTCCCTCTAGTTTCAGGCTATTTTTAAATCTTTGCACAATGAAAAATAAAGCACAATAAAAACCTGACTGACTTCTGTCTTTGGAAATTTATTCTCACTGAAGCACAGTAGCATCCAGAAATCCTTTGTGAATCCAACCTCACTTCAATAGACATGGTATATTGAGTTCATCTTGGGTTTTCAGAGACCTGGAATTATTTTTGGGGCAAATGTTGCAATGAAATTACTGGATGATATTTTCTGTTAACTTTTTCATTTCTCATCTTGGGAAGAATGTTCATTCCATCTTTATCTTTTCACAGTTTTACCAATACTCTTTGTAAAGCCTTGCTATTTGTGGGTGCAGTATCACACAAGTGAATTTAGGCAACTGCACAGATATTTGTAAAACAGTCAAACTGTGAAAATTAGAGGGTATATTTAAAGACATCACCACCCAGGCTAAGACAATTTCCATCCCTCAAAGAATAATAATCATGATCAACTTGGTAACACTGAGGCAAGTAACATTAGGAGTTATGAAAGAAAACAGGGAAAAGATTATTTTTTTTTAAGCAAACAGGCTAAAAAAGACAAGATGAAAGTAGAAATGAGATGTCTTGCTTTTCTTTCTTCTGTGTTGTCCCTATTCAATTGATGGATGCTTACTAGTACAAACAAATGATGATGCAATCTTTGCAAAGTTGCTGCACATAAGAACAATCAAAGGTAATTTAAACAGTAAAATAAGTAATTAATGTCGTTTGCAAAGTGCTTAAGTGGTGTGCCTATGCAAATCAACCATCTTCTCAGCAAATGACTTCTGCAATTGCACATGTTTCTCCCAGACTTTCATCAATTAATGCTTAGCTGTAATAGGTCTCCTTGGTGTATGGGCTTTCTAGCGCAGAGGGATTCAAATATTCTTTCTTTTGTGCTGCAGCAGCTTTGAAAGTTTACCATTCTGGTTTTGTTTCCTTTTAAATGTTCAAATTCCCTCCACAAGATGCCTCTCTGTATAGTATGGATGATATATTGCCCATGCCAATCTACTTTTTTTTGTGTGAGCAAGTTGATTGTCAGAATTGCAGATGCCTAATCTCTTATAAATGAAGCGAAACAAATTTTGTAGCAGGTGCCACTAACAATGTTGGCTTTGTGCAGCCACATGTTTTTAGTTTTGGGTGTTTGTTTTGCTTTTGGTTTTTTTTAATGGTGGTACCTGAAAGACAAACTTAGGGGATGTTTGCCACAAAAAGAAAATAGTCCAGAGAGCTTTCTCTTCTGGGCTAAAAACTACACATCACAATGGGCTGAAGATGAAATCACAGGATCACAGGATCACAGGATATTAGGGGTTGGAAGGGACCCAAGGAGATCATCGAGTCCAACCGTCCTGCCAGAGCAGGACAATACTAACACAAATCACAGAGGAACACATCTAGACAGGCCTTGAAAGTCTCCAGAGAAGGAGACCCCACAACCTCTCTGGGGAGCCTGTTCCAGTGCTCTGTGACCCTTACAGTAAAGAAGTTCCCCTTTGTGTTGAGGCGAAACCTCTTTTACTGCAACTTACACACATTGCTCCTTGTCCTGTCACAGGGAGCAAGTGAGCAGAGTCTGTCCCTCCCTTCCTGGCCAGCCCTCAGATACTTATAAATGCTTATCAAATTCCCTCTAAGTCTTTTCTCCAGACTAAAAAGCCCCAGGTCCCTCAGCCTCTCCTCATAAGCCATGCTCTCCAGTCCCCTAATCATCCTCATAGCCCTCCATTGAACCACCTCCAGCAGATCCCTGTCCCTCTTAAACTGGGATGCCCAAAACTGAACACAGTATTCAAGATGGGGTCTCACCAGGGCAGAGTAGAGGAGGAGGAGAACCACCCTTGATCTGCTGGACACACTCTTACTAATACACCCCAGGATCCCATTGGCCTTCTTGGCCACAAGGGCACATTGCTGTGCCATGGATGTTATCCACCAGCACTCCCAGGTCCCTCTCCACAGGACTGCTTTCCAGCAGATCACCTCCCAGCCTGTACTGTGCAGCTTATTATTCCTCCCCAAATGCAGGACTCTGCACTTGTCCTTGTTGAACCTCATTTGGTTCCTCTGTGCCCAGCTCTCCAGTCTGTCCAGGTCTCTCTGGATGGCCGCACAGTCCTCACTGCAGTGGGCCGCTGTTGGCTCTCCCTCCACTGATCTCGCATTAGAATGAGTGGCTGCCGCTATTGGGCCGTTTAAATTCTGCACGGTCCCCTGGCAACATCCCAGCTATGTCACTTTTTGAGCAGGCACACTCAGCACAACTCTCGCTGGTCCTGCCCTTTCCCTGGGGTTCTTACACCCACAGAAAGCCCCCAAGGATGCCCGGAAAGCCCAAACAAACCAAATGGAAAGCACACCTCAGCCATTACCGAGGCTCTCCCTCCACTGATCTCACGTTGGAAATAATGGATTGAGGAATAGTCACTTCACAGCTCAAGTGTCTTCCTGCCTTCTGTCTGTGGGCCAGGGAAAAACACACAGTCTATGGATTTGTTGTCATAGATTCAGTCCTACATACATAGTTTGTGCGGTGACTAATGAGAAAAGAGGACCTATTCTGTTTTCTATGCAATAAAAGCACAGCAACTTTGTCTCATCCAGGCGGCTGGCCAAATATTTGTTCCTTTAATTTCACTCATTTTGCCTCTGAGATGCAGGCACCTCATTATTATCCTTAAAAGGAATGATGCCAGGAAGGATTCAGTTTGAAGATACCCTGCTTTATTGGCAAGGCAACTAAACCTGACAGTGAAGGCTGTCAAGAGGAGAGTGGTGCAGTTTTATTGAGTAGGAGGGGATGACAGGGGCAGTCCACTGTGCATAATGTTGGCTGAGAAAGACTGTGAGAGACGGATGCTCATGTAGCAGAGAGGATTTGTGGTGGAGAGAGGAGATCAACAAGGAGGTGAAGGGTAGGCAGTAGGGATGTGGGTGGGGATGGCAGCACAGCAAGGGCAGTTGTGAAAGAGAGAATGCTGTTCTGAGTCTGCAAGAGACATTATTTCAGCACATTTTTATTCTCTACTGTGTTAGGAATTACTGAAAACTTCCTGTGTGGTATTTTCTTCAGGCTAACAGCGAAAGTCATAGCCAGCTTCATTTGCTTGCAGCAATTGTAGCATCTATTCTAGTCCAAACTCCTTGTTATCATATCTAACACAAAAGCTGATAGAGTTGGGTGGTGAGAGAGGGAGAGGAGGCAAAGATGCAGCTGTGAAAAGCATGAGAGATAAAAGGATGACAGGCCAGTGAAGGCAGAAGGATGCTGGAAAAAGAATACTTAAGCCCTTGAAGAAGAGTGACCGTTACCACAAAACACTGACAGGCAATCTTTCTGGGTAAAGGGTTACAAGTAACAGTCCATCTCAATCATTTTAATCTTCACAGAGGAAGAGAGAAATTAATCCATTTTGTCAAAAAGTAAGATATTTCACTGTTCTTAGTGGACTCTTCATTGAAAGACAGAATAGAGAGCAATACAGAAATAATATTTTAAAAAATCATCAAAGTTCTAAGTTGTGCAAAATGTTAAATATCTCATGCTTGTGTGCATTTCAGTAAAATGGCAGCAGAACTTTGGTACAAGGTGTATGAGCTTCATGACTGCACTACTTGAGCAGACAAGGCTCTTACCTTTGTAAGTCTTCTCATTTTATAGCAGGGCAACAGAGAGACAATATCTTTAGATCTTAACTTCCCCTGAAAACAGCAGGTGTTAAAATTCTTCAAGGTGTTGAAGAGTCTGGTGTTAAATGATTCATTGATGATTACACAACAGAAACCCATGGGGAAACAGATTTCAAGATGGAAATTTCAGGGTGCTACCTTAAATGCTAGAGCACTCAACTCTTCTACTGAAGCTGAAGTTTCAAGTGTTGTGCTTGCTCTCATTTTAGATTTTTCAACAAATATAATTTCTGGAGTGTAATTACAGGGGATGAACTTCTACTCTGTAGCATGAGTGCAATCCAATATCCTTTGATAGGATTGCTCATCTGTAACTGATGTCAAAATGTGGGTCTCTCAGAAATATATTTTCCTTTCCCTTAATTAAAATGTACCTTCCGTTAATGGCATAGAAGTCATTTTACACAAAATATCCGATGAGTGTATTTACTCATCTTAGCAAATAAAAAATCAAAACCAAAACCAAAAAACAGACCAAGCAGTCAGTAATGGTGATATAAATCTGCAGTAATGCTGAAATGTATTATTGAGACCTTAACATTTGTCTTATAATGAAAAATATACATAACAATTACTGGCATTTTCTATTAAATAGAAGAATGAATGAAGTGAGAAACAGCTCAAGCGAAAAGTAAATGTTCAGCAGGCAGTTAAAATATATAGGTATTTGTTCATTTTCATGTACATTATGAAATATCCATGCCTAAGAAACACAGGCATAATTTAGAAACTGAGGCATTGTCAGGCAAGGTCCACTGGTTTCAGCAAGAAGAAAATTGAAAATTTGTGTGGAAATAACTAGGTTATAACTGTTCAGAAGTCATGGACAGGAACAATGCTAGCCAAATAATATTATGCAAAGGAATTACCAGGAGAAGAGGTAATTCATTGACACTCAGTGCTTTGATTTGGTGGCATTGCATTAGCAGTTTTCCCTCTGACCTATTTTGTGATTTTTTTTTTGAATCTCGAATGGCTTTCAGCCCCTCTAATTTCCCTTTCAGTGTGAAATGAAGTATCTCTTTTGGAGGTTTGTGTTGGAAGCACATTGGTAAAAGGCAACTCCCAAGATCTAGACACTGGAACAATTCATCAGTTCACAGTGTGATAAGCTCTTGGAAGTTGGCATATAGCTCCTGAAGGACAGGCTTCATGCCAATGGGCTTAAATATTACCATATATTTCCATTTGAGAAATACCAACCAATAATAAATATGCCAGAAGGTAGGGACCTCTTTCGTACATCTTAGTTGGATTAGAAAGCTTTTGAATTTTCATCAGGTTTCCAGTCATTATGCTTGTTACAGTCTCCCCAACAACCTTCAGAGATGCTATTATTTCTCTCCAGGTGTTACCTTGAAATCATGACTAAGCAAGAAAACTATGTGGGGAAAAAACACTTCTTACTCTCTCTCTCTGGGTATTTTGTACAGTCAGATTCCTGCTGTGCTCTTCTGGAGCACAGCATCTTGTTAGTTCCCGACACTAATGTCTTTTGCAGAACTGGAGGTATCTTTCATTATGTAGGATGATGACAACAGCTCTGCCAGTTGCTTGAGTGAGCCAGAGTGAATGGGCATGCAACTTTGTTTGGGACAAGGAGATGAAGCTAAGATACTGGATAGTAAACTGTCTGCAGCTGAGGAGGGGACAAAATCCATTTCCTCAGCAGACAGTGGGATCCCATTTCTGGAAAAGAACATTGTGATTTCTTATCTGCTTTCCTGCCCCAAAACATACCAGGTTTTATGGACTAATGGTAAAGCAGAGTAAATACATATGATCTGAAGTCAATATGGGGTCATTACCATATTGTTTTCTGTCTGTTTAAGAGAGCCTGGTTCACTGGTTTGTGTCAGCAAGGATTTTAGTCCAGACACTGACACGAAGTGTGTAGTTCCATAACTAGTGGGAAAAGCTGGGTTTCTCTTGAGGATATTTCATTCAAGGAGCCTAAATAGACAGCACATTGCTGTCTGGATGAAGACCTTCTCTCCAGCAGCAAGGTGTGAGGACTGCTGACTCCTCACAGCCACTCTGAGCTAGGCTAGGATATCCACAAATGCCCAGCAGATGCACCTCCCCATGGGATGTGGAGAAATAAACAGATGACTGTGGTGGCTTTCAGCAGGGACAGGACTTGTCGGCTGCTCAGTCTTTTGGATTTTTTTTCTGTTCCCTTAGTCTTGTGTGAGAAGTTGTGGACCTGAGGATGGATCAGGGTACTGCGCAAGAAATGTATGAGGTGCCAGAACCAGAAGGTCAGAAGAAGCTAGGCCATCAGGAGAGCTTAAACTCTTAAGAAAAGGAGAGGTTAAGCCCACAGACATCTCCAGCTTCCTGGGTAAAACTGAGCAGAATAAATGCTAATAACACCAGTAAATCCTCCACACTGAGAGCATTTCCTAGTTTGCAATCTTACCAAGCAGATGCGCCCTCAACGCTTCTTGGCTGATGTTCCAGGTTGAGAACTATAGGGTTAAAAATCTCCTGGGGACTAGAAGATTGTTATTCAATCCCATAATTCTGCTATCTCTTTATAAAGTCAGGGCAGGGCCAGCTCGCTCTCCTTTCCTTGCCTTCCAGCCCTGTGTCTGGAGGGAGCTGCTTTTACTGGGACAAACGTGTAAGGAGTAAGCCTGTTCTGGGGCCTCCAGGGGCTTGTGTTTAGGCCTATGGATGGTGGAGGTGTTGGGGGGGGGGGGAGAGAGGATTGGAGCACTGGGCATTATAGATTTAATTTTGGGTGGGGGGAAAACTCAAGGGGGTTGCCATGTATCTGCTTCTGTAATTTCTTTTCTGTCTCTTTCCAAATATAATTCTGTATTCTTCTTCCAATTCATTTGAGAGCTTCATTTCTGCCAGCTCTTTCTTTAGAGACCCCAGGACAGCTGAGATGTATATAATCTTGGCTTCTCATGTGAATTTGCATTTGGTGACCTGATAGCAATCAAGGAAAAGAGGCACTAACTGCGAAAAGATCCTGCTTTGCTTTGTTTAAACGTTCAACTTGTGCTGTGAAATTGCATTTGTAAGAGAGGAATAAACTCTGAAGCCCTTCAGCAGAAATGGATTTCACGTATTTAGTGGATGCCTGAAGGCAATTTCTTTTCTTAATGGGATCTGAGCACAGCTTTAATTTTTCACATTTTATAAGGCTTTCCCTTGAAATTACTTTTTATGTGGTTCCTCTGTTAATGGATCCTCCACACTGAGACGTGAGTAAGAGAAAAATATCTTTAGAGAAGGGAAAAGTAGGATCATACTGGGAAAAAGACACATAATAAATTGGAGATTACAGGCAATAAAACTGTCTTCCATACTTTTCTTTGATAAATACTGGTCCCATCTCCTTTTGGTTTTGAGGACATTAAAACATTGAGTCAAATCTATGTTTTTTTTTTAAAGAATCTTTTCCTAGCTTAGTTGGATAGAGAGTCACAGGAACTATTTGCTCACAATATTTAACTGTCTCTGGGAGTGACAGCAGTTCTGATGTGTCATAGTTATGCTCCTAGGCAGGAACAGTGACCCCACCTGTTAAAAAAAAACAACACGTAGAGATCCTTTGCTTAAAATAAGACACAAGCAGATGAACCAGTCTTTCAGAGAGTTTTAAGGTGTTGACTTCCTAACAACAGAGTAATTATGGTGGATAGCAAAGGCAAAGCAGGATAATTTTTGTTTTCTATGAGGTCATGCACAATAGTTGAATTTAATTTAACTTCTGGAAAAACTCCCTAGTTATTACTGAAGTCATTAGTCTCTTCTGATATTGCCACTGGCATTTTACAGCACTGATGACATTTGATCTTGGAAGGCTTGTTTCTTTTATTGCAGCTGAGAGATGATTTTATAAATAATAAGACTATAGACAGCTCTGTTGTGACAAGGTGGGACTTTTTTGAGATGTCTGTTATGACAAAGATACCTTTTATTTGTCTTATGTTCCTAATTTTCCTTTGAAAAATAAGAATGTGCAGAAGAAGAGTCCCATTATTGATCTGGAATCCAAAAGAGTTTCTAGTCACTGTAATTGACAAAAGCTTTTACAGCTCATTAACTTCAAGATTATGTGGCACAATTCATTAAAATTCTGTTTCGCTGAATGCATTTGTAAACACCTTTTGAGAAGTTCATCATTCTTTGCATAATGCTGAGCTTTCTTGCAGCAGATACATTTCTCTGCTGCTGTTTACTGATATAAGAGTCTGGAGTAAGTTATGGTAAGGAAGTGCTATCTTCTCACAGCAAAGGAAAAAACAGGGAATTGTGTTGACCCTGAAGCGTAACAGCTGTTAATTAAATGTTGCTAGACTACTTCCTTTAGACCACAGTATTTATTAAACCTTTCATTCCTTTAATTTGGTGCATGTCTGCAAGAAATGTTTGAATTTTAGCACAAATCTGAAACAGAATTTACAGGATAAGCCATACTTATTTATAGTTTCTCTGCTGCAGAGGAAGAGATCATTGCATTTCAGCCAGCAAAACCACACATAATCTTTTCTGTCCTCTTACCAAATGCATTTGAAATCTCTTTCACCAAGAAGCTTTTATCTAGGAAAATATCTAGACCATTCCTTGCAGCTCTATGAGTAGATAAGTGTTGTGCTCACAATATAAGCTAGATGAGTGCAAAAAATGATGAGAGATGTAATACAGTGTGAGAATAGAGTATGTTAAAGAGTAGACAGGTCTCCCACTCCTGTTCTCATTTTAGCATCAAGGGCCTCAAATCATCACTGCTGAAAATGTACCACATTTAATCATAATTACAGCTTAAATCTTCCAGGTGCTAGCAGAGCAGATGCTTATATACCTGCTATGTTTTATGAATCTGAATGGATATGACCTGTCAAAACATGGAGTAGATGAGGTTCCAGCAAAAAGAGATGGAAAAGTGTGTTTTGTGCATTTTGTAACACCAGCAAGACACTACAGGTAGGTTCCATATGACCAAGAGTATGTGCACGTAGTGGATTTAGCCATCTAAGACCTTTTTTGTCTCTTCACAGACAAAAGCAATCACAATCAGCTGAGGCAAGTGGGAATTTTATTTATCAAACATCTATGGATATATGTACTTTAAACTTCATCAAACATGTTGACTATATTTTCCTTGACTACAAAATTCGACTAGTGTTCTTGTTTCAGGAACTGTTGTGTGGTTTATGGACAGATTAAGCTGTCAGACTGCCCTCTTCAGTCTGGTCACCTGAGCCAATCTCCAGTCCCTCCTCTCTGCACCTGCCTGGATACTTCTGCCATCACTATTGTTCTTTATCACCCTTTGCTTTAATGTCTCTGGTATGACAAGATCAGATTTGTTCCCATATGAGACCTGATTCACTGTGTCACTGTCCTGTTTTTATGGGAGCAAAACACCACTGAATTTGTGGCCTTAAAATTGTCCAAACAGTGAGGAAAAGACCTAATGTGGTGAATCTAAGTCAACAGCCTTGTGCCACTTCACTAGAATTGTTGATACAGCTATGATAAGACACCAGAGCACAAGACAGTACCTGCTTCCTCTGTTTACTCCCGCTTACTGTGGCTGGGGCTTGATGATGCTTTTATGTTGACAGTTTTATTGTTGACAGTCCTATGGCTGAGAAGGCCAGTTTAGCTAAAAGTTATGCTTTTGTCACATACTCATAGAATTTCTTTGATCTGGTACTTGAAAATGTATCAGTTGGGCTGTTGCCTGTAGTCAGCTGTGGCACCAAGGCAGGTATTGAAATAAAAACGTCTTTTTAGTGTAGTTAGCACTACCTTAGCACAAGTTACAAGACTTTTACTTGTTCTGGTACGTTTTGCATTTTGCAAACACCAAGGTGTTACACTCTTACAAAAAAAAAAACCCAAACCAAAACCCCCCACCAAACAAAAGAACCACAAAGAAAAAAACAACCTACCCAACCCCCCCAAAGCAAAAAAAAAAAAAACAAACAACCCAACCAAACCCAAAACAAAACAAAATAAACCCAACCAAAAAACACCAAAACCTACCAAACCCCCAAAAACAAACACAAAACCTCCCACCCCCCCATACCCAAGCCAAACAAAAAACTTCCGCCCAAAAAACAACCCAAACCCAAAGACCCCAAACAAAACCAAAAGACTGAATTTTCTATCCTGATTCCTTACTCCCCAGTCCCCACCCCCAAGGTAAAGTGTGTCTTTTTCTCTGTACTGTGGGCAAGGACCATCCTTGCATTTCTAATATTACTGTCTTTGAAGTGACTAAACATATATGTGTGTATTTGCATTCATACATGCATGATTGATGATCTGGACCAGGGGTTTGAGTCCAGCACCAGTAAGTCTGTGGATGACACCAAGCTAGGAGCAGGTGTCAATCTGTTGGAGGAGAGCCCTGCAGAGGGACCTTGACAGGCTGAATGGGTGGGCCAGAGGCCAATGGGATGAGATTTAACAAGGCCAAGTGCAGGGTTCTACACTTTGGCCACAACAACCCCAAGAAGCACTACAGGCTGGGGACCTAGTGCCTGGAGAGCAGCCAGGAGGAAAGGGACCTGGGGTACTAGTAGATAGTAGGTGAACATGAGCCAGCAGTGTGCCCAGGCGGCCAAGAGAGCCAATGGCATCCTGGCCTGCATCAGGAACAGTGTGGCCAGTAGGACAAGGGAGGTTATTCTGATCAGGCCACACCTTGAGTCCTGTGTCCAGTTCTGGGCCCCTCAATTCGAGAGAGATGTCGAGGTACTGGAATGTGTACAGACAATGGCAGTGAAGCTGGTGAGGGGCCTGGAACATAAGCCCTATGTGGAGAGGCTGAAGGAACTGGGGTTGTTTATTTAGCTTGGAAAGAGGAGGCTCAGGGGTGACCTCATTGCTGTCTACAACTACCTGAAGGGAGGCTGCAGTCAGGTGGCTGTTGGTCTCTTCTCCCAGGCAACCAGCAAAAAAAGAAAGGGACACAGTCTCAAGTTGTGCTGGGGGAGGTATAGGCTGGATGTCAAGAGGAAGTTCTTCCCAGAGAGAGTGATTTGGCCATTGGAATGGGCTGCCCAGGGAGGTGATAGAGTTGCCATCCCAGGAGGTGTTCAAGAAAAGCCTGGATGAGGCATTTAGTGCCATGGTCTAGTTGACTGGATAGGGCTGGGTGCTAGATTGGACTGGATGATTGTGGAGGTCTCTTCCAATCTGGCTGATCCTGACTGCATGCTCTTTTCTTTCATGTTTGTCTGACTTGTTCTACAGGTTAGTGGAACTGTTATAATTGACTGAAGGAGTTTAATTCCAGCAGATTAAAATAATCTTTCTTTCTTTAAAGATTTCTTCTTCTCCTCTAAGGAAAGGATGAGTGGTTTAGGAAAACAAGAATTACTTGAAGAATGCAAAAGCAGCTAAATTGTAGTGATCAGGCAGACCCTACCCTTGGGCTTTTTTCTGTCATATATGCAGACAGCCTGATTGAAAACAAACGCACTTGTGACTTTCATCCTGCCCATTTACAGAAAGCAAATTATTAAGAAGGAGGAAGAGGGCAAGAAACATTGCTCTTTCTTCTCTGTTACTGACTCAAATCACAGGACAATATGGGGAGAGTGGACATGCCAAAGTTTGAAAGTGGTACAGGCTGGTGGTGAATATTAAGTAAAAAAGAAGGATTTTGATGCTTAATCCCTTTGACAGTACTTTTCAGTATCGGGATTGAAAGTTACTATGTGCTGCATTGAAGGAAAACATGCAGGAAAATAAGCACTGAAGCGTGTACATAGATCTTGTCTGATAACCATATGAAGACAGGATCCAGTCCAACCTGTGTGTTTATGTCATTCAGTACAGCAACAGACTTGCACAGTCAGACTGAAAGAACGATCATCAAGATCATGTGGGTACAGTTATCGAAGGTTTTCCTTGAGAAATACTGCTTTTGTTCCACACAGGAAAAGCACATTTAAAGCAGCCTGCAAGCTAACAAGGTACTGCTTTAGAGATAAAACCCCCAAGTTTCAAGCCATAAGTCTGAATCATGCAGAGAAGGAATCTGAACTGAGATATTTTACAACTCAACAGAATATCCTGTTTATCATGCTATGCTGGCTGGGCTACCTGTACAAAGAACATTGCAAAGTTTTTATTAGGTGCTGAGGCAGAAGAAATACTGTAAAAGAATAATCAAAACAGAGAAATCTTTACCAATATGAATATAAAGGCTCTATCTTCAAATAAGTGGAAGAAAAAAACATATTCTAGTGATAAAGCAAAACAAGAGTATGAACTCTGAGCTTTGCTTCCCAGGAGCAGAGAGATCTAGAATTCCCTGTAGAAAACATTTTGGGATTTGAGTCTTTTTCCCACTGTTTTAAGCTAAAGCATCTGAAGAAGTTCTGATATACCTTCTCATCAGTATTTTGTTTTGCTTATAAATGGTGCACCATTGAAACATCTTAGGAGTGACACATTATGGAAGAGGACTTAAGAGATGGTGAAAACCTTCACATTACAAAACACTAACGTGACATTTATAAGTAATTTTTTAAAATGTTAAGTGTATATACTTCAAGCTTCAAGGGATGTTTTGTTTTCAGTTTGATGAAAGTGAACATGACAGAAAAAAAACCAATTTGGAGACAGCCTTACACATATGCATTCCTAACACCTCCTTACCAACTTTAGCGCTGATTAGTGAGGAAGCTGAGAGTCATCAATGGAAGGCAAGAATTATTTTTATGAAAATAAAAATACTTGTAGTGAAATGTTATTCCTCTCTGATTCCTTGTTTACCGGGAGCTGGAGAGATGGTTGAGAGAGCTGACTGAAATGTAGCTAGTTGGCTATTCACACTAGCGTGAGATTTCATGACTTCCACTTCGGTTCTCTGTCAATGCTTGCTTGAACCTTGAAAACTGTCAAGCTTTGCAAAAACAGCTCAGAGGTAGAACCCTTGATGCTTGTAACTTTTAGCTTGTCAAAGTAAATATTGTTTTTATTGTATTTATTTTCTGAAATACGAGCAGACAACATTCATTCCTTCTCAAGGGGATACAAAAGCAATTGGACAATTGGTTGTGAGATGTGCCTTTTGAAGGAAGGCGATTTTTACTTGTACTTTTGTGTCTCCTTTCTCTGCCTAAATTGTAGGCACTGATTCTCCTCTCCAAGGGTTTTACTCACACACGTCTCCACCGCCGTAGATGAGGTACTGTTTCTAGCATCATCATGAGCTAAATGCACTCAGAGGCTTTTCCCACTTGATTGGTAAAGGCGGTTTTTAAGTACATCATGCTTCTTTAGTTGTGTTTTCTTGCTTTTAAAAGCAAGCTTTGCTTTTTTTTTCTTTCTTTCTTTTTTTTTTTTTTTTTTTTTTTTAATGTCTTTCTTTACCATTCCAACAGTCTGGAAATACATTTAATTTGATTACATTTGTAGCCTTCAACAAAATCACTGGCCAGTTGAAGGGATGTGGTGGATTTTAAACATCTCTGCCATTGCCTGAAATTTTCTAAAGTCAAGTTCACATGCAGAAGGGTTCAAGTACTTGCTGTGTTGCCACCTCCCACCTCCTTTCTTTCTCTGTATGTCATAGAATCATAAAATCACAGGATTGCATCAGTTGGAAAAGACCTCTGAGAATATCAAGTCCACCTGCCAACCTAACAACACTATGGCCATTAAACCACATCCTGAAATGCCACATCTGCATGTTTCTTGAGCACCTCTGGGGACCGTGACTCCACCACTTCCCTGGGTAGCCTCTTTCAATCTCTGATCTCTCTCACTGTAAAGACATTTTAAAAATAATATACAGTCTAAACCTTCCCTGGCACAGTTTCAGGCCATTTCCCATTGTCCTCTCACCTGATACAAGGGAGAAGAGACAAATCCCCACTTCACTACAACCTCCTCTCAGGGAGTTGTAAAGAGCAATGATATTTCTCCTCAGCCTCCTCTTCTCCAGACTAAAAGATCCCAGTTCCCTCAGCCTCTCATCATAAGACTTGTTCTCGAAACCCTTCATCAGCTTTGTTGTCCTTCTCTGGACCCACAGCAGTACTTCAACATCTTTCTTATTGAGAGGACCCCAAAAGTGAATGCAGTATTTGAGGTGTTACATCACCAGTGCCGAGTACAGGGTCATAATCATCTTTCTACTGCTGGTGGCCACACTACTCCTGATACCGGCCAGGATGCTATTGACCTTTTTGGCCACCTTAATAAACTGCTAGCTCATGTTCATATGGCTATCAACCAGCACTCCATGGGCAACTTTCCAACCACTAAAACTGTATCAGTTTATAGTATTTAATCTATAGGGATTTTCAAAATAAACAAGAACAAGACTTTGGGTTCAGTCATAATGACATTTCTGCCATTTTTGACTGAATATTTTCTTCTGGGTAGATAGTGCATTCATGAGCTGGCAACAGGCATGCTTTTCCTGTCCACATTCACAATGCCAAGGGAAAAAAAAATACTTTGCAGCTTAAATGCAGGCCAGATGTTTGTAGTATAATACTTAGGTGAAAGAATTACCCTGGATAGTCTCACCTAGCCAAAGTTCTTCTGCTTTATCTAAAATAGTTAAAGGTTTAAACAGTAGAGATTTAAGTCTTCCTCCTAGCAGAGCAACCCAGGTATTAGGCTGTAGTGTCTCTTTTCCTTAGTGAACATTAAATGTTTAGAAGTTGTTCCACTTGATATAAAATACTGAAATAACTCTTAGATTAAAAAAAAAAAAGACAAAAAAAATCAATATCTCAATGCTGGACATTCTTCTAGAAGGCATCAAGTTTATTTTCAAATCCTGCTCTACTGGGAAACTGTGATGGTTTGGGTGTTCTCCAGCCCCCCACACTTTAGAAATCACCCAGACTAGACTCAGCCAGCTCTGTAAATATGAATGGAGCTTATATTTACAGCTGGCACAATATACAAGCAGATATTTATAGTATATGCAGTTATATATAGAAATACACGAGGTAAAAAGGTAATACAGAAACACAGTTCCCCTCCCAGAAACCTAAGTCCCCAAGAGGGTCTCTCAACCCCCCCTTCACCTTCCCCCCTACCCCTCTCAGCCTTACCCCAGTCCCAAGGAAGAATGGAGGTTCGGTCAGGGGGTTAGGAAGCAAAGTGGATTGGTTCAAAATGGAGGGTGAGGTTAGAGGGATGCAGCTCAGCCAGCAGCCCGAGTAAGAGTGATGCTGAGTGTGTTATCTATGTTTTGACTTATGTTTTTATACATCTCAGTAAACCTATGAGGGAAGCAGGCATCACCATTGTTTTCCTTTCATAGCCTGTAATCTAGTTCTTCTCACCAAAACATTCTAGCCTGCTTCAAACTAGCACAGAAACCTATATCAAAATCAAGACCTGAACTCGAGTTTCTGAGGGCACAAATTGTTAGCCACAGCAAAGTTCTGTCCATTTTATAGTCACCTTGTAGACAGGCTCATTCAGTATGGGTTCCTGACAGCAGGTGAGAGTCTCTGTGAAGACATTTAGTCCTGTAGGAAAAAATAATGGAAATTGTTGCAGTCTTCTGGAGCAGCTTGACTGTCCTGTAACTTACTGTTGGTGAGATAGGCCATAAGAGGCACAAAAGAGTAAATCAGTGGAGAGCATGGAGTTTGGTCAGGAAAAGTGTTTTCTTACCATAATGATTATACTTTGCTTTATTTACAGTATAGACAGCAGGCATGGAGTGTACTATTTATTTAATTTAGCTGTAAAGAGGAGATCTTTATAAATCAAGCAATTTTATAGTCAAACTGTTGTTGTTATGAGCAAGAACTAGTTTTATTGGTTAGTTTAAGATTCTTGCTTCAAACTCAACCATGCATTTAATACTTACCAAGAAGTGTGAGCAGACACTGAAAACCTCTGAGGGACCAAATAGGACTTGTGGAGGTCCTCTCAGAGAAGAATCCCCATGAAACAACATCTAATGCATTCCTGGCTGGAATAAGAGTAGCATCCAAAACCTTTAAAACTGAAATAGTTTCAGCTTTGAGGTTTAAAATTTTAAAATCCTTTGTATTGCTATCTGGGCCTGCACAGAGAAGTCTGTCTGGATGAAATACTGAGAAATTCAGGATTGATCCAAAGTGGCCCGGGCTGGTGCAAAACCATCTTGAGGAATAACTCAATCCTTTCACAAACAGATGTTTCCTTTCAACTCCCTCATCAGCTGGGAAAAACTGATGAAGCTCAATATGTTCCCTAGACATGACATGAATTACACTGTTTACTGATCAGAGGCAACATCCAGTTCTTGATAAAGCACACATTTCCTCTGAATTCCAGTGCCAAGAAAACACTCTATCTAATAACTCAGACAAGTATTATGGATAAATAATATAGTGCATAAATACCAGATAAGTATTATGGATAAAGATGGTATTATGTACTCTTGTTCTCAGTAGATATCTTGGTATAACACACAAACTAATCACATTCCCACCACTGTGTTAATATTTTACTGGGACACTGCTGCAAGACAGCTGTGCTAAAAGGCTATCCCTAGAAAGACATGTAACGTGTGTTGTTTGGTAGTCAGGTGTCACCTCTAAATTTTCCTTAGAGGAAAAGGTCTATTTTAATCATTATGATGACCACAATAGTGCAAGATAGGTTTTTTTGAAAGAAAACTGCTAACATTCCCCCCTCCCCTTTTTCTGCAAGACTGCAGACTCATTGAGCAGAATTTCTATGGACCTGATCTTCGGATTTGGGTTGTGGCTGAGCAGACAATGTAGACATTCTGCAAGGACTTTGACGTGGAAACAAGCATTCTTGGGAATCTTGAAATCAATGTGTAAGAATTTATTACCCTACCCCATGATGGAGACTGATACTATTGTGGGAGATCCACCAGACGAAACTTACACCTGTCTGCCTCAGCTGCTCAGCTTGCAGTCTTGTGTCTTATCACAAACTCACACATTCATCAGTAGGTTAAACTGAGATGTCAGGCTGAAAAATGGAGCAGCTGGAATGCAAACACATGCTCTCTTCCTGAAAACCCACTTTCTCCTTAAAAATGCTAACACATTTCATCAGATTATCCAATTCCTACAGTTTCTTACTGGCTAGCTGGTATTAGGGAGGTGGAGTTGAATACCATGCAGGGTAACTGTGTTTCAAGTTTACAGAGAAGCATGCTTTTTCTTGTAAAGTTTAGAACAATCTCAGAGTTAGATCCTGTTTGCTCAAGGTGAGGCTCACCCAGTAAGTGATTTAATAAAAACAAAAATATTCTTAAGCAAGATATAGTGGTTTAGGTTGGAAGGGACCTCAAAGATCATCCAGTTCCTACCCCCCAACATAGGCAGGGACACCTTTCAATAGAACAGGTCACTCAAGGCCTCATCCAGCCTGGCTTTGAACACCTTCAGGAAGGGACCATTGACAACCTTCCAGGGCAACCTGTGCCAGTGTCTCACCACCCTCACTGGAAAGAGCCCTTCCCTAACATCCAGTTTGATTCTCCCCTCTTCCAGTTTAAACCCATTACCCCTCATGCTGTCATTACAAGGCCTTGTAAATAGTCCCTCCCCAGCCTTCCTGTAGGTCCCTTTCAGACACTGAAAGGCTACTATAAGGTCTTCTCGAAGCCTTCTCTTCTCCAGGCTGAAGAGCCGCAACTCTTCTAGCCTGTCCTCATATCAGTGGTACTCCAGCCCTCTGATCATCTTCACGGCCCTCCTCTGGACTCAGTTCAATGTCCTCCTTGTGTTGGGGCTCCACAATTGTACACAGTTGTAGCAGAGCGCCACATAGGCCCAAATAGGCTTACATATGCCTTGCTTTGCCTGGGCATGCTTTTCTGCCCAAACATCTCTTTCCTGCCCAAACCACAGGACACATCAAATGGACAAAAGAGGCACAATAGGCCTGGTGCCAGAAAGTCTGGCCTGCCCAGGCTCCAGGTTGTATAACGCATTGTGTGAGTGGTTGTTGAAGCCCATACGCTTAACTTATGGCCCACCGGGTGTAAGGCCCATGCTGTCTCCATATCTGGGGGACTAGACCTGTGGACCCTTCCTAATTTGGTGTGTTTTGGCTGACTGCCAGAAGCCTATTGGACGATATTGTGGCCAAAGGACCATCAATCTCTGCCCACATCCAATAAATAGGGCAATCCAGGTAAACAAGATGCTCTTGCCACTCTCTCTGCTCGCCTCTCCCTGCCTGCCTGCTGCCTGGGGCCACTACCTCTGTTCGCTTTATGTGACCCTTTGTTCCACAGCACTCTGCACCGACCCAGTGGATGATGGAACGATGCGTTCCCCGCCAGCCGCCGCTCCAGCCCACCGCGTCAGCCCCATCATGTCTGTGGAACCTTCTCAGACAGCACGCCCCAATTTGAACTGAACCATTGGCTCCACGTGAAGGCAACCGCGTGGCTTTCGCTGTATATATTTTGGGACCACAGATACTGAGACTTCCAACTAGTGGGTATTTGAACTCTCTTGATTCAAGTTGCTAAGGACTTTTACTAACTTCACCAGCGTCATTTTGTGCTGCAAGACTCTCTGATTAGAACATTTCTAAAACCTCTACCAAGTTGCCTAATTCATCTGTACATAGACATTCTGTTAAATAGTTTTACCAACCATATCAAAGGATTTGTGTGGGTTAGCTGTACATAAGTTTTGGGGAAATTATCTTTGTATTTATTAATAAATTATTCAATAACCTTCAAATCAGCCTCATATCTCACTCCCAAACTCAGACTCAAACGCCTCTATAACAACAGTACTCCAGGCAGGGTCTGACAAGAGCAGAGTAAAGATGGAGAATCATCTCTCTTGCCCTGCTGGCCACACTTCTCTTGATGAAGCCCAGGACACAGTTGGCTGTCTGTGCTGCACATGCACACTGCTGGCTCATGTTGAGCTTTTCATCAGCCCAGACCCCCAGGGTCTTTTCCTCAGGGCTGCTCTCCAGCCATTCACCACCCAGCCTGGAGTTGTGCTTGGGATTGCGCTGACCCAGATGCAGGACCTTACACTTGGTCTTGTTCAATGTCACAAAGTTGGCCTGTCCAGGTCCCTCTGAATGGCATCCCTTCCCTATAGCAAGTCAACTGTGCCACACAGCTTGGTGTCATCTGCAAACTTGCTGAGGGTGCATTTGATTCCTCTGTCCACATCACTGACAAAGATGTTAAACAGCACTGGTGCCAGCACTGACCCCTGAGGGACGCCACTTGTCACTGGTCTCTAGGTGGACATCATGCTACTGATCACCACTCTCTACATTTGAACATTCAGCCAATTCCTTATCCAGTGAGTGATCCACCCATGAATACTGTGTTTTTTCCAGTTTGGTGACCAGGATGTCATGTGGGACAGAATCAAATGCCTTATTCACATCCAGGTAGATGATGTCCGTTGCCCTTCCCTTGTCCACTGTTGCTGTGACTTTGTCATAAAAAGCCACTAAATTTGTCAGGCATGATTTGCCCTATATTTCAATTCCCTTCACCACTGCCCTGTTTTTTTTTAAGCTGTAGTTCCAAGAGAACCAAGCCTCTTTGTGGGACAGGAGTTGAATCTGTAAAACACTGGCAGCACTTTGGTCAGTACTAGTTTCAACATCTGCTGATACTGCAGAACTGAAAGACAGCAACCAATTTCTAGGCTGCCTTGACCATGATCAATTTTTCATGGTAATCAAGACAGAAGTGTCCTAACACATATGTTAACTGAATCTGCAAGCTGACCTGGAAAGAACATGAGTTGACTTTAAGGTGTGATTTTCAAGCCAAATTTCCACATTCCTGCACAATATGTAGTCCTTTTAGGAATACACTTGTGGAAAAGTAGAGAGAAAAAGGAAGAGAATTGTAAAGAAAGCAAGCATTGTATTATCTTTTCAGTATTCTCAACTGATGCAGGCTCTGCAGCCCCTTGAAAGCTACTATAGGATAATCTGATGGAAGATAGCAGTTTTTTTCTCATCTGTCCCCAAAGCACTCAACTCTCACTATAAATTTGGTATGTTACAAAGCTTTAGCAAACTCTCTTTGAACTATACAATGAAATGAATAATGAAAATTAAATGGACAGTAGCCAGCAAGTACAAAAGCAATCTGTCACTGTAAGTCATTTCTACACAAACCTAAAGTGTTGCACACAAAAGGTGAACTATCAATCAAAAGCAGAGAAGCTTCAATGTAAAGCAGCCCTAAGCTTCTTTATACCATGGGTCTTTAATTAGACCTAGTAAATTAATATAAATCTGGAGGAGGAGAATTGGCAGGAGACTGCTGCTGCTGCTGCTTGTCACAACGATCAGTGGTGATCTGACTAGAGAGCAGATAAAAGCGAATGTATGTCCTTTGTTTCTCTAACAGGATGCAACACCTTACATGGACAAGAAAAAAAAATCAACCTCTGGGACTTCCAAGGCTCAATTTCTAGAGGGCACAAGGTACAAATGAGAAAGTTAATGGGAGACAATGATACAACACTTAGTTCCAAGTTTTTTTTAGCATTAGAAAATGGTTTCAAAAAAACAATGCAGAAGAAAAGCCCCCACACATAAATGGATACATGAAGACATAGGAGATTAGGAAGGGCTATAAATTATGCTTATAAATATCTAAAAGGTGAATGTCAGGAGGATGAAGCCAGACTCTTCTCAGAGGTGCCCAGTGCAGGACAAGAGGCAATGGACCCAAACTGAAACACAGGAGGTTCTATGTAAACATAAGGGGAAAATACTTCACACTGAGGATGGCAGAGAACTGCAACAGGTTACCCACAGAGGTTATGGATTCTGTGTCTCTTACAGCATTCAAACCTCACCTTGGATGTGGTCAATGCAACCTGCTCTAGGTGATCCTGCTCTTGCAGTGGGGTTGGAATAGATGATCTTCAGAGGTCCCTTCCAACCCCTACCGTTTTGTGTGATTAGTATTAATTTGGTTTCACTTTTACATTCATGATATTTTTTCCTGAAGGCCTCATTCCCTGAAGCAAGAGTGACTTGAACTCAGTAGCAGACTTTTTCTACACCAGGAAGAGCTGTTTCAAAATATATGAGATGATCTTATTATGATTATTTGATCAAGGAACAAGGCAGATGACAGTTCGAGCTCTTGGTAGAAGAGCTTCCAGAGAACTGGGGGACTCCTGGCTAGCTGGAAGTGGAGGGAAGGAAGGGAGGAAGCAGTATCATTACTGTGTATGGCATCAAGCACATATTGAGTCTCTGCTCTCCCAACACGTAAGACACATGGGAAGAAACTACGCCAAAGACAGAATGTGGATTGTGAATGGCAATGATCCTAATAGACCAAGACCTCTTTCATCTCTGGGGGAGAAAGGAATTTTGAGGCTAAACTGCAGCAGGAGTTAGTAACTGAAAACTAAGGCTTGATAATTTTTCTAGGAACTTGTGAGTTTTTTGAACCAGAATTGAGACAACAGTACAGTTTGCCTTCTGAACTCATTACTGGAAGACTTCAGGTAAAAATAATTTATATTCTTTGACAGAACTTCAAATACAATTGAGGCATTTTATTTTAAAATATGGCCCTAAAGAAGGCAGTATGTATAGGCTTAATAGAAAATAATCACAACATGCATTTTACTGTGCACTGTGAATTTTAATGACTGTGACAATCTTTTTTGCCTTAGGAATGTCTTGGTCAAGCTATTAACTCTGGTGCTTTCTATAGCTGATCTGCTTTATTCTGGATGAGCAAAGTGTTAGAGCAGCAACATTCTTTATCACCAAAATTTCAAACATTCAGTCGAGTTCTTAATTGAAAGATCTTTGAAGCAAAGTATTTTGCTAGTAGTTTTGAAAATTCTTTATTTTGAAGTTATAGGAAAAAAAAAGATGAAACTGTCACTGCCCACAAGATAAATACAAGTTTGGTCTTAACCTATTATAACATTCTCTGTCTCTGTCTCTGTCTCTCTCTCTCTCTCTCTCTTTTCCCCCCCTTCTTTTCTTCTGGAAAACAAGAGGAGTATGGTTTATTATTTTTGACTTTACAAATGTATTTGGAAGATGCTGTGACAAGGAATAAAATCTATGGCTTGTTGAAGGTAGAAAATTTATTTTTCTTCCATAAGGATATGATCATCTCAGTTCATCTCATTTCAGCCTGGCTGACTGAAATTACAGCTGTTACTCAGAATGCTTACTTCAAGATTTTTGGATCCCAGTTTAGGCCAAAGCACAAACCTGACTTCGATGTCTCTTAGAACAAACTAGGGCTCTGGGAAGCATGGAGAGCATATGAAGATGAAAAAAAAAACAACCCAAAAAACCACAGTAAAGGTGAGTAATGCTTCAGTGCATCTTCAAAGTGATTTGATCCCAGATAGGGAAAGACTTGAGTTGTTACTCTTCTCTTTCTACTTACATGAACTCAGCTGTCCTGCTGACCGTCTCACATATCTTTAAGCCTACTGTGAGATGTTAAAAGGAGAGGGAATAGAGAAGAGGATTTTAAAAACATAGAAGTTCTGAACTGCTGCAGGAGCGAGTTTGCAGCTCCAAGAGCAAGACCCATGCGCTTAGTGAAAGTCAGCAATGCTCAGGAAGGAACCCGTCAGCTCTCTGTGAAGGGCTTTGATTCACAGGCTTTCTATTTCATGAGAAGGATGTGATGGAAAGACAAAGAGAGTATGAGACAGAAAAATGGAGGCATCCATACAGATACGGAGAGCCCAGAAGACAGAAAGGGTCAGTGTTGGCAGCTCTATCCTGGAGACAGGAACACCAACTTAGGAAAAGTTCCTTGAGGAAATATTCGTGGGAGGAGAAAGAAAGAATGGAAATTATAGGTACTTTACCTTCCTACATATATGAAACGGATAAAGAAAACTGTTAGGGAAGTGCTGACAAAACTGTAGACCTTGAAGTAAAACTAAATTTTTTTTTAATATGATACTGGAATTAAAAATCATAGCTCTAAATATACCATGATTTAAGATACACTTGGTTATGCAACTCTATTTTATTGCCTGGATTAATGCAGCTCATTTGCCGCCTCTGAGTGCGGCACCACAGGCTTCAGACCTGTAGGTCTATATTGAAGTCTGTCTGAGTTTCTGAGTTCCTGAAGGTGCATCTAATGCCTTTGCATGCCCCTGTCCTATCATCAGTTAAGGGGCTTGCTGAAAACACCTGGTAGGAAAAGAATGCTGTTCTTCTGTGCTCATCTTTGACAAAAAGGAATAAAACTATAATTAAACTCAAGTGTTTCACTTCTTTCACCACATTTGAATGAAAAAAATCTATTAAAAAGCCTCTTCATAAAACTGGAAAGCTGGATGGAAATTTCTTTGGACAGCTGTCAAAAAAAAAGGTTTATAAAAAGACAGCCATGCAGGACCAAAAGTCAACATAAAGAGAAAGTTCTCACTGCTGTGAGTGAGCTCTTTTGAAGAGACTCGGGTCAAATGATAAAAATTATGTTCAAATCTCATGGAAGACCTTGCTCTCTTCAGGTGCTCTTAAAGATCAGATTAATTTCTGACCGCAGTGTCATGCTTTTCTACACTTGAAAGGAGAAAGGACTGCACTCCCATTTCACAGCAGATTAGACAAACTGATGCTACCTCTAGAGATGAGAGGAAGTGCTACAGGTTCACAGGATCTCAGGGGTTGGAAGGGACCCAAGGAGATCATTGAGTCCAACCGTCCTGCCAGAGCAGGACAATACTATCTAACACAGATCACAGAGGAACACATCCAGACAGGCCTTGAAAGTCTCCAGAGAAGGAGATCCCACAACCTCTCTAGGAAGCCTGTTCCAGTGTTCTGTGACCCTTACAGTAAAGAAGTTCCCCCTTGTGTTGAGGCGAAACCTCTTTTGCTGCAACTTACACCCATTGCTCCTTGTCCTTCCACAGGGAGAAAGTGAGCAGAGCCTGTCCTCCCACTTCTGGCCAGCCCTCAGATATTTATAAACATTTTTCAAATGCCCTCCAAGTCTTCTCTTCTCCAGACTAAAAAGCCCCAGGTCTCTCAGCCTCTCCTCATAAGCCATGCCTTCCAGTCTCCTAATCATCCTCGTAGCCCTCCGTTGAACCACCTCCAGCAGATCCCTGTCCCTCTTAAACTGGGATGCCCAAAACTGAACATAGTATTCAAGATGGGGTCTCACCAGGGCAGAGTAGAGGGGAAGGAGAACCTCCCTTGATCTGCTGGATACACTTTTCCTAATACACCCCAGGATCCCATTGGTCTTCCTGGCCACAAGGGCACATTGCTGTGCCATGGATGTTATCCACCAGGACCCCCAGGTCCCTCTCCACAGGACTGCTCTCCAGCAGATCACCTCCCAGCCTGGTATGGTGCAGTTTATTATTCCTCCCCAAATGCAGGACTCTGCACTTGTCCTTTTTGAGCTACATCTGATTCCTCTGTGCCCAGCTCTCCAGTCTGTCCAGGTCTCTCTGGACGGCCGCACAGCCTGTAGCTGTATCAGCCAAGCCTCCCAGCTTGGTGTCATCAGCAAACTTTCTGAGCAGACACTCTGTGCCCTCAGCAATGTCATTGGTGAAGATGTTGAATAGGACTGGCCCCAACATGAATCCCTGGGGGATACCATTAGTCACAGCTCTCCAGCTGGACCTGGCACCATTGATCACCAATCTCTGAACTATGTCTTGCAGCTAGTTCCTAACCTACCTCACTGTCTGCTCTTCCATCCCACACTTCCTCAGCTTGCTCACTAGGATGTCATAAGAGACAGTGTCAAAGGTCTTGCTAAGGTCAAGGTAGACTACATCCACTGGTCTCTCTGAATCTACCCATTCAGTTAATGTCATCACAGAATGCTATCAGGTTAGTCAAGCATGACTTCCCCTTGGTAAATCCATGCTGACTACTCCTGATAACCTTCTTCTCTTCCAAGTGCCTTGAGATGCCCTCCAGCAGGAGCTGCTCCATCATTTTTCCAGGGATGGAGGTGAGGCTGACTGGTCTGTAGTTTCCTGGAACCTCTTTCTTGCCCTTTTTGAACACTGAAGTGACATTGGCTCTCCTCCAGTCCTCAGACATCTCTCCTGTCTGCCATGATTTGTCAAAGATGATAGAGAGTGGTTCAGTGATAACATCAGCCAGTTCTCTCAGCACCCTTCGGTGCATCTCAACGGATCCCATGGACTTGTGAATGTTTAATTTGTGTAATGTATCCCTAAGGCAGTCTGCACTGACCAGTGGGGAGCATTCCCTCCTCCAGGCTTCCTCTCCTTCATCCAGGGTCTGGAGTACACAGGAGAGTTCAGCCTTAGGTGTAAAGACTGAAGCAAAGAAGGCATTCAGCAACTCTGCCTTCTCTGCATCCTCAGTTATCAAGGCTGCCTCCTTGTTCAGCACTGCCCAGCAGCCATAGTAAAGCTGAGCAAAATGGTGCTGCTCCCTCTTTTGCATCACAAAAGGTAGTGAAAGTTGGAAGATGTTGATTTTATTTGTTGAGTATATGGCTGAAAAGAAAAAAAGGTTTAGTGATTGTGATGGAATGACAAAATTCCCAGCCATTGCATCCTTCACAGAAAAAAAGATGAAGGCAGAAAAAAGGAAATGCCTCAGATTCACAGCTGCTCCCTCACTTTTCTTTCCCAGCAGTGGAGCTCATTGATCACTCCATAACCATTTTCTGCCTCGAAATCAGAAGATAGCTCAGAGTGCTCCAACATTGTTGCCTCACAAAAGCAAGTAACATTCCAGTGTACTCATTTGTAACTAATGGGAGGGAGCAAAGAGATAAGAACAAGCTCTAATATTTTGTTACCCTTTCTAATCTGATTAATCCAATTTAGTTTGAGGAATGTAAAAAAAAAGAAAATAGCAATTGTCTGTACTCCATTCTTGCTTCTCAATACGAGTGTCTAATGAATGTTAACGAATTAATTTTCAAATACCTTTCTGAAGCAAAGTGTTTTTGCACCTGCTTTGCCCACACTGAGAAAGGGGAAGGAAAAATGACAAATTATGATAAGTCTTCCACATTAATAATTTTTATGTATCTATTATTCATTTTTTTTAGCAGCTAGGAAGAGTCAGCAATTAAGTCTTTGTCAGAAATCATGGAAGCTGAAGTCATAGAATGCAAAAAATAGTGTAATCTCCTAGTCCTTTAAACACAGGAAGAACCTTGATCTGTTTCCTCAGACCAGTTCAGGAAGTAAAAGTAGGGGAGGTTGTTTAATTTTTTTCTTCTTTAATATTGGAAACTTTCTAAATAACATTATGTTCCACATTATAAAGACATGTAAATGAATATGGGTTAGAAATACTACTATTATAAAAATGAGGCTACCCTAGAAAATTGGTAGATTTAGTGTAGCAAATCTGTGGCATAATGGGCTGCTTGGGGAGGTGGTGGAGTCGCTGTCCCTGGAGCTGTTCAAGGCAGGATTGGACATGGCACTTGGTGCCATGGTCTAGCCTTGAACTCTGTGGTAAAAGGTTGGACTTGATGATCTGTGAGGTCTCTTCCAACCCTGATGATGCTGTGATACTGTGATAAAGGGTTAATTCATTCTCATGCTTTTTTGGGTGCTGCTAATATATACATACACATACATATAGTTACATACATGCAGCATTGGGGTGCGAGATGACATCTAACAATGAATCTCCTTCTTATAGTTTGCTCATTCCTTAGTTAGAATAGGAATTAATAAAATACCATGCTCCTCTGTATTGAATTAATAATAGAAATAGTACACAGACATGAGAGTTAAAGAATTTTAAACTAATAAAAATAATTAGTAACTTCAAAAACCCACAGTAAACATATTCCATTAATTAACAGAATCTGCCAAGAGTTCTTATATAACTACAAAGCTCTGGAGAGATAATGTAATTTCATGCTAGCTCTTCTTGCACTGCTTATTGCTTTAAAGTAACTGTATCACTGAAAGTATTTAAGAGAGCAATTGCTCTTGGGGATGTAAAAATCCTTAGATGTTTGCATCTAAATAAACTGGCAGCCCCATTATAATAAAGATAAAGGCACATTATCAAACAAGTGGTAATTAGAGTAGTGATTCTTTCTGCATGAATAAAATCCCCCAAAAGTATTAATTAGTGATTAATATCACCTGAGATTAAGCTGAGCTAATATAAAATTTAAGTGCTCAAGTTCATGTTTTATAGTATGTATTTTGCCAGTTAAACAGCTTGGACTGGTGCAAAAATTTATGGGCAGACACTCTAATGCTTTTGCACCAGTGAAATGTTTATCTGTTTTAAACCACTGGGCTACATTTTATTGCTTTTCTCAACTGATAATTAGAATAAAACTGTTTTAGGCTCCAGAAAGATTATTAGGTAGGCCTTGTGTTACTCTTGTTTAGCCCTCTCCCCTCCCCCCCCCAGGAAAACAGAGTAAGTTTGATGTTTCCTCTGTGCATTAACACAAGCTGGTGGTGCACAGCACTCTGGCTGCAGGAGTCACATGTGTGTTTTGAATAGCTGGAAGCTGTTCCAAAAATTGCAGTTGTCTTGTTTGTGTCCTACTACTTGTTAAAATATTTTGCTTTGCATTTTCCAGCTTTTCTTGGCAAAAACAATAGATCTACACGTGCTCCCTTTTTTTTTGGGGGGGGTTTGGGGGGTAGGGGGGAAATTATCTTCATGCGTCACACCATTCAGGATTCTCCAGGCTTAAAAGAATTGCTGAAGATTGGAGGTGGCATAAGGGAATTATCTAAGCAGTGTCATCTTCAGCTGACATGTTTTCATAGTGCTAGGTAATTCCTTTTAGCAGTAGATGAACAATGAACATTTTCTAAGTTGGAACATTCCAGTATTTTAATCAGGGAAACAAACCTCACAAAGCATCTGCAGTAATTTCTGCTCATCTTCAGTGCTTCCTTCATCCAGTCTGGTTGGTCTGACTGACTATCTCCCCTCTCAGCTTCTGGGCACTTTTCTTTTGGCCTTGCCTGGAGCCAGGGGAAGGAGGAACAGGAAAACAAACAACAGCCAGGCCAGAAACATCCAACTGGTGCATGCTGGCACCTCTGCTCGCTGGAGTCAATTCTGGATTAAGGGCTGCAGAGAAAGCAAGTATTTGGCTCCATGTCTTGGTTTCTTTCATCTGTGTTTTCCTTCAACTTTACCACTACCATGACAATGGCCCCTGGCTGCCTTATGCCTGGGCATTGATCCAGGAACTGTGCTTGTTGTTTGAAGCACAGATTGCCTGTAAAGCTCAAGGGCAGCGGCATCTTCAAGACCATGATGTCCTCCAGCTTATGAGGGAAGATGGAAATTGACACCATACCTATGTGGATTATTTTCCTGTGCAGATACAATACTGCACAATAATTTTGAAGCTTGGTGCATTTAGTTTTGTTTGGCAGTCCTTGAAGTCCGTTCAAAGGAGCTCTGAAGTGGTTCATATGATACCCTGATCTCTCCTATTTAGGCAACAATTACTGTTCACGGACAGTACCACAACAACACAATTGAAAAGGCTGTCCTGGCTCTGTGTTGGAATGGAAATGACACCAGCTAATTTGTAAAGTGGGCTCTAACAGTGCAGATTCTGTGACTAACAAAAAAGAGTCCTTGCATTCATTACTTCTCCTAACTTATAGAGAAGACATGACCTTGTGAACATACTTCTGAAAATTGCCATTCATGTTACATGAAGGCTGTCCACCATGGCCAACACATGATGGAAAAGTTGTTTTGCCTTATGCAGTATTCTTAAAGGAAAAGCACTGCTAGCTGTTCCTATACAGCTTTCCCCCCTGTTGGCACTTGTGAGATCCACACATGGACACAGGATGCTTTAAGAAGGCATGGGGCCATGCAGACAGATGGGTGGGAGGATCAACACAACAGAGAAATGGGTTGTATTTCAGGGATTGAATAACTGGGCTTGAATACTCACCCAGGCATGTCAGTACAGCAGTTTGGGCTGGATGCCTGCACACGAGATAGAAGGGATACCCTGTTGCCTCATCACTGCAACACAGGGCGTGATGAATTAGTCATTTAGCATTTATATGGTGTTTGGATGGTCAAAACACTGTCCTAACACTACCTAATTAAACAGTACAGCACTCTTCAGAGAAATGTAGGGCCTTCACTTCACTGGTGGGAAAACAGATGGGAAAAATTGTGTGTTTTGGCCATCAGCATCAGAAACAGGATTCTGCCAGGATCTCCCAGCTCCCTGATCTGTGCTTATTTCTTTAAGCTCATCTATGTAAAAGGCAGTGTGTGCTAGTCCATAGCTGCTGAAGGGGAAAATCTGTTTCTAGGGACTTGTTTCTTTGTGAGTTTATTTCCAGTGTCTACAAGACACACTTACTGACCTCAGTGAAAGACAAAAGTTTTCTTGAGTTCTCTGACCACGCTCTCATTGGTGCCTTCTGTGGCATGCAGGTTTGCATGGGAACACCACATAGCAGAGGCAATGATTTCCATCTATGCTCAGGTTACAGAAAGATTTAAGATGCTTCTCTAAGCATTTCTTCCTCTCAGCCATTGCAAGGCTGAACATCTCAGTAGACTTTTATGTTATTTGGTTACAGTACCTACAGATAGTAATGAAATCAGCTGCTAATTGAAACATTTCCTTTTTATCAGGGAAATTTGGATCCAAAAGTGCAGTGTCTCTGTTGGGTCCTCTTTCACCGAGATGGCTGGACTAGCTGACAGAACCATTACGCTGCAAAACCAGGAACTGCAGAGGAGTCTGCTGCTGCAAAGTTGTTTGCTTGCTGATACCAGTAGAGCTGTGCTGACAGCATTGCAGCTGAGAGCCTGGCAGGTGCCATGATGGAACTACCTGGAGTTAGCTTGGGGTGAAGCATGCAGAGAGTCTCATGGCTGCCCTGGGCTTGTCCAGTGGTCAACAACCATCCTCTCTGCTGGCTTGAGGACACCCAACCAAAGTCTTCACAGCATGCACATATCTATGCATAGCTCCACCTCCTTTGAAATGTTTTGCAACCCAGCAGTCCTTAAGAAGAAAGTGGAATGTCTGTACCTCTGGTGTTTCAGTCAAAAGGAAGTTGTGGGAGAAAAAGAGCACAAACTTTTTAGAAACTACTCCTTCTACCTACAGACTCCTTCCTGTGGAGTAAATGGGCACAGTCTGGTCCTTAGTGTGAGACATAATGACCAATATTTAGTAGGAGGATCGATAAACATTATATGCATTATGTAAGTTTGTAAAGGCACTCAAATCCTGTATTTAACTTAATCCCTTTTAATATAGCAGAAATAAAGCAGCCTCCTCACACTCTGTTCTTTTCTATAACAGACAAACTATAATGTTCTTTGCTCTCATGCTGCTTCATTTTCAAACACAGCACATGTAAACAAATTTAGCAATAAATTATGCATAAGCGTAATAGCAACAAATATTTCAGGGAGCTAACTGGCAAGTTTGATTCTGTGAATATGAATGATAAATAATTGCTTTATTTGCTTAAACTAGCTTGAATGTATATTTAAAAGCTTGCCATCACACACATTCTCAAGTCAAAGAAAAAAAAACACACCACCTGCCTGTCAGTTTCCCTCCTCTTACAGAGCAGACACGAGGTTGATGGTATCAGACAGCTCATTGATTGGTTCAGATGCCTCTGCTGGCTGTGACACCTCCCAAGTTCCCATGAAGAAAATTAACCTTATCCTAGCCAAACCCAGGACAGAACTGTAGACAGATTATTAAATGCTTCTGAAGAATGGGCCTGCAGTTGGGCTTTGTTTATGGTCTTCCATCCTGAGATTTGCACCTCACCCAGTTGGAAGAGCCAGGCTGTGGTTCATGGCCATGTCTGCACTCCGAGCTGGAGGATAGCCAGGGTTCCATCAATTGCTCCTACCACAGCCTATGATCAACTTAACTCCCTGTTGCACTAAAAGTGCAGCAGCCACATTATCAGAGCTCTGTGGACTCTCATCCTGGAACTTGGGTTTTGTTGCAGCTCTCCAACACACAGAGGCTGTGTGATGTCATCAAAAGAACATTGTTCATACAAAATCTTTTTCTTCACTGAGCAGAACTTTGCTTTCAATGAAGTCCTAATGAAGGTACACCACAACTGATCCACTGTTACTGGTAAGTGACAGCAATAAAAATCTGCTTATGAGCTGATGACACAACCAGGCAGCTTAAAGCCCATTTCAGATAACTGAATAACTATAACTTTTTGGAAGTGAAAAAATTGACATCAATAACTTTCCAGAAAATGAAGGATTAAATTCAGGACTGAAGAGGAAAAAAAAAAAAAAAAAGTGTTTTTTCAGTACATGCTGCTCTCTTCAAGCCCACAATCATTTTCTTAGTGGGTGCGTGGAACCCATAGTGAAACATATAGCAGCTGTAGCTGCAGAGTCCCTTGGCAGTGCACTGGAAAAACAAACAAACAAACAAACAACAAACAGGGCATGGTGACTTACTTCAGCACAGGAAGAAAAGTCCTATTGTTCAACAAGAATGAAGGCCAGAAAAAGATGTTTATTTGAGGCATGGAGGTACTTAGTTTTAGCCCAGCATGGGTTAGAGTAGACCTTTACAGCAGGAAAAAATGAACTTAATATCTTAGGGAAGTGGTCATCCCCCTGTACTCTGCTCTGATGAGGCTGCACTTTGAATATTGTGTTCACTTTTGGGTCCCTCACTTCAAGAAAGACATTGAGGTGCTGGAACATGCCCACAGAAGAGCACTGAGGCTGCTGAAGGGTCTAGAGAAGCAGCTAAGGGAGCTGGATTGCTTATCTTGGAGAGAGGGAGGCTGAAATGGCTCTTTATTGCTCTCTACAATGAAAGAGGTAGGGGTTAGTTTCTTTTCCCAATTAACAAGTGATAGGACGAGAAAGAGGAAACGCCCTCAAGTTGCTCCAGTGCAGGTTTTAGGGGTCATTTCTTCACTGAAAGAGTTGTGAGGCACTAGAAAAGATTGCCCAGGGAAGTGTGTTGTGGTAGGGGATTTCTCTTATTCCTTCCCTATCAGGGGAAGGTGAGAAATTAATTTGAGGAGGTATTAATTTTTCATAAAATTATTTATTAAAATTAATATTTACAAATTTGTACCACCCCCAACCACTGCATAATTAAGTTCTTTGTGCAAAGTTATGAAAACAGTTGGGATATATTTACAGGGATTGGATTATTAAATGGAAATATCAAATTATCAACAACTGTAGACAGAGAAAAAGATTCCCTTAGGCTTAATGCCTCTTGACATTTATACTGTCTGCCCAGCAAGGGCTGAAACTGTGCCTGCTCTTAAGACAGAAGTAACTTATTTTACAAAGGAATTAAAGCTTGCTTAAATGTGTTGCTCTTAAGTATTAATCATTAATCACCCTCCCGGGATTGTGTCACAGCGTGTGCCCAGTGTTCTGGTTTTGGTGAAGCTGGAATCTGTCCTGGCTTTCAGAGAAAATGATAAGTGTTCCCAGTCTCTGGAGTAAACAGGAATTCTCTGACCTTCTCTCCTGGTGTGAAGTGGCCTCTGCCTCAGTGCTGCTGCTTCTTCTGGATGCCATGTCCAGGGATGATCAGCTGGCAGGATTTCCAGATGCAGGAGGAGGATTTGTCCGTGCAGCTTCTAGCACAGTCAGTCTCACAGCTAGCAGGCTGTGTTTGTAGGTTAGCAAACAGTCTGGAAGGGTCTGCTGAGCCTGGATTCTCCAGGCTTACAGGACAGATGGCAAGCAGTATATGCCGGGCTGCAGGGAGACTTGAGCTCCATAGATAAATGCAGGATAGCAAGCCAGTGTGTACAGCTGCTCTAGGCTTAGGCAGGGGGCTCTCAGCTCCCTATATATGTATGGAGCGCAGGTGTGCATGCGCTCTGCTTCTCAAAGGGTTCGCAGACAGATTGACTGTGCCTTGAGGTTAATGCTAGAGATCTGAGCCTCATAAGTATGCAAGTGAGGGCCTGATCCTGTGCCTAGGCCATGCGAGCAGATCTGGACTGCTATGTGGATCAGAGAGCTGAGCTTGAACCTCTAAGTCTGAAGCTCTGAACATGTGGTGCTCCTTTGCACTCCTCTTTATAGACTCTGAGCTGAGATTCATGGCTCATTTGGCCATCTAAAGTGACCAATCAGGCTGGCAGTAAGCCAAACCTTACCTTAATAGGCAGAAGCTGTTTGCCTGGACCCTCAGAATTAGGGGATTACCTGGGTGGACACCAGGGGTACATGGACTGGGCGTGTGTGTGTTACACAACCTGTTTACTGCCATGGGTCCTGGCAGAAAAACATGTCCAGGCATGCAGAGGCATAGAGAGGCCTCAGTTTTGGGGCTGCAGTCCCTCCACCACAAAGTGGTATCACATTCGCTATCTCTAGACTTCTGTATTTGTTTATGCTTCTTGCTTCTGGGATTTGATGACTATGTGTAACCTAAACACACCACTTATTTTATCCTTGCTTTGAAAATGACTTGTCACTGATGACAATTATTAAAGCTTAGCAAAATTAAGTAGCAGTTTGTTATTATAGCGATGTATCGAGACAAGGGCTATGTATTGATAACTCTGTCTAGAGTAGAACCTATAATTTAGAACTGGAAAAATGAAGGAAATTACTCAAGATCACAGAGAGAGCAATTTTTACACCTTCAGGCTTATCAAATTACCAAAATCCCTCCTGCCCCTTAAAGAAATCTAAGCAGATAAACATTACCTTTGAAGGCAATATCACAATTGTGTGGGTTTTTGTTTGTGTGTTTGTTTTTTTTTTTCCCAGTGCATAATGAGCTTTAATGCCTATAATGCATTTGAAACACAGAATGTGCTTTAAAAAGATACAGGGTCCTGAAGTGGAGTCTCACACAGGTAGAAATTGTCTTATTTCTGCAGCAGACCCATGACTATTGAAGATGAAACTAGCACACAGAAAAACTACAAAATTCACAGATAATTTCCTTTTTATGATATCAGAAGTCAAAGGCATATCAAATAGCTGAAATACTCAGTGTGATTTCAGAGCAACAGGACGAGGAGAGTGGGAGTCTGCACACTCTTGTGCAGGATCCAATTCTGACAAGTCATTATTGAGATTTTCCCAAGGGTGCCAGGTTGTAAAATGACCCAATGAGATAAAATGTAGTTATCTGACTTGAAATTACTTTGATATTTGGGATAATAACATCTCATCTCCTTAATATAATATGACATTTCTACAGATATCCAGGACTGATGTTTTACATCTTTGCATACACATCATCACCCTAATAATTTATTTCTAATTCATCAAAAGGGAATTTTGACCTGTAGCTCATCTCTCTTTTAAGGCAGTGTAAACATTAAATTGGAATCAGACAGACAGGGTCCACAAAATCCTACTCCTTCCAAGATTCTAATGAGCATAACAGGCCACTCATCTACCTCCAGACCAGATTGCCATAGGAAATAGCTCAGCTAAACATATACTACTTTTTCAGGGGATTGGTGAGGAAGAAAACTTCACATGAAAGCTTACCAATTTTTGCATGGAAGAGGAAAAAAAAATTAAGAAAGTGTTTCACAGCTGTTTCAGCCAAAACCCATAAATAATCCCCTCTTTTGTCAGACATGAGCGTCTCAGGTCTGACTTCCTAAGTTTCATCAGCCAAAACCTGTCTCTACCGTACTCACCTTAGGAATATGTGATGGTTTGGGTGTTCCCCACCGCCCCCACACTTTAGAAATCACCCAGACTAGTCTCAGTCGGCTCTGGGAATATAAATGAAGCTATTTATTTACAGCTAGCACAATATACAAGCAGAGATTTACAGTATATACAGTTATAGACAGAAATATACAAGGTAAAAGGTAATACAGAAACACAACTCCCCTCCCAGAAACCTGAGTCCCCAGGAGGGACTCTCAACCACCCCTGCACCTTCCCCCTGCCCCTCTCAACCTTACCCCAGTCCTAAGGAAGAATAGAGGTTCAGCCAAGAGGTTAAGAAGCAAAGGTGAGTGGAGGGTGTGTTAGGGAGATGCAGCTCAGCCAGAAGCCCAAGGCAGAGTGTGACAAAATGGTGAGAGTGTTATCTAATGTTTTCCTTTCTTCTTCAGCAAGTCTCTGAGGGGAGTAGACATCACCATTGTTTTCCTTTCACAGCCTATGATCTAGTTCTTCTCACCAAAACATTCTACTCTGCTTCAAACTAGCACAGGGAAAGGGAAATGCTGCAGCCTCCTCCTTATTCTGTGATCAGTCCCCAAGTTTTCACTTGCAGTTTTCCTACAAAACAAAAGAAACTTTTCCAACATGGAAATGCTTTGTAGAGTGGTAGATTTCCATAAACATGATGCTTCTGAAAAGGCACTGCACTGCAACAAAGACATTTTCTAGGATGTTGCCAGTGAACAGCACTAATTAGCTGGCAAAATATCAAGCTTGCTTTTTCAAGAGGGACGTACTGATTAACATGTAATTTTACTATCAAAAAAGCAGAGGGGTTTTTGGTTTGGTATTTTTTGTTTGTCATCTCTTCTTTCAGTTCCTATCATGCTGAAGCTGTAAACTGGGCACTCAAGTGACAGCATTCTGGTCACTACCATGTCACTTCGCTTCTTTCTGAAGGATAAGAGTAAAGCTAAGGCTTTCAGGTAAGGTTTCAAGTAGCTGTAACTGAGACAAGGAAGCTGTGTCCATGGCTGGCAAAGGAAGGAGATCATAATCGTTAGCCAGGATTTCAGAAGGCCTTATTCTTCGGAGGGATAGGAAGAGTTCTTCCTATCATAGAATAGTTTCATACACACAAACTTAGTGATATTCCTTTGTTTTTCGCCAACTCCAAACTACACAGTGACTGCTTAATCTAGGAGCATAAGGGGGTGAAAGTAAAGTTCCTTCCAGCAGCTTTTAAAGTGAGAGATGTTCCACTCAGGTCGTGAACACTTGAAAAATCTCATAGAGGCTCTCTGAGAGAGCTTTAACCATTCCTCTTATTTTTCAAATGAAAGGAGAAAACAATTTTATTCTGAGATAACTATAAGAAAAATCAAGGCTTCAGAGTTAATTCCATGAAGGGCCAGGAAATAATTTCCTCAGATAAACTCAGAGGAAAATAGTTTTGAAACTCAAATGATCTGTCAGAAAGTTCTACCTATATCTAGGACAGTTGTTTGTGGTGAAAGCATAATCAAGCCTGGCATTTTCTGCTGTGATAAAAAAAAAAAACCTAACCAACCAAACCCAAATCACAGAAAAAGCCAGCACAGAGGCAGCAAAAACATTTAGCTTTTTATCTAAGGCCCAGAAGTGCATACTTACCATAGAGTCTCCCTCCACTCAAAGGCTTTTTTATCTCCACTCAAAGTCACTCCTTGACTCTTTTTAATCTTTTTTTTGTAGACCCTGCTCTGAATCCTAGCCTAGAAATCTGGTATGATAGAAAGTCCTCACGAATTTCCCCAACTTCTTCTGCACCTCCTGTGTTTCTACACCACCTCTCTTCCAGCCCACATGAAACCCCCTCTGCCTGTCACGTCTGTTTTTAACACTGCACCCATTGCTCCAGCTGCAGTCTTTCATGGCAGCAGCTTTCTGCCAGCAATTGGTTACACAAGTGAGGCAGTGATGAACTTCCTCTGGCTACTGGTGGGTTGATCTCATCCCACATCACCCTGCTGCAGTGAGATGATGTTACTATCTCAATTCATAACTGAAGCATAGCTTCAGGGACTTAAACCCAGATGCCCCAAAGTATGCAGGCATTCTGTGTGTAGCACAGTGAGGCACTTTACACTGTTAAGAACCTGAGCTTAGCCACTTGTGAAAGATTGTAAGCTGCTGTGTGATAAAAGAGATGTCTCTCCCCCCTGCCCCAGATGCTTTTTAAAATCACTTGAGTTCTTCCTTCCAGCCTTGTAATTCTTAGGTTGACTGTAAGATTGAGCAATAGAGAAAACATGCACACATGCATTGAATTTGCAGGAATAGCAATGAGGTTTTAAATGAGAGTGGTCTTGAAAGTTAAGAGCAGCCTTAGGAATTTACCAGTTTCTGGAGGAACCAGGGCTAAGCAAGGTCATAATAAATCTCAGAGTCCCAGTTCCAAGCATTTTTCCAACTTGAATAGTGTTGCAAGAGAAACACCTTACAGAGAGGCAAGGGAGGCAGGGAATTATGCAATTCACCCATGGAGAAAAACTAAGCAACTATTTGAAGGTCATTGCTTATTAGACCAATTGACTGAACATTAAATCAGCAGGGTGTTAATATCCAAGGATTTTGGCTCTAGTCCTACAAAGTCCTTGTGCTGACTTAAGGTAGAGTTTCTCTGCCTGGAACTTCTTCCTTCCTGTTATTTTTTCTACAAGGGAGCTGAAAGTGTGAATGACTTTGCTGAGATTACACTTTCTTTCTGGATACTTCATTTTTTTCAATAGAAGTTTGTATCAAAGACAACGCCAGGGTGCTTCTTTCAAAAAGATTGTCAGCTCCTCCACAGGTGATACTCGCATCTTGAAGATCAGCTTTATGAACAGGATGTCAGAGAAAATGCCTTCAGTCTTAAGGCACTTCTCCTCAGATTCCACTTAACTGAAATAATCCCCATCACAAATCAAGTAATTTAATCTATCAGCTGGCAGTATTACCTACTGCCTAGCTCAGGGCTGACTCTTCCTCTAGGTGCAAGACCTAAAAGGTCAGTCATGTGGTTTTGCGTGCTTTTCACTAGTTGGGGCTCTGGAAAGGGTTGCTCAGATCATTCAGCCCTGATGCTTATTACTTTGTGTCCAAACAGCTGAAATAGAGGGAAATGTTAGTTCCCATGCAAGATGCCATGAGAAAGAAGCATGAACAGACCCCAGATGTCAATTTGGTGCGTCTAGAAGCACTTACTGCATTTCTCAAGTGGGAGTTAGAGAGTAGGAGGAATAATGGTGTGAAACTTGCTAGCTTATTTTCTTGTCCAGAAGGTGAGATGAGATGTGTGCTGGGGTCCTTCAACAGGAAAATACAATCAAGCACAGTTCGAAGTTTTGCTGCATTTTTATAACCTCAGCTGCCCAAACCACACTTCTTTCTCCTTTATTTTCTCCATTACCTAAGCTAGCTGGACAAGTTCACCCCAACAGCTGCCCTACCAAAGACTGTAGAAGTCATTCTTACAAGAACAGGCTGCCCAGAGCGGTTGTGGAGTCTCCATCTCTGGAGAGTTTCAAAACTTGCCTGGATGTGTTCTTAGGTGATCTTGCTTTGGTAGGAGTTTGGACTCAATGATGTCTGGAGGTCCCTTCCAACTTCTAAGGTTCTGTGATTTTGTGAATCTGTGAAGACTGGCCTTCATCCTTATTGCTGTCTTCTGTAGCTGTCACAAATTGCATAGCTGTCACAAATTGCAGCTGCTATATCATAGAATCATAGAATCAACCAGGTTGGAAGAGATCTCAAAGATCATCCAGTCCAACCTATCAGCCAGCCCTATCCAGTCAACTAGACCATGGCACTAAGTGCCTCATCCAGTCTTTTCTTCAACACCTCCAGGGACGGTGCCTCCACCACCTCCCCGGGCAGCCCATTCCAAAGGGAAAACACTCTGTGAAGAACTTCCTCCTAACATCCAGCCTATACCTACCCCCAACACAACTTGAGACTGTGTTCCTTTGTTCTATTGCTGGTTACCTGGGAGAAGAAGCGAAACCCCACCTGGCTACAGCCTCCCTTCAGGTAGTTGTAGACAGCAATGAGGTCACTGCTGAGCCTCCTCTTCTCCAGGCTAAACAACCCCAGCTCCCTCAGCCTCTCCTCATAGGGCTTGTGCTCCAGCCCCCTCACCAGCTTTGTTGCCCTTCTCTGGACATGTTCCAGCACCTCAACATCTCTCTTGAATTGAGAGGCCCAGAACTGGACACAGGACTCAAGGTGTGCCCTGACCAGTGCTGAGTACAGGGGAAGAATAACCTCCCTTGTCCTACTGGCCACACTGTTCCTGATGCAGGCCAGGATGCCATTGGCTCTCTTGGCCACCTGGGCACACTGCTGGCTCATCTTCAGCCTACTATCCACCAGTACCCCCAGGTCCTTCTCCTCTTGGCTGCTCTCCAGCCACTCTGGCCCCAGCCTGTAGCGCTGCTTGGGGTTGTTGTGGCCAAAGTGCAGAACCCTGCACTTGACCTTGGTAAATGTCATCCTGTTGGCCTCTGCCCACCCATCCAGCCTGTCCAGGTCCCTCTGCAGGGCTCTCCTACCTTCCAACAGATCAACACCTGCTCCTAGGTTGGTGTCATCTGCAAACTTACTGATGGTGGACTCAATCCCCTTGTCCAAATCATCAATAAAGATATTGAACAGGACTGGACCCAGCACTATCATGATTATGAGACTATTAGTACTTCCCTCACCACTCCCTCATAGATCGCTGCCTTGGGCTTTGATGACACACCGAATAATAATCACTGTACTAAAGAACTTATTGTCTACATGTGCTAGGGGTAGAAGATAATTTCTAATTGGACAAAGGAGCCATAGTGTAGAATAAGCATTTAAAGATGTTCAGTGATGTACCAAATTAGTCAGAGTTTAGGTCTCAGGAAGCAAAACTGAGCAGGTAGATTCATCAGATGCTCCTTTGATGGTGTATATACACGTACATGCCTTATATGGAGTCCATGAACTGTCTTAAAAGCTAAAGCAGAGTTTTCTGAGGACTACACAGACAACTACTAAGAGCAATTACCAATCTTTCCCAAGTCTTTTCCTGTTTTGATAGTAAATAATAACAGCAATGATTTTTTTTAAATTAAGAGAAATTGTCTTCAGATTCTCATCTCAGATAGTTTTTATTTAGGTATTTTTAGAAAAGGAAAGAGAAAGCTGCAGCCTGATCTAGTGACAAGTACAATATTTGCCTTGAGAAATTTAGTGAAGATTTTTTCCATGTCATCCTAGTATTTAACAGCACTTTGGCACTCAGTCCTTCACTTTGGCTCTACTTCAGACTTGAACTACAGTCCAGGCATAATATAGTTTCCAACTGTGATAATGTCAACTCCTATTAAAAAAATATATATATTTTTAAAAATGTATATATAAAAGGGTTATTTTTAAGCATCCATTTTCCTCTAAACCTTTTCTTGGTGACAACTGTTCCAAGACATGAATGGCTAAGTGTCTGCAAATATTTTACTGCCTGTCAAGCTAACTTGGTTTCACCATCTCGGGAGGACAGCTTGAATTCTAACAAAGAGTAACAGGGACATGCCAAAAATGCTTGTCGAATGGAGGATGAGTCTTCTACAGGAGAAAAAAAAAGTTAACTTTTTTCTTGGGTAGGTCTAATAATGGGAATAAAAAAGTCAGAACAAAATAAGTTAAAAAAAGAAAAATCTAATCCTCCACAACTCACCAGCAGATTGCTACATTAGCATGAATATTTAATGTCACATCTGGGGATGCCCACACAGAATTTGATTTTTTCCTGTGGTTTACTGGTGGTCTTACAAAGAAAGAAAAAAAAAAACCCTCCAGAAATTTTGTAAGGTCTTAGATACACATCTCTCTCTTCCTGGTATTTCATTCATGGACTAGTGCTTCTTGTACATTCAGACCAGCTTTGTGCGATGTGGAGTGGAAAAAACTCAACTGGAGAAAACCTGGACCCACCATTTCTATTTGGACAAAAAAAGCTAAAGAAAAAGAAATCAAGCCCTGTCAAGCATTTCAGTAATAAGAGGGCCTGACAGAATTTGGCTTAAACTTGTCCATTCTGGGCAAAGATAGCCTGTTGTCTCAACAGTTCTGAGAGGGAGAAAAAAGCATGTGCTATCCTCAAAGGGCTGCACCACAGCTCCTGTGCCCATCATATGTCAACACACATTAGGTTTCCTTTTCTGCTGGGAAACTGCTGTCAGTCTGGTGGCTCAGTGTACTGATGCTTATGATATTAATAGTGCTTCTGGGGGACCTGGAAGGCTGAAGCACTTTGTGACATCTGATTATATGGGGACAGAGTGGAGGTTAATGATCAGAGGGATTTGGATCAGATGGTTTGGTAGTGACATCCTGCCAGTCAGACTCTTTTCACCCTTGCAAGGCTTGAAAGTTACGTTACTTCACTCTTGGTCATGCTGTTGTTATTGGATCACAGTATCAAGCAAAAGCGACACTGGCAGGGAAATTCAAGTGCAGATGAAGGTGAAAGGCTGTGATCATAGTCTCTGTGGCATTTGCTTTCCAGCTTCCTTTTACATTCAATGTCAAGCTCAATAGGAGTGACCTGAGCACATATTATCCTTGTGAAGCCACAGCCTTCCAAGATAAGAAATCTGACCTGCCCTCCAACAAGCATGTTTGCCTGTTAAAACAACAACAGGAGTAGATATTTCAGAAGACTTCTTTCATTCCTTCCTTGTTTTCTTTAGTTTTAATTAATTTATTTATTTTAAAGTCTATCCTGCTTTGCTCTTTCATGCTGGCTCCAGGGGAACATATTACCTCCTCTTACCCACCCACTGATCTTCAATAGCAGTGGTGCTGCTAAACAGGACTGTAGAAGTCCAGTGTGGATGATGCTTTAATTTTTTTTTATTATATGTATTATCAATGTACAAAGGCCACTGTAGTAGTTTAAGGCTTATTACAAAATTCCAGCAAAACAAATCAGGACTTTTCCTGAAAGTTAAGCGCAGAATGTAAATAAAATAGAGCATTGGGTGTAAAAGAATAGTAATAATGAATTCTATATCATCCATTGGTTTGCTGGGAGGGATTAAAAGAGCAATGTATAAACAATTGTGATGGTTTGGGTGTTCCCCACCCCCCCACACACTTTAGAAATCACCCAGACTAGTCTCAGTCGGCTCTGGGAATATAAATGAAGCTATTTATTTACAGCTAGCACGATATACAAGCAGCTACTTACAGTATATACAGTTATATGCAGAAATATACATGGTAAAAAAGTAATACAGAAACACAACTCCCCTCCCAGAAACCTGAGTCCCCAGGAGGGACTCTCAACCACCCCTGCACCTTCCCCCTGCCCCTCTCAACCTTACCCCAGTCCTAAAGAAGAATAGAGGTTCAGCCAAGAGGTTAAGAAGCAAAGGTGAGTGGAAGGTGAGGTTAGGGAGATGCAGCTCAGTCAAAAGCCCAAGGCAGAGTGAAAGACAAAATGGTGAGAGTGTTGTCTAATGTTTTCCTTTCTTCTTCAGCAAGACTCTGAGGGGAGTAGACATCACCATTGTTTTCCTTTCACAGCCTATGACCTAGTTCTTCTCACCAAAACATTCTACCCTGCTTCAAACTAGCAGAACAATTTTGTTCTCTTGACTCTTGGTCTCTTGGCTCTTTCACTGTTCCTTTGCCTCTCTGACTCTTCCACGTGGTGTACTAACCTTTTAATGATAACATGTGAGATCTTGCTGGTTTTCTGTCTGGGAGGTGAGAACAAGGCGATGTTGGCCCCTTCTGGGCTTCCTTTGTACAGGGGGAAAGGAGTGGATTTCTGTATTATTTCTAAATTGTACATAATTGTATATAATTGTAAATACAGAAAAATATATTTTGTATATATATTTGTAAATATAGCTTGCTGTAAAATATAGCTCTATCTTACTTCCAAACCTTCAGAGCTAGTCCAGTGATTTCAATTTTATTTGAGGGATAATTTTTCATACCCACCACAGCCACATTTTTTCAAGAAGATGTAATGATTCTGAAATGTTCACTTTTAACACTCCTTAACACTAACATAAATAAACTTCATGTTAGAGTGTTTGGTTGTTACTTTTTCATCATTAAGTTGTTTTTTTCCCCAGCACCTTAAAAAGAATGACAAAATATCACATACGCTCTTATGTTAGTAAAAGGCAACACTTGTAAAGAAAAAATACACATCCTTTGAATTTTGGAAGCAGAAAGCCTGCCAAATTTTAATCAAGAACTTGTAGGCTTACAATTTGAAAAGCAAAGTGATGAACATGAATCACGTAAAACTTAAATGCTTAGCACACCCTGCATATGTAGTCAGACTTGACCTTGCAATGCTCCCAAACCTCTGAGAGCAGATGAGAAATTTTTAGGACCACAAGTAATAAGCAGTTACTGAACTCTCCTTCTATTTCAATTATATTGTGGCACCTAGCTCCGTTATCTGTTTTGGAAGATGTCCTATCAAGTGACTTAATTTTCGTAAAGAAAGAACATTTGGTGTTTATTATCTGTTATTAACTCAGCTGCAGATTCTTGCAAACAACTGGGATACAGTAAAAGAAAAGATTTAGAGCAGGAGTGAAGAACAAAATGAGGACAAATAGATAACTATCTGTCATGAAGGCAGGGAATTAATGTGGCTGAGCCAGGAATTATAAAAATAGAATTATTTTATTATCCTGAAAGCCCTGCCCCCAAACTATATACAAAAATAGTTTAGATTTATTTACAGATTCTAATTTGATTGGGAGTTCTTCAAAGGATGTTATGGACAAATTTTAAGATTTAGGAAGTCAGGAAGTGGAAAAGGCTAAGCTATAAACACAGCTTTATCTCACTATCAATCAGGCTGAGTAGAGAATTAAGGGAACAGCAGGCTTTACTCACAGAGGTGAGATCGTTATTCTGTGACACAACAAGACAGGGATTTGTGGAAGTGACTCTGCCTGAGCAGTGGCAGGAGAGAGCCAGACTGCTAGGGTCTCCCCAGTTTGGAATGGCAGCCAGCAAATTGTCTGTGATATGGTTCAAGAGTAGCTGGGTTCAGGTGCTGCCAGCAGCTCTCTCAAAGGGACCCCAGGATTGCCAAGCTTGTAAGTTTGCACAGAATGGTGCAGAAGTGGGAAGAACCATCCAAAGGAAGGGATGGTGTAGAATTGAGAGCTGTGTAAAAAGGTAGGAGCCAGCCAAAAGTGGGGATGGTCCAAAACAGGAATTCTGCCCTGTTGGGAACTCTCAAAGTGGGAACTCTTTCAAGTCAGGAATTACCTTGCACCTTCGTCCTTGCTCTATTTATGCTTTTCTAGACAAAGTGTCCATTTGCCATTTTATACTGGGTGTGAAACCCCAGCCAACCACCAGCCCAATTCCAGTGTGGGCTTCCACATGGGAATACATGTGTGGAAAGGTGCCTTTTGCTGTTGCCCCTTCAAGCCTGCAGGGTGGGGAGGGGGAAAGCAGTTTTCATGTCTTCTTCTCTTCTTCTCCTCCCCATTCAAACCCATGGGGGGGGGAGGAGAAGAAAGGAATTTGGAGTACTCCAGAACACTATGACTCAAGCATTTTTATGCTTAGAAAAGGAGAACACACAGAGAGGTTCTTTGATGAAACATTCACCAAACAAAATAATGATTACAGTAACAAAAAGATATACTAGGAGAGAAAGGCTCAACAAATCTGATGACTACCCTGAAGAATAATGGAGACAAATCTCATTACAGATTTCATGTGATGTTATCTTCTATATCACATATAGTGCAAGCAGGAACACAATAAATTTCATAGCTATACTTGTATGTAGTTATGTTTGATGAAGTATAGAAATAGGCAGCTATAATGTGAGTTGCTGAAATAACTACATGACTGTCTTCACTCAGGCCATACTAATTGAAAAAGTCAAAGATCATAAATTTATGTGGAAAAGACTTCTTGTTCAACTAGCTCCAGCCCCCACTTCCCTAGTGCAAAGCGTAACGAATGTCAAATTAAAAGATGGAAGCAATAGAAGATTATTCAGTTTTGCTCTAAAGGATGCCTAGACACGTTTTGCTTGTGAATTTTTCTATGACCTCTATTTGTAGCTGATTTTCTAGCATTTTCTGAGGTCTCCTTGCTGCAAAACCTTATACTTCAGACAAAAATCAAATCAGGTAGGCTGTACCTGAGAGTTAATATTGAACACAGACTTATGGGAAAGGCAGTGACTAAAAGTGAGAGCTGCATTTTACCAGTGTGAAGCTTATGAAATGCCACCAAGAACTGTTTTTAACTTCTCTTAGTCTTAATTAGCAATTCGCTTAGCAAGTTTTTTTGTGTAATGTCTCTAAAATAGGACAGACCTTGAAGCAAGAAGCAAACTGAAATAGTATTTAAAGTGCCAAGAGAATGGCATCTTATGAGGACCAGAGGGGTTTTTATTGTCACAGAAAGTATTTCATATGTCTTGTCTGTTTGTGGTCTTGAGAGACAGGCTCCAAGAGGCTATTTCACACATTCATAGTGCATTGGTAGCATCTGTGGATTCAGATTGTGGTTCTTATGTCTTCACTGAAACCCATCACCATTTCAGGAAGGGTGCTTTGATTTCCCTTCCAGCCTTGTCTGGATGTTGTAATAGCAGATGTAGACGGATAGATGGCTGAATCAGCACACTTCTGTACTGCATGCATGTCCGTGCCAAGAAATACCTGAGGTTCCCCTGTTTTTTCACTAAGGTGTGTAACTGTACCAGCCTTAGGTCTCACCCTGAGGACACTTTCGCAAACCAGCCTGACTAGCTGATGACTTTGATATGGCAGTGGTCTCCTGGGCATCAAGCAGATGCAGAGTAACTATTTCTGTCACTTTTTCATTTTCACTCAATCCTTTTAAGCTTTCTGCCTATTTTACAGCTAGAGTCTTCCACACAGAGAAATGACGCAGAGCATAGGTTAAGTGAATTAAAGTCACACAGAGAAAGTGTAACTGAGCAAAATATTGAGTTTTCATCTATGGATTTCTACTTTACAATCATATAATCTTTTAAATTCATTTTTGTATTGGAAAAGGGCTAAGGAATTTCAAACATTTTCTTATTATCAGTCATTTGTGCATTTCCAAGCCTGAGAAGATAATACATGGAAGATAATTCAGACTGGCAGGCATATTTTCAGAAACCCTTACATGGTATCTAAACTGACTTGCATGATAAATACACCCTGGCCGTAAAGATCTAATGCAGGCTTTTACTCTCCAAAGGCTGATTTTGATCTCAGACCACTCCCGAGGAGGTGAGTCATTGGCTTGCTGCACATCTACTTTTTTTTCAGGCTAAGAAAAGCGAAATATAGGTCCAAAACTTAACAAACAGAGGAACAAAGTACAGCATACAGTAAATTATATTGACCATTAATTCTGAGATATGCTTGCTTCGCTACAAAAATGATGGGCTTATTCTTATGAGTGATTTCAAGAAGGGATTTGAAAGCTAGATTTTCACTGCAGAACATAATAAATGGGAACAAAGTATGAATAATAAGGACCAGAGCAAACACATTCAGAAGGATTTAGATAATTCATTAGGCTAGGCCTGAGAATAAAAAATATATTTCAATGAAGACAATGATAATGGAATCCAGAAACTTCAGAAATGACCCAAGAGATATCTTACACTATAGGTGAAAAATAAAACCAAACAAACCCTCACTGCAAATTATTTCTGCATTTGTTATTTCATCTGTGAATCAAATGGCTGACATCACATCTAGGATATTCTTTCATTGTAACCTTTACACGATCATCATACTTTTTAGAAGTATTCAGCACCACAAGCAATATTGTGCTTTAGGAGACAGCCTGCTCTCATTCATCTGTACAAAAGGCAAACACTGGGCTGTTCTCACCAGCTCAGAGAAGGTTGTGGGTTTCTTTGCATGCATAAATTGCTCCAGTCCTCCGCTGAACTAGTGCCAAAGGTATTCATGCATCTTGTCTAGGGGGAGGCAGCTTGCTTTGACTTCTAAGGCAATTTTAGCTATAAAACCTATCTCTTCTTTTCTTGTAGAGAGAGATAAGTGATAATTTCCTGTCTTAAAAACTGATGACCTCTTTTCAGATTATGGAAATGTTCTCATAGAAGTCTTCTTTTGGGAGAATGGCCCTATTATACTTTAAGAAAATACCTTGGATCCAGTGAGAATTGCCTGTGTAATTACAATGTCAATAAAACCAGATTTAAGCCAATAGTCCTAGCAAACATCTGTGCTGAAGCCAGTGTTCAAAGAGACAAGTAACAGAGAACACAGGAGGGCTGAATTTCATCAGAATGAGCACAGCAGCAAATTCGACTCTTCTGTGAAAAAAAAAAAAAAGAAATAAAAGAGAGAGGCACACAGTGAGGAACTGTTATGAAAATGATGAAGATAGTGCTGCTTTGCAATAAAAATATTTCTCATAATAGTACACGACTTTGACTTGGAGTCCACGCATTACTCTTTTAAACTGGCATAAACCAAATCTGTTGTTTGTGCAATCGGCTGCCATGAGGCATGGTTCCATCCTTCTTGCTCAAAGATTTGCCTTGAATAGGGAGCAGCTTTTGACAGTGTATAAAGGACAAACTGCTCCTTGGGTCACTCCTCTTGGCACACAGCCCTTCTGAAGCAGCTTACATGCATTTCCTAGAAAAATGCTGCAATGTAATGACTGCTGGCATTTTATAGTCTACTTACGGACAGAAAACTAGGTTTTGGCTGGTCTTCCTCCTGCTTTATTCATTTCTGACCTTTTCACTTTCAAAGTTCCTTCTTAGTGTATTTTCATCCTCACATTATGACTTCCATAACTGATGAATTCATTGGTTTCACCAAAACCTCATGATGTACAAGGGAAACCAGTCAGACCTCCAGATGATTTCAGATGGGAACACATCTACAACCAGAAAGACCTGTCTAGTTTTGAGAAGTGCCCAGACATTCAGTGAAGGTTAAGTGCTGTTTTTCCCCTGGTAACGTTGCTGCCCTCAGTGAAACTTCCTGCATGCATGCCTTCCTCAAGATCTCTCATTTACCATTTGCAACTTGATATATTTCTTTCAGCATGAACTTTAATTATCCACTTAGCATTTTCTGCTTGCTTTATTCTTTTCTCTGGATGTTCTCAGGAAGCTGTTACAAGTGAAATAGATGATCACCCTTTATTCATTTATTATTTCTTAAAAAATCAGTTCTTAGCTGGATCTTCTCTACTGAAACTGTTAGTGTGAATTCTCTGGAAGGCTGCAGCTGTGTTTCAGGAGCTAAACAGCAGATATGATGTTATTGTTTTCCACAAGCCCTTCCTTCATGAGGAAGGGCTGTTGTGAGACTACTACAGTTAGGTGAGGGCATCACAGACATAGCACTGGGAAAAAAAACCTGTTATCTATGGCAAGATAAATAAATGAAAATTTAATCTTCTTTTAAAGTTATTTAAATGTAAGCTCCTCTCCTTCCCACTTCTTTCGTGAGCACCCTGGCAATGTGAATATGAAAACATTGTCTTTAGGGATCATTCTGCTTTTTCTTTTTTCCCCTCTTTCCTTTGTCGTTTGAAACAAGAACTGACCACCTATGGTAAGGCAGCATCAAACACTGATGTAAACTTCTGATCTCTACTATGATATTTGATAGGAAGAAATTCAGTCACCAGATCAAAATCTTCTTTTTCCCTCTATATATGTTGACAAGATATTTGACAGGTCATCTTGAAGGGAAAAAAAAAAGGAAAGAAGAGGAAAAAAGAAAAAAAAACAGTAAAGGACTTAAAGGAATCCATGTGTACAAAGAGGTCAACGCACCTGAAATGCCTTTGAACAGTGTCATGGCCAAGTGGCAACACATAGTATTGTTGTGAATTTTGGTGAGCAAAATATTGGTAAAGTCAGAACTTGACCAGTGTGGCGCTGAAGCACAGTTAAAAGAAGAGTGATTGTCTTGGTTCTAATTTAAATTTCCAGAGACTCAGATAAATTTGGTAGAACCAATAACAATTTTATAAAGTGCCCCTCCCTCTTCTCCTTCTTCCCTAAAGAAAGGAATTAGAAGTAGAGAGAGAGGGAAGTAAGCACACCCAAATAAATGAATCTCACATGATTTGGAAGTTAAAAAGAAAAGTTTAATAATAACTTAAAAAGGTGTCTCAGGTAAGGGAGTCACAAAAGGTTAGGGAAGGGAAAATAGCAAATGCAAAATGTATAAATACAACCCAGTTGTGATGGTGATGGCTTTGTCTGCCTCGTGGATGATGGCCAAGTGGTGAAACAAAGAGAAACCAGGAACAGATGGTGATGGTGGTATGCAGGGAGATGCAGAGAGGGAGTGAAACAGGAAACCCCCCTGCTTTTATGGGACAGGAAGGGGGAGTGGGCTAACCATCACCTGGTGGTGTTCAGACCCACCCGGAGGGAGTGGTCAAGATCACCTAGGGTCAGGTTCAGGGTTACTCCCCCTAGAGTGTTAACCCTATACAGTGATACAGAAACAGGTGTCTAATTTAATTTTAGGCATTTTAAGTCATTCTTGCCAGGTCTCCAGCAGCCACATCATAGTAACATGGCTCTCTGAAGTCTCACATCATTTGTGATAGTCTTGTGTAGGTGTGCCACATCCACTAGAGCACCACAAATGACATTAGATGACTGGTTTAGGCACCTGAATTCCTTTTTTTTGGTGTCTTGCTGAAGGTCACACAAGTATACTCTCACACAGACTTGGAATTGTGTCTTTCCAATCCTGGTGGATAACCAGTGAATAATATTTCTGCAGAGGCAAATTTTCTATTCAAATATGCTATTTATGTGTACCTGATGTTTCATTTGATAATGTTCTTTAGCTGGATTTTGTTGCTCATCATGCATGTATATGTAAGTATATTTATAACACAAAGACATATTTTAAAAGCAAGTTGAATAAATACAGCAAGTTGCTATCAATCAATCAATCAATCAAGAAACTTTCCATCCATGGCATATATCTCTGCTGTCACTTACACAAACTGAGTGACTGATAATAGAATTAGGTTGTTAACGTCTTATATCAGGAAGCACTAGAAAGGGAAGGGACATTTTGTTTTGGTGGCTTACAGATAAAGTGTTCAGAGATTTTTGCAGACAAAAGGGTGCTGGAGGTCTCCTTTAAAACATGCTTTTTTATTTTTTTCTTCTTTGATTAGGAAGTGGCTTTTTAAAAGGAAACTTGAGCAAATCCTTGCCCATTATTTCACTATTTCTGCAGTCTGTTTTTCTCTTTCACAAGGTCCTTTTCCTTTCTTGTGTTTGGAAGTGTTTGGTCCTTTCTGTATAGGGAGATCTAGCTTTGCTCTATTGCCTGCCCCTTCTCTGAGCCCGGTGACCAGATACTTTCCCCCTTTCTTTCCTCTCTCTAAACATGAATACCAAATACTTGCATGATTTTCACAGGGGGAATGGAGTGAGTTAAGAAGAAAGAAGCTACAGCCCTAAGACCAAATGTTCTTGTGTATAGTCTCCATCAAGTTCTGTCACCATTTGCCACAAGAACCAAAGGCTGCAAGACATGACTCTATTTTGTACTCTTATCATTGTCAGTTAACTCTTGTCCTATTCATAGTTCTGGAGAATGTGGCCATTTGAACTGATTTTCAGCTCAGACATAGGGGAGAGGTGAACATTCCAGGATTAGGCCATAGAATGGCAACAATGGATAAGTTAATATAATTTCATTAGAGCATCAATGGCTTTATGTCTAGAAGCACAGCTTGTTCTTTCCCCTTGCTGGCTTCTGCTGCTTGAGATGTGCCTGCCTGCTGTCTTCCCCCGCTGCTGTTTTGGCTGCTGCTGCTTTTGCGTCTTTGCCATCACTTGACCCCTTCCCCATCTTCCTTAAGGTTATTATATTTTTTTTATCTAGTAGTTTATTTCTCTGTATATTGTTGTACTTAAACTATAAGAAATACAATTTCATCCTTCCCTGACTTTAAAAAAAAAAAAAATTCATGTTGTGGTGAGTTTATTCTACTGGGGGAAGGAACCACCCTAACCTGGGACAGAAGCCATACTTCTTCCTTATCTTTTTTCATAGGTCTGAGTCTACTGATGCCAGGATTTATTTCTACAGCTTAGTCCAAATTTAGGTACTTGACTACACTTATTATATTTTTGCGTGATCTACATACCCTAAAAGGAAAATATTTAAGCCAAATTGCCATCTGTTCAAAAATATTTAACAAATTTGGGTGGGTCTATCACAGACAATTAGGACATGATTGAAACATAATTAGTAGATGCCAAAGCAAGCAAACAAACCAGCAAGGTACACAAGCCTGATGCCAAGATAGTAAGAAGTAAACACCTTAGTCCTTATGAAAGTTTGTTGGTCTTATGTTGTGATAGGCCAAAAATGGGCTTATCCATGTCCTGGCTTGCCCAGGCATGTTTTTCTGCTCACTTTCTGCTGTGAGGAGAAGCAACTGCAGGAAAGAGTGTCCTGGAGTCCTGTACCCCTAAATTCCTCTCCTGCCCAGACTTCGGGGGGAAGGGGAAAAGCTGCCTGGTTTCCCTCCCCCCTCGCCTGCCCTGCAGCCGTGAAGGGGGGGAGGACTGCCCCGTGAGTTCCCGCACTGGAGCCAGGCTGGGATTGGCCATGCGCTTTCGCACCTAAGGTGTGGTAACTCTGCCCTTTGTCTAGTGAAGGTTATAAATATTGGGGGTCTTCCCGCCTTTGGGGTTCCCACTTTGGAGTTTGCCTGTGCCTGGACGTATGTGTCTGCCGGAGCTCACACACTCCCCTGTGCCCGGACTGCAGTGAGACCTTCAAAGCATTTGCTTTCCTATTGACACCTTTGTGTGCCTAACGACCCTTAACGACCTCTTAACGATTCACCTGCAGCCGCTGGAAAAGAAGAGGAAGACAGACCGCAGGAGTCAGCCTGAGTGAGTTATTTGGCTTAGCTTAATTTAGTAAGAAACTGCTATTAATTAATAACTGAGGCCTTTTCCAACTTTTGACTTCCAATATAGTCAGATTATTGATGGTATCCTTGTAGGTTAATTCTCATGCAACTGAATCTGCTTATTAAACTAAATTAATCTTTGTATATATAGTTGTGGGGGCGGGTTTTTGGGAAAATAAAAATAACTATTTTTGATAAATTCCTGACTCTGCCACATATTAATTCCTGCTCTCCGCAACAAAGAGGACAAAGTAACTGGATCCACTGAGTCTAAGGACTCTGGCTTGTCCAGACATGTTCCCCTGCTCCTCTTCCTTCTGTGCTGGGGGAAGCAATTGCAGGAAAGGAAAATGAAAGGCCTGGTTTCACATAATATGGTCAAGCTTGGAAAACTGGCTTTCTGATTGGCTAACCTATGTCCAAATTCTCATTAGTCTTGGCCTGGTATTGATAAAAAAGGATGAGCAGGTAGCATGGGCTGCTGGGGCTGCTGCTCCCTCGTTGTTTCCTGAAACTGCCTGTAAACTCTACTGCCTTGAGTTTACCAGAACAGGCTCTAAATGCCTGCATGCGACCTGCCTGCCTAGCCAGAGTGACATTGTGCCAAGACTTCACATGGCATCACATCCTGCCTGCTCCTCTGCAAGGCTTCTGCTGAATTTGGAATCAAGAGGAAGCAGGTCAGAGTCTATGCTATAGACTCCCAGCATTCTGAGAAAAGAGCCTGGGAAACTTTGACAGCAACCTCTCCACATGCTTTGGGTACTGTCTGATATTTTGTGAGTAAATACTTAAAGGCCTCTTTTAATTCGTTAATTGCCTTCTGCCATAAGCAGAAAGGAACTTCCTGTGTCCTCTAGTGTGCAAGTGGTATGATTAACTGCACATGGTATAATCAACCACAAGAATCTTCTCTTCCAGTATAATGTTTGTGTTTGCCACTTTAAGAAATAAGTGCTCTAGTTTTGCCTGTTGCCTGCATGTATAAATTTCCAAACTGTGTGTTTTTGAACCTTGTGAATAAGTTTTCTGGTGAGCTTTAATGTTAATATTAGTTAGTTATTAACAATAATCACTTGGATACAAAAATTAATTCAGATTATTAATTTTGCATAATCCATCACATCTTACTGTTAAAAGTGTACCTTTCATGTGAATTTCTCTCTTTTCCACTTTCAGTTATGACTTTCTTTTGTATATTCCTCTGCTGACATAAAAGTCTTTTAGGTACCCAGGATTAGGAGTTTGGGTTTTTGGGTTTTTTTGCTTGTTTGTTTGATTTTTCACTGTGAAGGTTTTCCCATCCCTCAACTAATTCCCCACTCCTACCCCCCATTTGAAAGAGAGGAAAAAAAATGCCATCATGAAATTGTTGATGTTTGTGCTAGTTTGAAGCAAGCTAGAATGTTTTGGTAAAAGAACTAGATAATGGACAGTGAAAAGGTAAACATGGTTATCTCTTCTCACACAGTCTCACTGAGAGTTCTGGGAAGAAGAAGGAAAACATTTGATAGCATTCTCCATTTTGTCTCTCACTTTGCTTCTGGGCTTTGATGAAGCTGCATCTCATTAACCTTGCTGCCACTAACCTTGCTCCCTAACCTCTTGGCTGCACCTCTCTTCTTTCTGAGAACTGGGGTAAGGTTGAGAGGGGCCAGGGGAGGTGTTGGGGTGGTTTGAGAGCCCCTCCTGGGGACTCAGGTTTCTGGGAGGGGAGTTGTGCTTCTGTATTGTTTATCCTTTGTATATTTCTGTATATAACTGTATATATTGTAAATTGCTGCTTGTATATTCACTGCTGTAAAATAAATAGCTTCATTTATATTCCTGGAGTCCCTTGTGAGTTAGCTGGGGCAATTCCAAAAGTGTGGGGGAGCGGGTAAGAGCCCAAACCATCACAATGTTTTTCAAAGTGTCACAAAGTATTTTGAGGGTATACTTCCCTTCCAGAAAATGAAAGAAAGAGACCCTAAAATTACTGTGAAAATAACATACATACTCCTCCCCAAGCCATGGCACATTATAGTGCTTAAGTGGAAAATATGCTCAGGTCAGGGGTTTACTTTGCAGGCAGAATATGATCCTGACATTTCAAAATGGTGGTAGAGGAGCCAAAAAATGGCAATCATATGTCTTAAAATGGCAAGGATATTTTGGAAGAAATTTCTGGATAGTGGTAAAAGATGATGGCAAATGACATAGACTTCTTCAGTAACAACAACAAAAAAAAGGTTTTGCGCCTTCAATATTCAGGTGATGGTATGAACATTTATGAAGTGTTTGTCAGGTTGTATAATGTAGTTAGTGAGAATACTAAGGATAAACTTTTGCTTCTATAATGGAAGATTGACAACTGCATGTGGTTGCTGTGAAAGGTTATGACAGGTTGAATATAATGTAAAGCAATTATAAGACCAGGTGTCTGCAAATAGGTATACATAGAATCATTGAACAATAGAAGTGGCCAGGTTGGAAGAGATTTTTGAGATCATCATGCCCAGCTGCTCACTAAAGCTTACAATGTCATGACTACTGTTAAAGAGCTATCACTAAACCATGTCCCTAAGAACCACTGCCACATGTCTTTGAAATATCTTCAGGGATGGTGACTCCATCACCCCCCTGGTCAGCCTGTTCCAGTGCTTGATAACCCTTTCCACTAAAGGAATTTTTCTAATATTCAACCTGAAGTTCCCTTGGCACAGCTTGGGGCCATTTCCTCCTGTTCTCTCTGTCACTTGTTGTGTGAGAGAAGAGTCTGCTACCTCCTTGTCCTGGTAGAGCATAAATCCTTCCACGTTTAACCCTTGCTCTCCTCCTTCTGTCGTTCTGGAGTCCAGGAGCCAGTAGATGAGCAAACAATAAGGGTTTCACCCCAGCGAAGCTTTGAGGGCTAGGGGGCTTAGCACCTCATGTCATGTGCTTTGTGCTGCCCTCACCATGCCTGCATAGTCAAAGGAGGCACTAAGCTTTGAATTCATTGGCCAGAACAATGGTGCTAGTGCCTATTAGCCTGTCTGATTTCAAAATCAAGCATATAAAGGTGGATGATTTAGAAACCTTTCTACATGAGCCTTTGTCTTCATGGAGCCTTCCTATTGCTCCTTGTTTGTGGCTTGTTAACAGGTGGCCATTTGTATGCATCTCACACCCTCCAGCTTAGCAGCATCTTCTTCCCTCTGCCTGAAGTATTTGTATTTTACCCTGGGATCATTGTTAGTTTGAAAGTGTCGTTCATACAGAAGACTTACTCAGGGACCAATGAGTTATGAGTACATATGCTGGAGTGAATGCTGTGACTCCATAAGTATAGCGAGAAATATTCCTGCTTTCATGTTACTGTTTTCCGAGTTCTGATTGTTTAAACTGTTTAATTCTGTGCAATTGCTTCCTGTCAACCAAAAAGACAAAGAACCTTGGGAGATGTTCCCAATTTTTTAATATTAAGAATAACATTAATATACATACAGGAATTAATTGTAATAATGCATAATTATTATTAATTACTGATACACTCCTTTGAGGTAGTTGTAGATGGTGATAAGATCTCCCCTCAGCCTTCTGTTGTGAAGACTCGGCAATATCTGTTCCTTTGGCCATTCCTTGTAGGACTTGTGTTCAAGGCCCTTCACTCTCTTGGTTGCTCTTTGGAGATGCTCCAGCACCTCAGTGTCCTTCTTGCAGTGAGGGGCCCACAACTGAACACAGTGTTCAAGATGTGATGTCACCAATCCTGAATAGAAAGAGATAACCATATCCCTAGACATGCTGGCCACAGTATCTCTGATGCAAGCCAGATTGCTACTGGCTTTGTTGGCCACCTGAGCACACAGTTGGCTCATATTCAGCTGGCCATCAATCAACAAGCCCAGGTCCTTCTCTGCAGAGCTGCTCTCCAGCCATTCTTCCCCAAGCCTGTAATGCTGCATGGTGCTGTCACAGCTGTGATTTGAATTTAGCATTGATGTTATGAAAAAATAATAGTATTAGAACAAGCATTCTTAAATATTTTTGCAAAATTAAATGCATTTAGAAGCCCTGAATTACTCAGAATAGCCAGTGACTCTCAGTCCAAAAGAACAAACAGCACAGGGTACCACCAGCCCTCTGTATCCTCTGTGCTTTGCAGTGGATGCCAAATCGATGCAGTGACCTCAGCTGCTGAGCATTACTTTGCGCAGCCCAAAGCCTGCCTAGGAGATTCAAAAAGTAATCCTAAATTGGGAGCTTGAACTGGTGGGAAACCAATGCCAATGTGAGCACTGAAGTTCACTGATGAAATAGGTCAAGAAGTCCTGAGTATCAATCAGATCACAGTTTTGAAAGAATTTGAGCAACAAAAGGATCTTTCCCTAAACATAACAAAAAAACCCAACCTAAACTAAATGCAGTTAGTATGATTTGACATCTATGATCCAATTAAAATCCATAAAATATACTGGGAGAGAGGCCACCTGGAAAGTTTAAAGTTGAATTTCTTAGGGAAACACAGATGGGAATGGTGAACTTGAACTACCCAAATACAGAACAGGCTATTTGTAAATTCATTTATTCCAAAGCAATTATTTTATAGTGTCAATACTCCTTTGAGATTGGAGCAGAAATGCTTCCAAATTATATTCCAAATTATATCTCTGGAAGATATTGCTGCAACCGTAACACAAAATCGAGGTGAGAATTTTGTTTCAGGTGCCAACTTCAATCATGATTAACTGCTAAGCTTCATCTATTGCAAATGTACTATGAGGTCATTAAAGCCAGTTCAGAAATGTCTCCATCCACTCAGCTATGCCAAATGCCAGCTGTTTATGAGGTAGGAGAAGTGGATCAAAATTATTTTGGTAGTGTGCTCAACCTGTGATAGGAGTGCAGTTTCAGAGCTCTTTATCATATTAAAGCCAGTCTTGGATTGACAGTATAGAAAATCACACATGACTTTGAGAAGTTGCAGAATAACGTTTCACTTCAACAAACATGAGGTGTTTGTCTAGTCACATCTTGCCTATGTGTTTGGAGAGGATTTAACCCTTCACAAATCACTGTCTCCTTATGCCATATCAAATCATATCCAAATCTTATCCAGATCTATTAAAAATGGAAGATAGTTTCTCAGTGTGGAGACAAATACATCAGTCTGCTCAAGTTCTCCACTTAAAAGAAAGGATGAAACCCACTTGATGAAGAGAAGACAAAAGCATTTTTCTTCTCCCCAGTATAGTACTGTGTATTGAAAAGCAGTAAGATACTTAGAAGGTCATCTGATAACAGCTTTGACAGCACTAACCTGTTCAGCTTCCTGCACCTCTCCTGCTCTACCTGCTCAGGTTGAAATAGGAGAGTGATGACCAATAAGAGGGCAATAAAATTAAAACATAGCCATATACCTGTTCACTTTCAATAGGAGCCTTAGTAGATAACTCTGGCTCTTAAAATGAAATGTTCTCACTGATATTCCTCCAGTATACTGTATCTGATAGGGATAACTTTCCTGAACTGTCATCTTTAAAGATTTGCAAGTCACTAAGAATTTGTCAGGTTAGACACTAATAGACAAGAAAGCTGTTGCACAGTGTTACACTCAGGTTCTCTGTTTTCCTCCAGTAAAATGCTGCATGTGTGATGAAAATGACAACTCCTCAATTTTCTTTTCAACACAATGATACGCTGCAAAGAATCCCCAAAATAACACATGCTGAAGTACCCAAAGCAGTCAGAAAAGGTGAAACTTCTTTTTCTTTTTATTACTGCAGGAAATAGGCCTTACAGTTTTGCTCTATTTAATACTATCTTTCCAAGTGACAGAGCCCCTCAGTGCTACAGAAGAGAAGGTTATAACATTATCTTAGAGAACCAGATGGAATACATTCAAAAGATACTTTAAAAAAAATATTAATACATTCATCAGGATCTTTCATTACCTAGACTAGTTCTCTGTGTGGTTGTTTTTTTTTTCTGGCTCCTTTAACCTCTGTAGGCATAGCACATTTGAAGGGCAAAGCAAGAGCACATGTTCTTTTCACTCCTGTGACATCAATATTTGTACCATAGATCAGCTGTTTTGAGGAGAATAAAGAAAAAAAATGCCAGTACCTCACTTGCTTTTGCAGTAGAATGCATCATGCCATATCTCAGCTGCACAATATAGAAGACAAATTTGGTGATTTGGGGGAAACTCAAGCACACTGTCATGCATTTGCTTTTGGCAAGGGGAAAATGTGAGAACTTAACTACTTCTCTGACCATTTTGCTCCCAACTATGAGTCTACAGAAACAATCTAAATCTCCCAACACTTTTTTCTAATGTAGGCTTAGAAAATGACTTGCTAGACCTTTTGCTTTTTTGCTTGTTAGGGAGAGGTTATTGCAGGGCTTTTGACAATTAGTGACAAGGATTTGAAGGATTATATCCATAGCTGATGTAAATTAGCTTGATTCTCCCAGAGTCAATGAATGCTGAAATGTATGTGGTGAAGCTCTTGCTGTGGGTTACATCTTCTATCCTTTTCTGAGTCAGATTTACTTGCAAAGGGCTGTAATTAATTTCTTTGGGAAAAATGTTAGATTTTGTTTCTCCACCTGTAAAATGTACATGAACTTGTTTACCTGCATCTCAGGGGCACTGTAAGGTTGAATTAGTTAAGCAGGGTACACTTCTTTGAGTTTCTTGAACAAAAAATACTGTAGAAATGTAAAACAGTGAGGATCCAGGGTGGTAATAGCTCTTAAATTCTGCTTACCCTGTTACAATAATACTGGGTAAACTAGAGCAGAGAGCTATATACTGGCAATATCTCCTCGTAATCCTGTGTGAATTATTATTGGTCAGTGTATAACACACAGTATGCCACACTTCACAGAGGTGCTGGGTTGAGTACTATCATATTTACAGATAATACTCTACCTATAGAGATAGGCAGCTAGGTTTAGAAGTCCTTGATTAGTTCCCCAGTGTCAGCCCTGGCTGTAGCCCTGAAATAAATAAGTTGCTGCAGGTGATATCATAGCACTGTAATGAGGTTTAGGTGATAGCTACAGAAGCTGTGTTGGCCTCTGTTTCCTTCTTCTCATTAACACATATGGTTTACTATAGGTAAGGTGATTTGGGCCCACTTATCTCTTGCTTTCCTCAATTCTTTTACTGTGGGATGAGAAACATGTCTGCAAAGATCTAGGTTGAAGTTCATTGTCTCTTTTGCTGCCTTTGTGGGTGGCATTTTTTTTTAATAAAAAAACCCCAACCAAACAAAAAGAACTAGCATATGCCTTTAAAGCTCCAGGACAGCTACTATTAGTCCAGGAACATGAAAAGAGGAAACATGGTTTGCTTGTGTAATTGCAACCTTTGGTAGAGGTGTCTCTGTTTGAACAGACTGTCATCATAAATTAACTAGGCTGGTCCACCTGATGTCAGTTTGCACTAATACACTGTAATGCAAGTTCCTTTCCCTCTCATTGCACTCTGTTCTACCAGCCTATGACTTCTGCTTGTGGTCTGGCACTGTAGCTTTTCTCTCACAAGATTTCTCACAGCCAGAGACTTGGCTTGTTACTTGTGCTCAGGGGGTAGGCTTGGGTTGCATGGGTGGAGAAAGCAGCCATGACATACAAATGCTTTTAGGTGGGGTGGGTGAAAAATTCCATTTCAGCACAGAAGGTGAAAGTCTATTACATAGCTTAAATTATGTGTCCTGCTGAGATTTGTGCATGACATTTCTAGTAGCATATTTGTTGTGAGGCTGGGGCTCAGAGTATAATAGAGGTAAAAGCATGACATGGTACTACTTGCTTGGTGTGGGGTTTTTCTTGTGTGTGTTTGTAGGTTTTTTTGTTGTTGTTGTTTTGTTGGGTTTTTTTGGTTTTTTTTGTTTGTTTGTTTTTTTGTTTTTTTGTTTTTTGGTGTGTATCGCTGTGCAGGGTTAACACTTCAGGGGAAGTAACCCTGAACCTGACCCTAGGTGGTCTTGACCATTCCCCCAGGTGGTCTTGACCATTCCCCAGGTGATGCTTAGCCCACTCCCCCTTCCTGTCCCACAAAAGCAGGGGGACTTTCTGTTTCACTTTCTCTTTGCACCTCTCTCTCTGGTCCTCTCCGCATTCTCTGCATCTCCCTGCATACCACCATCACCATCTGTTCCTGGTTCTCTCTTTGTTTTACCACGTGGCCATTACCCACGAGGCAGACAAAGCCATCACCATCACAGTTGGGTTGTGTTTATACATTTTGTATTTGTTTTCCCTTCCAATACCTGAGATATCCCTACCTCAGATACCTTTTTTTTAAGTTATTGCTAAACTTTTTCTTTTTAACTTCCAAATCGAGTGAGATTTCATTTATTTGGGTGTGCTTACTTCTCTCTCTCTCTCCATCTAATCCCTTTCTTTTGGGAAAGAAGGAGAAGAGGGACGGGCACTTTATAAAATTGTTATTGGTTCTATCAAATTTATCTGAGTCTCTGGAAATTTAAATTAGAACCGAGACAATTGGTCTGTTTCAGAAGCTGCTAAGCCTCCACCAAATGGGCAGTCATTGCATAGCTGCACAGCGCAGTGAGAAATAGGATTAGATGAATGACGGACACAGAACTTTGAGCACAAGTATCAGATTCAATTGTTTTCTAGAGAGAGAAACTGGATAACTGGCCCGCAGCTCCTCATTTTGCTTTATCTAAAGCAATAGACCAAACCCAAAATTTAACAATAAGGAGAGAGGGATGATTATTAAATGTATGGTTTGTAGGAAATGTAGGCTTGAAAAGAAAAAAACAAAACAAAAAAAGGATTAGAAGTCTTAGTTTATTAGCCTGGATTTTGTTATGTAGAGAAGCTGTCTTTGGAACAATTTTCTCTTGAATACTCCAAGCATTGCAAAGACTTTAACATCCTTGCATTTCAAAATAAAGGGAAGACCTGATAAATACTGCATAAATAATAGGATAGACTTCAATGATAAATAGCTGTTAAAGAAAAAGCACATTTCAGCAGCATATGAAGAACTGCTAAGTCTGACAGTTGCTCTCTTTCAGCTATTTATCTTTCTGCCAGGTAGAAACCAAACAGTAGAAACAAAAAGGTTACGAAATTCAGTGTGAGAATGACACACACACAACAATCTCTCCTGTGTTTCCAGAACCCAAGCATTTATAATTTCAATACACTTTTTAAAAAGGCAGGTCAGAAGTCATTATAGAATCTTACAGCTTTTAACATAATTTCAGCACTGTGTTTTGTTTTACCATTTAAAGCAATTCTCCATCCAGGAGAACACAGTACAAAATACATTGTTAGCTCCCGATTTTAACACTTTACCACTCAATAAGCCATTATAGTAAAAGGATGGAATCCAGAATAAGTAATAATGTACTTTACAATGAATTGCATACATTAAGGTCAATCATTATAGCATTTAATCTCCCCTCTATATCTGAAAATATGTATCATCCTACGTGTGGAAGGAAATTAGATCAAGTTGAGGAAATTAGATCAGAACTTGCAACAGAGAAGAGGAATAATGTTGTTAGAAGAAAGAATTGAGGAGCTGGACTTACTTCCACAAGATGTGGTAAAGGCACCATTGCTGCACACATTCAAGAACTAGTTAGATGAGACTAATGGAGATTCTAAATGGAATTGCCTGTAATAGCTGTAGGATCCACCTGCAGGAAGCAACTAGCCTTTGCTTGTTTGACTTCAGTGACAGCAGACAAAAATCTGTTTTGGTGACAAGTAAAGACAGATAAGGGTGTTGGTATTTCATTGTCTTTTTGGTATCATAAATCTTAACATCACTAAATTTGAAATAATTACATTGGGAGCAAATGCATTTGACTCAAGTAGGTGGAAGGCTCCATAGAATAACAATGAGGTAAGGACTATAAGCACAAATAGGTCAAAGTCTACTTAACTGATTTTCCATTTAGGGGAAGGTTTATGCTCTGTATAGCAAAACCAAGAAGAAATAAATTCTGAAAACAAACCAATGGGGACAGAAAGTAGGATGCTTTTACATCTTGCAGAAGGATGTTGGCATAAGGGTAAAATTAACATGTCTTCATTTTAACTGTAGCCATTTGCACTTATCTGAATGCAGAAAAAAATACACATAAATATCCTGAGATAACTATGAAATAATATACTTCTTTACTTGGGTAATGAAGAAATAGAAGTTACTTTGTGCTATTTTGCTTCCTCATATGCAGCTTAAGAACATGGGAAACCAGAAGTAATTTGAAACAAAAGTCATTCTGATCTAGAAATGCTTTCTTCCAAATAAAGATTATTTTGCTCTCTGAGGATGGAAACAGCTTTAGTAAAGTTTCAGAGAAGTGTGATAAATTCAGTCTTGTCTCATTTCACACTTCAGAGTTGATTTAACTATAGCATATAGGAAAATGCTCTCTCTGGCCAAGATAATATACACCCCATACTGAATCAGAATACCAAGAATGACTGGCTATCTGAACATACCTTTTCAATTATCTTACATATTGATTACTCAGTTAGCAGTGGAGGCAGATTTTAACAGGGATAACTTCTTCAATTTGTTATTTACTTACAAAGAGAAAAAAATGCAACCTATAATTAATGCACCTCTGACAGTCTAAAGCCTTTCCTTGGATAAAGCACTGGCAGTGAAAGCAATTTCTGTGTTTAAAGTTGTTAATCAATACTGGGACTCCATAGAGCTTTATTCTTGTGTGTGTGGCTAGAACACAGGTGAAACTTGGAATCCTGTCTACAGCTCTTACACTCAGGCCTAGGCTGATGTATTATTCTTATACCTTATAATGGCCACACTCAAAATTGACCAAGCCTTGGACTACTCAGACAAGAGAGCTCATATGCACCCTGGCATGGATTCTGGCACTACAGTGCAGTTAGTATGAGTCCAAGATATGGTTAGGCAGGTAGTGTGAACAGAAAAGAAATGGGCAAAACTCTTAAAAATGTGTCACACTACCCTTAACTCTACCCTTCGCCCCATAGTAGAGGTATATGCAAATAGAAGAGCATCAAAGCTGAAGTCTCTGTTCATGCTTCATTCTCGTAAGTCAAGGGGTCTTTGCAGCCTAGTAGGAAGACAAAAATCCTCTGACTGGGACAGCTCTTCTGTCACAGTGCTGTTTTGGTGTGCAGGCAGTAATGGACATACCTCCCACCTCCCAAATAAGGTTTATTCTTCCACCCTTTGAAATGCTAGTTAACCTTTATTTGGACATCCTTTTAAAAGGCTGAAACACCCCAGAAAAGTACTTAAATAATGTCCACCCTAGATTTGAGCTCATTGACTGCATTGAGTCTTATTGAGGTGTCTGTTCATTTAATCCAACACACCAGACCTGCTTTCTGAGTGGTTTCCCACGCAGTACAACCTTCTTTCTTACACTACAGCCAGCAATAGGGGTTGTTCCTTTCTGCCCCTATAAATTCCAGAGGGCTTGTTACATTGCATCCAGACAAGGATAGGGAGGTTAGAGAGAAATAACTTCTCTGAAATCAACAGAAAGCCTGGGGCAGAAGCAAGAGCAGATTCATGGTCCTTCAGTATTTCTAAGTAGAACAGGAACTATGTATATTACGTGTGGCAAGAAAGCGATGTTAACCAGCAGTGTTACAGAAGAATTATTGGTTATAGCTACATGCAGGCAAATTAGATGCATTTCAGTTAATCTGAATTTGTAGTAGCTCAGTCATTGTAGTCTAGTGCTAACATTTATTAATAATAGCTACAATAACAATAATTATTAATCAGAGTAGTTCTGATTAATTATATGCTCTGACTTTATTTAAAATGCCTTTTTTCTTCTTTCCTCATTCATCTGACAAAAGTAATTTATCTGCCCCTTTCATTACTGCTCATAACCCACATACACACACACACAAATGTATGAAATAAAAAAAAAACAACAATAATATTGTCTTGAATTTTAAACTGTATATAATTTTTCTAAACCTGCTACATAGCAATGGTCTTTACTGTGGTTTTCAGTTAATGTATATTTCTGCACTTGCCTTTTAATTTCCTGCACTTTATCCACTGTACATACCCACTCCCTGCCAAAATCATCATTTTGCGTTTTAGTCTGAATGGTTTCAAGCTGGTTAGGTTTCATTCCCCTGCCTTCTGGGAAATAACGGGAAAGAAAGCCACTTTTCTTTTAATCTTGAGAGAATAACTACAGTACTTGAAGCCTATAGTGAACTAAGTGGGCAGAGCCATCATTATCACACTGAGTCCCAATTTTAACATCTTGTGATTTGTCAGAAATTCAAGATATGCAATAATCACCCTTCTGTAGTTAAGCAGTTTCAGCAGGATTTCCACAGAGCAAAATGCAAAAGAATTGTGACTCCTGGGATGAACATTTCCACAAAGAGTTCTTAGGGGGTTTGTCCAATTCCTCATGAAACTAAAATCCCAAATCACACAGTTGACACTGGAAGCTGTGAACTACTTAAAAAGGCTGAAATTTTGCATGACAAATCTTAAGGTCCTTAACTTAGTTCCTTCTCTGACAAACTCTTACACACTCCACAGTGGAAGACTGTAGGGGAGTGAGGAATGAGTTTGAGCAGTGCTTTTCCTATAAAACATTGCTGGACTTTGGCCACGGTCAGATGCTCAGTAATCCTGGATGTACAAATGCACAGCTGTGTTTTGCTGTCAGATGAGATGGAGTGGGCAAATCAGTAGTTGTCTCAGCTGGTGATAGTGCTTGTTATCCCAGACTTCTGTTTCCTGCCCTCTGTTTATCTCCTGTGGCCTAATGGCTGCAGAGAAAGAGACCTGGGAGTACTGGTACGTAGTAGCTGAAGATGAGCCAGCAGTGTGCCCAGGTGGCCAAGAGAGCCAATAGCATCCTGGCCTGCATCAGGAACAGTGTGGCCAAGAGGAGATGGGAGATTATTCTGCCCCTGTACTCAATGCTGGTTGGGCCACACCTTGAGTACTGTGTCCAGTTCTGGGCCACTCAATTCAAGAGAGATGTTGACATACTGAAACATGTCCAGAGAAGGGTAATGAAGCAGGTGAGAGGACTGGAATATAAGCCCTATGAGGAGAGGCTGAGGGAGCTGGGATTGTTTAGCCTGGAGAATAGGAGGCTCAGGGGTGATCTCATTGCTGTCTACAACTACCTGAAGGGAGGCTGTAGCCAGGTGGGGGTTGGTCTCTTCTCCCAGACAACCAGCAAAAGAACTATCAACAGTCTCAAGTTGTGCCGAGGGAGGTATAAGCTGGATATTAGGAGGAAGTTCTTCCCAGAGAGAGTGATTTCCCATTGGAATGGGCTGCCCAGGGAGGTGGTGGAGTCACCATCCCTGGAGGTGTTCAAGGCAGGAATGGACATGACACTTGGTGCCATGGTCTAGCCTTGAGATCTGTGGTAAAGGGTTGGACTTGATGATCTATGAGGTCTCTTCCAACCTTGGTGATACTGTGATACTGTGAAAAGCCTGGATGAGGCACTTAGTGCCATGGTCTATTTGATTGGACAGGGCTGGATGATAGGTTAGACTGGATGATGCTGGAGGTCGCTTCCAACCTGGTGCATTCTATGATTCTGTGTTTGCTGATGTCCCCTTGAAGGATCTAGCCGTCTGGTTCTGAGGTTAAGTTGCAACCAAGGAAAAGCCCACAAAATGTTATGCCTCTGGTCAGGCTTTCCTTGGGTCTTACTTGCCTCATCATTGCTCTGCACCTGGATACACTCTGCAGGATGCTCCCACACCTCACCCTGGGTCACTGGGCCCCTAAGTCTTAAATATGACTCTAAACTGTAAGGAGCTCCTTTCCTTTCCCTTCATGAGTATAGGGAGCCTTCATGATGTCCTCTTATGCCAGCCTCTCCAGAAACACTGCTATGCACTGCTTTAATCTCTCCACTGAATTTCATCTTTACTATCTCTAGCAACTTGTCCCTGGTTTGAGACTTGATTAATGGCTACGTTTGAGACAGAAATAAAAAAAAAAACAAAACATGTCTTAAATGATTGCCTGATTTTGCTGTCTGATACTTCTGTGGTGGAGGGGCAGCAACCCCAAAACTGAGGCCTCTCTATGCCTCTACATGCCTGGGCATGTTTTTCTGCCAGGACCCACGAGGCAGTAAACAGGTTGTGTAACACACACACGCCCAGCCTGTGTACCCCTGGGGTCCGCCCAGGTAATCCCCTATTGGGAGGGTCCAGGCAAACATCTACTGCCTATTAAGGTAAGGTTTGGCTTACTGCCAGCCTGATTGGTCACTTTAGATGGCCAAACGAGCCACGAATCTCGGCTCAGAGTCTATAAAGAGGGGTGCAAAGGAGCACCACTGTTCAGAAGTTCAGACCGTTCAGAGCATTCAGAAGTTCAGAGCATTCAGAATATTCAGACTCAGCTCTCTGATCCACATACCAGCACATAGCTGCCCTGACCTGCTTGCATGGTCTAGACACAGGATCAGGTCTCACTTGCATACTTATGAGGCTCAGACATCTTGCATTGATCTCAAGGCACAGTCAATCTGTCTGCGAACCCTTCGAGAAGCAGAGCGCATGCACGCCTGTGCTTCATACCTATATGGGGAGCTGAGAGCCCCCTGCCTAAGCCTAGAGCAGCCGTACACACTGGCTTGCTGTCCTGCATTTATCTATGGAGCTCAAGTCTCCCTGCAGCCCGGCATAGACCCTGCTTGCCATCTGTCCTGTAAGCCTGGAAAATCCTAGGCTCAGCAGACCCTTTCCAGATAGTCTGCAAACCTACAAACACAGCCTGCTAGCTGTGCAGACGACAAGTCTTTCTCCTGCACCTGGAAATCCTGCCAGCTGATCATCCCTGGACACGGCATCCAGAAGAAGCAGCAGCACCAAGACAGAGACCACTTCACTCCAGGAGAGAAGGTCAGAGAAATCCTGTTTACCCCAGAGACTGGGAACACTTAGCATTCCCCTGCAAGCCGGGACAGATACCAGCATCACCAAGACCTGAATACTGGGCACACGCTGTGACACAATCCTGGGAGGGTGATTAATAATTAATACCTAAGAGCAATACATCTTAGCAAGCTTTAATTCCTTTGTAATATAAGTTACCTCTGTCTTAAGAGCAGACACAGTTTCAGCCCTTGCTGGGCAGACAGCACAGTTGTCAAGAGGCATTAAGCATAGGGGAATCTTTCTCTCTGTCTATAGTTGTTGATAATTTGATATTTCCATTTAATAATCAATCCCTGTAAATATATCCCTACTGTTTTCATAATCTTGCACAACGAACCTGATTTCATAGTGGTTGGAGGTGGTACAAATTTGTAAATATTAATTTTAATAAATAATTTTATAAAAAATTAATTGTGCTAGTTTGAAGCAGGCTAGAATGTTTTGGTGAGAGAAAGTAGATAATTGGCTGTGAAAGGAAAACAATGGTTATGTCTCCTTCCCTCACAGTCTCTCTGAGAGGTATGGGAACAAGAAGGGAAAACATTAAATAACACTTTTTGCCATTTTTTTTCCTCACTTTTCTGGCTGGGCTTGGCCGGAGCTGCATCTCCCTAACCTCACTGCCACTAACCTTGCTTCTTAACCTCTTGGCTGCACCTCTATTCTTCCTTAAGATTGGGGTAAGGTTGAGAGGGGCAGGGGGAAGGTGCAGGGGTGGTTGAGTGCCCCTCCTGGGGACTCAGGTTTCTGGGAGGGGAGTTGTGTTTCTGTATTACTTTTACCTTGTATATTTCTGAATATAACTGTATATACTGTAAATAGCTGCTTGTACATTGTGCTAGCTGTAAATAAATAGCTTCATTTATATTCCCAGAGTCTGACTGAGTTAGCTGGGGTACCTTCTAAAGTGTGGGGGGGTGGGTAACACCTAAACCACCACATTAATACAGCCTCAAATTAATTTCTCACCTCCCCCTAACAGGGGAGGAATAAGAGAAACCCCTCCACGACAACTTCCTGTCCAGTGATTAGGTGTGAACAGTCTGGAGCAAAGGAACAAAGGGGAGGGAAGAAGGAGAATAAAATGTTGTACAATACTGGGAGGACAGCCTACAAGAAGCAGCAGGTGTTGGTCATCTGGCCAGAGCCACACTCAGACATTCAGAGCCAGAGCAGACTGCTGAGCCGAGACTGTGAACCACAGCTGGCCAATGCAGGCAAACGTCCCTCATCTCCGACAGAAGTAGTTGCCAGCAAAGGACTTCACGAGATGCAGCTCACAGGGCTCTCCATGGGTAGCTGGTGATGTATTGTGAGGACAACATCAAGTGCATGCCATTGGCCATTCATAGTGAAGAAAATTGATGTTTAATTCAGAAATGTCTCTCTTCTATTTCCGTGGCTGGAAGTGACTCTGGACAAATAATTTCTACCATTTATAACTCTTCTTTGTTGGGCTTGTTTACAAGAATATCTTTTGCCAACTCTAGCTGCACGACAATCAGAGCTACAAAGATAGATTTGCCTTTCAGACCAAATGACTGGATTAACAGTAGATGAACTGTAACACAAACTGCTGTGTCTCCTGCTGTGCTGCTTGTTACATTTTCTGAGACACGCAGAATTCATCCCATCCATTGAGCAAGCTGGGGCTGAAAACTTCACTGCACTGAAGCAAAAGAGAATTTTGATTTTGTTTTGTGTGTCATTTTATTTTGGCCGTTAGAAAGCAAGAGCTTCTGAGAAAACTGCTAAAGGTAACCTCCTAGTGAGGCAATTTTCCTCTGATGAAGGAGTTTTCTGCCTAGATTGACATTTCCCCCCCCCCCCCCCCCCCCCCCACTTTTTTTAATTTTTTTTTTTTTTTATTCTCCCTTCTCTCATGGTGACTGAGGCAGGGACAGACTGTTTGGGGATGTATTAGACATACCAGCAGAACAACTAAGATGTCTACAAAGTATGGACTCAGAGCTCACCCTGACTGTGCATCACACGTTACCCCGCAGAGTATCTCGATGTGAAAAAGTGTCCAGGCTTCTGAGCTAAGCAGTCATGGGTAGATGAACATACTGCCAAAACTATCAGTCCTTTCTGTACTGTTGACTGCAGATCCAGGTGTGCTCTAGCCATGATGATAGAAGGGATTTTGATGAACTCAATGTCAAATACTTATTCTCTGGCATGGAAAGTTCTAGCATTCCGTTAACTCTCCATTTGCCTGTTAAGGCAATAGCACTGTTGTTTTAATAAGTTTTTTCCTATGGAGGCCAATTTATAGCAGCTATAAAGTTTTTGATAGATTAAACTTCCCTCTCTTGTTTTCCAAACACAGTTAAGGCATTAGCAAAAATGGTTACATTGATTTTTATCCATAGGTTCTCGAAGTATGCAAAGCAGCATAAGCCTGTGAAGTCAGGGAGCTTAAAGCTGTTGACTTCAGTAATTTTTTGCTGTGTGAAAAAGGAAAGTGCTGAATTTGGCCATAAGAAAGTTAAGCACAGGTGTCTGTACCTTTTCTATGGTACTGGGGGATATTCATACTAAAAAAAGACAAAGGAAATACAGACTCCTAACAACGTCCTGCAGTGGATACAAATCACATTCAGTTAGAAGGCTTGTGTTTCTTAAAATAGGTAAAAAGAAAGAGAAATTACATAAATCAAGTAGGGTGTTTTTGTTTTACCCTGTTCTACAGCCAAGAAAGAAGACATGGAATCCTTAAGAAAACAATTTGCTGAAGACTCATTTGGTCAAAGCAGCTCTTGGAATTCTGCCTCTGGCTCTCTAATGATCCATGAAACTTGAATTCAATAAAAAATGATTTAACTGTAAAGTAGTTGAACTGAGCCAACTTCTGCTTACTTGGGTATTTTTAAACCTTTTGTTGTGTAAATAATATTTGTTTCTCTCGGACTTAAAGGATTTCCATAGAAATATTACCCAGATGCTCTGAGATAGTTTGCAGCTATATTGACCTTTGTGCTTTTTTCTGCTGATAGCATCATGTACACCCAAAACCCAATAGCAGTAACTTACGAGATATTCACAATGAGGCTGCTAGTCTTGGGAGACTTTGGAAAGCTCATACATTAAACTCTCACTTTCCAATCCATTAATTCTGCTGTTCTCTGCCTGTTGGGAGCTTTGTTGTGTCTTGTAAGAATAACAGATCACTGCTGTAGTTTTTAAGATCTGTTACCAGGAGAAGCTGCTGTGCAGACAATGTGTCTCCACTAGCCTGGCACTTTTGCCTGTCAGTTTAAAAAAAAAAAAAGTATTATTTTTATTTTATTTGAAAAATAAATAATTATTTTCAAGAGCAGGAATAGGAGATTTTTCTCTCTCTCTTTTTTTTTTTTTTTGGACTTGAACTGCTCTAAGTGATATTTTATACACTGATCTCCAGAGGATAGCACAACGCATTGGAGTACTGCACCTGCCACTGGAGAACTCAGTCTGCATAACTGGGGCTGCCCTGCAGACCCCTCTAGGCAAATGTCTGGTAGCAGCTGACTTTGCATAACTGTGCACAAACTCTTTTACCCTAATGTTGTGGAGGCAGAGAATTAATGTGGCTGAGTCAGGAATTTTTAGAAAAATGGAGTTATTTTATTTTCCTGAAAACCTGCCCCAAAACTATACACAGAAATTAATTTAGTTTTAGTTACCAGATTCAGTTCGTTTGAGAAGATCTACACAGCTGCCATAGATAATCTGACTATTTTGGAAGTCAGAAGCTGGAAAAGGCTTGAGCTATTAAATGAATAGTGTTTCCCACTTAATAATAAATAACTCACAGTCAGGCTGACTTGGTCCAGCGGCCTGTGCTCTCGCTCTCTTTCAGAAGCCATAGAAGAGTCGTTAAGAGGTTTTCAGGTCTGTACAAAAGGTGTTAATGGGTGAAGCAGTCCCTCGGAACAGAGCTCCAGGCTTCTTCTGTAGAATCTATCCAGGCGGGGGGAGGGGGTGGGGGGGGTAGAACTCAGGCAGGCATGAAGGGTCAGGCAGGCACGATCTCCAAGGCAGGAAGTCCCCCAATATTTATATCCTAGACAAAGAGCAGAGTTACCACTTCCTAGGCGCGAAGACCACAGCCAATCCCAGCCCGGTTCTCAGGCGGGCACTGCACGGGCACTCCTCGTGCCGGAAGAGCCCCTTGCTCCCTCACTTCACGCCTGCAGGGTGGGGGTGACAGGTCTTTTCACACCTCTTCCTCTCCCATTCAAACCACAGAGGGAGAGGAATTCAGGGGGATACAGGACTTCAGGACACCTAAGGAAAACTTCTTCTGGAAGAGAGTCAGTTTGAAATTTCTTGGGGCACATATACCTTAGAGCAAAGGATTTTGGATGCTCCTGTGCTGATGGCTTGTGCTGCTCGTGCCATTCATAGTATACAAACGTGCTGCTGTGGTTTCCTAAAATTGCATGTCATGAGGACCTCTTCCCTAGAAACCTGTAGAATTCTCAGAGGCACTGTGCAGTGCTAGAACCACCATAACCAGGTGAATTTGCTGCAGACCTGAATTCCTGGACCTGCATTGGCTTCCAGGGAAGCATTGTAGTTTACAGCAGAGGTGAATTGTTTTTCATATGTATTACCAGCCTGGCTACACATTTGGTGTATGTAAAGAGACCTTAGTGTAACGTAGAGGTTTTTATGGAATTTATCATTATAGAAAAAGTCATGCGTGGAAACTGGTGTGTCAGCTTGTGTAAGTAACCTACCTCGTAGACAGCAAGCACAAACCCATTAACAGGCTACTGTACACAAAGGCATTCACAATATAGGATAAGAAAACCCTCATGGTAAGTTATTGCAGAATTCCTTGAGGGCTGTAAATCCACATCTATCTGCACATTAACTTTCCCATCCATCCGCATGAGCTCATTGCACATACCACTGATTTTAGAGCAGAGCTCCCCACTGACTTTTATAAACATAAAAATCAATCCCCTGATTTTCCCTCTTTGAAGAGCATTCTCCAGATATTGCATATACCTGTACTTTATTCTTATTTATGCTTTAGCTTAGTGTAGTATAAACTACCTTCCATCCAGGGATTGCTAAGCACTTCACAACCCTGCCTTAATAAAATCTCAAAATACAAGTAAATAGTCACATTCCAAAAACCATGCTGGTTTTGTGGTTACTCTGAGCAATCTTATGGTGAGTCATTGCATTTGTGTTCTTCATCTCCCTCCAAATTCTGTCATTCAGAAAATCAGTAAGCATTCAGATACTCATTTTTAAAGTAAAATTGGGCCAAGAGAGTGGGGACTGCAGGCTAAAAGTATGTACATGGAAAACTACAGAGGGCCAACCTACATGCCATAACTTAATCTTATGTCTGACCCCAAATCAGTGCAAATCGTTGTTTGTATTGTATAAGTCAAGGAGATGGCAGAAATATGCTCATGGTAAATACACTTTCAGATCTCTCAAATCGTTGCCATTTTTCAGTTAAAAGGAAAAACCCAAACCAAGCAACCCTGTTGCTCCTGCATTGCATTGTGAATAGAAGTAATATAGTCTGAGGATTTTCTATTAAAGCAAGGAGAATGGATACAAAAAAATATAATACCACAAAATTGAAGAATATGGTGGTGGCTGGGCAGAGCTTCTCCTGATTTATATCCATCTAAACTTACTTCTGCTGAAGATCTCGGTGAGATAAAGCACTGAGCTGAACAGTGACCTTAGCCTTCACTTTCAGCTGCTGTGCTTATAGTGGGAGGGAGTGGGGAGATTTCCATCTTTGGGAATTTCTTTCACCACCACCCTCAAAGGCTGTCCATATCGGGTTGGTAATGCTGTAATGATTTAAGTATCAACTACTCTGTCCATTAAGACTGTGCCTAGACTCCTGCTGCCTTGGTTGCTTTAAATCTTTCTTCTGTTTCAATAGTGTTGGATGCTGGATCAGAGAAGTATGTATGTCTTCAAACAGGTCTAGTAGTCTAGTCATGGCTGTATTCCCCATCCTGATCTGGGAGCAGAGACACAATGCAAGGTCCTGCAATTCAGACATAACTGTACTTTTTTCCATTTCTGCTTATTAGCTTCAATGTGCAATTTATTCTATATGTTACTTTATGTCTTTCAAACTCTAACAGGCTTCATTCAGTTTGTAGCTGAGTGAAAGAACAAAACATATAAAGGTAAAAATCTTGGCTATCAGTGGTTTAATAGTGCAGTTATATTAAGGCATTAAATATCTTCTATCCCTCATAAATATCTTCTACCCTCCACACTGTTTTAGATGAAAACCCAGACATATTATAAAATATGAGGTGTGCATTATACTCCTGCTGTATTATTTTCTATCTGGAACTGCTCCCTGCCCTCCTTAATACCTTTTCTCACTGTTCATGAGGAAACAACTCATTTTGGGTGCTTTCCCTGTTTTCTTCACAGTGTCCTAACATTCTGCCTTTTCTTCACGTGGCTCTTCAGGGAGTAGGACAGGGGAAGGAAAGGAATTCAGGCAAAAGGAGCCCTAATTACACTCGTGCTAAGGTTTCCTGGAGCTGCTTCAGAGATCATCAGATCGAACTATTCATGTACATTTTTCATGGCATGCATTTAGATCTGGACAACAGGAACTCACTAGATACATCTTTATTGAACAGTCTTGACTCTAGCTGAGGCATTGATCCTCATTAAACTTCCACACTCTTGCAAATCCTTTGTTTGAATTCACTTGCTTTAATTAAGTCTATGCTTAAATGCTGATTTCAGCTTGGTTGGTAACTTATACTAATGTATAAAGCCTAAAGCATTTGATAGTTTTTTGGGTCCTTTCCAGGAGTTTCCCTGAAGGTATCCAAGTTGTTTGATTAGAAGTCTTGAAGAAATTCAGGAGATTTTCTTCTTGAACTCTCAACATAAATGAGATGAGTAAATTTCTGTACTTTTACAGTTTCACTGATCAGATCTCATTTGGCTGAACCTAAGATGTAACAGCTGTGAATTTATTCCACAAGAGGGAAATAATGATGTTTCCTCTTCACCTACCCATGGTGAGAAGAGATCTCCATTTTCCCAATGGAAATGGAAATCACCTCTCAGGAGGACAAAAGCAATCCTTTACAGAGATGTGCTGAGAGTGTATTTTACAAAGGCTCTTCTTCTTCTATTGCCAAATTTCCAGTTTATATGCAGGGTGTCTGAGGGCTCTAGCTTTGGTCTTAGTCATGGAATAGACTGCCAGATATAACACTATCAATCACATGGTCATGAACGCTCAGGATTGCTGGTATTATGATAATAACAGTATTGAAGCTGATGGAAACACTTATCTGGTAGCACCCAGTCATTGGTATTTAAGAGGTTGTATGCTCTTGTTTTAGGTCCTGCAGTATGGAGATAGCTTAAATTTTTATGTCTGAATCCTCTACTTGTGAAAGGAATGAGTGGTATCTTGACATGGTTTTGACCAAACATAAAACTTGCAGAATTTTGCCACCACATTTCATTTTCTATCACACTGCCTTTTAATTTTTTTTTATTTCATGATGAAAGGAAAATCTAAGTAATGAGTTTCTAGTTTGAGTAGAAACACATCCTCATCATTTTTTTCCACACCCCTAATCCTTTCCATTTACTTACAAAAGTGTTTCAATAATGGCACTTCCCTCTCCCTTAGTATTTTTTTTTTTTGCCAAAAGCTATCCATTATGTTCAGGATGTGTCCCTTTACAACCTCAATAGGAGTCTTTGCAGAATCAATTAAGAATGAAATTCATCACTTTGGCTTGAATTTAAGCTAATGAGGTCTAAAGCCCTGGGGCCACTTTTGTTGTTCATGGCAGACCAGTTTATTTACTCAACTTTGTAATATATGTTTTCATAAGAGCTACAAGAGGAATATTTGTAAGTTTTGGATGTCCTGCTCTATTATTTGGCTGTAGAGGCTGATTATGTTGATTTTAGATGGCTACAGCAATATGCTCTGAATATCTTTATAGTTTTGCTCACTGTTTATTGCTGTCTGTAACTCCTTTATGCCACATGTAGGATAAGGACCTGCCTCAAGGAGGAGAGAGTTTTGCTGTGAATGAAATATCTGTATGGAATTCCTTCCTATTGGTTTCAGCTCATGGAAATCACATGTGAATCACACATACCAACCCCCTCCCAGGACTGGCTGTAGAGAGGGAAAAGCTTTGAAAAAGACAACACTGTAACTATATCTCATCTTCTTGTGTGATACTGTGCAGATGGTCCACCAATGGCATCAAGTGGTGCTGCAGAATTTGCTGCTTGTATGCCTGCTTGCTGTGGGGACCGTGGTCAAGGCCTCACAGACCAATGTGATCAAGGCCTTGCCACACAGGACTCCAAACGATTCAATGTGAATTAGGCCAGATAAGTTTATTGAACCTTTTGTTCACAATATATCCCCTCAGGCCACAAGGCACGTGCCTACACATTAGCATAATTAGTCAAGGACAACCCACTCCATCAGCATAAACCACGCCTTGTTGTTCTCATTAACGAGTTGTCCGTTATCTATCCCTTCTGAGATAAGTTAGCCAGCAGCTGGTGGGAACCAAGGTCAGGATCCATCTGTTGTTATTCTTCTTCACTCCTTCCCACAGCCCTTCTGCACTTTGCATTCCCACAAAATGGAACTCCCTCTGCCCTCTTCTGCCCATGCAAAAGCATCCCCCTGCAGTATTTTCAGAGACATTTTCATGAGGTTCAGTGGGCCTTATGAATATTCCCAATGCTTTATTTCTGTTGTGTTTATCACCTTTTTTTTTCCCCCTCTGTTGGTTATTTGAGTTTACTCAAAGAGCTCTGTCACATTAAGAAGCTTCAATGTGCACACTCAGTCAAAAGGACTGTGAAGACATATCATAGTAATACCATCTGATTTTACTTGTACTGGAGCAGGCTAAAAAAAAAAAAAACAAAACCTACTTCTTGTCACTGGAGGTGACAAATCACTATTTCAGTTTCCTGTACAAGACAGGATTTTTTTAGCTGCTTCGTCTTGTTGTATTCCTCTTCTTAGAAACACTAAAGGGAAAGAATAGGTCAAGGATGCTTAGAAGATTTTATCTTAAATTTGTGTTAACTAGTGCATGTCATTTAACAAGGCCTGCATGCCATTTAACAAGGCCAAGTGCAGAGTTCTGCACTTTGACACAGCAACCTCAGGCAGAGCTACAGCCTGAGGACAGAGTGGCTGGAGAGCAGCCAGGAAGAAAGGAACCTGGGGGTACTAGTAGATAGTAGCTGAAAATGAGCCAGCAGTGTGCCCAGGTGGCCAAGAGATCCAATGGCATCCTGGCCTGTATCAGGAACAGTGTGGCCAGTAGGACAAGGGAGGTTATTCTGCCTCTGTACTCGGCACTGGTAAGGCCACACCTTGAGTACTGTGTCCAGTTCTGGGCTCAACTCAAGAGAGAAGTTGAGATGCTGGAATGTATCCAGAGAAGGGCGATGAAGCTGATGAAAGGCCTGGAATAGAAGCCTTATGAGGAGAGGCTGAGGGAGCTGGGGTTGTTTAGCCTGGAGGAGAGGAGGCTCAGGGATAACGACACTGCTGTCTACAACTACCTGAGGGGAGGCTGTAGCCAGATGAGGGTTGGCCTCTTCTTCCAGGCAAGCAGCAATAGAACAAAGGGACACAGTCTCAAGTTGGATGTTGGGAGGAAGTTCTTGACAGAGGGAGTCAAGATTTGCCATTAGAATGGGCTGCCCAGGGAGGTGGTGTCACCATTCCTGGAGGTGTTGAAGAAAAGCCTGGCTGAGGCACTTAGTGCCGTGGTCTAGTTGACTGGCTAGGGCTGGGTGCTAGGTTGGACCAGATGATCTTGGAGGTCTCTTCCAGCCTGGTTGGTTCTATGATAGTGCTGCTAAAAAAAAAATTAAAATTTCTTTGGAGAAGGAGTCTCAAAGGAATCTTTTAAATTCATTTGTAAACTTTAGTGAGTGACACAAATGAACAGAACAGTTGTATGTGAGATCTCAGCCAAATGTCTCCTTGGAATTTCAAGAGCAATAAAACATTCTTTTGTAGCACATTTCTTCCAAAGATCTCAAAGCACATTATTTAGGAGTTCAATATCACTACTTGTATAATAGAAATAGTAAAAGCAAGATGCAGAAAAGTCACAAAAAGTAGAGGCAGAAATAATTTCAGGAGCCCAGAATAAATCATCTTGATTTAATTATGATGGGGTACTCAAAGGAATTGATAATTTTAGAATCTAAATCCTACATATTTGCTACAGTGCCATCAATCCCAGCTAAAAGAAGAGGACAGGCAAATGACTACAGTTCTCCTGCATCATTATGAACTTTCTAAATATGCTCTGCCTGTCAAAAGTCAATTATAATCATGCTGTACTGACACACTTTGGTGTCTGAGGCTGTGGGCCCTTGCCATCTGGGTATGCCTTTACAAGCATGCATAAAGTTACACAGAGATTTTAATCTTTCAGAGGATACTGTCTAATTAATTACACTATGGGAGACGGGAGTGGGAATAAGATTTAAGGGACTCTCCAGATGTCCAAATGCATTTCTCTTCCTGGTACTAGACAAAACCAGGAAGCATAAAATTAGGTTTAAACAATCAAACCAACACAACAATTTCTGATCTTGTGGATGATCAGCAGAAGTTCCTGTAAGTTCACTTCTCCCAGTATCCACCACTGTCTCATTTAACACACTATCAGAGATACTATTCTGTCTCCTTAATTTCATCTTCTCTGTATACACTGAGCAAACAGCTCTAGGTTGCTCTTCACGCTTGAAAAACTGAAGAAAAAAAAAAGGAAGTATGAGAGTAAATTACTAGTTGTTGGGAGCTGAACACTTACAGCTGTCAAGATCAACACTGATTAGCATTCCCATGGTACCAAAGAGCTTCCCTTTTAGAGCTATTGTATCTAAAGGCTCGTTTTTAGCCTCATTTTAGTTTCACATATTTCATTCAACAGATGGTTTCTCAGCAGGAAATATCACATTCCTTAAAGCAACATTAATGCCTCGCTTATGGAAGTGGTATGATATTTGTTCCATTATTTAATTTTCTGCACAGAACAGTAAGGTGCTGTTCTGTGGTGGGTAAGTGAAGATTTTTTCAAAACAGGAATCAGCAGTACTGCACAGGTAGAGCTACAAGCATTTTTAATTGCTGTGCAGTTGGTGTGAAAAACCATCTGGGTGGTTTTAATGGAGAGAAATTCATCTTACGATTCCAAAAGAGGACCTAAAAGTCATCTACCATTGGCATTGCATAATTAGTTATGAGAATGAAGCATAGAAGTAAAAAAGAATCTTTAGTTCAGATGTAGTTTCCTCCCATCCCTTTAAAAGGTTTTTATGTGAGATAGCATGGGATGACAGCTGAGTGAAGTTCTCAGCTTTTTACATGGTTTTAAAAGCAAATCTGAAATTTCTTGAGCATGACAAAGATGATGCCATGCGTGTTATGTATCTGGGTGTCTTTGGACTGTCAGCTGCTCAATTCCTCAAATATTAGATGCTTCCACTGTCCCCGGGTCCCCTGTGAGTGGTTTTGATTAAAAGCAAAGACTCAGAAATGTGTTGTAGGTTGCATACATGGCACCATGGAAATAACAAAACTTCCCAAAAGTTCACATTGACTCTGTTAGTACCAGGCCTTCATAAAAAAATAATAGGTCTAGGGGGATACCTGGGAGAAATCATAATGTATATCTCTCTGTCCTTAATATACACTCCTGGAGAACTCTGAGCCCTAAGCATAATGAACACCACTTGCAAAAAGTTTTATTTGGCCTTCTGTGCTTTGACATCATACATCTCCAGAATCTGACTATGACTTCCAGAGCCTGTTGTTCATTACTTGGTGGATTTGATACCTGGTCAAGCTATTTCTGTTTACTTTTATAAGCTTCTGATGTAATCTGCATATGCATAGACCTGATTTATGCCAGAGAATCATGTTTGTGGTCATGTTTGCATCATTTCCTGAAAGCTCAAAGGAAGTACTTGGCTGCTTTATGAGAGCCCATATAAACACTGGTACAAAGGCTGGCAATGTGCAAGCACTGACATGATTTAAATTAAAGAAATAAATAAAGGAATGACAATTGTTAAACTAGCATACATTTTTTTATAATACTAATATAAGACTGATATATTTCTATCCATACTGTCAATGATAACCTTCCTGCCTTTATTTCAGCCTTGAGTATTAATGTTAGGCTTTTATGTCAACGTGTTTTCAATGGCATTAATGTTATATACAAAACATTAGGCCTGCACTATGATTCATAACATTTTGATATGGATTTTGTGTCTGTCCCTTCACTTCTAACAGAAGTGTAAATTACACCTTTTTTTTCTCACTGGAAGGTCTTTCTGACATTTCAGAGCCTCAACATCTGTCTCTCAAGATAAAAAAGTTGCATGTGAAGAAAGTGTAGCTTTCAGATTAAAAAATCATCTGTGTTATCAGGCTCCTCCAGCTTTACAAGAAATAGAAATCCTCTTACTCTCTCCAAACATGCATGAGAGAGTCCCTTTATCATCTAACATACCTCTACTCTAACAAGGCAATAGCTTAAGTACGTGACATACTCTGCTGAAATAGGACTGGAAATCCATTATTGTTATTATTGTTGGCATTTCAATGGAATTCAGAAGAGCTAGATAGCATTGTCTGAATGATTGACTTTTTGATTTGCTGTCCAGACTGAGAGAAGTGGAAATTTCAAACAAATGAAAGCAGATGATCCGAGTGTTTCTATGAGGTAGAAAAAAACTGCAGCAATAAAAAATCCCTCCCGCCAATAAAGTGGCAAGTCGAATGAGACCAAGAAAATAAAAACGACCCCACAATTTTTTCTTAAGTGAATGAAAATACTTTTCTGATCTCAAAGTTCCTCTTGTATCAGGGTCTGATCGTGCAAGATACTGTTGAATCCTATACTACTCCCTCATCTGAATAAATTTATCCTAAATAAATGTAAACAGGTGTGACAGATTTTGGAGGCCTGCAGTCATCATCGGGTATTCAGGTGGGTTGAAAAATGAAGAACAGATAATTTAATTATCTAATTGCTTTTTCCAGCAGTCTATGATATGAGATAAACTAAAGGGGTACAGACTCAAGCTGTTGACAAGGGAGGTTATTCTTCCCCTGTACTCAGCACTGGTCAGGCCACACCTTGAGTACTGTGTCCAGTTCTGGGCCCCTCAATTCAAGAGAGATGTTGAGGTACTGGAACATGTCCAGAGAAGGGCAACAAAGCTGGTGAGGGGCCTGGAGCACAAATCCTATGAGGAAAGGCTGAGGGAGCTGGGGTTGCTTAGCCTGGAGAAAAGAAGGCTCAGGGGTGACCTCATTGCTGTCTACAACTACCTGAAAAGAGGCTGCAGCCAGGAGGAGGTCGGTTCTTCTTCCAGGCAACCAGCAAAAGAACCAGGGGACACAATCTCGAGTTGTGCCAGGGGAGACATAGGCTGGAAGTTAGGAGGAAGTTCTTCCCAGAGAGAGTGATTTGTCATTGGAATGGGCTGCCCAGGGAGGTGGTGGAGTTGCTGTGCTTGGATGTGTTCAAGAAAAGACTGGATGAGGCACCTAGTGCCATGGTGTGGTTGACTGCATAGGGCTGGGTGCTAGGTTGGACTGGATGATCTTGAAGTCTCTTCCAACCTGGTTAATTCTATAATTCTATGATTCTATGTTTCTATGTACTGTGAGTTGAATGTGGGCTTGAGTTTGTAAAGTGAAACAGAAAGAGGGGAAGGCTTTCGGGAGAGGGAGAAAGGTTTGGGTAGGGAGGACATTCACTTAGAATTAGCTCAGAAACATGGATAGTTGATGATGATTATAGGCATCATGGCCTGTGCCAAGAACTAGGTTTACGGGTGTAGAAACCTCATGCAAGTGTCATAGAGAGATGGGAAGTAGAACTCTATAGGGTCCTGATATTGTGCCTGTTGTAGACATAAGGATATAGGAAACAAACAGGGCCTCCAAGAACAAGTGAAGTGGCTCCCAGAAAATGAAAGACAGATGAGGGAATTAAAAGGTGCCCTTGAATAGGAGTAAAGATACTACATGGACAGGTTGTGAGGAGCAGATAGAGACATATGGCTGGCTCCCAGTGCTCAGTCTAACAGCTTTATAAGGTGTATATACCTCCAGGCTTGACCCAGAGAAAATATTGATTTCTAATTACAGAAAGGTTAAAGGGAGATATTTAAGGAGCCAGTGACTTCAAAAGGAAGTCAAAGAAAAGCAAGGAAATGCTTCGAGTCACTGCTCAAATTTACACTGAAACATTTTTGAACTATTTTTGTAAAATCCAATTCACATTTGTCCAACCTTTCCTTTATTCCTTTTTTATCTAGTCAACAAATTCATGTTTTAGTGCTGACCTCCAGCAGACCTCACAGGATGAATATGATGCCTCTAAGGCACCATACTACTCGCCTGACTGAGTGACCTCCCAGTGAGGAGGGTCTCTATATGCCTGGCATATACATTGAAGTAATTGCTTTGCTGAAGATGATGGGAGCATTGCCAGTGATGTCAAAGGGGATAGGATTTGAGCCAAACCATTGGAGTAATGTAATTTGGCACGGCTCCATTAAAATCTATGCAGCTGCTTGAATATACATCAGCTAAGGATCAAGCCAATAAAACACATATTAGTCAGCACAGTCACGTAGATGTTTGAAAAAGGTTATGAGGAAAAAAGAAGCAGCATAATTTTGATTCATACACATCCATATACGTCCTAAGGGAATCTGAATAGCTACAGATTTGAACACACCTTAAACTAAAATGACACCAAGGCTGAGCTAAGATTTCGTAGAGTTGTGCTCACCCTAAAGGCATAGACTGAGGCAGAAGAATGATCCAGGGAAAATAAAAATAATAAAAATTTATGCTAAAGCTTCTTCTTTTTTTTTTTTTTTTTTAAACTTTCCCCCACCTGCCCCCTAGATACTAGAGAGTGATATTTAAGGGGTACATAGTAATATAGAGGGTAAATATACATGGTGCTTTACAGACAGGTGACTACACGGAGACTATTTTAATAGGTTGTGAAAACCCAGGCTTCTTAGTTTTCAATATTTAGCAGGGGATCCAAGGATATGGACAAAGTAATATTAGATTCCATTAGTCAATGCCTGCAAAATGCAAAGTGGTATTTTTCACACAGGAAGAGGCTGATGAGAACAAAAGAATTTCAGATGAAGTGGAACATACGGCTGCAAAACAGATTTCTATAATGAATTCTGAAGGGCGCATCTGTTATTATCTACGTGATATAAAATTGCTCTTTTTGTCTCATTTCGCTCAGTTGCACAAGATGCAATCACATCAAACAGGCATGTTCAATAAAACTGTGATCTAACTGATTAAAATGAACAGCAATGTGTTTTCTTCTGACAGTCACACAGCAGCTTAAATAAGAAGGGCTATGAACGTGGAATTGAATAGCCACTTACAACTAGCACTAATGTTCATGGGTGCTGTTAAGGCATTTGACCAAATCATCCAGCCAATGAAATAGCAACCTTGCATCATTAAATCATTTACAGAATCATAGAATTGTCAGGGTTGGAAGGGACCTCAAGGATCCACTAGTTCAAAACCCCTCTACCATAGGCAGAGACACCTTCCACTAGATCAGGTTGTCCAGAGTCACATCTAGCCTGGCCTTAAAAACATCCAGGGAAGGGGCTTTCACCACTTCCCTGGGCAACCTATTTCAGTGTCTCACCACTGTTTTGGGGAAGAACTTCTTTCTAACATCTAATCTAAATCTACCCTCTTTTATCTTTGATCCCTTACCCCTAGTCTTATCACTACTGGACACCATAAAAAGTCACAGAATCACAGAGTTAACCAAGTTGGAAATACCTTTGAGATCATCGAGTCCAATCTATCACCTAACCCTTCTAATTAACTAAAACATAGCACTAAGTGCTTCATCCAGCCTCCTTTTAAACATCTTCAGGGATGGTGACTCCACCACCTCCCTGGGCAGCCCATTCCAATGGCCAATCACTCTGTCTGTGAAGAACTTCCTCCTAACATCCAGCCTAGACCTCTCCTGTTTGAGGCCTCTGCAGTTTGAGGCTGTGTCCTCTTGTTCTGTCACTGATTGCCTGAGAGAAAAGACCAACCCCTCACCAACTTTCCTATAGGCCGTGTTCAGACACTGGAAGGTCACAATAAGATCTCCTCAGAGGCATCTCTTCTACAGACTGAGCAACCCCAACTCTCTCAGTCTGTCTTCATAGGCTCCAGCCCTCTGGTCATCCTTGTGGCACTTCTCTAGAAACACCCCAGCATGTCCATATCTTTCTTGTAATAGGCATTCCAGAACTGGACACAGTAATCCAGGTTGGGTCTCATGAGAGCAGTGTAGAGGTGGCGAATCATCTCCCTTAACCTGCCAACCACACTTCTCTTGATGCAGCTCAGGATACAATCTGCTTTCTGGGCTGCAAGTGTACACTGATGGCTCATATTGAGATGCTCATCTACCAGCACCCTCAAGTCCTTTTCTTCAGGACTGTTCTCAAGCCAGTTGCTGTCCAGCCTATATTCATGCCTGTGACTGCCCAAACAAGTAATTTCTGTAGTGTATTTGATAGCATAATGCTGTTCCTCACCCCTTCTGAAGCCTTCTCTTGAGCCATTTCTCTGCTTTCCCAGGAAATGTAAATACTAGCAAGAGGAAATATTCCTGGAAGCAATGGTATGGTCATCTGTGAGTGAAACTGTGAGAAGTTTCCATTTGCAGTAGCATGAAGAGGGTTTGGGTAGAAAGAGACATCCTAGGGACATCATTTCACCTAACTCCAGTATTTAGCCTTACCTTTCTGTTCAGTCCCTGTCTAGATGAGAGATGAGAGAGAGCTCTTCCCTTCCAGAGAGAAAAAAAACAATTCTGCTTGTTCAGAAACATATCTGTGTTGGGAGATTGAATTTTCTTTTGAGATGTCTCCTACTGAAAATGCGAATCCTGCTCAAATCTGTGATTTTTTCTTTTTGTAATTACCCTACAAAATCCATCCTAACTGACTAGTACCACTGAAAGACTGCATTCTTCTGTCGTGTAGCAAGCAGCATTAAGCTTCTTCATTGTTAGATATATTGAAGTCTAACAGCAACCAAGTGGACATATAGATTTACCTGCTCTGATGTGAGATAGCAGACAGATGACATTTCTTTTGATTGTACCATTCAATGCCATAAAGTGGCAAATTTGATGCCTGTTTTGTTGTTTACTCCAGATGGTACTGTTTATTTGATTTCTTTTCCCTTTTTTTTTTCCTTTCTTTAATTGTCTCAAACTCACAAAGAGCTTTCAGGAGGGCTTCAGAAAAGAAAATGCACAGTGAATTAATTCATTCTCATACTCTGGTGTTTAGCAGTAACTCTTTGGTTCTGTATTAAGACCTGAAATGCTAAACAATGAGGATAAAATTTCAGGTCAGATGCTTAAGGCATAAACAATATATAATCACCAGATTGTGCAGAAGTTGTATACATGCATTTTTGCTCTTCTTTTAGTAGGCATCAATGTTCCATTGAAGAAAACAAAATGACACTTAAAAGAGAAAATCCTGTTTACATGACCATCAGTAGATGCTACTAGAGAAGACCTTTCCACTGATGTGGCATAAACCTTTTTTTCTTTCCCCCTATGACACAAGTAACGACTTGAAAGGGCTTAATTTCACTGTACACCTTGAACCTAGGATGACCTTTGTTAGGCTCTGAGCAGAAGGCATTCTCAGAAGAGCAAGTATCTCTCCTTGTGCTTCTTTCACATGTCAATTTTAGGCTAGCATTTCAGCTTGGAAGAAGAAAAGTTATTGAGTTGCATTTCATGTGGTCAAAATCCCTGGGTTTCTCATTCTTCTATTCTTTTGACAGAAACTTCAAGGCTGTAAAAACTGCTTGGCAAGTATTGTCAAGATCTGTGTAAAAACTGTCATGACACATCGAGGGACTTTTGGAGTTTCTTGCCTGCCAGCACAATTAGATTATGAATGAGTCAATTGTTGGGAAAATTTTGAAATGTTTCTATGATGGTTTCCTATCTTGACAAGACTTTCATGAAAAATAAGCCATACAAGGAGAGTAAAGAGGAAAGTTAGAGGTGAAATATTTACATCCACTAAGAATTTTGTTTATAAAATTAATAATGAAAAAATGGCACTTTCCTAAAGGAAGAGTCTGCTTACTTGTGGTGGAGGGGCAGCAGCCCCAAAACTGAGGCTCTTCTATGCCTCTGCATGCCCAGACATGTTCTTCTGCCAGGACCCACGTGGCAGCAAACAAGTCGCATAACACACACACGCCTAGCCCATGTACCCTGAGGTCCGGGCAGGTAATCCCTATTGGGAGGGTCCAGGCATATCTCTACTGCCTATTGGGGCAAGGTTTGGCTTACTGCCAGCCTAATTGGTCATTTTAGATGTCCAATGAGCCACGAATCTCGGCCCCAGAGTCTATAAAGGGTGCACAGCAGCACCAAGTGGTCAGTCAGATGTTCAGTCCAATCAGATGATCCAGACTGTTTACCAGTTCAGAGCTTAGAGCATTTTAGACACAGCTCTGATCCACAGCAGCATCCTGCTGCCCTGACCTGCTTGCATAATTGGCCTAGACACAGGATCAGGCCTCGCTCACTTGCAAGCATTACAGAGGCTTAGACCTCATGCATTGATCTCAAGGCACAGTCAAGCTATCTGCAAGCCCTCTGAGAAGCAGAGCACATTCATGCCTGCACCATACATATATGGGGAGCCAAGAACACCCTGCCTACCCTAGAGCTATCTTGATTCAGCTACGGAGTTAAATCTCCCTGCAGCACGGCATAGATATTGCCTGCCAGATATCCTGTAACTCTGGAAAGACCCAGAGCCAGCAGACCCTCAGACAGTCTGCAAACCTGCAAATGCAGCCTGCTAGCTGCCCAGACAGTGTCAAAGGCCACACGTACAAATCCTTCTCCTGCACCTGGAATCCTGCCAGCTGATCATCCCTGGACACACACAGCGTCCAGAAGCTGCAGCTCCGAAGGCAGAGATCACCCCAGGACAGAAGGTTAGAGAAACTCTATTTACCCCAGAGACTGGGAAGACTGGGCAACTTTATCATCCCTTGCAAGCTGGGACAAATCTCCAGCTCCATCAAGTCCCCAGAGACTGAGGTACATGCTGAGGCAGATCCCAAGGAAGGGTGATTAATGATTAATACTTAAGAACAGCACACATAAGTAAGCTTTAATACCTTTGTAATATAAGTTGTCTCTATCTAAAGAGTACACACAGTTTCAGCCCTTGCTGGGCAAACACTAGAGTTGTTAAGAGGCATTAAGCCTAAGTAATCTTTCTCTCTGTCAATAATTGTTGATAATTTGATATTTCCATTTAATAATCAATCCCTGTAAATATATCCCAAGCTATTTTCATAACCTTGCATAAGAGCCTGGATTTCATAGTGGTTGGGGGTGGTGTAAATTTGTAAATATTAATTTTAATAAATAATTTTATAAAAAATAAAAACCACCTCAAATTAATTTCTCACCTCCCCATAACAGGGAAGGAATAGAGAAAACCCCTCCACAACATTACTGCTGCTTGAAGACAAGGTAAGATAGCACCAAGAAGCATCTAAAAATCTGTGTTTTCTCTAAATTAGCTGTACACTGTAATAGAACAAAATTGTCTGTCATGTCCATGCCCATGGAAAGCTGGTGGGGATCCAGCTCCAACTTTTGAAAATAAGAGGCAGAGACTTTGGTTCCCTGTATTGATTTAAATTCCCTGTGTTTGTGTTCCTGTGTCAGACATAGGCTGAAATGAAAATATAAGAATAGACTGCATATGTAGTTTAGACCTGAATATCAATGCCTTATATCAGGCTTTCTTAACATTGTTATGCAGATGTTGAAAATTGTGCAACTAATGAAAACTGGTCATGGACAGATCTGCCTTCTCACTCCTGTTGAGGGATTGGTTGTAGTGCAAGTCCATCAAGCTGTGTCTGCTTGCTAATTCACCAAATAGCTCAGAAATATTCTCAACATGTACAGCATCACACCCACAAAAGAAAGATGTGAGCACTAACTAACTTATCAAAGGAGTGTGTGTGTATGTGGGTGGAAACAGGAGTGTTTAGGAGAAGCTGGAGGGACAGGTCAGTGAGCTGACTCAGGAGATAGTTTTGGAGGTACCAAAGAAGTGGCAGAAGCAGGTGACTACACGAAACAATGGTGCATGAGAAACCTGTCTCAAATACTTCCAATGTTCATGAAGCAGCCATTTCCTTTTCCAGTTTTTAGCCTTGTGATTTGTTTTGGCTGCTTATGTGTCTTTCATACAGTATTGTTCCTTACATTTCTAATATCTCATTAAAAACTGTGCTATCAATCACCTTTTGCTGACAATTTTGTGGGCTACATTTAAGTTTTCTTTTTTGTGCTTCCATGATATGTGATTCCACAGGCAAGAAAACCCTGCAATTGCAGTAAGCTTGAATAGCTTTTAACCATTTTTCCTAGCTACAGTTCTGTGCTAGTTTGAAGCTAGCTAGAATGTTTTGGTGAGAAGAACCAGATTACAGACTGTGAAAGGAAAACAATGGTGATGTCTACTCCCCTCATAGGCTTGCTGAGATGTATAAAAACGAAAAGCAAAATGTAGATAAGGGAGTGTCTCATTTCTGCTGGGGAACTGGCTGAGCTGCATCTCTAACCTCACCCTCCATTTCTTTGGCTAATCCACTTTGCTTCCTACCCCTCTGGCTGAACCCCCATTCTTCCTTGGGAGTGTGGTAAGGTTGAGAGGGGTAGGGGGAAGGTGAAGGGGTGAAGTCCCCCTCCTGGGGACTGAGGTTTCTGGGAGGGGACTTGTGTTTCTGTATTACATTTTTACCTTGTATATTTCTGTCTATAACTGTATATACTGTAAATATCTGCTTGTATATTGTGCTAGCTGTAAATATAAAGCTTCATTCATGTTTCCAGAGCTGCCTGAGTCTAGTTTGGGTGATTTCTAAAGTGGGGTGGTGGGGGGGCGGAGGGGTGGGGAACACCCAAACCATCACAAATTCATTACATGAGGAGACTCACAAAAGGAATGGTTTTAATGGACAAGTGGAATTACTGTAGAAGGTGTTCATATGAAACTGCTCCATTCACAGTGCCATTGAAGCTATTATACTCTCATGAGGTTCTGCAGTGGACAGTAAAGACACACTAGAGATGGTTACAGCCAATGATAGCAGTTAAAAAAAGTAGAGAAGACAGTTGCTCAGAAAATTTCCATCTCCTTTCCAGATTGTCAAAAGCCATATGAGATAAAGAAATACTGAACATACTTTATTCCCAAGTCCAATCCAGGTCTTCTGAAGAGACTTTGTCTACATAAATAGTGGCAGACTTGTCTTTTACTCACTGTGGTGTCAATCAGGAACAGCTGAGGGTCTCTGCTAAGCCCTCCAAATCTGAGTATTACTTTCCTTTTAAGTCCTAAATGTTATCTTGTTGTGATATTTAAAACTCTGTAGAGAGTAAGGCCGTGTGGTCATACCATGCTCATCTTATGTCTAGCTGAATTGATATTACCCTTCCATTTCCTCACAAAATGTCTCCATCCCTCTATAATCTAACGTAAACAATTTTGTTACAGTATCATGCACGCTAGCATCAAAAAGCCTGCATCTAAGGATCTACCTGGCACCAGTAACAGACAGTAATACAAATAAGAGTGTTTAAATATCTCTCTGATTGTCTTTGTGTCAGTGAAAAAGATAATCTTGTCAGAATCTTTTTCCTGAGGCAGTGGTTAAGTACTTCAAGTTGAGAGCAAAGCATGTTTAATAACTTAGTGATTATTAGTCCTGAAGTAAATACCTTCAAGTCAAGCTCTGACTTTTCAAATCCATTGAAATCAATAGGCAGAGGTGACTTAGTTATGTTGGTCTCTTTTTGTATTTTACAGACACCAGTCTCTCTTTTAGTTTGTTTCTGCTTGCTACAGCATCTGTTGTGTAAACTGAGACTAATCAACTACCAGCCACAAATTCTGGGAGAAATATGATTATTCTGAAAGGACTATCCATCTCTGTGCATTCTTGTTCCAAATACAGTAACTATTCAGGTGTCTGAACTGCAATCTTTAGTCCATTAGATGATACTCCATACTCCTTTTGGTTACAACCATATCTTTTTAAGTCTCAGCTCAGCAGTCACTTAATTTCACCTTGGCCATGGTCATATTTCTTTTCCTCCCATCCACTCCCTGAACAAGATTTTTCAGATTTTGCACTAAGAATTGCCTTAGTGGAATAATACATTAAATGAAACATGGAGATCAGATGACCTCATTTGAAAATGGTACATCCTGACTAGATACTTCTGTAGGCATTTATTCATAGGCTTAGGTATGGATAAGAGTACAATGCTTAACAGAACAGAGAATTTATGGTTTAACCTCAGGTAGAAAGTCTTTCCTAACACAGACATAGAATGGGGTAAGAGAACTGTGACCAGGATAAAAAGGAATAGAAGAAATAAGACCAGCAGGAACAGAAGAAGATTGTGCTATTCATTGCTAATCATGTTTAAAATATAATATCAAAAACAATGATGGAGAGGTCCCTAAGTAAGATATTATTCAGAAACACTCAATGCTTCAGTCGTGTGCTGCGCAAACATACAAATTAGCAGTTACAAACACACCAAAAGGACCTTTACAGATCACACCACGGTGCTTTTACGGCAATCGAGCTAGAATTAGGGCTCTCTGTATCTCTGAGGCCTGCATTTTTCAGTTTGTTGACATCTTCTGAGTAATCATAGCCAGGGAATAACTATTACATGAGACTTTGTTGGCTGGCACTGCATGTATGTTAGCTACCAGTAGTTGGCCAAATCTAAGCATGCACATTTCAGAAGAAAGCAAACACTGCATACAATGTCCATAATAGTCCTTTCCACTAACTTGGCATGAGTTAAAATTTGAGTTCTTGGATAATTTTTATTTAATCTCAGTAGAAAACCTTTACACCAAACCCTCTAACCTTTGGCTGTGTTCAGCTCTAAGTTGTCTGAAAGCTAAATGGGAAATTTGCCTTTTTCTTTAACTACTGAAATGAAATATCCAAGCAAACTTCTGTGACTTTGCCACTTCTAGATTCAGAGTGTGAGTCCAGATGGTGTGCTTGACTCATCTAGTGTCACTGTTGTCTGCAATTGGATTAGCTAAATCAAGAGTAGTGTGAAGACGTTTTGTTGTGTCGAATTTTGCAGGAAGGAAGAACTCATGCTCAAGCTTGCGGTCGATGTCATTGCTTTGTTGCAATTTTTGCTGTTGTCTTTCCTTTCCCTAGTTGCAATTGCTACTAGTTGATTTATTATTTTTCCTTGATCAGCAGCTGTGGAATTGACAGATATTTTTTAACATGCAAACAGCTCTTTGATGTGAGGCCAATCCACTCTACAGAACCATGAAAACTCAATGCGTAGAGTATCATCTCACCTTAGGTTTCTCCAAAAATAGAAGACTACATATTTAGTGCTTCTCATCAGAAGATTTCAAAGCATTTTACAAGGGAAGATAAATATATTTATAGTGCCAATGTATTTATAGTCAAGAAAAATACCAGATTCTGAGGCATAAAAACCAAATATGAATGCAAAGCGTTTTTTGAAAGCTGTTAGGAAATCTTATCTCGCTATCTAACACAGTGTTCTCTGTGTGATTTTCTAAGCTAAGTGCTCATTGCCTCTTCCCTGCAGCTGACAGCTTACTAGAGCTTCAAGTCCTGTTCTCTTTTGTGTTTTGTCTATGCTGAATTTTTAGCTGGTTGTCCTAATCTATACAGTTGACAGTTGTGGCATCTCTTACACGGCAAATAGGCTCAGCTGCTTGTGTGAATTAAAAGTTTCTGCACAGGCCATGAACTATTACAATAGCAAACCCTTTAGTTCAACAGGCTACTGGGAAACTGGGACTTGAAGATGTAATGGCAATACTGAAAAGGAGCTAATGTTTTTGTGTGCCTTAATGTTTTGTGTGCCTTGAGTCTCCAGCCTGGGAGTCTTTAGAAAACATAATCAGAATCCAGGATGTTGAGTCATTTCTGGAAAATGAGATCACTCCAGAATATCTTTGGTTGAGCCTTTCTAGTCTTTCTGACCTTCATTGCCCACCTCGGTACCTATCAGTAGTAATTTTGGCAAATGGTGGTAAATGCCAGCCGTTTTCTAGTAAATACTCTATGGTCCATCTGTACTGCCTTACTTTGTAATAATATTAATTTTAAATAGAAGAACAGCAAACAAAAAGCTCTATTCAATTAGGAAAGAAATTAGTCAGGGAACACTGTTTATGCAGTCTTATGCACAATAATGACAATTTAAAATATTTAAATGCATGTTCATTCTGTTTTTTTAATTCAAACTTTTCCTCTCAAAACATCTTAAGTCAGAGGAGGGCTCTCGAGTAATGGTTTTGACTGGCTGTGCTGTTGACTTGTATTACTTGGATGCTAATCAGAATAAAATATATCGATATACTTCCAGATAGTTTTTATTTTGAATCTTTTCTTTGCAATCAGGCAGCTGGAATATTTGTTAAAAACTTTTAATTTCTATTCATTTCTTTCTGTTCTATTAGCTTCTCTACTGCTGTGATGATTGTGCTGTAAGGCATGAGTATTACCTGAACTTTCTACGACCTAATCAAGCTCAGGTAAAGATAAAGAAAAAAACAGGCCTAATTTCTCCTCCTTTGTGCTTTTAGAATTCAAATGATATTTTCAAGGTAAAGGGGTCATCATCTCCTTTCTGCCAGGTATGCTGTTCCTGCTCATTCAGATTGTGAATGCATTGTGAATACTGAGCAAAATCAGATTCACGTTAAGGACATGAGCTCAGTCTTTACTTTCTAATCAGATAACAGGTATTTTTGCATAGCGATTAGAAATCAGAATCATGGTTTGTAGTTCTATTGTGTGAATGTGTCCAAAGGCAAAGAGCAAAGACAGGTTCTTTGCCACAGAGATTAGTTTCACTTTTTTTTTTTTTTTTTATTCAAGTGTTAGAAACTGTAGCTGTCACTTTAAACTCACTCAATTATTACTAGCAAAAATAAAGCTTTCTTCACCTATCCATTATTCTTCTTGCAAGGAACACTGGTTTTCTGGCTGTGATCACAGTAGTGTGCCTGTTAAAATACTGATTTTCATCAGTGATGCGATTATTATGTACTGAAAGAAAAAAAGAAAAGCTACTTTGTATTTTTTTTTTTTCCCAGGAAGATAGGAGACAACTACAGGAGAGCCCTGAGCATTAGCTCATTTTTGTCCATACTGGCCACTCAAGGAATTTGAGGGAGAACCTTTGGTGGAAGCCTTCCCCACAAGAGGCTTGTGGAGTTTCATGCGAAGCCTCTGAGACACATAGCTGTGTGTGTGCTAACTCCCACCTCACTCATCCCCTTGCTACAGGGAAGGCACATTTATACAAGTGGAAGGTCCAGCACTGTGGCCTGCAGTCCCATGCAGTCAGCTGGTAGTAGTGCTGTCTGGGTAGCAGGGTAGGGATGAAGGACTGTGGTGGTTTGATGCCTATCCAGGGATTCCAGTGGACAAGATATGATGTCGTTATATGATGATCTATATAATAAACAACCTATCCACTTTGAAAAATAATTTAAAAAAAGAAATTAAGCTCACCTGTATATGTGGGGTGAAATAATATTTTAGTGCTCTCCTTTGGTTCTACACTTATATATTTTCTCAACAAGAAATCTATTTCTATTAGCTGGCACCCAGCCAAAGTAATATCTTTCTTTGAACAGTTTGATCTGCTTTGGATAAAGCTCACTAACGCTGGTTTGATTTTAATTATATCAATCTTGTGTTCATTCTTGGTAACACGTTTTCATTATTTAATTCTCAGTGGAGGACTTAAAAAGGAGTTGCTGGATTCATCTGGACAGATTTTAGATGGTGGTGGAGTCGCCGTCCTTGGGGCACTTCAAGGCAAGGTTGGACGTGGCACTTGGTGCCATGGTCTAGCCTTGAGCTCTGTGGTAAAGGGTTGGACTTGATGATCTGTGAGGTCTCTTCCAACCCTGATGATACTATGATATGATATGATACTATGATATGATACTAGATTGAGGACAACTTGACTGCAAGTTTGTGTATCAGTGGCAAATGTAACCTCCCTTACATCTGATTCTGTAAAATGAAAAAAGTCAAAGTACTTCTCTTACATTACTCAATCTTTACCCCTTTGTGTAGGCAGTATGTTATGAATACTTAGATTTAGAAAAAGATAAACCAGTAACCTAAATTTTTAAATGGATTTTTTAATCCTAAAGGGAATCTTCACACCATTTATCTTCAGTTACTATAGGGACCCACCTTAGATGACATTCAAAAGCTCAAAGTCAGAATTCTCCCACAAAGCAGCATAAAGATGCAGTTGCCTCTGGTCCTGACAGTGACATGTTAGGATATTGAAATTAGATCTCTGAGGCTCAGGGTGTAGATACCACCAAGTATTGAAATAATTTATAAAATGTTGTTCACAGAAAGAGTTTTCCTAAGGTCACCCAAGAAGCCTGTAGTACTGTGAGAAAACAGATGCCCATCTCCCAAGTCCCATGACTGTATTCTAACATCTGGACAGTTCAACTTCTGTGATATTTTTCAGCAACAGTAAGAACAATAGCATGCTGCACTCTGTGCTTTTTCTATTCTCTGTCAAAAAACACCCTATTATTCAGCTTTCTGACAGCAGGCACTGTCATGTCATTGAGGCTCTGTTTAGAGCAGAGGTTTGTTGTCTCTTCCATATTTCTACTGTGTTAATTTTGCTCAAGGCAAGTTGGAAACTATTTCCCCTAATGTGCACCAGGGGTTGAAATTTACTAATATAAAGAGCTTTGCCATGTGCTTATGTTTTACTTCTATATCTCAGAAGAACCTTTCCTTTACCTCATGTTTTAATCTTGCTAGAAGATGCACTATCAAGAGAAAATTTTATGTTAGTTATCAAAACTGGTTGCAGTTATTAGAGGTAATTTTTCCCTAAGGGAAACATAGAGCATCATAGGATTTTGGAAAGCTACTTTTCTCTTCATATTCACTCCAAGTAACAAGTGGTAGGACAGTGCTCTGTGGCAGAAGATTGTACTTGAATTAAGGACTGTACCTGCACCAAGACCTAAATTAACAGGTCTTTCATCAGATGTACAAAAGCTTATACATGACCTCTTGGGCACTTAAAAACGTTGATAGTGTTAGTATAAAAAAATTGCAATATGCACACAAAAGTGTAAAGTCAGTGGAGTTCTGCAATCCATCCAAGATGCTGCACTCCATTTCCCAGGACTATGACCTGTATTTTCATTATGTTTCCCTGTGCCACCTTTACACATGCATTTGGGATGGTATTTGAATGGACTGACTTATGTGACCTGATGGACATCTAGCACTTTCTCACAACCTTATCATGCACTGCTTGCTAAAATATCACGTTGTCTAATGCCTGTCCAGACAGTGCTGCAGCCACCTTGAGAGGATAGGATAGCCACAGTTTTCTGTCACTTCTTGGTGGTGCTGGCCTGCTGGGGTTTGTGCTTTCTAAGTGCAAACATGACCATTATGCTACTTTTTTCCAGCCTATTGACGCTGTGTCCATGTCTTCCCTATCCTAGATACAGCTGTAAGAGGGTTCCTTCTACATTTCTGCCCAGTGCACAGTGCCCAGCACACATCTCCAACACTGCTTTGAACTTTCCGGGCCTGAGACATTGCCACTTTTCAGTCTTTTCGGAGCTGCACACAAAGCTTTATGAACAAAAGCAGTGGACAATTACATGCAAAGATGAAAGAGAAGGAAAGGCTGTGATTCCTGCACTGACACCAGACACATGTTTTCTTGCACAGGTTAGATCTGTGAGATTTCCAGGGAAGAAGCTGAATCTTGAAACATCATAAGAATTCTAATGCAGTTTAAATTATTTTCTATAAAATCCATGGCAAATATGTGTTTGCTTAAAATGCTGGAATTCTGCTTGCCTACTCACTACTGAATAAATTCTTGGATAGTCTGCTTCAAACAGGTAACTAATCTTAGGATAATTTAGCTGCATGAGAGTGCTAAACTAATTCCCATTTATTCTCATTAGGTTCCTGTGCTCTCCTGCCCACTTCATCTGGGCTGAAATCCAGCTGATGAGAGCTCAGAGAAGCTGAAGGAGGAATCCAGGTCTGATGACATTTGCTAAAAACTCATTTATTTTCCAGGCAGTAGCATTTATTTGATTTACATTTTAATAGGCCGTTATTTCAAATACTAATCAAGCTACCAGCTACCTTCAGGTGCCTCTCATTCTATGTGCAAAAAAATGAAGAAAAATATTTGCTGCCACTTGAGCTTGGACTCATTATGGTTTAGCAAAGCAGACATGCATGTGCTTAACTGTATGTCTGTTTAAGATTTAATTTCATATTAGTAATAGTAATAGAATATTGGCTGAGTTTGATTTTGGTAGTAATTTTTTAGATTTAAGTGATCTCGTCCTTCTTGGGCCTCCTATCACTTACTAATTTAACAAGCTCACTAGTAATAAATTTGATAGGCTGAACTTTCCCCTTTCCATGGTCTGTCTTTATAAAAACATAATTTTTCGACTAAAAAATGTTCTAAGACAAAGAGAATTTTTCTTCCCCTATGTATATTCTGTACAATAAAATTTACAGTAAGATAAATTCTAATTCTTAAAACTGGTATTCCTTTTCTATGAAAATTAGGTGTCTATGGAAGAATACTTCACCCCATAATGTTATACTTTCAGCAAAAAAAAAAAAATTCTTATTAAACAATGCTGATACTTCCTTATGGCCTGAAGAAAGTTAATGACAAATTCTTGTTTTGCAACACCATAACCACTGTAATTTGTACTGTGTAGATTCTCTAGGAGACAAACAGTGGGAAAAAAAGAGGATAAAACAGTCCCTGTAACACAAATGAGAGCTGAGAAAACATAAACTGAGCTAGTCAAGATATCTGGAGAGGACAGTGTAAGAGCAAGCAACTGAGTCACTTCTTGAGCCTCTTTTTTCCACCAGTATTAAATCTTCAGTATTAACATTCCTTGCCTTCATTTAAATCTCTGTTTGATTGGTCAGCTTCTGAATCCATGCGAGCAAGATTAATTGCATGAAAATGAGAAAGGTTTTCTTGACTGATTCTTTTCAAGGGGAAAGAAGAGCTGGTTAGTGATTCACAGAAAGACACTAATTAAGTAAAGATAAAGAGAGTTGGTGAAGTTTATTATGCCTTTTTTTTTTAAATTCCCTTTGGACGAGGAATTCTATGATCTGCAAGCTGCTCGAGCCTGACAAAGCGGCTGAAGTTCACCAGACATCTACAGTTCAGCATGCCTGGCAGATTGCTGGGTTGCATGGGAGTCTTCTTGTTCTGGTGCTGGCCACTTGAGAGAAGTGAGCAACCTCCTCCTGGCCACAACCACCCCTCAGGTAGTTGTAGACAGCAATAAGGTCACCCCTGAGCCTCCTCTTCTCCAGGCCAAACAACCCCAGCTCCCTCAGCCTCTCCTCATAGGGCTGTGCTCAAGGCCTCTCACCAGCCTCATTGCCCTTCTCTGGACACGCTCAAGCATCTCAATGTCCCTCCTAAACTGGGGGGCCCAGAACTGAACACAGTACTCAAGGTGTGGTCTAACCAGTGCAGAGTACAGGGGCAGAATGACCTCCCTGCTCCTGCTGACCACACCATTCCTGATGCAGGCCAGGATGCCACTGGCTCTCTTGGCCACCTGGGCACACTGCTGGCTCATGTTCAGCCTACTGTCTATCAGTACCCCCAGGTCCCTTTCCTCCTGGCTGCTTTCCAGCCACTCAGTCCCCAGCCTGGAGCTTCTTGAATCCAAATTCAGCAGAAGCCTTGCAGGCAGGTTGCAACAAGGCTGCAGCAGCACCAGCAGCAGGCATGAATCGAATGGCAGAGCACAGCAGAGCACAGCAGGGCAGGCAGAGCACACTGCATTTACCTGCATGTTTCTTTTATCAGCGTGGGCCAAGACTAATGGGCCTTTGGACATAGGTTAGCCAATCAGAAAGGCATTTTGTCAAACTTGACCATATTAGGTGAAGTCAGGGCTTTTGTTCTCCCTCCTGCAGCTGATCTCCCCAGCACAGAAGGAGAGGGAGCAGGGAAACATGCCTGGGCAAGCCAGGGCATGGATAAAGCCATTTTTGGCCTATCAGGCCTACCAAAACAGTGCTGCAGTAAAGTACATGCTTTTCTGAAATGGTCTGAAAATATCTAATACCTAATTGTATTTTGGTGGCCTTAGTCTTAGAAATTTCCTCTTCAAATTTTACTTTGAACATAAATTATAAATTCATCAAAACTTTTTTTCACAGAACATGTCTAAAGTAGAACTATTGTCTGTTTATTGCTTACCTTTTTATTATTGTAAAGATATTCTTAGCACAGCTGAGAATTACCAGGAAACCCATTGTGATTTAAGTCAGTGTGTAGAATAGGTTTCACAGCAAGCTATGGCTATCATAAAAATGATTCTCAGTTGTTAAATTTGATTCTGCCTTTTAATGTTTCCTCATAACCTGATGCTTTAAAATAGTCTGTCTTTGGGACTTGGAACAGCTTTGCTTGTTTAAATATGATTTCTTCTCTGAATTTTCTCTGAATTTTCTACAGTTCAGCAGCTGATAAAGGACTTTGTGCAACAGAAACTCTCTAAGACCATCATACATAAAGCTGAAAATCCTTCAGAAACTCATCGAAACCCAACCAAGTATGAAGAATATTGAACTGTGTCTATGTGAAACTTTATTGATTTGTCAATATATGAGTTCCTTTAGTGTTGTGGCTTTCAAGTACTATAACAAATGTATTTCAACTAGGATGAATATTCACCCTCATGTCATGTCTATTTGTAGCTGCACAAGTGCAAAGTCCTGCATCCAGGGAGGAATAACAAACTGCACCAGTACACCTGGGAGGTGATCTGCTGGAGAGTAGCTCTGTGGAGAGGAGCCTGGAAGTGCTGGTGGATAACATTAACTATGGGACAGCAATGTGCCCTTGTGGTCAAGAAGGCCAATGGAATCCTGGGGTGTAGTTGGAAGAGTGTGCCCAGCTGATCAAGGAAGGTTCTCCTCCCCCTCTACTCTGCCCTGGTGAGACCCCATCTTGAATACTGTATTCGGTTTTGGGCACCCCAGTTTAAGAGGGACAGGGATCTGCTGGAGAGGGTCCAGTGGAGTGTTACAGGGATGATTAGGGGACTGGAGCACTGCCTTATGAGGAGAGACTGAGGGACTTTTTAATCTGGAGAAGAGAAGACTGAGGGGGGATTTAATAAATGTTTATAAATATCTGAGGGCTGAGTGTCAGGAGTGGGGGGACAGGCTCTGCTCACTTGCTCCCTGGGATAGGACAAGGAGCAATGGATGGAAGCTGCAGCACAGGAGATTGCACCTCAACACAAAGGGAAACTTCTTTACAGTAAGGTGGGCAGATCACTGAACAGGCTCCCCAGACAGGATGTGGAGTCTCCTTTTCCGGAAATTTTCAAAGCCCATCTGGATGAATTCCTCTGTGACCTGAGCTAGAAAATGGTCCTGCTCTGGCAGGGGGGTTGGACTTGATCTTTTTGGGTCCCTTCCAACCCCTGACATCCTGTGATCTATACCTGTATATATGTATCTCTGCAGCTATGCTGAATGTAGCAACATCATCCCTAGAAAGGAATGCCAAGATGGATATAAAACTTCATGGTAAGACTCAGGATAGGCCGACATTCAGCAAAAGGGGTGATAATAAAGATAATCCACTCTACAGCACTGAAAGTAAATAAAAGGTGATTATAGTTCATGGTGATGGAGATGTATGATCCTACTGAGGGTGACTGCAAAAGACCTGGTATTAGAGTTACGAGAAGGTGAATATAATCTGTGTGCTGGATTAACTCCTTTGTTTCTAGTGCTAGGAATAAAGGACTTGCAGCTTGCAGGTCACTGTGAAAAAATGTCACTGAGGAAAAGAAACTCCAAACCCTTGCAACTCCTTGCATGGTTAGACCATGTCAACTACAAGGATTATAAGAAAGCAGAAAGCTTGTGAGATTTGGCCTTATGATTATTCCATGGGATGGAAAATTGAATGCTGTGGATGTTTGAGCAGATTTTCAGCTCAGACATAGGGGAGAGGTGAACATTCCAGGGATAGGCCATAGAATGGCAACAATGGATAAGTTAATATAATTTCATTGGAGCATCAAGAGCTTTATGTCTAGAAGCACAGCTTGTACCTTCCCCTTGCTGCTTCTGCTGCTTGAACTGCACCTGCCTGCTATCTTCCCCCGCTGCTGTTTTGGCTACTGCTGCTTTTGCTGCTTCGCTGCCACTAGACCCCTTCCCCATCTTCCTTAAGGTTATTATATTTTTTCTCTAGTAGTTTATTTCTCTTTATACTGTTAAACTATAAGAAATATAATTTCATCTTTCCCTGACTTTCCAAAAAAATCCGTGTTGTGGTGACCCTATTCTACCGGGGGAGGGACACCCTAACTCAGGACAAATGTATGTTTACAATAATGCAGGCAAGTAATATCTATTTAGTATAGTCATCACAGCAGGTTATTTTTTCAGCTATGTCAATGAAGAATGAGCAGGAATAAATAAACTTAATTTTTCTGGGTTTCATTTCAGTTGCATCCCTGTTGTTCAAATGTAATGGAAACAAAATTGTGGTTTAGTGATTGTTTTTTCACAAAACCTCTCTATTTCCCAGGGAAATGTTCCCCACTGTAATAATTTATATCTCAGATTACATACAGTGATGATCTTCTGAGAAATTTCCCAGTGTGGACTTGCTGGCTATAATGCCTAGAGGTAACTACAGTCTGAGAAGGGGTTAAGGTCTGTGAAGGAGAAAATGGGCATAGGGAGTGAAATAACAAAATTAGTCTTCCATTAGGAAAGAGAACTCTTCTTTTTGGATAAAATGTAATATTTTTACTTTCTAGTAAAAATGTAGAAGTGTCCATAGAAATATACTGTCAAACAAGGTTGTTTATTTTTTGTTATTTTAATTAAAAAAAAAAAAATAGCTCCCAAACCATGAAGTATTTTCTTCCAGATAACAATAGCAACCACAGAAGCTCCCTTTGAATTTATGATACTATACTTCAAGAGTCTAGCGTAGAAGACTATGCCAGAGGCAGAGCCAATGACACTCCTGAAAACTTTATTTTATGTTACTGGCATGTGTAATAACTTAGGCATTTGCAGAAGAGAAAGGTATGGCCATGGCAGTATTTCCATAGGGATGGGTATTTCCATAGGGATCATGCTAGGGATGGGTACCATATTTTGTACACTTTTCTGTATTTATGTTGTGTTTTGAACTTTTTTTCTATCTATAATCGAAAAATTCCTAAATAAAGAAAAAAAACAAGGTAATGCAAACCACATTTAAAACTAATTAAACTATATTAGGCTGGTTAAAATGGGTAACATAGAATCATAGAATCATAGAATCAACCAGGTTGGAAGAGACCTCCAAGATCATCCAGTCCAACCTAGCACCCAGCCCTATCCAGTCAACTAGACCATGGCACTAAGTGCCTCATCCAGGCTTTTCTAGAAGACCCCCAGGGACAGTGCCTCCACCACCTCCCTGGGCAGCCCATTCCAATGGGAAATCACTCTCTCTGGGAAGAACTTCTTCCTAACATCCAGCCTATACCTACCCTGGCACAACTTGAGACTGTGTCCCCTTGTTCTATTGCTGGTTGCCTGGGAGAAGAGGCCACCCCCCATGTGGCTACAACCTCCCTTCAGGTAGTTGTAGACAGTAATAAGATCACCCCTGAGCCTCCTCTTCTCCAGGCTAAACACGCCCAGCTCCCTCAGCCTCTCCTCATAGGATTTGTGCTCCAGGCCCCTCACCAGCTTTGTTGCCCTTCTCTGGACATGTTCCAGCACCTCAACATCCTTCTTGAATTGAGGGGCCCAGAACTGGACACAGGACTCAAGGTGTGGCCTGACCAGTGCTGAGTACAGGGGAAGAATAACCTCCCTTGTCCTACTGGCCACACTGTTCCTGATGCAAGCCAGGATGCCATTGGCTCTCTTGGCCACCTGGGCACACTGCTGGCTCATCTTCAGCTTTCTATCAGTAGCCCCAGGTCCCTTTCCTCCTGTCTGCTTTCCAGCCACTCAGTCCCCAGCCTATAGCGCTGCTTGAGGTTGTTGTGGCCAAAGTGCAGAACCCTGCACTTGGCCTTGTTAAATGTCATCCTGTTGGCCTCTGCCCACCCATCCAGCCTGTCCAGGTCCCTCTGCAGGGCTCTCCTACCTTCCAACAGATCAACACCTGCTCCTAGCTTGGTGTCATCTGCAAACTTACTGATGCTGGACTCAATGCCCTCGTCCAGGTCACCAGTAAAGAACAAAAGCAGTAAAATTCACACTTGTCTTCTAGTTTTTGAAAGTGATCAGCAGTTGCAAGGATCTGGGCACTCTTGCAGTTGCAAGGGTCCCAAAGGAGCAAAGCACTTCACAGGTTTGCATGGGGGTTGTCTGGTGCAGACAAAACCCAGAGGTCTGATGTGACCTGCTATGCTCCATTAGCAAAGGCTGTAGCAAGCACTGTGAATGTCCCTGTGGTTATGAGCTTGCCTTAGCATTCTTTTAACCCACTTTTTTTTCTCTGATTAAGAAGATTACGTGTAATGCAGAACTACTGAGCTAAGCCCAGGGAGACCAGAATCTTTATTAAAGGAACAGATCATCATGCAAAACACACTAACTTTGTCAGTTTATACTGATGGGAAATGTTGGTGTCTCGTGAGAGAAGAGATTCAGACAGCAATTAAGAGGAGCCCAGTTTTTGTCCATATTCAGTGAGTGTGCATGCATAGTAGAATGAAGATGAATAAGTCAGGGCCAGATTTTACCTCCTTAGTTATATGATGTATACCATGATTGTAGATTGACAAACACATTTGGCAGCAGTTTTGACACAGCCACCACCTGCCTTTCACTCCCTTCTCCTACTTGTCTCTGCAAAGTTTGACTGTGCTATGGTAAGGCAAGCAACTAATATGACCAAGAGGAAACTTCTCTTCTATAAGAAAAGAAGAAATATTTTGAGGTGGATGAATTCCAGTAAAGGTTGCCATACAAATTCTCACAGAATAGTGCAGAAGGAAATGAGAATATGCTGGATATATGAGTATAACCTAATTACAAATGAGCAAGCATCATATTGTGGATCTTATCAGTGCTGCGCAATATCTAAATGGTGGTTGTCAAAAGAATGGGACAAGAGGCAGTGTGCACCAGATGAAACACAGAAAGTTCCACCTGAACAAAAGGTACACAGATCCTTCCACTTCTACCGTTTCAAATCTCCAACTGGTTTTTTCACCTTTAGGGGCATCCTGATCAAAACTTTCCATGTACTTATCAGCTGTCCATTCACTGCACTACTGCAATGGCTCTTTAAATCAATGTCCAAGCTTCATGTGTGATTATTTCATAGAAACATAGGAAGAGACATTGTTTGGTTTGGAAGGGACATTGAAGATATCCAAACCCACTGCCATGGACAGGGACACACCTTCCACTAGACCAGGTTGCACAAAACCTCAATCAGTCTGACCTTGAACACTTCCAGGGAGGGAGCATCCACAACTTCTCTGGACAGTCTGTTTCAGTGCCTTACCACCCTTACAGTAAGGAATATCTTCCTAATATCTGATCTAAATCTCATTTCATTACCTGTCTCCTAGCTCCTGTTGTATGAGAAATAAAACATAGCTATTTCCCTGTTCAACAGCTCTATTCCATTAATATTTTTATAGGTCTTTATGGCATTACTCTCTCAGTCATTTTTACTTAGGACAAAGGCTCCTAATTTTGTTGTCTAACTTCTATGTAGATACTGCTTCATGTCTCTAATCATCATCCCTCTTCTCTGAATTGCTTTTAATTCTGTTATATTTTTATTGAGATGAGAAGATGAGAATGGCTCTTAAAATTCTTTCAAGTCAAGGTACTGCCTATTGCTGCCCTCATAATCAGTAACACTTTTCTGATTTGATGCGTAAGCAATGAGCAGATATTTTCATAGCAGTGTCTCCAGTGATTTCAATGTCCTGTTGGAGCTAATTTAGCACTTACCCATTTCTGTGTATTAGTGTGTTATTTTCAAGTGCTTTGATTTGCATATATTAATACTGCATTTTGTCTGATATTTTAGTAGCCAGTCACACACTCTTGTGCAGTCCTTCTGCAACTAGTTCACAAAGAAATAGTTTTACATTGGAAAGCTTTGCCCCTCACAATGCACTTTCATTCCATATCATTCATGGATAAGTAGAGCATCCCAAATCACCTGGGAAGCTATCATTCCTTCAAGGACTCATTGCTTATATCTATCTTTTGCTTCTATCCTCTTGCACAGCTATCACCTCACAGTGTGACCTGCTCTTCCATTCCATGACAACTTCTTTTCCAGCCAGCTTGCTTTGCTCATGTCAAAGGTTTTTTGAAATTCAGAAGCCCCATTCTACCCTCAGGACCACACTGATCCATGTCCTTTTCTGTGACTAACAAATAGGCAAGCACTCCTGAAGTATGACATCCATTTGTCATTTAGATTCATTCTCATCTTATTACATTTATTAACATATCTACAAACTCTGATCTGTGGTGGAGGGCCACATAGGCCCAAATGGCTGTGTTTACAAGTCTACTCTTGCCCGGACATGTTTTCCCCCAGAAAGGTGTTTTTCTAGCTAAACCAGGGGAAAACAAATTAAGTGGACAAAGGAGCACAACAAGCCTGGCACCTTCAAGTCTGGCCTGCCCTGCTTGCAAGGTTGAGGTAAACAAGTTGTATAAGCTCACACATCTAGTGTGCAGCCCACCTGAGCCCTCTCGATATTTGGGGGAACCAGACCTGTGGACCCTACCTTATTTGGCATGTTTTGGTCTGCTGCCAGATGCTTATTGGACAGTATTGTGGCCAAGGACCATCAATCTCAGGCCCACATCTCATAAATGGGGCAATTCAGTGTTCCTGCCACCCTCCTCCACCCACTGCTCCTAGCCTCTTTGTTGCCTTTGGGGCCACCACCGCTGCATGACTCCAGCCCATGGTTCTTCGCACCTGCCCAGGGGGAAATCGACCAAGGCGCTCCTGGCCAGCTGCAACTCCAGCCCATCGTTCCCAGCCTGATCGTGCCTGTGGAGCCTCCTCAGACAGCACGCCCCAATAATACCCAAACTGAACTATTCAGATCCACGAGGGTCAACCACGTGGCTTTCACTACATATATTAGGCTCGAGGTGAGGAGAAAGTTCTTCACTGAGAGAGTCATTGGACACTGGAATGGGCTGCCTGGGGAGGTGGTGGAGTCGCCATCCCTGGGGCTGTTCAAGGCAGGATTGGACGTGGCACTTGGTGCCATGGTCTAGCCTTGAGCTCTGTGGTAAAGGGTTGGACTTGATGATCTGTGAGGTCTCTTCCAATCCTAATAACACTGTGATACTGTGATACTGTGATATTTGGGACCACTGAGACTGTGTCTCCAACTAGTGAGTAACTGAGCAATCTCAATTTGAACAGCTTAGAAATTCCTGTGACTTTGCAAGTGGCACTTTTATGCCACCAGACTCTCTATCCAAACCTTTTCAAACCTCTACTAAATTCCTGATTCCTGCTGTAAATAGACATTCTGTAAAATAATTTCACAACTGCATACAAAGGACTTGCTTAGGGTAACTGTATATAAGTTTGGGGCGGAGGGAAATTCTCTTTGTATATAATATTAATTTATTTAAAACCCATTTAGATTCGGTCTCATATTTACTCCCCTAAAACCCAAGCAAAACCCCTTCACAACAGGTCTTCATGCAGTCTCAAGTTTGCTCTATAACCCAGTCTGGTTTACTGGGATGTAACTTTTTGATTCCCAATAAATTTATTTCTATGATTTAGGTCACATTTTCTGACACTCCATTGGTACTATAGCTGATTTAAACATAAGGCAACATACTACAGATTTTTTTTTTATTTGATTTCCTTTGAGAGCTCTTCCATGGGTAGCATCTGGTCCCACATATTTGTTACTATTTATTTTACCACCTCTTTCCAAACCTTTTCAAGTGACACTTGAATTTGAAATAGTTACTCTGACTCATACCCACCACAGAAAGGTGCAGGTGTGGGATTGGGCCTTAAATATAATGTTATTTCTTTTTATATCTCTTTTCCACATTAAAAATAAATGATAAATCAATCACTTATCTGAGCACTTCCAAGAGAATCTATATTTGTGCCTGAACATTTTTGTCAATGTTTTTCCAGGAAGAAGGCATTTGAGAAGATAGGTATGCACAGCTACTTCTTCTTATTACATTTTAACTAGGTTCTTGTTTTTCCCTCATTCTTCTTCTTGTAGGTGAAATGCTTTCTTCATTTTAAGAAATTGCACATGGCAGGATCTGAGGTTTGAAATTTCTAAAGTGCCCTTCATGGGCTTACTTGACTACTATCAGTATGTTCAAAGATGAAGCCTAAAGGTGGCCAAAGTCCCCTCTTGACCTGTATTTTTCCAGTCAGAATTTCAAAGCTTCCTGTGCTTTTTAGATCCTAATAGAAACTTGAAACCTGAGGACTTTATATCAACCTTGCCAACACTAAACAGGAGAACCAGAACAATGTCCTTGCATGTGTTCAACCAAAATGAGAGAAGTACAATGTGAAAAAACCTCTAACACATAAAAAATTGAAAACAGAAGAAAAATAGTTCAGGAGGAAGCTGTTAAATACATAATGGAGACAGAAAGATGTTCAGGTGCTGTGTCATATGCTTGACTATACAACATAGCTAGTGATCTCAGATCAGTCACACAGAACAAACCTTTGGCTTATTGGTCTGATTTATCAGGACTGGTGTTATGCCTACTACATTTATTGGACACTTGACTGCAGCAATTTCTTTTAAAGAAACTGCCAAACCACCTCCATGTTGACAAATCCATCCAGAAGATCTTCTAGTGTTCAAAAGCTTCCTTGTGAGCTGAGCAATATCCACAGCCCATTCAAAACATGACTTTGTCAGTCTTTGCAGTCCTGGAAAGCACCTGAGACACTCATGTTCTGAGACACTCATGTTCTCAGCACCTCATAATGGTCTGTTCAACGAGGCCCACCTGAAGACACTCGACTGTTTGAAGAAGCATCTTGTCTGGGAACTTGTTTTGCCACGCTTAACTTTCCAGCACTTAATGTTCTCCTGTCTCTCAGTTACAGTTCCCTGTTGTTTATTATTGTGTCCTCTGACCATGAAAAAGGCACTGAATTTGTGGACTTGGTGCAATGAATTTCTGTTGTTTAGGGAAGCTTTCAGTTGCAATCACAGTTGAAGTAAATGATTCATTTCAGCAGCATTGCTTGGTGTTCTGAGCATGACTGAAGAGTGAAAAATTCAATCCTCAGCTAGGAATAGAAAATAGTCAGATGCCCCTCATGAATTTTAAACTGCTTTATTTCTAGCATCAGTACTAGCCAAAGAAAACTTCATTTTAAAATGGTGTCATTTCTACTAGGTCCAGGATGGGAAATAAGAAGGCTTCACTCCTCAGAAGTCCATTTGATAGGGTCAACAGTTAGATGTTGCAGGAATCTGGAAAATCTTTTGGGCTTGATGCTCCTTCTACAAAACAGCTTTCACTTGAGAGTGCCTTCAATGTGGGAAGTCAGAAGTGGAAGAAGAGAGCAAAATCAAAGACTAGCGAACCAATGCTGAATGACTAAGACAGGACTGAATTTGAATGCTTCTTTCCAATGGAGTTTATTGTTCTCCAATAGCAGTTAGATTAATTCCCATTGGGTTGGTCACTGCATAGGATTCTGTGGTAGAAGCTGATTAAGTGCTGTGGAAAACTTTGAAAGATAAATTTTCTATTTATGTTTTGTTGGAGTTTTATTTTAAACCCATCTATGTTATTACTATTCTCTTTGGCTTGTTTATTTTGGATACTGCAGAGTCCTTCCCAAATCTCTTGTGTTTTGCATCTTTGCTGCAGCATGAATAAAGTTTATTGCTAGTACAATATTAGCTTTTCTAATCAGAAACTGATGTTATTACCTAATAGTTATTACTCTGCATTACTAAGCAGATGTTGGAAATAATGGGCCGATAAAGCTGCTATTAATTTAAACAGGTTGACAGTTTCAAGCTTTGGCTGCATAAGATCAGGAGAGCCATTAAAAAAGCAGGAAAATAATTTGAGTAGTGAAAGTAATCGAAACCTTGTAAACTCAGAAATTAACATCCAGGCCTGATACCCTTTGCCAGCCTGATAGCTGTGTACTCACGCGGGTACAGAGTGTGCTCCAGACAAGAGCTCAGAGACTCTGACCAGATTTCAGGCGGACAGAAAGAGAGACTGTGTCAATGTCATTCTAAATCTGAGCAAATATGTTTCATGTCTTCACAAAAGGTATTTTAAGGTATTTTAGCTTCTAGCACCAATATAGTCCTGAGAATGTTGGTCACCTGGAAATGTGGAGAATAGGATCATATCTCCTGCAGATTTCCATGGAGAGGGAAGTGCATTGTTACTGGGCAGGATTGAGGAGATTGTGGTTGTATATGTTTAGCAATGAGCTGGAGAAAGTTCTCTCCTCTTTTGTTATGTGAAAGCAAAGAAATTTCCCTTTGTTGATAGAAGAGGAAAATAGGAGCTCATTTTATCCTAAATTATGACTATTACTGTGAAAAAAAAAACAAACAACAAAACCAAAACCTAAACAACTCCCCCAAAACCAAACCAAACCAAATTAAAAGCAAACAAAAAAACAAACAAACAAAAAAATCACCAAACCAGAACACCCCAAGAAACCAAAATCAAACCAACCAAAACCATTCCCCATTCACCTTGAGAATGCATTTATCACAGGATCACAGAATGTTAGCGGTTGGAAGGGACCCAAGAAGATCATTGAGTCCAATCTGCCTGCCAGAGCAGGACCTAATCTAGCACAGATCACAGAGGAATGCATCCAGACAGGCCTTGAAAGTCTCCAGAGAAGGAGACATCACAGCCTCTCTGGGGAGCCTATTCCAGTGCTCTGTGGCCCTCACAGTAAAGACGTTTTTCATGGTGCTTGCAGTTCTGAGATGGAAACAATGATCAAAACCTTCTTAGAATCATCGAATTTTTTAGACAGGAAAAAAACCTTTAAGATCATGAAGACCAAATTAACATAACACTCAAGTTCACCACTAGATCAAGCCCCTAAGCTATATTCTAGAGCTTGATAACCCTTTCAGTGAGGTAATTTTTCCTAATATTCAATATAAACCTACCCTGTCACAACATGAGGCATTTTCTTCTTGTTCAATTGTTCCTTGAGCAAAGATAACTACAGCTACATCACTACAATCTCCTTTCAGGTAGTTGTAGAGAATGATAGAGTCTCCCTTGAGCCTCCTTTTCTCCAGGTTAAATAATGACAGTTCCCTCAGACTCTCCTTGTAGGACTTATTCACTAAACCCTTTAACACTATGCAAGGTAAGATCCTTTGATCATCTGTTCTGTTGAAAGTATCTTAATGTAATGGAATAAGCCCAAGTAATCATCAGGTAACATTTTAGTGCCTGTCTGTCTGCTTCTGGACAAAGATTAGAAAGCAAATGGGTTTCAGATAAGAGACTATTTAATAAACATGTTGAAGGTCTTCAGATGCAGCAGCAATGAGGACAAGAGGACATCTATTGGTATTTGAAAATAGAACAGTGTAGAGCAGAGCAGTGTCCTTTTGGAGATGAAAAGGTACACTACCAAGCATGCACTGATGTTTCAGTCTCTAAGAATATCTATATAATGCAGACAATTTATAGAACATACTCTTTTTTGTTATTCAGATAATCCTAATTATACCCTGTAGGACAGGAGGAGCAAGAATAGGGAGAAGAACAGTATTTTAAACAAATTATATTTAACTTCTGAAATCTTACATCAAGAGGTTTTAATTTTACTGTAGCTTTTGAGCATTCTCAGAATCTTGGCAAAAAAATCCCTCTAATTATAACATTAAATTTGATTTGGCAATGTCTTTTTTTTTTCTTAACAAGCTGATGGAATAAATGGAAATGCCACACCAAGAACTGAAGCCTACACTTAGAAATAATTTCTGTCAAAAAATGTTTCCCAGTGTGGTTGATTGGCATACACAGTGACAGGTGATGATAACTGTTATTCATTAGTGACTATGAAGATGTCAGGGTTGTAGAGAATTGTCTGTGAAAATGGCATCACTGACTTCCTCATCAGAGGTGGTTTCACCCAAATATAATGGACTAAGTACAAGGAGAATGAGCCAGCAGTGTGCACTTGCAGCCTGGAGGCCCAACCAGATCCTGGGCTGCATCAGGAGAAGTGTGGCCAGCAGGTCGAGGGAGGTGATTGTTCCCCTCTACTCCACTCTGGTGAGACCCCACCTGGAGTACTGCATCCAGTTCTTCAATCCCCATTACAAGAGGGATGTGGATGTGCTGGAGGCACGGGCATGATCAGGGGGCTGGAGCACCTCTCCTACGAGGACTGTTGGGGCTGTTCAGTCTGGAGAAGAGGAAGCTCTGAGGTGACCTTATGGTGGCCTTCCAGCATCTAAAGGGTGCCTATAAAAAAGCTGAGAAGGGACTTTTTAGGATATCAGGTAGTGGCAGGACTATGGGGAATGGAGCAAAGCTGGAGATGGGTAGGTTCAGACTGAATGTGAGGAGGAACTTCTTCATCATGAGAGTGGTGAGAGCCTGGAATGAGTTGCCCAGGGAGGTGGTTGAGGCCTTATCTTTGGAGGTGTTTAAGGCCAGGCTGGATGAGGCTGTGAGCAGAGGCCCAAGGCAAGGGGGTTGGAACTAGATGATCCTTGTGGTCCTTGTCCTGGAAGTCCTGTGTACCCCTAAATTCCTCTCTCTCCGTGGCTTGAATGGGAGGGGGAAAGCCGCCTGGTTCCCCCCCCTTGCCTGCCCCGCAGCCATGAAGGGGGTGAGCAAAGGGGTCCTGCCCACACGAAGAGTGCTCCGTGCAGTGCCCGCACTGGGATCGAGCTGGGATTGGCTGTGCGCTTTCGCGCCTAAGGTGTGGTAACTCTGCCCTTTGTCTAGCAAGGGTATAAATTGGGGGGCTTCCCGCCTTTGGGGGTTCCGCCTTGGACTTGGTTACTGCCTGGACGTTCGTGTCTGCCTGAGACTCCCCTCCCCCCGCTCACCTAAGGTGAATACAGAAAGCTTCAAAGGATTGCTTCCCCATTGACACCTTTGTAAGAGTTGAATACCTCTTAACGACTGTCCCACAGCTTCTGCAGGAGAAAGAGAGAGACAAACTTCACCAGGAAGCCAGCCTGATCCTGAGTTATTTTGGCTCAACTTTATTAGTAAGAAACCCGCTATTAATTAATAGCTAAAGTCTTTTCCAACTTCTGACTTCCAAAATAGTCAGATTATTGATGGTATCCCTGTAGGTAATTCTCATGCGACTGAATCTGCTAATTAAACTAAATTAATCTTTGTATATATAGTTTTGGGGGCGGGTTTTTGGGAAAATAAAATAACTATTTTTGTATAAAATTCCTGACTCAGCCACACATTAATTCCTGCCTCCACAACAGTCCTTTCCAACCCTGACTGATTCTACGATTCTAAGATTCTATGTTTCTAAGTAGCTATTGTAGTAATAGTGCAGATGAATTGTTTAAATCAAAGATGGTAACCTAAAGAAAATATCAATAAGCTGTTGCCTATCACTGAAAATATCTAGATTCACTACTTTTAAAAAAGAAAAAAAATATATATATTTCCAATGTTAATATATTCCAGAATTGCTAATATCTGAGCAACTATCTGTTCCATTCACTAGTATTTTTTACAGGCTAAAACAACTCCATCAAAACAGTGTTAAAACCAGCCCTGTAATGTCTTACGTCCTGTTGATAGCTTTGAATAATGCAGAGGAATAGAGGTTTGATCTCATCCTCAGGCAAGTACAACAAGGAATCCACTAGCTCTGTTGGCTTTTGTACAAGACCAAATATGGTTGGCAAGAGAACATTTTCAGCCTCAGATAAGAGTCACTAGGAGGCACCCAGTCTGAGAGTTTCATTCACCATTTCCACACCAGCACTACTGATACTATTGGCAGCTCCCTGCAGCACGACACAAAGGATGTTAAGGACAGGATCACAGTCAGTATCCATGCTCACAGAGTCAGGTCATAACTTTATGAGACTGTGCTTGAGATAAATAGCTTCTGGGAAGGGTAACCCATATGAGACACCCAGACCACTATTTCCTTTAAGCTGGTGAGGCACAAACAGGGCTTCAGTAATTTATGTGACCTACCCAGCATCAAATTAACAGATCAGCAGGTTTTATTTCTCAGAGCTGGAAGTTTGCGACACAGAAAGCAAAGCACCATTGTGCTAGATCAAAACTGTCAGGAAAAGGTTGATTTTACAGCTCCTTTACCCCTGGCAGTGATTCTTGCTGTCTACTGTCTCCTTTAGAAAAGGACAAGGATGTGTTTTTCAGATCAATTTAACTGCTTTTCTAAGGAGCAGTTGTTTTTCTCAAGATGTGTTATTCCATAAGATCTATATTTGTTTTAAAAAGTGCAGATTCCTGCTTTACCTTCAACAGAGCACATCAGTACTACTAGACTAAGTGAATTATTCCATTAAAGGGACCTGAAGGCACACAAGTCCATGGAACGTGACGAAATACATGACAGGTCCTGGTGCCTAGTTTTTAAATCTGCTCCTACAACAGTCTTGCAGAGGACATGCAGTCAGACAGCTTCTCACTTCCAGATTCTTTGCTTAGCAAACAAACAGCTGCACACTCTTTTGCTGTTTAAACAAGACAGCTTCATTTCAAATGCATGTACAATTCCAATTAAAGTCAAGGAGAGTGGGACATGTCTAAAACCAAGTTTTTCCTTTCCTCTGGCCTTCTGATCGACACACCAAGAGAATGAAAGCTTCCTTTTTCAGCAAGTACAGCGTTTCAATGCGTTTCAAAGGGAATAGTGAATTATCAATAGAGACAGGATTGAAAACAGGAGGTATGAAAGAAAGTAAGGAAAGATAACTGGACAAATCTGTTACAGCTTTATCAGGGAGCGCAGAATGAAGGGTGTTGATAATGACGAATCTGTTACAGTATCACAGTATCACAGTATCACCAAGGTTGGAAGAGACCTCACAGATCATCAAGTCCAACCCTTTACCACAGTGTCCAAGGCTAGACCATGGCACCAAGTGCCACATCCAACCTTGCCTTGAACTGCCCCAGGGACGACGACTCCACCACCTCCCCGGGCAGCCCATTCCAGTGTCCAATGACTCTCTCAGTGAAGAACTTTCTCCTCACCTCCAGCCTAAATTTCCCCTGGCGCAGCCTGAGGCTGTGTCCTCTTGTTCTGGTGCTGGCCACCTGAGAGAAGAGAGCAACCTCCTCCTGGCCACAACCACCCTTCAGGTAGTTGTAGACAGCAATAAGGTCACCCCTGAGCCTCCTCTTCTCCAGGCTAAACAACCCCAGCTCCCTAAGCCTCTCCTCGTAGGGCTTGTGCTCGAGGCCTCTCATCAGCCTCGTCGCCCTTCTCTGGACACGCTCAAGCATCTCAGTGTCCTTCCTAAACTGGGGGGCCCAGAACTGAACGCAGTACTCAAGGTGTGGTCTGACCAGTGCAGAGTACAGGGGCAGAATGACCTCCCTGCTCCTGCTGACCACACCATTCCTGATGCAGCTTTATTGGGGAGTGCAGATTGAAGAGTGTTGCTAACATACTCCTGCTTGTTACTCATGTTCTGGCATCAATGTTGCTCTGTTTAGCCATGCTTGGAACACAGGAGGCATTCTTCTCCTCCTCACTCTTACAAAACTATGATGTCTTGACATTTCTCCTCTTCATTGGCACTTTTAATGTATTTTAATTGGTTTGAAAGTCTTCCAGGTGAAGTATAGAATAGCACTGTACTCTAGGAAAAATGCAGAATTGCACTAGGAAGGACTTTATGCAGTCTTTCCCTATGTTTCAAACTAAGGCACTCCCACTCATATCAATGTTCATGTGTCTCTGATTTGTTCTTTAAGTCCTCCACAGATTCTCTGGACGATCTAGTTAAGGATTTCACTAATATTTCTCATGTTAGTTTATTTAATATTTAATCTAGATGTAGCTGCAGTTTTAAGTTCCTCTTTAATCAATCCCTCCTGTGAGATGGTTGCACCTGTGCCACAGACCATGGGCAAGAAAAAGAAATTCTTCTTATCACAGTCCTTTCAGCTTGTTGGAGATCTATCGGTGCTCTCTTTCTGGTTTCTTTAAGCAGCCCTTAAACTTTCTCCACACATTTCTTGTCAGAATGCTCTGAACCGTTGACACAGTGTTCCAGTGAATCCACACCAGCACTGTGTGGGAACATTATTCCATGTGATTTTCTGGTTGCAATCTATCTCATGCTACAATCTTTGGAGGTTTGTAACAGTTTGGTTTTGTTGATTTATGATCAATTTGTCTCAGCTACCAGAGCTTTTAAAATATGCTCCAGTATTAACAGCCTAAACACTTGAAAACAGACCCCAGCCACTAAAATTATGATGGAATAATAATACAAGGAACTTCTGGGATAAATGCATGCTTTATTTTAATTTGTTGTTACATTTATTAAAATTCTTTTTTTTTTTTTAACATCTGATTTCCAGCAGAGGAAATACATTCTATGATTATTAAAAAGTCTGCTGGAATTATTGAGGATCATCATCATTCTCAGAAGATGAAGGCTTCTAAGAGAACACATAAAAAAAATCTTATAACTAACAATAAAATTGTGAAATTTGATAGAGCCCGGCTTCAGGAGATCACCAATAAGAGTGGAGTGCTAAAATCACCTCAGAGTGGCTTGATAAAGCACTAAACTACTGAAAATTGATCATGATTTTATCTTAGGATTTCAAAATCGAGTTTTCAGTTCCCTTTTTTTTTTTTTGACCGTGACCTTGGCTGTGGGATTGACTTTCTAAAATTACTTTCCTTAGTGTGATCTGAAATAGTTTGGAGCTAGACAGTCCCCTACTGTGAATTTACAGTGTCTCATGCCATTGACCCCAATCTTATATTGCTATATTAAAAACTGAAGGGATGTAAGTGGATATTGAATAATGGTGATCATAACATGTGTTGATTATCAGAGGAATAATAAAAAAATGAGTTGTAGATTGAGAAGGAAATATACAATTTGTGGAGTGATGAGAGCAATACTGATGGGAAAACTTTGGGAAAGAACTTCAAATACTGTGACAGGAGGAGGTACAAAAGGAGAAGAGAAGAAAATAATACACCTACTTCATTAGTCAGTAGAAATTTCAAGACACCCTCCTCCTCATCTCAGTGATACACTCTGTAGCTCATATGGATCTGGGACAAGAGGATGTGTCCAGATTTTAGCAAACACATTTCATTCAGCTGGGGAGCTGTCCAGTCAGTCATTTACTGCAGGATGAAGTATTATACTCTGCTAGCCTTTCTAACTACAGATAAATGGCCCAGACAATGCAGGGGAAAATCAGATGGACTGTGATGTAAATAAAAAAAAGAGGGAAAGGAAAATTTTTAAAGTAGAAGGCAAATTCCAAATTATCTTCACTCTATCTTAAGGTTTGAAGAGAACAGCATTTGAATTTGAAGTGAAATAATAATAATATGGGAGGGTGCGTGAGTGAGTTTTCACTCAAAATATTTTCATCATCTTGGAAGAGATGTGAGTGCCCACCCTGTCAAATACATCTGTAAAACTGTGTGCTGCCTGGGAAGATTAAATTTATGGATTAGTGGACTTTGATTTTCAGAGCCAGGCCAATGTCACCATTCTGCCTTACAATCCTCAATGCTCCCTGTTGCATTTGGTCTCTGGTGTAGAATGTATTCATTATTGCTTCTGCAATGTAATTTACACTTACTAATCTGATACAGACTGATCTTCAAAGACAGCAGAAGATAATTAATGAGCCCAGTGAATCCCTGGGGTACCTTCAAAAGGGTGCTTTTATATAGTTGGGCCCTGCATAGTATTAGGGGTGATGCTGATATCCACTAAATAATGAGGACTAAGATACATAGCAGTCAAACTGCTGAGAGGAGCAGCTTTCCCCATGCATCCTTACCATATACTTAGTGATAGTAACCAGTTTCACAGACAGGTGAGTACTGAAATTCTTAGAAAGAGACATTAAATAAAGAGAAACTGCCTAAGTCCAGGAGACTGTACAGCTATATGTGGCAGCTCAAAACTGGTTAATAGTTCTAGTCAATGGCATGGCTCATTTCTGAAGTTGTACTTTCTTGGATATTTTGAATGAGAATGATGTTTCTAACAGCAATCTAGTAAATCCCACTTAAATCATAATTTAAGGATTTAGGACCTGTGTTTAGGAAAGTAAATCTCACTCTATATAAGAAAGGCTAAGTTGTGAAGGTATCTGGATCAAGCCCCAAACATGACTAGAGGGGAAAAAAATCAGTGGTAAAAAGCTCTTTAAGCAGTATAGATAGTAACACATAGTAAGGAAGGAGAATAAAATGTTAATTCACCCAAGATTTAACAGATTTATTAGCAGAATGAAGCAGATTTGAGAGCTTTGAGACCTCTTAAGGAAACCCTGAGACTCTCTAGATGGATTTGAAATGGCCTCTTCTGAATCAGATTTTGAATGAGAGTGCAATGAGTATGAGAACAATTCACTGTTTCCATGGTCCCAATATGCCATGCTGTGATTTGGTGAGATGTCACAAGTGTAGATGATATGGAAGACACCAAAGCAGTACTTTTACCACATGGCAAGGTCTATGGGCATTTTCTGTACAGCTGAGAAAAGCTCTTGAGAGAAAGAGTCTTTAGCTATCACTTGTATTTTACTTCCCTTGTCATTAAATTGTTCTCTGTTTTTTGATAATGGGAGATGCTGTGGGACAGCAAAAGTTACTGGATATACATGCTGTCTCTGGAACTATGTCGATATAGCTGTGTAGTACTAATCATTATACTACTGATTGTAGTAGTAGTGTGGAAATCAGAGCCATGAAACTCCTCCAAACAGCTCAAGTGGCCTACATTACCCTGTGCAGAAGATTGCTGTTGCCTGGGTCAAAAGTGATCAAATCCAAGGCTGTATAAAGAACTGTTATAGTTGGAAGACCCTTCAGAAAAGATTGTTTATTTGAAATAAAATGAAAAATGTAAAAACCAAGAGAGGGTATAATTAGTGAGGAGTTCACGTGGTAAGTAGACTACATAATTGAAGGATATTCCCTCAGAAAGAAAGCTAATGGAAAATGGGTAGAGTGGTTTTGGAACATGAATTGCCTTTTCCTTTTAACCCTCTTTTCCTTCCCAACCCTTTTCCCTTATTTTTACATCTCTGTCCACCTTTTCTTTTTGTCTCTTTTTTCCCTCTCTGTCCCCTACTATCTCTCTCCCCCTCCTTCAGGTGAAGGTTTCTGAGACCAGTCCAAGAGAAAGCATCAGTGACAGAGAAAATTTTATGCAGGAGAAAAGATATGATGGAACTTATTATGAAAGGTCAGGGAAATAGACCATAATACCTGAGGGCAACGAAACTCAAGAAGGAAAAGTCGGTTGGAGGTTATAATATGATGGAAGAAAATGAATGAGATAAAAAGAGAAATAGAAGTGAAGATTTATGATGGATGAAGTTCATAAGGCACAGTGCGTATGACAGGTAGCACACACGGCATGCAAGACTTTCTCTCTTAGCTGCCACCTGGCCAACCAGATATACAGCTAAGAATATTAGTAGGCAATATTAAGAATATTGCAATTGGTAGGACAGAATAATCCAGGTTATCAAACATTAAATGTCTGACCTCAAAATATTGCCTATTTATTTTATGGTAATTATGGGATTTTGCAGTAATTGAACTTCTTTACTGTTAAGGGTCACAGAGCACTGGAACAGGCTCCCCAGGGAAGTCATGGAGTCTCCTTCTCTGGAGACTTTCAAGGCCTGTCTGGATGTGTTCCTCTGTGATCTGTGTTAGATAGTATTGTCCTGCTCTGGCAGAGGGGTTGGACTCGATGATCTCTTGGGTCACTTCCAACCCCTAACATCCTAATATCTTATTAAGTAAAATTACCAGAGTAGGATAGAAAATAATCCTGTTTTAATTTTGCTTGCCAAAGTATTTAAACAAACAAAAAGAACTAGGCAGAAATTATTTTCTCCTCTTGTGAGACCATATAGAGCTAAAATTAAAAGCAATTCTATCTCAAAGACTGAAAATCAGAATCCTAAAAATATCAATAAACAGATTATTCAAAGGAACATGAAACCAAACTCAAAAGAGTGGAACTGGTTTGATAATATGTAGCATTTTGGCGTTTAAATTCGATTAATTTAAAAACAAATTTCAGAACAAAAAGATGTTGATAATGTTAACAAAACTCTCTGTGCTTTGAAAACACTAAGAGGATCAAGATGGGCAACTCCCAAATTTACTTAGCCATTCAAACTGATCAGTCTGCTCCTCTGCTTTGCTGACCAGTTCACTATTCCAAGCTGATAGCTCCAACTTTTCTAGTCCTATAATCTTTTCCATTTAGCTGTAGCCACCTCCAAGGAGGATAGAAGGCTGAAATGTCTATTTCTGCTTTGTTTTGAGTCCTTAAAAAAAATGTTGAATTTTTCATTCAAGGAAAATTCTTCTAAAGACTTTCAGTGAGTCTCTGCATTTCTTTCTCTTTCAGGGCTGGGAAGACTCTGTCCTGTGGCCCATGGCAGATCTGATCTCATTTACTTCTCACTGTCTACCAATTCTGGATGCCTAATGTATATACACAGAAATTTGGGTACTTTTCTGTCAGTCAGATATCTGACCCTTTTTCTTCATCTCTTGTTAACATACCTGCATTGGGAAAACCTCTGGAGTGGGCTACACACAGTTATACTTGTGGAAAAATAATATTGTCAGGGGACTGGGTATAATTCTTCTATGCAAAGAAGTAGCTTACAGCAGAAGAGCCTTTCCCATTTGAGTGGTTTCTGGTGCAAATGTCAGCAAAACTCTATAGGACCAGGCTTTCTTTTGAGTAAATTGAATATCTAACACAATGTAGACTGAGTCTTTACTGTGGAATTTAGGTGCTGCTTTAATATTGCTGGTAACAAGAGGGAGTAAGAAACAGGCAAAATAACACACAGCAATTTACTGAAGCAGATTTCTAAAGTCCTTTTATGTTACCTGTGCTAACATCCTCCATATTTATTACTAACCTTTTCTACTAAACTCTGCAATCATTAGTCTGTCGAGCTCATATTTATAATGGTGGCACAGACTCTGGTGTACTGAATGCATTGTAACTTTCAGAGACTCTTCTAACCAACAGCTAAACGTGAGCAGTAAAAGCTGACCAAGCACATGAAAGGTTCCTATAATTGCTATAATTATGTAGAGGCTTTAGAATAAAACACTATTCCTCCCTGCCCCCCATTTAGCTTTGAAAATTCATTGTCAAGGAAAATGAAAGGGAATTGTTCAATAGCAGGGTCACACTCTTCAGACTTTGATGCTTTTAATTGGAAATTAAAGCCATAGTGATTACAAAGTGGATACAGTACCTAATTATAATGTTGGTTCTTGTGGTAATATATAATAATAATGTACCTCATTTATATAACTTCTTTTGTGATATAGGACTATAGAAGCTGGGGAAACACAGCCTGCTTATAACTCTTTGAAAGTTACTGCCGGAATAAAGTTAAAGCTGATACAACTGATATCCTACCACAGCAACGAAATAAAAAACCTTCTTAAGATGTGTGAGAGAGGAAGAAACCTTTAAGAACCTTTTATAACCACAAAGCACGGAAAATCACAAAGAAAGATGTTTGCAGAAGTGTAATATAAAGAGGCCCTATTCTGTGGGAAGTAGCTCCTGGGGACAGCAGCCCCTTGCCTTTCAGCCTCAGGAGGCAAACTGGAATGTGAGAGGCCTTTAATTCACTGCCATACATCACAGTATCACAGCATCACAGTATCATCAGGGTTGGAAGAGACCTCACAGATCATCAAGTCCAACCCTTTACCACAGAGCTCAAGGCTAGACTATGGCACCAAGTGCCACGTCCAATCTTGCCTTGAACAGCCCCAGGGATGGTGACTCCACCACCTCCCCAGGCAGCCCATTGTCAGTCATACTTGAGTGAAACCAATTGCACTCCAATATTGAATACCACTTAGCTTTTGCACAGTACTTTTCCTCAGTGCTGTGCATCAGCACCTAGCAGTTTATGGAAAAAAGAGTGTTTCATTATCACATTTTAACATGGAACCTAAGTCTGTTTTCCACTTCCTGTTGGCTGATCAAACCAGAAACGCATCTTTGCACTGAGGTGTGGGGGTTTTGGAGGGTTTTTTGTTGTTGTTTGTTTGTTTGTTTTGTTCAATGGGAAAATATCCAGCACACAGCTTGAACCACGTAATGTCCTATTCCTCCTACACAGCAAGAATCTAGGCCAAGAGTGGCAGATTTTTGGTATTTCAGTGTCTTTGCTGGTGAAAAATGTGGCAAAGAGCCTGCAAGGACCTGAAAATGCGCAATGGAATGGATTATCCAGTACCTAGTGAAATCAGTTGAAATTAGTTTGTGATGGTTTGGGGGTTACCCCGCCCCCCCCCCCCCCACTTTGTATTTGCCCCAGCTAACTCAGACGGACCCTGGGAATATAGATGAAGCAATTTATTTACAGCTAGCAGAATTTACAAGCAGCTATTTACAATATATACAGTTATATACAATTATATACAGAAATATACAAAGGATAAACAATACAGAATCACAACTCCCCTCCCAGAAACCTGAGTCCCCAGGAGGGGCTCTCAAACCACCCCAACACCTCCCCCCCGGCCCTCTCAACCTTACCCCAGTTCTCAGGAAGAAGAGAGGTGCAGCCAAGAGGTTAGGGAGCAAGGTTAGTAGGAGCAAGGTTAATGAGATGTGACCAGGTCTAAGGCAAAAGCAAGAGAGAGAGACAAAATGGAGAAAGTTTTTTTTTCTTCCCAGAGTTCTCAGAGAGACTGTGAGAGAAGTTGACATCAATTGTTTTCATTTTACTGCCTGTTATCTAGTTCTTTTACCAAAACATTCCAGCTTGCTTCAAACTAGCACATAGTTTCTTAAATTCCATCTACACCTTAAGAAGGAATTGGCAAATACAACTTATAGGCTTAGATAACAAGGCAATATTGAAAATCTGTTCTTAGTGTGTTCACACCACAGCTATGAAACAGTTAAGTGTAGTTAAATTACACAGAAATGGATACATTTTCCTCTCAAAGGGGTCAGTATCAATATAAGTTTCAGAGCTGTTTTCAGTTTATGTGGGCAGGAAAGCAGAATTTCACCTATATTAGGTCATACATAAATGAAACAAATAAAGAAAATTGCATACAAAGTGGAGAAATTTAATAAGAAACAGATATTAAGAAATAGATAATAATAAATATATGCAGAATCCTGTAGACTGGAGGCTTCTGGAGCATATAAAAAATATGTGATTCAGCTTTATTGCTATTTAACATTTCATCACAAGAAAGAACAGCCTGCTGAAACAACAGGCATTATTCACAATGCTTAGGACCCAGTAGCTCCTGGGCTATGATGTTATGCAAAGAGCAAATTTAGTAGTTACATTTTAAACAAAGAGCATGAAATTGTAGAAGGGATTTCCCTGGTACCACTGTCAGCAGCAGTGTCACAAAGATACACACAACTGGGAGGCATTTTGAATCTGTGCACTTAGGAAAATAATAGTTCTGGTTGCATGTGCAATCTTTGCACGTTTGCCTGCTCCTCTCTTCTAAGCAGTGATGTGTGGTTAAGCTGATTAGCCTGAATGTTCAAGCCAGGCAGAGAAATCCCAGGGATTTCACTGCTTTAGGAAACTCCTTTAGCCATAGAGAAGTGCAGCAGCAGCAGCACGTCAACAAGATGGTTGCGAGGAATGTAATGAAGTATCTTGCCTAATGGTGCAGAGCATTTCTGTGGCCACAAGGCCATCTTTTGAAAAACGATTAGTTCTCTGTTCTATTCTATTTGTTTCTTACATTGGCAGCTGTCAAATTTGCATCAGGGTCCTAGTGATTTCCATGACAGATAATCTCTGCAACACCAAGAGACTTGCTTTTTAATGCTGTCTTTAATGCATTCTTGCACATTTTATTCTGTCTCCAGGGTAGTATATTTGTCAGCTTTATCCTGCAATCATTCAGTAGGTAATTATTACTGCAGAACAATGGAAACTCATACAGCCATACTCAGAAGTCTGCTGATTAGTAACAGAGAGTTTTGTTAGCTTTTATTGTGCTTACCCAAAGGTGTCTGTTGAGCCTTGGTGCTTCTTTGATGCCTTGCAATTATAATGGCATGTGAGAGAACAGAAATATCCCTCTTCTGGACCTTTTTTTTTGGTTGTTGTTAAAAGTCTTTAATAGAATAGGTATTGATTACAGCTTTTCCCAGCTTTCAGAAGGAACTATTTATTGCTCCATGAGTTGAGTGATCTCAGCTGACCTGCCAAGTGAAAACCTTTCATGTAGTCAATAGAGTATATCTAATGTCTCTGGTTTCAGTTCTCTGTCAATTCTACAACTGTTTCACAGCTGAAAATGTCCATCCTATATTGTTTAACCCAGTGTGTTCTGGTACCATTTCACTAGGCACAACTGGCTGTTTCTCCTAGACTGCAGTGGTATTTTGCTTGCAGGACAGAAAAATGTGACATTTGGTGTTAATGATAAGTGAGCAAGTTCTGCTTGCATTTTTTTTCTCCATTGCCTGCTTTCCTAAGCAGACCTGCAAGCCTTATTAAAATTTTTATGATGCTCAATCATTATTTTGTCTGGTCATTTTGTCTCAGTGTTCTGCCTACAGGACATCTCATCCTGATGCTAATGTTCTTTTCCTTAGAGTAGTTTCTTTCAGGGGAGTTTAACTTGGGCACTGTGATAGCTGCCTAGCTGTAATTCAGATTTATTTCCATATTTTGAAGGCAGAAACACCACTTTACTTATTACACAGTTCTTCAGCTCTACATGCCCTTGGTATTTTCAGCCAGAACCTGCATGGGTGAGACAGGCATCACTCTTGACTGTTATTGCAAATGACAAATTTAAGTGTCTCAGCCTTCCTCCTTCTCCAGTAAACTAAAACAAATAATTCAATTTACATTGATCAAAGAAAAGGTTCAGAGATAACTTAAATTCAACCTGTAAGAAAGCTGATGAAAGCAGAGGATTCTTGAATTGGTTAGAGAAGGGTATTGAGTTGAGAAGGAAAAAGATTCAGGAGAAAGAATGAAGTGCATATTTTCCACAAAGATGTTGATGAACAATGCTGGGAATCCATCACCAGCAAAATTAGTGTACTCTCCATATATGACTTATTACAGTAATTAAAAAAAACCCAGACAGCCCATAGAATATGTCATATATGGCTACAGAGTAAAGATTACTTCAAATCTTATGCCTTGAGTTGCTCAGGAGACTAAATCATGTAAGTTAATGTCTTTGAAGGCTAAAGAACCTTCTATCAGTTTTCGGCATTATAACCTGCTGTAGCCTAGTGTAAATCTTGTCTGGTCCAGAGATAGAGTATCTAAATTAGTAATTTCCTTTTGGAGCAATGATATGGTTGGAAGTGAGGGCCTCAAATCACAGAATCACAGAACTTTAGAGGTTGGAAGGGACCTCCAGAGATCATTGAGTCTAACCTCCCTGCCAAGGCAGGAATGCCACTGTTGTTCACTGATGCTGTTCGCAGAAGTATTTTGGTGCATGAAAATGTGGTTACCTTCAAAGGAAGCTTGTCCTGTATCTTTCCTGCAGATATCACCTAGTGTACTCCAACCTCAGTGAAGAAAGTCCAAAACAAGAATGTTTTGGAGCTATCTGAATGGCACATGGGAATAGTGGGAATATTTACTCCAGCACACCACCCAAAAAAACCCCCAAACAAACAAGCAAAGAAAAAACCAACTAACAACAACAGCAACAACAACAAAACAAAACCTAAACCAAACAAACCCAACCCAAACAAAACAAATGTTTGACAGTCCATGCCAAAAAATATGCAGTGTGGATGCAGAGACTTGAACACCAACCGTTTTGCTTTCTGGACAAGTTACTCTTGTGTTAAATTCCTTGTTCATTTAGACACACTCTCATTACTGTATTGTAGATCTGCTTCTGATTCCACTGTTGACAATGAGAGCATTAACTGCAGAGTTTTTACAAGATCTTGCAGAAAACACAAATTGAGTAATTTTAAACATGAAAGAGTAGATCTGACTGAGGACATCCTGGTTTCAGTAACCTAAACTTAGAGTTACTTCTCAAAAGTCATTCCTTAAACTCAAGTAGTAGCTGAGCCGAAGATAGAAAAAAAAATACAAGGCAAGTTTTATGCTTTTAAGAAAACTCTGTTAAACCAATTTCAATTTAAAATTACTTGAAGTTTCACAAAAAAAAAAAAAAAAAAAAAGAATGGTAGCCTTACAATAACCTGAAATTCTCTTTAGCATTGAAATTATGGAGTGATTTTACATTGTCTTAATATACATCATCTGTCAGGATAGGAACCTTCAATTTGATTGTTAAATATTCTTTCTTATACATAAGACATTTGAGCCATTTCAGAGATTTATTCCTCTTTGCAATTAGATGTGGTGATTAGAATGCCTTTTATATACTGCTAGAATATTCTTTTGAAAATACTTGACTTTACATATCCATTCTTGGCTCCAAATATTCATCACATTCTCACACTCTGCATTGAACATCTCTAGGTATGTCCCTGCTCTTTTTCTATTCAAGTGTCTCAAATTGTTCACTGGTGTACTTGATGCCTCGTTATCACGTCTCAGCAGACAGCTCATGGGTTGATTTCCTGCCAACTATTCCTTTCTGCCTTTCTCATTTGGGGTTCTCTCAATTTCTGAGTTTTCCTATATGCTCTGTTGAATCAACTGAAATTCAGATTTTCATTTAGGCACTTCTATTTTTTAATTTTAAATATATATTTTTTTTAACCTTTTTCTTTCCAGTAATGTATTGTTCCATTTTATATCCTCTTCTACATTTAAAAGACTTATGTGTTATTATTGCAACCATGAAAATTATGAGATACACATTTAAGCTTGTGACAACAAGCTCATATTGAGAGTGAAGTGTGTTGAGTTTCTACTTCCTCAGTAATAAAAGCAATTAATCTGATACCTACCATGAGATCAATCTTATTACAGGTCCAAGCAATCAGGTGCTGCTACTGATATGACCTCCATCAATTTAACATTTCATTTTATTATTCTTGATTCCTCTCTCTTCAGATAACAGATAGATGTTGCTCTAGACAGAGACTGGTTTTGCTTAAGACTAATGATCTCTGCCCCCAAATCCTGTATCCAAGGACCTATGAATGTAGGGTGAAACTCATCTATGACTTCCTAATTGTGCCTTTTTTTTCTCTATGCTCCTTTGATCAGAATTATAATCACTTCTGAAGTTTTGACTTTCAAAGAGGATTTAGACCTCAAAGCTTTCCTTCTTTAAAGACAAAACTTCACTGTACCATAGCTAATTATCATTAGAAGCAAATTTGTCAGCTTTTTTTTTTTTTTTGTATGTGTGTAATTTTCAAACAAAGGACATCTGTTGCATAAAATATTGATTTTAACAATAGAAAATTCGAAAAAAAACTCTGAATGTACCAAAATTAACTTTGATTTCAGGATTCTGTAGCTTACTTCTGTAAAGATCTGAAATTGTGAATCACCATGAAATGAAAATGCTCGCTCCCTGTGACTCACCATGGTCTTCAGCCTTGAGATGTTCTGCACATATTTGACTCTAGGTGGTGTTTAACATCTTGACTGTAGTTTAAATAATGGTGAATTGTCAGAGCAGAGCTAACAGGGAAAATATATGTCTCACTGTGGAAGTTAAATGGGCAACAAAATGCTTTTCATTAAAGATTTCAAATCTACTACATTCCCTGTCCCATTATTGTAAGTCAAGATAGTTCCTATCTTGTGCCTCCTGAGCATGATGATTACCATTACTTAATTACAGAGGATATATTTTCTCTTTTAAAGGAACTGTGGAATTATCTGTAGGTGCTGGTCTGCTGAGGAACTATTTTGAACATTATATTGAAATAGATAGCATTTTGTTACATGACAAAAGGCATCAAGGTAATTGTGGTGGAGGGGCAGCAGCCCCAAAACTGAGGCCTCTCTATGCCTCTACATGCCTGGGCATGTTTTTCTGCCAGAGACCTATGGCAGTGAACAGGTTGTGTAACAAACACACACCCAGTCCGTGTACCCGCCCAGGTAATCCCCTATTGGGAGGGTCCAGGCAAACAGCTTCTGCCTATTAAGGTAAGGTTTGGCTTACTGCCAGCCTGATTGGTCACTTTAGATGTCCAAATGAGCCATGAATCTCGGCTCAGGGTCTATAAAGAGGAGTGCAAAGGTGCACCACATGTTCAGAAGTTCAGAGCATTCAGAGCATTCAGAAAGTCCAGACTCAGAGGACCAAGCTCAGCTCTCTGATCCACATAGCAGCACAGACCTGCTTGCTTGGCCTAGACAAAGGATCAGGCCTTACTCTCTTGCATACTTATGAGGCTCAGACCTCTTGCATTGATCTCAAGGCACAGTTAAGCTGTCTGCAAACCCTTTGAGAAGCAGAGCGCATGCACGCCTGTGCTTCATACGTATATGGGGAGCCGAGAGCCTCCTGCCTAAGCCTAGAGCAGCCGTACATACTGGCTTGCTGTCCTGCATTTATCCACAGAGCTCAAGTCTCCCTGCAGCCCAGCATAGACCCTGCTTGCCCGGCATATATTGCTTATCAGCTGTCACAGTATCACAGAATCACAGTATCATCAGGGTTGGAAGAGACCTCACAGATCATCAAGTCCAACCCTTTACCACAGAGCTCAAGGCTAGACCATGGCACCAAGTGCCACGTCCAACCTTGCCTTGAAATGCCCCAGGGACAGCAAATCCACCACCTGCCTGGGCAGCCCATTCCAGTGTCCAATGACTCTCTCAGTGAAGAACTTCCTCCTCACCTCAAGCCTAAATCTCCCCTGGTGCAGCCTGAGGCTGTGTCCTCTCGTTCTGGTGTTGGCCACCTGAGAGAAGAGAGCAACCTCCTCCTGGCCACAACCACCCCTCAGGTAGTTGTAAACAGCAATAAGGTCACCCCTGAGCTTCCTCTTCTCCAGGCTAAACAATCCCAGCTCCCTCAGCCTCTCCTCATAGGGCTTGTGCTCAAGGCCTCTCACCAGCCTCGTTGCCCTTCTCTGGACATGCTCAAGCATCTCAATGTCCCTCCTAAACTGGGGGGCCCAGAACTGAACACAGTACTCAAGGTGTGGTCTAACCAGTGCAGAGTACAGGGGCAGAATGACCTCCCTGCTCCTGCTGACCACACCATTCCTGATGCAGGCCAGGATGCCACTGGCTCTCTTGGCCACCTGGGCACACTGCTGGCTCATGTTCAGGTGGGTATCAATCAGCACCCCCAGATCCCTTTCTGTCTGGCTGCTCTCCAGCCACTCCGACCCCAGCCTGTATCTCTGCATGGGGTTGTTGTGGCCAAAGTGCAGCACCCTGCACTTGGAGCTATTGAACGCCGTCCCATTGGACTCTGCCCATCTGTCCAGGCAGTCAAGGTCCCGCTGCAGAGCCCTTCTGCCCTCCAACCCAGCCACATCTGCCCCCAGCTTGGTGTCATCTGCAAACTTGCTGATGACTGACTCCATGCCCTCATCCAGATCATCTATGAAGATGTTAAAGAGGATGGGGCCCAGCACTGATCCCTGAGGGACACCACTAGTGACAGCCACCAGCTGGATGTGGCACCATTCACCACCACTCTCTGGGTCCGGCCCTCCAGCCAGTTCCTAACCCAGCACAGAATGTTGCCATCCAAGCCGTGGGCTGACAGCTTAGCCAGCAGTTTGCTGTGGGGGACAGTGTCAAAGGCCTTGCTGAAGTCCAGATAGACCACATCCACAGGCCTCCCCACATCCACCAAGCGGGTCACCTGATCATAGAAGGAGATCAGGTTGGAGAGGCAGGATCTGCCCTTTCTAAACCCATGCTGGCTGGACCTGAGCCCTTTGCCATCCCTTAGGTGCGCTCTTATCACCCCCAAGATAACCTGCTCCATCAGTTTCCCTGGCACTGAGGTCAGGCTGACAGGTCCTGTAAGCCTGGAAAGATCCAGGCCCAGTACACCTTCCAGACTGTCTGCTAACCTACAAACACAGCCTGCTAGCTGTGAGACTGACTGTGCTAGAAGCTGCACGGACAAATCCTTCTCCTGCACCTGGAAATCCTGCCAGCTGATCATCCCTGGACATGGCATCCAGAAGAAGCAGCAGCACCAAGGCAGAGACCACTTCACACCAGGAGAGAAGGTCAGAGAAATCCTGTTTACCTCAGAGACTGGGAACACTTAGCATTCACCTGCAAGCCGGGACAGATTCCAGCCTCACCAAGACCCGAATACTGGGCACACACTGTGACACAATCCTGGGAGGGTGATTAATGATTAATACTTAAGATCAACACATTTAAGCAAGCTTTAATTCCTTTGTAATATAAGTTACCTCTGTCTGAAGAGCACACACTGTTTCAGCCCTTGCTGGGCAGACAGTATAGTTGTTAAGAGGCATTAAGCCTAAGGGAATCTTTCTCTCTGTCTATAGTTGTTGATAATTTGATATTTCCATTTAATAATCAAATCCCTGTAAATATATCCCAGCTGTTTTCATAATCTTGCACATAACGAACCTGATTTCATAGTGGTTGGGGGTGGTACAAATTTGTAAATATTAATTTTAACAAAGAATTTTATAAAAAATTAATACCACCTCAAATAAATTTCTCACACCCCCCCCCCCCCCCAAAACAGGGGAGGAATAAGAGAAACCTCTACCACGACAGTAATATGTCTAGGCAGGTTTTACAGTTCAACAGAGGCAGTATGGCTAAAATCTTCAAGAAGGTCACAAAGATTTAGGGTACTTCTTTGCTCTGGAGTTTATCTCAAGTATTTTAATTCTCTTATTTTCCAAAAATCTGTGGAGATATCATCTGGAAAACATTCTCCCTGAAAATATTTCAAAGATTGGAAATCAAAACTTCAGAACACTTTAAGGTCAGCTTTGAAAATGTTCTATGACATTTTCTGAAATGAGTAGTCCCTTGGCTATGCCTTAGAAGAGGCAGCTTTCTCAGGTCTTTTTAGTCTTCAGTCTCTTGCTAGGTTGTATGAGTGTAAGTAGGGATTCACTGAAATGTTTCTGTCACTTTCTGATCAAACATAAAGAAGTGATCAGTGCTCAAAGGGATACATGCATGGTATTAATGTTTCATACTCTTTCAGTCAGATAAGAAGTGAAATCTGCCTTTCCACAGAATGCAGTTTAGCTAATGGCAATCATTACTGCATCATAAAAACAACTGAGAAGGATTGGACAAAACCACTACTAATTGGATCAATATAATCCAATTTGTCTCCCCTTAATTAGAGACTGAAGTAGATATAAATTCTTTATATCTTCTTCAGTGTAGTCCCATGATTTGTATTAAATCTTTTACAATTTTAATCATCAATGCTTGCTATTTCTACAGAGTCTTTCAGTAAGGTTGCTAAACACTGAATGCAGTCCTTCATATGAAGTGGAAGAAACTATGCATAATTTTTTTTCCCCACTATAAAGAAAACTATATTTCAAAATGTATCTGAAATATTAAATGAAAAAATACATTATATGTTGTAAATTATTTCTATCCTTCTATCTATCCTTCCATGAAAACATGGGTTTGGTTGATATGTACTAGTGAGCATTTATGGTCACTCTGCGATTTTGATTAAGTATTTACCAGCTCCAAAATATTAAAATGCTGCCATGGCTATGCTGATAAAACAAAGCTTTACTGACACTTATGAAATCTAATATTAATGATGAAAGTATTGGAAGAAATGAAATATATCTTACATTTTATTTTTAGGGCATAAACAAATGTAGATGGACAGAGAATTTCATAGCTTTCTATTGCTGTTTTTTCAAATTTCCTTAAAACATCTGTGTGACTCACTCCTGCGCCTCCTGTCTTCTATGTAACTGTTCTGGATGGACATTGTCTATTTAGACGTCAAACATCTTGAAGCAGGAATCTTAGAACTTGGAGTTTTTACTTTTCTTGGGCAAATGTGCACTTTTCCAGAGGTACATAAATGAGCAAGCTATAAGTACATTGATTTATCTTGTATCTTTCCTCTCATTTGGTGTTTCAGTTAGGCCATTTCACATTTTACTTTGAAGATGGGGAGATTTACCTATTCCACTGTGATCCATTAGGACTTTGTGAGCTAGGCTGCTGTTTCCCTTTCTGCCTAGAAAATAAGATTTTCTCTTTCTCTCTCTCTTTCCTTCTGCTTTGTCTTTCACACCTTGCATGGCTCCATTATTTCAGGAGAATGCAGCTGTTGCTTTTATGTTCTTTTTCTGCTTCCTGTACTTTCAACTTTTCAACTATTGGTCTATTTGAAAGAAGTTTTCAGAAGATCAAAGGTTGTCTTGATACTTCTGCCTGAAGGTATGCTGGGCCTCTCTTTTCCACTACGATAGCATTTCTGACTGCATTTCTGACAATATGAATCACTTTCTGCACACTGCAAAAAGAATATATTCACAGCAACTTCATCAGACATCATCTTTCTTCCCCTGCTCTTCTCATGTGGCTTTGCAATGCTGTATTTCAATAACTGTTCTTTTTAATCCTTTCCTTATCTTCACATAGCTTTCTTGCTTCAGTTTTTCATTACAGTCCTCCTTGATCACGAAGCAGTTTGCTTCATTTCAAGTCTTTTGAGATGCCTATTACTTATTTTGTACTTTAAAGAATAGCTAGGTGTCTTGTCAGTGAGAGGACATGATAACAAGGCATGCCCATGCAACATTGTCAAGTCTGGTTTGTTACTACATCTATGAGTTACCAAAACCTCCTGAAACCTTAGCAGAACTCTGTATTACTCACTTTTACATTAAAAGTTTTTATTTGCATGGAACAAATACACTAAACAAAGCCATTTACCATTTTGCTTTTCTTAAAGAAGCAACTTTTTGTGTGAGCAACCAGGGGTTTACCATTGTCTTCAAATCAACAGGGGTTATTTTACAGGCTTATGTACTGAAAGAATAATATAACAGCACTGTTGTGATGAAAAGAGAAGGAAAGGCATCCAACCATATTAAATTACTACAATAAATCTTACAACCAAAGTAAATAAATCATAAAATCTAGAATATGAGATTTTTAGGTAGATTTTAATTAATACACTGAGTTAAACAGTAATTTTCAAGATTATTTGCTCAAGAAGGGGGCACTTTAATAAATAAAGCCCAAGTCCAATCTCAATATTTCATATCAAGAGTTATTATGGATATTTCAGATACTAGAACTGTCAGAGTTAGCTATTCTTTATTGCCAACTTTCTTCTGTACAAATAACCTGCTGCCAAGAAGCTAGAATTTCTCGATGCGAAGTGATTTGCTTTAATAGGCAGATAACAATCCGTTAATTCTTCTTAATCTAAACAGGGTGTTTTGAATAAAAGATAGGATATGTGAAGTAGGTGGTAGGGCATATGAAGCACATAAAGTTTTTACAAAACAACTAACATTGAAAATCCAAATCAGTGGCTGAAGGATAGGTTTTCAAAAGGCTATTGAAAGCCAGAGATTTGAAAGATTAACTTTTACTTTAGTGCCAAACATTCCCTGAAAACAAATCACTTTACTTTCATTTTGCATCTGCAGTGGATTAAAAAAAAATATTTTAACAACTCATTGCCTCTTAAAGGAATTATATAGCTAACAACAAACAAATATGCATTTCTTGTCATTTTGATGACTGGCCAATTTAACAGCTCTTTTGGAAGTGCTACTTTCAGTTAATAGACATTTCTACCAAGACATTTTAATACCAAAGCATTTATGTAATAAGAATAATAAGCAGCATCCAGCTTCTCCAGAAATGGGCACATAAAAAAATTTAGCCCATGCTTCTGCTTACCACAGAAATATTGATGTTACCCCCAGTTATGTTAGGGTTCAGGAGAAACTTCCCTGAAACTTTTAGATGGCTGATATATTTTTTTCCAAATAAATATGTTTCTGTCTGTTAGACACCAAAATGTGAATGAGAAAAATCTGTTTACATTGGATATGTTTGAATAGAGGGACTGTATAAACTGTGCTGTATAGTCTTAAGGAATGAGACAGAATTTCTTTCACCAGGCTTCAGTTTATTTAACTTAACATTTAACTTCAGATTGTAAAATATAAATGAGTGGTGTTGGGACGCTTTCAGGATCCAGATGGATGCCTAGTGGAACCACTCTAGTCAATAATAACCTTGGTAAAAAAGATTTTCTATCAAGTTGCAGATCCTTCTGTTTCCAGTCAAGCCTTGATAGGGGACATGCAGCCTGGTGGCACATATGAATTCTGATTCAAGCTGCCAGCTGAAGATCCCTATGAAGCTTAACTGGGATTTGCACTTAAAATGTCTAAAGAGTTTATTTCTGGAAATTATATAAATCAGAGGAACCTGGAAGAGTCTGACTAAAATATCAATATATTTCGGTAAGTACATACCATTGGAGGGAGCAAATGTTCATGTTTGAAGGACTTAATTTCATGGAAGAAGAAAACCATGCAAGAAATCCTAGAGTGATATGGGTGATTTTACTGTCTTGCACATTCAACGTGCAGTTTACAAGGGTGATTTAGCAATATTGTACAAAAAAAGAAAAGAAAAGAAAAGAAAAGAAAAGAAAAGAAAAGAAAAGAAAAGAAAAGAAAAGAAAAGAAAGAAAAGAAAGGAAAAGATAAAAGAAAAAGAAAATAAAAGAGAGAAGAAAAGAAAAGAAAAGAAAAGAAAAGAAAAGAAAAGAAAAGAAAAGAAAAGAAAAGAAAAGAAAAGAAAAGAAAAGAAAAGAAAAGAAAAGAAAAGAAAAGAAAAGAAAAGAAAAGAAAAGAAAGGAAAAGATAAAATAAAAAGAAAATAAAAGAGAGAAGAGAAGAGAAGAGAAGAGAAGAGAAGAAAAGAAAAGAAAAGAAAAGAAAAGAAAAGAAAAGAAAAGAAAAGAAAAGAAAAGAAAAGAAAAGAAAAGAAAAGAAAAGAAAAGAAAAGAAAAGAAAAGAAAAGAAAAGAGAAGAGAAAAGAGAAAAGAGGCTTGCACAGGCTGTATGTACATTCTAATTTTAAATGCTGAGCAGTGCTTGCAAAGTGCAGGTGACAAGTTTCATTATACAGGAGTACTAAGAAGTACTTATCAGTGAGCTCTAAGAAACGTCAGCATAGGGTCCATAGGGAATCTAATAATTATAGTTTTCAGACTAATACTATTTATCATATTCCCTTCTTACTGCACGGTACTGATATTGAAATTTTGCATCAACTGTAGTTTCAGTGGCATTTATGACAAATGGCTTTCATTTGTCAGAGGGCAAAAGAAGCAGGGTAAAAGAAGCAGAGAATTTTTGGTTCCTGGAGGGATTGAAATTATACAGCACATTCAAACTTTTTATTAACAGTTTGGTAATTTCCCTGTGGTTTTCTCTTCTTTTCTTGCCCTTTTTCCTAATTAAATATGATCTCAATAAATAAACTCAGCTTAGTATTGCCACAGTTTAAAAGACGTAGGTCATTATTTTTCTGCAGTAGAGGGCTGATATTTTCTTAAAGATTCATGGTGTGCTTGAATTTAATTAACATTATTTTGACAAATAATCTAGTATTTTACTCTTTTTTTTTTCTGTAAGTATAGTGTTTCTAGAAGGGCAGATGTGTGGCTTGATGCTTTGCCTGGTAATTAACATTGTAGCAGTTTGTGTTTGAAAATGTCTTCCTGTTCCCTAAATTCCACCGAATGCCCTGGGCCATTGCTATTATATGCCTGCAGATTAGCTGTCATCCCTAGGAAATCCATAGATAGAAAAAAAAATATTTCTTTTTGTTTTAATTTCTCCATTTGGAATTCATCAGGTCTCTATTGATCTTTATTATTTCCCTCAAAGGATTTTTCTGAAGAGGCATATTAACAGTACGATAAATATTAAAGGCACTTTAACTCTGGCAATGAAAGCTTTCCTATTTTAGAGTATCTTTGATATGCAGAAATTTTCCTAATCATTTGTGTTTCTACATTTATGCACCCAGGCTCTCTCCTTGAATGGACCCTGCCTTGGTGGATCCCAACTGCTGTGAGAGCATAGATGGGATTCAGTGGAATTGCAGAGACTGGGAACCAGGACCTTAAGTTGAATGAGCTCAAATACTTTACAATCTCCGATATAATGTAAAGCTTATCTAATATGAATGCAGAAACTTATCCTTCCTCACACTGAGAATGGATTACTCCCAGGACAGAGCAGAAGAAAGCAACCTTCTGTTAGTCATAGATGCTTGTGTAGTGAAAATATATACTCTTCCCTAAAGAATCCATAAACTAAGTTCTGCCTTTCATTTTATCCCACATGGGCTCCCAAAACTCAAACATGCAAGGAGAGCCCTGTTATTTCTTGACTAGGGCTTTTTTTCTGGTTCACTCACCCCCTCTCCTAGCCTATGCATCAGCCAAAAGAGACAATGCAATGCTGTGATGCAGATGTATCAGAAGAGAGTACTACCAGTTCAGTCAGACAGCACAGGAGTCTCTATTGGTCAGCTTGGTGATGGCTAGTTACAAGCATGCAGACAATGACATTTGTGCCTTTCTACCACCTGTAATGGAGGAGTAATTAATTAATGAAAGATGATATTTTTCCAAAATTAATATTGTTTGTTAATTTTGATACTCCAAACTCTCACCACCCCTGACCACTAATTTTAATAATAATGGGTTCTTTGCATGGTCATGGAAACATTTTAGAAAGGAATAACTAGATCTAGAAATAACTTGCAAAAATATATAAACATTAATTAAACTGGAAGAGAAGGTTCTTGTGGCCAAATACCGCTTGTCCACGAGATGGATGCAAGGAGCTCCCTTCATCTTATGGCAGAAGGCAATAGTGAATTAGAAGAGGCTCTAAGTATTTACTCACAAACCATTATTTCCTGACTCACAGACCCAGCTACAGATTCAGGCAGTACCCAAATGCTTCCAGGGAATTCTGCTACTGTCTTGTAAACTGTTGAGACTTCTGATTCTTCCCAGGCTTCTGGAGAAAGGAGGCAGATAATCTCTGTCATTGTTCCTTGGATCATCTGGATGATCTGTGTATCCAGGACTTCCCATCTTGGCAGGAGACTTTCAGGTGTAGGCAGGATGTCTTGAGCTGTGCAGTCTTAGCATGATGTCACCTTGGCTATGTAGGCCAAGCACATGGATGTGTTTAGAACCTGTTCCTGGTAAACTTGAGGCAGGCAGTTTCCAGGCAATTCAGGATGCACTGAGGCAATTAGCAATGGCAGCAGGCAACAGCAGGCACAAATGCAACAGCAGAGCACACAGTGTTGCCTGCTCAACTCTTTTATCAATACAGCCCAAGACTAATGGACCTTTGGACACAGAACGGCCAATCAGAATGGCAGTCAGCCAACTCTGACCATATTAGGTGAAGCCATAGGCTTGTGTTACACAAATTTGGGAAAAGCACAGGCCTTTCACAAGGCAGGCACAAGCTAAGTGTGTGTACCTTGTTTACCACAGGATGTAAACAAGTCTGGGCAAACCAGAGTACTTAGACTCAGTGGCTCCAGGTTCTTTGTCCTCTTTCCCACAGTTACTTCTCTCCAAAACAGAAGGAGGGAGAGCAGAAAAACATGCCTGGGCAAGCCAGGACATGTACAAGCCCATTTTGGGTTATTAGGCCTACCATGACACCATCATAACCACAATGAATGCTTAAACAGTAGGATGAGTATCCTCAGAGTCCTTCTGGCTGGCATTTCCAGGGTAAGGCAAACCATATGGCTGTATTGTTTATTGGCATGTGTCTTCTTCACTGCTCCAGCAGTAGAAGGGATAAGAAGCTAGTCTCAAATAATTAAAAAATAATTATTTTTTAAGAAAACAGCCTCTGGACATTGCAAATCTGCCAGCACCAATCCTTGACTACCTTCTGCATTTATTTAAATGATTGTAATGAAGTAGGTGGTAGGCATCTCAACTCACAAGTCACATTTGTTCATATAATCATTGGTAATATGTTACATACCTCAGAGAAATAGAAGGAAGGAAGGTTCCTGAAACAGTTGCAAATAACAGAGCTCTCCAGATCCTTGCTTTGGGTGTTTCATTTCTGTTATAAGCTGATCTTGCAACGCTGGAGATGTGCCATGTTAACATATTTTCCACATCTAGATACGTCGGTTACCTGGCCAGCCCCTGTTTGTGCATGGCTCCACACTTCTCCATAGCTCGACTGACCATCTCCTCCTAAGTCAAGGGCCATGGACCTGGCCAGCCACATGCTTATGTGGCATCCACATCTCAAAAAACTGTATACTGATTTTACCTCTTACATTTTTGCCCATTGCTCTATGACAACAAAATTTAGTGATGTGGTGGAAGGGAGAAGAGAGGTTTTATTAGCTATGATTAACATGATGTGTTCATTATAAAGATCACAAAACCTAGCTAATAGTGGAACAGATAATGTAAATAAGTACTGTAAGATATGACAAAGTTGACATGGAGGAGAGGATTTCCTTTCAAATCAAGACAAATACAACGTATACTTTTTATAGTATAGGATAGATCTTCACTTGTTGGGAACATCTTTCAGAAATGATTCTTTTTGAAATATGCCAGAACTGTTCTTTGAAGGAGTCTGCTTGGATTCCCCAGAGGAATGATGTTTTGACAAAGAGTCCTGCTTGTCGGATAACACCTACTGTGTCGACCCAAAGTGCTTTACTGGCTTTGTTAGTTCTGTTTCTCCAGCTCTCAGTCTTTAAGAGACTGTCTTTACATTTATATTAATGCCTGTGGGATAACACCTGTTGTTTGTTTTTTTTTTTTTTAAAGTAACTCCTATAATGTAGTCTTGCTGGGAACAACTGTCTGAATTACCTATGTATAGAATCAGACCAGCAAATGTCATTGATTTTATACAACACAAGCACTTAAACCTCTCCTTTCCTCTCTGAAAATGTGAGGATGGGTTTGCGCCGCAGATTTGGTGGTCATTTCAATTATTCATAGTAACCGAATAGCTTTTGCGGGTGAATGTTTCATTTCGCTTGAGGGATGAATTATACTGCAGGCAGTTATACAGCAGAAAGTAATGCAGTATCTTTTTTATTATTATTATTATTATTATTATTATTATTATTATTATTATTAATTTACCGCACACCCCAGATTGTGTAATGACTTTAAGTAGCATGCGTTATGCATGTGGACCATTGTCTCCTGCAGGAGAAAATCAGAACTTTCTGTTTGCATCACAAAAGCCTCTACAGTGTCACAGGTGAATGGTGTGTGCATTTCAGGAGCAGAAGCCTTGGTCTTTTATTCTAGTCTTGTCCCTTATATTTGCCTGAGTCTTTTTAGATTTCAGTAAACTCTGGACTCCCTTTATCTTCGGTTCTAGGTAGAGTTTCCAGTCAAAACCACCACAGAGGATACATGAGAGCAATGGTACTACTCTGTGTGTCAGTTTCCACTGTGACACAACATTGGTAGTGCATTCAGTTTTGCGGCCTTCCCTATATAAGAAAGACATTGAGGTCCTGAAGTGAGTCCAGAGAAGGGCATCAAAGCTTGTGAAGGATGTGGAGAACAGGTTTTATGAGGAGTGGCTGAGGAAATTGGGGTTGTTTAGTCTGGAGAAAAGGAGGCTGAAGGGAGACCTTATTGATCTCTACAGCTACCTGAAAGTAGGTTGTAGTGAGGTGGGTGTTGATTTCTTCTCTCTAGTAACAAGTGATAGGATGAGAAGAATTGGCCTTAGGTTGCACCAGAAGAGGTTTAGATTGGGTACTAGAGGAAAGTTTGCTGAAAGGGTCATCAAACACTGAGATAGGCTCTCCAGTGAGGTGTTTAAAAGACGCATAGATGTGGTGTTAAAGGACATGGTATAGCAACAGAATTTGTAGATTTTGATGAGAGTTGAAGTTGATAATAAAGGCCTTTTCCATATAAAATTATTCTATGATTCTGTGATTCTATAATTCTGTGATCTTATGATTCTATGACACAGCTGTCAGTAGTCTCTTCACTAATGCAGCACCAGTTTTTCTGAAGCTTGGTGAGAGGGACAACATACCTACACTATTCATTATCCCACATTAGCCCACAGCATTCAGTCTATCCCAAACTCAGGAAGGAGGAAAAGACAAGTAGTTGTCTCCACCAGGCATCATATTCACAGTCATTCATCCACCAGTAAAGCCAAGGAACAAAAACAGTGTAGATTTTCAGCTTATTTACAAATCAGAACTAGAAAAAAATGTGAGAAAGGAATTAATATGTTGAAATATCTGGAGAGTTGAGGTTGGATCCTAATGAGCAAATGTGTCCTTTCTATTTCTGTTTACCATATATTTGGAAATTATAGTCACAATCTGTTTCATACTATGTCAACAGGTGCTAAATATTTAGATGGTAAAGTTTTCCTGACATATGAATTTTCAAATACTTTAAAAATAGAAATGTTAGAAAATTTGTGTAACATTCAGTTGCTATACACTAACAAATAACATTTACAACCTTTGGGAAGTACAGTACTTTCTGGGCAAATGGTTGTAATCATAGAAACTTTGTCTTCTACCTTTTTTTTCACAATCAATTTAGTATATCATATATTTGTAATGCTGCCAGAAAGGATGGTCCCATCTTACCTTTTCTCCTTTATTTTCACTGATAGAACAGTTGTATGGACACACAGGGGATTAGAGTGGGAAAATGATGAATTTGAAAACCATTTTTATATGTTTGTTGCCATGGTATTTTCTGAACCAAAATTATCCATGTGGCAAAAGAGAAAGCAGGGATGTGAAGGGAAACAGGTGTCAGATCAAGCAACAAAAGCATCATAATCCTTCTGAGAATTACCACTGATTTAGATGATTTGGAATGATGGCATATCATTAGGTTTGTGTGAAAGATGGTTTCTGATTATAAGTAATAGTGTCTAATGTCAGTATACCTATTTTTTTGTGTCTTATAGTCCACATCATGTCTTTTTATTCAACTGAATGGACTTCTGCCTCAGTTTGACTAAGACAGGGTTAATTTTCTCACCAGAAATTGGGAGGGGCACACCCAAGGCAGCCTTCTAAACCAGCCAGTGGGATATTTAATACCATATTGAAATCCCATGTCATAGAATCATAGAATAAACCAGGTTGGAAGAGACCTCCAAAATCATCCAGTCCAACTTATTGCCCAGCCCATTCCAGTCAACAAGACCATGTCACTAAGTGCCTCATCCAGTCTTTTCTTGAACACCTCCAGGGATGGCAACTGTCAGCTATATAAGGGGAAGACTGGCTTGAGAGATCACAGTGGCTTTTGGCTGAGAGCATCATGTTTTGTTTCACTCACATTATACAGTATTTAATTAGTATTAATCTTATTTCTATTGTTTGGGTTTAGAAAAAAAAAATGTTTTGCTATACTCTCCTTATCTCAGAGGATTTACATTTTGCTCCCAGTTTTCCTTGCTCTACTCTCATTCTGCTGTGGCAGGGGGGAGACAGGGAGGCATGTGGGTGCCAATGCAGGACTCAGCTGCTGGCTGGCCCTAAATCACAGCAGCTGCATAGCACACCTGAATATTGAAAATAGGAACTCTTTGCCAGCACCACATTTATTAAATGTAACTCAACGTTTTTTCTTTTCACTCATGCAGACATTTAATGTGTGCTAAATGTGCTCATATCCTCACGGCATTGCTGCAGTACTGTTAAAAAATGCCTTTTAAATATTGCCTAGCATGGAACCCTCACAGAAAGTGCAATTATCCAGAGCTAATCTTGCAGCATTCTTGCAAGGAATGAAATAAATGTCTCAATATCAGATTAATAACTGTATTTTGGAGTGTTTGCAATACATTACCTTATATTACTGAAAAGCTGTTAAATTACCTTTCACATTGAAAAAAAGAGAGGAACATATTTTTTTTATATGTGAGATTTTTCCAGTCAAAAAACTCCCTTTGACTTTTCACCTGGGCTTGACAGACTATATGTGCGTAACAGTGGAAGCTGTGAAGGGGCATCCATGGTATTTGAAATTAAGACTGCTGTGATGGTTTGGGTGTTACCCACCCCCCCGCACTTTGGAAATCACCCAAACTAGACTCAGCTGGCTCTGGAAATGTGAATGAAGCTTATTATTTACAGCTTAGCAGAATAAACAAGCAGATACTTACAGTATATACAGAAATATACAAGGTAAAATGTAATACAGAAACACAACAGCCCTCCCAGAAACCTGAGCCCCAAGGAGGAGCTCCTAACCATCCTTCCATCTTCTCCAACCCTTCTCAACCTTACCTCAGTCCCAAGGAAGAATGGAGGTTTGGCCAGGGGGTTAGGAAGCAAAGTGGATTAATCAGAGAAATGGCAAACAGGCTAGAGAGAGAAATGCAGCATGGATCTCCCAAGCAGCAGCAGAAGACTCCTTTATCTATGTTTGGATTCTTGTTCTTATACCTCTCAGCACGCCTATGAGTGAATTAGACATCACTGTTGTTTTCTTTTCACAGCCTGTAATCTAGTTCTTCTCACCAAAACATTCTAGCTAGCTTCAAACTAGCACAGCTACTCAGGAGCGACTGTGTTGAAAGTCAATGTATTTCTTGAGTCTACCAAACAGTAGGTTATATTTTTATTATTAAAAAGAAAACCAAGAATGCATCCCCACCAGTATGTTATGCATCATATTAGAAATGTTAATTTTTAGAATAAATGTTTCTGTAGTTGTTTGTGACTTCAATTTTTTTTTAAATAATTATTTTTTCTTTTTCCCCAAATGAGCAACGAGGGTGAAAACTAACAATAACAGAAAAAAAACAACTCTTTCTTTAGGCAAAATCCAATGTGTCTCATCATTACAAACTGAAGCATAAAGATTTGCTTAAATTCTTTTATTAGTCAGGGCCTGGATGCTAAATCAATAACGACTCCTTTCTTGAAAGTCACAGAGCAGTTAAACCTGCAAAATACTACTTAGATGCCTGTCTCCATATGCTGGTTTGAAGCTACCTAGAATGTTTTGGTGAGAAGAATTAGATTATAGGCTACGAGAAGAAAATAATGGTGATGTCTGCTTCACTCATAGGCTTGCTGAGATGTATAAGAACAGGAATACAAACACAGTCTCTCTGTGTCTGGGCTTTGAGCTGCATCTCCCTCTAACCTAACCTGCCTATGATTAATCCACTTGTTTCCTAACTCCCCCCCGGCCAACCCTCCAATCTTCCTTGGGCATAAGGCAAGATCTGGGGTAAGGGAGTGTCTTGGGTTCAAATGCAAGTTCCCAGAGACTCTTATAAATTTGGTAGACCCAATGACAATTTATAGAATTTATAGAGTTTATAGAGTGCCCTCCCCTCCTCCCCCTCCTTTCCCCAAAAGACAGGGAGAGAGATAAAAGGTAGGGACACCCCAATAAATCAATCTCACTCAATTTGGAAGTTAAAAAGGAAAAGTTTAACAATAACTTAGAAAAAGGGATTGGAGGTAGGGGAGTTTACAAAGGATAAGGAAGGGAAAACAGCAAAATACAAAACAGGGATGGATACAACCCGAGTAGTGTGATGGTGTCTCTGCCTCGTGGCTGGTATGCAGTATCAGTGTGTGTGTGTGTTCGTGAACGCAGGTAGGGAGAAAGAGGGCGAAAAGAGGAAGAGACAGGAGAACTCCTGTCTTTTATACCACAGGAAGTGGGGGGAGTGGGCTAACCATCACCTGGAGTGTGGCCCACCCCTGAGGAGGGGCCAAGACCCCTAGGGTCAGGTTCAGGGTCACTCCCCCAGGAGTGTTAACCCTATACATTCCACCCCTTGGTTAGACCACTTCCACCTTCCTAAGAACAGTCTTCTTCTCCAAAGATGGGAAAAAGTTGTCCATGGGTTAAGAGTTCTTAAAGTCCTTCTTGGTCCCCGGCTGTGTCTCAAGGCGATGTGCTCCTCTGGCCCGGTGCAGGTTGGTGAGGTGTGAGCAGGGCAGGAACGGAAGAAAAGTCAGTGAATCAGGAACAGTTCTTGTTGGTACTCAGGAAAGAGTCTTTTCCCTCTGCGAAGAAAACATCAGGAACAGTCTCTTCATGTCTGGCATCAGGGGAACAGGTGTAGATGAGATGGCTGTAGACATCCTCTGGAGGGAAATCAGGAACAGTCTCTCACTGCAGGGCATCAGTGACGAATCAGATGCAGGGTTCTGGTTGGACGCCGTGGTGTGATGTGATGTTGTAGGACTCTGGATAGCTGCTGCTGTCATGTAGGTTCTGTTGGACGCCATGTAGTGGTGAGAGTATAACTACAAAAACAACTTGTAACCCCTTATGAACTATAATACAAGTATTGCACAACTATGGTACAAGTATTGCACAACTATGATACAACTATTATACAACTATAATACAAGATAACCTGAAAGTATCTGGAACACATGGAATCAACTCTGAGATTTCAAAACCTTTTCAGCTAAAGAGAGGTTTCTCTGAGGGACACACTCGATAACACCAGTTTCCATCATCACCCAGTAGGTATGACCAGGACCCTCTGCAGATACCACCCCTTTGATGGGTTTTCCCCCACCAGAGGCAGGAGCAACCCACACAGTCTTTCCCAGTAGATTCCTTTCACAGACCACAGGAACTCCATCTCCCTCAACTGTGGGCAGTAGGGCAGACTGAGCAGGACCAGCTCTGTTAACTGATCCCCTGCTGTTCACCAGCCAAGTGGCTTCTGCAAGGTGCTTCTCCCAGTTTCTGAGAGTTCCACCTCCCATAGCCTTCAGGGTGGTTTTCAGCAGGCCATTGTGTCGCTCAATCTTTCCTGCAGCTTGTGGGTAGTATGGGATGTGATAAACCCATTCTATCCCATGCTCTTTTGCCCAATTGCTTACAAGGTGGTTCTTGAAATGGGTCCCATTGTCTGACTCAATTCTCTCTGGGGTACCGTGTCTCCACAGGATGTGGCTCTGCAGGCCCAGAATGGTGTTACGGGCAGTAGCATGAGGTACTGGGTAGGTTTCCAGCCACCCCGTGCTTCCCTCCACCATGGTTAACACATACTGCTTGCCACTGCGAGACCGAGGCAGAGTGATGTAATCAATCTGCCAGGCCTCCCCATACCTGTACTTTGACCACCTTCCCCCGTAACACAAAGGCTTCATGCGCTTAGCTTGCTTTATGGTGGCACAGATGTCACATTCATGGATAACCTGAGTTATGGCCTCCATGGATATGTCCACGGACCTGTCTCGGGCCCATTGGTATGTGGCATCTCTTCCTTGGTGACCAGAAGAGTCATGTGCCCACCGAGCTAAGAACAGTTCACCTTTGTGCTTCCAGTCCAGGTCAATCTGGCAGATGTGGGCAGCCTGGTCAGCTTGTTGGTTATGCTGCTGCTCTTCAGTGGCTCTGCTCTTTGGGATGTGAGCACTGATGTGTCGGATTTTAACTGGTAGTTTGTCCAGGCGTGCAGAAATGTCTTGCCAGAGATCAGCAGCCCAAATAGGCTTCCCTTTTCTCTGCCAATCATTTCTCTTCCATTCCTTCAGCCACCCCCATAAGGCATTTGCTACCATCCATGAGTCGGTGTAGATGTATAGCATTGGCCACTGCTCTCGTTCTGCAATGTCCAGGGCCAGCTGGATGGCTTTCACCTCAGCATACTGGCTGGATTCGCCTTCTCCATCTCTTGCCTCTGCAACCCTGCGTGTGGGGTTCCAGACGGCAGCCTTCCATCTTCGCTTGCTGCCTACCAGGCGGCAGGATCCATCTGTGAAGAGAGCATATGCCTTTTCCTCCTCAGGGAGGTCACTGTATGGGGGGGCTTCCTCGGCACGGGTCACTGCCTTCTCTTCTGCTGGCTTTCCAGAGTCAGTGCCCTCTGGCCAGTTGGTGATGACCTCCACAATGCCTGGACGCTCGAGAGTCCCCATCCTAGCCCTCTGAGTTATCAGAGCCATCCACTTACTCCAAGTGGCATCTGTGGCATGGTGCGGAGTCGAACCCTTCCCTTTAAACATCCAAGTCAGGACTGGAAGCCTTGGAGCTAAAAGGAGTGGTGACTCCGTCCCAATCACCTCAGAGGCAGCTCTGACTCCCTCATAGGCAGCTAGGATTTCTTTCTCTGTGGGGGTATACTTGGTCTCTGAGCCTTTGTACGCCTTGCTCCAGAACCCGAGTGGGCGGCCTCTTGTCTCATCAGGAGCTTTCTGCCATAGGCTCCAGCTAGGACCATTCTCACCGGCTGCTGTGTAGAGAATGTTCTTAATCTCTGGGCCGGTTCGAACTGGTCCCAAGGCCATGGCATGGACCACCTCTCGTTTGATCTGGTCAAATGCCACCTGCTGCTCAGGTCCCCACCCAAAGTTATTCCTCTTTCTTGTAACGTCAAAGAGGGGTTTCACAATTTGACTGTACCCGGGAATGTGCATCTTCCAAAAGCCCACAAACCCCAGGAAGGATTGTGTCTCCTTCCGGTTAGTGGGTTCCACCATAGTGGCCACTTTATTCACCACATCCATAGGGATGTGGCGTCGGCCATCCTGCCAGCGAACTCCCAGGAACTGGATCTCTCTGGCAGGCCCTTTCACTTTGCTTCTCTTAATGGCAAAACCTGCATCCAACAGGATATTAATGATCTTCTCACCCTTCTGGAAGACCTCCTCTGCTGTCTCACCCCATACAATGATGTCATCGATGTACTGCAGATGTTCCGGAGCTCCACCCTTCTCCAGTGCAGTCTGGATGATGCTGTGGCAGATTGTAGGGCTGTGCTTCCACCCTTGAGGCAGTCTGTTCCAGTGGTACTGGACTCCTCTCCAGGTGAAGGCAAACTGCGGCCTACATTCTTCTGCAATGGGGATGGAGAAGAAAGCATTAGCAATGTCAATTGTGGCATACCATTTGGCCTCCTTCGTTTCCAGTTCATACTGCAGCTCCAACATGTCAGGCACGGCTGCGCTGATTGGAGGAGTCACTTCGTTCAGGCCTCGGAAATCCACCGTGAGTCTCCACTCCCCCGTCTCCTTTCGCACCGGCCATATCGGGCTGTTGAAGGGCGAGTGGCTCTTGCTGATGACAAGCTGCTGCTCCAGGCGGCGAATCAGCTGCTGTATGGGTAGCAGGGAGTCTCTGTTGGTGCGGTATTGCCTGCGATGAACTACACGAGAAGCAATAGGTAACTTAACATCTTCCACCTTGTGGGTACCAACCACGGAAGGGTCATCTGACAAGCCAGGCATGATAGACAGCTGCTCTTTGTCTGCAGTCTCTACAGCTGCTATGCCAAATGCCCACTTGTTCCCCTTCGGATCTTTAAAGTACCCTTCCCGGAGAAAGTCAATCCCCAGGATGCAAGGTGCATCAGGGCCAGTTACTATGGAGTGCTTCTCCCACACATTCCCGGTGAGGCTTATCTCAGCCTGCAGCACAGTCAACTCCTGAGACCCCCCTGTGACTCCTGCAATTGTAACAGTTTCTGTCCCCCTGTGGCTGGAGGGGATCAGAGTGCATTGGGCACCGGTGTCTACCAACGCTCTGTACTTCTCGGCTTCAGAAGTGCCAGGCCATTTCACAAACACGTCCCAATATACTCTGTTATCCCTGGCCTCCGCCTGGCTGGAGACAGGGCACCTCTAATTCTGAGCAGTGTGACTGCATGAGGCACATGGACCTGAGGTACTGGCTTCACCACCCCTTGAGCGAGAGCGCTGCCTGCGGGACACTGGGGCAACCCCTCTTCTGGAGGAGTTATTCCCTGTGTTTGTCCCCTGCAGTTCCCTTACCCTGGCCCATAGAGCTGAGGTGGGCTGGCCATGCCATCTATCCATGTTTTCCCCATGGTCACACAGTGTTCTCCAGAGTGACCCCCTGTGTGTACCCTGTCTGCTCTGGGCTGGTCTCCTGCGGGGAGGAGGAGGAGCACGGTGGCGTGTGTTCCTTATAGCTGAGACTTGCACCCATTCTGAAGGTGAAGAGCACTCATCCTCTGCCTTCTGCATTTCAGAGAAAGAGGCTTTTAGCTCATTCATTTCTTGGGTGAGGGTCTCTACAGTGGCAATTAAGGTTTTCCTCGACAAACTGTCTTCAAACTGTCTTAAGTCATTCACAAACTCCCTGATTGTGGGAAGGTTGTTGGGGTCTCTGCCCAGCAGCAGTGCTCCCAATGTGGGGGCATATGTGGAAGGGGCACACTGAGTCAGTTTCTTTAAGAGGGCTGGCTTCATGCGGACATCATCAGGGTCCGAGGGCCTCTGGTCGGCTCCATAAATTATCTCTTGAACCGCCATTTGCCTCAGGTATGAGATACCCTGTTCCATATCTGTCCATCTAAGGGGATGGAAAATCATGTCATCCTTAGTCGGGTACCTGTACCTCACAGCTATCAGAAGCCTGGCCCAAAGTGAGTGGGTACCATCGAGCCTTCCCAGTTCCTTATCCACACCTCCATCCCTAGACAAGGATCCCAGCTGCTTCGCCTCCCTGTGATCTAGGTCCACGGTTTCTGCTCCTGCATCCCAGCATTTCAAAAGCCAGGCTAAAAGGGACTGTCCGTTTGCCCTTGCATACTCCTGCCTTATGTGCCTGATTTCCTTTCTGGGCGTGGAGCTGATAAGGATCACTCCATTATCAGGTCCATTTCCAGCTGGTTGCTGTTGCTGGGGGGTGCTGGTTCCCGAAGAGGTCCCTTGCCCCGGATCGGTATCTGCGGGAGGATTTGGGTTTGATCTGGCTGGCCGCGTGGTGATGGGGGCAAGATGGATGGGGCTGGGCTGAGGGGGCAGGGTCCGGGGGGCTGCCCTGGGCGGGACCGGAGGCGGAGTTCGGGGCGGAGCCGCGCTAGGGGCGGTCTGCCCTGTCGCCCATCCCCCGCAGCTGCAGCTCGGGCAGTGAGGGCCACCCCTCCCCCTAAGCACCCTAATGGCGGCGCCCACTCGATATTTCCACGTGTCCCAGTTCACCGCTACCTTATTAATCCCCAAACCCACATTTACACACAGTGAAATAACAGCTATCCAGTACCATTTCTCGCCCAAAATATCTGGAGCTTCTGTGCTCCAATGCATATACTCAGATTGATTCCATGTTCCAGAAACATTTCTAAACACAGTGATATTACTAACAGAATTCAGGAAATAGGCATAGACTCGGGCAGCTAAAAGCTTAGAATATTCCCAGAGCATATCAATGACAATCCAGAAGACATGGTAACTTATAAACTTTAACAGCCAGCCCCAAAACAGACATCCAAAAGCGTTAATGATTAAGACTGTCAGAATATCCATTTTTTAACTTCCAAATCTTCTCTGAAAGAATTCTTTCTACCTTTGCCCCACGTTGAGACGCCAAATAAATTGTCTTGGGTTCAAATGCAGGTTCCCAGAGACTCTTATAAATTTGGTAGACCCAATGACAATTTATAGAATTTATAGAGTTTATAGAGTGCCCTCCCCTCCTCCCCCTCCTTTCCCCAAAAGACAGGGAGAGAGATAAAAGGTAGGGACACCCCAATAAATCAATCTCACTCGATTTGGAAGTTAAAAAGGAAAAGTTTAACAATAACTTAGAAAAAGGGATTGGAGGTAGGGGAGTTTACAAAGGATAAGGAAGGGAAAACAGCAAAATACAAAACAGGGATGGATACAACCCGAGTAGTGTGATGGTGTCTCTGCCTCGTGGCTGGTATGCAGTATCAGTGTGTGTGTGTGTTCGTGAACGCAGGTAGGGAGAAAGAGGGCGAAAAGAGGAAGAGACAGGAGAACTCCTGTCTTTTATACCACAGGAAGTGGGGGGAGTGGGCTAACCATCACCTGGAGTGTGGCCCACCCCTGAGGAGGGGCCAAGACCCCTAGGGTCAGGTTCAGGGTCACTCCCCCAGGAGTGTTAACCCTATACAGGGAGAGGGGGGAGAGAAAGGTGGAAGGGCAGTTGAGACCCCTCCTGAGGACTCAGGTTTCTGGGAGAGCTGTTGTGTTTCTGTATTACCTTTTAGATTGCGTATTTCTGTATATAACTGCAGATATTGTAAATATCTGCTTGTATATTGTGTTAAGATGTAAATATAAATCTTCATTCAATTTCTAGAGCTGCTGAATCTAGTCTGTGTGATTTCCAATCTGAAAGGAAAGTGAATTGGTGAACCAGAGGATTTGGTGTGTGAATGCCCTCATATTCATGAGGGCAGTCATTTCCCAGTGTGATGGTTTGGGTGCTGGTGATCACCTCCACAAGACCAGGTCGATCGAGATTACCCATTTGTGCTCATTGGGTTATCAAAGCCATCCATTTAGACCAGGTTGCATCTGTGGCATGATGGCATGATTTGGTGATGAACCTTTGCCTTTGAACATCCAGTTTAGAACTGGCAAGCCAGGAGCTAACATCAATTGTGACTCAGTTCCAATCACTTCAGAAGCTGCTTTCACTCCTTCATAGGCTGCTAGGCTGCTAGCATCTCTTTCTCTGTTGGGGTGTAATATGCCTCTGAACCTCTGTAGCTACAATCCCAGAAACCAAGTGGATGACCTCGTGTCTCATTTGGAGCTCTCTGCCAAAGGCTCCAAGTTGGACCATTGTCACTCTCAGCTGCATACAGAATGTTTTTAATGTCCGTGCCAGATTGTACAGGTCCCAAGCCCACTGCATGGACTACTTCTCGCTTGATCTGATCAAAGGCTGCTTGTTGTTCAAGTCCCCACTCGAAATTGTTTCTCTTACAAGTCACATCATGCAGAGGTTTGACAATTTGACTGAATCCAGGAACATGTAGTCTCCAATATCCCACTGCACCCAAGAAAGAGAAAGTCTCCTTCTTATTGGTGGGAACTGCCATGGCGGAGACTTTGTTGATCACATCCTGTGGAATGTGATGGTGACCATCCTGCCTAAATTTCTCTGGCAGGTCCTTTGACCTTGTCTCTCTTAATGGCAAAACCTGCTTGCAACAGAATGTCAATGATTTTGTTACCTTTCTCGAAGACTTCCTCAGCAGTTTGGCCCCACACAATGACTTTCCAGGTGAATGCAAACTGAGGCCTGCACTCCTTTGCTATGGGAATAGAGAAGAAAGCATTAGCAATGTCTATGGTTGCATACCATTTAGCCTCCTTCGATTCCAGCTCGTACTGGAGTTCCAGCATGTCCGGCACAGCTGCACTCATGGGTGGCGTCACCTCGTTGAGGGTACAAAAATCAACTGTCAGTCACCAGTCTCTGCTAGGCTTGCGTACAGGCCAGATGGGACTGTTGAAAGGTGAATGAGCTCTCTTGATGACAGCCTGACTCTCCAGTTGACAAATCAGCTGATGAATGGGCAACAAAGAGTCACGGTTAGTTCTGTACTGCCTGTGGTGAACAGTTTGAGTAGCAATTGGCACTTCCATATCCTCTATGTCATGATGTCCCACAGCTGCAGATTCATGTGAAAGTTCAGGTCTAATGGACAAGGAGTTCTTAAAGTTTTCACCATCATTCAAACTGTACTTTAAGTTCATACCCACTACATCTACGGTTCAGTAAAGTCATAAAAAATAGGACAGAATAAAAGATCCTTCTCTGTTGAAAAGGCTGGACTACCTGTTATGAATCATGTATGTTTAAAAGATTTTGATTAGTTAATGGCTGGTTAATCCATATTTACTCCATTCCTCTACGCTTGTTTTGCATACATTTAATTCAGTTTTTAATAAGCACATGCCTGAGTTTTCTGAGACAATTTTTATTTAAAATCCATTTGTTCTAGAGAAAGCTCTCTTATTCAATTATAGAGCACTCTCTCCTTCCCTTCAATGGCTATGGAGGAAGACAAAGATGACCAACGTAGATGAGACACCTATATCTTGTATGATTAAATTAGTTTAATTCTATTTGTAGAAGTAAATGTAATTCTACCGTCAGAATTGTTTTTGGAATTATTTGAAAGGATCAGGAAATAATGAACACTAAATGACATATACTAATTAATTATAAAAAGGTGAAGTGTATTTTAACTTGTGGCAGTTTGAACATTTTTCACAAACATTTGTTGCCTGGCATGTACAAAGTGTTATGTTCATGTTATACTAAGTTTAGCCCTTTTGTTCCCAAAGAACAGCACTAAAGAATGTGCTTTATTTTTTATTTCTATCATTTCATGTGGTCTGCCATAAATCCTGGGCTTCTGGATGTGCAGTAAACCAAATATTTTTATTAAAAGTAATATTTGGAGCTCTCCAGGGGTATGTTGCTAAGCAAAACAGACATAAATGCTGGTTCAGTAAATCATGTCCCATCACATATAATGTCTCTTACCATCTCTTATCACGTCCTGCTTTAGCTTAGTCAGAAATCCTAGAGGATGCTGGCTGCACAAGCTCCAGCTGAGTTCAAATACTGATGCTATGACTTCTAGAATATGTTTCTCAGGACCCATAGAGGTACTTTCAATCATTCTTGTTGTGTGGAATAGTTCTGGTTTTATTGACCTGGAGAAAGAGAGATTGATTGGGCAAGACCGTTTAGGACACTTGGGTTAGAGACAACAAAATAGCTTTCTTGGCATATCCTCTGCTAACTAGCTAGTATTGAATGGCTCACTGCTCGTCCACTATCTGCATATTGACCACTGTTTGGTTCAGACTGTGCTGGAGGCAGATGAAAGTATCTATCAGTGCTTTGTTGGTGAGGCAGGCAAAGGCATGTCATGTGTATACAATGGACTTGGTGGCAAGAGCTCAGCTTTGCAAGGATGCAGATGGCTCTGGGCATGAACTAATGCAGACATTTAGGAGTGTTGTAAGGACTCTTCACTAAGAAGATGCAAGGTCTGAATGATGCAATTGTAAAGCACACTGGGGCCAAAGGGATAGGTTTTCTGTGGGATAATCATCTGTGTCTGGCTTCCTCACCCATCAAGCCTTTCTAGAGGCATAACTCCAGCAACCAACAGTATCTATTAAGTCCTACTTTGTGACTGAACAGGGCAGATGACAGCTTACCACCAAGGTGCTCTGTGGTGGTGTGTCTTGCAGTCAGTTTGTAAACAAGGAGAAGGTAAATCTTCTTCCAAAAGAATATGTAAAGGGATGCCAACTTTATGAGTTTCACTCTTAGTATGAAAGCATGAAAGAATTGCCTTATGTGCTTTTGAAGTCTAACTACTGAAAAGTTGATCAGCTTCTCAAAGAACAGGTAGCTTGGGGATAAAGCTTAGCAACTGAAGGTGAGCAACTTAGTTTCTTACAGTACAAATTTATGACTATCTGTGTGGGTTGGAGGAGACCTCAGAAGTGGGAGGACCTTGAAGAAAGTGCCATCTAAACTATGCATAAAATATAGCACTGATAAAATTTAGCCAAGCAGCACAGGCTGTATGTCTTGTTTGATTGCAGAGACCCACACATACATTTATAATTTGATATAGATAAAAGATAACATTAACTAATGACAGCAGGCAAGGCTACAGCAGTTGTGCTGGCTCATCCATGAAAATATGATAATGTCAATAAAATAATAACAAACCCATAATTAGGTGAAATGTTTTGGTTTTATATATGCTTAAATTTGGTTTTCTTCACTTTGCCTTAGACTGAAAAATACTTGGTTAGAAATCAAGATATGCATAATAGGAATTCAGCTAAAAGCCAGACTAGAATAAGTGCTTATTTTAAAGTGTAAGTTGGTTCTTTATATGACATATGTATAGGTGGATGTTGTAAGTACAGAGCAAAAATCTTAGATGGAAGTTATTGTGGGTTCCAAGTCCAATCCTAATTTTCTTGTCCTTGTCAAAGTGTGAAAGGTTATAGGTAAATGAGGCATAAAATGCATATGCATGACAGACTTCACAGTTGTTGTTGTTGTTGTTTTTAAGGTAAGCTAGGACACAATTCTTGCTATGATTTACTGTTGGTGTTAGTTTGGATTGAATTTTTATCATAAATATTAGTTGAAAATGGAAGCACTTTTCTGCTATTCCTTAATTTACATTAATATTTTTACTATAGTGTTTTGCACAGCCCTCTTCAGAAAACTCTGCACTATTAAATTCTTCTTGGTGGAGGTAGGGAGACTCAAATAAATTCTCACTGGTTTTCATGATTATGGCAGGCACTGGCCAGCAGTGCTTATTTCTCTGTCAGGTAATTAGAAGTAAGTCTTCAAGATGAATCACGAGCTGACAAATATAGACTTTGTTGAAACTGGGAGCACAGCCTGTAAATCAAGTGGTGTTGAGTCCATAGATTCAGCTAGAGCTGTGAGAAAGGCTTTTTCTGCAGAACTCTCCCTGTGGCAGCAGATTTCTATCCACCCTCTCCTTTGTGCAAGCCCAAATGTTGCAGCAAAATCCACCTGAAAGGAAGAGAGTGCAAGTGTCTACTAAGGATTCATGTAATATGTTTTGTCATTAAGGACAATAAAATTGCTGTTTACTCACTCAAACCTTATCCAGAACCATTCCCAAACTAGGTTAGCTGGACATTTTCCCACTGCAACACACCAACCTTTTCTCCTTTTCTCCTTAATAGCTTCACTGAAGATATGGTAGGCAAGGAACAGTGAGTGGTGGTCAACTTCTGATGCTACAAGTTCTGCCACAACTGTGGTGAAACACAATAGAATAGTGAAGAAATCTTTGTCTCACTCTCTGACCAGAAAAAGAGAGCTTTGTGCTACCATATACATAATATGTCTGATGTAAAATAATATATTAAGAGATATCTCAAAGTTGCAACACTCCTCTCTCCATGCTACGCACAGGAAGGGAAAGAGAACTGAATGAGGAGGTTAAAACAAGACAATCAAAGTGGTTTAATTCCAGCTGGCAACTAAGCCCCATAGAGCTGCTTGCTCAGTCCCCCTCTGATGGGGTGGGGGAGAGAATCAGAAAAGCAAAAGTGAGGAGATTTGTGGGTTGAGATCAACACACCTCTCAACAGCAGGCAGATGTTCAGCCACCTCCAGGAGAGCAGGGCTACAACACACATAAAAGTTGCTTGTTACAACAAATGCCATGATTTTGAATGTCTCTTCTGTCTGTCTTTCTTTCCCCTGGCTATATAACCTGAGAATATGTAAAGGATTAACCCTCCTGGGGAGTGATCTTGACCCTGACCCCAGGTCCTCCTGACTCCTCACGGGGGGTGGGTCTGAACCTGACTCCAGGTTAGCCTGCTCTCACTTCCTCTCTGGTCCCCTGTGAAAATGGAGGAACTTCCTTTTTCTTGTTCTTTTGTCCTGCCTGCCTGCCAGCATCACACTGGTTCCTGCTACTCCTCTCTTAACATGTGGTCATCCTTCCCCATGGTGGACAAATTCTGAAAATCTACCTCCATCCATTATCATCAATCTGGGGGTATATATATATATATATATATATATATATTTTCCTTCCCTATACCTCTTTGTAACTCGCCTACCTTACCTACCTTCTATTTATTGTTAAGTTTTGGGGTTTTTTTAAAATTCCAAATCAAAGTGAGACTATTTATTTGGGTGTGTCTTACCTTTTCCTCTCTACATCTAATTCCTTTCTTTTCCAAAAGGGAGGAGAGGGGAAGACATCTTATTATTGTACTGGTTCTGTTAGCTATATTTTGGGTCTCTGAGAAATTTAAGCTAGAACCACGACAGTGTGCTAGTTTGAAGCAAGCTAGAATGTTTTGGTAAAAGAACTAGATAATAGGCAGTGAAAAGGTAAACATGGTTGTGTCTCTTCTCTCACAGTCTCGCTGAGAACAAGAAAGTAAACATTAGATTATATTCTCCATTTTGTTTCTCACTCTGCTTTGAGCTTCAGACCTAGACACATCTCCTTAACCCCACTGCCACTAACCTTCCTTCTTAACCTCTTGGCTGCACCTCTATTCTTCCTGGGAACTGGGGTAAGGTTGAGAGGGGCCAGGGAAGGTGTTGGGGTGGTTTGAGAGCCCCTCCTGGGGACTCAGGTTTCTGGGAGGGGAGTTGTGCTTCTGCATTGTTTATCCTTTGTATATTTCTGTATATAACTGTATATATATTGTAAATAGCTGCTTGTATATTTGCTGCTGTAAAATAAATAGCTTCATTTATATTCCTGGAGGCCTTCTGAGTTAGCTGGGGCAAATTTAAAAGTGTGGGGGGGCGGGTTAATGCCCAAACCATCACAGACAGATAGAATAGCATCATATCAGCTAGGGTCAGCTGTCTCAGCTCTAGCCCCTCCCATCTGTGTGGTGGGGTGTTGTGAGGAGCAAAACAGTGTGGTCAGTGCCTAGCAATAACTAAACCATCTCTGTATTATCAATACTGTTTCCAGCACAAGTCTAAAACACAGCTGTGAAGAAAACTAATGCTATCCCAGCCCAGCCCAACTGGCTGACGAGACTGCCAGCTCCCATTCCTTTTATTTCCTGAATGTAGTTACACAGAAATTAAACAAAAATAAAATTAATCCAAAAAATGTACTTGGGTAATTTGCCTTTTATGAGGTAGGTTAAAGAAAGCAATAAACAAGTAAAATAAAGCCATCTCACATCCTTTTACCAAAGCACTGGGCTCATTTTGGGAACAGGTAAGGAAGCACTGATGTCAGTAGGTCTAGACTGTGACAAGTGACAGGTAAATCCTGCAATAGTTGCAGGTGTGAGGATTTTATCTCTTAAAAAGACAAGCCAAAGCACTTGAGCTGTTAGTAGCTGAACTAGGTGGTGAAGTATCTTAGTGTGTTCTAGGCACTGGGGAGGGAGCAATACAAGCAGCTATTAATTTATCTGACAGCAAAAAAAAAAAATACAGGAGTGCCAGCATGTCCGTGTTCCTAGTTTGTGTACCAAAGCCTTAGCTTTAAGAGAGGGTTGGTATAGCTGGTCTTTGGGCACACATTGAGACTGAGAAAGTGTCAGCCACAGGGTCAGCTCTTTGTCAGGGCAGAATACGTCAGTGTGATTACTGCCCTGGCTGGAACCTTTCTCCTGCTATGCACAGATCAGAGCAGAGCTGAATTTAAAGCTGGAAGGCAGTACTTGGAACAGTATTTGGTTTTCTCCAGGTCCTCAATGCTCTGGGCTACCTGAAATCATCTAAGGTTAAACACCACTTTTAACGACACAAATCACATCCATTGGCCTCCGAGAAAAATCAGATCTTGTGAATTACACATGTAGCAATTCCTCTGTTAAAAAATCTTACCTTTAGATAATAAACTCTCCACTCCTGTAATGTAGTAGATTAGATGTTATTAAGGCTCTATATAATAGTTCATGAAGCACATTGATTTTAATTAAATACATATTGATTACAATAAAATATCAGTCTGTCTTCTCTGAACTTAATATCTAGCTGTCATTAAATAATGTTAAAATTTTATTAGATCAATATTATGTGCTGTCTTTAATTAAGAAGAGATTGTCTTTGACCTTATTTGTGCTGCTTGGATGAAATTCCACTTAGTCAGCAGAAGGCTCATTTCTTTTCAAGAAGAAAAATACTAACAATAATGTATGCACAAATTCATATTTCATAAGTGGACAAAGTACCACATATATCAAGTCTGTTTAGACTTTTATTCATACAAACCAGAAAGAGTACTGTTAAAATCAACAATTTGAGCTTTTCTGGAGCTCCTCTGCATCTCCAAATATCATGTCTGAGAATACAGAAGGTGGAAAAATTTTACAACTGGAGTTCAGAGTGGTAAAATCTTGAGAGGTAGCAGGATTTAAAATGGTTACAGTCAAATCTTTGCAAGTTTTAAGTGGCTAAACCCTAGAAGAAACACAAGGATAAAAACACATTCTCTAGGATTGCAAAAATAAGTGGCTAAAAATTTCAAGGCAACAGGATACAATTAAGGTAAAAACGTGTCTCAAAGGAATGTGAGCTGTTTGTTCACTGAGCAACTAAGTTATGCAAAAATATAAGTTTTTGCAAGATGAAAGGACACCATTACTTGACAATACTCTCAAAATTATCATTTTATGTTTACAGGGTATTTATGACCCCTCACAAGCTTCTGAATACACTGGTGAGCTGTTTTTGATTACGTAGGTGTACCACCATAACCAGTGAATCTGATCCAGAGGCAACTTTTATTCAGAAATTCTTCACAGTATCACAGTATTATCAGGGTTGGAAGAGACCTCACAGATCATCAACTCCAACCCTTTACCACAATTCTCAAGGCTAGACCACGGCACCAAGTGCCACGTCCAATCTTGCCTTGAACAGCTCCAGGGACGGCGACTCCACCACCTCCCCAGGCAGCCCATTCCAGTGTCCAATGACTCTCTCAGTGAAGAACTTTCTCCTCACCTCCAGCCTAAATTTCCCCTGGCGCAGCCTGAGGCTGTGTCCTCTTGTTCTGGAGCTGGCCACCTGAGAGAAGAGAGCAACCTCCTCCTGGCCACAACCACCCCTCAGGTAGTTGTAGACAGCAATAAGGTCACCCCTGAGCCTCCTCTTCTCCAGGCTAAACAATCCCAGCTCCCTCAGCCTCTCCTCGTAGGGCTGTGCTCAAGGCCTCTCACCAGCCTCATTGCCCTTCTCTGGACACACTCAAGCATCTCAATGTCCTTCCTAAACTGGGGGGCCCAGAACTGAACACAGGATTCAAGGTGTGGTCTAACCAGTGCAGAGTACAGGGACAGAATGACCTCCCTGCTCCTGCTGACCACACCATTCCTGATGCAGGCCAGGATGCCACTGGCTCTCTTGGCCACCTGGGCACACTGCTGGCTCATGTTCAGGCGGGTATCAATCAGCACCCCCAGATCCCTTTCTGTTTGGCTGCTCTCCAGCCACTCCGACCTCAGCCTTGTTAGTACCAGTCCTACAACAGCTTTGTCTTAAATTGTGGTACAGCAAAAGGCAAAATGATATGCTGGATATTTGAACCTTATGCCTTCAAGCAGGATGTCTGCTGTCCTGGTGGTAACTTGAAGGCTTGCTTGGGATTATTTATTATTCATGTGTACAAGCAGAGTTTGGAAAGTTATGATCATTATTGTACATAATTAGCAAGTTTAGAAGTTTTCCACTCTTGAAAAATTCTATATACCAGAAAAACAAAAGTATTTTTTAAAGCCTATGTTTTATACCCAAAGACCTTGGGCAGACAGATGACACCAAATCCATCTAAAAAAATACCCACTTTGTATTCCTCTGTATAATCCAATAATTAAAACACACAATTAGACCCATTATAGCAGCCTAATTTATATTTTTTCAGCTCAGTAAGAACTCTGCCTGGAATGTATTTCCTTTCAAGTTTAAATGAGCAGAAACTGAGTATTTTAACTGAATGGAGAAAAACAATTATGTCTTTGCTTTAGTTAATTTTTTTCTCATAAAGAGGTATTTACTTAATCATGAAGAGTGAAATTAATACAAGGCTGGGAGTTCAAACAGAACAAAGTTACTTAAAAACAGCTTTGTGTGTTTCACTGTGTTTTCTAAATGTCATGTACCATGATGCAAGAAGCTGCAGAAAGAAACGACAATGAATGAGGTAGCAAAATGTCAGTTACCTGGAGGCAAAAGACATCAGAGGACTTCTGGAAACTTAGAATTAACATAATTATCTATTAATAAGGAAACTGAGTAAATGTTTCCCTGAATTTAGAGTTTACTGTTCTAAACCAGATCACTGTTATTAACTGGTAAATCTAGAGCCTGTTTTTTTGCAAGCACATAAACCCACTTAGTTTAGGCACTACCTTGTTCTGTTCATGTGAAATGGATTCCTTCCTGTTCCAGTATCTCCTCAGCTTCCAATTCAGTCTACAGTGTCTCTCAGTTATGTTGGGAAGCTGTAGGCTCAGATGTCTGTACACAATCATATGGTTTATTATTATTACACAAAATTGTAAAAATACACTTACTGGAGGAAAGAACAGATTTTGGAGGAGGAGAGGAAAAGATGTTTTTCCAAACAAGAGGCTTGAGAGAAGAAAGTACAGTAAATAGTGGCCTCAAGCACTGTTGCATGAGCAGTAGTAAGCAAGCTACATAGCTCTTCGAGCAAGAGGCACAAAACATGAAACCAAAATTACTTAAAGCTAACTGGTTAGATGTCTTTAGGATGGCAGGAAAAGAAGATGAATCAGTAGCAAAGTCATGGTTTAACAGATGCTGGGAAGGGATGAGAAGAATCTCTGATGATCAATACTCTAGAGCAGAGGGAGTCAAGATTCAGCTGTATAGCTGGCAACAAATGATTTTTTTTCCTCCTATTTGATTTCAGGATTGAATTTTCATGCATTTTTCAATAACCAGTCTTGAGATGTCCAGGCTGACACAGGCCTGTAACTGTATCTCTACTTGGCACACTGGGGACATAAGGAGACAGGAATTCAGTCGTTGAGATGATGTATTGGCAACAAAACTCCTGTAACAGCTCATGCCATATCTCACAGGTGTCCATTCAGTTGCTGTGTGCATCAAAGTGGTAAAGATCTAACACCCTGGGTTCAGTCCAAAACTTAAATATACTTGCAGTGTCTAACCTCTTCATCCTGACCATTATGCTGCACCTAATATTTTCTCACAGCTTCAGTTAAGGCCTGTGTTATCATCTTGTGCATGAACTGACAAGTCACACAGAGGGTTTGTGAGTGGTTGGATGCAGATCCAGCCTGAGTTGTGCATCTTGCCTGAGGGTTAGCTGCTCCAACTCCACTCCACAAAAGCAGTGTGGCTCAACACATGCAGGAGGGTTTAGGTTCAACCATGTATCTTTTGAGGCATATAATTCTCTGTGAAAGCCAGAGTGAGAGAGAGTGAATTGTGAGCATCAAAGTGGTCTGTGACTTTTCAGAATAGGCAGGAGATCCATAAAGAGGAGCCAAAATGCACAGTAAACATGTTTTTCAGATAGATGGATATTGAGTGGCATATGGCTGTGATCACAAGAAATTAAAAATGTTAGCTCAAGTGCATCCAGGTAGATTTAGCAAAAAAGAAAAAAGAAAGAAAAAGGGGAAAAAAGCAGAGTAAATACATATATATTTTTTTATCAGGTAGAAGCCTTCTAGTTGGCCTGTTTGTATCAGCTGTGGTTCTGCACCTAGTTACTCAGCCTATGAACTCCAGTAATTACACATGCCCTAGAATGGATACAATGACATCTATTACCTTTGACAATTCCCAGCATCAAGATTTTCACCTTCTCAAATGAAAGCACTAAGATTTTGAATTAAAGCCCCTCAAGGCTGTAAGAAACTCACTCACAATTTGCTGTATTACCATGCCTTTCCTTTCTCGTGCCCAGTAATGTTTGTCATGAAACCTTTAATTTTACCGGGGATTTGAAGTGGCTTTGTAAAATTAGGCGTGAGTACAGAGTGACTCTATTTATGCAGTGCCAAGAAAGGGAGGTAGTTGCAGCAACTGAATCTAAAGACTTTATATGACAGTAGAGAGAAGTAGGCTTCAACAACCTGATAACTATTGCCATGATCAGTGGAATTTTTGATAGTGCCACCTTTTGTGTTAAAGCTCTGGAAGAACGACTTTCTGAGACTTGAGTGCAGCTCTAGCATAAGAGGCACTGAGCTGATGAGGTCTGTGTTAGCCAATCCTTTTGTGGTGTACATTTACATTGATTTCCCATTGCAGTTCTAGTCTGGGCTGCTGCTTTCACACATTCTTTTCCCTCTTTGAATTCTCAAAGCAGCTTGGTGAAGGAGATTTGCAGTCCTGGCTTTTACCGCACTGTCTGCATTGAAAGCTGTGGCTGAATTTTAGTGCTGAAATTTCCTCGCCATTTAAAATAAGTTAAAGGAGCCTTCTGAGAGGCAATTTGCTTCAAGGACCTTGAGTGGGAAGCAGGGATCATAATGAGGGGTATTGTGTCAGATCTTGGAAGAATAAGAGAAAGAAACTTCAACTAAACTTCAGAGAAAGAAGGAGCAAATCCTATTTGGCAGTTGGTACTATGATAAGGGTAGAGAGAACAATAGCTAACAGGGAAGTCAAAGTCTTCCTCCCAACCCATAGATCTGGTGAATTTGCATTGCTGACTTATTACAAACATTGATACCAGAGGCATGCATCAGAGACAGAAACTGAAGAGCCTCAGAGGCCCCAGGAACTGCCTTGTGTTCCCTCATAGTTTCCTTCATGTCTTCGCCAAAGCATATCACCTGGATTTGCCTCAGTTTCTCTTTAACAGTCTTTCTGTTTGGTAATAAATTAGCTAAAACTGTCAAATATGTGGAATGTGTAGAGCAAGCATCAGGTGGAAAGGAAGATTATATCCAATCCTATTTCACAGTTTATGCAAAAATGACTCTTGCCATCCAGTGTTGTTGATTGCTTGACATATAAACAGTGCAATTTTCCTTTAAATCATGAGAGCTAAATGTGGTTGAGAGGACTCAGAAGATTTGGATTTCTTTTCTTGATATACTCACTTCTACTGGCCACTGCTATCTATGGAAAATCTGCCTGGTTTTCTCCCTGGGCTAGTTCAATCCTCAATCAATAGTTCCATCATCCCTAAAAAAGGATATTTTCATGCCACCAAATTAATATTAAATATTTAAGGTGACAGGTGTGGCAGATACTTTAATTTCTGCATATTTAAAAACATGAAGTGTTCCTGGTTTGTTTGCACAGCAGAGCTGCTTTAGAAACAGGAACAAAAGGATTTCAGTAGCATCCTGTCCTTGGAAGCTTCTGAAATTCCCTTTTGCACAGCCACTCAGTTCTTGCTTATATTTAATTGAAACTATTTGTTTTTATGTGATGGTATTTATTTGAACATTTCTTGAGCCAGAAGTGTCCCAGCAAGACTGTACTAGCTACTGGCCAGTAAAATAGACTCAGTCCTGAAAAACCTAGGATACAAGAAGTCTGGAGAGCCATAGAAAAGATAAAGTGTAAAGTAAAACAGGTCCCCACAGCTTACAGACAATGCACAACTTGCACTTCAGTACTGCACTTATGACAGTTTCTGAGCACACTGCAAGTGGTGTTTCAGGCTGGCATTTATAAGAAGAGTCCCTAGAGCCAGGCAAGTTTTCTTTGTGATATCTGTGGAAAAAGTGGTAGAGAACCACAGCAGCTGTCCTGCCTTCTACTCTTCACTCTGGTGCATTTGCTATCACCAAATGCAGGCCGGAGAATTTATACTTGCCTGATAGTGTTGAGCCTTTTACCTCATCAGGGACAGAGATGGGCCATACAGTAATGTGTATTGATCCATATCCCAAAATGTGGTTTATGTCTTGTATTTCTGTGCTGAACTATAGTAAGGGAAAAGACTGTTACAGCTCAGTCTCCCGTGTGCAGAAACAGCCACTGAATGAGCGATGACAAGCCTTTAAGGCTGAATGGATGTAGGTGTACATAGGATGATGGCATAGATGTAGTAACTGTCCATAGCTGAGTGGATGTGGATGCTTAAGCCTGCCACAAAGCTAAAATAAACCAAGTTAGCTTAAAAATCAATAGAAGATCTTAAAAGCACTCATTTGATCATTTGTGCTGGTTCAGTTGACCTTGGGTACATTGTTAAGTGGCAGGATTTTGTGAACATGCCTAAAGCCCTCATGCTGGAGGCAGTAGTGAACTGCCAAACACACATTGTCCTGCCTGAGAGGTGCAAAGGCAGCCAGCAGTGCACTGGAGGCATTGTCTCTTGGCTCAATTGCACAGATTATCACACACAGCTCCTGGGAAGCTCTAGGAAGAAGAGAGCTGGTTCTCAAACAAGCCAAGATGGAAAATTCTGGGAATTTACCCAAGATTTTTATATTGTTTTCAGGTAAAACTGTGTACTCCTATAATTGAGCAGGAAGAGCCTTTTGCACTCAACTGGTGGGAACGTGTTAAAGGGTTCAAACTGTGAATATAGGCTCCTTGCTCTTTTAAACATCATTTATTTATAACCACTTCCTAAATTTTGGTGATTGTCACTGCTGTTCTTTCCCCTGACAAAAGAAGATATAAGTGATCAGACTCGGGCTCTGGGTTGGTGACTTGACCCAAGAACTGTTCTGTACGTGTAAGATTTCACCACAGTTAAATGATGACAGGAAGGCAAGCCTGTTTTCTGCTGTGGGAGTCAACCAAGGTCAAAAGAGGTTAAGCTGTGCAGAGATGAGTCAGTCCTCCTCACTGTGTTTGTCTGTTCAGGGATGGGCTGCTACTGTCCTAGTGCAGAGAAGCTGCAGCAATATTGGCAACTGCACTTTGTCCAGTCTAACAAATCCAACCAAACAGAAAGATTACTTAACAAGGGCATCATCACACAGTCCACAGCTAGCTAATTTTCTGGAACAAAATCAATCTGAAGGATCTCAGCTCAGATTTGCAGACAGGGTTTAATACTGGTTATATGATGTGTCAGCTCTACCAGTACTCCCTGAGAGTGCAGTCATTGAAGTTCTTCTGAAGATCAGTTTTACTGAGTATGGTGTTTTTCTTCTGAGTTAACTTACAATAATCTCTGTGTATTTTCCATCCCCTCCCCAAGAAATGTAGTCTAAAATACTTCTGTGGTATGATGAAGGTTGTGGGGCTTTTATTTTGTTCATCACCTGATCTATGGAAAATGCCCAAATGCATCCAAACTGGGCTTTGCCAATTTTATTTTGCTTCCTCTTCCTCTTTATAACAATACTAAAAAAATGTAACTTCAGTTGTATTGAAAGTTAGTAATTCTCTTAATGCTGGCAAGTATAAGGAATATCTGATGAGATATTTCATGGACCTGATGGAGGAAAATAAATAATAAAAATATTAATAATTTTTTAAAAGTGTTTTCCAAGCTGAAAGAGTAGCAAAGATAAACAAATCAGTAAAAGGTGCTGTTTGCTTACAATACAGTAATTTTATGAGCAATACTTTTCAGATGAACTGAAGCTACCATCATTATCAGCTAATAACTTTAAGAATGACTTATCTCATTTGTTACTGCCTATGGTGTTTCTGGAGTGTGAAAGAATTTTAAATTGCCTATAAGGAACTGATACTGACATTAGAATAAACAAACCACAGCATTTCAAATATTAACCTTTCAGAAGAAAAGAGATAAGCCAAACATTCTTCACAAAATGCGTAGGAGCCTGTATAGTTTGTTGCTTCTGGAATACCTGTGCTGTTCTTAGTGGCTCTTGCTAAGTCTTCAAGAGAGTGGAAATATTAATGCTATATCAGATTCTCTTTCCTTGCACCAAAGAAGCACCAGTAACACTAAAGGGCTTTTGGCCCTGCGGCTGACCTCCACTGCAAAGGAGTTGGGGGAAAGTACAGCAATACTCAAAGTAAGGTGAAAATAACAGAATTGTTATTGAAAGTGAACCAAAAGACATGATTTTAAAAAATGTTATTGTAACAATGTCATGGTAGGTCTGAATAGGCCAAAATAGGCTTATACATATCCTGGCTTGCCCAGGTATTTTTTTCTGCTCTCCCTCTTTCTGTTTTGGGGAGAATCAACTGTGGGAATGCAAACAACAAACCTGGAGCCACTGAATCTGAGGATCTTGGCTTGCCCAAGCTTGCTTGCTCCTGTTTACATGTGTAGTAAGCAAGGTACATACACTTGGCTTGTGCCTGCCTTATGCAAGGCCTATGTTTTCCCCAGATTCGGGTAAAGCAAGCCTATGGCTTCACCTAATATGGTCAAGCTTTGCTAACTGCCATTCTTATTGGCTATTCTGTGTCCAAAGGCCCATTAGTCTTGGGCTGTATTGATAAAAAGAAATGAGCAGGTAACACAATGTGCTCTGCCATTGTATTTGTGCTTGCTTGCTACTGCCTGCTGCCATTGCTCTCTGCTTCTGGCAATGTCCTGCCTCACTGCCTTATTGCATCCTGAATTGCCTGGAAACTGCCTGCCTTGAGTTTACCAGGAGCAGGCTTTAAACACCTTCACACGATAGGCCTACTTCACCAGCATGACATAGGGCCAAAACTGTACATTGCAAGACATCCTCCCCTCCCAGGGGGCTGCCCAGGGAGGTGGTGGAGGCACTGTCCCTGGAGGTCTTCAAGAAAAGACTGGATGAGGCACTTAGTGCCATGGTCTAGTTGACTGGATAGGTCTGGGTGATAGGTTGGACTGGATGATCTTGGAGGTCTCTTCCAACCTGATTGATTCTATGATTCTGTGATTCTAAGCACTTCTATGATCCTGCCTACACATGCCAAGAGAAGAAGCCCTGGAAGGGACACACAGATTGTCCAGAGAAATCAGGACCAGGTCAGAAACCATCTGCCTTCTTTCCCCAGCGGTCTGTGAAGTCTGATAGAATCTGAAGCCTCAGTGGGTGACAAGACACCAACAGAACTCTCTGAAAGCATTTGGCTACTGTGTGAAGCTGTGGCTAGCCTCGCAAGTCGAGAGATTAATTTTTGTGAGTAAATATATAAAGCTTCTTGTAATTCACCAGTTCCCTTCTGCCATAAGCAGAAAGGAGGTCCCTGAGTCCATCTAGTGGACAAGCAATATAATTAACCACAGGTGGTGTATTGACCACAAGAACCTCTTCCAGTTCACTTAATGTTTATATTTTTGCCACTTATTTCTTAAAGATTATAGATCCTATGTTATCATCTGTATCATGTGTCCATGAGCATTGTAAGAGAACCTAACTATCATTAAAATTAGTGTTTGGGGGGCAAGACTCCTGAATATTGGAAATTAGTAAACAATATTAATCTTGAAAAAATACCATCTCACATCAATTAATTACCCTTCCATTACAAACAAAAAACTGTATGCAGGTTTGGGGAAAGTAAAATACTTGCTTCTGCCTTTGTTTGTTTGTTTTAATTTTGGGGCAGCTGCTAAGTAAAAAATTAAGGAAAACCAAGAAAGTAAAGAATCCATTAAACAAGAATTTACCTTTTAAAAGCAGAATAAGATATGAAAAGAAAACTGCATGATTTTGAATGAAAAGATAATATATTTAATTTTGAAAATGTTGCCAGTTACCATCTGAATCTTCCTCAATGCCACTGCTCTTGTCCTACATTCAGTGACTGGGACCCAAGTGGTCACACCATTTCATTCAACATGCATTTCTTTGGTGAGCTTGCTACCTGCAGAGAAACCCAAAAATCTCTTCTTTTTAATCTATTTTTAAACTATTCTGGGAGCAAGATAAATCAGTCACTGCAGGACTGTGGGCATTCATGGCCATCTAGCAAGATATATGAAGGACTGTTACTTCAGCTAAAGATTTCCCAATCCACTCAGTGCTCTGCCTCTACTGCTGCACAAGCTCTGGAGCCAAGAGAAGAGGTGGCAAAAGTCAATTGTGGCAAGTGATGAAGAGTTCCATTTCTGCCCCACAACTGCAGACTGTAAGGCTACTTTTTGGAGGCAGTGAAGCTGCTTCTATAAGCAACAGTGCATATGGGTGAGGATTAATGAATGAGAGCTAATGTAGTTTCCAGCTAAAGAACAAGGCTCTGCTCCTATGAAGAGCAATGAAAACCTATCCAGTATAGTTGCAGTGTAATCTAGAAGTGTAAACTACACAAAATAAGAAGCTTTAAGTTGTTCTGGAAAAAGCTAATTGGCTCATAGAAATATGTCAATTGACAAAGCATTCATATTTTTCTCTTATAACATTTGCTTAAGTCTGAAATATTTTGGTTTATACTGTTTAGAAATGAATGATTTTTTTTATTTCAGTTTTGCTATCTCTAAATATTTAGCATTTAACTGAGGACTCTCCTATATATTTTCTTTAACTCTTTAAGAGTTTTAAACCCCTGTATTTTAAAGCTGCAATGTTTATGCATATTTGGCAAACATGCATAATTTAGAATGATATATTCTTCATTTACAGTTGAAATCAATAATTTCACAGGAACTTCTCATTTGGAACAAATCACAATTGAAACAGCAAAACTGTGTCTGTGATGAAAGTTTTTCATTTCCAATGACACTGTGCTCTTAGAACTCAAAATCAAGTGACCTCTTTCTGCTTTTCATATATCTTAGTATATGTAGATCATTTGAAATATGCTGTTGTTGTTTCAAAGAGACAGAGAATACGTGGATAGAATACATGGGTCATTTACAGTCAGAGGAAAATGAAAATTAATTACCTCAATCAAAATATATTTTTTTTTCCACAGCAGAGGTGAAAAGCTGGCTGCATCCTCAAGAGCACAGATGGTCTGAGCACAGAGGTGTCCTGGTGTTTTGTGGCAAGGCTGGGAATAATGCCTGCAAGAAACTTTCGGGACTATGTGCCAACTCCTCAGCATTTTTTCATAGCAGAGAGGACAGTAGTCAAGGGCACAGTCAGACAAATTCCTAGTCGCAGATGATGACAACGACTGAACTTCTCACTGGATTTCTTGCCACTCTTTGTCAGGCAGGGCATTTTGATTTCACTTTAAACATAAAGAATCTCTGGCACTGAGCGGGGATATTGTGGCAGATGTTGTGTGTCATTAAAAGAAAAGTAGCATGAAAGCAGCTTGCTTCCCTCCTCCTCTCCCTGCTGCTGCAAATTCAAAAATGGGAACTACATGATGAAGTGCATGCTGAAGGGCTTCATTCACCACATGGCTGTGACTACAAGGCAAGCTGGATTCCTTGTTCTAAATCCAGGATGATTGATTCCTTTCTTTTAAAGCTCTGAAAACCAAGTGATTTCTCACTTTCGAATGAGAAAACAAGCCTCTTCTGCAGCATTATTCATTGATTGATCTCCAAGTGCTTTGTAAAGGAGGTCAGCATTAGCTCTTTTCAACAGATGGGGAAGGAGAGATGGTTTACTCAGGCACTTGTCAGGCTAAAATAGGGGGTTTTCCCGGAAACACTTATCAGGCTAGCAACAGGGCAGGGTGCTGAAATCCCTGCCAGGCGATGCCATAGAACCATAGAATTTTCAGGGCTGGAAAGAACCTCAAGGATCATATAGTTCCAGCTCCTCTGCCATGGGCAAGGACACCCAGTAGCCATATAGCACTTTGTTCCCTGGATTTTTTTGTGTGTTTCTTTTGGTGTTTGGGTGTGGGGTTTTTTGTTTGTTTGTGTTTTTTCTTTTTTTAACCCTGAAAATATCTCATAAAAATGGAAGTCACATATTTCTGTCCACCATCTCCTCCTGCTTGTGCATGACTTCAGATTTGTTGTCTGGCCCTGTCCTACATGAGTGGAAGTGTCCATGCAATTTCTAGTTTACAGTTTCTGACTCCAGAATTTCCAAGATGGAGTCCATAAACTTTTACCCCATCTATAATGTTCTAAAACACTGACACATGACATTCTCAGTCCATTTCTGACACCTGTTTAGTTAGGGAAACATATCAAAGCATTTTGATGTGAACCTACCAGTTACAAAATTAATAAATGTTTTCTTCAAATAAGGCTAATTACCAGGTTCAAACTTACCAAATTATTACAAAAGACATTGCATATGAACACAAAGCACTTTAGGATGAATTAACTCATTTGTATCAGTGTAATAAACCAGCATTAATGTGCTTAGAGGGCAATGCCGCCTGGCAAGGCAGCACTTAGAAAAGGGCATCGTTCTTCAGTGGGATTAAAAAGATATCCTTTAGGACACAGAGATATTTCAAAGCTCCTGTAAAAGATTGTTCTGTAAACAAGTAAGAAAATTACAACTTTCACATGTAATTTGTTTATGAAATATAGTAGCTGGGAGCATCTTAGAGGAAAAATATATACACAAATAGATTAGGACATTGTAGATGATTCACATAAATGTCTTTTTTCCTATTCAGCTTAATTAACTTCAGAGTAGGTGAATTCTTATCGGTGTAGTGGAAAGAAAATGAAACCAGTGTCAAGAGAAAATCTCCTGCATGTAACTACATGGTATATTCCAATTTTGGATGTTGCAAAAGCATAAAATTTTTGCTCATTAAATTTTAAAAGCTTTCTGACTTCCTAGAATTATAGCAGGGAGTTGTAAATGATGTATGAAATGAAATGTCCTTCCCTACACAAACAACATACAGTAAAAGAGCTTTGGAATTACTATTATTATGTACTATTTGCAGTAATGCTTAGATCAGTCAGCCATTAAGATAAATAAATAAAAATACCCACCAGGACAAAATTTTCAGTGAAAGTAAGAAAGGATGGAGGTATTTCAAACTACTCAGCTTGTTTGTGGGGAAAAATCTGTATCAAATTTGTTTACCAAAGTAAACCATTTTCAGTGTTTTTCCTTGTGCTTCAACCCAGGTTCCCTATAAACAGAGTATTTTTTCTGGACAGAAGGATGTTGCTGCCAGATCAAAGTTCTTTTCTTACATACCCCTGCAGTCAGCAAAAGACCAAAGTTTTACAAAGATGTGCCATGCTGAATCCAAGCAACATCACCTAGACACAATGAAATCTGTGTCACCAGATATACTGTAACCGTACTCATTGCGCATCAGTGTAAAGGCTGGAGCCTGATTTGTGGTTCACAGCTGACCCTCACTGGTAAGGTCTTCCTTCAACCTGTTATAAAATACTTGTAATAACGACATTTTAATAACATTTAAAAAGCTTCCCTCAAGTATTACTGTCTTGCCCATTTCCTCAGAGAAACAGTGCTCATTATACAAATTTGCAATAATACGGTGCAGAAATACAGCAGCATTATCAAAACCCAGATTACTAGTTCAGAGACTTCTCCAAGGCCTCAGGCTGCTGTTTAAACTACTTTTCATGTAAACAGCACTGTGAAGATACAATGCTAGACATGTTAAGAAACATTTCTCCAGAGTAAAAGCTGCTACCCAAGTTTCAATCCTAACTCATTTTGCACCACTTATCCATTACTTTTGATTAAAATTACTTGGAAAGAGTCAAGATTCTTTTGTCCTCATTGAGCACATCCACATAATTCTAATGCTGGGGACCCCAGAGCTGAATACAGCACTCCAGGTTATGTTTCTGTTCTGTTCTATTCCTATTCCTAGTCTAGTCTATGTATTCTATTCTACTCTATTCTATGCTATTCCACTCCATTTCAGTAGTTACTTGGAATGTCAGTGATATGTTAAGCAAGGTGTCAAATGTATGTGTCATATGTTTGTTCTTTAAACCCTTCTCCATTAGGAAAACACTACAGAACACTGTTTTGCTCTGAACATTTTAAGAGGCATTTCACACATACAAGCAAAACTTTCGCACCTACTAAGCAAAGAAGTGCTCTCAAACAAGCAAGTTTTTCTCCATTCATGTCTGTCTTGTCACCATCCTCAGTGTCCAGCATGCTTGGAGTAGACATAGGCAGACTAAAGACATTTCACTTGGTGGAAAAGATTTATATATATGTATATATATATATATATATATATACATATATATATATATATTTCATTGTGTCTGTCTTCTCATTGGACTGGAGGCCTAACACCATGAGGTACTGGGAAAGGAAAGAGAGACAATGTTTTGGGGCAGTCTGCATGGTAGGCTTTGATCTCTGAGTGTCATGGAGTTGTTAACCCTGAAGTAATTCAGCAGATGCACCAATCAGGAGCTGAGAGATAACATGGAAAGAAACCAGGAAAACTTCCCAAAAAGCAAGGCAAATCATTGCTCCCAAGGAATCTGGAGTTCCAGTTTTGAAATTGAACAAAGCTTGCGTTTAGTCATACATGTGACAAAATCAAAATGGTTCCAGAAACACATGGTTTCACCTTTAAAACTGTTGCCTGGCTCAGAGGATTGAGTTGGCACTCGTGCAACATTGGTAATCATGACCCGAAATGCAAAACACACTGTGGTTTCATGCAAGGTCTGTGTGGGTGCAGTGGCTCATCCTTAGAGTGGTTCTGAATCTGTGCCTGCAGGTGAATCAGTCTGAAGGGTTGGCAAAATTAAGCTCAGTGGTCAAACACATGCCAGCCACATGTACTTCAGACATTGGTTTGATTTGATTGCAGATTGTGAATACTTAGCCTCTGTTGTGAAATCCTATTAAAAGTTTCCTAACATTTTCACATTCCTATGAAGACTAAACACCCACGTTGTAAAGTCTCTGCCATGCTACTACACAATAGGCCACAGAGAATGGTTTATGATGAAAGGAGATCAAGGATTCGAGTAACTTAGTCAAGTCTTATAGAAATAGTAAAACCTTTCACAGATGAGTACAGATATTTTAGATCTGATATGGTGTGCGAAGAGAGGCTTCAAAATTTGCAGCTTGTGTAACTTGCAAATATTGTGTACTGGTTCAGGTATCACTGGATTCTTATGCACAAGGCAGTTGATCTATAAAACATATGGCATTTTGAAATATTGATCTCTTCTCTACCGGTGAGTAGGAGATATTAGTGTAGTATGGGATTCCATTTGTAACACTGAGATTAAAGGCAAGGAAGTGGAAAATTGGAATAGACCTGAATACATGTGAAGTGGAAAGTACAGTTGGCACTATTATTAAAGCAGGAGAATAACAAATAAGAGCATGTCTTTTTAAAAATAATTTAAGAAAAATCACATAACAGCTACAGAGGTAATGGAATAAATGCATTCAAATTAATGTTTTATACTTACTTACTTTTACTTGTACTGGTAATGTAAAGTCACAATGGAGTGACCCAATGGAATGGGACAAAATAAAGAATAATATATGTATATATATATATATATATATATACCTATATATATATACACCTATATATATATATGTAAGCTTTTTCTCTACAAAGTAAACAGTAATCTATATTTTAAAGGGGTACTTCACCTGGGACTTTACTCAGCCTCATGCAATATATTGTTCTGAATTAAACAAAACAAAGCAACCTCCCCCAGCTTTTGCCCAACACCTGTAGTTGTTGGTTGGATCTTCAAATGATTCACACTAGGAATATACTCTCCCTCTACCCTCTATTTTGCTTCATTTTCTTTGCTCAAATTGTAAGACAGAAAGAAGAAATTCCAGAAACCAGAAATTTTAAGTATTTCCAGTGTCACCAATTTTCTTCCCTTTTCCTCTCTTTTCCCAGTTAGCCTGTTAATGAGACTGACAAGGTGTATGTGACCATCGTGTAAGTCCCATCTGAAGCTGTTAAAATGTGGAACATAACCAGCACATTCTTCCTTTTTTTTTTTAAAGCAGAAAGGAGACAGAAGTCTTCTTTCTGTGCTGATTTTACCTGGTGTAACATGAAGGCAATGGGTATCGTGCATTTCCATGATAGATTGAGTCCTTTACTGCATGATAGTCTCTCTCCATGAAGATACTACTGCATTGCAATTAAGTAACTATTGATCTTTTTAAACGAGCAGACTGAGCTTTTTAAGCCTTTTGTTATGAGCATATTTCAGTCCTAATATCACTTTAATTTTTAAAGGTCATCAAAAGTTAGTTGAACCCTGGTAACAAGCAATTTATCTCTTCTGCATTGCACCTCAGAATATTTTCTTCCTTTATTCCATAACAGTAAAAGATGAACTGCTTAAAACTCTTTAATTTTTTTTTCAAGGCATTATCTTTAACTTGACACTTTAACACTGACACCATGGATGATGTAGCTTTTACATTGAGTTTAACTGATTAAACCAACATAGAGCAGCTGTGAGCCTTCCAATTCATATCTATTTTTATTCCAACATCCTAAATGACACATGGCAGGTCAGATTGGTGCTAAATATTGACATTTTTATGGCAATTCTTGTATTGGAAACCTCAGATAACATGAACCTCCATGCAGTCTCTAGCTCTGTTTGTTTCAAAAGTCATTACACTAATGAATAATATTCCCACAGGTTTAGTGGGCTTTGTATCTGACCCTGGGGTTGAGAAATAAGCATTTGGAGACTAAATAGATCACAAAGGGCTTTGTATCTCAGATGTCCCCTAATGTATTCTTTGTATAAGCCAAGGATATAAGCCCGAGTATCAAGATTCAGCCTCTTCGCTCCTAGCAGCATTGGAGAATGTTAATGGAGGTGCTCCTATATATTTGAATAGATACACAACTGAGGCTTTTATGTTTCCAATTTTTAAAATCATCTTAATAAAAAGGTTTGCTGGAGGGGTAGCTGCTTTGAGGAAAAAGTAAATTAATCCAGACACCTGCCAGGCTGATCCCTCCCCCGGGAAGAAAATTCGCAACACAAACCCCCCTTCTTTTTTGAAAGTCAGGGAAAGATGAAATTGTATTTTCTTACAGTATAACAATGTAAAGAGAGATAATAACTAGAGAAGGAAGGAAGGGAAAAAAACAATACAATAACCTTAAGGGAGATGGGGGAGGGGTCAAGCAGCGGCGAAGCAGCAGAAGCAGCAGTAGCCAAAACAGCAGCTGGGGAAGATAGGCGAAGCTGAAACAGCAGAAGCCAGCGGGAGAAGGGAGAGAACAAGCTGTGCTTCTAGACATTAAGCTCTTGCTGCTCCAATGAAATTATATTAATTTATCTATTGTTGCCATTTATGTGGCCTATCCCTGGAATGTTCATTTCTCCCCTATGTCTGAGCTAGAGGATCAGCTCAAACGGCCACATTCACAAAAATAATATGAAGTACAGAGAAAGGATTTCACTTTAAGGGAAAGGATGTCAGAGAAATGGGAGCACTTGGGCAGTGCATGTGTGACAGCTATTTGCTCCTCTGCATCTCTGCTGAGCCTGGAGAAAGTGTTGCTCTGTCATGAGATCAGTGGTGTCAGCTTTTAAAAAGAACGGTTCTGAATTTGCCTATTGGGGAAATAGAGAAATTTGTCAAAGAGAGTATGTGCATGTCCACATGTGTATGTATCCTTGTCTGTCAGTGACTGGGTTGAGCTGGCAAGTGAGAAAGAGAAATCACTCAAACAGAGGTTTTAAGGAAGAGACAGAGTTAAGAAAGAGAGTTTTGCCAGAAGTGCTTTTAACTAGTTGTTGGTGAAAGGGACTTAGGGTTAGACTGTGTAAAGCTCAGAAATTAATGCATTGGATGAGTAACACAGGAGAAGCTGCAGATGGGGGTACACCTGTCAGGGCAAAAGGAGAAGGTAGAGTTTAGAGATGATTCAGGGTGAAACATGACAAAATTTAGCCATGTCTTAGAGACTGTTGCAGAGTTTTTTCTATGCCTCCCTTATTTGGGGGAGGTGAGAAATTAATTTGAGGCGGTATTAATTTTATATAAAAATATGCTTTATTAAAACTAATATTTACAAACTCTTGCCACCCCCAACCACTGTGTAATAATATCTAGTTCTTTGTGCAAGTTTATGAAAACAATTAGGATATGATATATACAGGGATCTGGTTAACAACTGGAAAATATCAACTATAAACTATTTGCAGAGAGAGATTTCCCTTAGGCTTAGTGCCACTTGGGGACTATGCTATTTGCCCAGCAGAGGTTGAAAACTGTCTGCTCTAAGGCAGAGGCAACTTATCACAGTATCACAGTATCACAGTATCACCAAGGTTGGAAGAGACCTCACAGATCATCAAGTCCAACCCTTTACCACAGTGCCCAAGGCTAGACCATGGCACCAAGTGCCACATCCAACCTTGCCTTGAACTGCCCCAGGGATGACGACTCCACCACCTCCCCAGGCAGCCCATTCCAGTGCCCAATGACTCTCTCAGTGAAGAATTTTCTCCTCACCTCGAATCAAGCTTTACTTATAAGTGTTCCTCTTAATTATTAATCACCCTCCTGGGGTTGTGTCTCAGCCTGTGCCCAGTGTCCAGACTCCCAGGGGCTCTGTCTGTGGACTCTGTGTGGCTGGAATCTTCCCCGCTTGAGAGGGAAAATAGGTGAATCCTCCTGGCTTGAGGGGAAATGATAAATCTTCCCAGTCTCTGGGGTAAACAGGTTTCTCTAACCTTTTCTCCTGGTGTGAGGTGATCTCTGCCTCGACGCTGCTGCTTCTGGATACTGCGAGTCCAGGGATGATCAGCTGGCAGGATTCCAGGAACAGAAGAAGAATGTCCCTGCAGTTTCTGGCACGGTCCTCTGCACATGGGTCCAGGCCGTGTGTGCGTGGGTGTGCAGACAATCTAGAAGGTCTGTGTCCTGGCTCTCTTACCAGGCAAAGCTGGGAGTCTGAGCTCTGTAGATAAAGCAAGGTAGCTGGCCAATATGCACAGCTAGCTCTAGGCTTAGAAGGTTTTCAGCTCCTTATATATATATATGTATCATGTGCAGGCTTGAATGTGCTCTGCTCTGCTCGCAGACAGATTAACTGCAAATTGAATCAAAGTAAGAGGTCTATACCTCAGTGAGCATCGGAGCAGTGCTTTGGCTTCCGAGCATGTGGGTATGAGCATCTGAGCACTTCAGGTGCAGGTCAGAACTATAGCTGATCCTTGCAGGTGGGTCAGAGAGCTGAGTCTGAATCTGAGCAGCTGAGTCTGAACACGTGGTGCACCTTTGCACCCCTCTTTATAGAATTTGGGCTGAGATTCATGGCCCTTTGGCCATCCCAGAGTGACCAATCAGGTTGGCAGTAAGCCAAACCTTACCTTAATAGGCAGAAGCTGTTTGCCTGGACCCTCCTAAATATGGGGATCACATGGGTGGACCCCAGGGATACACGGGCTGGGTGTGTGTGTGTTACACAACCCTATTTACTACCAGGGGTCCTGGCAGGATATGGTGGAGGGGCAGCAGCCCCAAAACTGAGGCGTTTTTATGCCTCTGCATGCCCAGACATGTCCCTCTGCCAGGACCCATGAGGCAGCAAACAAGTTGCATAACACACACACATCCAGCCCGTGTACCCCTGAGGTCCGGGCAGGTAAACCCCTATTGGGAGGGTCCAGGCATATCTCTATTGCCTATTGGGGCAAGGTTTGTCCTATGGCCAACCTGATTGGTCATGTTAGATGTCCAACAAGCCACGAATCTCGGCCCCAGAGCCTATAAAGAGGCGTACAAAGCAGCGATGGTCAGTCAGTCCAGTTCAGTCCGGTCAGATGATCCAGACTATTTACCAGGTCAGAAGCTTAGAGCACATAGACTCAGCTCTGATCCACAGCAGCATCCTGCTTCTCTGACCTGCTTGCATTTGCCTAGACAAGATGAGGCCTCACTCACTCACTCGCAAGCATTACAGAGGCTTAGTCCTCGTTCATTGTTCTCAAGGCACAGCCAAGCTATCTGCATGCCCCCTGAGAAGCAGAGCACATTCATGCCTGCACCATACATATATGGGAAGCCGAGAGACCCCCTGCCTAGCCTAGAGCTATCTTGATTCCTCTAAGGAGTTAAATCTCCTTGAAGCACAGCACAGACCCTGCTTGGCCGGCACAAATAATACTTGCCAGCTATTCTGTAACTCTGGAAAGACCCAGAGCCAGCAGACCCCTTTCCAGATGGTCTACAAACCTGCAAACGCAGCCTGCTAGCTGCCAGTCCGTGTCAAGGGGCTACACGGACCAAATCCTTCTCCTGCATCGGGAAATACCTGCCAGCTGATCATCCCTGGACACGCACAGCTCCATAAGGCAGCGCCGAGGCAGAGACTACCTTACCCCAGGAGAGAAGGTTAGAGAAACTCAATTTACCCCAGAGACTGGGAAAGACCCTTATCAATTCCCTTTGCAAGCCGGGACAAATCTCCAGCTCCATCAAGTCCCTAGAGACTGAGGCATAAACTGAGGCAGATTCCCAGAAGGGTGATAATGATTAATATTCAAGAGCAGCACACCTAAGTAAGCTTTAATACCTTTGTAATATAAGTTATCTCTATCTGAAGAGTACACACAGTTTCAGCCCCTGCTGGGCAAACACTAGAGTTGTTAAGAGGCATTAAGCGTAAGAAATATTTCTCTCTGTCAATAATTGTTGATAATTTGATATTTCCATTTAATAAACAATCCCGGTAAATATATATATCCCAAAGCTATTTTCATAAGCTTGCAAATGAACCCTGGATTTCATAGTGGTTGGGGTGGGGTAAATTTGTAAATATTAATTTTAATAAATAATTTTATGAAAAATCAAAACTGCCTCAAATTAATTTCTCACCTCCCCCTAACAGGGAAGGAATAGAGAAATCCCCTCCACAACACAGGAAAACATGTCCAGGCTTGTAGAGGCATAGGGAGGCCTCTGTATGGGCCTTGCAAGCCCTCCACAACAGAGACACAGGAAAAGATGGAGATTAACCACATGTCACAAATCTGGATGGTATAAGAAACAATCCAATAAAAAAAAAAAAGGGCACAAATATCAGGTAAAATAAGGTGGTAAGGCACATCTTACGTCCTTTATAGTTGTTAATAAATTCATGCCTCCCACAGTCCTGACACAGGTTTGAATAGGAGCAAGGAAGCAAACCTTTCACTTCCAATTTGACCTTATTTAGTTGCTTTCTTTTGTCCAGGTAATACCCACAACAACCTCATTGGAGTTCCCTGAAAAGATTAAGGAAGGATTTAGACAAAATTTTACTCTTAGTCTTCTTCTCCTACTGACACAGGAATAATGGAGATAAAATTATGTTAATTCCAAAGAAGAATTGAATGTGTGCCTTTTCCAACAGTTGCACCAGGGGTGCATCCTTAGGAAGGAGTCTGGAGCAGGACTGTGCAGGTGGTAGGAATTTGGCTAAAACTTGTGTAGTTTAACTAATACCTTCCTGAAATCCCTGTCTTCCTTTGTAGATCATCACATATCTAAACGTACACTTAGCTGGTCCACATTTTAGATAGAATTTATTACCACAGCATTAGTAACTAAGTGCAACAGCAGAATGAATGAAGAACAACAAAGCTTTACTTAAAAAAAAACCAACCAAACTTTAAAAAAATTAAAGTATATTTTTAGAGTGCTAATATACAGTCACTGATAATTGTTATTTTTAAACCAAGCTTCTCAAAGTTTCAGCTTTGTCAAGAAAATGCTGCCAGATTTTTAAAATGCTGGAATTAAGTATTGGTTTGGAAGCCTCTAAATACCAAAGACATTAAAGTGTTTTCAGGGGTGTAAGTTATAAGGTAAATATTTTCAGAACAAAATTTATTTTTTTAAAATTCTACTATTAAGTAGGTTTAAAATCCAACAGCATTGGCTGGCTTATGAGTGAGATTCCTCTGCATGTTAGACTTTCAATATATTTTGTGCTAACAAGGCTTTAAGGTTTATAACTCTGTGTGTATCTATCCCTGCTTTACAGAGACAGTAACTCCATAGTAATGCATAGACTATGCAAGGTTACAGTGTTTTTTAAATGTTATACTTTCAAATTTAAAAGTGCAGCCATCACTTTATAAGTAGTTTTAATTTATAAGCAATTTAAATTGTTTATAATGTGTAAACAATTTGACTTAACAGCTAATACATTTGACTGCGACTGTGGGAAATGCTCCATAAACTGTTGGCAGTTTAGAGCTCTTACTTTAAAACCTTTTTTTCCTAAACTTCAAATCCTGTTTTGCCTGCTCTTTGATATGATTATTTTCCTGATTTTTCATGCAACTATTTCCTCAGAACTGCCACAGTCTTCTCATTCCCCTCCTCAATCCTTCAAGAACCTGAAAGATGCTAACTTCCCATGTTTCAACCATAAATGAGTTTGGTCTGTATGTAAGCCCTGTTATTTTCTCTCACATTTTCTTTTAAATTGAGCTTAGAATGCATAAGAATACAGTCCAATTCATGATTTTAAAGTAAAATAGTGCCTGACATCTTTGAAACATTGTAGTTATAGCTCTGTTTCTGGAGAGGACTCCTTCATCTCTGCTCTTATGCACGCTTTATTTCTTATTATGTAAAGAGAAAGATACATACCTGTGGATGACTGGATTTCTACCTGTTGAAAACAAGTCACAGAATAATGTATTTCAAACCAGGGCTTCCTAAAGAGTTGCAGCTGCAACACCAGCTTCTTCTACCTCTCTGGCAAAGCTTGCACAGTCCAAATTACAGTCTATACTGGATAGGAGCAAGCAGAGTAGCAAGTGGCTGTTATCACATATAGCTGTCAAGAAGGCACTTTCAGCGCCAGTGCTTCACAGCGAAGAAATTTCAATCTCTCCAGTTTGCAAAGTCAAGTAGGGTAAAGACAAACCCTTATTTGTTCACATTCTGTCTTCTCATGAGCTATAGAAGATTAGTCCTGGTGTTGTCTGTGGGGTGTAGTGTGAGTAGCCTGCTCCTTTGTGACTAATGGGCTTGCACTGAAGTTAAATCACTCTTTAGATGAAAGTATCACTTCTACTGCACTGCAGTGATAATTATTTAAATAGGTAATAAATGAGGTGTTTCTACTTGTGTGGATAGGCTCAGACTGCTCACTGTAGTGCAGTTCTGGAAGATTAGATTTTCAATGCTATCCAAGGTGAGCAGTAATGAATGTTATTCTGTGGGATTTCTGAGCAGCCCCTTTGTTCAGCCATCACCTCACCACTGAGAAGAGGCAGCACACACCAGAGGGACAGGAGAGCTCTCAGCTACAATGAAAAATGCTTAGGAGAAGCAAAACTCTTTTTTCCTTCAGTCAAAGATGCAGAGTATCTCAGTCTCTTTTGAAAAGGGAGGCTGCAGGTAGCAAAAGAAAGCTTCAGGAAGAGAGAGGAAGGAAAGTGACAGTCGGGTCTCTGTGAAGGATGGGAGTTCATTTGCTATAATTCTGATATGGCAATGGAAAATCAAATGAACAGAGGAGGATGAAATGAAGGACTAGATTCAAGAAACTAGTTACACATGACTTCTATCTGCACTATGGAGCCATCATTTAGGGTTTGTTCTGGGTTTCTAAGACATGTTGGTTATACTGATGTCAGACTAAGTGAATTTCAGAAAATCAACACCAAATTTGAATGTTCTGTCATGAGCATGCATAGTACAGCTGAGGTCTGAAAGAAGGAAGAGCATGAAATTTGTGCTAGCATCAGATGAAGAACAGATGAAGGAAAACTGAGTGACTCAAGCAGAAGTTATTCTAAGGAATCATGCTGGTCCTTCCCCATTTAAAAAATCTTTGAAACTAGACTCCATCACAATCCCATTCAAAGTGCATCAAAGCCAGTGGAAGGGATGCCTTTCACTTTGTCGTCATGTTTTGGATGAGTATGCAGCTCAAAATGCTACCATGAATGTTTCTGAGCTTTTGGGGAAGTTACTGACTGAGTTTTTATGAAAGGCACATGGCATATGGAAACAGCATATGGAAACTCGTTAATACTGAGAGGTAAGGAAAAAAAGTGGCAATGAGTGATGAACTTTCTGAAAATGTTAAAAAAGCTGAACCACAGTCATCTGCAGAATTCCTGATGGAGCACGTTGTGATTGATATGAAGTCAAGAGGTTTCCAATGCTCTCCATCACCTGAATGATAGCAAAGAACTAGACACTAACCATATGTCAACTGCACATTGCAGAAAGATCTTCTGCTTCCCGAGGAAAGAGAGTGTGAAGTCATTACCACAGCCTAGAAATGTGGAAAGTGAGGGATTGTCATGTAACCACACAATGAAAACTACCCATAAAGATTATATCAGCTAATGAGTTTTCCACACTGCTGCCTACAACAAGGGAAAGTTTTGCATTTTTATCTCCAACAGAATCAGAAGGGTAGATGAAAAAACATCTGTAACACCAGTAGGGGTGGATTTGGCACCTCTATGTGGAGAAGATGCTTTTACTTGGGCAATTCATCATTTGATGGCAGATCTGAATCCAATAGTAATTAGTGTTTAATTGACTTTACTAGCACATTCAATGCTTTGTACCTCCTCTAATTATGAAATATCCTTTGTGTATATGCATTTTCATCAAAGCTGATTTTTTCAAGAATAATGTCTATATTAGAATGTCTTGAGGTCTTATGTTGAAATTGATGGACTGGTTTAGGAGGCAGCCCTGGCATTGTCACTCACAAAACAATAAACAACAATAGCCTCTTTCATCTTAGTAAGTCCCAAAGTTCTGTATGAGGTAAATAATAATTAAACAGATGAACATTTAATGAAAATGCCTACATCAAAGAAGATGTTCACTGCATTAAAAATATATTTAGCTTCAAAACACCTCTACCATCTAGCCATTGCTTATCAGGTTTAACTGCATACAATGATGAAAGAGTTGTCTGATTTCACAGCCCTTGTAATTAATGCTTCTCTTCCAATTACGTGCAAATTTGGCAGCCTGTGTTACTATTATCCTGACTATATATCTTTCTAGGATGTTGTGCTCCCATTGCATTCCACTTTTATGCCCATTAGGGAAGTGGTTTTCCTCTTGAGGTCTATGGAAGTCAATGAGAATCCTTCCATTTACTTCAACAGTTGCTGGATGAAGAATCACAGTAAAATCTGCCTTGTTTCTCTACATTTACTTCATTTGCATGGGCAGCTGTGGACAGTACACTTTCCACTTTCCTATTCAGACTAGTGTTTGGTGTCTTCATTTGCAGTTGCTGTTTGGATGAAGTAAAAAATGTAGCCTTTTTCATGAGGCAGTAAAACTGTCAGGCTTCAGCATTATTTGGAATAATATGAAGCAGCTGGTTTTATGCAAGATAATTCACAATCTGCCAACAGACAGGGCAACATGTGGAAAACAGAGTAGCCCCAGCCAGAGACGGAATGAAAAAGGATTGTCCCCTTTGGACATTACCACACTGGAAATTGTTCATGTGTTTTGTGAATTTCAAAAAGTTTGTAGATTTTCTCACCGCACTGGAGCACAAAATCTGTGTGTGTCACTGTTGTGGGGACAGGCAAAGGGTTCTATCAGTCAATTAGCAGTATGGAAATTTGCATAGGCTTCCCTAGTACAGAATCACAGAATTAACCAGGTTGGAAAAGAACTTTGAGATCATTGAGTCCAACCTACCACCTAACACCATTTAATTAACTAAACCATGGCACTAAGTGCCTCATCCAGTCTCCTTTTAAACATTTCCAGGGACAGTGGCTCCACCACCTCTCTCCCATTCCAATGGCAAATCACTTTTTCTGTAAGTAACTTCTTCCTAACATTCAGCCTAAGCCTTCCCTGGTGCAGCTTGAGGCTGTGTCCTCTTGTTCTGTCACTGTGTACCTGGGAGAAGTGACCAACTTTCACTTGACTACAACCTCCTTTCAGGTAGTTGTAGAGAGCTGGTGGCCAGTCACTAGCGGTGTCCCTCAGGGATCAGTGCTGGGCCCCATCCTCTTCAACATCTTCATAGATGATCTGGATGAGGGCATGGAGTCAGTCATCAGCAAGTTTGCAGATGACACCAAGCTGGGGACAGATGTGACTGGGTTGGAGGGCAGAAGGGCTCTGCAGCGGGACCTTGACCGCCTGGACAGATGGGCAGAGTCCAATGGGATGGCATTCAATAGCTCCAAGTGCAGGGTGCTGCACTTTGGCCACAACAACCCCATGCAGAGATACAGGCTGGGGACTGAGTGGCTGGAGAGCAGCCAGACAGAGAGGGATCTGGGGGTGCTGATCGATACCCACCTGAACATGAGCCAGCAGTGTGCTCAGGTGGCCAAGAGAGCCAGTGGCATCCTGGCCTGCATCAGGAATGGTGTGGTCAGCAGGAGCAGGGAGGTCATTCTGCCCCTGTACTCTGCACTGGTTAGACCACACCTTGAGTACTGTGTTCAGTTCTGGGCCCCCCAGTTTAGGAGGGACATTGAGATGCTTGAGCGTGTCCAGAGAAGGGTGACAAGGCTGGTGAGAGGCCTTGAGCAGAAGCCCTATGAGGAGAGGCTGAGGGAGCTGGGATTGTTTAGCCTGGAGAAGAGGAGGCTCAGGGGTGACCTTATTGCTGTCTACAACCACCCGAGGGGTGGTTGTGGCCAGGGGGAGGTTGCTCTCTTCTCTCAGGTGGCCAGCACCAGAACGAGAGGACACAGCCTCAGGCTGCGCCAGGGGAGATTTAGGCTTGAGGTGAGGAGAAAGTTCTTCACTGAGAGAGTCATTGGGCACTGGAATGGGCTGCCCGGGGAGGTGGTGGAGTCGCCGTCCCTGGAGCTGTTCAAGGCAGGGTTGGACGTGGCACTTGGTGCCATGGTCTAGCCTTGAGCTCTGTAATACTGGGATATTCTGATAGTGTAATACTTCCCTGAGCCTCCTCTTCTCCGGGTTGTTTTAGCTTGGATTGCACACGAGGTGGTTTGGGTGTTACCTCCCCCCCACCCCCCAACTTTGGAAATCACACAGACTAGACTCATCAGCTCTGGAAATTGAATGAAGCTTTATATTCACAGCTTAACACAATATAGAAGCAGATATTTACAATATATACAGTTATATACAGAAATATACAAGTTAAAAGGTGATACAGAAACACAACTCCCCTCTCAGAAACCTGAGTCCCCAGGAGGGCTCTCAACCACCCTTCCACTTTTCTCCTACCCCTCTCCCTTACCCCAGATCTTGCCTTATGCCCAAGGAAGATTGGAGGGTCAGCAGGGGGGTTAGGAAGCAGGTGGATTTAGTCACACAGGTGGCAGGTTAGGTTAGAGAGAGATGCAGGCCAAAGCCCAGAAAGAGAGTGACTGTCTTATCTGTATTTACATTCTTATTTTTACACATCTCGGCAAGCCTACAAGTGAAGTAGACATCACCATTGTTTCCCTTTCACAGCCTGTAATCTAGTTCCTCTCACCAAAACATTCTAGCTAGCTTCAAACTAGATAGAATGTCTAGGGAATCTCACTTCCTGCTTCTTTTTACTTGTTTGTTTCTATTTGCTCCATGAAAATATTTATTCCTTCATGCAGAGATGGTCTCTGTGATTTGGTCTAGCGTGGGAATGCATTATGAGAGGGAATAATAAGAGGTAGACTGACCATTTCTGACCTTGATTCCCACAGCTTGAGGATGCCTCCCACAGGGGAGGAAAGATAGTGGGACACCTGGTTAACCAGAAAAACAAGGTGTGATGTATGTAAAAGACTGGATTGTTCTTGCCCAGCTTATGCTAATGTGAAGGTGTGTGGTCTGTGCTCTGGACTATATAAATGGAGTCAAAATGAACAGTAAAGGTCTCTGGTGGACTCACATTGTGAATCATGTGGAGTCTGTGTGTTTAGCCTTGCTAACAGTCTAGCACATAGCACACTGGTGAGTGGGAAACAGTCTTTCTACAATCAAGGACTCAAAATCTGCTTACATCTCTCCCTGTGCACATGTCCACATTTTCTCTTCTTTTTCCTACAAAACAAGTACTGATTAGATATCTGAAATTATATATGAACAATTCCACAGATTAGCCCCACCCAGAAATCAATACCTGTAGTTACAGACAGATCTATCAGAGGCAGTAAGGGCAATAAAAATGCCTATTATCTCTGAAGGAATTGATTCAATTTCTAAGCAATTGCCTAGAAATCAATTCAGATAAATCAGAATGCATCTGTTAATTATGTCTTATTTCATTTTGGAAGTGGTGTAAATTTACACCAGAGAGCCAAGGGCTCCATGTAGAGCCAGAGAAAGTCTCTGAGAGCTTCTTCATTCCTCTCAAATTCAGATCAACAAATCAAAAGAATTTTTATGAATATAGATTTCTGTGGTTTATGTGCATTTTTTTTTAATCTGATTAAGTTTGTACTCTCCTTCAAAGACAGTTTTACAGATTCAGCAAATTTGAACCCCCAGCTCATAATTTGATGTCCCTAAGAGTAGTAAGTGGACTGATGTTCACATCATTTTAAGGAGAAGTCCCAGCTATAACTCAGATATAATTAAAGCATGCTTTCTCTCCACCTTCCTGCTCAGCAGATGATGGCAGTCTTCAAGAGCTGGTATTTTAGAAAAAGGGCAAACTTCTTAAAGAGAGAGAAGGCACCATTACTTATTTTCCTGTCTTTGTGTAGGCTTCTCTCTCTAAACTGTCCACATTAAAATCAATTTATTAATGTTCAGCAAATAGTTCTGCCAGCACTCATTCTCTGGCTCCATGAAACCTTTCCCCACCATTCTGACCTATCCTAAAGTTGTGATGTTATGTTCACCTCACAGAAACCCCTAGGAGCTGAAGTAGCTGTAATTAAAGGTTTTCAGCTACAGGGCTGTCAAATCCTTTTGTGTATCTGTTTTGGCAAGTGCTTCAAATCCTACAGCAGTATTAAATAGACCATCTGTTAGCCTTCATTAGGCTCTCACTCATCAACAGGACTATTAAATATAACTGAGCATGCTAAAGGAAATCTTGACATCTGGGCTTTCAATTGAAGCAGTGATCAATATTAATAACAAAACTATTTCACCTGAATCTATTATTAATAGAAAGTTAAATACAGCATAAATATGGATGCTTTGCTCTATAACACAGCTTTACTATGATTAATCTGAATGATACAGTGAAATCCAACTTTATTACTAACAACATCCATAATAATGTAGACATCTAAAGATCTGCATGGCAATGGCACTGTCTCAAAAGCATATGAACAACTCATTATCACTTTTGTCGTTGTTAAAATGAGAGGGTAGATAGGACCAGGCTAAACAAAAAGAGTTTATAGAAAAAGACCTACAGTTACAGCATATGCATTGGATTTGGTAAACAAATTATTCTTTTGTTCTTTGCAATAACTTTCTACATATTTAAGGATAAAGTGTAATATGTTCTTTGGTTGTCTCTTGTCCCTTGGAACTCCTCCAAAGCACTCTTTAGAGACAATGTTCTCTAGACCAGTTTAGTCTTCTCACCATTTTCATTTGGACTCTGTCCACTTTGTGTCCATAATCAAAACACAGTGTTATTAATTAGTTCTTTGACATTCCATCTGAGATATGTAGGACAAATTCCTTCACACAGATAACTCCCATTTATATAGCTCTTTGTGTTTTCCCTTTTCACTTGAAGAATGCTGTGATTTAGTCTTTCCACAATTTATATAATTCTAGTTGATCCTTCCAAAATACATAAAATGGAAAGGCCTATTATGCATTTCAGATCAATTCTATTATGGAAATTTTGAATACTAACTCTGAGTTTGAGTGTCTTTGTAGACCCAATCAAAACAGCATTTTTTTGCAAGACCAACAAAATATCAAGCAAAATATTGATGAGTATGGGAATCAAGAAAGGCTACTGAATAGCTCCATCTGATACATCCTTCCAACTTAGTACTAAGTAACTGATTACTGGTCTTTGAAAATGTCAATGAAAAACCAATCTGTTCAGGAAAACTGTGGGAATCCAACTGCAGCTTATTTCAGAACATATTTTATTACAGAACATATTTTATTACAGAGTTTCTCAGTTCTAGGTTAAATTTCCCAGAGAATCAAATATAGTTACTAGAACCAATAACAATTTATAGGATGCCTTTCGCTCTCCCCCCTTTTGTCAAAGAAAAGGAATTAGATGGAGAGAGGAAAAGGTAAAGCACCCAAGTAAATAGTCTCACTTCAACTGGGGAGTCAAAAGAGAAAACTTTAACAATAAATAAAAGGTATTTGAGGTAGGGGAGGTAAAAAAGAGGTACAGGGAAGGAAAAATAATATTTTATATATATATATAATCAGATTGATTGCAATGGGCTTTATCCACCCTTATGGACTGATGGCTATGTGGTAAAACAAAGAGCAGCAGGAACAGGAAGATGATGCTGGCAGGCAGGGAGGCAAGGCAAGGGAGAAGGAAACATGAAATTCCTCTGTTTTTATAGGGGGCTAGACAGGAATGGGAGTGGGCTAAGCACTACACCTGGAGTAAGGCTTGGACCCACCCCCAGAGAGGAGTCATGAGGACCTGGGGTCATGGTCAAGACCACTCCTTCAGGTGGGTTAACCCTTTACAAAGAGCTTCAGAGTCATAATCAAAAGCTCTATGGGAATAAAGACATATCACTTCCTGTTTCTTCACCTGTGTATAAAAGACCATTTGCATCCAGTGCAGAAAAGCAATAGTTAGGTTCACCTGAGAGTAAGGAGAGTAAGAGCTTCATCCAGGACACCGCTTCAGTAGCAATGTTATATACTGTAAATGCATTCATAAACTTGTCAGGCCTCATCCTAAAGTCATTCTGTCTGCATCCTTCTGGCATAGCTGAATCACACTGACTAATTTACAAGAACTGGTAGGGGGAACAGAGTTTGGAAGATCTGTCACCTGTACTGTGTAGGGACATGAAGGAATGTACTCACAGCAAACTCTGTGTCTCATTGGTAATTATAGAACCAATAATGGATCTGAAACCCTAGTTCTGGTGCAAACACCTGAAACAATGGCAAAGTTCTGATGTGTCTGAAAACTATTCCTCAATTTATTTTGTCTGGATTGAAAAACTCAATATATGAGCAGTCTGGCATAACCCTTGAGCTACAAATCATTGTTTGCTTTGCAGACAAAGCTGACGCTGAAACAAACCAAGATTTTTAGGCTGACAAAGAACAGCTTAGACTGCAGATAGCCTGGCCCACAGACAGCATGAGCAGAGATGTCAAACATTGCAATGTGCATGACCAGAGCTGAAGTACAGCCATTCAGATTTCTAACTCCACATCTTATGGCTGCATTTTGTAGATGTCAGTGGGAACCTTTGTATCACAATTTGTTTATCCACAGAATGAGGGAAATTGAGTTTCAACACACAGTCATTAGCAAACTGATTAATGCAGATGAGCATTTTGATCTGCAGATACAGAATCCATTTCCAAGTTTACAAAGTGAAACTCCTGAAAGCAGACTTTGTGGAAACTTCAGATGAGTCATTTGTGAATTTGATTTTCTACTTAAAATAGCCATGATTAAGGCGAGCTCAGGGTACTACATCTGAAGGGCATTCTACCTCAGATTATCTCACCACTTATCAAGATAGTAAAAAGACACCTGGGCAGTTTGAGGATTGTGTCATCAGTATATCATTATTTGGAGGCTGGTTTTGTCTATCTTTTACAGTGCCTACCACATGCTGAAATATTATATTAAGGTATTGACATCTAGCAAAAAAAACAGATTTCCCAGAACATCACTGTAACTGAGATATTTTTCATCTGTGTAGAACCAATCACCCAATCATATTGAAGAAAAAAACCTAATATCTATTCTATTTTTGCATAATAAACTATTGTGGTGATTGAGATGTGATTCAGATTTTTTAGGTATCATTGATGTAGCTCTGAGCATAATAATTTGTCAGTGTTTTAAGTATCAATGACCAGCTGGCCAGCTGAATCCCATATACCACATGTCAGCCTGGCCTGCTATTTTGCCTGATTTTTTTTAATGCTGAAAACAAATGAAGTGAGCAGAGTTCAGTTCAGCTGCTGCTTTCCCCAGTCTGAAATCTCTTCAGATGTAATTTGATTCTTTTTACTTCAGAGAATGTTTGGTTCCTATTTTCACAGAATCACAGAATGATTCTATGTAAGGAAACTTTAAAGTTCATCTAGTCCAACCCAACCACAGTAAGCAGGGACATGTTTAACTAGATCACGTTGCTCTAAGCCCACTCCCACCTGGTCTTGAATGTTTCCAGGGATGAGGCTTCTATCAGCTCTCTGGGCAACCTGTGCCGGTGTTTTACCACCATCACTATAAAAACATTCTTCCTTGTATCTAGCCTAAACCTATACTCTTTTAGTTTAAAACTGTTGTCCTTTTGTGCTAGTTTGAAGCAAGCTAGAATGTTTTGGTAAAAGAACTAGATAACAGGCAGTGAAATGAAAACAATTGTGTCTACTTCTCTCACAGTCTCGCTGAGAACTCTGGGAAGAAGAAGAAAACATTCTCCATTTTGTTTCTCACTCTTGCTTTTGCCTTAGACCTGGTCACATCTCATTAACCCTGCTCCTACTAACCTTGCTCCCTGACCTCTTGGCTGCACCTCTCTTCTTCCTGAGAACTGGGGTAAGGTTGAGAGGGCCGGGGGGAGGTGTTGGGGTGATTTGAGAGCCCCTCCTGGGGACTCAGGTTTCTGGGAGGGGAGTTGTGCTTTTGTATTGTTTATCCTTTGTATATTTCTGTATATAATTGTATATAACTGTATATATTGTAAATAGCTGCTTGTAAATTCTGCTAGCTGTAAATAAATTGCTTCATCTATATTCCCAGGGTCCATCTGAGTTAGCTGGGGCAAATTCAAAAGTGTGGGGGGGCGGGGTAACCCCCAAACCATCACACCTTTGCAACACAGCTTGCTAAAAAGATTGTCCCCATCCTTCTTACAGTCTCTCTTTAACTGTTGAAAATCTACAATAAAGTCTCCCTGGAGCCTTCTCTTCTCCATGCTGAGTAAAATTAATTCTTTCAGCTTGTCCTCATATGAGAGGTACTCGAGCCCTCTGACTTTTTTCTGGCTTTTCTCTGGACCCACTTCAATGAGTTTGTGTACTTCTTGTGCTGAGGGTTCCAGGTTTGGACACAGTAGCCTGGGTGAGGTCTCACCAGAGTGGGATACTCACTCCCTTGACCTGCTGGCCACTCTTCTTCTGATGCAGCCTCGGATATGATTTGTTTTCTGGGTTGCAAACACACATTCTTGGCTCATGTCCAGTTTTTCATATGTCATTACTCATGGGTGCCTTGCCACAGAGCTGCTCTCAATTTTCAAATTCTCAAATAATTCTCAATTATTTCAATCACATCATCTCCCAGCCTGTACTGGTGTTGAGAATTGCCCTGAACCAAGTGTATAACCCTGCACTGCACCTCATTAAACCTCATGAGGTTCACACAGGCCCACTTCTCAAGCTCTTTCAGGTCCTTCTGGATGACATTCCATCTCTCTGGTCTGTCAGCAGCACCGGTCCACTTGACATCATCTGCAAACTGCAGATTTGGTTCTGGTATGTCATTGAGGAAGATATTGACCAGCACTGGTTTCAGTATGAACCCCTGAGGGACATCACTTGTCACTGCTTTCCATCTGGACACCAAACTGTTGACCACTACTTTTCAGATGTGACCGTCCAACTAATTAATTATCAGTGAACATTTCACTCATCAAATCCATATCTCTCCAATTTAGAGAGAAGGATGTTGTGGGGAATCCTGTCAAAGCAGTTCAATTCAATGAATTTACTTATGGGACACAAGTTGGTTTGGCCATACCATGCTGACATGAATGCTTGTTGTGAGCTAGGTAGGACAGTGTGGTTTATCTTTATTCCTATTTATTCTGCACTCAATGACAGTGATGAAGAGAAATGTCACCCTGCATTTCCAGCTGTTTGTGGTGGAGGGGCAGTAGCCCCAAAACTGAGGCTTCTCTATGCCTCTACATGCCTGGACATGTTTTTCTGCCGGGGCCTATGGCAGTAAACAGGTTGTGTAACAAACACACACCCAGTCCGTGTACCCTGGGGTCCAGCCAGGTGGTCCCCTAATTGGGAGGGTCCAGGCAAACAACTACTGCCTATTAAGGTAAGGTTTTGGCTTACTGCCAGCCTGATTGGTCACTTTAGATGGCCAAATGAGCCACGAATCTCAACTCAGAGCCTATAAATAGGAGTGCAAAAGTGCACCAGAGTGCACTCTGTGTTCAGAGTGTTCAGAGTGTTCAGAGCGTTCAGAGGATCAAGCTCAGCTCTCTGATCCACATAGCAGCACAGACCTGCTTGCATGGCCTAGACACAGTCAGGCCCTTACTTACTCACTTGCAAACATTACTGAGGCTCAGACCTCTTGCATTGATCTCAAGGCACAGCTAAGCTGTCTGCGAACCCTTTGAGAAGCAGAGCGCATGCATGCCTGCATATTTACATATATGGGGAGCCGAGAGCCCCCTGCCTAAGCCTAGAGCAGCTGTACACACTGGCTTGCTATCCTGCATTCATCTACGGAGCTCAATCTCCCTGCAGCCCAGCACACTGCTTGCCAGCTGTCCTGTAAGCCTGGAAAAATCTAGGCCCAGCAGACCCTTCCAGACTGTCTGCTAACCTGCAAACACAGCCTGCTAGCTGTGAGACTGACTGCCAGAAGCTACATGGACAAATCCTCCTCCTGCACCTGGAAATACTGCCAGCTGATCATCCCTGGACATGCATGGCATCCAGAAGCAGCAGCACCGAGGCAGAGACCACACCAGGAGAGAAGGTCAGAGAAATCCTGTTTACCCCAGAGACTGGGAACATTTATCATTCACCTGCAAGCTGGGACAGATTCCAGCTTCACCAAGACCCGAATACTGGGCACACACTGTGACACAATCCTGGGAGGGTGATTAATAATTAATACTTAAGAGCAACACATTTAAGCAAGCTTTAATTCCTTTGTAATATAAGTTACCTCTGTCTGAAGAGCACACACTGTTTCAGCGCTTGCTGGGCAAACAGTATAGTTGTTAAGAGGCATTAAGCCTAAGGGAATCTTTCTCTCTGTCTATAGTTGTTGATAATTTGATATTTCCATTTAATAATCCAATATATCCCAGCTGTTTTCATAACCTTGCACATAAAGAACTTATTATTCAGTGGTTGGGGGTGGTATAAATTTGTAAATATTAATTTTAATAAATAATTTTATAAAAAATTAATACAGCCTCAAATTAATTTCTCACCTCCCCCTAACAGAGGAGGAATAAGAGAAACTCCTCCACGACACTGTTATGAAGCTGTTCTTGTCACTTTTAAAATACTTCAGGACTGACTTGTGTAGCTACAAGTGCTGTAGTTTCCCTATTTTCAGCACTGCCAGAGAAAAGAGCAACTGTTTCTATTTAGAAGGAAGCTGTCAAGTTCTAGTGAAAGATAGGTATCTTGTATACAGGGGAAATTACTCAGAAATTTCATTTCTGCTGAGACTTCCTGAGAAGTTCTGTATATTTGCCTTGAGACACTTCAGTATTTCTTAATAACTGAAAACAAATAAACAAAAAATGCCTTGAACATAATTAAATCAATTGTAATTATTTACATAGCATTTACAATTTTCATGGCCCCAACATATTAACAAGTACTGAAGAATCTATTTACATGATATTGACCTTCACACAATACTGTTTGCAGCTTGGCATACTTAATGAAGGTTGTGACTTCCCTTTACCTATCTGCTTTCTGTCAGGTGAGGCTCAACAGGGCCCTGGACAACTTGATCTAGTTGAGGATGCCAGTGCTTACTGCAGAGGGTTGGATGAGATGACCTTGGAGGTCCCTTCCAACCCAGACTGTTCTATGATTCTATGGTTCTGCATTACATTAATGAGACAAAAACTATACTGGCAGACATGGTGGGATTTGTGGCAAACAGGTCATGGGAAGATGTTTACAGGAGTTGCTGTCTGGGAAAAAGGACAGTGTTACAGTGTCTTCACAGGCTACCACTTGTCAGTGGAGCCGCAGAAACTGACAGCTGTGCATTCCTTTATCACCGCACATTGCAAAGCAAGAGTGAATTAGTACTGTGAATTTTACTTCTCAATGGAGCGGACCAAACCCATGCACATCAGTACTTCTTGTTGATCAAGAGACATGCAGTGACTCCAATGTACCTTTGTGTGACTAGTTTGGTTATATGGCTTCAAAGTATATAGCAAACAAACCATACATGGAAAGACTTATGATTTGGTGGAGAGTTTTACAGTCCTGTGTAAAAGAAGTTTCAGACAGTGATAACAGCAAGAAGAAGAAGCAGCTTCTGCTAGAAAAAGACAGCAATGTTTTTTGTTTGTTTGTTTGTTTGTTTGTTTGTTTTTTTAATGGGTAATTTGCAGTCTAAGCAGATGACAGATATGGGCAAACAACAGAAAGCAAATTAAGGGAATAAAGCCTAGCAAATAGCACAAAAGCAGGAAGATTTTTCTATCGCAGGGTAACTCAGAAAAGCTGAAGTGAATGAGGAAATGAGAGAGTGGAAGGTGGATGCAAGGGAGCTGGAGAAATGGTGTGGAGGAAATGGAGAGTAGGCAGAAGTTGGTCCCAAGTTAATTCACAGTATCACAGTATCATCAGGGTTGGAAGAGACCTCACAGATCATCAACTCCAACCCTTTACCACAGAGCTCAAGGCTAGACAATGGCACCAAGTGCCACGTCCAATCTTGCCTTGAACAGCTCCAGGGACGGTGACTCCACCACCTCCCTGGGCAGCCCATTCCAGTGTCCAATGACTCTCTCAGTGAAGAACTTTCTCCTCACCTCGAGCCTAAATTTCCCCTGGCATAGCCTGAGGCTGTGTCCTCTTGTTCTGGTGCTGGCCACCTGAGAGAAGAGAGCAACCTCTCCCTGGCCACAACCACCCCTCGGGTAGTTGTAGACAGCAATAAGGTCACCCCTGAGCCTCCTCTTCTCCAGGCTAAACAATCCCAGCTCCCTCAGCCTCTCCTCGCAGGGCTTCTGCTTGAGGCCTCTCACCAGCCTCGTTGCCCTTCTCTGGACACGCTCAAGCATCTCAATGTCCCTCCTAAACTGGGGGGCCCAGAACTGAACACAGTACTCAAGGTGTGGTCTAACCAGTGCAGAGCACAGGGGCAGAATGACCTCCCTGCTCCTGCTGACCACACCATTCCTGATGCAGGCCAGGATGCCACTGGCTCTCTTGGCCACCTGGGCACACTGCTGGCTCATGTTCAGGCGGGTATCAATCAGCACCCCCAGATCCCTTTCTGTCTGGCTGCTCTCCAGCCACTCTGACCCCAGCCTGTATCTCTGCATGGGGTTGTTGTGGCCAAAGTGCAGCACCCTGCACTTGGAGCTATTGAATATAACATGTTTGTATGATAGGACTTGTTCCTTCACTGTGTAGCAGCTGTATAGTTTTGGAACACAGTCCATAGTTTTAGCACATCTTCAAGAAGCAGGGACTGATGCTTACCATAACTGCTACTGTTGCTCAAATGACATGGTGCATCACCTAAGTGTATTCTGTAATGTAGATGAAGCTAGGTCATCTCTGATCAATTCGTTGACCTAGAGTAGGGGTCCTCAAGCGTTTTAAACAGGGGGCCAGTTCACTGTCCCTCAGACACTGTCGGGGGCCGGAGTATAGTTTGTTGGGGGCTGGACTATAGTTTGGTTCCAGCTCAGTCCCTGCAGGTGCTTGGGGGCTGCTGAGGCAGGAGAGCAGACTAAGTGCGGGAAGTGGCTGCTTGGTTTCTTCCCCAGCTCCTGGTGGGGGGAGGGGCGCGGGGGCATTCTGTAAATACGAGCGGGCCAGGTTGAGGACCCTGGGGGGACGTGTCCAGCCTGCAGGCTGTAGTTTGAGGACTCCTGACCTAGAGCTATGTTTAAAAAAGACAGGTGAGTGGAGATCTATTAATCCTCCTGTAATACTGGGCACCCTCTATACATTCCAACTCACCATAATAATTTTTTTGGGCTTCTGTAGCAATCTTATGGTTTAGGAGTGTGACATCAATGTAAGACCCCTGACACTAAAGTAAGTCTCCTGGCAATAATTACTAAGAAACTCCAGAGTGTGCAAATTCAAGTTCTTTAACGGCAAAGGAAGACGTAATGGAGTTCTGATTTGGTTAATCTAATCACTGAATTCCAAACTAGCACATTCTCTTGGGCTTGAGAAACTGGGCCAGAAGTACCATGAGAATAATCCGTCTCTTGATATTTCTACGTGGCACAAGAGCGTGTTAATAATAGCAAAAATGAAAAATGATTAAAAATAGGAGTCCTGATTCTCCCTGCATCAGACTCTTGCTTGCTGTTTTACTAGAATGGAGAAGGCTCCTGTCTAGGATAGGATCAGATCCAAATTATCCATAATATTTTGGGGGAGGGGTATTAAAAAATATATTCAAAGATATTTCTAACTCTTAATGAAGATTCACTTCACTTTTATTTCTTCTGAATTGTTTCCATTTTCTGCTTGATTAGAACTGAAAACATTCTGTGTTTATTAGGTAAATGGTTATCTGAGGTTGTGCTAGTAGTTAGCTGTTTTGCCTTCCTTCTGTGACTGTTCCAAGCCTGTACAATGCTTCTATGACCTTCACTACAGGATTAATGGGAGTTATTTCCTCTGTTAGTGCAAAGCAGTTATGCGTGCCATCTTGCTTTGAGATGGTTTCATTGAAAGTTTCCACTAGAAATGTTAACCTTCACCTGCTGTAATGCTATTATGTTATCTTGGGCTAAGGGTGAAAAGAAGTCATGATTTCATTTTATTTAAATTTCAGCTGGGTATTTGACCATAGAATTATTTACAAAAGAAAACACAATAAGGATAGAAGACCAAAAGTTCAGCAGTGGAAAAGGTGTGATATTGTCTGGAATGTAGCTATAGAAAAGGTTTCAAAGTATTCCATAACTGCTTCGTCTGGTGTTAAAAGAAAACAACAAGAAATAAACAGCAGTTCTCTTTTTAATTGTACCTGTTTGAAGAGATAAGAATAATATGATATTATTTTCAGCAGAGCGTAAGAGCAACAAACTCCAGCGTTATCTGACTGGTGATCAGATCCCTCCTTTAAATCACTGAAGTACTGTTCATTTAGGATAAGCTTCTGCTCTTTTCAGGATGTGAAAATTTACTCCTAACAAGAACAAAAATTCCACAGAATTCTACAGAGCTGATATAAAGGAAGAGATTTACCGTGAATCATCATTTTTCAACAACAACAAAAAAATTCTACCCAGCTTATTTATTATTAAATAATAATTAAGCATTAAAACATTAAAAAACATTTTAAAACCATAAAAATTTAAAAATTAAACCCCAAATTAAATATTTTTTTAAAAAACAACCAACCAAAAAAAAAAAAATCTGTCCAGTTCTAACAACAAAAGATGAACCACAGTTTTAGCTTTGTGTTCCATAAACTCTAAGGACATATGAATTGCTCTTAGTTGAACTATTAGCTCTCTTTGGCCCTGAGTGGAAAGTTTACCCTTTTCTTATCAGGTAGAATGAAACTCTTAATGTAAAAGTTTAGCACATAGGAACATATAGACAAAAGTGCTACCATCCATCCGATTTATGGCATATTTCCACTGACTTTATTTTACTTCTTCCTAGATATTAATTTTGTTTTGTTTGGGATTTTGTTGGGGTGGGAGAGAGGAGCTTTGTTGTCTGTATTTTTTCTTAATTTATTGTAAAGCCTATTAAGGCTGGAAGTATATGGTGGTAAATGTGAAGAGGCATGAACCTGGATGCAGCTGCTGTGGCCAAAGGACCGCATCCTGATGAACAGCCTGTTATTACTGACCCCAGGTGTTGTGTCAATCTAGTGCATTCTGCTGGGAAACCTGTATAAACATATACCTGCAGCCAAGGAAAGCACAAGGGAATACACATTCTAGTGATAGAAAATGGCATTGTTTTAAGGATTTATACAAATAAGTACACATGGTTTTAATTTCTGCAGTCTGTTTAGATTGTACCACCAATGAAGTAATGCTTTCTTACCTCTCCTTTACTATCAGGCCAGGGACAATGTAATCCTAGCAAATATATCAGTGAGACTTCCCATGGGATAACTATTAGCAACTATACAATACTTGAGTCAAATACAAGGTATAGTCTTACTAGAAAACATGCAGACAGTTAAATTGCATCTTGGCATCTATGTGGAATATCTTGTACCATTATAATTACATTACCAAGGTGAAAAATGGTCAAGTATGAAGCAGTTGGTGAAATTAATAGCACATATTTGCAATGGAATATATTATATTTGCTTCAGATGATGTTGAAAAGGGCATGTGGAATTACTATTTTGTATCCTTTAATATCTTACAGTTGTAAAGGATCTTTTGTTTAATGTCATCTCAGCAGGAGTTTAGCAAACATGTAAGTAGCTTTTTTAATGAGGTCATTTTAGGGAGACAGTTCTTCTCATATTTCCATCCAGTATTTCCTTCCCCGATACTTCTTTTCATAAGCTTTTAGAGAGTACAATTCTGTAAGCCTTCTCACCTTTTCATGTCTAATCTTAACATAGTTTGAAGTTGTAGCATTAGAATATAAGTAATCTAAAATCAAATGCACAGTATCATTTATGTGGAGAGTACACACTTCCATGGAGCCTTTCTGCAGTTATATTGCAGATATGATGATGTAATATGGCATTTTGGCAAGTGTGAGATAAGAGTGATAGAAACATTAACCAGTTCTACCGTTTGTATAAAGATCTGCAGCGAAAAGTTTGAAAAAGTTTCTTGTGTTCTTGCTTCTAAACTGGACAAGGACTCTGCAAGGGAAAGCAGATTGCTTGCCTCAGACTTTACTGCTTAAAAAAGGCAACAGAGATAAAGGGAAGACTACTCATGTTTTAATGCAGAAGGTAAAGTTGTAGAAAGATAAAATTAATTGTCATGGGTCGAGTAGAAGTGTCGCTGGGGATGCACAACTTGACCTGCAAATCAGTGTCTTCTGCTGACACTTCATTGCAAGACTACTTGGCCTCTTAACTTGTAATTTTAACCCACGACCCAAGCTTCTAATGTGTGTTATTTCTGTGAGAGACTGTAACCAAATAAAACCTGTAAGTTTCTTATGTCTTCTGAAGCAGCATGAAAAATCTGTGGATTCATTATCTTTTGCATTTAATAGCCATGAACTTTGTACAGCTTACACAATGTTCCAGCCTACATGAATGAAACTAAGATGATGGAACATATGAAAGATTCTTTGAATGAACATGACTAGGTTTAAATTCTGCAGATTTACTCAGAGAAGCTAGCATTTGACAACATTAAGGATAATATCTGAACTGGTATGAAGAGAATGAAGAAGTGTGTGTTAAACTGAGTCTCTCTCTTCTAGTTTGGAATTGTGGTGCACATTTCTACTCAAATAAAAATCTTCAATTGTCCTGATAGGGTACAAATCCTGCCAGGCTGGTTTAACCCTTGCTGTCCTCCTCCTGTTGTGGATCCAGGAGTGAGTCAGATGAGTAAACAATAAGGGTTTGTCCCCAGTAAAGCCTTGAGTGCTAGGGGGCCTAGCACCACCTGTCAGTGTCTTGTGCTGCCTGTGCCTGTGTGATCAAGGGAGGCACGAAGCTTTGAATTCTTTGGCCAGAACAGGGGTGCTAGTGCCTATTGGCCAATTTGATTTTCAAAATGAAGTACATAAAGTGGGATAATTTAGAAACCATGCCTTTCTACATGAGCCTTTCTGCACCTGCATTCAGCACTGAGCCATCCTGCCTCTCCTCGTTTGCAGCTCGTTAAAGGTGGCCATGTGTATGCAGCTCACACCAGCCAGCTTAGCAGCTCTCTCCCCTCTGCCTGGAATATTTTATATGTTACCTTGGGATCATCATTGAGAGTGTGAAAGTGTTTTTGATACAGGAGACTTACTCAGGGACAAAAGAGTTGTGAGTACATATACTAGAGTGAATACCAGGACTCCATAAGCATAGTTAGAATTCTTCCTATTCTTGCATTCCTGTTTTCCAAGTTCTGATTGTTTAAACTGTTTAATTCTGAGCAATCGCTTCCTGTCAACTGAAAATCCAAAGAACCTCAAGGATTCTTCCCAATTTTAAAATATTAATAACAATAAAGAATAACATAGACATAGAAATTAATAGTAATAATTCATAACTATTAATAATTTCAGATACATCAACCTAATGCACAACTTGAGTTTACAGAAGAATATATGAACAGATAAGGAATATATTCCAAACCAATATATGTAGTGAAGAGCATACTAGATGAGAAGGACACATTAATGACTTATGCATGGATGCAAATGAAATAACTGAAAGATGGATTATGGGAAGCAAAAATATGGATTATCATGGGAAGCAATTTCTTAGAACATTCTTCCTGGTTCAGAATGATGAGGCAGGTAATTATCAGTTCTTTTCCATTTTTCACGCCATATGGGGACCACATCAATACAACTCTTCTTACAGTCACCCTGGTGTTTATTTAGTCTACACTAGAGAACAAAATCTAGCTCATTTGTTCCAAGAAAGAATGATAGGTGCAACATGAGCAGCCACTCATCTGGCTAGTGTCTCTCCTATGGACTGTCTGCTTGACAAGGTGACAGACAACTGCATGTTCTGTGGTTTTCCAGAGAGAAAAACAACCCCAAACCTCCAACCTGTGATGCACAATTAACTATTACTTATAAAAGGGTTCAAGAGTTTCTCCTGAAAATTATTCTGTAGGCACTTTTTACTACTACAGCATTACATGTTCCTGGGAGAGTGCTTGGAAGAATCAGCAGTGTATAGAAGAGTAAATCACTTTTGTCTCAGCCTAAAGTATACCTTATGTCAGGTAAACTTTTCACTACAGGCTCATGCTACAGAGAGATGCGCTCCTGCTTTTTGCACTAGCTCTTCTGCTGCTCTCTTGCTCCTCCAGTGCTAAAACAAGCAACTGAAACTAATATGATGAGGAAGAATCAGTATCAGGTGATATTTTCTGTCTTTCAGTGAAATTGAAAATGGGTTGAAGACCCTACATTCAGTCCAAATAAAACTTCAGTCAAAGCAGGAAGGATCCAAGCTAAGTTGCAGGACACTTTTTATGAGAAGGAAGCAGAAGTTTAGGTTGGTTTAGGATGATGATGAGTTCTCAGATCTGGGGCTTTTGAAGAGGTAAGTAAAGATCTGACAGGAATATTTTACATGTAGTTTCTCTGGCTTCAACAGCAGATACAGAAAATGTGCTTTCTTAAGATAATCTTCCAAGTCAATTTGTCTCTTTGCTGTTCTGTCCAGGCTCAAAAATGAAGCTGTCTAGGGCTGAAGATGCCTTGGATGGGTTGGAATTCAGATGAGATATTCACTTCCCAGTTAAGCCTGACTTAAGGGATTTATGCTTTAATGGGAGAGCTTTAAGTAGTTGTAACAGTAGTGTGCCAGACAGGAGTTACGTGATGCAAAACCCCTGTGTTCCTGAGAGAACAAATCTTTATGATATAGAGTTTGCATAGGAATGCATCCAGGTGGGTTTTGACAGTCTCCAGAGAAGGAGACTCCAGTGGGCAGCCTGTTCCAGTGCTCTGTCACACTCACTGTAAAGAAGATTCTCCACATATTAAGGTGAAACCAATTTCTAGCCATTGCTCCCTGTGTTATTGCTGCTGATCAGCAAGAGATTGGCCTCATCTACTTGGCACTCACCTCTCAGATATTTATATACATTGGTAAGATCTCCTCTCAATCTTCTCTTCTCCAGACTACACAGCCCAATGGCAGATTTTCAACTTGGAGGTGCATCTTAGAAGTTCTCAATCTTATTTATATATATGATTAATTTTTCTTACACTGCAGAAATACAAAGAACCAGCAAACACAAAAACATTCTAAGATCTTTCACAATCCAAGACAGACTGTTGTGGAGGGGGATTTCTATTCCTTCCTTATTAGGGGAAGGTGAGAAATTAATTTGAGGCAGTATTAATTTTTTATAAAATTATTTATTAAAATTAATACTTACAAATCTGTACCACCCCCTAGCACTATGCAATTTAGTTCTGTTGCATGGTTATGAAAACAGTTGGGATATAATATATTTACAGGGATTGGATTATTAATTATCAAATTATCAACTATAGACAGAGAGAAAGATTCCCTTAGGCTTAATGCCTCTTAACAACTATACTGTTTGCCCAGGAGGGGATGAAAGCTGTGTGTGCCCTTAAGACAGGTAACTTATTTTACAAAGGAATTAAAGCTTGCTTAAATGTGTTGCTCTTAAGTATTAATAACTAATCACCCTCCCGGGATTGTGTCACAGTCTGTACCCAGTGTTTGGGTCTTGGTGAAGCTGGAATCTTTCCCAGCTTGCAGGTGAATGATAAATGTTCCCAGTCTCTGGGGTAAACAGGATTTCTCTGACCTTCTCTCCTGGTGTGAAGTGGTCTCTGCCTCGGTGCTGCTGCTTCTGGATGCTGTGTGTCCAGGGACGGTTAGCTGGCAGGATTCCAGGTGCAGGAGAAGGATTTGTCCGTGCGGTCTCTGGCATGGTCTTCTCACAGCTTACAGGTTGTGTTTGTGAGTTTGCAGACAGTCAGGAAGGTCTACTGATCCTGATTCCTCAGGCTACAGGCACCGGGCATGCAGTATATGCCAGGCTGCAGGGAGATTGAGCTCCGTAGATGAATGCAGGATAGCAAGCCAGTGTGTACAGCTGCTCTAGGCTTAGGCAGGGGGCTCTCGGCTCCCCATATATGTACCAAGTGCAGGTGTGCATGCGCTCTGCTTCTCAAAGGGTTCACAGACAGCTTAACTGCGCCTTGAGATCAATGCAAGAGGGCTGAGCCTGGGTGAGTTTGCAAGTGAGGGCCTGATCCTGTGTCTAGGCCATGCAAGCAGGTCAGGGCTGCTATATGGATCAGAGAGCTGAGCTTCCAACCTCTGAACACTCTGAACATGTGGTGCTCCTTTGCACCCCTCTTTATAGACTCTGGGCCGAGATTTGTGGCTTGTTTTGGCCACCTAAAGTGACCAATCAGGTTGGCAGTAAGCCAAACCTTACCTTAATAGGCAGAAGCTGTTTGCCTGGACCCTCCCAATTAGGGGATCACCTGGGCGGACCCCAGGGGTACATGGACTGGGGGTGTGTGTGTTACACAACCTGTTTACTGCCATAGGTCCTGGCAGAAAAACATGTCCAGGCATGTAGAGGCATAGAGAAGCCTCCGTTTTAGGGCTGCAGCCCCTCCACCACAGAGACATACAGAAATTGCTAAAGCAACAACAAGCACATGATAGTGAGCATTAAGTAGTAGATGCTGATTTTATCTTCTATTCTTAAACAAATTCTTGGATGCTTGATATTATTACTCTGGGTTTACTGCCTCCTCTCATAACATTTTTTGGCAATATAATTCCAAACACTTTAAAGTAGTGGAAAGTGATGAGAATGTTGTTTCTGTGCCAATTTTATTAAAACCCCCCCACCATATTTAGTTAAATAATGTAGTAAATGTAGAAGACAATATTTAAAAAGCTGTTTTGTATCATGATTCTTTGATATTTTTGCCACTTTTCAATTGCTGGATCATGTTAATAGTAGCACAAAATTAAGCTGGAAGGGAACCACAGAGTTAATTTTCCTCAAATAATCCTTCAAAGTAATAGTTATGTTGGTTCACACGCATTGTATCAGTACATTTGTATATAAAACAAATGTCTTTCTTCCCCCAAGATGTTAACATAGTCTTTTTAATGATATCCCAATTAATTTTATTTTAAAATATTTTAATAAATAAAAGATTAATAGAGATATGAAGTGGAACTCTGCTCTATAATGTAGAAAAGAAGCAGAAACAAAAGGGTTTCTTTTTTTATCTTCATTTTTGACTAATTAACTTTGTCTTCTGGGAATAAAGATGAGTCTTAAATTGAAAACATTCAGGAAAGAGCAAAAATGTGTATAAAGAAGACTCTCAAAGGAGTAAATGTGAAGGGTAAAGATTTTTTTTTCTTTTTAATGTTCCTATTTTATATTATGTTTCATTTATTATATTAAATTTATAGTTAAAGATGACATTAGTTCTAGAAGGGCAACAAACTTCCAGAATTAAATGACAAGTATAAAGGTTAAGACAAAAAAAAAAATCATAGAATAACTATCCTAAGTCAGCTTACTGCAGGATGACATTCAAGTGCTTTTACAAAGTTCATTACTGATTGCTATCTTTATCCTGAACTAACTGAACTGCAGGTCTGAGTCAGCAGAGACATTCCTGACTTCCTATGTGTGAGATACCTCATCCTAAGAATAAAGGGAGAAGCACACTCTTAACTGATTAAGAATATTATGGTGATTTTTTTCCAGGTTAATCTGGAATTGAAAAAAAAAGGCAACTCTTCTGCTTTTGCAATACACTTGAAAGCTTTGAATTTGGTTTTGTGTGTAATGTTAATACAGAGATGGAATGAGTCTGAAGTCTGAAGAGTACATGCATGCATGAACTGCGTGTTCAAGAGAAGACTGGATGAGGCAAAGACTCTTCCAGATTTGTTTTTCTTTTCTCAGCTGTCTCCTGCAAAAAAAAGAAGTGCAGGGTGAGACCATAGAAGCTCATCTTGCCCTGTTAAGGTTTATTACAAATGTGGCTTGCTACATACAGAAACTACTGCTTCTGCGTAACTCCAGCTCAGCTTGGAGTATGCACAGAGCAATACACTTCCCTGCAGCTGTTTATTTAGATGCTCCTCCAAGGCTAGCCCAGTATACCATTGCTCCCACTAATGAAATAAGGGAAAGTGGCCAAATGGTAATGTCTTTGGAAGACTAGAAGTTGTATTTTTATAAAACAACAGAAAGGAAGACAAATGATACCAGTATTCATGAAGTGGTGTAACAGCAAAACAATTGCTGGACAGGTGTATGTACAAATCTATTATTTGGTCTAGATTATACAATCAGAGCTTATCCTCTGCCATGTTCCCAGAGTGCCTCCTCTATGCATTTCTCCTTTTATATCATTTGCCAACTAGCTATGCCCTCTGGGTCTCTGAAAATTGAGGCTTCCAGCCAAGGTGGGTCATCATGTTACTTACAAAACACCTCTATAACTCTCTCACTTCGTCACTCCATCTGCAGCCTTTTCACACCTAGTAAATTCTCTTACTTTTTTATTGCATAGTACATTATAATTCCTTGGTTCTGCAGGCTTGCAGAGATGATAAAAGGTGACAATAGTAGGGCATTAAAATAGAATCTATTGCAAACACATCCATGGATCTCACAGATAGATTTTTTTTTCAACCCTCCAATTAATGGGCTAAAGTTAAATTTATATTTTCATTTTTATAGAAGATGTGGATGGTAAGGTGCTGCAGAGAGCACTTTAATTAAAGTTGCATAGTGGCATTAATTGTCATTCTATACCAGCTAAATACTCACTAATGATAATGACTCATTTTGCCTCATTATTTGTCTAATATGCTGCATTAAGGGTTTTATATTGCCAAGGGTTTTGTCTTCCTTCTTTGCCTATGTTTTTAAGCCACCAAGATCTTTTCCTCTGTACTCCCCCTCAGTTCTCCCCCTCCCTGCCCCCCTTTATTCAAAGCCAACAAAGTTTTCATTATCCTTGTTCTCCAAGGAACAAGCTATTTGTGATTTGGCTCAGTATTTCTGTATTCAATCATCTTTCTTTTCTTTGTTGTCAGCCCTTTAAAGATGCTCCTCTTGCTTTCCTGTAGTTTATAGCTTCTCAAAAACTCTAATCAATTTATACCTTCCCCACAGGTTCAGATCTGACTTTATGTTGGCTGTTTGGTAATAGGTGTTGCATTTTTTGATAACACAAAATAGTGTGTTAGCCAGGGTGATTTATAAAGGGTGTGTGGGAGGGTTTAATTTTTTTACCATTCCTAACACAAATTAATTAGGTGAAATATTTCTCAATCAAAGACTTCCAAACAAAGCCTGACTCTCAACGACATCATAAGCTCATTCAAACATGACCTCTGAGACTGAGGCATGCCACAAAATGCAACAAATAATATGTCAGGAAGACCCTTCAAATGTAGCTTGCATCAATGCAGTAGGAGGAGATTTTATGGATTACTAAACAACACAAAAACATTAAGCCCTCTGCAGTAAGAGCAACAAATCTGATCATGTTTCAGTAGACATTCATTTGCTTAGGTTAGTCCCTCCATAGCGGGTTGTGAGTAAAATGTCTTCTCATTTAGTCCTAGTAGGAGAAAAAAATCCTCCAAACAATATAAATCAGTTACCACTTGAGTTTTTTTCAGGGCAACATTTGTGCCTTCAACCCAGCAAATCCTCTAAGTTATAAATCAGAGAGGGTTAAACCTTCACGGGTTGCCCAGGGAGATGGTTAAAACCCTTTCCCTGGAGATAATTCAAGGTGAGGCTTGGCAGGACTTTGAGCAACCTAGTCTAGTTGAGGATGTCCCTGCTGACTGTGGGGAGGGGTTGGACTTGATGACCTTTGGAGGTCTCTACTAGCCTGGGCCATTCTATGATTCTGTGAAAAATATAGCAACAATTTGATAGACATGTTCAATCCCCTCTTCTAAGAAATGTTTCCCTGGCAGAAGACACTAAGGTTTTTCAAGATAGTGTTTCAGGATCCGTAGAACTTACTGATGCTTCAATCTGGCCTTGAGCTGTTGTTCCACTGGTCCTATATTTCCATCTCCTCTCCCACAAATGAACTCCAACATTATAATTTAATTCTCTGCACTTCTAAGATTGTTTCACCTTTGACATGGTGGTAATTATCAACACCCTAAGGTAACAGTGTGGAAAACTTTCTTTTTTCCCCCTTCACATCTAGTATCTGTTCAAGGATCCTAGGAGATGAAGACAGAGAAGTGAGAAGAGAGAAACAAGAACAGTAGTGAAAATGAATTTCCAGCAGAGGTTGTAAGAATGCCCACGTATTCTGTTCTCTTTCATTAGAGAGAAAGTGTGCCTGTAGGCCTTCTCAGTTTTCAGTATCAGCACCATCTAATATTACTCCCAAAATAAGAAGGCAGGTAGAACCAAACTAAAAATTATCCTTGCCAATAGACACTTACACTGAAGCTCTGATGACTTCCCAGTATATATACTCTCCTAAATAGTCAGAGCCATATAGGTTTCTAGGCCTTTACATTCAAAAAATTCCCATCACTTAGTCCATTGTGGAGATTTGCATTATAGCCCTGAATCAGATCAAAACAATATTTACACAGAAATCAAACAGCAAATATATTCTCATCCACAACCTTTACCCAATGACCTTCACTAAACTTAGCCAGATTAATTGGTTCCTTCCACTCCTGCCTTGAAGGTAGGAAAAAACCCAACACAGGCCTTTCTCTATCAAACAACATCTAAACTAGAGAGTGTCCACGTGTTTTCTGACTTCTGCAGCTGGAAATTCTGTTATCCTGATCTAGGCAACAGTCTGTCCATAGTCAACTCACATAAGATATCTGATTTCTTTTATAACACAATATTTGAGTATTCAAAACTATCTAGCAATATGGCTAAGACTAACTTATACTTACTGAATAGAAATAATAACTTCCTTGCTATTATCTGACATTGCTTACTTGTTAATTTGAAGCTGCATCACACAATTGATTTTATTTTGTAAAAAACTACCCTGTTCTCTCTTCTAAAATTGAATGTCTCCATCTCTTCAATTCACCCCATCTCACAGTGCTACTTCAGGGGAATTATTGCAATAGTCCATTTATACCAAGGTTTTTTTACCATTCTTTTGGAATGGGCATCTCCAGATTTACTGTAGCACACGGAGCTACCCAAGCACATGAAGTCTAATGTAACCACAAAGGAAAAGACTTACTGCACATGCACAGAATAATTATATATCGGAAAATATTAGTACTGTTTGGGATTCTTGGATAGAGATACAGGAATCCCGCTCAGAGCCCTAACGGGGATTAAGGCAGCACAGTGTCAGGCAGAAGAGACCCTTCTTTGTGCAGCTAACTGATATTTCCAAATAGTTTTTAGATCTCTTAAGACAAAAAAGTCCTCGTAAGTGTCAGGTGTTTTAGAAGGCTACAAATTTCTGGCTACAAATAGTGTTCTGCCCTAAACTCCCAGTTAGAGCACGACCCTGTGACAACATATCTGGAAGATTATTTTAGAATGAAAGATGATGAAAGCCCTGGGATTCCTAGGTTTGAAAAGAAACTTGTTGCACAATTCTGGAACTTGAAGTTCTGAGAATACTTCCAAAATGTGCTTCCCAGAAATCAGGACATGGGAGATTTTACCTTTACTGCCTCCATACTGCTTACATGCTGCAGTGCTCTACATCACTAAGACAAGGCTCCTCAGCAGCTAAGGAAATGAGGTGGCAAGAAATTACCTGTGTAGGAACCATGCCCAGGTTTTATCACAGCTTTGGTAAATCTAATCATTCTCTGTCCAATGTGCTTGCAAGTAAGCCTGTATGGTATTGAAATACAAACAGTTCTTAGTAAAGCTAGCATTACTAATTGCCTTACCTTCCTAAAGGCCAGAAAAAATAGTTGATAAATAATTCAATCCTACATCTAAGAACCATTCTCATCAACTTCCCTTTCCTTTTACCTGGACCTTCCTAAAACATTAACATAAGAGGAAAAGATGAACACAGCCAGGAGGGAAGTGACAATTCCTGTTAACGCAAGACTCAGGAAGGAAGTCAACAAAGTTCCATAGTTGTTCCTCAACAACTTTGAAAGCTTTCATCTGTTTTCACAAAGCTGCCCACCTGACTGCTTATTGCCACTTCACTCCCAAAATAAAAACCATAACTCAGTTTTGGGTAGCAGTACAGATAATCAGTAATCACTGGTCACTGTTCTGACTGGGGTTTACTTAGGTATATTAGAATTAATGTCTTTCTGGTAATTGGTATTAAATAATATTAATTCATATGCATTTAAAATCATCCTCATAAAGGGAATAATTCTTCTCTCTCTTTCCCCCCTAGAGTTTGTAATTACGTGTCGTATTTTCTGGCGAATGGTCACTGGAGAGGAGATAAAGCATCCATTACAGCTTTTGGAACCAAGAATAATTGTTCAATGAAACGAGTGACTAGGAGAGAATGAAATGGTTTAATGATCTGCTTCTTAAGGAATGAGAAAATTTGATGGCTTGGGAGAAAGAGCCCAAATTTTACCCTCAGAATTACAAGGAAACACTCTTTCAGGTGAAATATGTGTTAAGTCGCAGATCTTTGTCTCACTGCCTGTGTGCACACACATAATTGCAGAGTGAATATTCTGTATATGCATTTTTCAATCAGTGTAGAAAGCTGGTTTTCAGTATGTGCATATATTTCTTGTTGCATACTGTTTGTTCCAAGGAGAATAGCACTAGTCTTAGTTTTGTTTTGTCTCACCTTATGGCATACTGATGGGAAGGATTTTGAGTTTTCTGCTGTAAGCTTCAATTCTTGTGGAATAGATGCCTTCTAGGCAAATCTTAAACAGACAACTCTCTTAAAATGTCATTGTTTCACAATCCTGATCTCCTAGAATCAAGGGATATCCTCAATGATTGGAAAGCCCCTAGCAAGGTATAAATGCTCTCCTAAAGAAATACGCCTCCACCGCATTCAGTGCCTCTTGACCCAGATATTCTTTGTTCAATTCAGTATTTTTCTATGTTAAGAAACGGGAGAGAACAGAGACATCTTCTGTAAACCAAACAGAGTCAAAAGCTAAAATGTCTTTCAGCACCACCCTATGTATCTTGTCAGCAACTTGACTTTACTTTAAATGATGGTTAAAATATACTGTTTGCCGTGCCCCTTGATTTGTTAAACCATAATCATGAAATTGAATTACAGGACAGGAACGATAATAATAGATGAAACTATTATGTGTCATAGAGAGGTAATTATGCTGTAGCTAATGATCTTTACTAATAGGATAAGATATACTGCCACATGTGCCTTGAAGACCATCATCAGATAAAATGGAGTCATCCATCAACTAAACCTTTAAGGTAGTGTTTAATTCGAGAGGTGAAAGAAATGAAATTGGGCTTTGGAGAATGCTGCAAATTCCTTCCATGTAATGAGATAGAATATTGATCTAATGAACTACCTGAAGTCTAGACTGTATCATTTACCTGGAGCCTGGAGCAACTGGATGCACACACATGCATAACCAAAAGGCTGGTGGAGTATAAATTAACTTTTCTTACTCAAAGGCAATAGGGTGTTCCGTATAAATTTGAATATGATTATGTCCTGGCCACAGACTATAGCATTATGCATTAATAGCAGGATTTCTACTGACTTGTGTATGGCTGAATCAGACAACCTGGGTTCATCTTTGCCAGTGACTTAACAATATGACAATTGGCATAGACACAGAGGTGTGGGTTACCAAGCAGAGCAGTGCAACAGAAAGGAACATGTGGAGAAAACCAGTGTCAAAATTTTTACTTTCTGGTATATCTCTTCCCCTCAGTTCTGCAGTGAATTGCTTTGAGCTGAGTGAGCTGCTGGCTGGACAACTACCCCAGGCAGTGTTTTACAGGCTTCCTGGCTATACAAGGCTGCCCTTGCCATTGTGGGTGAAATACAAGTTGAAGAAATGGACAGTTACATCTAAGTAAAGACACAAGAACTGAAGGATAGCAGAGGAAACTCCTGATATGCTCAGTGCATGGGGATTTTAGGGAACTATGACCAGAAGATGAGGGAAACAGCAAGATGCTGATTAGGTGTAACCCAAGCACTGGTATAAAAATTGGAAAAGCTTTGATACTGGGGTGAAGGGAGGAAAAAAGACTGGTTTTGATGGTGTTTACTTAGGAGAGAATTTGGATGGAGTGGGTTGTTGTGCTGATGGGAGGCAGAAGGAAGACAGATCACATAGACCTGGTCTTGTCTGTAGAGTCTCTAGAAATCAGGGCCTGTGCTAGTTTGAAGCAGGCTAGAATGTTTTGGTGAGAAAAAGTAGATAATTGGCTATGAAAGGAAAACATTGGTGATGTCTTCTTCCCTCAGAGTCTCGCTGAAGAAGAATGTAAACATTAGATAACACTTTTTGCCATTTTGTCTTCACTCTCGGGCTGGGCTTTGACTGAGATGCATCTCCCTAACATCTCCTGCCACTCACCTTTGCTTCTTAACCTCTTGGCTGAACCTCTATTCTTCCTTAGGACTGGGGTAAGGTTGAGAGGGGCAGGGGGAAGGTGCAGGGGTGGTTGAGAGCCCCTCCTGGGGACTCAGGTTTCTGGGAGGGGAGTTGTGTTTCTGTATTACTTTTTACCTTGTATATTTCTGTATATAACTGTATATACTGTAAATAGCTGCTTGTATATTGTGCTAGCTGTAAATAAATAGCTTCATTTATATTCCCAGAGTCCGACTGAGTTAGCTGGGGTACCTTCTAAAGTGTGGGGGGGCGGGTAACAGCCAAACCACCATAGGGCCAAATGTATAAATCCTGTACAGGAGGCAAGAGGGGAAAAACGACAACGTTTAGACAAGGCTCAGGGTGTTTTCTTTATTGTTTTTCTACACTAGGTAATTTCTCTTTTATTACCTGAATTCATCCTTCATTCTCTGCTATGCTCAGTTGCAAAAGTAATTATCTGGGCACCTCTGTCTGATGGCAGCAGAGGTTACTTTTGGGCCACTCACACCAGTTGAGGTATCTGCTTAGAGCTGATAGAAAATGGTCAGCTGGATTATTTTCATTATGAATATCCCTGTGCACAAAGAGGAGAAGGTATTTAATTTTGTATCCAAACGATAAATGCTTATGTGTAATTGTGAGTGGCATATTTTTTTCCCCCTAAAGTCTCTCATTAAACTGAATGGCACCTAAAACAATTGAAATTCATTTGCAGCAGCTTGAGGGAAGAAAATGCCACCAGACAGAAATGACATTTATAAATACTGACTAAATGAACAATGTAAAAATCAAATAAACCCCAAATCCCTATACCTTCCTCCTGCTTTTCGAAAGAACTCTTTCATTCCCTTCAACCTTCAAAATGAAGACAGCAAAACCAAGAGGGAATGATCTACTCTTGAAATTTTAACTGACTACTTTCTGGAGTTTTCTGTATGACAGATGTAGACCTCTATTCAGGGTCTATGCATAAATCTGAGTCAAAAGGGCTAAAAATGAACATGTATTGTGTACAGGGTCCCCACTCTCCATGTGTTCCCTGCAATTTGAATATTGATGAAAATAGTATTGACTGAGAAGGTTGGAAGAAGCATGCTTTCGTTCTTAGAATAATGTTAAGTCTCATAGAGACTCTCTGCAAATTTCAGAGGATTTGCATGAGACTGAGTCAATTATCTAAGGTTCATCTGGCAGAATGTTAGCAAATGTTAATACAGACAGGTTCAGTTTGAGTCAGAGACTGCATAGTCTCAGAAAGGTATGAAAATAATTCTGTCTCTGATTAAACACAACTCAAAGAGCAAAGAGATTCAAGACAAATTACTGAATCAGTCAAGAAGCAGCTGATATTCCAGGATTCATTTTCTTTCTGCATTTTGGTCATGTTTTCTATACATTACAAGAAACATCATATTAATCTAAATTTTTTTTTTTTTTTAATTTGTTATGGATTTTCTCTTTAACTGTGCTTTCTAGCATAAATGTTATCTTAAAATGATTATGTTTAGCCCGGAGAAGAGGAGGCTCAGGGGTGATCTTATTACTGTCTACAACTACCTGAAGGGGCATTGTAGCCAGGTGGGGGTGGCCTCTTCTCCCAGGCAACCAGCAATAGAACAAGGGGACACAGTCTCAAGTTGTGCCAGGGTAGGTATAGGCTGGATATTAGGAAGAAGTTCTTCACAGAGAGAGTGATTGGCATTGGAATGGGCTGCCCAGGGAGGTGGTGGAGGCACCGCCCCTGGGGTCTTCAAGAAAAGCCTGGATGAGGCACTTAGTGCCATGGTCTAGTAGATTGGATAGGGCTGGGTGCTAGGTTGGACTGGATGATCTTGGAGGTCTCTTCCAACCTGGTTGATTCTATGATTCTATGTCTAAAGCTTGTACTTAATATAGCAAAAGTGCATGTGATAATTCTACCAGTTACTTATTATATATTTTTGTTTTATATATATATATACATATATATATATATTTACATATATATATATACACACACAGAGTCCTTCTTGGTATGTATATCTGTGAAATTGACTTTAAGCAGAGTTTAAATCCTCTTGCCTTCTTTGTCAATCAGACAACATAATGCCCATAAATGTTAAACCGCATTAAATACAAATAGAATACTTTCCATTGTAAAATTGTGCACTGTTGGTAGCTTGAACAAATGTATGAGGACAAAGCCAAAGGCAGGTGATTCAGAAAGTAATATTCATAGGTATTTTAGTCTTCTACATAACACATTTAAAAAAAAAAAGCATCAGGAAATCTGCCCCAGAGAGGGAGTGTGAAGTATCAGATTTGCAATTCCCATGAGACTACATGGCAGCATATCTAAATTTCACTTCTTATAATAATTAAGAAACCCCCAAATCAACAACAGCACCAAAAAAAACCACACAACAAAAAGATGGAAAAAACACTTCCTGTTTTAAAGAAGAAAGAGAGAGGGAAAAAAAGAAGAAAGATGTAACAAAAAGTTTTCAACCAGCCTGATGTATAGCTGTATAAGCAGCATTCAGGTGTTTGGTTAATTTTTTTTAGGGTTGAAACAAAACTTCAAGTATCACAGTATCATCAAGGTTGGAAGAGACCTCATAGATCATTGAGTCCAACCCTTTACCACAGAGCTCAAGGCTAGACCATGGCACCAAGTGCCACGTCCAATCCTGCCTTGAACAGCTCCAGGGACGGCGACTCCACCACCTCCCCGGCGTAGCCTGAGGCTGTGTCCCCTTGTTCTGGTCCTGGCCACCTGAGAGAAGAGAGCAACCTCCTCCTGGCCACAACCTCCCCTCAGGTAGTTGTAGACAGCAATAAGGTCACCCCTGAGCTTGCTCTTCTCCAGGCTAAACAATCCCAGCTCCCTCAGCCTCTCCTCGTAGGGCTGTGCTCAAGGCCTCTCACCAGCCTCATCGCCCTTCTCTGGACACGCTCAAGCATCTCGATGTCCCTCCTAAACTGGGGGGCCCAGAACTGAACACAGTACTCAAGGTGAGGTCTAACCAGTGCAGAGTACAGGGGCAGAATGACCTCCCGCCTCCTGCTGACCACACCATTCCTGATGCAGGCCAGGATGCCAGTGGCTCTCTTGGCCACCTGGGCGCACTGCTGGCTCATGTTCAGGCGGGTATCAATCAGCACCCCCAGATCCCTCTCTGTCTGGCTGCTCTCCAGCCACTCTGACCCCAGCCTGTACCTCTGCATGGGGTTGTTGTGGCCAAAGTGCAGCACCCTGCACTTGGAGCTATTGAACACCATCCTATTGGACTCTGCCCATCTGCGCAGGCGGTCAAGGTCCCACTGCAGAGCCCTTCTGCCCTCCAACCCAGCCACATCTACCCCCAGCTTGGTGTCATCTGCAAACTTGCTGATGACTGACTCCATGCCCTCATCCAGATCATCTATGAAGATGTTAAAGAGGATGGGGCCCAGCACAGATCCCTGAGGGACACCACTAGTGACTGGCTGCCAGCTGGATGTGGCACCATTCACCACCACTCTCTGGGTCCAGCCCTCCAGCCAGTTCCTAACCTAGCACAGAGTGTTGCCATCCAAGCCATGGGCTGACAGCTTGGCCAGCAGTTTGCTGTGGGGGACAGTGTCAAAGGCCTTGCTGAAGTCCAGATAGACCACTGGGAGATGGGCACACTAGGCATGCAGATAGCAATTGCACGTTTTAACAGAAAACCACCAGGCAACTTGGATGTTTTGTTTCGTTTGTATGCAAACAATAGAGCTAGTATGCACAGTTTAAGCTTAAATTTAAGCTATTAGAATTGTACTATGTATGCATCTTCCAAGTAAAAGCAGTACCTACAGTAATGTCCTGGCTCTGTTTCATGATACTTTTATGACTACTCCTTTTTTTGAATACTGAATCATTTGCTTTGCAAAGACTGTCAAAGAGGATAACTTGATATGAGACTTCAGACTCAGTTGGTCATCTGTGAGTCATTATCCGATCTCCTGACAAGAGAATGTTTCATCTTACTGACATTTCAAAGCTTTGAAATCTGTTCATAGAGCTGATGTGTGGTCAACTGATTGCTTAAAAAAAAAGAGAATCAAGCTCTTAAAATGATTGTAAATAAATTTAGGAGTTGGGTGAATCATTTAGATATGATTCAATGTATTCATGACAGCCTAAGATCTGACAAAGGCAAAGCACTTCACTCTGTTCCAGCATGTGATTGAGCAATTCTTTCCAAAATCAACCATACTGAATCAGTTTAATCTAGTCCAGGGTGACAATGGTGTGGGGCAGAGATATAAAGAAAATGTCTTGGGTTTCTTATTGTTTGCTTTTTTTTGTTGTTGTTGTTTGTTTTGTTTGTCTGTTTTCTTGGGGGGGTTGTTTTGGTTCGTTTATTTTAAAGTAAAAACAAAGTCAATTTACATTTTGGAACAACATGGAATTACTTTGCTCCAAGCTATTTTTCAATACAATGTTTCACTGCTTTTGAGTGTTCTACACTTTGAGCCTTACCCTAATGAATTTTGTTTTCTAGTCATATGATTTCAGAATGAAATCTGGCACAGTTAAAAACCACTTTGCCATGAAATATTTTCTTTAAATCACAAAAGTCTTTTTATTTTGTTTTGCCATCTTCCTGGATTTTTCCATCCAAACTTACTGAAAGCCTAGTCTCAGGAGTTTCAGAAAAATTATGAAATCATCCTGTTCCTTTCTTTCTTTTACTTTTCTCTTGATGTCAGGCTTACTGTGCTAAGATTTTGTGGACAGCCTGATATACCGTTTTGAAATCTTGTGGGAGGTTCTACTATGGTAGGCTGGATAATACTTGACAAGATCAGTCCATGTAAAGCAATTCTGCAAGCTGTTAGGCACTAATTAGATGCATGAAGGACAGGAGTTCTTCCAAAGAATTTCTACCCCACGGGGAAGACCTGTGAAAGCCTAACAATATGAAGGAAGCATTCTGTTTGTTCATCGGTGAAAGGGACATATAATTAGTGAGCTGGCATGAAGAGTATCAGAGGTTACATTGTGTCCTCAGGGAGCTCCTCCATGATTAAATACAAGCTCTCATTTAGGTTGCTTCAGTCAAAGGGTCAAGAAGTCAAAAAATTCATTCACCCACAGTGTTTGCATGTTAATTGCCAAGCCTCTTAGCTGCACAAATGTGAGATAAGAGTGCAAGTCTTTGAGCTGAATTATTCCCTCTTTACATTTGTATAAGATCTTCGTGTTATGATTCGCCATGGGAAAGCTGCTGCAGAATTGCGGTGAAGTCCACAGAAGAACGTGGTTTCTTGAGGCAGCTAACCATGAGCAGACAGGCAGCCAAAGGTGCAAAATTAACATTTACTTATCTTTTCCACTTGCTGAGACTGTCTTTGGACACACACAATCACAAAATCATAGAAGAGTTTGGTTTGGAAGGAACCTTAAATATCATCTAGTTCCAGTCTTCTACCATGGGCTGGGACATATGCTACATCAGGTTGCTCAAGGCCCAATCCCACCTGACTTTGAACATTTCCAGAGCTGGAGCCTCCACAGCTTCTCTGGGAAACCTGTTCCACTGCTTCACCACTCTCATAGTGAAGTTATTACTTCTCATCCTATCACTACACACCTTTGTGAAAAGTCTTTCTCCAGCTGTCCTGTAGACTCCCTTCCAATACTGCAAGGCTACTGTAAGATCTCCCCAGAGCCTTCTCTTCTCCAAGCCGAACAACCTCAGCTCTCATAGCTTTTTTTCATAGGAGAGGTGTTCCAGCCTTATGATCATCATTGTGGTCCTCCTTTGAAATGAATCTGTCAGTTCCATGTCCTTCTTGCATTGAGGGCTCCAGAACTGGACACAGTTCTCCAGATTCAGAGTGGACTAGAGGGAGAGAATTGCCTCCTTCATCTTGCTGGCTGTGCTCCTTTAGATGCAGCCCAGGGTACAGATGGCTCTCTAGGCTGCCAGGCCATGCTGAAGTAGTCAGTCAACACTCCCAAGTCCATATTCTCAGGACTGCTCTCTATCTGTTCCCCACCCAGCTTGTATTTGTGTGGGGATTGTCTCAGTGCATGGCCAGGATCTTTTGAACTTCATGAGGTTGGCACTAGTTCACCTCTCAAGCCTGTCAAGGTCCTTCTGGATGGCATGCTTTCCCTCCAGCATATTGACTACACCACACATCTTGGTGTCACTGGCATACTTGCTGAGGGTGCTCTCAATCCGGTTGTCCACATCTCTGACAAAGATGTTAAACAGCACCATTCTGAACACTGATCCCTGAAGAACATCACTCATCACTCCACCTAGGCATTAAGTCATTGACTATTACTCTGATGTAGGAGACAAAACACCATGAAAAGAAACACTGAATGTATTTCCTCAACATGTAATCAAATCCCTGCCATACTGTAAATGTTTCTCAACCTTGGCTGGGACCTTTACATCTCTATAGATGACTTCTAGATTCTATATGAGCAGCTGAAACTCACTCACTGGCTGAAAATTTGCCAAGAAGCAGAAATTGATGAGAAATTCATCAAGTGTCTGCCTTAAGGACACAAATTTCTTAAAGCTGACTTTGCAGTCATTTTTGAAGTATTATAAGAATGTTGTTCTTTTTCCATATGTAAAGAACTACCTAAATGTGTTGATCTTAGTAGAGAAAGCAAATCCGTTCTTTTTCTCTCTTGCTTTTACTCTAAAATGCTAGATGCATGAAAAGTTAGCCTCTTCCAGGTGCTAGAATTTTCCTTGGCTTGTGGGAGTGTTTGACAGAATTAAATCTCCTAATTTAACTCTCCTCTGGGTTTGGTGTATACCATTAGAGTCAAACAACAGTTGAAACAATCTAACTAAATCAAGTCTCTAGCTGACTGCTGCATGTCATCTGAACAATTGTACTATAACTGCAGTCTTCCAGAGTAAGGCATGACTATTACCTCAGTTGAGCCTGCTGCATTGCCAATTGGTTCTCCTGTAGTCTTCTCCAGAGTGCAGCATGATAACTGCCAAATTTGCCAGATAGGATGAAAAATATTGATGGCTTCCTGACTGCAGGTTTTTGTGATCATGGATAGTTTTTAATGTGATTTCTGAACCAAAGGAACGTCAGAAAGGAAGGGGAAAATCAGGATACACAATCCTGTGTGATATAACTGCAGGTATCTATGCAGTAGAAATCTGAGTTGAGAAATCCTGTTGAAAATACAGGGCCCATATGAAACATGTCAGGCTACAAACATTTCCTACTGTTTAGCTTCGACTTTCAGGCTGAAAGAAAAGCACTGCAAGAATGGTAAGCAAACAGTTGTGAAGAAAAAGAGGGGTCACAAGTTTTGCTGGTTTCTACAGTTTCTTGTGCAGTAATGGATTAGCTGAGTGAAACTGCTAGAGATACAAAGAAACAAGTGTAATTTCACATGGCAGCAAAAAGGACAGAAAAGGCCTGTGGGGGTTCTTACCAATATTAGTTTTCTGCAAAGTTCCCCCTTAGAGTTTTGAAAAGATGTGAACATCAAGAACTCGTAGCTCTGAATCAACTTCAGCATGCAGGAAAGTTCCGAGGCTTTCACACTCTCAGTGGTATATTTTGTGTGGTTTTAACTTTTCCATTTCTTCTCCTCTCTAAAGAAATTCTCAGTATTTGGCTGGCTATTTACTTTTGCAGGAAGAAGTAAAAGAATATGAAGATAAAAGGAGAGAATAGAAACTCTTTTTTTTTTTTTTTAAACAATACAGGAACATTTTGATTAAGGTACCTCTCTAAGAGAAGAGGTAGGATCTGCTCTGGATTTTTCTTTTCTTCAGAACATCATTTTTGTCTGTATGGGATGCTTACTTCACATAAGGACTCCAGGGAATACCAACACATAGTAACTAACTGATATGTAAAGAGCTGATGTTATATGGGGAATGAAAACTGCTGCCTTCACATAGCTTGACAGGACATCCTGTCCCTATAGAAATCTCACAATACTATCAGTATAAATAACATAAAATAAATACATCCCAGTTTACAACCAAGATAAAGCTGCAATCTGTATATTTCAATAGATGGAAGTCATGGAGGGAAAGCAGCCTCACTTGGAAAACAACATCTTCCAGACTCTCAAAGTGGAGTCACATTTTCCCTGACCATGCCAGTTACACACTCATTTGCTTTTTTTATTTTATACAGAAGACCACTGCTAGCAGAGAAGCACATTGAAAAGTAATAGCAAAGTCCAATGGTGGGTTTCCACGTTTATCTTTTCCTGTGACTTATCTCAGTGAGGCTACTATCCCAAGACATCATTCAGCTATTACAGTAATGGCAATGTCTAACATCGGTTATGGGAATATATTTCTACATATTCTGCCATGGTGAAGTTGACTATGCTGTATTTGAACAACCTCAGTGTGGGACCATTACTGTCACTAAAATGCCAAAGTCAAGTGAAGTGAAAAATATTCTGCATTTTGAGAGAAAAAAAGCTCCAAATACAAGAAAATACAAACCAAAACTGAGTAACTAAAGGTCTGATAGAAGATTTCAACATTTTTTTAGACATGAGCAGATGTGTGAAAGGAAAATTAAATTAGACAGCCAAGTGCCAAGCTTCTGTTGAGAAAATGAGAGCTTAAGACTCAAAGAGCATGTGTATATACACATAGACACAGCTGAAACCAAGTCGTGTGTCCCTCTAGGCTTTAGTGCAAATTAAATAGACATTGATGGATTTGTTTTCCTTTCAGATTAAATTGAACTTTTGATTTGAAAGTACTCTACCTGTTCCTGCACTTGAAAGCTACATTTTCCTTAACTAATTTTCTCTTGTTAAGGCATTTTTGTTTCATAGTGGTTCACAGATTGGCACTGTAATCCTCTAGAAGGAGCAGGGAAAGAGAACCATATTAAGTAATACTGAGCAGTGCTCTTCTGGATTGCTTTACCCTCACAGGGGCTTATTGGTTTTTATTTCTTTTTTTTTTTAAGGCCATTTTGTGTTGATATGCTTTTAAATACATTTGAACTGTTTTCTAAAGTCAGATATTACAACTTTGATGGAGCCTTTCTGACCATTTTTAAGGTGCTCCTTCAGCACAAGTAATAAATAACTGTACTAGCTTCAAGAAGGTATATATTCACTACCAGCCTAGTCTGACCGTGCAGGTGATACAACATGGCCTTTGTGGTTTGGGCTCTTCTAGCCCCTGCAGAGGTCTCTCACCTGACCTCTCATCAGCTCTGTTTTCAGTAATGCTTGGATGAAGCAATGATTCACCTCACTTGGCACGATTCACTTTTGTTTTGGCTGGAATTGAATATCAGGCTCAGGGTCCAGAGGAGGGCTGCAAAACTGATCAAAGAGCTGGAAAGCCTGTAATGGAGGGCAATTAATGTATGTGAGATGGAATGAAAACATTATACAAAGGAATAACTGGATCTACAACGAATAACTAGCAATAATACAACAGTAAACCTTTAAACTCAATTGAACTGAGAGGTTCTTGTGGCTAATTATACCACTTGTCCACTAGATGGACTCAGGAAGCTCCTTTCTGTTTAAGACAGGTTAGGATGCAATTAGATTCAATTACAGAGTTTTTCTAAAGACTTGCTGAAGAGGCTTTTGAGTATTTACTCACAAAATACTACTTCCCAACTTGTGAAGCAGAGCAGAAAAACATGCCTGGGCAAGCCAGGACATGTTCAGGCCTACTGTGGCCCATTTTGACCCTCCACGGCAATGCCTCTCCTACACAGACAAGCTGTGAGTTGGAGCTGTTCAGCATAGAGAGCGGAAGGATGCAGTGGGACCAGGGAGGGAGTCTACAAGAAAGCTGGGGAAAGACTATTTAAAACGGCATGTAGCACTAGGACAAGGGGCAATGGTTTTAAACAAGACAAGAGTAAGTAGATTTGACACTAGGAAGAAGTTCTTGTGGTGAATAGCCCTAAAGGGCATGAAAATGGGCTTAAGCAGGTCCTGTCTCATTTACCTGCCTGTCTGCATTGCAGTCAGAGGCAGGAAAACAGGACAAAAGAAATCCAGGCAACTTAGTTTCTTTGCCTGTGAGGGGTTTCATGGGCACCGCACCCCATACTATGGAAGACAGCAGCCTGTGGGTTCTTCCATTTCTGTGTCTACTTGGGTGACTGTGTGGTCAATGAGACCATTAGCCTCGGCCATTACCCTATAAATTGGGGGTGAACAGGGGAAAAGGTGCTGGTGTGTTCATTCATTCCTCGCTGATCTGCCTCTTGCCCGCCTGTCACCTCAGCCAGCAGCGGATTTTCACTTTGCAGCCCACGTGGAGTTTGCTACAGGACTTCCGTTGGATATTTTCCTGCCTATGCTTTTGGGCCACGGACTTTAGGACTAGTGAGTATTCTCCATTCTTTGTTCAAGTTGCTAAGGGATTTTAATCAGCCTCACAAGCGGCGAATTAAGCCACCGGACTCTCTATCAAAGACATTTTCTGAAAGCAGTCAAAATTCCATTGCACAGACATTCTGTGACATAGTTCTGCTAACTGCATCCAAGAACTTGTGTGGAGAGTTGTAAATAAGTTTGGGGGAATTATTTTGGGTATATTAATAAATAGTTCATAACTTTTAAATCTGCCTCATTGCATTTTACCCCAAACTCAGATTTCAGCTAGTCCCATTTACAACAGTTCTTTACTATGGGAATGCTGGAACACCAGAACAGGTTGCCCAGGCAGGTGGTGGAGGCCCTATCCCTGGAGATATTGAATGTGGCTCTAAGCAACCTGATCTAGTTGGAGATGTCCTTGATTGGACTAGATGACCTCTAGAGATCCTTTCCAGCCCAGTGCATTCTATGATTCTATGAATCTTCCATATTGTTTCATATGTGCATGGGCTATCATGTCCTGCGTCTGGGCTGAATCTATCTCTCCTATTCTGTGTCAACATGACATGGTTAACATTGGACATACAAGAATGAATTCTTCCTGCAGTGTTTTCAGTGTTGTTTGCCTAAAGGACAGAATTTCAAAAGCCGTGTGAGCTTAGGCTGAGTTGATGCTGCTTGAAATGAAATACAGGTGCGCAGAGAGCTGTCTCTGGAGATGGGTGATCTTCTGTTTGGCCTGATATTGCTTAATTTATGTGTAAGAGTAGATATCTCACTAGATAACCAAGCTGAAGCTCTGATACACACTACATCTCAGGGAACATGTACCATACAAAGACAAACCTTCATACTTGTTTTGTTGTTATTATTTTCAGCAGAGTGACATCAGGGAATTCCAGATAGGACTGAGATTCTGTTTAGATATATGGCAACCTATATTCCTTTCTAGAAAATAAAAATTAAACAAAACATCTAAATTAACAAAAAGGCTCTCTTTTGGTCTAAATACACAAGTAGAGAGGTATTATATTGTACTCATGTGAAAAGAAACTAAGGAACAGAGACCTTGCTTGGTTTAACTGGTTTCATACAGTGGGTCTGTAAGAGAGCTGACAATCAGCTTTTCAAAGCCCATTTCAGTGGTCAGACTATAGATATTAGGCATCAGAATTATACTAAACACTGCAACCCTCCATTGTGACAATAAATTCTATAGCAATGTTCACATGCAGGAGACTGAGGTTTATACTTAGCTCCAACAACATAACAACTAAAGCTCTGCTGAGCAGTCTTGTGACTGTAAGAATATGTTCCTAACATACAGGTGTTTCAATGTATGTGAACTGCTTCGAATGATAATTCAGGAACACTACAAATTCCATCTTAATTCTTCATGTCATGCTTTGCATGACACCTCTTTTTAGTACTTTGCATTTAAAGCATCTGTTTCAGGAAAATATCAGTCTGTTTTCTGTTTCATGCACAGATTAATCTCATAACATCAAAAATTAACATATGCTCAATGAAAAGGGGAAAAAAGTTCCTTTGTTTATTCCAGCATCCTGTCCAAATAAGTCCTGCCACATCTTTCCTAATCTTTTCATCATGATATAGAGATGTGAAGGTGGAGAAAGCTGGGGGGGGGGGGCAGGTAACACCCAAACCATCACAATCCATTACCCCTCATCCTGTCATTACAAGACCTTGTAAATAGTCCATCCCAAGCCTTCCTGTAGGTCCCCTTCAGATACTGGAAGGCCACTATAAGGTCTCCTTGAAGCTCTCTCTTCTCCAGGTTGAAGAGCCCCAACTTTTGTAGCCTGTCCTCATAGCAGAGGTGTTCCAGCCCTCGTGAAACAACTGCTGCCTCTCCAAATGGTGCTCTGCTATTTCTCACTTGGATCTCGTGAAACAACTGCTGCCTCTCCGAATGGTGCTCTGCTATTTCTCACTTGGATCTCGTGAAACAGTCGCTGCCTCTGTGAATGGCACTCTGCTGCTGGCTCACCAGCATTTGAATCTCGCGCATAACCAGGACAACGCCCCCAGCTGCACCAGACCCTTTGCGCAGGTGCGTTAGGGAGCCAACTCTGCCGCCCCTCCTCCCGTTTCTCCGGGTGCCTCTGTGTCGGGAAATCCAGTCAAAGAGAAATATTCATGTAAATATCTCTTGTAGAATGGCAGAAATACGTAGTATATCCCATTCTCAGAGCTATGGGACTCCACTCTGAGGTCCTCAAATTCAGGATGCAAACAAATATTCAGAAAGATGGCTGTCCCCTACTGTACGAAAACTCAGGTCCATATTTTCTGTAAGAAAATTCAGCACATCTTCTGATCTATAGAAAAACAGAAAAATTGAGAATATAAAAGAAACACCTTAAGTTTTCAGTATCTTCTTTAGTTTGATTTGAATAATGTTTGAGACTTAAGCCTTCAATAGCAGCAGAATCTTTCTTCTTTCTTTCCAGCCAGATAACTCAGCCTTAGTTGTTTCCCTCTTCTAGTATGAAAGAAAGCCATTCAGAGAAATAATCAGTGAGTGCCAGGCTGTTTCCCATGACAACCCCCTGAGCTGTTCTGCCGCACTCTTAAGCTATGCCATAAGCTTTTTAACAGTGTCCCTTCCTTCGTTATGGCTTCTGCCTCCAACAGCTCTGGGGAAGGATGTACAAACATGGAGGATAACAGCACCAAAAGAGGCTGAAATTCACCCCTGAGGGGACTGAAATGCCATGCAAATCATCAGAGAAGTATCAAGAACAATTGTGGCCATTTATGAGAACATGGGAATTGGGAAGTGTTGGCTTCCCATGCGTACGCATTAATGTACCTGTGTGATCCAAATTCAGGAGGAGTATGCAGAGTGAAGTAAACTTTTCTAATTTCTGTTTGAGAGACTGTCACCTAGGATCATGATGTTGTATAATATGATGCATCATATCCTATAATATAAAAGAGGAAGATAAGCCTTTTTATTTAAAACCTGTGACAATGCCCAGTGTTGTTGAATGAATTCCAATTACCTGGGAAACATTCAGCACATCACATTTCAACATGTCATCTCTCCTAAGTGGAACCAATTGCATTAAAACAGTCGTGAAACTTCAGGCCCCCACACTTCAGTAGAAATGTAATCATAAAAATTTGAAATGCATATATTCATTTTGCCCCTTCAACAATGTCAGGCAAATGTGCCTCATTGGGATTCACCACAGGCACAATTATCAATGCTCTATCTGCAGGATTTTTAATGGAAAAATTACATACACAGACTCTTGACAGACTGTGCATCTGATTTCACTGTTTGTGAAGCACAGAGATATTAATTATTATTACTGTCATTCCTCCAGTTACTGCGAAGAAATGGTGAAAGTTTTCCATTCAGCATGTTTTAGTCTTTCTTAAACACACTCTCTGAGAGGAATCCACCAAAATGGTTGTGACACAGTTGTGTCAAATGCTGATTAACTGAAGAACCTGCAGTGAATTTCAGCACTACATTGTTTTTATTTAGGGTTTAAAGTGCTCCAGAATGCCTCAGTTTCTATCTCTCTGAATTGTATTAATCATAGAACTGTAGAATCATAGAATACTTTGGGTTATAAGGGACCTTAAAGACCATCTAGGTCAAATTGCCCTGTCATGGGCAGGGATGCCTTCCATCAGACCTGGTTGCTCAAGGTGACACCAAACCACTCGTTGAACACTTCCAAGTGAGGAAGAGGGCATCCACAAATTCCCTGGGCAACCTGTGCCAGTGTCTCACCACCCTCACTGTAAAGAATTTCTTTCTGATATCCAATTAAGTATAGCCCTATGATCATCATATAGTTCTTTTACTACCTTTTACTGGTTTATGTTAGTTGCATATAAATAGAGCAGCTAAAGGTAATGAAAAAAATAAAAAATCAGTCTAGATAAAGCACATATACTGTTTCATCTAAAGACAACTGCAGAACATTAGTTAGAACAAGTGTAAGCCTAGGCTTCAGTTACTGAGGATGTGTTAAACAATTAGCAGCAAAGCTCCTGTTGTGGAAGGCCTAAACAGGCCAGATTTTGCCTGAACATGTCCTGACTTGCCTATACATATTTTTCTGCTCTCCCTCTCTCTGATTTGGGGAGAAACAAACACGAGAAGGAGGACAAAGAGCCTAGAGCCACTGAGACTAAGGATCTTGGCTTGCCCAGACTTGTTTTACTCCTGTTTACATCCTGTGGTAAACAAGGTACATACATTTGGCTTGTGCTTGCCTCATGCAAGGCCTATGTTCTCCCAGATTTGGGTAAAGTAAGCCTATAGCTTCACCTAATATGGTTATGCTCAGCTAACTGCCATTCTGATTGGCCATTCTGTGTCCAAAGGCCCACTAGCTCTCAGGCTACATGGATAAAAGAGATGAGCAGGTAGACACAATGTACTTGATGCTTGCTTGCTGCTGCTGCCATTGCTCTCTGATTCTGCCAGAATTCTGCCTCACTGCCTTATTGCATCCTGCCATGCCATGCTGAGATATAAGTCAGCTCTGCTGCATAACAAGCCACTCTCCATCATTTATCAGCAGTCCTGGCTCACTGGAGAGGTCTCCAAAGACTGGAAGCTGGCCAATGTGATATCCATCCACAAGAAGGGTCGTAAGGAGGAGCCAGAAAACTACAGCCCTGTCAGCCTGACCTCAGTGCCAGGCAAGGTGATGGAACAGGTCATCTTGAGTGCCATCAAAAAGCACCTACAGGATGGCCAAGGGATCAGGCCCAGCCAGCATGGGTTTAGGAAGGGCAGGTCCTGCCTCACCAACCTGATCTCCTTTTATGATCAGGTTACCCACCTGGTGCATGTGGGGCAGGCTGTGGATGTAGTCTACCTGGACTTCAGCAAAGCCTTTGACACTGTCTGCCACAAAAGGCTCCTAGCCAAGCTGGCAGCTCATGGCTTAGGCAGATTCACTCTGATATGGGTCAAGAACTGGCTGGATGGCAGAGCCCAGAGAGTGGCGGTGAATGGTGCCACATCCAGTTGTCAGCTGTCACTAGTGGTGTCCCCAAGGATCAGTGCTGGGCTCAGTCCTGTTCAATATCTTTATTGATGATCTGGATGAGGGGATTGAGTCCAGCATCAGTAACTTGGCAATGACACCAAGCTAGGAGCAGGGTTGATCTGTTGGAAGGTAGGAGAGTCCTGCAGAGGGACCTAGACAGGCTGGATATGTGGGCAGAGGCCAGTGGGATGAGATTTAACAAGGCCAAGTGCAGGGTTCTGCACTTTGGCCACAACAACCCCAAACAGTGCTACAGGCTGGGGACTGAGTGGCTGGAAAGCAGCCAGGAGGAAAGGGACCTGGGGGTACTGATAGATAGTAAGCTGAAGATGAGCCAGCAGTGTGCCCAGGTGGCCAAGAGAGCCAATGGCATCCTGGCCTGCATCAGGAACAGTGTGGCCAGTAGGACAAGGGAGGTTATTCTTCCCCTGTACTCAGCACTGGTCAAGCCACACTTTGAGTAGTGTGTCCAGTTCTTGACCCCTCAATTCAAGAGAGATGTTGAGGTGCTGGAAGCTGTTCACAGAAGGGCAACAAAGCTGGTGAGGGGCCTGGAGCACAAATCCTATGAGGAGAGGCTGAGGGAGCTGGGGTTATTTAGCCTGGAGAAGAGGAGGCTCAGGGGTGACCTCATTGTTGTCTTCAACTATTTGAAAGGAGGTTGTAGCCAGGTGGGGGTTGGTCTCCCAGGCAACCAGCAATAGAACAAGGGGACACAGTCTCAAGTTGCACCAGGGGAAGTATAGGCTGGATGTTAGGAGGAAGTTCTTCACAGAGAGAGTGATTGGCATTGGAATGGGCTGCCCAGGGAGGTGGTGGAGTCACCGTCCCTGGAGGTGTTCAAGAAAAGACTGGATGAGGCACTTAGTGCCATGGTCTAGTTGACTGGCTAGGGCTGGGTGCTAGGTTGGACTGGATGATCTTGGAGGTCTCTTCCAACCTCGTTGATTCTGTGATTACATGATAAAAAGCCCTAATACTTGGTGCTTGTCTACCTGGAAACTGCCCATTTCAAGTTTGCCAGGGAATAGGCATAATTACCTCCATGTGATAGGCTTGCTTAGCCATCATGACATTTTGCTGACTGCACTTGCAAGACATTCTGCCTACACCTGAAAGTCTTCCTGCCAAGACTGGGAAGCCCTGGAAGGGGTACACAGATTGCCCTGAGGAATCAGGACCAGGTCAGATATCATCTGCCTCTTCTCCCCATCATCCTATGAAGCTTTGGAAGAATCAGAAACTGCAGTGGTTAAGAAGACCCCAACAGAACCCTCTGCAAGTATTTGGTACTGTTTGAAGCTGTAGCTAGTCCTGGGGAATTGGGAGATTAATATATGTGAATAAACACATAAAGCCTCTTGTATTTCACCAAGTACCCTCTGCCATAAGCAGAAAGGAGCTCCTTGAGTCCATCTAGTAGACAAGCAGTATAATTGACTGCAAGATCCTTCTCTTCCAGTTCAATTGAGTTTAATGTTTGCGTTATTACTAGTTATTTCTTAAAAGCTCTTGATCCTATGTTATCAGCTGCATAATGTTTCCATGACCATGTGAAGAATTTAATTATTATTAGAAAATAGTGGCTGGGAGTGGCAAGAGTTCTGAATACCAAAATCAATAAACAGTATTAATTTTGAAAAAATCCTATCTCACATCCATGAATTACCCCTCCACTACACCCAACTATTCTATTATTTGACTTATTGCTCATATATTGAACTATTACTCAGTTTCAACTATTTCAGCCTCTGAAAGGTTTGGATGACTTTTATTTCTCATTGCTCTTGGACTAAAATCTATTTTATTCTTCTCAGAGATTCTGGATATAGGATTTGGGGGCTTTTTATTTTCCTTTTTCAGATTCAGCATGTCTTTGGCTGAATTTCTCTAGGTTTGCATGAATTGCAACTGTTAGAGCCAAACAGTTCTCTTCTACTTTATCTGACTCCAGATTCAGGTTGGGCGAGATCCTTAAATAGTAGAAACTACACCAATTTTATAACTGGCTCTTCCACTTGCATAGAGATATGCATGGCCCCTCTGGCGAACATGCTGTCTCTGTTCTTCTTTTAACATGGCCTCAAAAGAGGCTGGTCACAAGTCAAGTCTTAGTGCAGACTAACATACCCAGAGCCATTGTCAAAGCCTTCCCTGTGAATCTGTGGTAACAGTTCTGCTCATTCTCCACCTTCTTGTTATTTACAACAGCAGAAGCAAATTCTAATAGACTGATGACATATATTTTTATGTTACAATTGCTAGCTTAAACTTATAAATAAGTCAGTGTCTTAAGTCACATCACCTTTCAACTTTATACACACAAAGATTTGGAACAGTGTCTGAATGTTCTGAATATGTGTAACTCCACCTGTATGACATCATCTCTTGCTGTTGCATGCTGCTTTCCTAAATAACTCAGGACAGCATTTCATCCCTGAAGGTTTTTTTTTCCTTAAATTAGAAGAAATGTAAATTATAAATAAATTTGTTAATTGCCCTTTATTTTCCCCCAATGACTTATTTCCCACTTGCATGACAAACAGTAATGATACTATTATCTTGATATGCTCATAAGTATATGGGCAAGAGTAACAAAAGGCCCACCAAAACATCTTGGGAGGGAAACTGAATGATGCAAGCACTTGACATATAGAAAATAATGCAGAATGTTTGAACTACTTTGGTGATGTTTGCAGGAAGAATGTTGAAAATTATTTGGAATGTGACTGCAAATTGTGAGAGTACTGGATCATGAATGGTGGTAAGTGAAATCTTGGTGAGGACTTGTGGCACTTCAGTACAGGGTAGTTGTATTGTAAGAGACAGAGGGGTATTGTGATACTTGGAATTTATGAAGTGGCTTCCTCTTTGTTTTGTTTTGTATATGTAAAATGCTCATTTCTCTCCTGATTTTTTTGCCAGAAAGTCTCTAAAAGCCAATGCAGAAGAACCAGTAATAAAGAGCAAACGAAGATGGTCTATTCACCTGAGGGTTTTCTTCATTTAACTTCTATTTTCTCTTAGCAACAAAATGAAAAGATTTTCATCCATCAAATGATTTTTGTGCTGATAGTGATTTGGAGAGAAGGTGTGATAAGAATACCTGCAACATAAAGACATTTCGGAACTTTGAACCAGTCCCTGGGCTGACAGTGGGCAGCCCTGTGTGTTATAAAGGAGGGGCATGAAAGAAGAGTTTTCAGCCATTCCAATCAGTATTGTCTTGGAGTTGATTTTACCCTGAAACATGAGAAGAGTGCTTTTTCTTTCTTTTCTTTTTTTTTTTTTTTCACCTCTTATTTTCTTTTTTTTCTTTCATTATCTCTGGGTATTTTTGTCACAGTAAATGTTTCTTCCTCAGAGCAGTGCTTGGTACCACAAAAACCTGTAGCAATGAATTTCACTGTTTACCTTTTGAATTGGTTGTGGCAACTAACAAGGCAGGAATTATAAAATACATAGTTATTTTTATTTCTGGAAAGCTCTGCCCACAACTCTGTACAAATTAATTCATTTTGGGTTCTTAATTTGTTCAGGAAAATATTCACAAGGATGCTTATCCGCAGGATAGTAATTTAGGAAAATCTGAAAATTGGAAAAGGTTGGGCCACAAAAATGGCTTTGCCTCACTTACAAATGAAAGGCAGCCCGGAGCCCTAGGGAACATCTGTGCTACTCACGGCAGTGGAGTAGGAATTTCGAGATGGTCCCTGGGCAATTTTGCGGCAGCATCTGGAGCTGCGAATTGTAATCCAGTAATGGATCAATGCGCCTCAGAACCCAATGCGAGTGAACCCGCCACAGTCCAAAATGACTCTGCATGGCTTCCACAGGCAAAGATGGTGGGGCAAGACAGGGAAAAGCCGGGCTGCTCCGCGGTGTTCCCGCGAACGGCGGCGGTTTACGGCAGAGGCAGGTCCCTGCAGCAGGAAGTCAGGATGTGGGTCTCTGGAAGCGGGGACCGTGCGCTTTATCATCGCCGCCCTTCCAGGCGCTCCTCAAGATCCCTTTCAAGGTCCAGCTGAAGATCCTACCAGTCAATGTGTCCAGTTGCCAGATATATATGCTGAGCAGACTTGCTTTTCCCTGTTCAAGCCCGCAGAGGTGGGGATTTGAACTTTGCATCTGCTTCTTTCCACGTTCCAAACCTCCGGAGCTGGAGGTGGGGGGGGGGAAGGAAAGCAGTTTGCCCCTCATTCAAACCTCCAGTGGGGCAGGGACTTGGGTGTGCCCTGCCGCACCTATTCAGTGGAACTTTGTTTTTCTGACATAACAAACTGTCTTCCTTTAACTAAATATTTCTGTGTTTTGCAATTGCTCCCTTGGAATTTAAGTGATTGACCCTTTTGTCTTAGACTGGAGGACAGAAGATTCTAGTGCTTCATTGATAAGTGTATATGCTTCATTTTTTTAGCCTTCTGTATTAATCTCTTAAGATAAAAAAATATTAGTGTCTTCCATTCTTCCACATAGATGCTAATTCTAACCAAACTTGTACTTCCTTTAACTTCATAATGTTTCTTTTAATCTGAGATGCTACACATAGTAGCACTTCTGATTCAAACCATTGCATTATATTTTTCAAGTGATATTTGACCCACTGAATCACAGAGGAGCTAGATCTTCAATAGGATGCCACTGATGGACCATGCACAACACCACAGATTGCTAGCAACATCAAAAAAGAAGTCTTTAAAGACCTCCCAAAACCCAACAACAAAAAAACCTGGAATATGTCCTGTTTATTAGATAAAAAATGTTGTAAAACAAAGTAATTTGGGAGTAAGATGTTTAATAACAAATAAACAAAAAAAAACCCCAAACCCACTCAAATCCAGAAGGAACAGATCTTGTGTCATGATACCACTCTGTGGATCTGTGTGGTTTGCTGACATAAAGTTTTTCTGCCTATGTATTTATTTACTGACCTAATAGGTTACAGCTTAAACAGTTGTGATGCTAAGCAACTTTATTTTTCTACAAAATCAGCAAGGTATTAGATGTGGGAGAAGACCCTGTGAATTGCATTCTTTGTTGCTTAAGTTACTGTCTTTGCAGAGTATGGATGTGCAATTATGTCTATGGCAGCCACTGTCAGAAAAGACATAGGATGAATGAAAAGAAACCAAGAGAAGTGCAACTAATACAGTGATGTAAAGGCACTGCAATTTACTGCACTGTATTCCTGCAGAGATACCTCTGCAGGTGGCCATTCAGGAAAGTAAAAAAATCCACTAGATGTTATTCTTTCAAATAACTATTGTCAGGTTCACAAGAGTCTTTGAGAACTGCAGAGAACTTCAATCAGATCACAACTGGAGAGCTAAGCAAAAGACATTAGTTAATAAGATATACACATTAGCCTCAAGCAACAGATTGATGTGAGGTTTTTGCTGTAAAGTGAGATGTTCTTAAAAACACTCCTTATGATACCTTGGAAATATGATGTTTGTGGATAGGAAATTTGCTTACAGTTTATTTTCTGCTTGGAAAAAGCGACAGAGCAGAACAGATGCTTTTAGTTTTGCTGCTTGAGTGGAATTATTTTAGAGAAATTTGGAAAGCAGTGATGAAATTTTATGAGATTTCAAAGAAATGTTGCAGAACTTTTTCTTCCCTGATGCACAAGACTTGGAAAGAAGTTTCCTGGTGAATTAAATAAATCAAAAAGTATTCACAGATTCCAGAGGAGAAAGAGGTGAATGGTTTAAATCTTGAATGAGGTAGAGCCTGTGTTGAAGACTCTAGAGAATGGGTAGATGTGGTACTTACATGCAGGAGACCTAGAAAGAGTTTTCTGTTTATGGTGGCAGTAAGGATTAGAGAGTGTGTGTGTCTCCACAAAGTAAAATTTCTCACTAGCATGGGTATGGTTGCCTTTTGACACAATTATGAGTGTGAGATGGTGAAGGACTTTAACATACATACCCTTCAGGGCGGTTTCTTATCTCTACACAGGGCTGATGGTTGTCTCACAAAGAATTCTTTACTGAGCAGAGCATTGGCTGTGACATTTGCTAGGCAACCTCAAAAATCTAATGCCATACATTATTAATAATGATAAGTGTTCTGCAAAGAGAAGACATCATAAGTGGAATCAAGTTCAGGCATTATATGTCAAGTGCTTTTGTCCCATCATTCTATGGCAAATGCAATGATATGTTATTGATATTAAAGATGTCATGGATAATGTGAATATGTATCGCAAAGTGGTAATGAAATATGGAATATCTGATTAGTCATGGGAAAACTACCTTAACAAAAAAAAAAAAGAAAGAGTATTTAATCTGCATTTCTAGCATAATTTTTTACACTGAATGACCGATTACACTTCTATTGTATGCCATTTATTTTGCATATTTTAATTTCTAATTACTGATAAATTGGTGATTAAGATGACATTGATCCATTAATGCCTACTGAATGCTTAATTCATGGATACCTTAAAACCTACCTACAGTTAGGTTTTGGCTAGAACTCCAAAGGAGTGATATATTTCTAGCCTTTGAGTCCAGCATATCTACTAGCAAATTGAAGCATCAGTTCCACTTGATTGAAACATCAATGTCATGGCACCATCCACAAAATTATTTCTTTTAAATAATTAACATCTTAAGCTGAAATTCAATCCAGAAGGAAGCCAAACTAATGCTCAACTTGAGTCTATAAATGATTATTGTCTCCTTTCACAGAAAGTGTAACCTATTAGGTCAGTTTCAATATATTCTGTGCCCCTAAACAGCTAATAAGCAAATGATGGGCAGTGTTTAAATGTCTGTGCTTCTGGATGAAAAGTTGTACTCAAATGGAGGAAAGACAGAGGATCAACAAGAAACATTTGTGTCTCTGCACTTCAGGGATATGAAATGCATGCAGTTGAAACAGCAATTCAGTGTTTGTCCAATATTTTTGGCCTACTGATTTGGTTGGATATTGTCACGGATGGGTTATTGTGTGACCTACGCCGATTAGGTGGAGGGGAGAAATTAATTAATACAAGAGGATATTTATAAAAATATGTATATTTATTAACTTCCAATATTTCAACTGTCTCCACCCCCAACCACTGAACTTTAATATTAAGAAGTTCTTTGCACAGTTATGAAGACATTAGGGGAATATATATCTACAGAAACTTATTAATAACTAGCAAACATTGAAACTATTAACAGAGAGAGAGTTTTCCCCGCGGCTTAATGCCGCTTGGGATCTTACACTATAATCTGCTCTCTGCTTTATGGCAGAGGTAACAGAAATTACAGAGGCATTTCAAGTATTTACTCACAATTCGGATTGATCAATAATCACCCTCCAAAGCTACGTCACAGCCTATTGCAAGTGTCCAGTTCTTCAGGGTCTTTGCCTGTGGACTTTGAGGCGGGAATCTTCCCGTTTCAGGGGAAATAAGAGTCTCTGACCTTGCTGCTGGCTTCTGCTGGCCGCTCTCTCCAGGGGTACGCAGGCAGGATTTCCAGGTGCAGAGGCAGGATTCTGTGCAGTCTGAGCACAAGTCTAACGCTGGCTTCTCAGTCCAATCGAATGCAGACAAGTGGCACTGCTCCTGGCAACCAGCGGCAATGGCGCACACCAGGCAACCATATAAAGGCAGGCATAAAGCTGCAAGGAAGTGCACAGGCAGGCAAGCAATGTGGCGGAGCCGCAAGTAATGTGGAGAAGGCTGCACGTGAGCCTGTGCACCCCTATTTATTAAATGTGGGCCGAGAGCTAATGTTGTCATTGGCCACTTGAATGACCAATCAGGTTGGCAGTCAGCCAAACCTTACCATACTAGATAAAAGCCACAGGCCTGGACTGCAAATATGGGAATCATGTGGGCCCAGCACCAGGCAGGCACGAGCTGGGCATGTGGGGACTTCCACAGTCAGGTGTCCTGGGCAACTGACTTTATAGCACCAGGTCTGTTGTGCCCCTTTGTGCTCATTTACCCCTGGTGCAGGCAGAGAGACATGTCCAGGCAGAGCAGGCATAAATAAGGTTGCTTTCAGGCCTACAGGCCCTCTACAACAATATTAATTGGCTGGAATTATAAAGATAGAATTATTTTTATTTTCCCAAAAACCCTGACCCCAAACTATATGCAGAACTAGTTAAGGTTTATTTACAGGCTCTAATTTGTTTAGGAAATCTTCACAAGGATGCTTATGGGCAAGTTTAGTGATTTAGGAAAGTCAGAAAGTGGAAAAGGCTAAGCTACAACACAGCTTTATCCCACTTACAAGTTAGGCAGAGCAGAGAATTTAAGGGAACAGCAGACTTTACTCACCCAGGGGAGGTAGGCAATTGGCAATGATCCCTAGTGAATTTCTCTGCTCAGCAGCCTCTGAAACTGCAAGCTATATTCACATTGCGGATTCATGTGGCAAAAGTCCAAGATGAGTGGAAAAAACCTCCAAAGTCAGAAGTGTCTCAGACACAGCTTCCACAAGGCAGATTCATGGGGCAGCGCTGCCTTGGCAGCACTGAGGAAAGCCAAACTGCTGGCATCTTCCCCAGTTCGGGGTAGTGAGCAGGAAGTCAGGCTGCAGTGTGGTCTGAGAGAAGCCAGGTTCAGGTACCTCTGACGACTCTCTCTTGAATGGACCTAAGGACTTGCTGAACTTGAAGACATGCACAGAATTGTGCAGAAGTGGGGGACCATCCAAAAGCAGAGATGGTGCAAAAACAGGAGCCATGCAAAAGTGAGAATCGTCCACAAAGTGGGAACACTGCGGAACTGGAACACTGCAAAGTGGGAACTCTGTAAAGGTGGGAACTCAATGCCTTTTTTCTCACTCTATTTATGATTTTTCCCAGACAGTGTGTCCACTTGTCATATATACTGCACATGTAGAATCCAGCCAATCACCAGCCAATTCCAGTGTAGGCTTCCACATAAGTCAGTACATGTGTGGAAAAGGTGCTTTTTGTGTTCCCCCTTCAAGCCAGGGTTGGGGAGGGTTGTGGGCAGGAAGCAGTTTTTCACTTCTTCCCCCATTCAAACCTCCAGAGATGGAGGGGGGAAAAAGGAATTCTGAGTGCCCTACAACACCTACCCCACTGCTGAAGAGTTTGTGCTTGTCATGCTGCTTTTACAAAAAAACCTTTATTAGAAAATATGAAGTTTGTAAAGTAATATAGCACTTCTTTTTTGTCTCATGGCTTGTGTCTTCACCAAGACATAGCTGAGTCCATACTTTGGGGTGCGCGCACAATTTGATAATTCACCAGTCCTATCTCCAGTTGGCATGCACTAGATATATAATCTACAGAGGGTAGCCTGGGTGCCTCTTCAAGGAAGGAGTTATGCTGTGATACCTCCTTGGGTCAATATGGTGGCAGATCCTGTCAGGGAGAAGTGCGTGCTTCAAAGCAAGGGGCGCTTGGAGCTGAGTGGGATAATGAAGCCAGCAGCATGGGCAACATCACCAACAAGTAGCTAGGATGCTTAGGAGCCAATCAGATTTGGCTATGGAAATGGTGACTGGGGCTGCACACAGTCCAGAAGTCACTCTTCAAGTCTGGGGTGAGGAAGCAGTTCCACAGGCAGTCTGTTCAGCCAGTCTCAAAGAGACTGTGCAGACAGCTGCTACACAGCTGTGGTGTAGCACAGAAGGGAGCCATCATAAAATCTCTGCTTACTACCATATCCCAGAGGAAACAGGACAGGTCCTTGCTTCTAGCCTACTTCACAATAGCTTTTATCAGTGGAGGAACTGATCTTTATCTCTGTCAACTGAACACTTAGACACCAGTGCACCTAGGGCCCTAACAGGCTTGCACTATAAGAGGGCATGGGCAATGCAATTCCTATTTACCATAGCAGCAGGCTTTTAAGGTATGTGGCACTATTCACCCAGAGCAAGCTGTGAAAAAAGCCTTTACAGGCTTCAAGAATATGTTGTCCTTGCAAAAGCAGATAGGGGAGATACAGAGGCCTTCTGTGTACCAGGCTGTGTGTAGGAATGTAAATGCCAAAACTACATGGCAAGCACCGTCGACTGGGCCCTTTTGCTATGAATGGAGGTGCTGCCAACCAGCAGTTTTGCACATCTGTTAATATTTTCCCTGACTCCACTCATATCCCAGCCTTGCTGTACAAGGAAGTGTGCTATGTTGAGCATTGTTAAACAGCACTTGTTTTCTACTCAGAGACTGGAACATTACCAAGGAAGTGAGAGTGGTCCCTCTATCTTGTTTCTGTGTAGTGATACTAAGAGGCTTAAGTAATTAGCATTCATACTGAACAGTTAGCTGAGATTTTCTAATGAAACAGCATGGAGAGTGTTGTCTGTTCAGGAAGGCCTGTGGCTGAACATTTTCAGAAGTCATCACATTCAATTGTTTACAGTGAAAACGTGTCTTGAGTGGTCGTAAGGTGGTGTTGGAGATGCTGTTTAATACTAGTGGAAAGTATTTTGTGATGCCAATGTTCTATAGAGTTGGATGAGTTTGGTTTTTTGGGGTTTTGTTTGTCATAGAATCACAGAATCATAGAATCAATCAGATTGGAAGAGACCTCCAAGATCATCCAGTCCAACCTATCCCCCATCCCTATCCAGTCAACTAGACCATGGCACTAAGTGGCTCATCCAGGCTTTTCTTCAACACCTCCAGGGACGGTGCCTCCACCACCTCCCTGGGCAGCCCATTCCAATGCCAATCACTCTCTCTGGGAAGAACTTCCTCCTAACATCCAGTCTATACCTACCCCGGCACAACTTGAGACTGTGTCCCCTTGTTCTATTGCTGGTTGCCTGGGAGAAGAGGCCACCCCCCACCTGGCTACTATGTCCCTTCAGGTAGTTGAAGACAACAATGAGGTCACCCCTGAGCCTCCTCTTCTCCAGGCTAAACAACCCCAGCTCCCTCAGCCTCTCCTCATAGGATTTGTGTTCCAGGCCCCTCACCAGCTTTGTTGCCCTTCTCTGGACATGCTTCAGCACCTCAACATCTCTCCTGAATGGAGGGGCCCAGAACTGGACACAGTACTCAAGGTGTGGTCTGACCAGTGCTGAGTACAGGGGAAGGATAACCTCCCTTGACCTACTGGCCACACTGTTCCTGATGCAGGCCAGGATGTCATTGTCTCTCTTGGCCACCTGGGCACACTGCTGGCTCATCTTCAGCTTATTGTCTATCAGTACCCCCAGGTCCCTTTCCTCCTGGCTGCTTTCCAGCCACTCAGTCCCCAGCCTGTAACACTGTTTGGGGTTGTTGTGGCCAAAGTGCAGAACCCTGCACTTGGCCTTGTTAAATCTCATCCCATTGGCCTCTGCCCACCCATCCAGCCTGTCCAGGTCCCTCTGAAGGGCTCTCCTACCTTCCAACAGATCAACACTGCTCCTAGCTTGGTGTTCATCTGCAAACTTACTGATGCTGGACTCAATCCCCTCATCCAGGTCATCAATAAAGATATTGAACAGGACTGGGCCCAGCACTGATCCTTGGGGACACCACTAGTGACAGGCTGACAACTGGATGTGGCACCATTCACCACCCCTCTCTGGGCTCTGCCATCCATCCAGTTCTTGACCCAGCACAGAGTGAATCTGTCTAAGCCATGAGCTGCCAGCTTGGCTAGGAGCCTTTTGTGGCAGACAGTGTCAAAGGCTTTGCTGAAGTCCAGGTAGACTACATCCACAGCCTGCCTCACATTCACCAGGCAGGTAACCTGATCATAAAAGGAGATCAGTTTGGTCAGGCAGGACCTGCCCTTCCTAAACCCATGCTGGCTGGGCCTGATCCCTTGGCCATCCTGTAGGCACTCAAGATGACCTGTTCCATGACCTTGCCTGGCACTGAGGTCAGGCTGACAGGTCTGTAGTTTTCTGGCTCCTCCTTACGACCCTTCTTGTGAATGGGTATCACATTGGCAGATTCCAGTCTTCGGGGACCTCTCCAGTGAGCCAGGACTGCTGATAAATGACGGAGAGTGGCTTGGCCAGCTCAGCTGCCAGCTCTCTCAGCACCCTAGTGTGGATCCCATCCGGTCCCATGGACTTGTGAGGATCCAAATGTCTCAGCAGGTCCCTTACTTCTTCCTCATGGATTAGAGGGGGACTGTACTGGTCTCTGACTCCGTCCACCACTTCAAGACCCCAGCTGTCCTGGAGACAACCTGTCCCACTAGTGAAGATTGAGGCAACGAAGGTGTTAAGCATCTCTACCTTTTCCTCATCCTTTGTCACTATGTTCCCCTCTCTATCTATTAAGGGCTGGAGGTTTTCCTTACCCTTTTCTTTCCATTCAGATATTTAAAGAAACATTTTTTATTTTCCTTGACAGCTGTGGCCAGCCTAAGCTCCAAGTGGGCTTTTGCCTCTCTATTTTTACCTCTACAAGACCTAGCAACTTCCTTGAACTTCTCCTGGGACACCTCCCCTCTTTTCCAAAGGTGATACACTCTCTTTTTAATCTTCAATTCCTTCAGCAGCTCCCTGCCCATCCAGTCTGGCTGCCTCCCTCATCGGCTCATCTTCTGGCTCAATGGCACTGCCTGCTCCTGTGCCTTCAGGAGTTCATTCTTGAAGTAGGTCCAACCTTCCTGGACCCCTTTGTTTTCAAGGGCTTTTTCCCAAGGAACTTTCTGAGTTAGTTCCTTAAATAGGCTGAAGTCTGCCCTTCGGAAGTCCAGTGTGGAGGATCTGTTGATGCCCCTCCTGGTTTCTCCATGTATTGAAAACTCTATAATTTCGTGGTCACTGGACCACCAACCACCACATCTCCTACCAGCCCCTCTCTATTTGTGAGCAGCAGGTGAAGCAGGGCTGCCCCCTTGGTAGGCTCACACAACAGCTGGGATAAGAAGTTGTCTTCCACACATTCCAGAAACCTTCTAGACTGCTTCTTCTCTGCAGTGTTTAAGTCCCAGCAGATGTCTGGTAGGTTAAAGTCGCCCACCAGAACAAGGGCAGGTGATCTTGAGGCAGCCTCCAGTTGTTTAAAGAGTAATAAATCAACCTCTTCTTCCTGGTTGGGTGGTCTATAACAGACTCCAACCAGGGTATCAGTCTTCTTGGCCTTCCCCTTAATTCTCACCCATAATGACTCAACTTGATCATCCTTGATTTCTACCTCCATGACATCCAGAGCATTCCTAATACACAGAGCCACTCCCCCACCTCTTCTCCCTTGCCTGTCTCTCCTGAAGAGTCTGTAGCCATTGATTACAGCACACCAATCATGTGAGCCATCCCACCACATTTCAGTGATGGCGACAATATCATAGTTTTCCTCCAGCACCAGAGCTTCCAGCTCCTCTTGTTTGTTACTGTTGCGGAGAGCAGGAATTAATACGTGGCCGAGTCGGGAATTTATCAAAAATAGTTATTTTTTTATTTTCCCAAAAACCCACCCCCACAACTATATATACAAAGATTAGTTTAATAAGCAGATTCAGTTGCATGAGAATTAAACTACAGGAACACTATCAATAATCTGACTATTTTGGAAGTCAGAAGTTGGAAAAGGCTTTAGCTATTAATTAATAGTGGTTTCTTACTAAATTAAGCTAAGCCAAATAACTCACTCAGGCTGACTCATGCGGTCTGTCTTCCTCTTCCTTTCAACGGCTGCAGGTGAATCGTTAAGAGGTCGTTAAGGGTCGTTAGGCACACAAAGATGTCAATAGGAAAGCAAATCCTTTGAAGGTCTCTCTGCAGTCCAGGCAAGGGGAGTGTGTGAGCTCCGGGAGACACATACGTCCAGGCACAGGCAAAACTCCAAAGTGGGAACCCCAAAGGCGGGAAGACCCCCAATATTTATAACCTTCACTAGACAAAGGGCAGAGTTACCACACCTTAGGTGCGAAAGCGCATGGCCAATCCCAGCCTGGCTCCAGCGCGGGAACTCACGGGGCAGTCCTCCCCCCTTCACGGGGCAGTCCTCCCCCCTTCACGGGGCAGTCCTCCCCCCCTTCACGGGGCAGTCCTCCCCCCCTTCACGGCTGCAGGGCAGGCGAGGGGGGAGGGAAACCAGGCGGCTTTTCCCCTTTACCCCCGAATTCCGGGCAGGAGAGGAATTTAGGGGTACAGGACTCCAGGACAGTTACCCATATTGTGTGCATTAGTGTACATGCACTTCAGCTGGGCTGCTGCTCTTACCCCTATCTCTAGCCTACCGTCCTCAATTCCCTTTGATTTATCTCTGGTGCTGTCTTGTTTAACCCCCTGTCCCTTCCATTCTAGTTTAAAACCCTCTCAACAAGCCCAGCCAGCTTATGTGCCAGGGTCCTTCTCCCCTTCTGTGTCAGTCTTTTTGTGTGTGTGCGTGTGTGTGTAATTTGAGAGCCTGCTGAATGCATGTTAACCTTTGTTTTCAATTGTAACTGATGTCCTGGTCAAGTTACTGCCATGGTGTGCATCCAGAGGTAAGGGAGCGCACAACTCTATGAGAAAACTAGTTTGGGAAACCTTTATTTCCACACCATTTTACTGCTTCTGCACACGTCATCAAATGGCCACAGCAGTCACTCAGACTCAGCACTGAGGTCAGTGTCATGAACTTTCAGAAATGGGGAGAGACTGCTTCATTTAGTAGAAATGCCAATGCAAATGAAACAGCTTTCTGGAGTCACTTTGATCCCAGAGAAGAGGGCACACACCACTCTCCCAAGAGGTACCCAGCTCCTCCCTCCCATGTGCTACCTGGGCAGAAATTAGACTACTAGTCATGAAGCATGTAATGAGTGAGATCTCATTTGGAGATCTGAGGCCACAGGTGCAGTTCATCCTAATACATGGTTATTACAGCCAGCACCCAACATTCAACTATTTGTATGCATCTGAAAAGTGAAGGTGCAGTATTGGCAGTGGTAAGGCTCATGGAGCTCACTAGACAAAACCTGGGAGTTAATTATTAATCAAAGGCAGGAAAAATATGTTCTGCTTTAGTATGACAATGCCAGTGCATAAAGTCTTGAGCTAACAGTCACTTTAAAAAATGAATGGTGATTACTGTTATAGCAGCTGTTCCATCAGCCACTTTAGAACCAGCAATATGTTAGTCAGCTATATGTTAGCAGGAGACATAAGGATGTTTCAGAGTTGAGACTTCCAGTGCTGCAAGCTTCTCTTAGATAATTAGCATCTATGGAAACATCCTGTTGAAAACCTCAACAGAAGGGCTGGGGACAGGGAACTGGAAGTGGAGATCACTATGCTGGGGGGTGAGGATCTGGAGAATTTGAATTTGAACTCCATAGGGGAGTGCAGCTAAAAGTGGCTTCAGAGAGAAACCAAACAAGCTAGTGGAAGCTTTGATCTCTCTGCCTGTAAAAAAAACAACAGTTGCTAGTGGACAAAGCAAATCCATAGACAAACAGCTGCATAAATTCCATAGTCTTTAGGCTTCCCAATGGTTTTTTGTTACAAAAGTATTGCTTGAGGGACACTGCTACAAGACTGTTTTTTAATGGAAATTGACTTAAAACCAGCCTGCAAGGAAACCACAGATGCATGTCGGAAAGCATCATTATGACTCCTCCCCTCCTATTTTTTTCTTCACTTATCTTAGAAAAAAACAACCAGCCCAGCCAACCAAAAAAACCCAACAAAAAGAAACAAATGCCCAAACCCTCAAGCCATCCCCCTAAACTTCTAAAGACTTCTAAAGCATTGCTACTACATCAGAGGTCAGGACTGACCAGAAAATGTACATTGATTTCTAGCAAGTGTTGCTGACACAAGCAGCTTAGATAGGGATCTCAGATTGCATTTGTTGAGTTTTGCCCAGTGCCACATGATGAGAAGAGAGATTAAAAAACCTAGACAGCTCTTGAGATTTTGCTGTGAAGCGTGTTCCGTGTTTCTGTGCTTTAATGTATGTAACTGCTGTGTGGGCTTGATAGCTGATGTGGTATTTGATTACGCCAGTAATTTTACAAATTTCAAAGTAAAAAGAGAGAACCACAGAAAATGAGCAAACAGAAAACCCAACCCCATATCATTTTGGTATTTCACACAGTATCACAGTATCACCAAGGTTAGTGTCCCAGGAAGAACAGGGCAAATATGTTGCCTGTGTAGTCATTCTGTTCAACAACCAAACAGACAAGCAACCTTGTAAGTTTCTTTGGGAAGGCTCAAGTGAATTCAGTGCTCCACTGTGGTGTCTTCCAAAGCACTGTCAGCAAAACCTGAGTGGACCAGAGAGAATAAGGACTTAAACATTGCAGCAGTGCCATGGGAAACTGCACTGAGCAGAGATACACCTGCAATAGAGTTCAGTGTGGCCCATCTCAGGCTTTTCCACCTTCCTGCTCCACCTGTTGCTGTTCACAACTGCTGAGAAGCATCAAATGTTTATTCTGCCAACTTCAGTTGTTGTCAGTCCCTCCACTGCAGATTAGCCCAGTACTGTACCCTTAGCTTTTCAGATTCTTTGCACACCCTCTGTTTTTTAATATCACAACTAAAATGCCTTCTGGTTTATGATGCCAAGCTCTGTGGTCTTATAAAGACAGGCTTTGCATTATGTACTTATAATGCTGAATTAGTCAGTGTCAGTTTTGAGAGCACATTTATTTCTAGAATCTCTGGTTTAATTTATGATTCTATCATGTCTTTCACAACTCACATTTTTATTAGTAGCACTTCCAATTCCACAGGTTTATCCATCCAAGGAATTTCCCTGACAATAAAAATATGAATCTGTGTTCTCTCGTAAGGATGTGTGCTGATATTGATTCACCCTTGCTTTTTGAGTACTGGTTCCTCTTGATATTATACAGCAGGTGGTTCTCAAACCCTTCCCTTCTCTGGCACAGATGAACAGTGCCAGCACTGATTCAGTGCAGAATTTATCTTAGTGCAATCTTTGTCCTCTCAATCTTTCTTTCAACTTGTGTTTTGCCAGCTGCCATGATTGTTTATAGAATGACTAACAAGGCAAAGAATGGACCTTGTTTCCACTGCTGAGCAGGGAGACAGCAGTCCTGTTCTCTAGTGTCTGAGCTGCTATATGATGACTCTGTCAGCTGTCTTCCTTGTTACAGTGCATTGTATTCTTTGCATGAGAAGCTGTCCCGAAAACTGCCTGGAATATTTAAAAGCAGGTTATACAGGACTTTTCAAGTTTCTCTGATGTGAAGAAATACCCTGTTCTACTGGGGGGGATTGTTGCTCAGCTGTTCTGGTGCTGCCATTTGACTTGTGCAGGGTGACTCTGCTGTGGATGTGCTTCTGAACACTGGGGCTAGCAGGCCATTTCATCGCAATAAAAATGTAAGTGCTGCTTGTTTTCAGAAGTATCATGAGAAATTTCTGAAGGCCATTCCACATTATTTGTTCCATAACCCTTTTCCCAGTGCTAAGCTCTAAGATTTCCTGGAATTTCTGCTGAAGTCTCTGGTGTTTTTACTCATCCAGTATGTACTTCTCATATTGCCACCTCTTCCATGGTACTGGAATCATGGAATCATAGAATCAACCAGGTTGGAAGAGAAGTACTAAAATTTTCTTGGTTATCCTAGTCAATACACACTCCAAGCACGAGTTTAGATTACTTTGCCTAATAGAATCATCCCACATAATTCGAGGAGGCAAAAAAAAGGAGAGCAAGAATGTTCAATTTTAAGAAAAAGAACGTCTAGTTCCTTTTAAACACTTTGACCACAATAAAATTCCAGCACAAGAAGTAGGGGTACAATCTCAGGATTTTCTAGTGCTTTCCTTTTGATATTGCCTGTGTGCTCTAAGAAGAAACATTCCTATTATTAAAAATGTATTTTAGCAGTAGTATTTCCAATGTGTGTGAATCTGAGCCACCATACAAATCTTATCTAAATAGCTGTCGTTTAGCATAATCTGAATAGTCCCCCCCTGGAAGCTCCTTATTCATGCACGAGTGCTTCGGTTGGAGTAGTGGGGAACAGATACATATTCTTCTCTCAGTGAACAACCAGATAGGGATTTTTACTTTTGCAAATAACTAAGAAGAAATGCCACAGTGAAGAGGGCAAGATGGCTTCCCAGGACTCAGCAGCACTGCATTCACACTGTCATTTTACACTTGCTAACGTTCACAGAGGATGGCTGGTTGCTGTCAGTCAGAGGGGTACCATGCGTTAACAAGCTTAACAGTTAGTGTTTGAACACTGCCTCGTGTGTTGACAGCACTTCAATTGATGTGGACTTTATCTGTTCACCTAAGCAGAAGAAATCTCCAGGAACTTCCGGACCTTGTTTCGCTCTATTCAAAATCAATTGGAGTTTTGTCATTGACTTTAGTAGGCAACAGATCAGCCCTTTAGTGCTGCATGAGTGGCAGAGAGAGGAGAAATTGAGACTAAACAGGTTAAAGGTGTATTGAAGGTGTATTGTCTTTGCTTATTTTTGTCAAGGAAGAGGTGCTGATGAATTTAACTCTCAGTCTTATTATGGAAATGTGTTTGTTAAAACTACATTCTTATTACTCTGGGGAAGAAAAAAAGGGAAAAAAAAAAGGTAAATCTGTTTTTAAAACTCATTGTAGTTTTAAGCTGCAGTTTAATATCACAGTTCATTTTACCAGCCCTTAGGACCATAACTTTACAAATGGAACCAAGGTAAAAATTTAGACATTTAAATTTAAAATTACTATCCAGAAAAGCCTTGCTTAGATAACGAAAATGTCCATACAAAACTGCAGAAGACTATGCACAATCCAAGAGTGTTCTACAGCACCTATCTCACTGCTACATTTGGCTGGCCACCTACACCATCAAAGTGTTTCTGGTGACATCTTTACCACTCATGCACATTCCTTTGGTGTTGTAAGTATTCACGCTTGCACATTTTGTGAGCTGGGCTCCATTGCAAAACCTAGGGATGACAGGTGGTTTCCTTCAACTCTTGACTGTTTAAGGTGGAGGAATTGTCTAATCTTTCTATTGAAATTATTTCCCTAGGGATAAATGGAAATGCTGAGCCAGGAAAGGTGCTTCCCAAAGTGTTTCATTGATGGAATTCCCTTCTCCTTGATACCAAACCTGATATTTAAATGTTTGCACTAGTTGGTATTCGGTTAAATAAAGTAAAATCCACTCATCTAATGTAGTTTTGCCTGTGACAACAAGGAGACTACTTATACAAATGAGTGAACTGGTAACTTCCCTTTTCACTAAGAAGTCCTAATTCTTCACCATGTGAAGTCTTTGTCACAATATTAGCTAAGAAATATAGATGTATAGAAGTAGTGTACACTACTTTAGGTACAGATGTTCTACATTCAGGCACTGCAGAGCATAATGTTAAATGGCCATCTTGTTCTTCAGTTATCCTTGCTGCACATGTGGTAATTCGCCTTTGGGTCAGCCAGATCACTGTACAACACAGTTGCTATACAATGGAGACCAAGAAAGCTAGGTCTTCCTTCTCTTCTATGACTTAATGATGCAATTTGGCATGAGGTTACCATTAAATGGAGAGGTTCTCTGTCTTAATGGAGGAAAGGGAAGGGCTATATTTTCATTTTGCATTGTAGAAAAGAATGGAAGAAAGCTTATTTTGTATTCCTTAGGAAGACATTCCAATAACTGTTGTACTGCTAAGCTTTATGCTCCTAGAGACTACATGCTCACACTGGCACTCCCACATGAAATAAAAAGCATTACATTTACAGTTGAAAGTACAATGGAGAGGGTAAGGAAATATTTGCACATGTATTCAAAGCTTAACAGGATTACTCATAACAATGGTAAGTATGGAGGTCCTTCACATTAGAAAAAAAAAAGTATAAAAAAAAATTCTTCACTTCATTGGAACTTTTTCTTGCACAGACATGGAGATGCCACAGTGATGAAATTTGGCTTTTTGCCATTTCAGGGAGATGACCATTTCTCGGCCAGAAAATGTGGCTTTCACAATTTGAAAAGCAAATCTGTCATCTGAGCGACCAGGGAGCCCTGACAGCTAGGAAAGAAACTAACAAAAACTATCCAGCTGCAACAGATCACTGGAAATACACTTTGAAAAGTGCCTTAGACTAAGGTCTTTGAACATAGGCACAGAGTCTGGTTCAAGTTATAGAGGAATGTGAAGAAGAATATACTGCATCTGAAAGGGTAACTGTTGTAATGGAGTATTCTAAAAGAAGATTGCTGTGCATGAGGCAGCAAGACAGAGATTACTACCCTTCAGGTACCATCCAGTTCCTCTCAATAGGCCCATGCAGTGAGGAGTGAATGACAAAGTCTCACTGAAAACTTGTAAGAGAAATTGTTATAATCACTTTAGATACTATGGCTTTATGTGACAGACTGAAAGGTGAATCAGCTTTTGCTAATCTAGCCAATCCATTCCAGATGAAGGACAGGCAAAGTTCACAAGTCTCAGTGCTTTCAGCAGGAGGCAGAAGCCCAGCTGCAACTTCTGTCTGTCTTGAGCTGAGCTTTTCCTTGCAAGCTGCTTTACAGTAATGTGATGGTTTGGGTGTCACCCACCACCCCACTCTTATGAAATCACCCAGACTAGGCTCAGCCAAGCTAGAAGTTAAGGAATGAAGCTATAATTAGAGATTAGCACAATATACAAGGAGATATTTACAATAGATCACAAATATATACATATATATATTGAAATATACAAGTTAAATGTAATACAGAAACACGACATCCCTCCCAGAAACCAGAGTACCCAGGCTGGGCTCCCAACCACCCTTCTGTCTTCTTTCCACTCCTCTACCTTATCCCAGACTTTGCCTTACATGCAAGGTGAGCTGTGAGGATCAGTAAGGGGGCTTAGAAAGCCGAAGGATTAGTTCCGCAGAAGCAGCAGCTCAGGGAGAAAGCACAGACTCCGGCTGCAACAGAGACACATACACACACGCTGTCTTATCTGTTTTGTGTTCTTGTTTTTTCACCATTTTTTCCTGTAATCTAATTTCTCTCAGTAAAATATTTCAGTTTGCCTCAAACTAGCTCAAGTAATTATGTGCTGCAAGCAGTGCTGGCCTGTTTGCTCACAGCAGCTTTTTTCCCAGATTTCGATACTCTAGTCTGCCTGAATATGTATCTCCAAATGGGTCTCTGGGTGCATCCCTCTGCATCATCTCTTCTGAGAGGCCTCATCTACTCTGCCTGGGAAGTGTTTTTAAGGCTGGACTTTATGCAGTCCATCACTAGCACCTTAAGGCTGTGTTATGAAGGGGACTAGTGGCAATCTGAGTTTGGGGTGAAGTGCAATGAAGCTGATTTAAAAGGTATTAAATAAGTTATTAATATACGCAAAATAATTCCCCCAAACTTATTTACAGCTATCCACACAAGTTCTTGGATGTGGTTAGCAGAACTACTTTACAGAATGTCTCTCTACAATGGAAGTTTGAAAGGTTTCAGAAGATGTCTTTAATAGAGAGTCTGGCGGCTTAATTTGCCACTTGTGAGGTTGATTTAAATCCTTTAGCAACTTGAACAAAGAATGGAAAATACTCACTAGTTCTAATGTCCATGGCCTAAAACATAGGCAGGAAAATATCCAACAGAAGTCCTGTGGCGAATTGCACTTGGGCTGCAAAGTGGAATCAGCTGCTGGCTGAGGCGGCTTGAGACTGCTTGAGGCAAGGGGTGGACGAGCAGTAGGTGAGCACACAAGCCTCTTATTCACCTGTTCACCCCCATTTATAGGACAATGACCGAGGCTGGTGGTCTCATTGGCCACCCAATCACCTCTGGCAATCACCCAAGTAGACACAGAAATGGCAGAACCCACAGGCTGTTGTCTTCCAAAAACGGGGGTGCATTCGCCTGCCACGGGACAGGGGCGTGGGCCTTACAAACCCCTCTCAGGCAACCGGATTAAGCCAGACCAAGTTGCCTGGGTTTCTTTGTCCTGTTTTCCCGCCTCTGGCTGCAATGCAGACAGGCAGGTAAATAAGGCAGGACATGCTTAAGCCCATTTTATGTCCTTTAGGCTGACACAACTCATGGAAATGGACTGCTGGTTCTGCACAAACATTACTGTTTTATCCCCACTTAATGGAGTGCAAAAAGGTAAAGAGCAATATCCAGTCAGAAAAGACCGGAAGACTCCACTGCTGGACATAGACTTATCTACTTAGCAGGTGTCATATTTTTTCTTTAAAAAAAAAAGCCCCAACCCATATTGGTCACTATCAAAAGCAAAGGACCACCGAGATTACATTTCTTACTATACTGGCATTTCCTAGCAGTGTCATAGGCTTTGTTTAACAGAAGGACTTGGGTGCTGGAGCGATGGTGTATTAGTATGGCTGACTAATTAAGCTTATAAAAATCCAATTTTTTGTTAATAAGAAAATTAATTTGATTTTTTTTTTTGTGTGTGTTAAGCATCTGGAACACTTGTAATACTAGTGTAAAGATTTAGACTGGAAAATTGGAGTATGGATAATAGGATAACAGAAGTAGTTGCTGATGTGAGAGGAAAGGTAAATAACAGGAAAAATTGTGTGAGCAGATAAGGAAAGGCTTAGAATATTTAAAGACTAATAGATGAAGAAGGCAGTTCAGTGTAGATAAATGATGAATAATGAGCTCATGACAAAGCGTTACTAGCATTCCTGGATGCTTCATACATTCAGAGAAATATAAAGCAAGGGAACAGACCATGCTGTAAATTTGCATGATTGCACCAAATCCAGTGGAGCTTTGCTGATTTACACCTCTGAAGGACTGGACCATGCGAGTGTTGATGGTGAATGGTGGGAAACAAAACAATAAATCCTAGTTTGTTTAGAAACTCTCTGTGGGGCAGTAGGGGTTATGTTATTTGCTTTTTCATTAGTATTTAATTTGCTCCATTTGTTAAGGAAAAAAAAAAACAACCTATCTTTAGTTACTGATAGTTGCTGTCTGTAGGTACTTGACACCTATGTGTAGTCCTGCCACGTTAGTTTTGGCAGTAAATGTTTTAATCAATAGTTGGCATGCTTAATTTAAGCTGTAATTACTTTGAGAATTGATAAGATACATATATATATGTGTGTGTGTGTTCCCCCCACTTTTAAATGTGCTAAGAAATTAAAATCTTGCATTTGAAAATAATAAAACAGCCTGAATTGAATGACAATAAAACTCTGCTGGTAAAGATACAAAAAAAAAAAAAGTGAAAATTTCAGTAAATTATGAAGTTTCAACTTGTCTTTTAAAAATGAGATGTAGTCAAATCCCAAGTCATAGAAGGCAAAGGCAGGGATCAGCAGAATGAAGAGCCACCCTCTGTAGGCCAAGATCATGTCAGAGATCATCTAAGGAACCTGGAACTGCACAAGTCCATGGAACCTAATTAAATGCATTCCTGGGTCTTGAGGGAGATGGTGAATGAAGCTGATAAGCTACTATCCATCATATTGGAAAAGTCATGTCAATTCGTTGAACTTCCCACTGAATGGAAGAGGAGAAACAAACAATCTCTTTTTAAAAAGGCAAAAAAGGAACTACAGGCCTGTCAGTCTCACCTTCGTGCCCAGTAAGACTGTGGAATAAATCCCCCAGAAAACAAGGAGGTGATTGAGTGCAGCTGACACAGATTCATTAAGGTAAATTGTGCTTGACAAACAGAATCACAGAACTGATTTGGTTGGAAAAGACCTCTAAGATCACTGAATCTGACCCTTAATCTACCACCACCATGGACATTAAACCATGTATTGAAGTGCCATGTCCACACATATCTTGAACAGTTCCAGGGACATTGACCTTACCATTCTTTCAGTGAAGATATTTTAGCTAGTATCTAATCTAATCCTTTTCTGGCACAATTTCAGGCCATTTCCTCTTGTCCTATCATCTGATACTAGGGAGAACAGACCAATACCCACTTCACTGCATTGTAAAGAGCAATGAGGTCTCCTCTCAGCCTCCTCCTCTCCAGACTAAACAAACCCAGTTCCCTCAGCCACTCCTCATAAGACTTGCTCTCTAGACCTTTCACCAGCTTTGTTGTCCTTTTTTTGGACACACTACAGCACCTCAATGTCTTTCTTGTAGTGAGGGGCTCAAAACTAAACAGAATATTCAAAGTGAGGCCTCAATAATGCTGAAAACAGAGGGAGAATAATCTCCCTACTCTTGCTGGTCACACTATACCTGATACAGGCCAGGATGCTGTTGGCTGCCCAAGCACTTTTGCATTCATGCAACTGTCAACCAGGATGCTCAAGACCTTTTCTTCTGGGCAACTTTTCATCCACTTCTGCCCCAAGCCTGCACCATTAAATGGGGTTGTTGTGGTCCAAATACAGGACCCAGCACTTGGCTTTGTTAAACATCATAAAATTGACCTCAGCCCATCAATCCAATCTGTCCAGATATCTTTGCAGAGCCCTTCAACCCTCAAGCAGTGCTATCTGCAACTGATGTCGTCTACCTGGACTTCTACAGAGCATTTCCCCGTGTTCTACACACAACCTTGTCCATAAATTGGGAAAACATGAACTTGATGGATTGACCACTTGGTAGAGAAGGAATGGGTTAGATGATCACAAGGAGTTGTGATCAACAGGTCAGTGTCCAAGTGGAGCCCACCAATGAAGAAGGACATGAGGGTGCTGGTTAACAAGAAGCTCAACAAGTGAGACCAATGTGTGTTCTGCAGCCCAGAAGGCCAACTTTATCTTGGGCAGCATCAAAAGAAATATGGCCAGCAGTTAAAAGAAATATGACCAACAGTTCAAAGAAGATAATTTTAAGGAAAACTTGTATCCATGTTCTATTTCAGAAGTGTTTAGCTTACTAGAGATATTTGATTCATGCTTTCCGTTTGAGAAATGAGTGTATTTCATCTGACTGACTAATGCTGATTGAAGTCTCTCACTTCTAAGGGAAGGAATGTAGGATCAAAGCTTATTTTATGGTGGTAAGAAAGTTCAGGATGACTTGATTTTACCTTTAAGTGTTGATTTGAGTGACTTAATAGAAAAGTAAGTAAATGAACAGCCAGTTGTATTTCTCTTAGCCAAACTGACATATCTATCCTGTTTCTTACTAATTTTGACCTAGGGCCACTTACACATTTATCTGTGTGATAAACTTTGCCTTTTCTTCTTCTTCTGCTACAAACCAAAGATGGGACTGTGACTTAGTATTAGGCATGAACAGAACTTCATATTTCTCTCACCAAACTTGCATCTTCAGTGATTCTATTCACACAGATTTGGAGCTATGGTTTCTTCACAGAGTGAAAAGAACTCCTGTATCCACCACCCAGATTGTGTCCTATCAGACATGAAAGAGTGTATGGAATAGTTTTCTAACGAGGAGAGGAGTCAGAAGGCACAGAACCTACTTAGGCTTCTCACGTGCAGGGAATTTCTACCAATTTCCTAGATGTCACAATGGATGTTTTCACCTTCATTTAGTGAATATTAGTCCAGTCCTCAATAACGTGTAAGTCATTTACCTCTCTAAGCAGAGGATGTATTTATATGGATGTACCATGGGTTGATAACATCATTGAAAAAGCCAGACAAACTCACCTTTTGATTCCCAACATTTTAAGTTTTCCTGTCTAAGCTGTTTTCTACATTAAATTGAAGATCCATCTCTGTGTCCATCCCTGGCTTGTTTGTCAGCCTACTACATAAGCATGAAGTAAATACAGAACAAAAAGTGAGCTTGTGATGAAGAAAACAAATACTCAGAAAGGAAACATTTGGAACCAAAACAAATTTTGCACCACTCTTTTAAGATGGAACTGAATTGCTTGCAGGGAGTGTATTTAACTGAGACAGAACAGTCTAACTCAGTTACAGTGTCATATAAACACATTACTATGGATTCTGTATTGGAATTGACTAATTAACTGCAACAATTTCAAACCAGCTCACACTAGTGAGATAACATCCAGTCTTTTGCCTGCTTTGTTCTTCAGTTGAGATGAGCTTGACCTCCTTCTATCTACAGTCCCACTGGCATTTATTTTTCTTTTCTGAAATTATTTTGCATGGTCCTTGGCTGTCACAAGGAGAGATTAATGGCTGGTACCCACCCTTCTGTCACAACATGAAGGATTGTCATGTGTGCGAATTGATTTCACCCATTGTTCTGTCCTGTAAAAAAAATTTTGTCAATAAAACAGATGTAAGGAAAATCCTTTGGCACTGATATTATGAGCTGATTCATCTTCATCACCATGAAACTAGCTGGAAAGGATATAAAGGAAAAAAAATCTGTTGTCATGATAAACTTGAGTTTTATTTAGGATAAATACTACTCTATTTATCTGCTGAAGGCAATGCACATTATATTGAGAAATGAAACTGAATAAAATAAACTTATTATCCTGACCCCATTCATTTTCAGATTAATTCCAAAGTTGCTCTCTTATTTGAAAAATTCTACACCTAAACTCAAATAGGAAGACTCTTCTCATTCTTAATATTCTGTTGTCTCATTATATCTGCATTTTACCACTGTAATGTGGGAATTATGAAATGACTTTTCCTTCTCAGTAAGTTTCTGTTTGTCTACCGTAACCAATATTATGTTTGTGTTGATGTTTAGGGCATTAAAAATATTTTGATATTGGTTTATAAGCACTAAGACTTTTTTAAAATTATAAATCTTGAACATACTTCTTTCTGCCACCCAGGTTTCACAGTTCTCTAGATGTGCTCATTTCCAATTTTAAAAACACTTTTGCAGCTGTGGATATTCAGAAGTCACTCGCAAATAATAGGTACATAGATAGATAGACAAGAGACAAAGAAAATCTGCAATGTCCAAACCCCCTAGACTTTGCAGTGGAAGTCATATATATCCTTGTTTTTTGTCAAAATTATTTTCTGGGTTGGAAACCAAATTTTTTTCTGTCTTTAGAAAGATTGAAACAGTATCTTTCTTCAGCAATGCATGAACTTTAGGTAGGAAGAGAAGAAATAAGAATTTGTTCATTAGAACAAGACACAGGTAATTCTAATGCTTCAAGCAAGAGAGGCACTGACGTCAGCAGCTGGAGTGAGTAGACGTGATGTAGTAATCTCAGCCTTCAGAACACTACCCAAACACATCTGTCCCAGTGTAGCCAACTAAGCTGCTTTTATAGTCGGTGGAGAGGGGAATGACATTATAAAAAGACTCACCTCATACAAGTGTCTAACACAAGTTGAAGGAATTGTTCTTTGGAGAAGTAAATTCTTGAAAGTCTAGAAAACTGCTGATTTTTTACAGTTGGGGATTTTAATAGAAGTAATAATGAAGAGAAAAAAGCAATAGTCTATATTTCAGCAAAGGAGAAGCATTGTGTTTGTATAACAAAAGGATGATGAAGTGTTTTGAAGTCTGTTTGTAATGTACGGAGGTGTTAGGCAACGTCTGAATGAGCAAATCTAGAGAATTGCACATAAGAGACTTTAAAGAAATGGTAGGAGATAGCTGTACTCTGAGTAGTATTTAATGAATTGTTAAGTTTAACAGCAAGTTATCAGTAGCAGTGACAATGCCTTTAATAAGCTATGTGCTCTTTTAAAAGTTTACAAGAAAAGTTACAAATTGAAGAGGACTTTTGCCTTTACATCTCTTTGCATAACTGTCCGTGATCTTTTACTACACTTCATATAATTATTGTTTTGTAAAGAAAGCAACTCAGGAGATTGATGTTTAGTTTAAATCTGTCTGCCTCAGCTCCTCATTTGTAAATGGTGCTAGTTTGAGGCAAAACTGGAATATTTTAGTGAGAATTCATAGGCTGTGAAAAGCAAACAGTGGTGATGTCTACTTCACTCATAGGCTTGCTGAGATGTACAAAAATAAGAACATCAACACAGATGAGACAGTCACTGTGTGTCTCTGGGTGCCTGTACTTTTCTCCCTGGTCTGGTTTCTGTGGAACTAATCCTTCTGCTTTCTAACCCCCCTAGCTGCTCCTCCAAATTCACCTTGCACATAAGGCAAAGTCTGGGATAAGGTAGAGGGTTGGAAAGAAGCTGGAAGGGTGATTGGGAGCCCCTCGTGGGGACTCTGGTTTCTGGGAGGGGTGTCGTGTTTCTGTATTGCCTTTACCTGCTATATTGCTGTATATACCTGTATATACTGTAAATATCTGCTTGTATCTTGTGCTAGTCTGTAAATATAAAGCTTCATTGGCTAATTTCCAGCTGTCTGAGTCTAGTCTAGGTGATTTCATAAGAGTGAGGGGGTGGGTAACACCCAGACCATCATAGATAACAAAGCTTTCACTCTTCTTCCTATGATCTCAGGATTTCAAAGCAAAGACTGGATGATCTTTGAGGTCTCTCCCTCAAAGATATATTTTTGTGACTTTGTGATTCCCTCTGTTATGAAAGGGCCCAAAACAACAGCCATTTCACTTCTAGCATGGACTATCAGACCATTACAAAGTAAGAAAAATGAAGTATGTTTAGAATTCATAAGATTATAAAAGATTCTTCTGTTTTCCAAGGAGATATTCATTCTTTCATATCTATTTACAATTTCACCTTCCACATAACCATCTCCTTCAGCGTCTCGAAAGTCCTTGAAGTTAGGAAGGCTTCTCTGTTACTGTTACTATAGCAATGAAACACATGAAACTGTCACTTCACCAAATCCAGAAGATTAAGAGCAAAATGAGAATGGAAGTTTTCTAAAAGACATTGTTCAGAGGCCCGCCTTCCTGTTCTTACTGCAAAGAAGAGTGCAGTGCAGACCCTGAAAGAGGTTTTGTTCTCCCCTCAGTTGAGAAAGACTTTTCAAATGCAATGCATGTTGCTTAAGTATTGGAGGCAGTAAGAGAAACAGATTAGTCCAGACAATATTGCAACTGAGAGTAAAAAATGCAGATGAAAAAAATGAACAAGAGAATGTACTCAGCTGTAAGAACATTTAATTACAGCTCTTTCAGAAGGACTCTGAATGAATACAATCTGAAACATACAACTATTTTTGAATCCTTTTGTTGGTCTGTCATGTGACAACTCCTATTTCTGATTTAAAAGTCAAACAAACAACGTTTATCCAATTATGGAGATTGAAGTGATTAATCTCATAGCCTTTGGATCACATGATGGAATTCTTTGAAATAATCAGGCATTCCAGACTGGATCCTTGGATGCTACTTCTAGAACTGGAGAGCAAGCACCTACAATGCACAGAGAGGACAAAAACAGCCCCATGCTAGGGTTAATGTATCAAAAGGTTTTTTTTTTATGTGAATGCCATGTGGTAGCTCATATTCAGGTGTTTTGTGCACAACCCCTAAAAGAGAAGGTGGAAGCAAATGATTTTGGGGTTCTTTTGGGTTTGGTTTTTTGTGTGTTTGATCTATTTGTTCCTAAGCAAGTGGAAGTAGCCTGAGGTCTGCTTGAAGTCTGCAGCTGCCTTGCTGACTTTGCTCAGATGCTACCACTGCAGAGAGTGATTTTCTTTACGTCAAGAAGTTTGTGCTGGTTGCAGCTTGAGCTTCCAGTTGCATCCTGTTGCTTGTGTACACCAGAAAAGATAGCACTTTGGTCCTTCTTCATCCTCTAACCTGGAAATTGCACGTTCAGCCCAGACAGCCTACCGTGTCCTAAACTGCATCAAGAGAAGTATTGCCAGCAGGGAAAGGGAGGTGATTATCCCTCTTTACTCTACTCTCATCAGACCCTACCTGGAGTACTGTGTGCAGTTCTGGAGCCACCAACACAAGAAGGACATAGAATTGTTGGAGTGAGTCCAGAGGAGGGTCACGAAGATGCTCAGAGGGCTGGAGCACCTCTGCTATGAGGACAGGCTACAAGAGTTAGGGCTATCCTGTGTGAGGATTCCTTATAGTAGCCTTTTAGTATATGTGTGGGTCCTACAGGAAGGCTGGGGAGGGACTATTTACAATGTCTTGTAACAACATGACAAGGAGTAATGGGTTTAAACCGGCAGAGGGGAAATTCAAACTGAATGTTAGGAAGAAGTTCTTTACAGTGATGGTTGTGAGACACTGGAACAGATTGCCCAGGGAGGTTGTGAATGCTCCTTCCCTGGAGGTGTTCAAGGCCAGGTTGGTTGAGGCCTTGAATGACCTGTTCTATTTGGAGGTGTCTCTGCCTATGATGGAGGGTTGGAAGCAGTTGATCTTTGAGATCCCTTCCAACCTAAACTATTCTATGAAATAGCAGTGGCTATAGCTATAGCTTTTGCTAAAGCCACCACAGGCCATGTGAGCGAAATAGGGTCTCTGCTCCTGGCAGAGCTTTGGTGTTGTGCTAGGTGTTCCTCCTAAAGGCAGCCACAAAATGCTTCAGAACTCCCAATACTTCTACCAGAAATACTTCTCAACAACTATTATCAGAAAATTGATAATGCCTAAGTAGTACTGTGTCTGCCTTTGGAGTCTCAGTACATCAAAGATATGGACTGGTTGGGCCAGGGCCATGAAAGTAATCAGAAAGCTGGAAAACCTTTCCTATGAAGAAAGGTTGAGAGAGCTGGGCTTGTTCAGCCTAGAGAAGGCTCCAGGGAAACATTATTGCAGCCTTCCAGTGCTTAAAGGAGGCTTATAAATAATAAAGATGGGTCAATCTTTATAGTAGGACCTATTGGAACAGGACAACAGGTAATAGTTTTAAACTAAAAAAAGGGTCAATTCAGACTAGAGATAAGGAAGATATTTTTTGCTGTGAGGGTAGTGATACACTGATGCAGGTTACCCAGACAGCTAGTAGAAGCCCCATATCTGGAAACATTCAATGTCAGCTTGAATGGGGCTCTGAGCAACCTGATCTAATTGAAGTTGCTCCTGCTCACTGTGAGGGTTTTGAATGACCTTTAAAGGTCCCTTCCAACCTAAAGCATTCTATGATTCTATGAACAGCCAAGCTGGGTTTAACCAATGTTCACTGTGTAATGCAATTTTAATAAAACCCTCCCTTTCCAAGAGTCTGCTTTCCTCTTCTCACAAGCTCTCATCTGCCTTTCTTTTGTTAAACATGCTTTCCTGTTCAAACTTAATTCAGTATCTGCCAAATAATAGAGATTAGATTCATAGGGATTTATATTAAAATAGTGCTTTCCATCTAGATGATTACCAAGGCCTACATACTTTGAATTATAAATTATGAATTTCTCAGCTAGTGCTGAGATGGCTTAAGATCAGTGGGGCTGTGTTGATTTACATTACTTGAGGTTCATTCTTTTTTTAATGGAATAATTCTCTTCTCCCTGATAGTGCAGGTAGCTGCAGACAGAATACAATATGGCAACAATTTAATAGTATTTAATTGCAAATAATGCTTCTTACTTACATAACTCATGGTAAAAAATTAGTTGTTTCACTCTAGGTACAGCTTATCCTTTCTTGAGGCAGAGGAGTGAGATGAACAACTTCTCAGGGTATTTCTTGGCCTTTTGTCTACATTTCTTTATTTTTAATGTTTGAAAAGGTGCAGACTGGTTTGTAATTCCATGTTAATGACATTATGTACAGGCTAATTTGGCAATCTGGAGAAAAAAAAAAAGAAAAAAAGCTTAAAAAAAAAAATCTTTGTGAGTACAAGTGGTCAAGAGGTGGTTTACCTTTCAGCTATGTGATTAGGAGCTCAAAAGTGCTGCGTCCCGCGGAGTGGGGGCATTGATTTAGTACTGAATTACAGGGATGCCACCTACTGTTGAAAGCTGTCACTTGTTCATTTACTGTTTCTCTAGGGCTGAGATGCATTTGTATGCAGAGAAAACTCAGTGTGGGAGGGCAGTCATCAAGCAGAAGGATGTATGAGCCTGGTCAGCAGACGATCACTGAAATTGCCACATTTTACTCTGCTCCCTTTAAGGAATTATTCTAACTTGTGCAGCTAGACATATTCCTTGTAGTATAGCTACTGTGTTCTACTGCAAAGCCCTATCAATTTAGGACCCTGAGTTCCTTGTTTTATCTAGATACATGGTCAGGGTTTATCACATGTTCTGTATTTCAGTGTCATCATGTTGCAGTTTCGGCTCCAAATCTACTCAGGAAAGATGGAAAGCATAACACAGCAGAAGACAGCAGATTACGAACCTGGTGAGCCAACACTAGCAGGCACATTCAAACCTATCAAAAAATCCCAGTTTGAGGTACATGACAGGTAGTTTCAAGAGCAATGATTGATGCCCAGATCATACAGCAATGTTCCGAACCCTTAATGCTATGCCTGTTCAATCGCATTCTAGGGCAGCCATGCACGAATTGCATAGCTGCCTATCCTGAGCCTTGAGAATGAGAGATTTCCCAGGGGTTTGCTTCATAAAGCCTGGGCAGATGATGGGAGTCACTTTTTCAGTAGCATTCAAGAGGACTGAAGGCCACACCCAATCTTTCATGAGAAAGATTAGTCACCAAACTGCAGAATAGTTTTATCTGAAGTATACATTCTCTAGTCAAAAAACTCAGCAGCACAGACATCAAAACATAGTGATTTGTCAAGATCCAGCAGCATGATTCTTGCGACGTGAGCCAGCAGTGTGCCCAGGTGGCCAAGAGAGCCAATGGCATCCTGGCCTGCATCAGGAAGAGTGTGGTCAGTAGGACAAGGGAGGTTATTCTTCCCCTGTACTCAGCACTGGTCAGACCACACCTTGAGTACTGTGTCCAGTTCTGGGCCCCTCAATTCAAGAAGGATGTTGAGGTGCTGGAACATGTCCAGAGAAGGGCAACAAAGCTGGTGAGGGGCCTGGAGCACAAATCCTATGAGGAGAGGCTGAGGGAGCTGGGGGTGTTTAGCCTGGAGAAGAGGAGGCTCAGGGGTGATCTTATTACTGTCTACAACTACCTGAAGGGGCATTGTAGCCAGGTGGGGGGTGGCCTCTTCTCCCAGGTAACCAGCAATAGAACAAGGGGACACAGTCTCAAGTTGTGCCAGGGTAGGTATAGGCTGGATGTTAGGAAGAAGTTCTTCCCAGAGAGAGTGATTGGCATTGGAATGGGCTGCCCAGGGAGGTGGTGGAGGCACCATCTCTGGGGGTCTTCAAGAAAAGCCTGGATGAGGCACTTAGTGCCATGGTCTAGTTGATTGGATAGGGCTGGGTGATAGGTTGGACTGGATGATCTTGGAGGTCTCTTTCAACCTGGTTGATTCTATGATTCCATAAATTAGAACTATGAAGCCTTCTATCCAGAGCTCAGCATCTCCAAAGACCAAGGAGATTTGGAAAAGCACATCTCAGAGAAAGGAGCAAGTTTTAAAGTAAGAATTTATATGTGAATGTTCTTAGATTTCAGGGAGGCTTCAGAAAATCAGTATCTGAAGAAATTGTCGTTTTAGTTCTGAAGTGTTACAAAGAAAATTGTTATTGGCATATGTTTAGAGCTTGGGATATAACCCTCAGAAGAATTACTCTAATAATAACATCTTGCAAGTTGCTGATCACTGATCAATTCTAACCAAATTTCAAAATCTTGAGCTTGTCAGAGTTCCACTGACTTTTCATTGTAATTATAGATGTTATTTTTAATCTGATGAAAGAGTTTTTGCAAGAACTATAATTTCAGACAATTTCACAATTTGCCAGTAATATATGGAAACTATGCAAGTAAATAAATTTAAAAATGCTGATGTTGACTTGGAAAGGGAATTCTCCCACAAGTTTTGGAGATAGATAAAAAGCTACTTGATAATTTAGGAGGACTTCAGGCATGTTTCTTCTACAGACAGATATAATAAGGAAACAGTTTGTAAAGCTTCTAGGGCTTTAAGATGAGATATAATCACTTTGCACACGATAGCTACCTACAGAGTACAGACCAGGGTAGTGATTTATTCCAAGAGCAAACCCAGTTTCTCTCAGGAAATATAGGAAAAATATTTGAGATATATGGATTTAAAAAAAAAAAAATTACCTTCTTACTCCAAACTTGTGTCTTTCATTCCCTCCAAACCTGTCTTTACTTCCAGTGTTTCAGTTGTGCTAAAGGAGTTGATGAGCAATGGAGAAACACCTTTTGGTTTAGTATGCAGTTGAGCATTTCTTGCTGGTAAAGAGAATTTGGGCTTTTCAAACTGCTTGAAATAGAGAAAAATATCTAAATGCCTTTTTAAAGATATGGAAGGAACAGCAGTGTCATGATTATTCTGAAGTGATCACCAAATCCTTTGTGTTGGCACACCTTATGAAGCACTTTAGCTCTGTTAAAAGTACCAGAAACTAATTTCCAGTAATTCCTGCATAATTTAAATGACAGATAGGGATGCAAAGCATTTCAGCTTGTGATTCTTTCCCTACTCATACTAAGGGGTTTTATTGCAGAGAAAGGGGAAAAATACTAAATAGATTGGACTTGGCATTTTAACGAACTCTTTAATAAATACATAAAATGGTATTCTAAAAGGCTGCTAATTGTACCCTAACTAGTGGTTGTAAAAATGTTGTTTACATTTTATATCAACTCATTGTAAAGCAGGGCTCATTACTGTGGAATCAATGTGGTTACTATATGAAACTATTCTCAAACAGTCCTGCAGTGGAGACGTCAGTATGAGTTAGGTTGTGTTGTGCACTTTGAAAAAAGTAGGTAAATTTATGCCCTTATTCACTTTGTAGTAACTTGTGATAATTTGCACAGAGATATGGATCACAGGTAGTGTATCTCATAGAAGAACATCCATCCCATCATCTTGCTACAATACTAGGCTATTTCATTGCTTTCATGTGGAGCAGTGGCCAACAAATGTGGATCAGCAGAATTCTGAAGTGCACAAAAATGCATTTATTTATGATTTATGATTCCTTCTGACCTGTTCTTCTACTTCTCATTTGAACAGAAAACATGAAAACTGCTTTTTCTTACTAACAGCTACAGAGCTGAAACTTCTGTTCAGTTTAAACAAAACTCTGTGTTAATCTCATTTGGGTATAAGAAACATGAAATGAGCCTATACAATCCATTATGCTTGAAAGGACAGGATTTGCTGGTGCATACTGGTTGTTCAACAGCATTTCAATAATGCCATTAAAACCATATTTAAAGCTATTCAGTGTCACTGGAATGGCATGAAGTGGGTAGAATACATTAGTCAATTTGTCATTAATCCAGCAAAAAATAAATTACCTTTTTTTTTTTTCTTTTCTGTAGAGCTCTAAGTGAATTTAATTTCAGAAGAAATATTGGCAGAAAGACCATATCTAGTATGATTTTTCAGGATTTAATTCTTGAGTGTTTGTTCCACACACACACGCACACACACATTATTTATGTGAGCAATGGAGTCATCTAGCAATTAGAGAAAAAATTAAATAAGACTATTCAATATGACTGGAACTGAAAACAAAACAAGTTTTATGAGTTCAGATGTCTGAGGTTCAATTGTTCAAAACAGACTTTTCACAAGCTTGTCTTCTGCAAAACTTCTGTTTTAGTGCCTGCATCACTTCGTATGAAGAAAAATCTCTCTCCAAACACAAAACTGGTTACACTGCAGAATCAAATGGTCCCAAATTCTCTTACAAAAGTGAGGTTTTTCCATGGCAGAAATAAGATTGGAGCATTTTATTATTTTCCTCTTTCCCAGAATGATAAAGAATGTTATAAACAGGTGTGAGTCAAGAACTCCAATAAGTTTGGAGTCTCTAAAGAATTGAAAACTGTTAACTTCTTCATAGATGTGAGCAGGCAGTGACTGAAACTGAGCTTTTTATTTACTCTAGCTTCCAGTTTGATGAAAACTGTGCAGAAGGACATGATATTTTCCACTACAATAAAAAAGAAATTTGAGACCCAAAGCTAAATAGTACAGGATAGTTTGGAAAGTGAGAACATGGTGAGGTTTACGAAAAGGTATTTTACACATTTTAGTATTTTGAGCCTGTTTGTCACCAGAATGACAGCAACGCAAGTGACACCATACTCCTTAATGGCAAGACAGGAGATCCTTGACAAGATTAATCTAAAAAATACTTTTTACTGTTTTTTATTACTGACATCACTTCTGAGAAGGTCATCTTCTTTAAAAACTACTTAAGTTAGAAGGAATAAAGGACAATCATACAATCATAGAATGGTTTAGGTTGGAAGGCACCTCAAAGATTATCTAGTTCCAACTCTCAGCCATAGGCAGGGACACCTCCCACTAGAACAGATCACTCAAGGCCTCATCCAGCCTGGTCTTGAGCACCTCCAGGGAGGGAGCATCCACAACCTCCCTGGGCAACCTGTTCCAGTGTCTCACCACCCTCACTGTAAGGAACCCTTTCCTAACATCTAGTTCATTACCCCTCATCCTGTAATTACAGGACCTTGTAAATAGTCCCTCCCCAGCCTTCCTGTAGGCCCCTTGAGGTACTGGTAGGCTACTACAAGATCTCTTTGTATCCATCTCTTCTCCAGGCTGAAGAGCCCCAGCTCTCCTAGGCTGTCCTCATAGCAGAGGTGCTCCAGCCCTCTGAGCATCTTCGTGGCCTTGCTCTGGACTCATCCCAACAGTTCTGTCATTCTTGTGTTTGGGGCTCCAGAACTGTACACAGTACTCCAGGTGGGGTCTCATGAGAGCAGAGAATCACCTCCCTTGCCCTGCTGACACTTCTATTGATGCAGCCCAGGACATGGTTGCTGTCTGGGCTGTGCACACACACTGCCAGCTTATGGCAAATGTTTCATCAACCCAGACCCCCAGGTCCTTTTCCTCAGGGTTCCTCTCCAGCCATTTGCCACCCAGCCTGGATTTTTCTATTTTCTTTCTAGAATCTTATTAGAATAGTAATCTTCTTCCAATAGAAAATGTCCTCTAGCACCATTTCAGAAGAAATTCAGTGGTGACTGCAGCTCAAATGAGTAATGAAGCAAAGCTCTGAAGGCTGCACATAGAGCTTTATCAGCGTACATCTGTTGTGGGAGCGTGAAGGCTGGTCAAGAGGAAGTGGCAAGTAAAATAATGACAATATTTTATTTCAGAAAGAAAAGAAGATCTTCTACAAATACCAAATGTACTCATATTAAGAAATTAGTAAAGATAAAAGAGATAAAAGTCTATGATAATCCTGTCCTAATTGAAACACAGATAATAGCTGCCTATGAAAAGTGAAAAAAACCCAACCCTTGATAGTTAAAAATTTTGGCAACATTTTTTCCACTGATATAAACACACTAAAACACTGCGGTTTCATCCATTACCATTACTGTAAAAATAAATAAAGCTTAACTCCCATGGATGAGACTGGGTTGAGAAAAATATGCTCACCTAGTCACCCTTTTCTTCACAAAGCTCTCATTAAAAATGTCAGCCTGAGTGGGAGCTATGTTCGTATGTGACTTCTTTACTTAATGCAGAAATATGCCTTGCTTAGTGTGTGCAGCATTTGCTATTTTGGCAGTGGGTTTGCACCTGTGTAGGAAACTCTCACAGTTGTGGCACTAAGGTTGACACTATTTGGTTTGCTTAATTAGGTTTCTTGTTTAAAAAATGCAACACCCCCAGACAGTGGAGCAACGACAAGAAGTTATATTTTGTTTCCAGAGTTGACATTGCTGGGATTCATTCAATAGAGACTTTGTGAAAGGCTAACCTGTCCTCACTCAAAATATGCTAATTCATTTTCTCTGTGCAGCTTCCTCTGCCCTCTGGTGCCTGAATCATTATTAGTGATTATTCCCTGTTTTATCCTGGTTAATATGTGACAAATTTGAAAAACAGCCAAGAAGGGCTGAGATTTGAGCCATTTAGTCTCCCTAACCTGCTCCAAGGAAGGTCTCTGCAGAAAATTAGCCAAGTTTATTTCTGCACCACTGCACTGAAGACCTAGAAATACATGTGCTAGAACTGGATGTTGAGTATCATTAACTAGCTGAGACCATAGAATACTCTTCCCCAGAAAAAGAGTAGCTTCCCCCCTACTTTGAAGAAATCAGATGATAAGATCATGGACTACCCAATCTATATCAAACTTGAAAAGTAATCAGTGTCATTAATATGTCAATATTCTCACCAAAATTATTGTTAATGTGATGTGAGTTTATTACCAAGTGAACAAATATTGTACAAAAAAAGAGTGCAAAAAGAAGCTTCTGCCATCAATATATTCCACCTGCAAGGTGTTTATTTGGCTGTTCATTGATGCTGTTAGAATTTTCCCAATGTGCTTCAATGTTGAAGTCATGCTCCCTACCTGCTAGGTATGCAGGCTTTTTCTTCTCAGCCTATGTGGTAGCAATTAAGCTGGCAGACTGGTATATGATTGACTGGGTGCATGGAAAGTCTGAAAGCTCTGTCCCAACATAGATATCTTTAAAAAAACCCAGCATGTGCAGTGCTCCATAGATCTCATTACCATTAATTAGTTCTATTATGGTGCTCTTTAAAAGTTCCATCTGAGCATGGGGCCGTTATTGTTCCATGCATTGTGTGAGGACAAAAATACAGACTGTGCTTTAACAAGCTTAGTGCCTAGATAGAAAGACAGACAAAAGAAGAGAGGGAGAAATGGCACAAACAGCTTTAGTAACTTAAGCAGTGTCAAACAGGGATGGAGGACTGAGTCTCTGGTATTAGAGCCCAGATCTTCTGCCTTTATTTGATGCTCTATTTGTATGCATTACTTGTAAATTATCCATGGTGTATTATTCTGTAATCTTTCACGCTGGTATTCTCTGTATGAATATATGCTTCATTCATTGCTCAGCCACTTCTGTAATGAAGAAAGAGCTGGTTTCCTCACATGTCAAAATATATAATAGTCAGATTTCTCAGCTGGCATTCTTAGGACTTTTGACTTCTTTTATTCTCTGGGTATATCACTTGTATCAGCATGTGTCTCTGCCAACCAGCATTCAAAGATTATCTTAAAAGTCTGACCTACAAAACTGTTTCCTGTGATGCTGAAGAGCAATTTAGAAGTTTGAGTGTCACAGATACTATGTGGGAATTTGCCACCTAAAAGTCTGACCCAGAGGTCCTTCCACAGCACTAAATTCATGGTTATGCAAATGGAAAACACAAAGATATCCCTCTATAAAACAGACTGATAAACATCTATCTGCTTAATGGGTGTATTTTAGGACTTAGTTCATAAAGTATTAGAATCTGATGAGCAGAGGGTAACAACAAACTTGTATTTTATTGCAACTTCATTTTCCTGAGAAATTTCCAATCAGCTGTAACTCATAACTATGAAATAATTATTCATCTTTTTATAAATATTTTTTCTGTTTCAGCCAACTACTGGGCAGACATCACAACAATTTTTAGTTAGCTTGCCCTGGCAGCCGACTTCTGAATTAAATGTATTTGTATCAGTTATGCTAAAGTAGAAAATGATAAGTTTTGTGGTCAGTAGAATGTTTGTATCTTTGCCTTCACAACAAGCAAGCTTTTCTTCTGCAAGCTTTCTTCTAGATGAAATTCTGCATGTGCTTTGAAGATGACATGCAAAGAAAAAGGCAGATATCATTCTTCTGATAAAGAACTGATGATGGTTGGACTAGCCCTAGGCAATCCAAAATAATTTTGGTCAGTGGCTTGGAACTAGTAGAACCAAGATTAAAAAAAAAAAAATAGTTTAAATACTTTGAGATAATGTAGATTGCAATCGAAGGGCTCTGGGTGGGTCAGGGTGCCCAAGCTGTAATGTACTTGCATTCAGTCACTCTGCTTGTAACTTTGCTTCCTAAGGAGAAGTACTAAATGCTCACAGATTTAAATAAATGTTGTAAGTTCCTCGTACTGTTGGCTCAAAATGCACCCCTTAGGAGTTGAATTGATACATACCTGTCAAATACTACTTTGGTGGTGTTTTTTCATGCAAGTAAAATCCCAGGCAATAAATCAGTTCCTTGGTGTGCAATTTTCTTAATGTCTAGTGTCATTAAAAAAACAAAGAAGTAATATAGCAGGTTAGAGGAAAGAAGTAAAGAACAGTACATTATTTGAAGAACACCACAGAATGTGAATCTGCAGTTAACGATCTACTTCCTATTAATGATTACCCTCAAAGGTATTGTTAACCTGAGTGATATCCTTTTTCTCTTGCCTCCCTGTGACTTGTCCTTTTACTTTTTAGTTCCAGCTTTCTAAGTAATTTGTCTTGCACTTCTTGGATAGATGTTCTTACACAATGGGTGAAGTGTAGTTTAATGACTGTAGACATGGCTAGCTTTATGATCCATTCTGACCATGATGAGATCCTCTCTCACTCCCTACATTTTCCCTCCTACAATTTGCTTATCTCATCTAATTACAGTATCTGTGGAGCAGAGATGGCATCTTACAATATGTATTGTTGAAGTGAGGCAGTGATTTTACCTGAAGCCCACAGGTGGTTACACAGCACAAAAGCATGCAGTCCCAGGGAATAATCATAAAAATACTTAAAGCTGATACTGAAGATCAAAATGTATGAGATTTGATTATTTTTCTCTCGTGTGGAATCACTGTGAAGGTGGTGGCAAAAGCATCAGAGGAGAGAGATTCTTGTTTGCTCATTTCAATATATTTCAGTGGGAGAGATCTTTCATGAATTCAGATGTCAAAACCTTTCATTTCTGGGCTATACTGGCCTATTAACCTTTTCTAATGTTGTTTATATAAAAATGCTTCATGATAGATGTAGGGATAACAACAAAGGAAATGTCATCTGATATCACAAAAGTGATTGAATTTTTATATGAAAGGCTTTGTCAAATATTCTGCCTCAAAAAACACTACTTCTGTAGACTCTGCAGCCTTGGGTCAGACATTTGGTGTGCATTTTCTTTCCATGGCAAATAAAATGTGCTAAATATTTGAGAGAAGGATCAGCGAACCAGATGATACAAGGTTATGTGCAAGCTAAATGTTCAGCTGTACAGCACAAATTCTTCTGGGTCACAACATCTATGTTGATGTCATTAAAAGCTATTGAAAAAAACAGAATAGTACTGCATGACACAAGTCAGAAAAAATGCAATATGGTGAATTCAGATGTATAGATGACTATCCTCAATCTTCATCAATGATGAGATATCAGATGGATCCTCACATACAGAATAACCTGAAACACTAGAGTTCAAGGATGTTGCTAGGTCTTGTAGGGAAAAAAAATAGAGAGGCAAAAGCTCGTTTAGAATTTAGGCTGCCCACTGCTGTTAAGGAGAATAAAAAATGTTTCTATTAATATATGAATGGCAAGAGAAGGAGCAAGGACAACCTCCACTCCTTATTAGATAGAGAGGGGAATATAGTGACAAAGGATGAGGAAAAGGCAGAGATGCTTAACACCTTCTTTGCCTCAATCTTCAATAGTAGGACAGGTTGTGTCCAGGACAGCTGGACTCCTGAAGTGCTAGATGGAGTCAGGGACCAGTATAGTCCCCCTGTAATCCATGAGAAAGAAGTAAGGGACCTGCTGACCCAGTTGGATCTTCACAAGTCCATGGGACTAGATGGGATCTATCCTAGGGTGCTGAGAGAGCTGGCAGACAAGCTGTCCAAAACACTCTCCATCATTTATCAGCAATCCTGGCTCACTGGAGAGGTTCCCAAAGACTGGAAGCTACAAATGTGATGCCCATCCACAAGAAGGGCCAGAAGGAGGAACCAGAAAACTACAGACCTATCAGCCTGACCTCAGTGCCAGGCAAAGTCATGAAACAGGTTGTCTTGAGTGCCATCACACAGCACCTAAAGGATGACCAAGGGATCAAGCCCAGCCACCATGGGTTTAGGAAGGGCAGGTCCTGTCTCACCAACCTGATATCCTTTTATGATCAGGTTACCTGCCTGGTGAATGGCTGTGGATGTAGTTTACCTGGACTTCAGCAAAGCCTTTGACACCATCTGCCACAACAGGCTTCTGGCAAAGCTGGCAGCTCGTGGCTTGGACAGATTCACTCTTATATGGGTCAAGAACTGGGTAAAAGCCCAGGACCAGAGAGTGGTGGTGAATGGTGTCACATCCAGTTGGCAGCCAGTCACTAGTGGTGGGAACACAGTCTCAAGTTGTGCCGAGGAAAGTATAGGCTGGATGCTAGGAGGAAGGTCTTGACAGAGATAGTGGTTTGCAATTGGAATGGGCTGCCCAGGGAGGTGGTGTAGTTGCTGTCCCTGAAGGTGTTCAAGAAGAGACTGGATGAGGCAATTAGTGCCATGGTCTAGTTGACTGGCTAAGGCTGGGTGCTAGGTTGGACTGGATGATCTTGGAGGTCTCTTCCAACCTGGTTGATTCTATGATTCTATGACTCTCTGACTACCGTTTTGTAATGTCTCTATTGCAGCCTTTGTCTGAGCACAACTCAAATCTCTCTGAATGTGTGTTGAGTTTAACTAAAAGGTAAAACTTGGTATTCAAATGCAAATTTGGTTTGTGCACTATGTGATTCACAGATCTAGCAAGCAAATAGGATTGTCAGACACAAATTCTGATACTTGTCCATAATCAAGATGTGTTAAGTTTTTGCTGCATTGTTAGCAGCCATTATTTTTATGTATGCATACTGAAGCATCCCAGTGTGACACTCAGCAGGAAGACTCTAATTTTTTGTCCTGTTCTCATCATCACTATATTCAAGTACATCCCTGAAGTATGTTAAACAACATGACTAATATTTTCCTGGTTTTGTTTGTTTGAGGGGGTTTGGTTTTGTTTTCAAATTATTATTATTATTATTTTCATTTTCTGTTCTTTTAACAGCTCTCCAGGTATAGAAGCCTGTTCAGATGCCCACTTGGAGATCACCTAGACCAACTTCCCTGAAGTGATACTACTGCTAATACTCAGTCACTGTTTTGTCCACTCAAAGTTTTGAAAACCTCCAAATACAGATTTCACACCAGATGCAGATATCCTGCTCCAGATATACACTGGTTTTCCAGGGGAAGTTTTTTTTCCTAACATCCATGATGAAGCTTGCCAGCCACAGCCTGGCTGTCACCCCTTGTTACACTGCCTGATGTTAAATAATACTTCTTGACTCCATTGTCCTTGCAACCACCCTTCAAACAGTAATAGATTTCAAACAGATACCTCAGCCTGATCAAGCCCAGCACCACCAGCACCACTGTGTAGATCCCATGGTCTATACCCAGCCGTCACAGCTACTGTCTGCTGGATCCTCTGCATTTCTCCATTTCTTCCATAAACAGAGGTGGGGATGACAACAAAAAATGGGCACATTAGTCCATCTGGGCCCTCACAGTTGCCGAATGTACAAAGAATACATGGGTGCCCACATATTGCTATACTTTCATGTAACAGAAGGCAAGATCAAAATTTGCACCTTCTTTTTAGAAAGATGGTTCTGAATTTTGGATTTGTCTTGTAGCTCTAACACAAGATAATTGCAAAATGTAAGACTGGCTCTAACATCATTTGTCCATTTCTCAAGGAGGTTTACCTGAATTCTAGAAAACTCTGTTGTTCCACAGTAGCAGATAAGATGATGACCATGATTTACTTTCCCAATATATTTGTCAAATATAGTATGGCTAAGCTACTTGAAGACTGTAAATTCAAGAAGGGAAGAGACAGATCCTCACTTGCTGCAAAGAAAGCAAATTCCATTGACCTCAGTTTCTGCCCAGTGATTTATTGTGAAAATAAAAACTATTACAAGATTTGCCTTTAGAATTTGAGAACTTGCAGGAAAAAAAAGCCAACAAGAAAAAAAAAGTTAATTAGTTTTTCAGGAAGTCCTAGGGTTGGCTAGCATCCACATATTATTGGTAATAACAACCAAGACCAGAATGAAGCACTTCCAGCAGAGCATCTATTTACAGGAGCTAATACTAGACAGGTGCTCACCTGTAAATATCCCAATATATAAAATGTGATCTAACATTTCTATTTTCTTGTCTCCTCCTGTGATTCAAAGTTTCATAGTGAAGAACTATAGTGAAGGGTGACATAAAGGCATTTGACCTTACTGGGTATATTGGTTTCCCCTTCTTTCTTTACTATGCAGACCATTTATGACCTGGGCTTGAATTTTACTTATTAGAGAAACACAGAGGCTGGGTTAGTTCTATCATTTGTAATACAATAGATTCAATCCTATTACACAGAATGAATGACTTGGGAGATTAGTGAAAAAAAAATTCCCTTCCCTTCTCACATCACACAGTACCATTACATACAGAATCTTGCAGGAGAGATCATTGCTTGTTTGATGCAGTGGATGGAAATTCTCATTTCAATCAGGTAGTGAACCTTCAAAGGAAAAGATGATCAGGAGGAATGGGAGAGACCTTGATATATCAAAACAAGCCTTTAAATAATAAACACACTTCAAATCCAGGACTCATCCTGCATACAAATCACTATAAGCAATTTGATATAAGAGTTATTTATAAGGCTGTTTTCTATGCAATACAAAACTGGGTGCTTTTATATTCATACATAAGGTATATTTTCACCATGAATCACAAATAAATAGTTTCTCTTCTTATGAATCCAAAAGAGGATTTGTAGTTTTAGTCCCATATTTTGGCACAGAAAATTGACACCTTTTTGAAACTGCCAGCATAATAATGGGTAGAAAGATTCTAGACACCATGAATCTTCCTTGATGTACTTAATGGGTTTTGTCTGTCCTTTCTGTTTCTCCAGCCCAGCTAGTTCAGAGTGAGGAAATGTGAAGCATTCTAATATGTGTTTTCTGTCTTTCTCTCTAGGGGAAAGTTTTCTTTTAGACAAGTCAAGGAGAGACTTGTGTAAAAGAACCTATGTGATCCTGCCCTGGCAGGGGGGTTGGACTTAGTGAGAGTCATAGGTTCTTAGTTAACATTAACTGGGCTTTAAATACAGGATAGGTACAACTTTGGAGGAGATTTAAAAGTTTTGAAGGAGTGCATATGCCCCAGGCAATGATACTAGATTAACCCCAGTAACCTCTCCCAAGAAAGGAAGAAAATATATGTTGGATGTCAAGGTCAGCATTAATGGATGTGTGTAAGTACAGGGCATCAATAGCTTCATAGATTATTCATGTGGGAAAAAAAGAATAAAGGAACATCCAGGATAGGCTTTGCAGGTGAATATGGGAAGATTTTTTGCTATGTGAAATGGAGAGAGCTGTTGTCTACATAAGGTACCATGACAGATGCGCTCGATCCAAGCAGTGGATGTTTTGGTAGCCCAAATTTCACTGGCCTGAAAGGGGTAAGAAAATGGGTTTATTGAAGCCTGCACAGAAGTTGCTTTGCCAATGAACACCATTTTCTAATTGGCTGTAGGTCAGTTTTTATTATCTGTCAGGTGCAATGGATATTGGATGCACTCCAGGTTGATGCTTCTGTGGTTTCAGCAAGGTAGTAGAAAAAATGAAGGAAAGAAAAATTGATTACAACTTGAAGGCTGAATATACAAAGCTTACAAACTATTCAGGAATATTAGCACTGCCTGGCTTTTAGTAAATCTGAATCCCATCTAAGAAATTAGGCTCCTGGAAGGTCAGCAGACCTCTCTAGCTGTATTAGAATGATAGTTCATAGTACCTGAATTAGGTTCCTAGTCTTTTTGCCTTCTTAAGGAGTCTCTGACTAGCTAAAAACTCTATTGGTCTTATAGTAGAAATAAAAGTTAGGTGATATGAAGTATTTTCCTTGTCTCCCTCCAAGCCTCTATTTCATGCAGCACCCATCAGTAAGAGGTTTTCAATCAGATGAGATATTACTTTTGAATTTTCTTTTCCCTGAATGTAGAAGGAAAGAGAATAATTTGTCTTATTAAATTAGTAGCAGCAGAAACAAGTTTTATTGGTAGGTTCAGAGACATTGACATCCCAGATTGAACACAAAAACACACAGATGAAAGTATGAAAACACACACACACACTTTGAACAGTGAAAATGGATACATAGGAAATTTCTTTCTGGTTATTTTTTCATGAATTATCTCTGTTCCTTCAGATAATAATTGATGCAATGCATCCTGCTCACCATGTCATGAAGTATTATTCTGGCATAGAATCATAGAATCATTTAGGTTGGAAAAGACCTTTATGATCATTTTAGTAGTCTAGCTTAACACCAAAGTGAGAAAAGAGGTTGGACTTTATTATCTTGAATTTTATTAACTAAAATTTATTTAATAGCAACTTCTTGCTTGATCCACACCCAAACACCATTAATATGTAAAATCACAAGAATTCCATTATTCTCTCTCTTTCTCTCCCTCTAAGTATTAAATTAGCTATACAGAGACAAATTATCTAGTAAGAAAGTCTGAGAAATACAGTAACCTGGTGGCCATGGTCTTTTTTACTGATGTGCAAAACCTATGGTTGAAATCCTAGGATGCAGAAAGCAAAACCACTGTTCAACAGATGTGACTTCCCTTTTAAAATGCTCAGATTCATCCTGAGTGTGAAAAAAGACTACTTAAAGACAGCTGTTGAGTGAAAGAGAATATTTGATGGAACCAAATTCCACTACTCAGACTTTGTTTTCCTGAAAAGACCTAAAAATTACATAAAAGCAGTGATTGTTTGGTTTTGAAATGGCACTAGGAGAATCAGTTTCTTCTTGTAATGCATATGAGTTTCTAAATCAAAGCAGACCTGAGTTGATCTAGCTGTAGCTAGATCATATTGTGGGACACATTACCAGAATTTTTTGAGAGGAAAAGACAAAGGGAGACTCAGTTGAGCATTTTATCACATATGAGTTTTAAGAAAAAGAAAACCTAAGTGGATTTTTGGTACTGAAAGGAGAGATGAATGCTTTCGGGTTGCAAGACTTGGAAAAGCTGTTTTTATTAAGGAAAATAATCCCTCTTTATTGTATTGTAAAATGCCATAATCCCTCACAGTTTCCTACCTTGTCCTTTTCATAAGCATTCCCATGGAATTACAACATTGAAAATAATGAAAAGTTTTATTGAAGTTAGGATGATAAATTCACCCAACCAGTTACCAATTGGAGCGTACCGAGTCCCTGGGTGGAGCAGCCACGTCTGGTTCCATGGTAGGAGGAGCACTGCCTTCTAGAGCAACTTTCAGTGTGGCTCTCTGTAGCCAGGCAGCACACTGGGACAACTGGGAACGCCAGAAAAAAGACAAGATTGTTGTCCCATGATCTGCAGCTTGCAGTGGAATGCAAGAAGAATTAATGTAAGAAGAGAAAAATAATGAGCTGTGTACAGAGTATAACCTTCATTCCCACAGCTTCAGGATGCCTCCCATCAGGGAGGAGAGACACTGGGCCACCTGGCCAAAGGGAATAACAAGACTGGGCTGCACATTGTCTGGATTATGTTAATGTGTTTTTTGATTGATGGTGTAAAATGTGTCACTGTGAGGTGGTAGAGGTTACACTGGGCTGACACTTATTACACTTGTCATTCACAAGTCTTATGCTTGCACTTGCATGGAATAAAGGGCACCAGCTACAATCCAAGGATGGTTATTGCATTTGTCTGATTACTTGAAGTGACATCTCACACCCAGTAGGAAAAGGAATGTAGATCCTTCAAGTGCTGTTGGCTGCAGAGCTGGTACCTAGTCTGCACTCGTGTACCACATAGATGTTTCAGGAAGCACTCAAGAATGATGCATCCTTGCTGTATCCTCACATTCCTAAATAAGATCTTGACAACTGACCTGGCTGCAGGTGATCCACAATATTGGAACAGAGACAGATGAGAACTGGTTGCCAGAACAATTCAGTTAGCTGCCTTGAAACCCACTCCCTGCAAAAATGTGAGGAACTGCCAAGCATTTAATGTCCTTTCAGACATGCATTGAACACTCCTACTGTTCATTAACAGCACATATGGGAAAGCATCTTCTGCCTACTTATATTGCCTTAGGACAGAAGCCAGCAGTTCAGTCGTGAATCACTGCAATCCAATGGGTTTGCTGAATAATTCCAGGGAGCTCTGCTCCTGCTGTATCTGCAAGGTTCTCTGCAGCTAGACCTGACTCTGTTCTGTGGGTCACAGAATGGAATAGCTTGTCTTTTAAGAGGAGCATTTGTGAGCTGAAACCAGAGCAATGCATGGAGGTGCCTCAAGTCCAGCCACTTACGCTCAGTAATGCTGAACCACGTCTGCCTGTGAGACAGCATACATAACATCCTTTTGATGCCAACTCCAGAGGAAAAAAAAAATCAGTGTTTGCAGTTTCTCTATACCTTCTGCTTCCATCCTTATACGCATCTAAATGGATCACTCTGTTGTTTCTGCCAGTGCTCTACTCATTATCCACTTCAAAACTGACCAGTAGCAATGTAAAGCTGGAGGAGTTTTTCCCTCATTCCCCCCCCCCCCCCCCCCCCCCCTTTTGTTTTGTTTATATTTTCTATTTTGTAAAAGCATCTGCTTTGATTATTTGGACATTAGGAAACATTTTTAGGCATTGGAATAGGCTACTCAGGGAGGTGGTGGAGTCACCAACTCTGGATGTGTTTAAAATTCATTTGGGTGTGGTGTATGAGGATACGGTTTAAAGGTGAACCTTGTAGAGAAGGGATAAGAGTTGAACTTGATGATCCTTAGGGTCTTTTCCAACCAGAATGTTTCTCTGATTCTGTAAGATTTAAAATGTTTATTTTCTCTCATAACCATTCCTTGAACTGAAAAGCCAGAAAAAATGTAACAAAAAACCCTCAAACCCCAACAAACCTAAAAAATTCAACCCAACCCAAACCAGAACACCCCAAAACCCAGCCCAACCAACCAAAAAAAAAAAAGAAAGAAAGATATTAGTTAGCTCAGGGAATATGAAACATGACATTATTATTCTGAAGTTGTAAAAAGCAAGCCCATATTTTTCAGAAAGTTTGTTGTTCCAGCATCAGGCAAGAAGACAGTGTTCTGTATGTCACTTTGCAAAAGCTTGTATTCAGAATATGTACAACCCTCGCATTGCAGTTTTAAGTGTGAGATTGATACCAGCACTACTTATTTGGCAGAAGGCTTTTGTTTGAAAATCTGTTACAGGAAAAATAGAATCATAGAATCATAGAATCAACCAGGTTGGAAGAGACCTCCAAGATCAGCCAGTCCAACCTATCACCCAGCCCTATCCAATCAACTAGACCATGGCACTAAGTGCCTCATCCAGGTTTTTCTTAAACACTTCCAGGGACAGCGACTCCACCATCTCCCTGGGCAGCCCATTCCAATGCCAATCACTCTCTCTGTGTGAAGAACTTCCTCCTAACATCCAGCCTATGCCTCCTCTGCCACAACTTGAGACTGTGTCCCCTTGTTATATTGCTGGTTGCCTGGCAATAGAGACCAATCCCCACCTGGCTACAACCTCCTTTCACATAACTGTAGACAGCAATGAGGTCAGCCCTGAGCCTCCTCTGCTCCAGGCTAAACAACCCCAGCTCCCTCAGCCTCTCCTCATAGGGTTTGTGTTCCAGGCCCCTCACCAGCTTTGTTGCCCTTCTCTGTACACATTCCAGCACCTCAACATCTCTCTTGGATTGAGGAGCCCAGAACTGGACACAGTACTCAAGATGTTGTCCAGTGTTGACTATGGGGGAAGAATAACCTCCCTCATCTTACTAGACACACTGCTCCTGATACAGGCCAGGAAGCCATTGGCTCTCTTGGCCACCTGGGCACACGGCTGGCCCAAGTTCAGCTACTATCTACCAGTACCCCCAGGCCCCTTTCTTCCTGGCTGCTTTCCAGCCGCTCTGTCCCCAGCCTGCAGTGGTGCTTGGGTTTGTTGCGGCCAAAGTGCAGAACCCTGCACTTGGCCTTGTTAAATCTCATCTCACTGGCCTCTGCCCACTGATCCAGCCTGTCTATGCAAATAATACATTATTATTAAATAGTGACTGATTATACAAAGCTACAACTGAATGAGAAGAAATTGTTATTTTAAATCTAATATCATTGATTTGTTTCTTTTTACATTTGCCTTACAAATATGGTAAAAAGAATCTACTTTTTTGAGTTATCAGTGGACAAAGCTCCTTTTGCACTGTACTCACATGAACACAGAACCACAAAAGCCGCCAGTAAAATGAATTCTAAGTCCAGGAAATGGAATGTGATTTTGAGTAATTTAATCAGACCGCTTTAGTAGTTAGCCTTAAAACAACCCTGCATCGGAAATGCAGGATCAGGCTCTCTGGTTTGGGGATGCAGACACAGCTTACATGACTTTGGCAGGTTGAATTTGGTAATAATAACTGACAAAGGTAATCTTCCCACTTGTAAGTAGACAAATACTTTCATTCAAATGCATAATAGTTCATGCACAGGGCCAGGAATAACTTTAAATTCCAGTATAATGAGGAACATTTCATGAGTGATTTTAGTCTAGTCAGTTGGCTTATGATTGTGCTGAAGCAAAATCTGCTTCTGATTCATTGATAAGAACAGTTCTGGTATTTTTCTGCTGATTTTCTCAGTAAAATATTTTCTTGAAGCACACAGTGCATCTGGTAATTTTCTGCCAATGCTTTGCTTGGAGGCTTGTGCATCCCTGTTCTGCTTTGCCCTGCTGCTTGTATTGCTGGAGTTTAGCAAATGTCTACTTGAGCAGATCAAAGAGTAATTTTGGCTTTTGTTGCTTCTCTGTGGTTTCTGGTGCTTATGTTAATCCTACTTAAACTAAATGGTCAGAGATTTGGGAGATTTGAAATACAAAATAGATTCTAACCTTGAGAAGGATTAGGGTTGTCAGATGACACAGAACTGTCATATAGGACTAACGTTATGAAAACAAGAACTGAAAATACTGTTCTACTGTAGCTAGCAATGGGGATTTATCCTAAAAGAGACATGGATGTGTTTGATTAAAGCAGCTCCTTAGTGAATATGTAGCCTGAATGCCTTACAAGGTTATTGATTATGTATCTTGAGACAAGGATCCAGCTTTTTCCCCAGGAGATTTGTTTTCCCATCCCATAAACACAATAGTCAACACAATAGTCATCAGAACATAGATACAGTGTTTCACAAAAGCACTTTATTTTGTGTGATAAGGGGAGGATTAACTTGCATTATAATTACATATCTATTAGTTTTTAATTCAGAAAGCCTGCTTGTCTTGCAAGTTATTTGCAAACATTAATGAAGTCTTCTAGCTAAAACTCATTTACCAGGATCCAGTGGGCTTGTCTTGTAAGCCTCACAAAGGGCAGATGAAACTACTGGTCACTCTTCCAGGGGCAAGGACACTTTGACTGTGTAGGCTATGGGTTTAATTTATGGTTGAGGGTAGTTTGTGTCCATATGTACTCATGCACCTGGTCAACAGAGACTGCACCCAAGAATAAAAGGTTTGTGAATGTTTAAAAAATATTTCTGGGCTCAGTTTTCTTTCAGTGATGAAAATATTTTTCAGTGTTCTTTTAACACTGTGAAAAATGGTCTGAGGAGCCACCAGGCTATGCTGGAGCGCTCAGCTTGTCTCTGCTCATGAAAAAGAGAACCATTATTTCTTTGTAGTACAGACATGTTCCAGGCCATGTGCCTCTGGTCACGTTTGCAGTTTTCTATGATAGATGCACATTATTGTCCAAGCTAGTTGCTTTCTGAGAAACTGAATTCAAGTATAGCTGTTTCTTGATACAAAAGAAAAGAAACCAATCTCCAACTGACATTTTGTACTTGGAGCATTATTATTGTGGAGAGTAAAATCCAGTCTCTGGTTTTTTAACATGGTTTTCCCTCTAGGAGTCAGAGCTAATAAAATGCAACAAACCAATATGTGCAGAGGGGGTTCCATCTCCCTTATTTTTTTTACAGTTTTAAAGAATGACAGCTATAAAGTCTTTTTCAGCCTCTCTGCTGCTGTATAGTTATGTTTAGGAAGCAGTAGGATAAAAAGTTATCAAAGTAAGAGAAGGAGCCATTTACATGAACCAAAAGTGCAAGCTTCATAGAAGAGGGATTTATGACGAGCATAAGATAGGGACTTGGCCCTGAACATACCTCAGTTCTGTATCTACTGCTGTACATTCTTTGGGATGTCAGTCACTCTTTGTCCGCATTCCATCTCTAAGAGCCAAGGTAGGGGATGGAGAATCTCTGAGGACCTCTCTGCCACATCCCATTTACAGTGTGGGAGCACAAGAGCTAAAAAGTCTTCTTCTGTGGATGACATACACATCACTAGATTTGGCTAGATTTGGTTAGATTTGGTTAGATGTGGTGGGTCAAAAAAAAAAAAAAAAGTACTGGAAATGGAAAACCAAAGCAAACTATGAAGAACACATGGGAAATTATTTGAAAATCTCTTTGCAGATACATCACCACTGTTAAAAATATACTTGGAGAAGGAACTAGTTAAGCTTTTATCTTCTCAGCTTTTGTCATCTGCCCCCCCCCTCCCCCCTCCCCCCCCCAGTATTCTTCGCAGAAGTCTCCTTTGGATGAATAAACGAATAAACAATAATTCAGAAACATTTCAACTGAGTGTATTTATGCAGCCTTAGCTCCTCGTACAAAATCTGACTGATGAATCATTTTACCAAACCATATGTATGTGACAACGTTAAAAAGACAGCTGCCTTTATTGATCCTACTGCTCTTCTTCTCCAGATTACACAAACAAAAAGGATTTAAATCAAGTTTGCTAAAGCATTAACGTCCTTTAAGCAGCTGTTATAACCTCATGTAGACAAATCATACTGGAAAAGATGTGATGTGGTCATGATCAGTTAGGCAGCAGATTTACACTTGTGGTAGTTCAGGACCAGATGTTTCCCAACTTAATACAGCTCTCATAATTTTGCAGAGAATGGAATAGCAAAGTGCAAAATATCAATAGGGTGAAAGAAATGTATTTTATAATGACAAAAGCCCTTTTATGTCAGCTAAGCTAACCATCATGGTAGTCAGGGACAGCACATTCTTCTGAAAATGCACAAACCATCAATACTTTCAGCTCTTATGTCTGCACTTCCAAGTGTAAATAATAACAGCTTTCAAATGTGATTGGACTAGTCAAATAGCAATTTCTGGTCATACACTCGGAAACTAGTCCAACAGCTAAGGATGTTTTCCAAAGGAAAAACTAAATCAGTGGAGATTCCTATTGATCATCTGGAAGAACAAATAATGTCATGTTGTGAGATAGACCTCATTAAGAATGAAGACATGCTGAACTATACTTGTGAATCACATTCCCTTTCCCTAAGTCAGGATATACCAGGAAAAGAGAAAAAATATGCTAAAGCACTTCGTATAATTTATTTATTTAACAACATGTCCTTCAATAGCACTGCTTCTAAGGATTAACTACTAACTTAATTTGGGGATAAAAAGCTTCATAAAAGGTATTGCTAACTGCTACATCTCAAATTTTATTGTCTCTTATTCATATGATATGTCTAATTTAGTTCTCAGAATAAAAAATCAATGTTATTCATACTGTGATAAATAATTGCAAGCTGCAATTGAAGTTACATTCTAAAATATGCTTAATACAGAGCATACCTCCTTGCTTTAATTTGAGGGCAAGGCTTTGGCTGGGTTTGGTAGTGTAGGTTTAAGTCTTAGATGGAAATGGCCTTCCACTGGGAAATTTTGAATGATGTTTGGTTTCAGGCTTTTGGAGTTGTATGTGTAGCTTTAGTTTGATGTCTTTTTATACATTTTTAAAGGTGACTCTTTGAAAAGTGTACATAGCTGAAGTCTTTGTATCTTTCAGCTTTTTTTTTTTGTCTTTTAGATCACTCTTTCATTTTATTTTTTTTTAATTAATGAAAGAGTCCTCCAGTTTTCACAGAACAAAATGAAAGTAGAATAAATCCTACAAAGCACCGTGTGCAGCACTGGTACCACCACTTTTGCATCTTGTCCCACCTTTGTTTCCTTGTTTTTGGATACAGAAACATGCAAGTGTTTTGGCTTTAAGTGTTCAACCATTGTGTGGGCCAACTTATGGACCATTCCAATGGCATCCTGGCCTGCATCAGGAACAGTGTGGCCAGTAGGTCAAGGGAGGTTATTCTTCCCCTGTACTCAGCACTGGTCAGACCACACCTTGAGTACTGTGTCCAGTTCTGGGCCCCTCAATTCAAGAAGGATGTTGAGGTGCTGGAACATGTCCAGAGAAGGGCAACAAAGCTGATGAGGGGCCTGGAGCACAAATCCTATGAGGAGAGGTTGAGGGAGCTGGGCCTGTTTAGCCTGGAGAAGAGGAGGCTCAGGGGTGATCTTATTACTGTCTACAACTACCTGAAGGGGCATTGTAGCCAGGTGGGGGGTGGCCTCTTCTCCCAGGCAACCAGCAATAGAACAAGGGGACACAGTCTCAAGTTGTGCCAGGGTAGGTATAGGCTGGATATTAGGAAGAAGTTCTTCCCAGAGAGAGTGATTTGCCATTGGAATGGGCTGCCCAGGGAGGTGGTGGAGGCACCGTCCCTGGAGGTCTTCAAGAAAAGACTGGATGAGGCACTTGGTGCCATGGTCTAGTTGACTGGCTAGGGCTGGGTGCTAGGTTGGACTGGATGATCTTGGAGGTCTCTTCCAACCTGGTTGATTCTATGATTCTATGATTAGTACTTGGTGTAAGCGATTAACTTCCCTTTCAAAATGTTAATAGAAATAGACCATAAATCTCTCTTATCAAATGAACAGATGATACAGGAATCTCTTGGAGATTACAAAATGCATGAAAACTATCAGTGAGTATATGTCAGTAGCAGACACTTTCCATCAGAAACAAGACTTTATTTTATTGCTACTTGTTAGTATTTATATCTTACAGGCTGACAAAGAACATGTTCTGCAACTGCAGTTTTGACTCCCACTTGTAATATTAATCTTTCATTATCCTCTTTGGGAAACTCTGGGAAGAATTTTATGATTAAGAGATGTGGGCAGGTTTAAAATCCTAAAGGGAAACCTTGTGCATTGTAGAGCATGGATTATTGATCTGTAGAAATAATAAGACACAAAACCTTTGGACAAAACAGTTAAACTAAGAACCATTCAGCAAAACTTTAAATTGTTGTTTCATACTCCTGAAACATTTTCAGGGAAAAAAAAAATCCCTTTTGATGAAGAACACCAAAATCATTGAGTTTTTCTTCCAGAAATGTGGTAAAAGGCCCCAGAAATGTTAACATAACTTCCACATTAAAAGGGCTGTTTGTTTTTTGTTGTTTTTTTTTTTTTTTAAGAAAAAAAGGCAGGGTTTCCCTACAGTATCAATATATTTTGGTGAAAAGCATGTTTACATTCAGATTTATCAACACATTCAAGTCTGTCAACATATATTTGATTGTATTATAACAGATATATACATATATACACACATATGGTGTTGAATACGTACAGCAACTACATGTAGGGAATAGGTATTCTGCTGACTAATTGATATAGATGTGCTTCTAACCTGTTGATATAAAAATAGTTAAAATATTTAAATATAAAATAGTTTAAATAATTATTTTTTTCATATGGAATACATCATATTACACTATTTATATTTATGCAGTGGTCAAAAGAATATTTGTTTTATATACATATATATCTTGGTTTTAGACCTTATCCAACTTAATAAACATTTTTTTTCAAATGTCTTCTTGGTTTTTCAGCTCTGCATTTTAAAGGCTATAGGTTTGATATTACTAGCTCACAAATGATTAGTAGGTAGTATTTCAGGATGTAAACAACGAAGATGTAGTTAAGAATCCATGATAGATTGTCTTTTTAAAAAATCCAATATTTTTTTCTTTGCACACTATGCGTTACTGTCCTGGAGTCCTGTACCCCTAAATTCCTCTCCTGCCCGGACTTCGGGGGGAAAGGGGAAAAGCCGCCTGGTTTCCCCTCCCCGGCCTGCCCTGCAGCCGTGAAGGGGGGGAGGACTGCCCCGTGAAGGGGGCGACTGCCCCGTGAGTCCCCGCGCTGGAGCCAGGCTGGGATTGGCCGTGCGCTTTCGCGCCTAAGGTGTGGTAACTCTGCCCTTTGTCTAGCGAAGGTTATAAATATTGGGGGTCCTCCCGCCTTTGGGGTTCCCGCTTTGGATTTTGCCTGTGCCTGGACCTATGTGTCTGCCTGAGCTCACACACTCCCCTGTGCCTGGACTGCAGAGAGACCAAGGATTCGCTTTCCTGTTAGGCACACCTTTGTGTGCCTAACGACCCTTAATGACCCTTAACGACTCCTGCAGCCGCTGGAAAGAAAGAGAAGGACAGACCGCACGAGTCAGCCTGAGTGAGTTATTTGGCTTAGCTTAATTTAGTAAGAAACCGCTATCAATTAATAGCTGAGTCCTTTTCCAACTTCTGACTTTATTCTAATATAGTCAGATTATTGATGGTATCCTTGTAGATCTAATTCTCATGCAACTGAACCTGTTTATCAAACGAAATTAATCTTTGTATATATAGTTGTGGGGGCGGGTTTTTGGAAAAATAAAAAATATCTATTTTTGATAAATTCTCGACTTGGCCACGTATTCCTGCCCTCTGCAACATTTACCAATTAAAAACCCTGTTGTATACTGGGGCAAAAATTCTATACACTCAGAAAAAAACCCATCTGAAATACTGTATCTGACCATGCAAAGAGTAAATGCATTTTGAAAGGCATAGAGTTCTCCATAGAGAAGGGTTAATAAATCCGATTTGATGATATGAACTTTACTGACATTAGAATTAGTCAATAAACAAATTGGAAGGCTGTTAGGGAAAATATTGACTCTGAAGTTGTGAGGTGTCTGAATCCTCCTTGTACATCCTGCAGGAAGCAGTGAAGGGCATTGCTGAAGGAATCAAATCACTCTCCCAGGTCTAAGCAATTTTTTACCACATTACAGCAAGTCTGGGTCTGTCTAGTAGAGTCATAGACGATTTCTTAAGTGTAAAAGCAAGTCAGAATAAAGCTTATAAAACTCTGATAACCTATGGGAACTCACAAAGTTGAAATTAAAAGAAAGATTTAAGCAAATAAACAATGTGTGCTTTTCCATACTCTTGGATTTGCTCAATACTCGCAACAGTCGGTATTCAACATGACTGGTACATGGATGGTTACTTACAGTTCCCCAAAGAGTTTTGTATAGCAATAAAGCTTGATAGTGGTCAGATTTCTTTCAGAAGGCTTATTATTATCCCTTGGGCCAAGCACAGATATTGAGGGAGTGAGTCACCCACATGATTGCTTCAAGTGTTGCACTGCCACAATAGGAGCCGCATGCTCCCTCAGGCAGGCAAGCGGAAGATGCTTTGGGCTCTGAACCTGAAAGAATACCCAGCCATCCTTCAGGAAGATTTGCAATTTGTCTGATGGAAGGTACCTGAAAAGTGCTGGAAGGGTCAGAGGCAGCAGCAGCAAAAGGCTTTTGGGAAGAGTTTTACACGGCAAACACAAATGAGCGCAGGTCAGTGCATTTCATGTCAGAGAGTTTCATACCCTTCTGAGGTGGTGTAGTTACTACCAGAGAACAAAGATACCTTGCCTTCCCAGGCTGCCACCTCATTAAGAGGCCTAGTCACCTCATTCAGAGGTTGGCTTAACACTCCACTGGGGCCTCTTAACAAAGACCAGCAGCAGCTGTGCTGAAAACACCTTCTGTCATGGTAAGCCACAGCTTCTTGGCAGGGCTCAAAGGAAGTGACTGATGCTGGTCATCCAGACGAGGACAAATGTACAGTTCCCACCCTGCCCTGTCCCTTGGCTGCCTTCCAGAGCAAACTAAAACGTCTGAGTGCTGTAATAGAGTGGACCAGACTGTGGTCCAAGTGTGACTAAGGTAGGCACTAATTCAGAAGGGAAGTCACACTTTTGAGGTGTCCAGCCTCAATGGACACATTTCCTACCCACTGTGTCTCACCCTAACCTGGGACATCCCTCTCCAAAGCAGAGAGTGTTTGTAGACATTAGGTTTCTTAATGGTTTACCCAGCAGGACTCTATGCCTCTGTAACTGCTAATAAAGAAATTCTATGTTCCTTTTAATCCTTTAGGGTATTAGATGTGCTTTGTTGCTCTGCTTTCAAAAATGCACCAACTCTCCACTTCTGTGCTGAATTGTGCAACTAAAAAGTCTTCCTCGTGTTAGATGAATTATTTTCAAAGCCACTTCCTCATCTTTTGATGAATGTTCTCATGAGAATAAATATTGTACTATTTTATTTTCTTGACACAATCTTTGTTACACGAATGAGGCAGTATCTTTTAATGTCTGGTGCCTCCTGTAAATTACAGAAACTGCTGTTAAGTTTCTGACCTTTTCAGCAGGCTGTGTTTTCAATAGATGGCCATTCCATTCTATTTTATCAGTGTCACTTAATTTGTGGGGAAGGAACTTGTGAGTTCAAGTGCAAACAGTTGTAAGTATTTACTCTTTTGTGCTTACAGGGTGATGTTTCACAAGTGATATTCGTTATTAACAAACCGATGCTTTAGCAGATGAGAAAACAAAACAGGCAAGTAGAAAGGCATTCTTGCAGCAACAACAGGATGCAGCATAAACCTCTTGTAGATTTGTTATAGAGCTGAGACAGAAAATCCTGCACTTCTTCCTGGATGAAGACACAAATACATACAAATGCCTTCTCTTAGAAATACAACCTGTGGTTGCACTATACTGTTGCAACAGCAGCAACATAAATAATACTGCTAGATTCTTCAAAAGATGAAATCATGGCAGAAATGTGGCAAAAAAAGTAGATACAGAGACACTGCTCTAAATGAAACTCAAGGATTTGCTTTGATGGTACTTGCTAGTTTACCTAACGCATCCAGTTTTATAGTTGTTCTAAATGTAGTTTCTGTGCCTTTTTATTTGCTCTGTCAAAATAACCAGGGCAATGAAATTTTGTTCACCACAGCATAATAGACAAGATGTTAAGAACATCTATGCAAATCCCACTGCAGATGTGCATGCAATGGAAATCTGAAAAAAAGTCACCTTGTCAAGTCCTAGTGTGGTTTGCGGATAGCCATGCAACACCAACGTCATCTTATGTTAGGCAGCTAGCCACAGACTATAAAGAGTTAGAACAGAAGGCATTCAGAATAACAGCCACAAAATGAATTAGAACAGAAGATATTCAGAATAACAGTCACAAAATGGAACTGTTGAACAATCCATGGATCTGCAGCAATTGCAAAAAACAACCTTTGAATAGTTGGTATTAATGAGCATTGTAGATGATTAATATTTTGAAAGCATGAAGAAGAAGGACTTATTTGCTGTAGTTGGTTCAGTTCTAAACCTGAAATATAATTTGAAATGATGCTGTGTAGTTGTTCTCAGGTGTGAGACTCATAGCTCATGTGTTAACATACACTGTCAAAGCACTTCTCTAACACTTAAAAGACTTCCCTGCCCCATTGGTTGTCATTAGGATTAATGTTAACAATTAAATGGTAATTAATTAATTAATGTGTTCTTACCCTTCTGCTTGAAATAATTGTTTGTCATTAAACAGAAGTTCAATTAAAACTGAATACAAGATATTAGGGTTTGAGATCAGGGAGTGGGTCATATTCCTAAACACTGGAAGAAGAGTAGGTGGACTATCAGAAACTACAGTTTGTGGCTTCTTATTCTCAGTAAGTGTCTGAAAGGAGTTTGAACAGTAAAGTCCATCTAACTCCTAATACAAACTGGAGCATAGAAAAGTGAGCTCATCATTTTAGTGCTAATTGTAGAGCTTAGCACTTGCAATCAACCACTCACCCAAAACCAACCTCTGGGTTGCCTATTTATTTTTAGCCATTGCACAATTAACACTCCATTAAATATTACACCTGCAGTGCTTTTCCTGTTCAATCTGTTGCTGTTTTTCCCAGCCTCTCTGCACCTTAAACAAATGTGCTCTGATTTTTTTTTCTTAATTGTTCCAAGTTTTTATAATATCTACTGACAATAGGCTGAAGCTAAACATTACTCTTTATTTTCAAAATATACATGAAAGAATTTCTCCAGTGTACATAATTGCATAGTCAATGTGCTAGAAAAGGGCAAGCATATAATAATATTTTGCCAGGCCAGTGTTTTCTCAGGCTCCAGATATCTATAGATTATGGGTTTCTTCAGTGAGATATTGTATTTATATATTCTTTCTGGATTTTTCTGGAATAAAGTACATGTAATATTTTTTTTGGCATTTTATTCTTGGTTTTCAACAGAAAATCCAAAGCAACAACAATCTTCCCTTATCCTGATACTTTCGTATAGTTCTTCTATAGTGGTTAATCCTATAGAGATGGGGTGTAGGGTTTTGGACAGAACTACCCCATTTACACATTGAGAACTTTATTTAGACAATCCATCAAATACCTCACCCTCCCAAGCCCCCTACACTCCTCTTCCTGGTCCCTGTAACTTGTAGTACAATTTTGGATCACTTTTAATCTTTCAAACTTGTGACTTTAGCTGAGTTCCCTCCAACACCTTTTTTTCCCCTTTCTCTGGGGATGCTCCTCTTGGAGATCCCATGTAGGGCAGATAGGTTTCTGCTTTGCTTGCAGGAAAAGCCACTGTCGCATGGTCAGAGCAGTCTTGAGCTGCTTGGCTTGCATGGAGAGGCTTCCAGAACCCACTTTTCCTAAAACTGTCAAGAAATCTGAATCAGCAGTGATATTCCGTGTTTCAGGTAGCCTGATCCTTGTTCAGATGGACTGAGGACGGCTTGCTTCAAAACAACTATCATAGGAAAGTAACTTTATATTGGCCTGCTTTAATGAGAATTTAAGTAAGATACTGCTTGATACCATTGGAGTGATCTGTGGCACTTCCTATGGTCATTTGCACCTGACAGCTGCATACAGGTTAATAATTTGCCCCATGAATGATTTCTCAGCTTTCTTGAAGAGACTTGGTCCTTCTGAACATAATAGGGCTTTTTACAGACTAGAAAAGAGCATTTTGGACAAGAGGCAATTCAGCCAAGACAAGCAAGTGGTTGAGTTGTGCGGAGCCCACTGTCACTAAAACATCCCAAATTCAGAACAGAATTCAAGTCCTGCTGCAATGTGTGCTCTGTCCTGCTTGCACTCAGAGTCAGGCAAAGCGTAAGTAGGTTCTGACTTGGAACTGGGGCTGTCAGACTGTGCTAGTTTGAAGCAAGCTAGAATGTTTTGGTGAGAGAAAGTAGATAATGGGCTGTGAAAAGGAAAACAATTGTGATGTCAACTTCTCTCATAGTCCTGCTGAGAAGTCTGGGAAGAAGAAGTAAACAATAGATAGCATTCTCCATTTTGTCTCTCATTCTGCTTTGAGCTTCAGACCGAGCCACATCTCCTTAACCTCACTGCCACTAACCTTCCTTCTTAAACTCTTGGCTGCACCTTTATTCCTTTCTCAGGATTTGGGGTAAGGTTGAGAGGGCAGGGGGAGGTGTTGGGGTGGTTTGAGAACCGCTCCTGGGGACTCAGGTTTCTGGGAGGGGAGTTGTGCTTCTGTATTGTTTATCCTTTGTATATTTCTGTATATAACTGTATATATTGCAAATAGCTGCTTGTACATTGTGCTGCTTGTAAATAAATAGCTTCATTTATATTCCTGGAGCCCGTCTGAGTTAGCTGGGGCAATTCCAAAAGTGTGGGGGGGGTGGGTAAGAGCCCAAACCATCGCACAGACTTGCTGTGGATGTTGGCCAGCAAGGCACAGAAGTAGACTGCACTCACATCAGCTGCTGAAGCCCATGCCGTGTAGACAAACCTTGAGCAAAGCCTGTCTGGAGAGGAAAACATATTGGACATTTATTTAAAGGTTACTGAAGTGAGGTCCACAGTGTCAGCTGTTAATATTATTTCTGCAGTCTATGGCTTTAGGAAAGACCTTTATGGGAAAATTTACTGCACACTTGCTCTAATTCCTTGTAAACTAAAAGCAAACAGTTTAAGCTCTGATGGCATTACTTGTGCTTTGTTTGCCAGAGGGAAACAGAGAGGCATAATTAACTGTCACGTTCTGCATGGACAACTGGCTCACACAGAAAATAAATAAATAAGGGAGAAAGTGCAACTTAAGGTCTGATGGTGCCCCCATAAAACATCTCAGGCTGCAGCTTTTATTTTTAATTAGAATGATGGCTTATATTCACAAGGGCCTTCTGGAAGGGTTTCCAAAGAGCGAGAGGACTTTCATTCCCATCACCAAACATGTCTTACTCCTTGTTTAAATAAATTCAGCTTGAACCTTACAAATGGCCTTTGAATGTGTTTAGAAATCACAATGGAACGAGGGGGGAGTGGGAGGGGAATCACACATCTTCCATATATTTGCCAGAGCATTTTTCCAAAATCTATTTTCTACACAGCAGATGGCAATGTCTTCAGACAGCTTCCAGTCTTACAGCAACAGAGAATTGTGGTGTTACATGCACCCCTGACTCAAACCCCCAAACAGCCTGGGTTTTATTCAGATCATCAGAAATTGATGTTTCAGCATAGAAACAGCCAGAAAACTGCCCTCACATCTTTAAATCTGGAAACTGCTACAACATATGCTACAGCCAGTCTGGACTGTTGCTGGGAGTGGTGGCCAAGTTTCCAGTTCACTGCAGAGAGGAACACTTGTCTCTACTACAACCAAGTACATTTTTACTGTATTTATGTAAAAATGAGGAATGATTTATCATCTTTCAGGATCAGACTTGTATTCAGGCCTAATTTTCAATGGTACAAATGCATATTAAAAAGCTGTCATGAATTTGGGTGTCTGTCAGACCAGAGAAAAGATAAGATGTAGGAAGAAGAGAAAAAGAAACTTCCATATTTCTGAACTTAACTCAGTTCATTATGAACATCACAGCAGGTTCCCTCTTGAGCAAGATATGACTCACCTCTCTTGCCCACACCTACTCCCTCACCCTTGCATGGCATTAAGTAAGCATCTGCAAAAGTGCCTAGTTTCTAACAGAAATTCAATTCATCATACAGGAGAAGATGAGTGAAAAGAAGTATCAATCTTTCTAAGCTTTTGTGTTTCTTCTTCCAGCCCCCACCACCTCTTTTTCTGGTTCTTGATTTGAGCAAATTTGCATTGTAGGAACTTTCAAAGAAAACAATTTGAATTAGTTGCCCACATCTGATAGGCATTTGTGATACCAGTTTGAAGATCACCACAAAAGACTTTGAAGAAATCAGAACATCTGATTCTATTTTCATGCCTTGTTTTTTCATTTCTCACCTTTTCACCACATTCCAGTGGAAGATTTTATCCTTCTGACTTCCAGATTGTCTTTCTCCATCTCATGCTACTACCTCTTCTATTCTGACCTCCTGACCATGATTTTAAAATTTCTAGTTTGCTTTATGTACATCAGTCAGCATCACATAACTACCTGTAACTATTTATTGCCATGGTATGCAACTTGTTTTGTTATTATCCCTGTTTTGCAGTATGTGCACATTATTTTTTTTAATGCTGTTTTTATTTCCCAGGTTTGGGAGCCTGTCATATGTTTTATTACAGACAGAGGAACTCTATTTTTGATAGCAGAGGCAAAGTCTGCTTCCTGCAATGAAGATGAAATAGGAATCAGAGGCAGCTCTCTGTAGAGACAAGTGGAGACCCAAGTCTGGACTCCAACACCGCTAACAGAGTAATGCAAATAGTGAGCATCTGATAGATACTTGGTAGGAGAAGATGTAAAGGTCACTCCAGAAAAAAATCAGGAAAACCTGTTTGCAGGAAAGAAATCATGCTCTGATACGGTTTAGAGCTAAGAGATGTGTTGTTTGAAGGCCTACCACCAGGAGTAACTTTAGAGTCCTAGAGAAAGAGGACAAATAGCCTGGAGCAACTGTAATGTCAGAGCAAATGGGAAGGCTGACCAGGTCTACAGACCACCTCAGAGAAGTCATATTTGGATCAGTTCCACTAAACCTCTCCAGGGAAGGTGAAATCCTGTTTAGCTTGTGTGTCACTTTTTGTGACATCAAAACTGAAGCTAGATGGTAATGCACTCATGTGAGATAAGCATGCACTTCTTTGTTCCACTACCTAAGTCACTAGTCTTTGAGTGCATCAAGGAATGGCTGAGGAGAACAGCATCACAGGCTATGCCTCTCACCCTCACGGAAAGGAAAAGCATTTTAAATACATTCAGTAAATAAGAGAATCATCAGAAATTCTTCTCCTTTACCTCTCCCCTACACACTCACCTCCCCACCTACCCCATTTTTTTGCAATAAGAGATTTCTGATACTTTTCTCTCTGATTTAGAAGGCACAACTGTTTCCTGTGGAGGAATACACACGTGAAGTAAATTGCCACAAAAATATTACTTCAGGAGTTATTAGAGTATTTGACATTTCAATTACTTCTTTGGCAAAGAAAGCAAAGGGAATAGTATGAAGAAAATATGTGAATTAAAATGAGAAAATCAGAGGGAAACAGGCCCAGTGGAATCCCTGTGGTTTTTTGTCACCTGTTTGTTATTACTTCTTAACAAGTGTATTCGAACCATCGTTGTCGATTGTAGTTCTTCAAAAATATTTCATTAAGATGTGAGAAACCATCTATTTAGGCATGAAAAATATGTTTCATTTCAGTATTGAACACATTTGGATGAGGTTTATCGCAATTAATCTCAAGAGTAAGAAAACGAGTTAAATACCTTTGGTGTAAATCATCTCTGCACTGATGAACTCTGGCTAATTAGAAAGGCAAGTTTAACCATAACACAAACCCTTCTCTCAAAAAACCTGTATTTAAAAACTTATTCCTTGTTAGGACTGAAAATACAAATATATGCTTAATTTTAAGCCTCCAGTTCCTAAGCATGTGCTTCAGCACTGCTTAGAAGGATAGTACATTTAGATACATTGAAGTGCCTTTCTGATTCCTAATTTTTATAATGTTGTAGTGGCCATCATTCTACTCTCCACTCACATTACAGCCTGAATATCATATTCTTTCTACATTTTTTTTTTTTTCAGTTTCCAAGGGGATAGTTTGGCAGGTATTGCTTGAACCAGAATGCTCATTTTGTGCAGATACAACCTATATCCTGCTAGTGTTCCCATCACAAGATGTCAACTGCAGCTCAGTGAGGTTCCCTGACTGCATTCATCTTGGAAATAATGCTTTCACTCTAAGCCCAGTTTCACTGCCAAGTGAGTGAAAGAAGTACAAACACACAGCAAACTCACTTACATTTGACCTTAATGAACATGAATTGGCATTTCATACTGATGGCAGATCAGTTTGGTTTTTTTACAGGACAAAGTACCTACAGTCATAGAATGTAGTCATGGAATGCTTCTCATTTTAAATAAGGTTTAAAGTGGTGTGAACCCTACATATCAATTGTGACATCCTCAGCAGCTGTTGAGATGCAGAAGTCCATAAAATTATATGATATTTACACTGACTGGGCATTTAATCTGAATCTTCTTTAAGACACTGCACTGACACCTTTCTTGTCTGGTGCTTGGGAGGCTAGAGCTCCTCTCCAGAGTAAAGGTAATTTTCATTAATTTTACATTATGCCAAAATGGAATGAAATATTGTAAACAATATAAGTGAACTTCCCCCTCCCCCCGGCTTCAGTTTCACCCCCAGAAGGATATTTACCACAACAAATAATGTGACATACAGCTGGTTTGATCAAAATAAATCAATTTTTCATATTAAGGTTATGAGTGAAATCCTTTCATCTTTCTCTATAACTCACTTTCCAGAAAATTTCCTTTATTTATCTTTTGCCAAATAAAAAACTTCCTATGTTATGAAAAAGTCTTGTTCTTATCCTCCTCTTGTCATCCATTCCCCTAGAAACTGGAACTGGAATGTGTCCAGTTCTGGGCCCCTCAATTCAAGAAGGATGTTGAGGTGCTGGAACATGTCCAGAGAAGGGCAACAAAGCTGGTGAGGGGCCTGGAGCACAAATCCTATGAGGAGAGGTTGAGGGAGCTGGGCCTGTTTAGCCTGGAGAAGAGGAGGCTCAGGGGTGATCTTATTACTGTCTACAACTACCTGAAGGGGCATTGTAGCCAGGTGGGGGGTGGCCTCTTCTCCCAGGCAACCAGCAATAGAACAAGGGGACACAGTCTCAAGTTGTGCCAGGGTAGGTCTAGGCTGGATGTTAGGAAGAAGTTCTTCCCAGAGAGAGTGATTTCCCATTGGAATGGGCTGCCCAGGGAGGTGGTGGAGGCACCGTCCCTGGGGGTCTTCAAGAAAAGTGCCATGGTCTAGTTGATTGGATAGGGCTGGGTGATAGGTTGGACTGGATGATCTTGGAGGTCTCTTCCAACCTGCTTGATTCTATGATTCTATGATTCTATGAAACTGCAGGGTAAGACAGAACGGCTGCTTAACAGATTGACCACTGTCCAACTCTTATCTGGAACAAACCCATTTACTAACAACTTGATTGTAGCAGTTGTGCTTATAATTCCTTTGAACTACCACACCAGTCCAGAAATGTAGAATCCAAATTTTAATTAAAATTTAGTTAAGCAATGCCTAAAGTGGTCAAATAAATTGAATCTCTAATGTGAAGTGTTCTTTGTGGTTAGTGAACCATTCCCCGACAGCAAAGTCTTGGTACAAACTCACTGGTGTTCATAATGTGGTCCAATAATAACATTGTTCATCACTATTGTGATTACTTCTTGCTACAGTACAGCTTAAGGAAGAAAGATGATTCATTAATAAATTCCCATTATTTTCTCTAATTATTGCCTTTCCACTTTGCACCAGCATGATGCCTAGATTCAAAGGTTAAGCAACCACTTGTAAAGATCAGATAGTTCTACTGCACACCTTGGGATATGGTATCCATGGAAATATAAGAACAACACAGAACTATTCTATCATTCTCTGAGGCTTCCTGAGTGAAATATGGGCTGATGCTAGATCTGACAGTGTTCACACCTGGGAGAATTAGTATCACAAAATGCTTGAAAACAACATGGAGAAATGAGAGCAAAGGGATATGCAGCCAAGCTATGCAGCTTTTACTATTCCTGATAAAAATATTAAAATCACAGAGCCAACTGTAAAATTAATTTTAACGATGCACAAGTACATGCATAAGCAGCAAAATACATCATTAAAATAAACCTTTAAATAATTTGTGAAGAAACTTGTCTTGAGTATGGCAGAAGGCTTCCTCATGCTCAGCATACAGAGTAGGAGCCAGGACTGATGAAAAGTTCATTGCACAGAGACCTATGTATAACAGTTTTGGTCAAGTTAATTCAAGTGGGTTGATTACCAAATTCAGGGAACTTTTGGTGTATAATGTGCTTTAAATAAATATATACATAAAATACCCTGTCTTGTTAAACCTTTACAATGCAGTGACATGACATCGATGTGTGGTTTTGGACTCTATTTCCCAAAGAATAAATCTGATCTCATCTATTAGGAAAAGAAGCAGCATAGGTGAGAATGGAGAAATTGCTTCAGAATAAAAGACCTTCTTGCCTAAGTACTTGTCCTCAAGAGTAGCCAACAATGAATGCTAGGAGCTGCACCTTGACTATTTGCTAATCCTCCTCAGAAGCTACCATCTACATTTTAAGAGTTTTAAAAATAACATGCAAAATACCTTTTCATATAATTAATATGCATAAAATACTTTACTACCTCAATTCAACAACTCTGTTAAACAATGTTTCTTTCCACTGTCATGAAATATGGAGTTCCTCAGTTAGAAGCTTAGTCTGAACTGTCCAGTAGACATTCATTTGCAAATATGTCATACACAAAACATACACAACTGTCCATTTACTTCAGTAACTTCCTAATCCTATGGGTGATTGTCAAGGTCCAGAGAACAGAGATTAACAATACCTCTGTCCAGAGGAGCAAGATCTGTTCCTATGGAATTTTGTGTTGTGAAATCAAAGTGCAAATAAGAACAGATATCACCACAAAACTATTTATTAAAGGATAAAGTTGGACAAAATAGAGAGAGAAGGGGGAGAGAGAGTGATAAAGAGAACAATGGAGAATAAGAAGGGAAGGAACAGAGCTGGGATTATATTACCCTGAGTCGCAGATGGGGGTGGAGAGAGAGATGGGTGTGTGGGCCAGGCATGATCTTCTGTGGAGTTTGTCAGGTGTTCTTCTGGTGGCGGTGCAGCTCTGGTAGTCTGGTGGAGGTCCACTTGGTGGTCTGGTTGAGGTCCACCCTTGGTAGTCTGGTAGAAGTGCACACTTTGGCAGGCATTCCTCCTGCCTTTGATACAGTTTTTTAGCTCGGTGTCCAGGTGCAGCTCCCCAGGAAATCTTCCTGTGTATTCATGCATTCACAGGGGTCTGGCCAGGGCAGGGCCTCTGCCCCCTCCCTGTGCTGTCCATACACTGAGTAAAAAATAAGCCTTTTCTCTTTGGGGTAGCTGAGGTAAGATGAATGCATCCTGGGCATTCCAGCCAGGCTGAGGTCCAGGAATTTCCATGGCATTGTCTGTTGATTTGCATCCCTGAGCTTTTGGCCAAGCACGTACTCTGAGTCCCAGAGGTTAATAAAGGCAATCTTTGCTTTTGTTGATTAGGGAGAGATGGTGCAATCTTTATCTTTGTTGATGAACAAGAGAGAGGATTTAGACTCTTACAGTGATATATCATAAAGGTCATATCAAAAAGGGGTATAAAGAAATGGAATTTATGGCAGGAAACTTACTGAGGGTGGAATGAAAACATAACCTAAAGCTCTGAATAAGTACAGAGTGTGAGCTCAGCTCTGAAATAATAACAATACAGCTATAGAAATAATATAGAGTACCACACTGGCCTGAACTGCAGTGATGAACACCTTCTACTTCTTTGGCTTCATTAAGGAGTGGAGGAAGCGTGGTGCTGGCAGGCAGCCAGTGCAATGATTCAGTCAACAGCAATTTCTGAAAGTGTAAGGTAAGATAGGCTGTGACTTTCAACTTTAAAACACTAACCCAATATCTATGGTGTGTATACTGTGGGCCTGAGGCTTAACAGTGAAATCCTTAAGGTAAATTCTTACAAATTAAATTTGAAATATGACAGACACATAAAACTTCTCATGGACACAGAAAAATGTCCAAGTGAAAAAAAGTCTTGATCTGACATTGCCAGCATAATGGTTCAAAGAAGTTCTGGAGCAACTTGACAGGAAAACTGTCTTGCTGTGCTTTTTTTTTAGGATTGGCTCTAAACATGCAACATCTTTTTCATGCCAGTGAAGTATCCCAAACTACCTTTGTGCAGGACTGCACAGCCCATGAGTTCTCATTCAAACCCTTCCAAAAATACTGCATAGAGTCTGGCTTTGCACAGATGACCTTGATTTGGATCCTGACTCCAGACTGACACACAGTAGGCACACAGTTTGTTGCTCTACTCAGCCAATGATGTTACTTCTCATAATGAAAACTCTTCTGTAATGTGATTCTGCCATGCTGGTAAAAGTCAATGTTTAAATGCTTGATGTCTTTCCCTAATGCAGAATGGATTGCACTATTGCTGCCTCTGGAGTCTGATGAAAAGGTAAAACTCAATACTGAGCAATGTCAGATGAGAAATTAGGAAAGGATAGAGGAATATTGAATTTTCAAGACAGATACCTGGATTGAGAATAGAGCCTAGAAAATGTCATAAGCAAACATTAAAGTGGATGCATTATTGATGCTACTCTCTCATTTCTCCATTTCTGCACTGGAGGCTACATTGCAACCAGATCTGGACACCTAAACTTTCTTCTAATGCTGCACTAACCATGTCTTGTGAGGCAAAGGACTGTAGTAAAGACTTCTCTATGGAAGAACCCAAGCAGTAAGAGATGAAATGTTTAATGTGACAGAAGGGTGAAATATGAGGCAGCACCAGAAGCTCAATCTACGATTCTAAATACTCAGCTTAATGCCTTAACCACCAAGGGTATCCTCCTTAGAGACCTCTAAACTACACTAGAGCCAAAATGGTGGGGTTTTCTTTGGCATTTATTGCAGGAAAATGCCATACATTCCTCTTCTAAAATTCCAGGTGGAAATCCTTTTTTCATTTTCTTGGGTTTGAAATATAGCAAAATCTTCTATCTCTTCATCAACTTTATGAACATCTTCCCCAGCAGCACTGTGCAGAATAAGGAAAATCCTTCTCTTAGCAGATAGAGCAATGTAAGATATTTCCAATACTTTGCCGGTCCTCTCTCACTGTGGGTAATGCAAAGAAGTGAAACAAAATAGGCTTTATAAATGCTTGATGTCACTCACAGCAGTTTATCTCCACACCACACCTCTCCCTTCCACTGTGATAGCAGGAGCACCCATACAGATATGATTTTGATCTTCTTCGGAAGGCTTATAGTAAGACTAAAGTCCAGCTACATTCACCTGATCTGTCTGGCTGAGCCAGGACCAACCTGATCTTCTTCTATGACAAGATCACCTGGCTGGTAGATGGGGGAAAGGCTGCTGAGGTTGTGTTTCTAGATGTTTGAAAAGCCTTTGATACTGTTCCCCACAACATTCTTGTAGACAACCTGGCCACTCGTTTGGATGAGCACACTCTCTCCTGGATAAAGCACTGGCTGGACAGGAGGGCCCGGAGAGTGGTAGTCAATGGAGTTAAATCCACTTGGTGTCTGGTGACTAATGAGGTTCCTCAGGGATTTGTTTGCACCACTTTTAACATCTTTATTGACAACCTTGATTCAGGCATAGAGAGTGTCAACAGTAACTTTGCAGATGACACCAAGTTTGGTGGCAATGTTGATTTGAATGGGGGGGGGGGGGGGGGGGGGAACAGACACGACACACTTGGATAGACTAGATCAATTGGCCAACATTAATGGCATGAGTTTCAACAAGACCAAATGTCAGGTTATGCATGGATGACAAAAACCCCAAGCAATGCTTCAGGCTTGGGGCAGTGTGGCTGGAGAGCTTCCTGGCAGAAAGGGATCTGGGGGTTGTAACAGACAGGCAGCTGAGTATGAGCCAGCAGTGTGCCCAGGCAGCCGAAAAGGCCAATGGCATCCTGGCTTGTATTAAAAATGCTGTGGCCAGCAGGAGTAGGGAGGTGATTGCCCCCTTTTGCTTGGCTTTGGTGAGGCCACACCTTGAGTATTGTGTTCAGTTTTGGGCACCACAATACAAGAGAGATGTGGAGGTGCTGGAGTGGGTCCAGAGGAAGGCAATGAAGCTGGGAAAGGGCCTAGAGAATAAATCTTATGAGGAGTGACTGAGGGAGCTGGGTTAGTTTGAAGATGAGGAGGCAGAGGGGAGACTTTATTGTTGTCTACACCTACCTGAAGGGAAGTTGTGGAGAGGCTGGTGCTGATCTTTTCTCACAGGTAACTGGAGATGGAACAAGGATGAATGGCCTCAAGCTGAGACTGGGTAGGTTTAGATTGGACATTAGGAAAAAGTTTTTCACTGAGGAAGTGGTCAGGCACTGGAATGAGCTGCCCAGGGAGGTGGTTAAGTTATCCACCCAGGATGAGTTTAAGGGTCATGTGGGTGTGGTGCTTAGGGATGTGTTTAAAGGTGAATCTTGTAGGGTTATCAGTTGGACTTGGTGATCCTGGGGGTCTTTTCCAACCTGGATGTTTCTCATCTAAATTTAATCCACACCTCATTTTGCCTTACTGAAACTTCAAGATTCAATTCTTTTCCTTATTTTGTTAAATGCAAGTGTATTGTCGTTGCCATTACGACTGCAATGACTATGGGCTGATCTTTTCCAGCTCCGCTTAAGGTAATGGAAAAACTTACTATTAAATCTGTTTGGAATTCACTCCAAGAAAAATTTATTCGTCCCTGTCTGTGTTCTTTTGGTTTTGTTTTGTTCATGTTTTGTTTTGCTTTGCTTTTTTTGGTACACTAATATGTCCAGGGTAGAGGCACATGTTCATTTTTTCTGATGGTGCATTCATTGCCTGCAATACCCAAAGCTTATTGGTGGACCTTAATATAGACTCAACAATTCACAAAGAAGTCTACAAAATAGCCTATGCATTTGTCTTTGTTTGATGGTAAATGTTTATGCCGTTGGCATTGGAAATACAATTTCAGTGGTAACTGAGAAATACATAGCATGCGTTAGAAAAAATAACTTATGACTTGTTATTTTAATACTAGTGTGAGGGTACAACTTGGATAATTATGTCTAACAGTTTCCTATAATTCAGTACAGTGGTTTTTTTGCCATAGAGTCTCTTATCTCACAGTTGCCTGGAGGAAAATGTTTTGGAGGGAGAACACTTGGGAGAAAGGTTTCTAGAAGCACATTCTTGCAAGGAGTGATATTTTGTCTTCCTTCCCGGTATCTATGTGAAATGTCGATAAAATTCAGCAGTCATATTGGTCTTAGTGGGAGATTTAACAAAATAAAAGGTGGTTTTCTTCTCCCACTCAAATAATGCATTTTGCAAGGAATATGTTTTTATCCACCCTGACATCTGAATACAACAAAGAAATCTGATTGAACTTCCAAGATGAAAAGCAGAAGTATGTGTATCCCTAGGGTGAGACAGGGAAAATAATGTGTAAAGCATCAGGTGAGAGTAAAATATGGAGGATATTCAGGTAACATCAATGAAAAGAAAGCAATAAGAGAAGCAACAAATCTTTCTGGACAGTGCTGGAATTAAATACAGAGAAGAACTATGATGTCTCACTCCTTCTTTAAAGGTTAATTTTGGAATCTGACTGCTGCTCTCTGCCACCCTGATGGGATGTATTGCTAAAATGTCTGCAGTTCTTCCTTCCCTTAGGACATAGCAACCAACAGGAACTGCCTGGCACATAAGGACTAGGAACACTGTTGCACAGTAGAAAATTCTCTATAAATACTGGGAGTCTGACATAGTGGTTCTTTTTGACATGATTCTATGAGAAGCAAATTATTTTTATACAGTGATGCTCACTTAAAGGAGTGTGCAAACACACAAAGAATGTAAAATCCTTAAAACAAAAAAGGAATTCTATGCAAAAGATGAACTATAGTCATGAAATATAGGTTTTAGTCTGCCAAAATGTCTATAACTTGTCTCATATAATCCAAATGTAATGGTAATTTAATCCAGGTGATACTTTAGTCTTAATGGATATTTCACATATTCCATCCCATGTTTGGTATTTTCTTACTGCATACAGATGGGACAAGAAGAAACACTTTTTTTTTTTTTTTTTCATTGAAAAGGAGGACAATGTTTGAGTGTAGAATAAGAAGAAAAAAGAAAGATACTGCAAGAACGAACAAGATATAAGATGGGACACCTGAAAGAGAAATCACAGAGAGAAATCACAGCTATAGACTGTCACAGCACCAGACAAAACTTGGATTATGTAATGCAATGCTTTCAAAATGAAGCTTTGTAGAAGACCACAGTACTGGTTCAGTTTCTTTTCTTTACCCTTATGCACTACCTTATTGTACACAAGATTGATAAAAGAAGCATTGGCAAAGTCACAGCAGGACTTTTGTACTTGTGACTAGAATTGTTCCTAGCCAAAAAATTAAGTTGCAGTTGTCCAAGGTTATTGTGAATTAATGCTGAAGTATGGCTAAAAGTCTGAGTCAAAATACGCTTAAATATTTTTGGGTTGAATTAAAAATTCACATTGACATTGCCAAAATTAAGTATTTTGGTATTCTGTATTTTAGCAATATTTTTTAAAATGTTTGATTTCAAAATGATGTGACGGAGAAGGAAGATAAGAACAAAAAACTACAAGCCCCAGAACTTTAAACTGTGACATGTTTAGTCCTGTTTTATCAAACCATCACCATTTGACAGGGCTATGTCAAATTGCTGTATGCTTTTTACTAAGCAACTGCATGTGATGAGGGATTGGAAATTAAAAAAAAAAAAAAAAGCCAATCATAATCACTTGTACTGATCTGCTCATAGACAGTCAAGAGTAAACAGACCCTACATTTTTTAGTCTTTAATAATGCACACTGTGTAATGTGAGTTTTATTTTGTAATATGCAAGTGCCCATGGTTTCAAAATGCTATGAGTATTGGAAATAAAACCAACAAGAAAAATGAGAGAAAGATGACTAAGAATACTTCTTTGTGATCAGATGAAAATTACACTATACTGAATGTATATAGTAATACATTTACAAATGGTAATACAAATTACAAATGTAACATAATTACAAACAGTAATACAATTTTTGGAAATCTCATATCCCAGACATTGTTTTATTTTGATATCTCCTGTGGAGATGATATCATTTTATGGTACCTCTTCATTTCTGCTAATGAGGGAGAAGAGTTCTATGGGATGCTACTTGGCTGGGGTCTCTCTCTGATGAAAAATATTAATTTGAGTTAAATGTTCCTTATTCAGTGATGTTCATCTGAAGAGATTAGTTAAGTAAGGGTCATTCTACTTATTTTTTGGGCAGGAAAACCTTCAAATGAAAGAATGGAATAGAGCAAAATCATCAGCACAATAATCAGAGTTCTTTACAGTCCATCTGACTGGACAACAGTATGAAAATTTTTAGTCTGATGACAGCATATTTTTTCTATATGCCCCTTCCCCATGGCCTCACAAGGGTACTTGAAGATATAAGGGTTGAAACTGATGTTATAGTAATATATACTGCAGAGAAGAAATCTATCATATGGTAGATTAGCAAAAGCATTTTTCCCATTGATAACAGCTTTGATGATCATATTATCTTCGTATTTGCATTATTTGCATGATATGGACACCATTTTTGTTTGACACAGTTATTTATTGTTGACTGTGATTATCCTGTCCCTTGGTTAATGAGTTTCTAATTTATGAAGCAAACTGAAAACCATTGTTGTACCATATAGAGCCTGTCTATGATTCACAGCATGGATAGTCACAAATCTTACCTCAGGGCCACTTTGAGAAATGTGAGAGATAGAAAATACATAAATGTAGACAGAGATACGGGAATGGAGCTTTTCAGTCTATGCAGCAGCCTTATTCCTAAATATATTTGGTAGCCTATGGCATACACTGAGACTTCCTGAATAGTCTTCAGGCAACTGAAAAACCATATAGACAGAATAAAAGATAGTGCAGAAGGAGACAACCAAAAAGAAGAATCTTCCAGTACAGGTTAGAGGTTGACCTTATGGAAAGCAGCTCTATGGGGAAGGACCTAGGAGTGTTGGTGGACAACAAATTCACCATGAGCCACCAAAGTGCCCTCATGGCCAAGAAGGACAATGGTATCCTGGAGTACTTTAAGAAGAGTTAGGGTTAGGACAAGAGTCAGTTAGGCCGTTAGGGTTAGGTTATTAGGGTTAGGTTTAGGATTAGGCCATAAAGGCTAGGGTTAGGGTTAAGACATTAGGGTTAGGGCTAGGGTTAGCCTTAGAGTCAGCCAGAGTGCAGGATGTTCTCCTCTGCCCTGGTAAGGCTGTACCTGGAATATTCTTCCCTGTTCTGGGCTTCCCACTTTAACAGGGATGGGGAACTTCTGGATAGAGTCCAACAGAAGGGTATGAGGATGATTAGAGAACTAGAGCATTTCTACTACAAAGAGAAGCTGAGATACCCAGCCGGGAACCATCTTCCCAGAGAAGTTATGGGATCTCCTTCTCTGGAGAATTAGATGTCACCTGGAAGTGTTCTTACACAACCTGATCTTGGTGTACCTGCATTAGCAGTGGTAATTGACTAGGTGATCATCAGAGGTCACTTCCAGCCCCTATCATTCTATGATAGGTTGCCTGAGAGAAGAGACCAACCCCTTCCTGGCTACAACCTCCTTTCAGGTAGTTGTAGATAGCAATGAGATCACCCCTGAGCCTTCTCTTCTCCAGACTAAACAACCCCAGCTGCCTCAGCCTCTCCTCATAGGGATTGTGTTCAAGGCCTCTCATCAGCTTTGTCACCCTTCTCTGGACATGTTTCACATCTCTCTTGAATTGAGGGGCCCAGAACTGGACATAGCACTCAAGGTGTGGCCTGGCCAGTGTTGAGTACAGGGGAAGAATAACCTCCCTTGTCCTACTGGCCACACTGTTCCTGATACAGGCCAGGAAGCCATTGGCTCTCTTGGCCACCTGGGCACACTGCTGCCTCATCTTCAGCTACTATCTACCAGTACCCCCAGGTCCCTTTCTTCCTGGCTGCTCTCCAGCCACTCTGTCTCCAGCCTGTAGTGCTGCTTGTGGTTGTTGTTGTGTTCTGTGATAATAGGTCTGACTATTACATCACGGTGAGGAGTAAGAAGGCAGAAAACCATCAGATGTCCTCAATATGTGCCTTTTCAGCTGGGTCTTTTGAGTGGGCAATAGTATTGGGGAATGTCGAGGATCTATAATGTCATAGCTTGTGGTCCTGCTCCAACAGCTGTTGCTGTGCCTGTGAACTGAAGTAGTTGTTTTGGTTCAACAAAAAGACCATGCTACGATGAGGTTCACCTCCAAGAAGCTCATCTCTTGCAAAGCTTTCACACAGTCTACATATATCCAGGAGATGGTTCTCTACAACAGGTTTATTAAGAGATAATATTCAAGTCACGCTCTAGGACTCAGGTATCAGAAATTTGTTCATCATTGTGTGTGATACAAGGATCAAAGTTAAATACCACATTTCTGAGGAACAGAAAAAAATGTCTGAACTAGTCAGAAGAGATGAGATGGGCATTTGTCTATTTTTGAAAAACTTACTAAGCTTTAGATACTACTGCTCTCTCCAGTTTAGAAATGAGTAACGTATTTCATACTATTTTCAGGATGCAGCTGATTGCACTGAATAACACAATGCTTCCAAGACCTCAAGAATCAACCTGTACACTGACTGGTCTATTCAGAAGCTGAAGAAGGTGTTTGCAATATGGAGAAAAATGAGGGGATTTTCTCTTTCAGGAAAGAAAAGTAAGGACACAACCTGCAAGTGTGAAATGTGAAACGGAATAAAATTGAAAAGCAATAGAGAAGAGCAATCATCCTATGCAATTCTTTCATTTTAAGCATCAGTGAACAGTGAAGCTGATGAGAACTTTCAGCTTGCATTTACCAAAACGTAGCATTCTGAGTTTGAGAGATACGTGCCAGTTACTGTGTTGCCTCACTTGAGAGGAGCTTTTGCATGAGGAGGACCACCAAAAAAAAAAAAAAAAAGCATAACTTTAGACACCACAGAATTTGATTGCAAGGAAGATTAATGTCTCCTGCCAAAAGAACAGATCCAAAGCAATGAAATGAGGATTTGATTGACAGTATATTGACTGTCAAGAATATTACCTATGTCGTGCTATAGGGTGGCAGCTGTGGTCTCTTAAAGTGGGAAGCGAAGACATTGCAGACAGGTGCAGGTGTTTATGAACCCAAGGATATAAAACATATTTTTCATAGGACAACAGCAGCTAACTGGAAAAGCCCTTAATACAAGAAATAAGCTATTCAGTGATGAAAAAAATTACTCAGGCTTCAATAGGGAGATGTAAAACCACCAAAGTAATAAATTTCTTTTCCTACCTATAGAGGGACTGAGCAAGGATGTAGAGGCTAGTGACCTGTGTGAAAATGAGAGGTGCATTCACTTACCTGTTGGTCACAGACTTTCCCATTCTTTAGGACACTGTCTATTCCTAATTGTGGTTGCAAACATAGAATAGCAAAAGGTAAGTAGAATTTTTTTGAAGAGAGGCCAAAATATTATTTTTGGAGCATTTTTCACTTGCTTTAAACACCAATTTGCCATGCTCTCCAAATGCTTTGTGTTGCCCTTGTTATTTTGATCCCTTCCTGCTTTAAACACCAATTTGCCATGCTCTCCAAATGCTTTGTGTTGCCCTTGTTATTTTGATCCCTTCCTTGGTCTTCATCTTGAAAATAAACTGAAAATGCCTCAATCATGGAGTGATTGTAAGTGAAAAACAGATTTCCTCCAAAGCACTTGTTTCACCTTGTGATATGCAGAGTCCTATGGTTCTAAAATCCACTTATGAAAAGTCTCTAAAAAGGCTACTAAGAATTTGGCTTTAAAATTCAAAAATATTTAAGAGTGCTAGTCTACATGTGTCACCCTAGGAGTCGAAAAAGGTAACTAAGAAGAACCTATAATGGTTGCATTTGGTGTGTTCATGATCTTTCAAATATATTACAGGTCATAATTTTTAAATTCAATCCCATGTAAATAGACACAGAAAAAAACAAGATCAGAAGAAATCAATGCTACAGGAAAGACTGGAATAGCTAGAGACAAAAGGCTTCATTTTATGACAGCTTTAAAGATTCTAAATTGTTTTTTTTTTGCGATTCTCTGTCCACTCTTCTCAGGGAATAAGAGGTCCAAAACTTGAATTTCATTTCAAATTCAGCAGATTTAAAATTAAGTGATTTTAGGTTTCCTTCACTCAAAAAGTTTCATCAGAACTGTACTCTCCATAAATCCTTTTGACTTCAAAAGCATATTTCAGAATAAATATATTTTGTTGAGAGAAGTGTCCTGCAAACATTTTACTAGAGTTTAGGCAGTACTGCATGCTGTGTCACTAGACCTCTTGATTGCAGCATGCAGGGTGAATGCTCTGGGTCTGCATCGGCCCAAGGGAATGACAGAAGTTCCTTCACTGAGAAAAATGGCATGTGTGTGTGATGAAGTAGAACAGTTGCCATTAAAGGTCTGTGTTGAGGTGAAAGCAGCCAGGGCTGGTGCCAAAGGCAGCTACATTCCCTTGAAAGTTTTTTTCTTTCTATGTGAAACTCAGGTGAATTATTTTTAATCACTCACCACAGTTTGCAATCCCAGAAGGGGGAATGTTCATCAAAAGCATTGATCTTCCATAAAGAGTTTCAAAAGCAGGTGGCTGTGCTTTCCAGTGCATCATGAAACATGAGATGTTATTCCAGAAAGAACTCTAGTGCGTCACACTTCACAGGATATTTCTGAACCTGTTGAAAAGTGCTGGTTTTGGTAACTGTTTGCATATAATTTTTCATTCCTCAAGCTGGTACTCTGTCACTATTTAATGTTTCGTTCCCTCATTAAAAACAGTAAGCTGACATTTTCTTTGGACAGCCAAACTTTTGTGTTAGATTATGCCAGGCATAAGTTTGATATATTGTTCATGCTCCAGAGAGTTCCAACATGTAGAATTATAAAATCCACAAGGGGGAAGAGAGAATAAACAGTCTGATGAGTAGGAAGATGAAGTAACAGCTAATTTTTTTTTCCTAATTAGGCTGCATCCTTTACGAGCTGAATCTCTGCTATGAAAACTATAGAGTTTGATTCTACAATATACATATTTTTAAATAAAGAAAAAATAATCTGATCAATTTTAATTCCATGTAGGCAGAGTAGCAAAGGATAGAGCTAGTGAGTGGATGGCAATATTGTGATAAAAAATAGGAATAACCTGGGTTCCATTAAATTTTCCTGGGGGAAGCAGAAGGAGAAAGGGAAAGCACAGATTCAAAAAACACCAATGGAAGAAAGAAAAAGTTGGTCAAACTCAGAAAAAAAACAAATTGCTTCAGGTACTTACACTGGAGTAATCTGAAGAAGAGGGCTTCAGGGAGACTTTACTGTAATGTTTCAATGCTTAAAGGGTGTTTGTAGGAAAGATAAAGACCTTTTATGAGGGCCTATAATGATATGACAAGAGAAAATGGTTTTAAATGAAGAGAGTAGATTTAGTCTAGATATAGGTGTTATGGAAGGTAGCAAAGCCCTTTAGTAGGCATCATTTCTGCACAGAGTTGTGGCTCACATGAAGGCCAAGTCATCTCAAAATCAAAACAATATTTCCAGTTACTGTTCCAGCAGCTACAGGGCCCCTGAGAAGATTCCTCCTTCAGAGGGGTAGAAGGTAAACATTAGCTCTGTTTTGAACCAAAAGACCTTGGTTCTCATAGCCCGCTGGACTCCTGTTAGGGTCTGACCCCTGGGTGGTCCTACAGGTTGTTTATGGTAAGGATTGCCCAATTGTATAGGTTGATTATGACTTTGTACCAATCTGTAAATTTAACATAAAATCACCTGAACTGGCTAAACACACCTCTCTGGAACACTATAAAAATGCTGCATTTGCCTTAATCGAGCACTCTCTTCTTCTGTAACCTTGCACTTACCCTCTGCACTTCGAGACCCTCTCGCTCTCAGTTCTTCTCAATGACACTCTGCCTGCAGATGCATCATTCGGCATTCGCACCGCAGCATTAAGAATTACGGCCAGCTTGGCATGAACTCAGCAACTCCTGATCCTCGTAAGTCTCGGAGGCCAGGGCCCAGCTCAGCCTAAAACTGCAGAAGGCTCGGACAACACCCTAAACTTCATAATACTTCAAAACCCTGCTGAACTGCTTTGGACAGTGAGTAACCAACAAACTCTTTATTTAGAGACTGAAAATCTCTCAAGACTCAAATGAACTCTCTTAAAATTATAGACTCTATTTATTTTAGTCATTTTCTATTTTAATCTGCAACCGCGAACCAAAAATCTACGTGGGATAGTTATAGATAAGTTTGAGGAAGGGGATTTCTCATACGTTAGTAAGAAATCATTTAATCTTTTTTATAAATCGGCCTCGCATGTTTTTCCTCATAAATTCCCCTAAACTACATTCCACAACAATAGGGAAGAAACTTTGCACTGTATATGAAATGGTGAGATGCTGGAATAGGCTCTCCAGAGAAGCTGTGGATGCACCATCCTGGAAATGTGTAAGGTCAAGTTGGAAAGGTCTTTGAGCAGGACTTTGATGTATCTGCTGATGACAGGGAGTTGGACTAGATAACTTTTAAAGGTCTCTTCAATCCCAAACCATTCTGTGATTCTGTAAAAAACACAGGGACTAATTTTTTTTCTGATAAGTTCGTCTCCTTGTAACTGTAACATTTTGACCACATCTTGCAAAATGGTGGTACTGTGATTCTTCCTCTGTGGGATAAATCTCACTCCTTAGAATCATAGAATCATAGAATAAACCAGGTTGGAAGAGACCTCCAAGATCATCCAGTCCAACCTATCACCCGGCCCTATCCAATCAACTAGACCATGGCACTAAGTGCCTCATCCAGGCTTTTATTGAAGACATTTGGCCAAGTGCAATGGAGGGGTAATTAATCAACTGTGAGATGGTATTTTCAAAATTAATATTGTTTATTAATTTTAGTATTCAAAACTCTCACCACTCCCAACCACTAATTTTAATGATAATTGGTTATTTGCATGATCATGGAAACATTATACAAAGGAATAACTAGACCTAGAAATAACTACCAAAAATACACAAACATTAATTGACCTGGAATAGAAGGTTCCTATGGTCAATATACTGCTTGAGGTTAATTGTATCACTTGTCCACCAGACGAACTCAAGGAGTTCTTTTCTGCTTATGACAGAAGGCAATGGTGAATTACAAGAAGCTTTAAGTATTTACTAACAAAATATTATTTTCTGACTCTCAGGACTATCTATAGCTTCAGACAGTATCCAATGCTTTCAGGGAATTCTGCTGGTGTCTTATCAGCTGCTGAGGCTTCTGATTTTTTCCATGCTTCACAGGATGCTGGGGAAAGGAGGCAGACAATCTCTGACTTGGTTTTGATTTCTCTGGATGATCTGTGTATCTCCAGGACTTCCCATCTTGGCAGGAAATTTTCAGCTATAGGCAGGATGTCTTGCAATGTGCAGTCTCAGCACAATGTCACGCTGGCTATGCAGGCCAATCACATGAAGGCATTTAGAGCTTGCTCTTGGCAAACTCAAGGCAGTGTAGTTTCCAGGCAAACAAACTCAAAGCTTCAGAGTTTGTTACTTCGTGGCAGAGCTAGCTTATAGCTTAGCATAGCATGGCATGATGCAATAAGGCAGGAAGGCAGTGTACTGCCAGGAGCAGAAGGCAACAGCAGTAGGCATAAACAAAATGGCAGAGCACATTGTGTTGTCAACTCATCTCTTTTATCAATACAGTTCAAGACTGTATAGGGTTAACACTCCTGGGGGAGTGACCCTGAACCTGACCCTAGGGGTCTTGGCCCCTCCTCAGGGGTGGGCCACACTCCAGGTGATGGTTAGCCCACTCCCCCCACTTCCTGTGGTATAAAAGACAGGAGTTCTCCTGTCTCTTCCTCTTTTCGCCCTCTTTCTCCCTACCTGCGTTCACGAACACACACACACACTGATACTGCATACCAGCCACGAGGCAGAGACACCATCACACTACTCGGGTTGTATCCATCCCTGTTTTGTATTTTGCTGTTTTCCCTTCCTTATCCTTTGTAAACTCCCCTACCTCCAATCCCTTTTTCTAAGTTATTGTTAAACTTTTCCTTTTTAACTTCCAAATCGAGTGAGATTGATTTATTGGGGTGTCCCTACCTTTTATCTCTCTCCCTGTCTTTTGGGGAAAGGAGGGGGAGGAGGGGAGGGCACTCTATAAACTCTATAAATTCTATAAATTGTCATTGGGTCTACCAAATTTATAAGAGTCTCTGGGAACTTGCATTTGAACCCAAGACAATTTATTTGGCGCCCAACGTGGGGCTAGGTAGAAAGAATTCTTTCAGAGAAGATTTGGAAGTTAAAAAATGGATATTCTGAAAGTCTTAATCATTAACGCTTTTGCATGGCTGTTGTGGGGCTGGCTGTTAAAGTTTATAAGTTACCATGTCTTCTGGATTGTCATTGATATGCTCTGGGAATATTCTAAGCATTTGCCTGCCCGAGTCTATGCCTATTTCCTGAATTCTGTTAGTAATATCACTGTGTTTAGAAATGTTTCTGGAACATGGAATCAGTCTGAGTATATGCATTGGAGCACAGAAGCTCCAGATATTTTGGGCGAGAAATGGTACTGGATAGCTGTTATTTCACTGTGTGTAAATCTGGGTTTGGGAATTTACAATGTAGCTCCGAGCTGGAACACGTGGGGACCTCGGGTGGGCGCCGCCATTAGGGTGCTTAGGGGGAGGGGTGGCCCTCACTGCCCCAGCTGCAGCTGCGGGGGATGGGCGACAGGGCAGACCGCCCCTAGCACGGCTCCGCCCCGAACTCCGCCTCCGGTCCCGCCCAGGGCAGCCCCCCGGACCCTGCCCCCTCAGCCCAGCCCCATCCATCTTGCCCCCATCACCACGCGGCCAGCCAGATCAAACCCAAATCCTCCCGCAGATACCGATCCGGGGCAAGGGACCTCTTCGGGAACCAGCACCCCCCAGCAACAGCAACCAGCTGGAAATGGACCTGATAATGGAGTGATCCTTATCAGCTCCACGCCCAGAAAGGAAATCAGGCACATAAGGCAGGAGTATGCAAGGGCAAACGGACAGTCCCTTTTAGCCTGGCTTTTGAAATGCTGGGATGCAGGAGCAGAAACCGTGGACCTAGATCACAGGGAGGCAAAGCAGCTGGGATCCTTGTCGAGGGATGGAGGTGTGGATAAGGAGCTGGGAAGGCTCGATGGTACCCACTCACTTTGGGCCAGGCTTCTGATAGCTGTGAGGTACAGGTACCCGACTAAGGATGACATGATTTTCCATCCCCTTAGATGGACAGATATGGAACAGGGGATCTCATACCTGAGGCAAATGGCGGTTCAAGAGATAATTTATGGAGCCGACCAGAGGCCCTCGGACCCTGATGATGTCCGCATGAAGCCAGCCCTCTTAAAGAAACTGACTCAGTGTGCCCCTTCCACATATGCCCCCACATTGGGAGCACTGCTGCTGGGCAGAGACCCCAACAACCTTCCCACAATCAGGGAGTTTGTGAATGACCTAAGACAGTTTGAAGACAGTTTGTCGAGGAAAACCTTAATTGCCACTGTAGAGACCCTCACCCAAGAAATGAACGAGCTAAAAGCCTCTTTCTCTGAAATGCAGAAGGCAGAGGATGGCTGCTCTTCACCTTCAGAATGGGTGCAAGTCTCAGCTATAAGGAACACACGCCGCCGTGCTCCTCCTCCTCCCCGCAGGAGACCAGCCCAGAGCAGACAGGGTACACACAGGGGGTCACTCTGGAGAACACTGTGTGACCATGGGGAAAACATGGATAGATGGCATGGCCAGCCCACCTCAGCTCTATCGGCCAGGGTAAGGGAACTGCAGGGGACAAACACAGGGAATAACTCCTCCAGAAGAGGGGTTGCCCCAGTGTCCCGCAGGCAGCGCTCTCGCTCAAGGGGTGGTGAAGCCAGTAACTCAGGTCCATGTGCCTCATGCAGTCACACTGCTCAGAATTAGAGGTGCCCTGTCTCCAGCCAGGCGGAGGCCAGGGATAACAGAGTATATTGGGACGTGTTTGTGAAATGGCCTGGCACTTCTGAAGCCAAGAAGTACAGAGCGTTGGTAGACACCGGTGCCCAATGCACTCTGATCCCCTCCAGCCACAGGGGGACAGAAACTGTTACAATTGCAGGAGTCACAGGGGGGTCTCAGGAGTTGACTGTGCTGCAGGCTGAGATAAGCCTCACCGGGAATGTGTGGGAGAAGCACTCCATAGTAACTGGCCCTGATGCACCTTGCATCCTGGGGATCGACTTTCTCCGGGAAGGGTACTTTAAAGATCCGAAGGGGAACAAGTGGGCATTTGGCATAGCAGCTGTAGAGACTGCAGACAAAGAGCAGCTGTCTATCATGCCTGGCTTGTCAGATGACCCTTCCGTGGTTGGTACCCACAAGGTGGAAGATGTCAAGTTACCTATTGCTTCTCGTGTAGTTCATCGCAGGCAATACCGCACCAACAGAGACTCCCTGCTACCCATACAGCAGCTGATTCGCCGCCTGGAGCAGCAGCTTGTCATCAGCAAGAGCCACTCGCCCTTCAACAGCCCGATATGGCCAGTGCGAAAGGAGACGGGGGAGTGGAGACTCACGGTGGATTTCCGAGGCCTGAATGAAGTGACTCCTCCAATCAGCGCAGCCGTGCCTGATATGTTGGAGCTGCAGTATGAACTGGAAACGAAGGAGGCCAAATAGTATGCCACAATTGACATTGCTAATGCTTTCTTCTCCATCCCCATTGCAGAAGAATGTAGGCCGCAGTTTGCCTTCACCTGGAGAGGAGTCCAGTACCACTGGAACAGACTGCCTCAAGGGTGGAAGCACAGCCCTACAATCTGCCACAGCATCATCCAGACTGCACTGGAAAAGGGTGGAGCTCCTGAACATCTGCAGTACATCGATGACATCATTGTATGGGGTGAGACAGCAGAGGAGGTCTTCCAGAAGGGTGAGAAGATCATTAATATCCTGTTGGATGCTGGTTTTGCCATTAAGAGAAGCAAAGTGAAAGGGCCTGCCAGAGAGATCCAGTTCCTGGGAGTTCGATGGCAGGATGGCCGACGCCACATCCCTATGGATGTGGTGAATAAAGTGGCCACTATGGTGGAACCCACTAACCGGAAGGAGACACAATCCTTCCTGGGGTTTGTGGGCTTTTGGAAGATGCACATTCCCGGGTACAGTCAAATTGTGAAACCCCTTTTTGACGTTACAAGAAAGAGGAATAACTTTGGGTGGGGACCTGAGCAGCAGGTGGCATTTGACCAGATCAAACGAGAGGTGGTCCATGCCATGGCCTTGGGACCAGTTCGAACCGGCCCAGAGATTAAGAACATTCTCTACACAGCAGCCGGTGAGAATGGTCCTAGCTGGAGCCTATGGCAGAAAGCTCCTGATGAGACAAGAGGCCGCCCACTCGGGTTCTGGAGCAAGGCGTACAAAGGCTCAGAGACCAAGTATACCCCCACAGAGAAAGAAATCCTAGCTGCCTATGAGGGAGTCAGAGCTGCCTCTGAGGTGATTGGGACGGAGTCACCACTCCTTTTAGCTCCAAGGCTTCCAGTCCTGACTTGGATGTTTAAAGGGAAGGGTTCAACTCCGCACCATGCCACAGATGCCACTTGGAGTAAGTGGATGGCTCTGATAACTCAGAGGGCTAGGATGGGGACTCTCGAGCGTCCAGGCATTGTAGAGGTCATCACCAACTGGCCAGAGGGCACTGACTTTGGAAAGCCAGCAGAAGAGAAGGCAGTGACCCGTGCTGAGGAAGCCCCCCCATACAGTGACCTCCCTGAGGAGGAAAAGGCATATGCTCTCTTCACAGATGGATCCTGCCGCCTGGTAGGCAGCAAGCGAAGATGGAAGGCTGCCGTCTGGAACCCTACACGCAGGGTTGCAGAGGCAAGAGATGGAGAAGGCGAATCCAGCCAGTATGCTGAGGTGAAAGCCATTCAGCTGGCCCTGGACATTGCAGAACGAGAGCAGTGGCCAATGCTATACATCTACACCGACTCATGGATGGTAGCAAATGCCTTATGGGGGTGGCTGAAGGAGTGGAAGAGAAATGATTGGCAGAGAAAAGGGAAGCCTATTTGGGCTGCTGATCTCTGGCAAGACATTTCTGCACGCCTGGACAAACTGCCAGTTAAAATCCGACACATCAGTGCTCACATCCCAAAGAGCAGAGCCACTGAAGAACAGCAGCATAACCACCAAGCTGACCAGGCTGCCCACATCTGCCAGATTGACCTGGACTGGAAGCACAAAGGTGAACTGTTCTTAGCTCGGTGGGCACATGACTCTTCTGGTCACCAAGGAAGAGATGCCACATACCAATGGGCCCGAGACAGGTCCGTGGACATATCCATGGAGGCCATAACTCAGGTTATCCATGAATGTGACATCTGTGCCACCATAAAGCAAGCCAAGCGCATGAAGCCTTTGTGGTACGGGGGAAGGTGGTCAAAGTACAGGTATGGGGAGGCCTGGCAGATTGATTACATCACTCTGCCTCGGTCTCGTAGTGGCAAGCAGTATGTGTTAACCATGGTGGAGGGAAGCACGGGGTGGCTGGAAACCTACCCAGTACCTCATGCTACTGCCCGTAACACCATTCTGGGTCTGCAGAGCCACATCCTGTGGAGACACGGTACCCCAGAGAGAATAGAGTCAGACAATGGGACCCATTTCAAGAACCACCTTGTAAGCAACTGGGCAAAAGAGCATGGGATAGAATGGGTTTATCACATCCCATACTACCCACAAGCTGCAGGAAAGATTGAGCGACACAATGGCCTGCTGAAAACCACCCTGAAGGCTATGGGAGGTGGAACTCTCAGAAACTGGGAGAAGCACCTTGCAGAAGCCACTTGGCTGGTGAACAGCAGGGGATCAGTTAACAGAGCTGGTCCTGCTCAGTCTGCCCTACTGCCCATAGTTGAGGGAGATGGAGTTCCTGTAGTCTGTGAAAGGAATCTACTGGGAAAGACTGTGTGGGTTGCTCCTGCCTCTGGTGGGGGAAAACCTATCAAAGGGGTGGTATCTGCAGAGGGTCCTGGTCACACATACTGGGTGATGATGGAAACTGGTGTTATCGAGTGTGTCCCTCAGAGAAATCTCTCTTTAGCTGAAAAGGTTTTGAAATCTCAGAGTTGATTCCATGTGTTCCAGATACTTTCAGGTTATCTTGTATAATAGTTGTATCATAGTTGTGCAATACTTGTATCATAGTTGTGCAATACTTGTATTATAGTTCATAAGGGGTTACAAGTTGTTTTTGTAGTTATACCCTCACCACTACACGGCGTCCAACAGAACCTACATGACAGCAGCAGCTATCCAGAGTCCTACAACATCGCATCACACCACGGCGTCCAACCAGAACCCTGCATCTGATTCGTCACTGATGCCCTGCAGTGAGAGACTGTTCCTGATTTCCCTCCAGAGGATGTCTACAGCCATCTCATCTACACCTGTTCCCCTGATGCCAGACATGAAGAGACTGTTCCTGATGTTTTCTTCGCAGAGGGAAAAGACTCTTTCCTGAGTACCAACAAGAACTGTTCCTGATTCACTGACTTTTCTTCCGTTCCTGCCCTGCTCACATCTCAGCAACCTGCACCGGACCAGAGGAACACATCGCCTTGGGATACAGCCGGGGACCAAGAAGGACTTCACGAACTCTTAACCCATGGACACTTTTCCCATCTTTGGAGAAGAAGACTGTTCGTAGGAAGGTGGAAGTGGTCTAACCAAGGGGTGGAATGTATAGGGTTAACACTCCTGGAGGAGTGACCCTGAACCTGACCCTAGGGGTCTTGGCCCCTCCTCAGGGGTGGGCCACACTCCAGGTGATGGTTAGCCCACTCCCCCCACTTCCTGTGGTATAAAAGACAGGAGTTCTCCTGTCTCTTCCTCTTTTTGCCCTCTTTCTCCCTACCTGCGTTCACGAACACACACACACACTGATACTGCATACCAGCCACGAGGCAGAGACACCATCACACTACTCGGGTTGTATCCATCCCTGTTTTGTATTTTGCTGTTTTCCCTTCCTTATCCTTTGTAAACTCCCCTACCTCCAATCCCTTTTTCTAAGTTATTGTTAAACTTTTCCTTTTTAACTTCCAAATCGAGTGAGATTGATTTATTGGGGTGTCCCTACCTTTTATCTCTCTCCCTGTCTTTTGGGGAAAGGAGGGGGAGGAGGGGAGGGCACTCTATAAACTCTATAAATTCTATAAATTGTCATTGGGTCTACCAAATTTATAAGAGTCTCTGGGAACTTGCATTTGAACCCAAGACAAAGACTAATGGGCCTTTGGACACAGAATAGCCAATCAGAATGGCAGTTAGCCAAACTTGACTATATTAGGTGAAAGCAATATGCCCAAACTTACCCAAACTTGGGAAAAACATAGGCCTTGCACAAGGCAGGCACAAGTCAGTGTTTGTACCTTGTTTACCATAGGACGTAAACAGGAGCAAAACAAGTCTGGGCAAGCCAGAGTCCTTAGACTCAGTGGCTCCAGGTTCTTTGTCCTCTTTCCTGTGGTTGCTTCTCCCCATAACAAAAGGAGGGAGAGTAGAAAAGCATATCTGGGCAAGCCAGGACATGTATAAGCCTATTTTGGCCTTTTCAAGCCTACCACAACACCAAGAAGGGTTTTTGATTGTTTAGGAAAGTAACGGGCAAATGATTTAATCAGAAAAGTGCCAGAGGAAGCACATGCTTGGATTTATTTCACTGTTAGAATCTTTAAAGTCCAATAGCAGCTAAACAGTCAAGCAATTAGCCAGGAAAATATGTACTCTCTAAAACAGTACTGTATAAGAATGAATTGCATGTCAAGTGTCATTCTGCAAGCCTATGACATATACTTATAGACATTTTCCTAGCTGTGATACGAAAACTAAAACCACACTGGTGACCTGAGGTGGGCCCTAAGTATACAAACTAGATGTCTGTGTTCTCACTACAACTGAATGGAACAAGAAGGTAAATTAATTATGAACAGCTGTTTCTAATCCAACCAGAAGACTGATCTTTTAAAATTTATTTTCTTCTTTCTTTTCTGTGCTTCTACTTGCTCTTGGTGTAAGGTCATATATTCATAAGAAAAAAAAAAAAAACAACCCAAAACATTTTCTCTTTTCAAAGCTCCCTTTCATGGTTGTGTCCCACACTCTAACAGTAGCTAGGCAAACACGGAGACAAGGTGTCTATCAGTTCTCTATAATGAGTGAATAAGTGATGTTTAAGTAAACAGACCGGGCATTTGATGTCCTGCTCTACATTTGTCTTCTAGCTGTCACTGGCTATAAATAGTTATTTAAAAAGAAAGCAAAGGAAGCAAAAAAATATATGAGATGGCAGGCTAATTGAGTCTCCACCTAGAAAGGCAGGAATCTCTGATGACATGTGCTTATCATTTCAAGGTATGTTTCAGAAGTAAATACAATGTGAAAAATTAAAAGAAAATTATTAAGAGAAAAACAAGGCTGGTAAGATCCAAATAAAAAGTCATCCCTTTGCCTTCCTCCTTCACTCTCTGCCACTAATGACAGTAGTCAACATAGCAAGAAATTGGATTTCTGACTTTGCTTCTTTTGAAGTCAGTGACAAAATTCCCATTAATTTCTAGAGAAGTAGGCTCAGATTTTTAATTTGCAGTGTCTGTTCCACAGTGGAATGTGTATATTGTCTCAGCAGTCACCTTGGTGCTGCCAAAATCCATTGAGTTGCTTTGCACTGTCACTCAACAGGGTGGTTTGGGCTCATTTAAGCTTTGTTAACTGTTAGTTCAACATCCAGACTAGCTGCTTTTGAAATTATACTTTTTAAGACTTTTGCTTGTTTCTCCTTATACGCTGGTAAAATGCATAGTGTTCTCTGGGTATTCTTGGCAAAATAAACAAGTTCTTCAAGCATATCCTGTATATTGATTGAGTCCTAAAATAATCAGAGGCAATGCCATTCACCTTTCAAATGTCATGTCTTTGCAGAGTTCAAGACCTTGTCTATACACATGTTGTGTAAGGGACTCAAACCTAGACTAATTATGTTAAAGCAAGGCAAACTCTACCATTAAGTGCATTTGAACAAGTTTAAATCTCCCATAAACTGATTTAGCTTGTGCCCTTTGTAATCTAAGCCAAGTAATAAAATAAACAATAAACTAGTTGGGGTACATCACATTAAACTTTTCTTCCATGGGTAACACTAAAGAATAGACATTTCAGGCACAAACAGGAAATCTGAGAGACTGCAACTCACGAACTTAGCAGAAAATCCTAATTAGTTTTGCACCTATCTATGCTGAAGTTTCTAAACTTTATTGTCTGAGGGTGGATATGGTGGTGATATGGGATATGATGGTGAAAGAACCTGAACTCATACATAAAATCTGGGAAAAGGGCCGAGTGCCAAACATCTTTACCTCAAATCCATTTCAGAAGGAAAGAAATATGTTGAAAGATGAATGAGCTTTCAGTTAAGGCACTTGTCTGGGGTGTATGCCTATCCTTATCTCAAATTTCTTTTACTAGGAATGCCATTAGGCCCAGATGGAGAGTAGAACCTTTGGGTGCCAAACTCTTCTTGGACTCAGTAATTTGATCCACAAACTACCCAGCATCCCTGAAAGCCCAGGTGCTATGAGACAGGCTGTTGGAAGCTAGCCAAAGGAAAATGGCTCAATTTCTGCTCCTCCTGCAGCAATTAAAGATCACAAATCGAGACTGCTTTTTGAAGCATTATCATCTACACTGGATTCATAGTACAGTCTAGCTAAAAAACTCACCAGTCCTGCAGACAGGAGTAGAAGGGAAAGGCTTCCAGCTTGTGTTCAGGGCACCTATGCCAGAAGCATCTGTAACTTCTGGAGAGTTCACCGGCTTTTGGCTTTGCTCTGAAGACCAGTGCGGTTTTGTTAGACAGTAACAGGATAATGAAGAAAATCAAAAGAAAATCCAGAGCACAAGAACTGAAATACCTATATCTCACTCTGAGCTGATACCAGCCAATGTTCAAAAATATATAGGACTAAGAGGCGAACTTTAAGTCCTGTCTTTATTTATCAGAGTAGGTCTGTGTTGCAGAGGGGGATTTCTCAGTGCCTATGCCTATTTGGTGGAGGGGAGAAATTAATTAACAAAACCACACATAACTAAGCCACTGAGACCCCATTCAGTGACTAAACTAAGCCACTAAAGCAAAGCACTTCCCAACCAAGTTTTCTGAACCTTTGAGCAGTTGTTTGGACTAGCATCTTGGAAAACATATCTCAATTTATTTTGACGGGGAACATTTTCCCTGAGTCATAAATATCTCAATAACCCTTAGTGAGTGGTTAAAGTTATAGAAACCTCCTGCACTGCAGTAATATATTCCTTCCTTTAACAGAAAGACTTGTTTTCTGAAGGTTTATTGAAAAATGAAAGTCTCATATAAAATACATTTCAGAACATTTAACTTTTCTATCTTGCTTTATAATCCAATGAGTGCTATTCATTTTAGTAATCTCCTTGTGAGCCTAAGTACTATGGGCCTGAGATTAAAATACAGTGCATATGAATCTGGGTTCATAAAAAAAATTCTCTTCCTGCTTATGTTTGCAGTCACTCAATTCAGCCTATGCAGCTGAGAGATGGGATGCAAATAAACTGCTGCTAACTGATTTTTATTCATTTCTGTCTACACAAATCAAGTACAGATGGTTTAGCTACTATCTAAATTAGGGCTGATAAAGTTGACATATCTCTGCAGGGAATCCTTTCTTGAGATATTAAACCTGCAGCCCAGTATTTTTGTAACACCATCAGCTGATGTGATCAATGACAAAGATTAGCAGTGAGCTGACGTCCATGGCAATATTCCCCTGCTCTGTTTCAGCAGAGGTTGGTGAAATTCTGTAATGACTGATTGTAAAGGTGCTCGCCCTGGCTGGCAGCAAAAAATGAACCCCCCCAGGTACTCATATTTGATAAAGGTGACCTCTGTCAAAACCAGTCCAATTCTGGTCAAATATACTCACAATGAAAAACTTTTGCATACTCCTTGTTTTTCACTAAGAGCTCCCAGAACCAAACAACTGAGAAGTGTTTTACTTCTCACCCCGTAACTTTAGACAAAAGTTATCAAACTTAGCTTCTGATAAAGAATATATTCCTGTGAAACTGAATATGACTGAAGGCTTCTTGCAAGTTTAAATACCTTCTAATGCTTTATTCCAATTCTTAAAATGCTTTGATTTTAAGATGGCTATCCGTAACAGTTGGTTTAACTACAAAAAGAGAGATGAAAAACCTAGAAGTCAGAAATACAGTGAAGAATTGCTCTACACTGATGACAAAATCCCCCTAAGATTTTACCCTCAAACAGGCAAGGAAAAAAGGTGCAGGCACCTTCTGCTTTCAGCTCATTTGGAAAGATCAAAAAGAAGACAGAAGTGCAGCTATACCCACGTCCTTACTTTTTGTGTTGTGTTTTCAGAAAAAAAAAAAAAATTCTGGTACAAACTTGACTTGGGCGAAAACAATGCTGTTTTTTGTTACTCTAGTTCTAATGAAGGTATACCCAAAATCTTGGGGATTGGAAGAAGTGTTCAAGTATGGAATGAAAAGAGATAGAATCATAGAATCAACCAGGTTGGAAGAGACCTCCAAGATCATCCAGTCCAACCTATCACCCTGCCCTATCCAATCAACTAGACCATGGCACTAAGTGCCTCATCCAGTCTTTTCTTGAAGACCCCCAGGGACAGTGCCTCTTGTTATGAAGTTCTGACACAAACTGAATATTCGAGATCAAACACCTCAAACTTGAGAATGCTCCAAATCCACACTTGAAACAGTGATTGGATATTGCAGTTCTGAGCCATTTCTGCTGCCAGAAATGAGAGGCATGATGAACACTGCAACAACTGCCTATTTCAGTAACTGAAGCACAGGAATGGAGTGTATCCTAATGAGATCTATGTACATTAACCTACACACACAGTAAATTAAGCTAATGCACAGAAAAGATTAAAACTTCACAGTTTTGTTTCTCCAGAGAAGAATCGGAGATGATACAGAACTGTAAATAAACAGTAAATAGCATTACATACTTTCAAGTGTCTTCATTAAAATAAATATATTTTTTAAATGTGTTGAGTTTTTAATGTAGTGCATTTTTTAAAAAGAAGGCTTGGACTGTGGTAGAATAATTTTAAGCACTTATGCCACTTCAGAGTGTCCTTACATCTCAGGCAATAGCTAGATGGTGAAGAGATGATCTATAAAGGCACAGAGCAATGAAGAACAGTAAATCATCATAGAATCAACCAGGTTGGAAGAGACCTCCAAGATCATCCAGGCCAACCTAGCACCCAGCCCTAGCCAGTCAACTAGACCATGGCACTAAGTGCCTCATCCAGTCTCTTCTTGAACACCTTCAAGGGCAACAACTCCACCATCTCCCTGGGCAGCCCATTCCAATGCCAATTACTCTCTCTGTGAAGAACTTCCTCCTAACATCCAGCCTATACTTCCCCCGGCACAACTTGAGGCTGTGTCCCCTTGTTCTATTGCTGGTTGCCTGGGAGAAGAGGCCACCCCCCACCTGGCTACAATGTCCCTTCAGGTAGTTGTAGATAGCAGTGAGGTCCCCCCTGAGCCTCCTCTTCTCTAGGCTAAACAGGCCCAGCTCTCTCAGCCTCTCCTCATAGGGTTTGTGTTCCAGGCCTCTCATCAGCTTCATTACCCTTCCCTGGACATGTTCCAGTATCTCAACATCTCTCTTGAATTGAGGAGCCCAGAACTGGACACAGTACTCAAGGTGTGGCCTGACCAGTGTTGAGTACAGGGGCAGAATAACCTCCCTTGTCCTACTGGCCACACTGCTCCTGATGCAGGCCAAGATGCCATTGGCTCTCTTGGCCACCTGGGCACACTGCTGGCTCATCTTCACCCTACTGTCTATCAGTACCTGCTTGATGGTTAAATAAAGCAAAAAGTGTACTGACTCATGAATGAGGACAGACATATAAAATCCAGGCATATACAAGACAGTACTTATTTGAATTTCCCATGAGAAGTACTTGGCATGGTTGCAATGTTAGCATCACATTTGTGTAAAATTACAATAGCTAAGGAGCATGCTTCTCAGCTTCATAGAGCTGTTAAGTCTCTTCGTGAAGTCAGAGAATAAAAAAAACTCTTGTTCAAGTTCCTTCTCTTGCTGTACCTTGATAACATGGCCAGTATGGACTCATTTCTTTGGAGTAAGACAGAACATTAATTACTGCTCCTGCAGACCCGTAGGAAATACTTTTCACAGGAGAAAAATAAAAAGGTGAAGAAACTAACATACTTGTACAGGTTATGCTATTACTAAGCAGAGACATGCTGCCCCTGGTCCAAGACTATTTCTCAAAGACTAGTTTCTTCATGCCCTTTTAAATATGTCTTTGTTCTTTTGGATGTCTCTTACACCTGGGATTTTCTGAAAGTGGATATTAAGACATTTATGCTTATGGATATAGAAATTAATAACTATAAAGTATTTGAATATATAAAGTCATCAAGGAAATTGGTCAAATCTTGTTGTGGTAGGCCTGATAGGCCCAAAATAGGCTTATACAAGTCTTGCCTTGCCTAGGCACGCTTTTTTGCTCCATCAGAGAGGCAAGCACAGGAAATGGACACTAAAGAACCTGGAGCCACTGAGTCTGGCCTGTCCAGGGTCCTGTGGTAAGGTGCACACACTTAGCTTGTGCCTGCCTAGTGCAAGGCCTTTGCTTTTCCCAGATTAGGGAAAAGCAAGCCTGTGGCTTTGCCTAATGTGGTATGGTTTGGCTATGGTATGGTTTGGCTAACTGCCACCCTGATTGGCTATTCTTGTGTCCAAAGGGCAATTAATCTTGGCCTACATTGATAAAAGGAAATACGCAGGAGTACAATGTGCTTTTGCTTCCCTGCTCTTTGCTGTGCTCCTTCTGCTGTGCTCAGCCATGATGCCATTGCCTGTTGCAATTGCCTACTGCCTTACTGTTTGCCTGGTAATCTCCACTGCTGCAAGTTACCAGGAGCAGACCCTAGATGCCACCACGCAATCAGCCTCTGAGGTCAGTGTGACATCGTACCAAGGCTTCATGACATCCTGTCTCTACACCTGATCGTCCAGAAGAAGCCAGGAGAACAAGGTCAGAGATTGTCTGCACCTTTCTCCAGAAGCCGGGAAGATTCAAGTCTCAATGTCCGACAAGACAATCCTCTGAAAGCATTTGGACACTGTCTGGGCTGTGGCTAATCCCCACAAGTGGGTAATAATAATTTGTGAGTAAATGCTTAAATGCCTCTCTGTAATTCTCCATTGCCTTCTGCCATAAGCAGAGAGACCTTGAGGCCATCTACTGGGCAAGCGGCATATTGACCACAAGCAGCATTTGACCATGGGAATCTTCCGGTTCAATTATTGTTTATATATTTTGCTGGTTATTACTAAATCTAGATATTATCCATAGAGTGTTTCCATGACTGTGCAAGAGCCAAAATATTTTTAAAATCAGTGGTCAGGGATGGCAAGAGTTCTGAGTATCAAAATTAATAAACAGCATTAATTTTGGAAAAATACAATCTTGCATCAATTAATTTCCCCTCAGCGACAAACCTGTTACAGAGAAATATATAGAGAAAATTTCTTAGCTTTGACTATCACAAATCACAGTATGACATAATCAGATAAGCTGAAAGAAGGTATTACTTCATACAACAAGGTTTACCTGCCACTGTCAATTTTCCATGATAAGTGTGAAAGAAGGTACTCAGAACTGAGTTTCTCCCTGTTTTTCTGTTGAGAAAGTTTTCCGAACTTGATTTCCTCTAGGTCATAACAGTAATATTTATTATATGTAATGTAGACTTGCAGGACTTTTAATGAAACACACAATAGATATGGATTCAGAATGGTACAATTACAATTTTCCATTATACTTGGTGAGCAGAACAAGTTCAAGATTAGTTTTTTTCTTGCGGTATTATACTATTTGAAAGAAAATGTCAGACACATCATGCTAAAATAGGATGATATTCTTCCTACACAAGCACAGACGGTGCAGTAATGAGCTGATCTTCTGTCAGATTTGGAACATGCAGGAGTTGACCGGAGAGCACGTGAAGGAATCTTATGTAGTACATAATTTAACTAGTAAATAATAGGAAAAGTAGATCAATTGGTGCCTACCACTGTCCCAAAACTGTTAATTTTCACTGAAAAAGGATTGGCTACATATAATTCTTAAAGTTCTGCTAAAATTTGGGAGTTGAAAATTAGTAGAATATCATGAGAAATTCCTTTGCTAGCAAATTAGGTTGGTTGAACATATACACTGAAGCAAGCACAACTGATAGAAACTGTTCAGATAGTTTTGGAAATAATAGTAAAGCCAAAGACATAAGGAATCTCATAAGAGGTGACAGGACAAGTGGTGATGGCTTTAAACCAAAAGAGGGAGACTGAGACTAGACAGGACAAAACTTTTTATGCTGAGGGTGTTGAGAGAAGTGATAGATGCCCCACTTCTGGAACTATTCTAAGGCACGTTGTCTGGAGCTCTGAGCAACCTGCTATAATTGAAGATGCCCCTGGGATGGAAGGGAGGTTGGACTAAATGACTTTGAAAGGCCCCTTCCAACCCAAACTATTCTGTCCTTCTGTGAGAAAGAAAGAAAAGGGGAAAAAAGGGCACAGAAAAATGTCATATACTATTGGCCCTAACACTGAGGAAACCTATAATTAATTGACAAGTTCACCTTCCAACAGAATTCACTCCCCTGATGCGTTAAGATTAGGGCCACCTCAAGACAAAGACTGTTCACTCCACATCCTTCAACTAGGCTATGAAAGCACCTCATTGGTTGGCTCACACTTTATGTAGATAGCCAATTCTGAAGGTATTTATCCTTTTTCATGCTATCCAAGTCAAAGCACAGCTGTAGCAATAAGAACGCCTTTTCAGCAAACAGAACATTTTGTGAAAACTTTGTGTCAAATAATTGGGTTCACCAACTGTGAAGTTAGGTCAGGAGAAATGAGACATGTAGAGATCTTGATTTCACTACAACAAAAAAATGATCCTTGTTATTGTAGTGGTATTTCTAGACTTTGATCCAGAGACGAGTCACAAATTCAGGGTTCCAAATAGGATGTGGCTGAGCAACTTGGTCTTCATTTTCTTTGGGATGTGAAAAAAAGTAACCATACACATTGCAATTTATGGAGCAATAAATGAACTGAATAGCAGAATAAACATCAGTGGAGAACATAAAGATGCCACGAAACATTTCCACCAAAATGGTTGAAGTCTCGCTTCCCTGACAAATCCACCAAGAGACATTTTCATTCCTCTCTATTTTTGTAAAACTAAAGATAGTCTGAACAAAGGGAAAAGAGATCATTAAGAGATTAAAAACAAAAGAAGTTTTAACTTCGCACATTACACGTCTTTCAGTGATGCTATTAGGGAAATTAATGAAACTCATTTTCTTTACTCTGGGGCTCTGGAAAAGTCATTAGATTGGAATGAATATATAACACTACATCAATCTAATTTCAAGAGAGGGAATCGGCAAACCAATGAACAGATGCAGCTTCAGAAAATTCACCTTAATGGCAGTAATGCAAGTTTCATGAGTTACAGTAGAAAGCAAATTAAAAACAACACAAAGAGACAATGATTCAATGGAGTATAAACACAACAACTAAATGCCTCTGTCTATTCGGCATCATCTTGACAATTAACAATGCCACTTTACCAATCTCGGGATTTGGCTTGTCCTACTTATCCGAATGATACCCTCTGAGCACACTCCTCCTCAGACACAGATTGAAAAGCATCTTCCCTTAAATAGACATGCATGTGGTGACTGAAATTTCACTAAGGAGACAACTTTGCTAAAGATTAATTTGGGGAAGGGGAAAAGGATTTTCTTGTAGGATTTTAAAATGTAATTACTATAAAATTGCACCTCCTTTTAAACATTTATTTGAAATATTGGCATGCTGTTACTCTTTTTAAGTGATGCATTTTTTCTTTTAATTAATTTTTATTGTTAGTGTTTGCTTTAGGTGTCACTCTGAAACCAAATAAAAAATAAAGCAGAAGTGTTAATACAAAAATCAGAATTGAGTACCACATTTCTCCATGGAACCAAGAAAACAAGAGAAACTGAAGGTAGGGAACGTGCCCAGTTGGTTGCAACATCAACAAATAAAACTCCTGCTTCTTTCTGTAGTTTCACAAAGATCCTTGCTGATTTTGAGTTTTACACACCTGCATATACTGACACTTGACAGAACCTGGAATTCTTCTAGGAGATGTTGCTCATGGAGTAATGTTGCATGACAAAGAAAACACTCTGCCATTCCCACATAGATCAGTGGGACCCAGTGCTCAAAAGCTATAATGGTCATTTGACGTTGCATTTTGCAGGCAACTGCAAGCATATGCTACTTGGGATGCGATGGAAGGCAGTACTACCTCATGTCTATGCTCAAAATAGTTCTACACTGCACAGCCATCTGCCTTAGCCTTTGGAGCTGGTTTTTAATGAGATGGCTAAGTAAAGCAAAGCCATGTTCCCATTGGGCAACCACAACTTGCTTTCCAGACTGAAGTCTAGTGCAGCATCTTTCCCTGTGAACCTCTACTTCCTTTGGAAGAATGAAATTGGATTAATTTCAGTGTCTTGAAGTAATATTCTGTCCTTTGATTCATAATCTTATAACAATAAACCCTAGGTTCTATCATTTAAAACTCTTCAGTCCTGGACAGGAGTCAAATAGGTAATTCCTGTACAAGTTATATATTAATACTAATGTGTAATTCTTTGCATATCAATCTTCACAGAAGTAGAAACATTCCTGATTTTCTTTTGTTTAGTTGGTTGTTGTTTTGTTTCTTCATCATAGTTCATTTGGTATTATTTTTCTTCTTTGTAGTTCAGGATGGTCCATCTTCTAATGAGGAGTTAAATACAATATAATTGATGGAAATAAGCTCTCTGATTGTGAAGCCCCAAGTCAATGGTTCACTGGAATCTGCTGCTTGTAAACCTTCCTTGCACAAAAGTATTTTAGCTGCTAATGAGCAATAGTGAATAATACTGTCAAGGATATAGACAAACTGCTAATGTCACATCAACAGTAACAGATGCTAAAATCACTTGGTAGTTGGTTAACTTTAGGCAGGATGCCTAAACCTTCACAATATGTGTCAAGGAGTTTAGAGACTGCATACTGGTCAAAATAATCATTGGTGTAGGGACTGCAACTGGTACTGTCTAATAAGTACCCTTGTTGAGAAATGAGACTGAGTGACCCAGCAACTCTGTGACAAGTACAATGTTCCAAACAATTCTCATCAACCTCTACTTAAGATTTAGTATGACAACTGTCTGACTTGCCATTAGAAACAGGGTTGGAAACAGTACGTGTTGCATATTCCCTTGAAAATACTGTATTTTCAGAGTGGTAACTGTCACTCCACTAAATTTAATGAACACCACCAAGTATACAGAGGAGATTTACAAACCTACTGCTTTATTGCTACTGCAACAATGTTTTTTGTAATCAACAAAGCAACTATACTATAAATGTATTTTATACTTTTCCTGGCAGAAAGTTTTATAACATTTTATATATGTCAAGAAAGGTGGGTGGGAAAAAAAGAGCCAGGGCAGGGGGAGGGGGAGAGGGAGAGGCAGGAGGGCAGGAAATCTTGGAGGAAGTCTGTTTTGTTTATTTATTTTTGTCTCTTGACAACTGTGTTCAAGAGATCAGGATGACATTTGTGAACAAATGGCATGACTTCAGAAACTAGGAAATTCATCTGAAAAGAGGAATTGAAGAGGCTTGAGCAATTTGGTGCCAAAGAATTATGGTAATTGTTAAACAAAGGGAAAAACAAACGAGCTTCTGGGTTGTGCTATAACACACAGACTAGGGAGCTAAAAAATTTATGGTTTTAATACAGTCTTTCTGAAGCACCTTAGGTGAGTGTTTGAAGCAGACTGTGACTTATACAGTGGTACTCACTCTTCCTCCAGCAGAAGTTTGCCTGTAAAGACAGTGGTAGTCACTGCTACCAGTGAAATGGACAAAGTGCAGAGTCACAATAATAATTACTTCCTAGACAAAGCACTGAGGAAGTCTCCCTGTCAGCAGCTTTAACTCACTGAGGTGCCTTTGTTGTGGCTCTGCAGAATTCAATATTGAATATCCTGCATCCATAAGCAAAGCATTTTAAATTTGCATCAAGCACACATGTTCTCTTGCCCCTCTGTTGAGTTTAGGGTATGGTTCCACATTACAGTTTCACTGACGCTATTGCAGGCTGTTGCCAGAATATGCTTTACTGCTCTGCCCGCAGTCCTATACATTCCTCTTGTCCCAGTCCAGAGGGATCCTGGGTATGGGAGGTTCAGATTCTCAGGCACAGAATTAAAGCACAAATGGTGTCAAATGCATAGGCTAGCTTTATTGCATTCACATGACATACACACACAAGGATAGGGAGGGATGAGGAGAGGGAAAGACAAAGAGAGATGGGAAGAAAAGAGAAGGAAAAGAAAGAAATATCCCCACACAGAGAGAAGAAAGGTCATCCCAGAGTCATTCGGAGTCCCGAAAGTCTGTTTCAAGAGAGTGGGTGCAGAGCATTTCGTCTGCAGGTTGGAGTTTCTCTTCTTTTACCTGGCTGCCTCATCAAATATGCATCTTTTTCTGAGAACCACTTAGTATTTTCCGGGGATGATTTGTTTAGCCAGGCTGACTGTCCAGTTGTGTTGGGCATGCTTGGTGTGGTAGGAGTTTTCCAGAGTTGAGCCCCCTTTCTCTGGCTGGTTTCTCTGAAATGATTGCTACTGTTGATAAACCAGGAGCTGCTAGATCGCAGTTGAGTCAGAATCAGCATCACCTGTCACAACAGGAAATTTTCACCTCCTATGTGTGTTAGGCAACAGGAGCTCAGTTCTGGGTGTGGTGGTCCAGAATGGTGGTCTCTCAGTCCATGCAAGCTGAGCAGTCAGGCAGGTGGTCCCATGTTAGCATGCACAATCTCACTCTGCTTTCCTCGGCTAGTTTCTTGTCCAGTTGTTGCATATCGGGGAGCTCCTGGAGGTCTGAGCTCATTGTGATGGAGGAGCAGCAGCCCCAAAACTGAGGCTTCACCATGCCTCTACATGCCTGGACATGTTTTTCTGCCAGGACCCACGAGGCAGCAAACAAATTGTGTAACACACACACGCCTAGCCCGTGTGCCCCTGGGGTCTGCCCAGGTAATCTCCTATTGGGAGGTCCAGGCATGTCTCTACTGCCTATTGGGGTAAGGTTTGACTTACTGCCAACCTGATTGGTCATTTTAGATGTCCAACGAGCCACAAATCTTGGCCCAGAGCCTATAAATAGGGGTGCACAGCAGCACCATGTGGTCAGATGGTCCAGAGGTTCAAACCGTTCAGAAGCTTAGAGCATTTAGACTCAGCTCTGATCCGCAGCAGCATCCTGCTGCCCTGACCTGCTTGCATGGCCTAGACACAGGATCAGGCCTTACTCACTTGCAAGCATTACAGAGGCTCAGACCTCATGCATTGATCTCAAGGCGCAGTCAAGCTACCTGCAAATCCTTTGAGAAGCAGAGCACATTCATGCCTGTACTTCATATATATATGGGGAGCTGAGAGCCCCCTGTAAGCCTAGAGCTATCTTGATTTATCTACGGAGCATAAGTCTCCCTGCAGCATGGCATAGACCCTGCTTGCCAGTTAATTCTATAACTCTGGAAAGGCCCAGAGCCCAGCAGACCCTCAGACTGTCTGCAAACCTACGAACGCAGCCTGCTAGCTGTGAGACCATGTAAGAAGCTACAGGGACAAATCCTTCTCCTGCACCTGGAATTCCTGCCAGCTGATCATCCCTGGACACATGGCTTCCAGAAGAAGAAGCAGCATCGAGGCAGAGACCACACCAGGAAAGAAGGTTAGAGAAAAACTATTTAACCCAGAGACTGGGAAACCTTATCATTCCCTGCAAGCCGGGGCAGACTCCAGCTGCAAAGACCCCAAACACTGGGCACACACTGAGACAGAATCCTGGGAGGGTGATTAATGATTAATACTCAAGAGCATCACACCTAAGTAAGCTTTAAACCTTTGTAACATGAGTTATCTCTACCTGAAGAGCACACACAGTTTCAGCCCTTGCTGGGCAGACACTAGAGTTGTTAAGAGGCATTAAGCCTAAGAAAATCTTTCTCTGTGTCTATAATTGTTCATAATTTGATATTCCTATTTAATAATGAATCCCTGTAAATATATCCCAAAGCTATTTTCATAAACTTGCAAACGAACCTGATTTCATAGTGGTTGGGGGTGGTATAAATTTGTAAATATTAATTTTAATAACTAATTTTATTAAAAAATCAAAACCACCTCAAATTAATTTCTCACCTTCCCTCAAACAGAGGAGGAATAGAGAAAACCCCTCCACAACACTCATGCAAGAGGGGATTCTGGGGACAGTGAATACAAACAGGATGGTTGCATAGCACTTCTCAGAAGTTTAGCTCAAAATAAGTTTTTTTCTGAGATGTTGTGACATATTTTTTATCTCAGAATCTGATACCCCTCCACCTCTCTTTGTGCTGGAAATAGTGGTCCTACACTGATGTCATACCTGCCAGAGAGAGCAGAATTATTCTTCTAGCAGCAGCCTCTTGGTTCTATGAGGTTGCTGTAAAGTGGAAATGGATCCTTAGCCAAAATTTCTGCCTTTGGAATTATGCTCCTGCTCTAGCAATTAAGAGTGCCTCAGGCAGGCAGAATCCAGTGCAGTGTGAAGTCTGATGCAACTAGTTCACCTATCTGAGTATTTTTAAACAAACTTGAGCAAGTACTGTGGCTGATACCAGTTCACATAGCTGTGACATTTTTTAAGCTGTGTTAGGAGATGGAAAACTGAATTTACTGTATCATCGAACCACAGCCTGAGGCGTAATGCCCCTTGAGACTGCTTATCATCTGGTGGACCTTATGCATATCCCATTGCCCAAGGCAGAGCCTCAAATCCTCTGAATGTTAGAAAAGAAATAACATAAGCAGAAATATTTCACATTTAGTGAGCAGAAAGCTTTCTTAGTATTAATCTATTCTTAGCATCAGTTTCCACATACTAGCAATGGTGGACATACCCCTGATGATAAACAGCTACACTAATGTATCTGAGATGTCAGAGTAACTAACTAACACTTTTGCCCTGTTACAACAGAGGTGTTACTGTTGCCACTCAGGTCCAAAGGAGACTCAATTTTGAGAAAGGTTTGTTATTGCAATTTGCTTAGGTACTGCTTTGTTTCACCTTCTAAAATGACTGTTCTTTGTCCTCTACAGTCCAGAGGATTCCTTTTAAATTTTAAAAAATTATTATTATTTTATTTTTTTCGTGTGGCAAAATACCTGGTTATCATTACTTCAGTTTCTCTCCAGATTTAAAGGCAGACTCTCAACCATGATATATATTCCTTGCCTTTAACTCTTGATGTGCTTCGTTTCATCCGGAGCTTATCACAGCACTGTGAATAGTCTTGTTTGAAAAGCTGAAAAGTTTTGCTTGACTGAATTTGTCATAAATTTGCTACTTATCTAGGCCCATTTAAAGTCAATAAAATAATGCATCCACCCAGAGAGGTGCAGAATTCCTCTGATGCTTTGCAAGCATGTTTTATTCAGATATATGATCTAAGCAGGACTGATCTTAAGCTTCTTTCATTGTGGACCAATTTTCTCTGGATTAGCTACTCCTAAGAAGTGCAGACACTTGGCAGTTACCACAGAACAGGTGGCAACTTTCTATGTGGCCACATCACTCTTTTTTGATGGATATGTGACTCTCATCCATTTTTCTGACACTTATCCATTTATTCATCAGTTTATCTATAACTGCCCATGACCGCAAACACTTATCTTACCAAAGCATTGGCTATGTCTTAAGAAGCCCTCCTCTTCTTACTGTTCTGAAATTTAATGGTATGATCACTGTAATGGAGGGGATTTCTCTTATTCCTCCTCTGTTAGGGTGAGGTGAGAAATTAATTTGAGGCAGTATTAATTTTTTATAAAATTATTTATTAAAATTAATATTTACAAATTTGTACCACCCCCAACCACTATGTAATCAAGTTCTTTTGTGCAAGGTTATGAAAACAGTAGGGATATATTTACAGGGATTGGATTATTAAATGGAAATATCAAATTATCAACAACTATAGACAGAGAGAAAGATTCCCTCAGTCTTAATGCTTCTTAACAACTATACTGTCTGCCCAGCAAGGGCTGAAACTGTGTCTGCTCTTCAGACAGAAGTAACTTATTTTACAAAGGAATTAAAGCTTGCTTAAATGTGTTTCTCTTAAGTATTAATTATTAATCACTCTCCCGGGATTGTGTCACAGTGTGTGCCCAGTATTTGGGTCTTGGTGAGGCTGGAATCTGTCCCGGCTTGCAGGAGAATGCTAAGTGTTCCCAGTCTCTGGAGTAAACAGGATTTCTCTGACCTTCTCTCCTGGTGTGAAGTGGCCTCTGCCTCAGCGCTGCTGGTTCTTCTGGATGCTGTGTCCAGGGATGATCAGCTGGCAGAGTTTCCAGGTGCAGAAGAAGGATTTGTCCGTGCAGCTTCTAGCACAGTCATCTCACAGCTGGCAGGCTGTGTTTGTAGGTTAGCAGACAGTCTGGAAGGTCTGCTGAGCCTAGATTTTTCCAGGCTTACAGGGCAGCTGGCAAGCAGGGTCTGCCAGGCTGCAGGGACACCTGAGCTCCATAGATAAATGCAGGATAGCAAGCCAGTGTGTACGGCTGCTCTAGGCTTAGGCAGGGGGCTCTCGGCACCCCATACATGTATCAAGTGCAGGCGTGCATGTGCTCTGCTTCTCAAAGGGTTTGCAGACAGCTTAACTGTGCCTTGAGATCAATGCAAGAGGGCTGAGCCTCAGTAACATTTGCAAGTGAGGGCCTGATCCTGTGTCTAGGCCAAGCAAGCAGGTCTGTACTGCTATGTGGATCAGAGAGCTGAGCTTGAACCTCTAGGTCTGAACCTTTGAACACTTTGAACACGTGGTGCTCCTTTGGACTCCTCTTTATAGACTCTGAGCTGAGATTCGTGGCTCATTTGGACATCTAAAGTGACCTAACCAGGCTGGCAGTAAGCCCAAACCTTACCTTAATAGGCAGTAACTGTTTGCCTGGACCCTCCCAATAGGGGATTACCTGGGCGGACCTCAGGGGTACATGGACTGGGCGTGTGTGTTACATAACCTGTTTACTGCCATGGGTCTGGGCAGAAGAACATGTCCAGGCATGTAGAGGCATAGGGAGGCCTCAGTTTTGGGGCTGCTGCCCCTCCACCACAATCACCAGAGGAGCTGTACAAACACCTTCCATTCTTCTTGCATTGCTGTAAAAATACCTTGAAAAGAAGCTTGATACAGGTGAAAAGCAACAAGAGCCTGGATCTTAGATTATGCTTTCAGTAATGAGTTATCCTAAATTTCAATATGGTTTGCAGAAATGAGTAAGTTGGGCTATTTCTTTGGCAACAGATTTTTCTTCACTGATTTTTACCCATCTTTTTGGTATTTCTGGGAGAAATACTTGTCCTAGTTTCAGTTGGGATAGAGCTGGATTGTTTGTTGTTTTATTTTTCATTGTTTGGTTAGGTTTTGTTTTGTTTTATTTTTTTTCTTTTAAAATCTGTTTGGTACTTAGAATAGTGCTGTGTTAGTGCTGTGTTGTGGATACAGTACGGGAATTGGATTGAGAATAATGGTGATAACACTGATGTTTAAAGTTGTTGCTAGGAGACCAAGGATTTTTCAAATTCCTATGTCTTGCTAGTACATGGATGCACCAGTAGCTGGAAGAAGCATGGCCACAGCACTCAAACTGGCCAGTGGAACATCCTACATCATACATTATCCTGCTTAGAGTGATACTGAAATGGTTTAGCCAGGAAGCTGGCTTTCTCTAAGATTCTATGATTCTTCTGGATACTCTCTCTTCTGGATTGCATTTTTGGATTCTCTCCTCCAGGACTACTAGCCAGAAATAGACTGGGCCTTGTTTGGTGGGTGCTGAGCAAATGCATTGTCCACCACTTGTTTGTATGTTCTATTATTACTATAATTACTGTTCTGTTCTTTTTTTTTTTTTTTTTAATCTCGATTTTTATTTTTGTCTCAAACCATGAGGCTCCTGAACCCTACCCTTCCTATTCTCTTCCTCCACCCTCTTAGAGGGGTGGTGGTGGTGTCCTGGAGTCCTGGATACCCCAAATTCCTCTCACTCCATGGTTTGAATAGCAGGCATGCAGTGGGGGGAGCAAAGGTTTTTCAGCACTGGAAGGGGGGAGGGTGTGACCCGCTGAAATCGGGCTGGTGATTGGCTGTGTTCTTTGCACCTAGGAAATGGTACATCGACTCTTTGTCTAGGAGAAAGTATAAATTAGGGGGTTCTTCCTGCCTCGGGATGCTTCCCGCCTTGGGCAACTTCCGCCTTGATAGCTGTGGTGGTTTGGCTGTTACCCCCCCCACACACACACTTTTGAAATTGCCCCAGCTAACTCAGACGGGCTCCGGGAATATAAATGAAGCTATTTATTTACAGCAGCACAATGTACAAGCAGCTATTTACAATATATACAGTTATATACAGAAATATACAAAGGAAAAGTAATACAGAAGCACAACTCCCCTCCCAGAAACCTGAGTCCCCAGGAGGGGTTCTCAACCACCCCAACACCTCCCCCTGCCCCTCTCAACCTTACCCCAATCTTGAGAAAGAGTAGGGGTGCAGCCAAGAGGTTAAGGAGCAAGGTTAGTGGCAGTGAGTTTAAGGAGATGTGGCTCGGTCTGAAGGCAAAAGCAGAGTGAGACAAAATGGAGAATGTTATCTAATGTTTACTTCTTGTTCCCACAGTTCTCAGCGGGACTGATGAGGGAAGTTGACATCACAATTGTTTTCCTTTTCACAGCTAAATTATCTACTTTCTCTCACCAAAACATTCTAGCCTGCTTCAAACTAGCACAATAGCTCCTGCAGAGAGAGTCCTCTGGCACTTCGAAGGAAGGCTCCCCCACCATAAGCACTCTTTTGTGCAAGTTTAGCAGGCTTAATGAGCCTACAAGCACCTGGACTGCTGTTTCTCTCAGACAGCCTAGCTCACTCCTTGAGTAAGCTTTTCTCCTCAGCCTGATTGATAGTGGGGGAAAGCTGTGTTTATAGCTTAGCTTTTTCCATTTTCTAAAATAGCCAAATTTATCTGTAGTATCCTTTGTAAGATATTCTTAATCAAACTGAGTCTGATGATTAAACTAAATTAATTTCTGTATATAGTTTTGAGGGCAGGGTTTCAGGAAAATAAAATTATTCTATTGTTATATATTTCCTGACTTGGCCATGTTAATTCCCTGCCTCCACAACAAAGGGAGAGAGTGAGTGAGTGGCCGCATGGTGTTTGCCTCATAACTAGTGATTAAAGTTACTAAACTTGAATATTTGAACACAGAAGGTAACTTGAATGCTTTCATTTTGTTAGCTTACAATTCAGTGTTTAAAGACAGGGAGGACTGTGTTTGTAGCAAAGCAGATCTTGCAGCTGCAAAGCTATCACCTAATGGTTTTTTGTTTGTTTCTTTGTTTTTCCTTGAAGATGCTCCTGTTAAACACTGTGTGGAAAAATTTTCCTAATGATCAGAATGAAGCCTAATAGTGAGGGGGCAATACACCTTTCTCCTTGCTTTGCATGCTTCCAAGAACCCTCTGAACTGCAAAATCTTTCTACACCTGCATAACAAAGCAGGTTTACATTTCCCACGTGTATCACCTTGCCATAATCTGCGTCTCTTTACCTTGCAATGAGCTATTACATGAAGTCATGTTCAAAACAAAACAACCCTAAAGTTTATGTACTTAAAAGAGAACTGCTGTTATTATCTCTTTAGGCCAAAATAACAATGTTAATATTTGAGATCCCAAGAGTAGCTAACTGACCTGAAACTGCCAGCCTTATTCACAGGTTCAATCACACACAGCCTCATTTGCCTTACTTCTGGAGTAGGTACTACTCAGTATGCAGAAGCATGAAGCAGCATAACGCAGCATGAATACACATGGGCTTAGCCTCTGCTGTTTGTACTCATGATGATTAATATTGTACTAGAGTGGTGTGAAAAATGGATTTCTTTGTTTGTCAGCCAACAAAGTAAACAGATGGAAAAAAAAATTGCAGACTGAATAAATATTCAATTCCAGACATTTAAGGTTTTTTTTTCCCTTTCCATTTTATTTATTTTTAAAAGGAAAATTTGTCTGAAGACAATTCAGGAAGAAACATATCAAAGTATTCTGAGTAGTCTAGAAAAAGACAAAAGGAAAGTGCTCTCTTTCTTTGTGCACTCAAGCTTTCCCAGGCATCTGTTGAAATCAGTTTTAATTCATGAGGTAAACTGCAATTTTCCCGTGGTTTTCGCTGTCACTGTTTCTTAGCCTTTCCATTGCTAAGATTCACACCTCCACGCTCTTGCAGCCTGCCTTTTCCAGCAGGTCTCTCAGGCCACTGCTGCTGTGTGCTGCTCTTCTGTTGTTGCCTCCAGGGCTGGGATCTGGCAGATGCCCTTTGCCCTCCCCAGGCCTCAGCTTCTGGGCACCCTGGGGCAGCCAATGGAGCAAATTAGCCAGCAGCACCTGCCCTGGCAGCCATGTGCTGCAGTGGGAGTTGAGCATATCATCATCTCTTTCTGGTTTAACTTTTTCCTTAAATGTAACTCTGTTACAGTCAACATTTGTCCTTAGTCACAGAACCTGCTAATAATTGCCTCATCTTCCTTTCAGCTATACAGTGTTTCTGGCATCTTGTGATCCATGTACTGCAGCAGTCTAATGCTTCTGTTACCCTGAGCCATGCTTCTACATGTGATAAGTGTGCAGGAAATATTTGCTTGAATGTAACATTATTTACCTTTGGAAAAGAACGAAGTGATGAACAAAGCGCTTCTTTAACATCTGCAATCCATGTAGCTTTTACTTTTTGGTTCAAAATTATTTTACAGGCTTTTTAAAAAGCAACTTAGCTCATTAAAAAATTTAAATAATAAATCACAAAGAAAGATTAAAAATAGGATCAAAGACTTAGGGCATATTAAAAAAAAAAAAAAAAAAGGATGCCCTGATAACAGTAGCAACAAATATAGGTGAATTGGGCTTGGGCCACCTTCATCCTCCCTCCCTGCTTTATTTCACACCTCAGTGCCCTATCACTGGTATGAGATGCCATTTAAGGGTCATTTCAAACACAGTGTGCAGCTCTGAATATATCACAGTTAACAAACACCTGCTCTAAACAACTGTTGCTAATCTGCTGGAAACATCCAATGAGCATCTTATACAATCCTTAATAGCTCTTGTGTTTCTAGCTTGCAGCATGCTGCTTGTAAATTTGTCTTCACTGGACGATATAAGACACAATGAGTCACTATTTACCTTGAAAGCAATCTGCTTACAACGACTGCCATCACCATAGTCAATGGGCAGCTAGAGATTCAAATGTGCATTCCGGAATGGATGGAAGAACCCTCTTTGTCTTAGGAAATAAACATTTGTTGTTTGACTGCTGTCAGTTGTAAAACATAATCTGTACTAATTGGTACAATAATGTCATTCAACAAACAGTACTTTCCACTGAGAGAAGATACTGGTTCTGAAGGATTTTGATATGTGAAAGACATTTCAAAAGCCAACAATGAATTAAATAATCAGAAATGGCAGCTGGTGCCGTTACGTCATCTAGCACACTGCTTCTAATCCTCTGCAATAGTGGACCTGATTTGCTCAGCCATGCAAGATACACCTTATAATTTCTCTGTTGTTGGGTTTTGTACCTTTCTTGGAGCCAGTAGAAAAGAGTGAGAGCTATAGGTTTCTATGTATGAGGTGTTATGTAGTGTGCTGATAAGCACTTTGCACTTTTTCACTTCCTTTCTCATAACTTTGTATCTCCCACTGTTAACAAAACAGGTTTGACCTCCTTGTGTTTATCTGGTTTGCTGCTTGCAGGTTTGCTTTATCTGTGTCAGCCCTCTGAATTGAAACACTGAGCTGGTGTTCCTTGTTACTTCAGATAAAATCTTCATTATTGCAAAATGAATTTCATTCTGCAGTCTTAAAAATTCATAGCTGACTACATGCATAAACATAAATACCAGACATCACATTACTCCTGCTGCTACTTCATAAGGTTGCATTGCATCAAAGAGCAAATACAGGCACAGCTGATGACACAGGATCACAGGGCTCTCTTAGGATTTCCTCCAGCCACCTGTTTCTTGACACAAAATATCTTTTCTTTCCTCTTGAGCATGCCAGGGCAACAAAACTGCTGGCAAACGGTTCTGCATTTGGTGCCTTCGACATTCAAATATTTTGCTGTTACTGTTACTCACCTCCACCTCCCCAACCTGCTTTGCAATGCAACATTGTTATTTTGTGATAATCAATGGGGCATAATTGATCATTACTTGCATAATTGTTCATTACTTGAGATGTCTGATCTTGAGGTGATCTGGCCTGTCACCGCATATTCACATTCATTCATGTGACAGGGCACCACCCAGTATGACCCACTTTGGTAGTTTATACTAAGAAAAATGAAAGATGAGGCTCTGGCCAGCCTCATCTAGGGCAGTGTCCCTGACCCTGGCAGAGAGGTTGGAACTAGATGATCCTTGTGGTCCCTTCCAACCCTGACTGATTCTATGAGACACTGCATATTTTCCAAAAGCCACTGCCCCATTTACTAGAGAGGACAAAGGATGCTAGGAGTGCTTTTGTGGGAGGCTGGTCCCAAACACATGCAGTTCAACTCTTATTGCTATTCTCCTGTCTGGTGGTACAACACAATATCTTGGAAAGGTTTTCTTCATTGGCGCATGTTGAGCACTGTGATTGTGCATGTTGAGGGTAGAGGATAGTGAACACATTTGGGTACAATGACATTCATTCTGCTGGCTCAGAATTGCCAGAAACTATAACCAGGAAAACTCATCCAAACTAGCCAAGCCTCCTAACACAGCTGTTGTGAGGGTGGCACAGACTGGCACGCATAGCTTTGCTCTGTCAAAGTGAAGAAGGCACAGAGAACAAATCATACCAGACAGTAACACAAACATACAAAGTCATCTGCATACACATCCAGCTTGCATTGAAATCTAGACCACACCAGCCTCTTAAAGACTGGCCTTTCCTGTTTATGAATTTATAGAGATCTCTGCACTTCCCTCATGAGAAAAAACCAAATTTTCATGAGTTCTATAATATTTACATGTATATTCAAAAACTGAAAGTCAAAACCTGTAATTATGCTGCTGCAGGTTTCAGTGAGCATAAAATTCAGGTATTTGTAGCCCAAAGGAACAAGGTCCCACTAGCTGAGCTAAAGATTTCAGTCCTCTAGGACTTTGTGGGTCTAAATGGAACAGTTACAAATTCATCTAGGAAAAGGTACCCAACATTATACACTGTCCTGCTCTTCCATAATTACAGAATCACAGAATGTTAGACGTTGGAGGGGATCTCCAGACATCATTGAGTCCAATCCTCCTGCCAAAACCATGATCACCTAGGGTAATCCATACAGGAATGAATCCAGGTGGGTTTTGAAAGTCTCCAGAGAAGGAGACTCCATAACTGATCTGGGCAGCCTGTTCCAGTGCTGTCACTCCCACTGTATAGAAGTTTCTCATGCTGAATTGAAACCCTCTATGTTCAAGTTTGTGTGCATTGTTTATTTTCTCATTACTATGCATCATTATAAAGACATTGGTCCTGTCCACTTGACACCCACCCTTCAGATATTTACAGACATTGATCAGATCCCTGCTCAGTCTTCTCAACAGTCCCAGGTCTCTCAGTCTCTCTTCACAGGGGAGATGCTCAAGTCTCCTAATCATCCTTGTGACTACCTGTTGGACTCTCTCCAGCAGAACCTATCTCTCTTGAACCAGAAAGCCCAAAACAGGACACAATACATCTGGTGTGGTCTCACTGTAATTAATTATCACTGTACTGCTTCTTCCATGTCTTACTCACTCCCTGGGCTTCTCTTTAGGCATTCTGGATGCTTTCTCTTTTCCCACCAGGTTGTCATTTTTATCCCCTTGAGAAGTCAGCAAAACCCACTCAATTTCCACACCATGCATTCTTCCCAAATTTTGCATCTTGCTGATGGGATCTTTCCATCCCAGTCCTCTCCTACCACTTGGTTCAGTTTTGTCAGTCTGTTTATCCTTGCAGAACAGACTTGGCAAAAAATTAAAGCCTGCATCATCAATCAAAAGAGGGCTCACTGCAAAGTACTGTAGTCCCAAGAGTGTGAGAGGTATTTCCATTCTAAATTAAAAAAGTGTACAGTTTTAATATGGGAATTATGTACTGAACTTGCAACACACCTTCTTTATTAAAAAAAATAAAGCACATAGAACTAATGTTGGCAGTAATGGCAAGTTGTCTTCTACAGCAATCAGGTTTAATTGTTCATTCTGACACACTCTAGCACTCTATTAAACACAGATTACTCAGGACTGAATAAATGAATACAAAGTAAGCTGCTCACCACTCTGCACACATCACTGGAAATAATGAATTACATCATTTTGTGAAAATGAATATAGGGCCAGGGAAGGTCAAGAGCTTGTTATAATTTGATGTTGACCATTTCTATTCCAGTTTTCTGGAGCAGAGTATGTTCTGGAAGGAGACTCCTTATTTTTTGCACAAGAGGCCATTCTATTTTTTTATACAGGACACTATTTTGTTTTTCCTTATACAGAATGTTGCATTAATTTAGGTGGTATGAAACTTCCCTTTATATGTTTTAGATTTCTACAGCTGAGACATATTTATAAGATTTTTGTGTGTTTTTTTAAAATTATTTATTTTTATTTTTGTCTCTTAGTGTGATGATTGGTTTTGTAAGCCAACATGCAGGAGACATATTCATGATCAGAAAGAGCATACTTGCATCACATAACACTTGTGTTTGGTTTAATTGTGGCAGCACTTTGCAATCACTACTCCACTGTGCTAGGCACGGCATGCAGTAAGACGCAATCCTGACACTCCTTGTTTTAGAAACTACACAGATACTAAAATTTAATTGAAAAAATAGCCATGTTTGCTGAGTTGTGCTTTAAGAGATGTGATTAGTTTGGAAGAGAAAGTGTAATGAAACAAACCCCCCAGTAAATAAGGATACTGTGCACGTTAGTGCCCTATGTGCTAATAAACTCTGTGCAGCTATTAGAGGGGTAATGTTCTGTAGAAGCATACAGTACACAAATGATTCACATGAATGGTATTGGCTTTACTACTCCCATCAACCTTCTTGTTCAGTCCAAGGGACAAACTTGAGTTTCCTGTGATATCTCAAGTCTGTAATTGAATAGATTTAATGTCCTCTTCCATGTGCTCATGTTTTGACATTTTGGAAGTCTATGCATTTGAAGGTTATTAAATTCCCGCAAAGTGGAAAACAAAAGCATTTGCTAATGGTGTTAATGCTCCCCAAAGAAATATTCACTCTTTAAGATGTTTAGGGAAGTATTGAGAGCTATGCAACAGGCTATGAAAGAATTTCATCAGGCTGAAAGCAGGTCATGCAGATCACCATTTACAAATGTCTGACAAATAAAATCAAGAGCTCAGACTGTTGTTTTGCACAGGAAGAGGACTGTAAATTATGACTCATTAGGACAGCATACACAGTTGATCCAAGGTCCCTTGAAATCATCAAAGTTCATTACTGGTGATAGAGATTCCAATACCAAACCCCTAATTATCTGGGGAAATCCCAGTCCTTTTCTGTATAGTTTTTTACCATATGTATTTCAAAAACGAACTGAGGCCCTATTCTAAAAGCCCATACTCCCTCACCCATTTTCTTACTATACACCCATACACAGTGGCACAAAACTGGGCACAAGCTAAATTAACTCTTTGAAGCTTTGATTTATTAAATATTCCCAGTTACTGTGGGAGAACACACAATAGTATCTGCCATCACGTGGAGCAACTTCAATCTGCTCTATAGCAAGAAATGACCACTCCCTGAAAGGAAACACCAGGGCATTTCTGGAGCATAGAGATCTCTTTAAAAAAATGTGGCTAGATGCATTTCAGGATCTGTGGCTCTCGCTCTCTGGAACGGAGATCTTTCAGGCCTCTATCACTTCCTACCATTAAGGTTTAGAGAAAGACTGAAAGGAAAATTATGTAGCACCCGCCTAAAATAGCAGCCTGTGAAAACCTTTCTCTTAGGCATTTTTCTGCTGATAGGACACATAACAATCAGGTTTGTGTCCTGATGATAGTTCCAATGCTTTAAAGACAACTTGAGATCAGATGTGGAGCTGAAATTCACTTACATCATACCACAGGACTAGTAAAGATAGCAGAGTCTCTTTTACTTCTCTGCTGAAGTTTGTCTAATGTCTCCAGGGAGGTCACCGTCCCTGGAGGTGTTCAAGAAAAGACTGGATGAGGCACTTAGTGCCATGGTCTAGTTGACTGGATAGGGCTGGGTGCTAGGTTGGAGTGGATGATCTTTGAGGTCTCTTCCAACCTGGTTGATTCTATGATTCTATGATAAGTACACAACAGTTCTCTTCAGGAAGTTAGGCCAATGTTCTAGATGCAAATGGATGATAATTGTAATTGTTCACACAAGTTGCTTCTTCTGCATCTGTTAATTATGCACTAGGACGCCTGGTGACTGCTAGTAACTGTTGGGTCTGGATGCTGCAAACACTGTTCACAGCTATTTCTATTATCCTATCTCTTCAAAAGGTTTTTCTTTCACTCTGGATCAGAGTAAATCTTGAGGCAATTGAAAACTTTCTTAATGGTACAGACAATAACTACAATGTTGCATGGTGAACAAAAAGCCCTGAAAATGATCAAAAAAGCACTCCTGCCATCTATTACTCTGAATTCAAAGGATTCCAGTCATGTTTCTCCTGCCTTATACATTATATCACATATTCTTTTATTAATCTCCTATTGTGTAATTTTAAAGTGATTAATTACTTCATTCATATACAATAGAAACACAAGCTCCAGTTACTAGCAACATTATGTGCTCAGTTCATGCCACAAATCTTTAAATAGCATTTCTGTCTGCTCATAATGCCAGTGTCTTCTGTAGTATCTTGTACAGACATTTGGCAGCCCTTTAATGGAAGACAGGCATCCTACTCATTAATTTTCTAGCTGTTTATCAGTCATACTGTCAGGTCCCCATTATTTAATTGCATGACTACAATAATTAGTGTCTTTAGACCTTCTTAGCCTTGCTCCAGGTGCTGATGTCTACTGGGTTTAAAGTTTATTCCAAATGAATGTGTGCTTATTCATTTCCCAGGAGTTCTATTTTTAATCCTTAGTGGGGAATTTCTACCTAAACAAGGTTGCCAGAAGTAACAGGCATCTTAAAGGCACCAGAGCTTCCAACTGAGGAAAGTAAGTAGAAATCATCTCAGATCATTATATTAAGATTCATTAGCTGAATGGCCTGATAGTAATGAAGCAAACTGCAGGATGCCTGGATGGGTAGAATGTCAATTTGCTAAAGATACTTGGCTGATATTCAGAATATATATCTTCATTCTTCATAATGTCTTACCATTATTCATAAACTGAGAATATGTGTCTGGAAAAAATAATCTTCTGCCCCTACATAACACACACCAAGCAAACCAGGATGGTTACACCAGGTTGAAGAGATATAATTACAAAGTCCAACCCTCATCTCTACACTGAACTTTTCTACAAACTTCAGTTCTCATCCCTGCACAACACCACGAACTTTAGAGCAGATTGAATACCCAACCATTACAAATTCCACATTTTGGATGTTTCCAAGGGAGTATTGTCTTTGTTGAAACAACAAGATTGGGCAATTGCTTTCCACACGCTTTCCACACCTGCTTCCAAATACCTTACGCCTTGTGCAGGACAGTCTGTCCATGCTGCAGCGACAGCCCCTCACTGAGGTCACGGCTTCAGGTATCCTGCATTTCCTCAATTTCAGTCAACGGACTCCACGCCTCAGCTGGGAGAACAAAGCTCCGGGCATCCCATAGCACCCACGGCGTGCAGCGTTACAGCTTCTGCAGGCCCTCGGGCACACCTCATATATCCTGGGCTGGGAGAAGCCAGATTGCCGCGCAGGACCTGTCCTTGCTCCTGCCAATCGCCCTCTCACGTCGGAGTCTCCTCGGTCTCAGATTCCCGCCTCGCTGCAAGCACAGCGCCACCACGAATTCCTCGATGCAAGGTACCTGCTGCTGCCTAAATGAACTTTCAATGACCGCTGCGGATATTCAGAGTCAAAACTCCACTACCAACGGAACGCACGCTCCAGAAAGCGTCCTTCCTCCCCGCCCAGGCGATCCTTCTGTCCACCTTCTTCCCCTTTCCCGTCTCGGCCCTCCGTGCAGTCTCTGCACGCTAAGCCCAGCCTCTCCCGGCCCTTTCAGCGAGGCTTCTGCCAGCTGCTCGGCGCTGCTTCAGGCTCCTGGGCGAGCTGCAGTCCTTGTGGAGGGGACGCAGCCCCCTCAGAGAGAGGTGCACAGCAAGGGGTGCGCTACCCCTATCCGCCAGAGCTTTGGCACGAGACAGGCTGTGCCACCCGCCCCAGAGTCGTCCAGAGCCTGTTGGAGCCGTGGGGTTGTTTAGCCTGGAGAAGAGGAGGCTCAGGGGTGACCTTATTACTGTCTACAACTACCTGAGGGGTGGTTGTGGCCAGGAGGAGGTTGCTCTCTTCTCTCAGGTGGCCAGCTCCAGAACAAGAGGACACAGCCTCAGGCTGTGCCAGGGGAAATTTCGGCTCGAGGTGAGGAGAAAATTCTTCACTGAGAGAGTCATTGGGCACTGGAATGGGCTGCCTGGGGAGGTGGTGGAGTCGTCATCCCTGGGGCAGTTCAAGGCAAGGTTGGATGTGGCACTTGGTGCCATGGTCTAGCCTTGGGCACTGTGGTAAAGGGTTGGACTTGATGATCTGTGAGGTCTCTTCCAACCTTGGTGATACTGTGATACTGTGATACTGTGACCGGCCCGCAGCGATTCAGGGCCGCTTACGGAGCAGGTGCCATGCAGCAGCCCATCCGCGCACCCTGCCACTTGAACCCACTTCATTACCCAGGGTTGGATACAGTGTACAGAGAGTTTTGTGTCCCACTGGCACTGAGTGGTGGGCAGGCAGAGGTCACACCTTTGGCCTGAGAGGGGACTTACCTCACATGTTTCATTCCTGAAGTATCAAGCCTCAGGGCTGAGGACAGCATGGGCACTGTGCCCCTAATTAGGTTCGGTGCTTTTTTGGGTTGGTTGGTTGGTTTTTTGGTGGTTTTTTTTGAGTGATTTTTAGGCTGTGCTAGGTCTGAAACAACCTTGCTGACCCACTGCTGAGCAGATGGTAATACTAATGACCTAGAGCAGGTTTGCTGTCTTAGCTAGTATTTACTTCAGATGCTTTGCTGTTACCACTAAAAAAAAGAGAGAAGATTTACGAAAATCAGCCACCCGAAATTAAAGGTCATGAATTTGATTAAAGCCATAGGCAGGAGTGAACTTCTGTGCTTCTATGGAAGAGGCAGAGTACAAAAGAGCAGTGGGGAGGCTTAACCTCATAAAAGCTGCTATCTGGCTCTAGACAAGCACTTGAAATTTTCCCAGAAGTTGCCTGAGTGGGTGTTGTGGGGTTTTTCCGTTGTTAGTGATGGATAAACTGCAAGGCATTGATACGAAGTGTATTACTATTGTAATTATGACCAGTACACTATTCAATTTATTTTTCCTTTTTAATCAAAACCCATAAAGCAACCATAAAAATGAAAAAAAAACCACCAAACCCTATCCCAAAAAAAAATATAACCACCAGCCCTGCAGGGTTTTGAATCTGTGACCTGTCTTCTGACCTTAGATTGTAAGATAGAAAATATCTGAAGGATTTGACAACTTATTTAACTGGCTTATGTCTTCTATGGTACAAACTGAAAGCATGTAGGGGGAGTCCTTTCCTCAGATTCTTCATTTTAAGTTTCTGAATGATCCCTGAGACTCGAAGAAAATAAAACAATGTGCCAAATAAATTTATTTGAATTAGGTTCCCCAGCAAGTATCAGAATTTACTAGTTCAAACATATAGTGGTAGAAAACCAAGAGGGATTGCTTGCAAAATATATCAAATCAGATTTGTAAGTATCTTCAATATGTCATTCTAAACATGGCACACAAGGAGACAGGGTAGAGAAAAACTGAGTATCTCCTTAGATTCTGTTCTGGAAATGGTCCCTTTCAAACCTGTTATGCTCTCTAAAAGGTAATTTGTTATGATTGAACTTATGATGACTCATTCCTGAATTTTGTCTATCCTCAACTATGAGAACTGTACGTATTTATATACAGATTCATTTTGCAACCTAATTATACTCATGAGGGAGAGATGACGTACTAAAATACTACCTAATAAGTGTGCTATTTGATTGCATGTGTTTTAGCCCTAGTTAACTAGGCTTTGTTTAATTGCGTAATTGGACTATTTACATAAAGCATTGAAATCTAAATGGTGCTCTTCACTATGTCATCATTCTGTGCACCTAAGGTGTCAGAGCATTGGTGTTTGTTCCTGAAAACAATAATATACCTTCTAGTATCTGCAGCAACAATAAAATATACTTGGAATGTATAAAAAAATATACAAGTTGTAACTGATCATAATACTGAAAATAATATTACTTCAGCATATTTTCAGTCTAGCTGAAGAGTGCTTTGCTTAATTAAATTAATAGGTCTATTCAAGGGATAAAATTCTGTGCAGGAGGTGTGAGATTTTTAGACTGTAATAGTAAATGAGACTGGGAAACTGTATGAAAGGTTAATGGAATAAAAGCAGTCCATATAAACACAGTCTATATAAGAAAATAGTGAGGAAAGCATTCATAGTTAGTCCCTGTATATAAAGGCAATGACAGCAGTTGTGTGTTATTAAAAAGTATACTGAAAAGGCAGGCAAAGATCTAATAGAAATAAGGACAGTAAAAGAAGTGCTACTTCAATTGTCATTAGCACAAAGGCATCCTGCTTTACGCAGGGGATATCATCCAGGCTCAGAGCCTGACTTTGTTGAAATTAAAAGCAAAGCAGTCATTAACATTGATAATACAGGGCAGTGGGCTAGTGAACATAAAAGCCAGTGTTCTATACATGTATTTAAAAGGTGTGAGTTTAAATTGAAACCCTTTCTTTGTATTCCTCATTGCTTTTGAAATACAACAGTGTGAGAACCCAGATGAAGACCACTCTGAATTTTGAGTGCAAGATACAGAAATAAAATCACCTGGTTACAGAAAAAAGAGGTGGTTTCAGACCCACAGGGTGCGATTGTGATTTGACTGAAATAGATTCCAGAGCTGAGTCTGGCCTGTTTAAAACTGTGCATTGCAAAATAAAATTCTTCACCAGTAATATTCTAGAGAAAACAACGTCTAAGGTTTATGCAGTAATTGTTTAGCTTCACATTGCATGTGGAGGAAAAAACACCAGAAATTATCCTTTATTATGTATTCTGTATTCTGATGCTTCTTACAGTATGGAAGCACAAAATAACAGTCAGGAGAAAATACAAAGAAGGGCAACAAAAATGGTGCATAGATAAGAAAATGAAATATATGAGCTAACATGCAGAGAACTAAACCAATATATGACAAGGAGAAGAGCAGCCTCAGGGGGGACATGATCAGAGTCCATAAATACCTTCTACAGTCTATAAACACCTTCAAGGTAACCATAAAAATAAAGGATGGAATTATAAAGCCTTAGAAGATGGCAAGACCAGAATCAATGAGGTAGAGACAGAGAGGAAAGAAGTTTAAGGTAAAATGCTGGGCAGTAGATCAGCCCTAAACAGGCCTTGTAATTAGAAGCTGCCCCTACTGATATTCCAAAGCAGGGCTGAAGTCATCACCATTAATATTTCATAATAAATGCACCTCTGAATTTTGGGATGACTGAAAACAGAATGGGCTTTTTAGAATCACTGTCTAGACAAAGAATTAAAACCACAGGCTTGTTTTTAAGTGCAATACTAACACGTTGCTTTTGAACACATATACATCCATTATGGAGCACGCAAAGTAACATAACAAAAGTGGGTGCATGTCTCAAAGTTATTTCTAAGAGCCTTTCCAGATGTGCAGCACAGTGCTTGCCTTCCTGGCCAAATGTATCTGAGGGACAGAATCATGTTCATTCTCACATCATCTTGTTTCTGCTTTTGGGTTCAAGTGCATGCATCTCTTTCCTGTTAAAGTCAGTAGTAAAACATTGGTCATGGTAGATCCATTATTTGTATCTCTCTGAAGTTACTAATTAACATCTGTCTTAACATTTGTCTTTCTAGTGGATAAGGCGGTCAAGGCCTGTGGGAGAAATTCTTTGCTGACATATGAAGGTCACAAACAGCATCAAGACAGATTTACTTAGAAGTCAGTGGCAGAAGTTGAGGTGTAAGGCTCTATCCTAAGGAAGAGTAAGTGAAATACAGGTGAGAAACTTCTTTTCTTCCCCTATCTTTCCATGAGACACAGATACATGAACCTAGTCTGTGTTACTAAAAATATATGTGATCAAGGTCCTTCCACTTTTCTTTCTATTTGCTGAGGTAATTTACTGGTATCCTTCGGCAACTGATGATTGCCTGTGCTTCTTTCAGGAGCTGAGACTCCTCAGGAATACTTACAAGCTGCCTTTGCACTACATTGTGCTGGATTGCATATAATAGTTTGACAATAACATATGTTAGTTTGAGCATAGAGCCTGTATAAGTTCACAAGCAGCAGCTGCTCATTATCTCAATGAGAAACAAACAATAGAAATGTATTATAATAATAACTGATGGAGTTACTGAACACGTACATTCCCCACTGAGTTCTATTGCAGATACAGATGCACTCACACTGGTAAGTCTTAAAATTAAATGTGACATATCTCAAATTGGTGAGCCAAATTATGGACTGTTTTCATTGAGTTGATCTTAATCTACTTCCCAAGACTGCTCAGACAGTGTTTGGGAGAGATACAAACTCAAACTCCCGAGCATCAGAGTGTAGGTGAACTTCAAGTTCATCTGCATTCTCCTCATGAAGCAAATGGCAGCTGCAAAATTGCTATTAGTTGAAAGTGAGTTGGAAAAGGATTTTTTAAAAAAGAGAAGTAGCAATCTCCAGTGCTGAAAAAAAAAAAAAGTTTGTGAATAGTAGAAATTAGTAAGAGGAAAGCAGGAAGAAGAATAGAAAAGTAAGAAACATTCAGAGATGAGAGCTGGCAAAATATATGTCATTGAGCAACAGAAATTAAGCTTTTAAAAATTCTGCCCTGAGATAAAAACAATGATTCTGTTCTGACTAAATCTTTTTGGTCTTTTCTTGAATTGCATGTCAGAATGCAAATATTTTTTATTCATCAATCATTGCAATCTTCAATATAATTTTCATAACAAACATTCCCTTCTGAAAATGAAAGTTAATAATAAGAGTTTGTGATTCTTACTGAAAAACTTTGGCTTTTGACAGTATGTGAACATTAGAAATTTCTTAGTAACTGCAGCTTCTTCCATACCAAATATAAAGGGCTCTATTGGTCATGACCAATCAAGACAATTGGTTATCTACTCTCCAGTTTTTCTTCTAGCAACCTCTGGTTGCAAAGGACACTAGGAGAGCAAATTGTCAGAATGCAATCGAAGTGATTAGAAAGTTTATTCTGCTGGGATTTCTGAATCTTCTTAGTCTGATAACAATTCTTTAGTTTTTGTTTGGTTGCTAAAGCACTAACATTATAATAAATACATTTAATGATGGCAGTCAGAATTTAGCAATGAATTTGGAAAACTGTCTCTTCTGAGGCTGGTTCTGTATCTCAGAATTGGAACTTGTGGAAGTCACCTATTCCAGATCACTTTATTAAGGCTTCTTCCCATTCAGACAAAAAGGTGTAGTTCAGAATTGAAAGATTGCAATCACAAATACCAACACAATGAGAGATGAATTGCCTAGCTCAGCTAATATGAAATTCTGTCACAGTTTTGGATGTGTTCTTAGCTGTAGGAAATTTATAAATTGTCAGGAGTAACATTTTTAAACTGTTAATTGTTATGGCATTCCGTTCTCAAAAGCACACTGAAAAGGAAAGGTGATACTGGCCCAGGTGGCAGTTTGACGTTTAGTGCACTTCCTCAGCATGTGGTACTATAGACATTTTACAAAGACTTAGTAGCGGGTAAAGAATGGCAGAAACTTCACTCTTTTCCACTTCCAAGTGCTGGTGACTTAGAGGAAGGTGGAAATGCATATTAAAAACAGTGGATTTGCAAAGACTGTCCACTCAGAGCAGTATGGTTGTGACTAACATGGTTTGTGTTCACATACTCATGTGTATGAAGGCCAGAATTAATTCTTTAGGATATTTTGTCTCTGAAGTCTTTCCTGTTTGACTTTTGTTAAAAATAGTGAGACTGTTGGGCAACAGCTGTAAAATCACAGCAATATGCCTTTAGTAATAATGTCATGGTGAGTTCCTTAAAATAAATAATTCATTAAAATGAATGATCAAATGAAGTGGCATTTTTCTATTAAAGTATGCATTTTAAAAAGATTTAGTTGTGAAATTATTAACTCCATCTTGTACAAATGGTTCATGAACCTAGGTAAAGTATAATCTTGTAATAAAATCAGGAAGCAGAGTCAGTTGTCATGGTTTCCACTGTTACAGCAATATTTCCATAGAGCTGCGGAGATAAAACAGTTAAATATAGAAATTTAAATTACTTTCTTAAACAGTGACACTTATAAAAAGGATGCAGTAGGTACAAGCATAGGGACGTAGTCTCCTGACAAAAATTATTTCTGTCATAGGATTGAGTGATCCATGTTTTTATGTGAATGTTTCTGTATTGCTAACGTCAGTAAACTTAAAAAACCCTATCAATGTTATATGCCAAAATTGGAGGAAAATTTTTGATCTTTAAAAACATGACCATATGTCAGCGTCCTCAAATACAACAAACTAGTGAAATTGTTGCACTTACCTTTTTGAACAACAGAATGTTTTTGTTGCAAAGCTTCCTTCATTCCCTAAAATAACCCAGTGAAATATATTTCTTATCAGTCACTCTTACAAAAAATCCATTCTAGATCTGAACACTTAGCATTTTTAAAGCCACTGCTTCTAGACAAGTGTAAAATAGAGCCTGGTTTTGTTTCTGTACCAGAATCCAATTTCACAAATGAGAAGGGTTTTTTGTTTGGGGTTTTTTTGTTTGTTTGTTTGTTTAGTTGTGGTTTTGTAGTTTGTTTGGGGGTTTTGTTTTGTTTTGTTGTTGGTTTTTTTTTGTGGGCTTTTTTCTTCTTGTTTTTTGTTTTGCTTTCAATTTCACTACCTCTTTTCAGGCATTTTGTCTTAGAGGGCTGAACATCAGTAAATTGTCAGTGACATCAGCTTTTCTAAGCCAGGCTCTGTGATTGATCTGGGATTAGTATCCCAGGGAATTTTTTTTTGCTTTTACCAGTTTTAAGGAGTCTTTCTACCTTCACTTCCATCTACTCTAGCTAATGTCATGCTAGATAAATAATACCACCTCAAGACTATATAAACTTAAGAAGAACAAAGCAAGCTCCTCTGCCCAAGTCTATAGTTCTAAGAGAAGTAAATGACACTTTAACCTAAACACTTATTCTGCAATAGAATAAAGCAAAATCTGTAATCTTTTGAAACATTTCAGTAACTTTATTCCTCAAGGTGATTTGATCACTTCAGAAATACTCTAAGTCCTTTCCATTCCACGTTCCCTATGGAATAGCCATGGTTAGAACAGTTTTAGATGTTTTAGTGATGGATCCTAGGTTTCCTCATCTTTAAAAGTCTGAAGATACTTGCAAAAGATGCAGAATCAACTCAAGGTGCAATCCCAATGCTGACCAGCATTTCTAGTTAAAATGAACACCTTTACATACTCTCTGTTTCTTCATGAGGCTGATAAATTAAAATATGCTGAAAATTATCCAGGAATTTGATACTGTGCAAGTTTGAAGCTAGCTAGAATGTTTTAGTAAGAAGAACTAGATTACAGGCTGTGAAAGACAAGCAGTGGTAATGTCTGCTTCACTCATAGGCTTGCTGAGATGTGCAAGAGCAAGAATCCAAACATAGATAAGACATTCAGTCACTGCCTGGGCTTTGAGCTGCATTTCTCTCTCTCTAACCTAACCTGATTAATCCACTTGATTCCTAATCCCCCTGGCTGACCCTTCATTCTTCCTTGGGCACGAGGCAACATCTGCAGAATAGTAGCGAGGGGTGGGAGAAGGTGGAAGGGCAGTTAGGAGCCCCTCCTGGGGACTCAGTTTTCAGGGAGGGGAGTTGCGTTTCTATATTACTTTTTAACTTATATATTTCTGTATATAACTGTATATACTGTAAATATTTGCTTGTATATTGTGCTAAATTGTAAATATAAAAGCTTCATTCACTTTCCATAGCTGGCTGAGTCTAGTTTGGGTGATTTCTAAAGTGGGGGGGGGAAGGTAAAGCCCAAACCATCACATCATTTATTTTGACACTCCAACCTGGGGCAAATTGATTTTGAATGATTGTTAATTAACTCTGGGAATCAGAATGAAGCTAATGAATCTATTTTAACTAGTGGGGGCTATTGTGTGGCCTATTTTCTGCTTTCATGTCTATAATTGGATTAAAGACCAAATTGATTACCTTTGGTTTAATCTAATTTTGGAGAAGATTAAATCAAAGATTACATAATTTTCTATTATTATTTTGGAGATTCCATCCTTGGATATGTTGGATTTAATATTACAGGGTCTTTTGCCAGCAACAATACAGGAAATGATACTGCTTTATCAACACCTTTAATGAGAGTAATTTTGCCTAAGACGCAGTTACCTAACCCTTGCTCTGAATTTTATTCACATGAGACTCTGGTATTTCTGTTGTGAATAATCTTAAATCTTTTAATTTTGATTTTTATACTAATTTTGGCATTATGTAAGAGAAATTTGCATGTGGTGCCTTTAAGAAGCCAAAAGAAAAGGCCAGTGTCCTAGAAAAGCGGCAGTCTGAATGTAAACAACTCTAGTTCAGAGGGAGAGCACTGCACCTCCTCCCATAGATTCTGGGAGAGCTGCCAAAGTCTCAGTTGTTGACAAAAGCATCAATAACATGGCACATAGCCAGGATCAGAGATAACTACTCAGGCCCTAGGTGTTCAGCTAATTTGACTCCTCAGGCAGAAGAAACCCCTAACCCTAAACCAGATTAGAACCTACAGGCCTCAGGTCAGACCCCCAATAATTCAAACCCACTAGAGGGTCATCAAAGTCCATTTAGCTCAAATTGTCTTGGCTCCAGCCAAAGCCTGGGCTAAGATGAAACATTTGACAAAGTGTGATTCCAAAGAGGGCTTAGGGGAGGGCACCTCTGGTGCACAAGAGGAGGACGAGGAAATGAGATTTGGCCAACATACTCAGATTTTAGTACTCTGACGAGAGGAGTGTTGTGAGAGGAAGAGGATAGTTCTGATGAGGTTAAAAATGCTCTTAGAAAAGTTCTGTTTCTAGGCCAGGGACAATCAGAACAACAAGAGGAAGAGGAGAAGGATGACATCCAGGATTCCAATGATCCCCTCAGAGAGGTCATGGAAGTTAGAAAGGGATACTCAAGGGAATCAGGAGAGCAAATCCTAAGCTGGCTGGTGAAATGCCGTACTATTGGTGCAAATGCTCTACAGGTAGGAGACAAGACTGCCAAGCAGCTAGGGCCACTCACCAAGGAGAGTGGAGTGGACAAATACCTAGCAAGTCCTCTTGGTAAGGTTACCTTGTGGACACACCTTCTGTTGGCTGTGGCTATGAGATATCCTTCCCGAGATGATCTACCATGGGCAGCCAAGAAGTGGAACACCATTGATCAGGGAATTAAGCTTCTGAAGGAGTTTGCTGTGAAGGAAGTGCTTTATAGAGATCACAGCACACATGAGCCTGATGACATTCCTCTTGGAACAGGTCTCATGAAGAAGCTTCTTAAGCTTGCTCCTTCATCCTATGCTACACCTAGGGCCTGAGAAGTTATCTCTGATCCTGGGCTATGTGCCATATTATTGATGTTTTTGTCAACAACTGAGACTTTGGCAGCTTTCCTAGAATCTATGGGAGGAGGTGCAGTGGTGCCCCCTCTTGCTCTCCCTCTGAGCTAGAGTTGCTTACATTTGGACTGCTCCTTTTCTGGGACATTGGCCTTTTCTTTCGGCTTCTTAAAGGTACCACATGCAAATTTCTCTTTCATAATGCCAACATTAATATGAAAATCAAAATTAAAAGACCTAAGATTATGCACAACAGAAATACTAGTGGCTCATGTGAATAAAATTCAGAGAAAGGGTTAGGTAACTGCGTCTTAGGCAAAATTACTCTCATTAAAGGTGTTGATAAAGCAGTATCATTTCCTGTATTGTTGCTGGCAAAAGATCCTGTAACATTAAATCCAGCAGATCACACATACGTAGGGAAAGAATGTAGCCTGGCTTGTAATGGCTCTTTACACTTCTATAATCAATACTGTGAGAAGAACATAGCATTGAGAGAGAAACAAAATTGTCTTGAAGATGTTATCCCTCTTTTGCCCTTACTGTCGGGAAGTGTAAATCCAGAGGAAAAGGACTGACTCATTGTCTCTCACTCAGCCCAGGAGAATACCTGGTATCAAAAAAGTCTGAGCTGGTGATATAAAAAAAGGAGAAAGTGATGCAGAAAATTGTGAAGAAAGAAGGGGGTTTATATTGGCTCCTTTAAATGCCAAACTTTCAAAAACAAAACAAAACAGAATCACAAATATGCAAAACCAATATGGTACCTAAGTCAAGGACCAAGTATGAATTTGAAAACTACATTGAGGAAGAGCAAAGTATTTTAAAAATAATTTTGGGACATTATTCTCTGCCCTACCCAAACCCCTAATTTTTCATCAGACTCAGGAATGGAGTATCGAATTCATATGAGAATCAATAATCTGGGAAGCATGGCAGCTTAGATGGCTGTTATCTGTTACAAAGAGCTAACTGTCTGACAGAGCAAATCAGCTGATGCAGAGTCAGTTTGATTTTCCAAAGACTCAAAGAAGCCTTGCACTTCTCAAGCCCATAACTGAGATATCAAAAATCTTTAGGAATCAGCAGCAGCTAAGGCCATATACAAGTTACTGGCATAGAGAAGTACAGGGAACCTCACAATACATACAGGAAAATGAGCAGTCTGGATATGTGGGATGGAGGAATGCATCCAGGATACCCCATGAGGCTTTTGCCTCTGTCACATCTGATTTTTCCAGCACAATATTCTTCTGTAAACCAGTTTCTGAAGTACATTTGTGTGAGACAAAGCAGATCAGAGATCCCTGAGGTAGTTCCAAATAAGCTGATGTACCTTGGATGAAACATCACACAGAGACACTAATTTGGGTTCCTGAAGCAATAGAGACATATCAGTGTAGCAGTGTCTAGATTAAGTAAGTCTATCTCTGAAGAGCTTAATCTTAGTATTCTTGTGAGTGATTATTTTCTCTTTCCTCTTCAAGTCTGGGTTGTGTCACAGCTAGGCTCCCTCTATACACTGAGAGTGAATGTTTTAAGAATTTTTTACTCAGCCTGGTTGATTTCAAATGTGAAACTGAATTTATGTTTGAATAAAGCTACTGTAGGGTTTCTAAGGGTTTGGTAGCTAGCATCCTACAAAGCACACAAGACTCCGAGTTTCCAGAAGAGCTGGAATTGTGCAGTCTAGATTTTCTTGTCTCTTTGTATGTGACTTTATTGTCAAACTTGTGTGACCCCAGAAGTATTATTTGTAAACTGAGGTAGTCGTGGTTTTCCCACTGAAGGGTGAAAATAGAGAGCCTTTTCACTCACATTGCTGTGCTACTGTTCTGACTCTAAATGTGGTTATTTCTAGTGAAGAAAGGTGGGAGAAGAGAGGAAGGAGAAAACAGCAGTTTGTGTTTTGGCATATTTTCTGCTTCCACTGCTGGTATTCTTATTCTTCAAATACAGGAAGCCACAGGTGCTACCTTAAGAGGGAGCTATGTTCATGAAGTGACTAATGTGTGCAAAAATATTGTTTTCAATGACTGAAGCTTTTGCAAATATTAACCTCTGGAAGAGGTCATAAAAGAAAAAAAAAAAGTGCAATGGGAAATATGCAGTGAGTTGGTTTGCACATGAAGGGTGTGTCCAGAATTCTCTGGCCTACAGTCATCCGGAAATCTCAAACATGTTAATTTCTCCAATTTTGCCTAAGGAAATTCTCCAAGTAGACAAAAGAGGTTATTTGAGGTGAGCCAATTCTGAAAAATCACAAGAACTATGGTATCTTTTAAATATGAGAATCTAGTGGGAGATGCACTTCTTAAAACTTACTTGGATTGGTACCCCATTCTCCCAGGAAAAATAAATAAGATCCTCCTAAGCATGAAACTGAAATACAATGTCAGCATCTGTATTTGACTTTCATAGAATCACAGTGTTAGGGGTTGGAAAGAACTTTTATAGATCATCAAGTCCAACCCCAGGCCCGCTGCCAAAGCAGGATCACCTAGGGCAAGCCACACAGGAGCATGTCCAGGTGGGTTTTGAATGTCTCCAGAGAAGGAGATTCCATAGCCTCTCTGGGCAGCCTGTTACAGCGTACTGCTGAGGAGGAGCACTTTGCTGAGGAGAAGTACTTCTGATTTAACATTTTGTCTGGTTATTTCAGAAGTCTGTCTGTGTATACTTCCTATTATTTCTCAAGCTTATGTATCAACAAGGTAGCACTCTGAATGTGTTTTCCATTAATTTACATAAAATTTCTGTTAGGGATACTGTGTTGTGAAATGTGTCTTTTTGGTCCTTAGTTTGATTGGTTTATCATACACAAGGTGTAGCGGGTGAAGTATTCAGCTGAATAGTTAACTAACCAAAATACAGGTTGGTACGGATTGACTGAAGAGCAATTTTCTCATTAGGTAGGCTCATCTGAAAAGCAAACATTTTATTTCTGAAACATGTAAAACTTTTCAATTTCAAAATAAATGAGAACTTTCCATTTTAAAATATGAAAATTAACTAAAATAGCCACTTCTAAATATTTCTATGTATAGTTATTTTTAGAGTAAAACGAGTAAAACCAGAAATCATTCTGAACACAAGACAAAATTTTCTATTTTGTGTCAAAGGTCATTTGATTAAAAAGAAAGGCATTTTTTCCTCTTCCTTTTATTTTTTGTCAAGAAAGTGTTTTGTTTTTTCTTCATCCTGATACAGCCTAAGAATTTTTATGTTAGCATTCCAAGCTTTCCAGAACTGGCATTAAATTGTCACTATTTCTTTAGTCTTCATTTACCACTTTTAGTGATGAAACAGTTTTGAGAATCCATCTCCAGGTTAATTGTGGTGCTGAAACTGCTAAGTGAATGTGATTTACATTTGCTTTACCCTGTACACTGATTAAGCTAAAAGATATCCAAGTGTAAAACCAGACCTTCAAAGTTTTGCCTGCACAAACTATGTATAAAATTGATATCAATAATACCAGGGTTAAAAATGCAAGTATGAGTAACATGTTGGGCAGAATCAAGAGTTGTTAACCTAAATACTAAGATAGGACTGAAAAATACATTTTATGTGATGTCTGCAGCTCTGGAAGTTGAAGCTTCATTTCATGGAAGCAAAACATGACTGTCCTAGCCAGGAGGAATGTGTTACTGCATTTCTGTAGCTCTGAGTTACTTCTCTCATTTCTGTTGTGAATTTTGCACATTCAGATGAACTTTTCATAAATAGATTGGTAGAAGAAAAAAATACTTATTGTGATGCATTTCTTATTACCAAGATTGCAACTACTGAGATTTTTGCCTTTTAAGCTTCCTTATTAGTTGTTTTGGGAATGGGGGAGCACAGTACAAATTCTTCTTCTCCCATTTGTAGCAATAAAAGCTAGGGTTGTTTCTTTTCATGGTTTGTCATCAAAAAAACACACGCCTCTCTTTCCAGGATGATATATACTGTCATCATTCCTCCCACAAAGGGTGCACATACAGTGAAAGTTAATGGAATGGCATCAATATAGGAACAATGCAGTTAGATTTAATGGAATCATATTACAGCTAACCATACACTTATCATTCTAACTATTTTTGTGTCTCTAAAACCTTTTTGTTCATTGATGGTAATAGAAATTTTATACAATAACAAGTTTTACATTCAACTATTATGGCCCACCTGCTAAGATTTGGGAAGGTACTAAGGCTCAAGCAAAATTATCTTTTGCAAACAGAAGTCATTAATGTCTTGGTAAAAGGATTTTCTCCTTCTGTGCGTGTATGCATGTATATTTATGGATATGCATTTACTATGAATAAAATATAAAGTGAAACTCCAACTGTAAAAAAACTAATTGCATCATTTAAAATATTGAAGGACTAAGAGAAGAAGAAAAACCCACAAATAGAAACACGCCAACAATGTTTTAGGCATCATTTCAACTATAGCTTTTGAATAACAAGAATGACTGAAATCCAGCAAAATGCCAGATGGTTAGTTACACTAAACAGAATGCAGAAATACAGGCACTTAACTCCTCCCCTGAAAATACCCTTTACAGCCCATCAACCCATGTAGAAGCTTTTATTGGGTAGTCATACATAATCTTAATATTTCACCTTTTCTTTCTTCTCTCTTCAGTCCCATCTCATTACTTTCTCATGATGTGCTACTGAATTGTGCTGGTTTGAGACTAATTGGAATATTTTACAGAGAGAAATTAAATCCTTAGCAGTGAGAAGAAAGAAAACAACATGTACCCTATATCATCCTTTCTTCTGCTGAGAAATGCAACTAGTCAAAATATAGATAAGATGGTCACTTCTCACACACTGCTTAGCACTTACTTCTGGCTGCACCTTGTTTCTGGCAGTCTGGTCTTTGCGGCTGCCTCTGCCTTAAACCTAATCTGATCTAACCTTTTTTTCCTCTAACCTCTTTGTCATCTTTTTTGACATCTCACCTCAGATCTCCAGATTTATCAAGTGAGATATACGTGGATTAATCTAGTTATTTCTGAAGGGAGGGAAAGAAGGAGGGGGAAAGGGGGGATTGGGTCGGGAGCCCTCCTGGAGACTGATTGTTTCTGGGAAGGATATGGTGTTTCTGCATTACTTTGTGTATTACTGTATATAGCTACATATATTGTAAATATCTGTTTGTATATTGTGCTAGGCTGTAAATATAAAGCTTCATTTTTTAATTTCCAGCTGTCTGAGTCTAGTCTGGGTGATTTCATAAGAGTTGGAGCGGGGATGGCAGATAACACTCAAAACTGTTTTACTGAACATTTGTTTATATGGTCATTTTAAGGAGGTGGAATGTATCTTCTGCATATTTTGGGAGGTACATTATTAGACATTGAAAACAGTAAAAGCTATTAGCTATGCCAATTTTCCTGAATGGCCCTTAGAGGAGTTGCAATACCTCAATTCTTCAAGCTCAAATAAATTTACCTGAAACTGTGAAAAGACAATCAGGTCTGCGTTTAAAGTAGTTTAAAGACAAGATGGACCTTTAAGATCTACTTCTTCATCTTTGCATTCATAACAGTCCTGCAGGTTGGTGTGTTTTTGTCTGAGAAGGAGCTAAATAAATGAAGTGCAGGGGTTTCACTTTATGTTGCAAACACTTTCCATCAACTTCACTAGTGGAGAGAGGGAAACAATAACAAGTTTAAAATACAGATAAGTATTAAATGATGCCCTGGGTCAAGGAGACTCTTCCTGAATTAAGAAAATTTCTGTTGGAATAGCCCCTTTTGATATGAAAACTGTATTACTGAAAGATGAACAGTCACACTGTTTTAGGGAAAACAAAACAAAAGACCCCAGAAATTGCAAAACCAACAAACAAAACCACTCGTATTTTGTGCAATCTTCATGGAGCTTTTTGCTTCATGCAAAAGCTCATTGCACTTCAAAATATTTGAAGCCATGCAGTAATTGTCAAATCTGCCATCTAAATTCAGCACAATAAGCAAGTTCTGCTATGGAAATGATCAGCTTTTGAGTAAAAAAAAAACTCAAACAACTATAAGATATCAGATGCTTTGGTTTCAAGGAGCTCAGTGCAATTGTATTGGTCTGAGAGGAGAATTCAGTCACCTGAACTTCCTAGCTCAAACTCAAGTAATGTTTCTTCCAAGGTAAAAGCCAGTGATACTAACCCACTAATCTTTGGTACTTTTAGATTTGTAGCTTTGTGCCGAAACTGGAGGATACAATTTTGGCATGTTTTCCATTACAAATAAAACAAAGAAAAAACATTGCTCTCCAACTTACTATTTCCAGAGTGGAAAAAAAGTGTGCAGCATTCTGGCCAGTCTATGTACTTGCAAGTATCTCCATTTGACTTGGGTTTTTAAATAAGTTTGAAAGGAACAGCTGTGTCTAAACAATTTCATGACTGACTAAGCCCTTCAGCATTGAAACATTTCTAAAAGATTTTACATTTTACATTATCAGAGCATAAAACTACAGAATTCTGGCTACAGAAGTTTTGATGGACAAATCATAAAATTGGATTGTCCATTACCTTCTATCTAGAAAGAAATAATGTGACTTTTGATATGCATTCAAGTCTTTATCATTCTCTTAATAATTACTGTTACACAATTAATTCTGACAGCAACTGGATAAATCAGAACAAACCCAGTACTCTTTCCCTGAATAAGTTAATTTGGAACTCATTTTCTCCCCCCTTCCCCCCTTTTTTTTTTGCTTTGTTTTGTTTTGTTTGTTTGTGAAGATTTTGTGGATTTTTGTTTGTTTTGTTTGTGGGTTTTTTGTTGTTGTTGTTGTTGTTGTTGTTTTCTCCTCCAGTTCATGTTTTAAGTAGCATTTGTGGCATTTGATTACTGATTTTTTGTTCAGGAACATTTCAGATATTAGCATTGCTGTAGAATCCTTTCTCATACCACTCATCTCCTTGCTTCTATTTCTATCAACAGCAAAAGGGAAACATTTCTGAAGAGTCATTATTGTCTGTCTAAAACATTGAAAGAAATGTAATTTCTGTGCAGGGACTTAGAATTAAATGATTAAGTTCATTTCATCATGTATTCATGTGTAGGAAAAGATATTTTATTTTGCTTGTACTCTAGCTCCATTACTGTACTTTGGAAAAACAGATGGAAAATCAACAAAGGAGGAAGACAAATTGTCATCATGCATAATGAATTTATGGCAGATACATATACATCTGTCTTCTTTTCCTCTGATCTGTGTGAAAATGAAGTGTCTGAAATTACCTTATTCAAGTTATTGAAATGGATTTCAAACAGCAGTTGTGATGAGTATCACCATGGAACTCAACAACGTACATGAGCAGTTTTTCCAGTGTGCTTGTTGAAAGTAGAGAGAAAATAAACTCAGATGAGATCTCAGACAGTATTGTTAGTAGTATTGTGACCATGAATCTTGAGCTATTTCTGTCTGAATATGCATAAAACTCTGTATCCTGAGTAATTAAACTGTGATTTACAGTGATCTTGCCAGTATTTCTGTCTCAGATGGTTTTAAAGCAGAATGAGCTTAAACAAAATTCACACCATCTCATATATGCATTTTCTTCATTGGTTCTAGCATCTCTTTCCAAATTTGAGAGATCAGCCTATTTTGTGTGAGACTAAACTAAAGGCTTATTTCAGGTTACACAAGTCAAAAGTGTCTCCATTGACTTCAGAAGGAAGTAAAGGTCTCTTTGTGCACAGGAAAATTCTGCTAGATTTTCCCATGGAGTGGTTGTAAAACTTATTCCTTATTTAGGTCTGTGTTGCCGTATGTTGTGATGTGCTGAAATTTTGCATAACTGCCACAATTTTTACTAACCAAATTATGTCAGGACTCTCTAAGTCATACTGATCATTATTTTCTAGCAATGTTTTGTTGTTCTCTTTCTCCCACTTCCTGGACCAGGTAAGCAATATTCACATCTGCCACAAAGAGAAATAGAGGACTTGAACAATCACAATATTCTGCATCATTCAAAAAACAAACAAAAAAAATGTATCTGAACTTTTCATTCCTCGACATTGCAAAATTCAAACTGCTGGGAAGCACTATCTTCACTCAGTGTTCCAAAATTCTTCTGAACCAAGACTGCAGGCATCTGGGAATACTGACCACACACAGCATGTTCACAAGACCAGCCCACTATTCCTGTGTTGTCTGATAACTCAACAAACATATCTCTCATCCTCTGGACACACAACCTGTCCTCAAACCACATGCAAAGGATGACAGAGGTTGCTTCATGCTGCAAATCGCGTGCAAGTAGCTGTCAATCTGGGAAATTCTGAGCAGTCTTTTAAGCAGTGGGAATACTGACAGAATGGCAGGTAATGTTTTGAGCAAATCCTGAGAGATCGGAGAGGTCAGCAATACAGCAGAGCAATATTATACTTTAAAACTGTTTAGCACCTCTGGGCTAGTGAGCTGTACGAGCTGTTCAGAGTATTACATTAGGTAGAGATTAAGAAGACTTATGTTTCATGACATATTAAGGACTCAGAAAAAAATTGTATCTATTCATGTCTAGTATTCTCCCTGCCATGCACCTTTACTTCTGCTACATAATGAGGCAAAAAAAAGTCCTTGAAGGTTTTCATTGTTAATACATGACAGTCTAAATCAAGTGTATGTTGTGTCATATCTGTCTGGAACCTGTACAAGTCCACAAAGTGTTATAAAATGTTTTTGAAAACGAGAGACAGATGACTGATTGGCTAGTGACTATTTTGACAGTTCCTATTAGACTATATAAACACAGATCATGATTTTCCCTGTCATACTGGTACTACCCTCTGGAAAGGAGAAGTGAATGATCAGAAAACACTAGCATTGAATTTGAAAAAAAATCTGAATATTCCGTGCACCTTCAGGGAGCTGTAGCAAGAAGGTGTCAGCTTAAAAAGAAACCTCTCAGGAATGTTCACTCTTACAGAGAACTTCATATTTTTTACACAGGCAAATGCTTTTTCCTCTCCTAATCTGAGAGGATCTGAAAACTTGAAAAACCTCTAGTGAAATGAGATGAGTCTTTAAAACTTTCATCAGCAGCATTTGAAACAAAGCTTACTATGGATGGAAAACACCTGATGATAACAACTGCTTTAAGTGGACAACTGAGATGAGGCAGATGACTTTTGCTGCTTTAAAATGTCTTTGATGATTACCATCAGGTAAATAGAGTGTTAACATACTTAAGCATCTCTGGCTCCCAGTTTTGCAAGAACATATTTTGCTGCAGGAAGAATTTATTTCTTTCACGAATTTTGCTGCAGGAAGAATTTATTTCTTTCACAAGGCAATTATTATCAGAAAAATATTGAGGTTTCCTTCTCAGACTCACTCTTTCTTCAGGCAGTGAAACAGTTTGGTGCTTTTTTTATAGGAAAGGCAGAACTGCAGCAAAATGTGCTGGGCGGGTGCTTCTCCTCAGCATACAATGTGCAATGTCCCTCTAAACAGGTTCCACCAAGCTGTAAAAGCAAATGGAAAACATTCAGGGATTGAAAGGATCTTTTGTAACCTTTTTCATTCCACATCACCAACATTTTCCCTCCATATAAAAGTCATTATAGATAGCAATCATTATTAATAATAGCAGCAGTACTACTAATGAAAGATATCCATCATCATAAAACTTAAATGAATATGGTTCTGTAAATGTAAGAGTTTATTATTGTATAAACTTCTAGAAAGCAGTTTCCCTTTATCATACTATTTTCTTTCTATTTTTTTTTCACTGTATGTCAAATAATGAAGATGAGAACCACCAAATACACCTCTTTGAAAAGTGTTCTGTGTAAGTTCTTTCTAATTTTGAGTGGAAGCCCTTTGCACTCATTCTTAGCATGTGTACGCAGTACTGCATTTTTGGTTCTCTCTCTCTCTGTAGGACTTTAATGCACAATTTAGACATGTCTCACAGTTCAGATTACTCAGTTTTAAACATGCTTCTGTTGGCTAGGAAGGGTACCCAAGGTAATGACATCAGACATAACTATATACCTACAGCATCTACATTTTCATGAGGAAAATGCCATCCTTCTTCCTGCTTTGGTTAAATTAGAAGGTAGAATAAGCACTATATGCAAATGAAAAATGATGATTCACTTTATATAAATTCAGCACCCTTAACAGGCTTAAACTGACATAAAGAATGGAAGACTACATGGCCATTGTAACACATTAGGATGCTTTAGAGTTAACAGTAGAGTGAAAGATATCTAAAAAATTTGATCAAAGAGGAACCTAATGATAAACTTTTATTTTATTTACTTATTTGTTAAGTGTTTGTTAGGGCAAAAGCAAAACTGAGGACAAGATTTGTTCTAATTTAATAATAGTAATGATAATCCCAAATACATTATTATGGCAACTATATGCATTAATCTAATTAACATTCCTGCATAAGTATGTATATGTAGAGAGAAAGGATTCACTGTGTGTTTTAAGAACAACTATATCACAAGCAATGAGAAAATATTGACAGTCAAAAATGTCAGTGCTTTTTTTAAAGCAGAATTACAGTCTTATGGGATGATAAGAATTTAGCAGATGCACTGTGTTAGTGACCAGAACATTTGATATTGTGACGTGAGCTCCTACTTTAAAAATTAATTCCAAATTGGCTTTGATGAGACCACTTGCGCAGACTTCTACTCTGTCAAAAGGCCAAATAGTGGGAAAAAAGAAAGGAAACTAAAATGGCAATATTTCAAACTTCAAAGAAGTGTCTATGAATTAGTGAGGTCATTAGTGTAAAGACTGTTTTGATCTAAGAAGATACAAAGTATAAAAAAATTCATTGGTCCCATCCTCCAGAGTAGTCACTCAGTACTTGAAATACAAAGGAACTTGCAACTGCAGGATTGTGCTGTAGAAAAATTAGACCTAATTTTGTGGTGGCTGAAGTTCACAGGTACAAGTCCAAGAGTTACATATATACCGTGGTAATGTTTGTGTTCGCACAACAGAAATGCTGCATATTGTCTTTTCCCATGAAAGACAGCACAGGGAAGCATTATGTAGAAAACCACTTGCACAGAGGGACTGTGAATCTGAAGAGTTCTCCTTTCTTCTAATCCTTCACTTGTTCCTAAGCCTTCTCTTGTTCCCAAGTCTTCTCTTTGATATAAGTAGACAGCAATTCATATTTACGATGGAGAAACCAAGCAAAACTATCTGTAAAACAGCACATTCCTATAGTAACGTTTAGCTGTAACCCAGAATTCCAGATTCTCCTCTTACCACATTAAGGCTTTCTTCCCATCTTGTCAACATTATCAATGTTTCCTTTTCCACAGAAGAAAATTTAAAATTTTTACTCTACAGCATTAAGTCATCTTCAATGATTTGCAATCAATGCTTTATAATCACTCTTCTTTTTCATAGAAGTAAATTGCTTCAGCTGTGCAAGTTGTTGATGTTTATAAGAACAATTATATTCAGCAGGCTTTATCCGAGGATTTCAGAGCAACCAATGGACTAAAAATGCCTTTTTTTTTTTTTTTTTAATGAGTGTGTCAAATGAAGGATGGGAAAATTCAGTAATTTGAGCAATGCTACACAATCAGTATGGGAAACTGGAATCATTAATCTTGACTATAAATTCACTGCTATGTTCTTTTAAAAAATACTCTCAATTTGATATAACTGTACTTTGGATTATTCTCCTCTGCTCTACCTTTATTTATTTGCTGTTTCTTTATTCTCTTATAAGTGATCCATTGTGTGCCTCAAGAAATCCAGAGAGAGGTACATACTTGTCTCTGATGGTATATGACATTGCAGCCTCCCAGACTCCAGGCCGTTATAGAAAACATATATTTCTGCAACGGTAAACAAGGAGTTTTATGGCTATCATTTTTGTTTCCAACTTGTTCAGTGCTATCATATTTGTTGACTGAGAGTATCTGCATTTCTGTGTCTGAGTTACTTTCTCCAGATGGATGCAGATAAACTTCTTTAACTTCTGTTACTGTTGACAGGTCTATGCTGCTGCAAGCCACCCTTGCCTAGTAAAAGTCCTGACAGCTAAGATCCTGAGTAAGAAATACTTTGCATCCATGGGTCTTCTGATGTTTAACTGTTCCTCTCTTTCTCTTGGCTTTATGGTCTGTGGTGATAAAAGCAGCAAAGCACAGAAACAAAGATATTTCATCTTTCAGTTAGACTTAAGAGCTTCACAGCTCCTTTAAAGAAAGGGCAACCTCTGCACTTATTTGAAAGAAGTCTCAGCTGCCAGTACTATTTTCTTGGGTTCATGTAATTGAGCAATTCTAGTCAAGACTGCAGTACCCTGTTCTGATTAGTACTTTTGTGTACTGCTATTTATTCTAAGGCAAGATGATGTAAGGCGACATAGTATAAATGTGACTTAGGTCCAGTGAAATTATGTCAGTATATTGATGCATGTGAGAACAAAAACAAACCCTTAGGTCTTTCAGTTATAACTGAAAAGTGAAGGGAATATCAAGATGTGATTCATTGGAGAACCCTTTGGAAAAATTTCAGTGGATCAGAGATTCAACTAGCTCTGCATTGCACTTCAAATCCACAGGTGCCTGATCTTTTTGGCAGATGAGGGTCATTCTGGGAAAAGCCTATGTTCATCATAAATTATACATGTGAGTGCAAGGGCATGGAGTTGGAGACCTGCAGTTTAGAGCATGCACAGGAATACCCTTTCTTTTTTTCTGGTAGGTCCTAGAACTGTCTTTAATATTCCTTAGAAAATTTCTTACCTTAGTCCTTAGTGGTGTTTAGAGAGTCTGATAAATAGCTGCCATTCTACAGAAAGGCACCAGAAAGATGGCAGTAGGCAGAATTTGGCAAATCTAAGTTTTAATATAATTTCTTAAAAAAAATCTCCTGTAAAAAAAAAAACTCCCTAGATGTTCTTGTCTTTCGCAGAAGCTGCCAATGTGTTAATAAAGTTTGTTTGCTGCTAATGTACTTGTAGTTGTTTTATGGTGGGTGTTGGGTGGGATGTGGGCAGGGATGTTTTATAGAACTCAGTCCCGTAAAGTCCAATAGTTGGGAAACTGCTCAAAGATTAAAACGTTAAACTATATTACACTAAAATTTACTTGTTAGATTATGGAGCTCAGACTCTTCTTTCTCACAAATCTGACATTCTACATGTATCTCAGATAAGTAGTCTAGAGTAGGGCCTACAGTGTTATTCAATCAGTATTCAGCTAGTTGAGCAGCACTAAAATTTGTGTTTGGTTTACCCATCTCCAAAGAATGGTCCTATTCCTTTCAGTTGCCACTATATCAAGCATAAAGTCATCTTCGTGTCTCTGACTTTTATTGTTATTCTTATCTTACAATAGAGGAACTTGGATGCAGGTTTTTATGAGTAAAGACTTCTTATACCATCAACTAATAATCTGGATATTAATATTAATGCAAAGGGCATGTACGGATTGGAAAAACTGTAACTGAAGGAAAGAAATTTAAAGTTTAGATTGATGATAAAGCTATTTGAAGGAAATAAAAGTGAAATGTGTGCTGTATTGTGTGAGAGGAACAATAGTGCAATTGGATGTTACAGAAATACCAATTGCAGCTGTGCATAGTGATAGTCAATTGGGCCAAAGAGATTTATTTAAAAGACATCTCCTGGCAAAGACAAATGGATCTGGTCTATTTATTTAAAAATCTTTGGGATGCCCTTGGAGATACATATCTCATTTCCCAGTGGACTTGGAGTAGGATGTGTGAGGGCAGTTGATGAAAGTTTAAATTTCACAGAAGTTCAGAATATATGTTTATAATAAAAATGTCCTTCTTTGGAAATTTCAGAAGGTATCTGTGAGTTCCTTTTGAAAAGTTGAGTCAATGTTACAAAACTATCTGGTTCAACAATACAGAGATCTCTTGGAACAAGAACACCAACTTTACTATAGACTAATTTACTGGAGAATTTCAGTTCCATGACACAGGGAACACTTGAGACAGTGGAAGCAGAGCACTGGCCCCATATATAATTAATTCTGCAGCATCTCTTCTGAGACTATCAATATCAGGCTGTCCAATTAGATTCAGCTGCACAGAGATCGCAACACATGCCCTTAGGCAGACAGATTAGCACCACACCATCATTTTGCTCAGACAGCAACCATGAATGAAGTGGGTTTAGCTATGAGTGAACCAGTTTCCGTCACATAGTTGCTCCAGCTTTATTTTTTTTTCCTAAAAACAAAGTCATAGTTGAACTTCTATATGGGGAAAGAATAACAAGCTATTTTTGTCACCAGAGTGACAGCAAGTGCAGTACAGTTCAGACTAGCTGTTAATAAATGGGGAAAATGGAGGTCATGTTCCCAAAATTGTTTCTTCATTTAACACAAAAACAGTTAAACAGCAGCAGGAATCATGGGATGGAAGCCATGTTATGTACAGAAGTTTAATCATCTTGAATACTACGTTTAGTTTTGGGCTCCCTAGTTTAAGAGGAACAGGGATCTGCTGGAGAGGGCCCAGCAGAGAGCTACAAGGATGATTAGGGGACTGAAGGGCATGGCTTATGAGGAGAGGTTGAGGGACCTGGGACTTTTTAGTCTGGAGAAGAGAAGACCGAGAGGGGATTTAATAAATATTTATAAACATCTGAAGGCTGGTCAGGAGCAGGGAGACAGGCTCTGCTCACTTGCTCCATGTGATAGACAAGGAGCAATGGGTGTAAGTTGCAGCATGAGAGGTTCCACATCAACACAAGGGGAACTTCTTTGCCATAAAGGTCACAGAGCACTGGAACAGGCTCCCCAGAGAGGTTGTGGAGCCACCTTCTCTGGAGACTTTCAAGGCCTGTCAGGATGCATTCCTCTGTGATCTGTGCTAGATTATGTGGTCCTGCTCTGGCAGGGGGGTTGGACTCAATAATCTCTTTGAGTTCCTTCCAACCCCTAATGTCCTGTGATCCTGTGAATGTATTTTACACTTGCCCCAGTAATGACTGATTAATTTTTGTAGTATTTTCAGAGCTACTTTTGAACTGATTACTGATATTTTCAGTTCTGTAAGACACATATTTGGGGACTTGAGCAAGTATGGAAATTTCAGGAATGTGGATACATTCCAGGTTTAGATACAAGATAGGAACTGTCTCAACTAACTGTATCTATCTGGAAGACAATCCCTTTGTAGCCACAGGAGAGAGATTGGCACCCCCAGAATTCCAGTTTGTCCCATTCTAAGTATTGTGTTTTAGAACCAGCTGGCAGCTGAGCCCCATGCAGCAGCTCATGTGCACAGCCTTGACTGAGTTGGGGCAATTAAAGAGGCAGGAATTATAAAATATATAGCTATTTTATTTCCAAAAAGCCCCACCCACAAACTATATACAAACTAGTTAAATTTGGGTTCTAACTCATTTGAGAAAATCTTCACAAGGATGCTTATGGACAATTTAATAATTTAGGAAAATCAGAAAATTGGAGATATTTGGCCACAAAATGGCTTTGCCCCACTTATAAATAGGTGGCCTGGAGCCCTAGGGAAAGGCTGTGCTACTCATGGCAGTGGAGTAGAAATTTCAAGATAGTCCCTGTCTTCTTTGCAGCAGTGCTTGGCATCTTGATAGCTTTTGAGAGGCTTCTAGATCTTCCCAAGCTCTAGCAGGGTGCTGGGAAAGAGGTAGATGATCTCTGACCTGATCCTAGTTCCTCTTGGCATGGAGGTTTGAAGAGATGCAGGCAAGATCTCTTGCAGATGTGCAGAGATCACAATGTTGGTGGCACTTCTCACCATGTTGTGAGGCATTGAATGCCTCTCCTTAAGGCACTTAAGTTTCCAGGTAGTTCAAACCCAAAACATCAGGGCTAAGCTGGTCTGAAGCGCAAGGCAGAGCACATTGTCTGAGCAGAGCAGAACAGAACATAGACCAGAGCAGTGAGGCAGAGGCAGCACAACTGCTTGCAGTTTAGCTCAATTTATATTATTTGGCTGAGTATAATGGCTCCTTTGACCACAGAGATTCACCAATGAGAATGGTATTTGCAGAACTGACCATACTAGGTGAAACCAGGGCTTGCTTACCCTTATTTGGGCAAGACACAAACAAGTACCTAAACACCTGTGGGTATGTGTTTATCACTTTGGGAGGGGACATAATGGCCCAAGCCTTTGTTTTCCTCCAACCTTGTTTCCTCCATCAGCAGAAGGGTTGGGCAAGCCAGGACATGTTTTAGGCCTACTAGCCTTCCAGGACAAGCCTCCAGTGTATCCTGGTGGGATGAGAAGGAAAGTCAAGGGAAAAATGCAAAACCCTGCAGTTTGAAATAATGAACTGTCTGCTTTTCTGTGTAAATGATAGCAAAAGCTAAAAGAATTATTTCATAAAATATACTTTCATACGCTTCGAGTTTGGTGTGTTGAAGGTCATCCCTGAACTAAGTTGAAACCTGCCTCTGGGTATCTGAATCCTTTATAAAGTGGTCCTGAGTTCACATAATAAGACAATGAAATATTTTTTTCCTGATGCACATGGAATAGTTGCATTGATTAAGCTTGATTTGAAATATTACAGATATTTGCAGGCACTTCATGTTCTTCTTGACAGGAATTTTACAGGACATTCTCAGTTATTCTGTTTTTAATCTTTACTGTCCTTTAAACCTGGAAGTTAAAGCTATCACTGAAGCTATGCACTTCTGTCTAACTGAAGTGCAGATGTAGCTCTTCCCTAAAACATAGGGGAGAAGTTTGTTTCATCCGTACTTCAGAGTAGCTTTTAGAAGTTGATTACTGCTTCTGTATGCAAGCGATAGGGAGGGAACAGAAGCAGAAAGGATAGATTAGTATAGAGGATGAAGCTCTGAATCTCGGGCAGAGTGCTGATTTTTTCCATTTGTCACATATGAGACCTTCTGTTCAACTATTTGAAACCATTGTCTCTCACACTATCTCTAGAAAGAGAAGCAAAAGTTCAGAAAGAAAATATCCATCTTCTACTGATCCCCCACATTTTTTTGTTTTCCATATGTGTTAAACAAGGGTAAGAAAACCTATCCCTGAGTTATGTCTTTCATTAAGAACATAGTTTAATAATTACAGAGGGCAACCACTTGCACAAGCTAATGACTGAATGATGGGCGTAACAGTTGAAAAGAGAATGCTGGTATATAAGCCAATTAAGCACTAAGAGAAGATGCTAACAGGCTGTAACATATTATGTCTTTGTATAGCTGAAACAAAAAAAAAAAAGGATGTGTGACATACACTGAGGTCAGAAATTGAAATATTTGACTTATACTGCATATTGAGGGCATAGTGACATGATTCCACTGAAAAGAAAAATGAGAAAGGAAAGACTGGGATAAAAGAACCAGTAGGAGTGGAAGTGGAGAAATAGTGAATACTGACTGCTTTTCCCCCAATCATTCAGGTATGTCTGTTTCTTTGAGTTTCTTGGGGACACTTTCAAAAAACACCTGAAAAGCCGTGGATAGCTGTCCCACCAAAATACATGCTGTCTTGTATAATAAAAACTTGCAGAATTATTTTGGGCTGCATTCCTCTTTGTAAGTATGGCTCAGCAAATACTAGAGCACTGTGCTGGTTTAGGAACTGGCTGGAGGGTCGGACCCAGAGAGTGGTGGTGAATGGTGCCACATCCAGCTGGCGGCCAGTCACTAGTGGTGTCCCTCAGGGATCAGTGCTGGGCCCCATCCTCTTTAACATCTTCATAGATGATCTGGATGAGGGTATGGAGTCAGTCATCAGCAAGTTTGCAGATGACACTAAGCTGGGGGCAGATGTGACTGGGTTGGAGGGCAGAAGGGCTCTGCAGCAGGACCTTGACCGCCTGGACAGATGGGCAGAGTCCAAGGGGATGGGGTTCAATAGCTCCAAGTGCAGGGGGCTGCACTTTGGCCATAACAACCCCATAGAGAGATACAGGCTGGGGTCGGAGTGGCTGGAGAGCAGCCAAACAGAGAGGGATCTGGGGGTGCTGATTGATACCCACCTGAACATGAGCCAGATGTGTGTCCAGGTGGCCAAGAGAGCCAATGGCATCCTGGCCTGCATCAGGAATGGTGTGATCAGCAGGAGCAGGGAGGTCATTCTGCCCCTGCACTCTGCACTGGTTAGACCACACCTTGAGTACTGTGCTCAGTACTGGGCCTCAAAGTTTAGGAGGGACATTGAGATGCTTGAGCGTGTCCAGAGAAGGTCGACAAGGCTGGTGAGAGGCCTTGAGCACAGCCCTATGAGGAGAGGCTGAGGGAGCTGGGATTGTTTAGCCTGGAGAAGAGGAGGCTCAGGGGTGACCTTATTGCTGTCTACAACTGCCTGAGGGGTGGTTGTGGCCAGGAGGAGGTTGCTCTCTTCTCTCAGGTGGCCAGCACCAGAACGAGAGGACACAGCCTCAGGCTGCGCCAGGGGAGATTTAGGCTCGAGGTGAGGAGAAAGTTCTTCACTGAGAGAGTCATTGGACACTGGAATGGGCTGCCCGGGGAGGTGGTGGAGTCTCCGTCCTTGGAGCAGTTCAAGGCAAGATTGGACATGGCACTTGGTGCCATGGTCTAGCCTTGAGCTCTGTGGTAAAGGGTTGGATCTGATGATATATGAGGTCTCTTCCAATCCTAATAATACTGTGATACTGTGATACTGTGATACTGTGATACTGTGATACTTTAAACCTGCATAGTTGTCCTGGAAATGGGAAATGAATTGGTGTACTTTCTGACTAAATCCTAATTACCACAAAATTGTTCTATAAAAGATATTCAGGTAAATCAACTGATAATTCTGCCAGGATGTGACAGCCAGCAAATGACAAAGGATTTTTTCTGTGTTCTTGAAACTAGGGAATTTTTTTTTAACCGTCAAAGGTAACAAATGTTTCATCAAATTAACCCAGAAAGCACACCCACTGAGCAATAAGGTATTACACTTACCAACTTCTGTGTCTGGTTTTACTAACTTTAGGGTTTATTTTGGCTATCATCACCCTGAGAAACATCCCTAGATTCTTCCTCTACACTTTAACTTGAGCTTTCCTTAAAATACCCGTTTCAGCTGTGTATCAATTGTGATCCTTAGAGTAGACTTTGAAGGAATATCTCTGTTTTTAGTAGGAGAGTCTAAGAAACTATTAAGAAACTCAGACACAAAAGCAGATGCTAGTCAAAGCAAAACTTCTCCCAAAGTTATTCAGTTAACCATTGGACATTAGGCTATGTTTTTTTCTGAAATAATATGTTGATGTCATCTTATTATCAATGCATTTATGGAAAAAATACATATCTTAAAATAGTAAGCTTAATATCATTACCACAATTCCCACTGCTAGGTTCTCTTGCTACCTGTCCTTGGCCTACTTGTTTCTGCAGGAAAATTTTACTTGCTTTTTTAAAAAAAAAGGGGGGGTGGGGGTGGGGGAGTGCTATTGTTAGACGTATCTTTGTGAATAGCTAAAGCCTTCCCTTCAAGTTAGTCCTTCCAAACTGGTACTGTTCTCACTGTAGGAGGTGTTGAAGTCTCAGTAGGACACATCTGTCTTCAGATATGTGCTTAAAGCACCCCATAGTTCCAGTACATGTGTCGGACTGTGCAGATAAAGACTACAGTCAGCCATCTTCCTAAAATTATGGATTTATTGTCACCTATTCTGAAACTTGTTTGATTTCACCTAGATTTGTTTTTCTTTCTTGTCCTGATGTGACATGTTTTCAAACCAGAGCTTTATATGTTTATTGAGTGGTTCTGTTTCACATTTGAACCAGTGTTTACATTTTTGTTCTCCACATTTCTTCCTACTTGATTAGATGCCAGTGTTGCACCGCAAGAGTAACAATCATAGACACCAGTGTGGTTAGATAATCATTCTCTGTTTATTTCTGTATTACAGCGAGCTGTATGCTAACTTGGAAGAGGCATGCATGGCTAACTTAGTTTAAGCTTGGTACATGTGGAAGGTACAGATTGGCTTAAGGTTATGCGTGAGGTACAGGTAGGTTAACTTATATAAACAATTTGCAGGGTCAGCCCCCTGTGGCTGGCAGACCCTGCCTCCTCGCAGCTGCATGTGGAGGGCTGTTATTCACCATCTCAGTCCCTACCTCTGGGATAGATTCAAGGACACTGTGCAGCATGGGATTGTTCATGTTTATCACTTCATGTCCTCTGTTAGAAAGAAATACGTCCACAATTAGAGATCCTTCCAAGGCATTGACATACTTTTTCCTGCCTTCAGTTTCCAGCTTTCTATATTGTGCTTGAATTTGCCCTCTTTATTCTTATTTATTTCTCTTTGCCTCTATTCTTCTTTGTGGCCTCCTGTTGGAATGAATGGACTTTGTTAACTGTAGAGATGATTTTTAAAAAGGAAAATATTTTATAGAAGAAGGAAAAACATTTATTGATTGTAATGCAGGCACAAAAATATTGTAAAAAAAGATCTCCTTACTTCTTTACTCCAGCCAATTTACAGGTTACATAGTATTTTCCTATGAGGTTGACTGTGGACTGATCCTCTATCCTGTTACTGTTGTGGAGGGGATTTCTCTATTCCTCCCCTGTTAGGGGGAGGTGAGAGATTAATTTGAGGCAGTTTTGATTTTTTTATAAAATTATTTATTAAAATTAATATTTACAAATTTACACCACCCCTAACCACTATGAAATTCAAGTTCGTTTGCAAGTTTATGAAAATAGCTTTGGGATATATTTACAGGGATTGATTACTAAATGGAATTATCAAATTATTAACAATTATTGACAGAGAGAAATATTTCTTAGGCTTAGTGCCTCTTAACAACTCTAGTGTCTGCCCAGCAAGGGCTGAAACTATGTGTGCTCCTCAGATAGAGGTAACTTAGATTACACAAGAATTGAAGCTTGCTTATGTGTGCTGTTCTTAAGTATCATTAAATCACCCTCCCGGGAATCTGTCTCAGCATGTGCCCAGTACTTGGGGTCTTTGCAGCTGGAGTCTGTCCCGGCTTGCAAGGGGAATTGATAAGGTGTTCTCAGTCTTCCCAGTCTCTGGGGTAAATAGAGTTTCTCTAACCTTCTGTCCTGGGGTGATCTCTGCCTCGGAACTTCTTCTTCTGGATGCTGTGCGTGTCCAGGGATGATCAGCTGGCAGGAGTTTCCCGATGCAGGAGAAGGATTTGGTCTGTGTAGCTTCTGACACGGTTTAGGCAGCTAGCAGGCTGTGTTTGCAGGTTTGCAGACTGTCTGAGGGTCTGCTGAGCCTGGATCTTTCCAGAATTCCAGAATAGTTGGCAAGCAGGGTCTATGCCGTGCTGCCTGGAGATTTAACTCTGTAGATAAATCAAGATAGCTCTAGGCTTAGGTAGGGGGCTCTCGGCTCCCCATATATGTATGAAGTGCAGGCATGAATGTGCTCTGCTTCTCAGAGGGCTCGCATATAGCGTGGCTGTGCCTTGAGATCAATGCACGAGGTCTGGGCCTCGGTGATGCTTGCCAGTGAGTGAGGCCTGATCCTTTGTCTAGGCCAATGCAAGCAAGTCAGTGCAGCAGGATGCTGCTGTGGATCAGAGCTGAGAACCTCTGAACGGGCTGAACGTCTGACCACGTGGTGCTGCTGTGCACCCCTCTATAGGCTCTGGGGCCGAGATTCGTGGCTCATTGGACATCTAAAATGACCAATTAGGCTGGCAGTAAGCCAAACCTTGCCCCAATAGGCAATAGAGACATGCTTGGACCCTCCCAATAGGGGATTACCTGCCCGGACCTCAGGGGTACACAGGCTGGGCATGTGTGTGTTACACAATTTGTTTGCTGCCTTGTGGGTCCTGGCAGAAGAACATGTCTGGGCATGTAGAGGCATAGAAAAATCTCAGTTTTGGGGCTGCTGCCCCTCCACCACAGTAACTCACTGGGCTTGCTTCACCCTGCAAGATTGGATACAAAAACGTGTTAGGAGGTAAAGACTGTTTTCTTGAGTAGAGATAGGATTTGCCCTTTAAAAAAGAATAGATGGCAGATAGAATAAAATAATTATTGAATTTGTGCTCTGAGTATGTGACACTTGGGAATAATTCAAGCCCAACCTTAGATTAGGTAGTAATGAAAAATAGCTGCACTCAGAGTTCATATGGATCATTTCCCTTGTAAACATGTCTTGTTGCTTCCTGTACTTCCACTCATATACTGCTTGTTTTCCCTATGGGTGAATTTCCTATATATTAGGTATTAGGTCAAAGCATTGTGCTTTTGTCCAGTTGATCCATAGAGAGGTGACATCATATTGAGACACCAGAGCCTAGAACTAACATGCTATCTGAACAAATCATGAGGTAATGACTTTTCTGGTAGTTCAGGTACACTCTGCACATTTTTAGATAACATAATTTACACCGAAAAAGATATAGTGGCACTGAAATTTGCAGCATTGAGGTTGTCCATTAAACAGCTGCATGTGTATTTAAAACTTGTATTTACTGTTTCTTCTGACCAATTGGAATTTCAATGGTTTTTCAGTTTGTGCATTTGCTATTCCTTCTGACCAATTGAAATTTCAATGTTCTTTCAGTTTGTGCATATTTCAGCATGGCCTCCTCATCTGGATCAAAAGTGTTTCTGAAAGAAGAGAACTGACTGGATTTTTATGACCTTTGCTATAAAGTTATTGTTTAATTACATTGCACCAGTCTAAGTTCTTATTTACACTATGAGAGAAGCTAGTATATGCAGATGCTAATAACATTAATTTAAATCTATGCAGATACCTTAAAGAGCTGGTATTGTAGATCTGTCAGTTACATTTACTGTAGCTGTTACTTTCCTTGACTACAGTATTAATCTCTTTTATACAAGTCAGTGGGAGCCCTACAGTATTTGGGTACCATCTGTAGATTACCGGAAACAGAGGCAAGAAAAGAGGAAGATTTTAAAGAGGTTACGCAACAGAGAGTGGATGTTCTGGTGGAAGGCTGGGAAGTCACTAAACAATTCACAATTAATGTTATGGTTTTAGTAAGAATGCTATGAGAGGTTAATTGAAGTGAGATCAGGGTTTTGAAGAGAGTCACTTAAGGAAACAGCTTTTGTAGGGATATTTCACATTTTTAGTGCTTGAATTAGAAACAAAACAAAAATCAGAAGGTAGGAGGCCCATTTTTCTGATGGAGTGTTTGCATTGTTAGGAATGTTCTAAAATATTTAGGAGTTAAAGTGACTCTATTCTTGTGGATAGAGTTAAAACATAAGTAAAAGTCCATCACACATACTGTATTTCATGCCTTCTGATACAGAGGGATTGAAAGCATGATAGTATCTATCAGTCTGTGCTATATACCAGCTCAAACTCTTTGAGGGCTATCGAAGCTCTCTTAAAAATACTTATTCAGGGAAGCAGTCAGATTTAAACTGTAGAGATTAGAGATGGAAAGAAAAATGTATTAATCAATTTGAATGTGCATGAGTCACAAACAGCTTATTTTTTCCTCTTTTTATCGTTAACCACATTCCACACTAGCAGATAGAGCTGCCAGTCTGAATTTTTCATTTGCTTAGCTTGTGAAGTAGGATTTGGTAAGAGAAGGAAAATTCGTCTAAGTGGTGTAGCTGATTTATATTCACCCTTTCAACTATACAGGGTTCTGATGTTTTTCACTGCCAAACCTATGGTCCTGTTCATGAGCACCAATAAAATGGGATCCTTTCTGCTCTCTCTCCTGAAAGAATTTTGTCTTTAATAAGCTTGCTTATTTACTGGTCAAGAACAGGGAAAATAAAATTGTTTGGAGTAGCAGAGAAAAGTTTTCAGAAGAAATAGCTATACAACACGTTCTTTGAATTTATGTAGTGGCATATTTTATGTTTCCATATATGCAGTCATAAAACTCTCTCAATCAGTTCCATTTGCCATAACTTCTTTTTCTAATTTTCTTGTGACTTCACAGCTTTGTTATTTTATGTAGATGTAATCTGCAATACTTAGTCTTATTTAAACTTCAGAGGAGTTTGACATTGTCTACCTTTAGCCCGTATGTGGGCTAAAATCACCCAATGACTCCTCCTTACCAGAGGAGGGTAATTGGAAAAAGTGTTAAAATGAGAACACATTTGATGAATCAACAAAGTTGATACCAATGTCAAGTATATAAAATTATCCATAGAGCAATAGAATCATCAAGTCCACCTATTACCTAACTCTTCCAAGTCTGGTGCTAAACCTTAGCATCACATCTGTGTATCTTTTAGAACACCTTTAGAGACAGTGATTCAGCCACCTCCCTGGAGAGCCTATTGCAGTGTTTAATAACTCTTTCAGTGAAGACATTTCTTCTAATATCCAACCTAAGCCTCCCCTAGTGCAACTTGAGGCTATTTCTTTTCATCCTTTCACTTGTTACTAGGGAGAGGAGACTGACACCAACCTCACTTCAACATCCTTTCAGGCAGTCATAGAAAGCAAGAAGGCCTTCTCCTCAGCCTCCTTTTCTACAGAGTAAACAACTCCAGTTCCCTCAGTCACTTAGGATGAAATCCCTTATGAGGATAAAATCTGTTTGCCAGATCCTTCACCAGCTTTGTTTCCATTCTCTGGACTTGATCCAGGACCTTGATATCTATCTTGTGTCGAGAGCACAAAAACTGAACACAATACTCAAGATGTGGCCTCGCCATTGCTGAGGTCTTGATTATCACACTGTTTTTTATACAGGCCAGGATGCTGTTGGCCTTTGTGGCCTGGACACTCTGGTTTGTCTTCATCTTTCCTGCTACTCTTCCCCAGACTTGTAGTGTTGCATGGGGTTATTGTTAAGTGGAGGACCTGGCACTTAGCCTGTACAGGTCCCTCTGCACAGCTGTCCTACCCTCAAGCAGATCAATACTCCCTCCCATCTTAGTGTGAACTGAAAACTTACTAAGGATCACTCATCCAGATCGGTGACTTGGGTATAGGTGTTATGAAAAATCAAGCCATGGCCTTCTCAAGTTAACCTCAGTTGGTTGGAAAATTGGTTCTTAATTCACTTTTCAAGAAGTCTTGAATTAAAGCCTTTTCATGCCATATTAGCTTCTGAATACAGTAACGATGGCCTGAGACTTTACCACTGTATATGGAGTAGTCAGATCTCTGTTCTGCCTTATGTATTTCAGTTATCATTTCACTTTTAATGAAGAGAGGTAGACTTGTAAGGCAAGGCATAAATGGCTGTGTGGAATTTGCTCAAGGACACAGGTCTTGCTTCCCTGACAAATGTTATGAATAGATAGATAAGAAACCTAAGTTTAATCCCCCCAGATGTGGTGCTTACTTGTTTTTCTTATTTTGAGATCTGCTTCTCCTCATCTTGCACTAAGTCTCAGAGCACAGTTCAGTAGGATAGCATTCTGTTTTTCACTAAGAAATGGCAATGTCGAGCACATCATGGATGTTTTCCTCACTTATTTCTGCAAATGAAGAGATTTATGTCAGGCTGGATACGTAAGCCTGGCATAACTAGAAAGGCCAAGGGCCTGGTCTGAAAGGTGTTTAAAATGATGTAATATATTGTAGTGCTCTGTTTCCATTCTTCAATCTGCATATATTTTGATTACTTCATCAAATATTTGCATTTTAGCAATCCTGAATCTGGATTAATCAAGCACATTTCAAAGTCCTGGTTATAATGAGAAATATGATAATAGCATAGGTACAAACCATTGCAAACTTTCAAATATTTGAAATTTAAGCCTATACTATTAAGAAAAACAGTGGAGATCTGTGACTGGTAACGTTCCTCAAGAGTCCAGTGCTCTTTAATGTCTTAGTCAGAGACATGGACAGTGGCATTGAGTGCACCCTCAGCAAGTTTGCTGAGGACACCAAGCTACGTGGTGCAGTGGACTCACTTGAAGGAAGGGATGCTAACCAGAATGATCTTGACAGGCAAGAAGTAAGCCAGTGCAAACTGCATGAGTCTCAACAAATCAAAGTGCAAGGTCCTACATGTGGGTTGGGCCAACCACAGGCACAAATACAGGCTGAGTGCAGAGTGGGTTGAGCGTAGTCATGAAGAAGGACTTGGGGGTCTTGATTGGTGACAAGCTTACCATGAGCTGGCAGTGCATTCATGTGGCCTGGAATAAAAATCATACCCTAGGCTGAATCAACAAGAGTGAGACCAGCAGGTCAAGAGAGGTAATTCTTCCCCTCTACTTTGCTCTTGTGAGACTCCATCTCAAATACTGCATCTGGTTCTGGTGTCCATCATAAGGGTTGTTGGACCAAGTCCAGAGGAGGGGCCACAAGGATGATCTAGGGGCTGGAGCACTTCTACTGTGAGGATAGGCTGAGGGAACTGGAGTTGTTCAGCCTGGAGAAGAGAAGACTCCAGGGGGACTTTATAACTGCTTTCCAATACCTGAAGGGAGCCTAGGGGAAAGCTGGAGAGGGACTAGGGAGAAGGTTTTGAGCCTTCTAAAACTAAATAGATTTAGACTGGATCTTAGGAAGAAGTTCCTCAGTACAAAGAACCAGAGTGGGTACCTCCTCTCTGCAGTGTTTAAGGCCAGATTGGATGAGGCCTTGGGCAACCAGGTCTAGTTGAGAGGCATGCCTGCCCATGTCAGCGAGGTGGGAGTGGGTGATCTCTGAGGTCCCTTCCAGCCTAAGCCATTATATGATTCTACAAAAACAGTTTATTTCACATATGATGTGTTAGTATGTCTCCTGGTGAAACCAGAAGGAAGTAATTAATTCTTTTCCTCTTCTACATGATCACCTGAAAGCAGCAGATTTCACTGTAGAGAAGAATACACTTACAAGAATGATTAAGTATTCAAATATACAGAAAATTAATTGTGTAACACCAAGGTATTATTATCTTGGCTGGAGGCTCTGTGCGTTTATTCAGGATTTTTCTGCATCTCTGACACTCTGTTATCTTCCCTAATTAGATGAGAACATATTCATCAATCATGTGGGATTATAAATTAAGATATATTAGTAATAAGTGGAACCTTATTATAGCTAGATGGTGCCCATGAGTGTCCCAGCATGGGAACCTCTCATATCTTTTTTTCAGCCTATATACATTTTGGATGCTAACAAACTGAGTGTCATACACTGCTTGTATTTTGCAAATAGACAAGAAGTGGGCAATATTAGCATAAATTTTGTTGTGCCTTTAGATTATGGTGTCTTGGCGCTGAAAAGAAAATCAAAATACAGAGAGAATGTCTTGTCACCTGTCTCTTTTTTCTGGTGTGGGTGAATGACACATCAAAGAGGGATTGAAAGTCTTAAGGAAGATATGAGAATTGCCAGTATCACTAAGTAGGAAATAAAGAACTGAAAAATATCAACAACTGTTGAAGATAATATAGGAATTTTGTTATTTACTCTGCAACTGAAGTGAAATTCTGTTCTAAAACAATTTAATATTTTAAAACACTGTCTTAAATATGAGCAAAATTTCAGGTAATTTTTTACCCTGTCAACTATCAGAAACAGCCTGAATATATATGGAGTTTTCATTCTGTTTCATGTGACACCTGCTGCAGATGATAAGACTGAAGAACAGCAGAGGCTTCTTCCATAGTTATGCGGAGGTCAGGGGTGGTTGCTGCATCTGCACTAATCCAAGATGAAAAGAGTTTGGGTACTTTTGCTTACCAGGTGTGCCCTGTTGTTCACTGAGCAGAGTGCCCTTCATAACTGAAACAGATAAACTCTGAGCTGACTGAGAGCTCAAATTTCATTTTAAATCCACCTGAAGAAAGGCACATATTACTTTCTTTCTTCAAAGTGCATGAGATGCCTTGTTTGTTTTTATGAAGAGAAATAAGACCGCTCATTTTATAATAGCAAAAGCAATGACAGTTAGGATGATGGTACACAATACATTTAAGTCATCTGTTATGGGAGAGAAAGAACATTTCTGAGTTTGTGTTAGGATAGGGTAACAAGAGTTAGCCATGGAGACACAACTTAATTCCACCTTGTGTTATAATAATGACAGTCACAGCATTTAATCGCACAATATCATATTGCTTTGCATGTAGCTTTAGTGAAAACTGGCACCATGTATAAGAAGAGCCATACCTAGTCAAATCAGAGGTCTGCCTAAGTCTGTGTCCTGTGACAGTGGTCCACAATTGGCTGCCAGGGGAATTCAAAAGTGCAGAAAAATGTATGCAGTGTATATGATTTACCTGTAAAGGGCTAACCCTCCTGGGGGAGTGGTCTTGACCCTGACCCCAGGTCCTCCTGACTACTCCCCAGGGGTGGGCCTTAACCTTACTCTAGGTGTAGTGGTTAGCCCACTCTCACTTCTTGTCTAGCCCTCTATAAGAAGGAACTAACTGTTTCCATCTCATGCCCTGCCTCCTTGTCTGCCAGTGCCACCCTTTTGTTCCTGCTGCTCTTTCTTTTAACATGTGGCCATCCTTCCATGAGGTGAATGGACCCATTGCCATCAATCTGATTGTGTATATATATATATATATATATATAAATAAATAATTTTTTTTTGTACCTTGCCTTTCCTTCCCTCTACCTCAAATACCTTTTGTTTATTGTTAATGTTTCTTTTTTAATTTCCCAAAGTGAGACTTTTTATTCAAGTGTGTTTTACCTTTTCCTCTCTACATCTAATTCCTTTCTGTCAGAAAGGGGGGTAGAGGGGAAGGCATCTTATAATTGTGTTGGTTCTGTTAGATATATTGTGACTTTCTGGGAGATTTGAACTAGAACCAAGACACTACTCTATCTAACAACGATATCATGTTATAGGTAGGACTGTGTGCATTTTGTTGTGTGTAGAAGTATTCCAAATCTTCCATAAAATCACAGAATGTTTTGAGTTGGTAGGAACTTTTAAAGAACATTGGTCCAACCCCTGTTTAATAAGCAGGGATGTAATTAACTAGACAATAGTTAATGCAAGACAGTGAAACATTTCTGTGCAGCTTTTCAGACTTGAATGGGACTTGAATATTATGGTGCCTAGCCCTAGATTTCTGTATGTGTATGAGACCTTTTTTTTTTTTCCATAGCTATCTACAGGATGAACCCACAAGTTGTCTGATGCCAGGGGCAATTTCAGTCTTTCTAATGCAGAAGATTGAAATTTGATGCTAACAAGACAAAAGTGAGAAGAGTGAAATAGAGGTAGAAGGAAATTGAGAAGCCTAAGTAGCACAGGACTGTTTATAAGAGAATGTTGTTCACATGCAGGAAATCATCACAGCATCAAGTTACAAGATTCCCATGCAAGATGTAGCCATTCTAGGCATTACACAAAGACTAGAATGAGGAATGCTGTAGATAAAACTATGAAATCATTCCTACTGAGTCTCCAGTACTTTGAGTAAATGTACTTTAAATGGAGATCTCTTTAAACATATTATGTTTGTAATTGCATCAAGGAGCTTGTTTCAGATTACATGGTCATCCCTTCCAGTGAAGTGTGACTTGCAAAATTTTGGAACAACTGGCACGATTGTTGTTAACATGTTTTTGCTTTTTTACTACTAAAAGAGAAATTAGCTTCCACCAGCCCAAAGCTGTCTGAATATTTGGATGAATTGGGTGCTTCATCTTCTCTGGAATAATGGTATTTAGCGCTTCCACCAGCTGGCTGGCAAGATTGGAATGAATATTCATTTTGTTACACATTGCAAACAGCAGTATAGTCAGGAGGACTAACTGATAATAACAAAATTGGTTAATTTTAATTCTCAAAATTCACTGAATATCTGAACAGCAATTAAAAAAAAATTGCTAAAATGTGACTTCATGAGAAATGGGGCAAAACATAAAGTCTAGAATTTATTGGTTTATATAGGAACTGTGATTGAAATAATCTAGAGATCTGTGCAGTTAACAAGATAGAGCTATGCAAATGAATGGATATTCTCATATTGCTTTAAGCAGACACTAGATTTGGTCTAAGAAGGCAATATTTGCATATGATATCAAGAAGGTAAATATATTGTTGCTCACAAATGCACATCTGACCTAATACTGGCTATAAATCCACCAAAGAAGCAAGATCCCAAATGCAGATGCATACGTATACATGTACGAGCACACGATGATTGACTGCAATGATAGTAAGCCCAATCCATTCCAGTTTTGATGGTTATTTGGCCAGAGGCTGAGAGCTGAGAAACCCCTACTGCCAATGGCAGCCAGCTGAGTGTCCGTGTTGACAGTTGCAACCTCAGCTGTGATTGCAGGGAAAGGAGCAAGTTCTGGATGAAACAGTGTTAAAGTCCCTATGGATTTAAGCTGTGGCTCAGCATGATGCTTTGATATATTCTTTAATAAACTAAAAAAAAAAAAAAATCACAATGTTGTGGAGGGGAAATTAATTGATGTGAGATGATATTTTTCCAAAGTTAATATTGTTTATTAATTTTGATATTCAGAACTCTCGCCACCCCTGACCACTAATATTCATAATATTTCAATTCTTACATGGTCATGGAAACATTCTATGTATAATATCTAGATCTAGTAATAACCAGCAAAGTATTTAAACATTAATTGAACTGGAAGAGAAGATTCCTGTGGTCAACTTGCCCAGTAGATGGGCTCAAGGAGCTCTTTAGCCTGGAGAAGAGGAGGCTCAGTGTCCTGGAGTCCTGTACCCCTAAATTCCTCTCCTGCCCGGACTTCGGGGGGAAAGGGGAAAAGCCGCCTGGTTTCCCCCCCCTCCTCGCCTGCCCTGCAGCCGTGAAGGGGGCGGGGACTGCCCCGTGAGTTCCCGCGCTGGAGCCAGGCTGGGATTGGCCGTGCGCTTTCGCGCCTAAAGTGTGGTAACTCTGCCCTTTGTCTAGCCAAGGTTATAAATATTGGGGGTCTTCCCGCCTTTGGGGGTTCCCGCTTTGGATTTTGCGTGTGCCTGGACGAGTTCGCTCACTCTCCTGTGCCTGGACTGCAGAGAGACTAAGGACTTGCTTTGGTGTTAGGCACACACCTTTGTCTGCCTAACGACCCTTAACGACCCTTAACGACTCCTGCAGCCGCTGGAGGAGGAAGACAGACCGCACGAGCCAGCCTGAGTGAGTTATTTGGCTTAGCTTAATTTAGTAAGAAACCGCTATTAATTAATAGCTGAGTCCTTTTCCAAAAACTGACTTCCAAATATATATAGTCAGATTATTAATGGTATCCTCGTAGAATTCTCATGCAACTGAACCTGTTTATCAAACGAAATTAATCTTTGTATATATAGTTGTGGGGGCGGGTTTTGTAAAAATAAAAAATATCTATTTTTGATAAATTTTCTTCTCGGCCACGAATTAATCCTGCTCTCCGCAACATTATGGCGCAGTGTAAGCAGGGTAGTTCAATCATAGAATTTCTACAAGAAAAGGGATGCCTAATCACAGGTCTTGATTTAATTTGGGCCCAGAAAAATTGTAAAAATCCGGAGAAAATCCTGGGAAAATTAGCTGAGCGCTCAGACCCTGTGATTACCGAGTCTCCAACGGAGCATTTCTCTGTTGTTCTGGGGTCAGTCGTGACCCAGACTCTGGCCGAATTTGAAAATTATGAAAAAAGAATTCAGGCCTTGGAAAAGGACTTATTAGCAGAAAAAGCTAAAAGCCAAAGTATCTGGGAAAGCATGCTGGCGCAGACAAAGAGCCTGACCGCGGCACTGACTGCCCAGATGAAAGAAAGGCTTGTAACGCCTGCAGACACCACCTCTTCGGTCTCCGTGTCTGAATTTGAATGGAGTGATTCGCGGGAATCGGGGAGAAAGGCAGAGAATGCCCCAAGGGGCTCTTCGGGGGAGAGGAGTTCCCCGAAACCAGGCACAAAAGACTCTGCTAGAGACTCAGAGAATTCCTCTGCACATGCCTCTGCGCGGCAGAAAGCCTCAAAGCCACGCAGAAAGCGCAGGTCCCGACCGGACTTCCCCGTAGCTAGCGGTGAAGAGAGCTCCGGTGAGGAGGGCGCCGCGGTGCAGAGGCACGTGTTGCCTGTGATTAGGACTGAGTCCGTGAAGGGCAGGAAAGGAGCTGCAGGGACCTCCGTGATCAAAAAGCAGTTCACAGACGCACAGCTCAGTGACTTACAAGTCAAATACGCGAGAGATCCTGGGGACTCAGTCGCTGACTATGTGTATCGAGTGTCCCGAGCCGGTGGGGACCGGGTCCTTCTAGACTCGCAGGAAGCGGCTGGAGACTGGGGGGACGATGTGTTCCTGACACGTGAACCCGAGGGGACACACAGCCTCACCGCTCGGATAGCCTACTGGGCAAGCAGTGTCCGTCCAGCCTACCGGGGGGAGCCGACGGAACTAAAGGTCACCAGCTCCTCTGAGCTCATCACTGCTCTCCGCAGACTTGCCTGTGTCCAGGCTATCTATGATAAGGGACATTATGATTGCCCGTTTTATGCCCCTGTGGACCCGGAGAGACTGCACCCTATTATGAAGGGTTTGCCAGCAACTCTGCAAATCCAACTAATGAAGAATGTTGAGAAAATTGAACGTGTGATTGCAGAGAATTCAGAGGACGGTGCTACAGAGCATGTAATGACTTGGGCTGAACTGTTAACTGACTTGAATGCCCACGGGCTGCAGTTTGGGTTTGGGTCTCCTGAAGGAAAAGGGGCTGGGGAGAGACAGTCTCGTGCTTCTCCCCCAGAAAATCCCAGGACTCTGCGCAGGCAGGTCCGGCCAGTGCAGGACTGCCCCCCCAGGGGGACCGGTCCTTCAGGCTTCTCCCCGAGGGGAAGGGGCAGAGACCCACAGAGTGACTGGAGACCCAGAGGAAAGAACAGTTGGTATAGACAAGCCCTGACTTTAGGGGTACCAAAAACTGTTTTAAGGCAGCTGGCAGACTGGCAGCTGAAGGATCTAGTGCGGTGCCTTCAGAAATCGGCTGCAAAATCCAGAGGCAGCCGCGAGAAGCTCAGGACCAGCGATAGCGGAACGCCCAGCGGTGGCTCCCAGAGCGGCTCGCCCAGAAGCGGCAGCCCCCCCGCTGGGAACTGCAGCTCGTCCCCAGACAGAAAGGTTAACCCTTTCTCGTCTCCCACACGGGAGGCAAAACACTGAATTAGTGTAATAGTGGCTCGGCAGCTTTTAATGGTCAGCAGTCACGGGGAGAGCTACAGAAGCCCCCAGAATAAAGACCTGCTGCCTAGGTGAGCCACGTGGTCACTGACCACCTGCCCCAGTACAAAAGGCCACCGGATCATTACACGGTGGATCGTCCCCAACTATTAATTGCTAAGCCTGGCCTTTATAGGCCGAGGCAGGTCTTGTCTCCTTACAGGTGAAGGCCGAGGCAGAGGACCAGTTCCTGACCACCTGACCAGCACCTGGGAAAGGGAGAACCAGCTACACGAGAGATGGAGTCATATCACCGGGGTGGCCAGTGGATGATGGCATCAGGACCCACGGACTGTGACCTCCAGCCATGGACTCAGAGCATCCAAGGCTCTGCCATGAACTTGGTTGCTCTACCAGGAACAGAGCAATCTTCAATTGACTGTGTAGCTTTATTAATACTGTTTGGGCTATTGTTAAGCCTTGTTAAGTATTGTTAAATATTGTTGGGGCGATTAATGTGTTACCTATTGTTAATGTTGGAAAAGGCTAAGCCATATATATATATTAATAGGTTCCTAAATTGAAGGGGGATCACCTCTCACTCAAGTTCTAGACAAAGATGCTCATTACCACCGGGGTGGGATGTCCTGGAGTCCTGTACCCCTAAATTCCTCTCCTGCCCGGACTTCGGGGGGAAAGGGGAAAAGCCGCCTGGTTTCCCCCCCCCCTCGCCTGCCCTGCAGCCGTGAAGGGGGCGGGGACTGCCCCGTGAGTTCCCGCGCTGGAGCCAGGCTGGGATTGGCCGTGCGCTTTCGCGCCTAAAGTGTGGTAACTCTGCCCTTTGTCTAGCCAAGGTTATAAATATTGGGGGTCTTCCCACCTTTGGGGGTTCCCGCTTTGGATTTTGCGTGTGCCTGGACGAGTTCGCTCACTCTCCTGTGCCTGGACTGCAGAGAGACTAAGGACTTGCTTTGGTGTTAGGCACACACCTTTGTCTGCCTAACGACCCTTAACGACCCTTAACGACTCCTGCAGCCGCTGGAGGAGGAAGACAGACCGCACGAGCCAGCCTGAGTGAGTTATTTGGCTTAGCTTAATTTAGTAAGAAACCGCTATTAATTAATAGCTGAGTCCTTTTCCAAAAACTGACTTCCAAATATATATAGTCAGATTATTAATGGTATCCTCGTAGAATTCTCATGCAACTGAACCTGTTTATCAAACGAAATTAATCTTTGTATATATAGTTGTGGGGGCGGGTTTTGTAAAAATAAAAAATATCTATTTTTGATAAATTTTCGACTCGGCCACGAATTATTACTGCCCTCCGCAACACTCAGGGGTGACCTTATTGCTGTCTACAACTACCTGAAGGGTGGTTGTGGCCAGGAGGAGGTTGCTCTCTTCTCTCAGGTGGCCAGCACCAGAACGAGAGGACACAGCCTCAGGCTGCGCCAGGGGAAATTTAGGCTCGAGGTGTGGAGAAAGTTCTTCACTGAGAGAGTCATTGGACACTGGAATGGGCTGCCCGGGGAGGTGGTGGAGTCTCTGTCCCTGGGGCAGTTCAAGGCAAGGTTGGATGTGGCACTTGGTGCCATGGTCTAGCCTTGGGCTCTGTGGTAAAGGGTTGGACTTGATGATCTGTGAGGTCTCTTCCAACCTCGGTGATACTGTGATACTGTGCTTTCTGCTCTATGGCAGAAGGCAATGGAAAATTACAGAGAGGCTTTTAGGCATTTACTCAACAAGTTATTACCCAACTTGCAGGGCTTAGCCACAATCCAGACAGTGCCCAAATGCTTTCAGGTGACTCTTTCTTGTTGAGATTTGATTCTTCCCAGCTTCTGGGGAAAGAGGCAGACAACCTCTGACCTTGTGTCCTGGCTCTTCTAAGCAGGACTTTCAGGTGTAGATGCAGGATGTTGTGCAGTCTCAGCACGGTGTCACACTGACCACACAGGCTGATCGTGTGCAGGCAATGCACATGATCCTGGTAACCTGCGGCAGTGGAGTTTACCAGGCAAACAATAAGGCAGAAGGCAATTGCAGCAGGCAACAGCAGAGCACAGCAGAAAAGCAGGGGAGCAAAGCTCATTGTTTACCTGCATATCTCCTTTTATCAGTGTGGGCTGAGATTAATTGCCCTTTGGACACAGAGCAGCCAATCAGGATGGCAGTTAGCCAATCCATATTAGGCAAAGCCATAGGCTTGCTTTTGCCAAATCTGGGAAAAGCACAGGTCCTGCACAAGCTAAGTGTACCTTGTTTACCACAGGACCCTGGGCAGGACAGACTCAGTGGATAGAGACTCTTTTGTGTCCTTTTCCGAAGCTTGCTTCTCTGGTAGAGCAGAAAAGACATGCCTAGGCAAGGCAGGACATGTATAAGCCTCTTTTGGGCCTACTAGGCCTACCACAACACACAATTAAACATATACTGAAATTTTTGGATAGGAGGAGAGCTTTTAGCAGATCTGATGCACATAGCAGAAGATGGTACACTACCTCTCAGAAACCTGATAAAGTTTACTTTAACTAGTGTGACTTTATTAGAGTGAAATCATTATTCACATGAAGACTGGATGCAGTTCAGGGCATAGCCTGCGCCTCAGACTGTAGAAATAAGAATGTCTGTTAGGAGCAGAGAGGAAGTAGAGTAGGTGTATAAAATTTGCCATTGTAATCAGTTCACTCTCATGGTCAGAGATTTTGCCCTAGCCCACTTGTAGTGGTTCTGGGAGTTACCTGCCCCCACCTCTGAATTCACCAGACTAGACTCAGTCTGATGGAAGTCAAGGAAGCTACATTTACAGCTTAGCACAGTTTACAAGCATATGTATGTACAATATACAAATATTTACAGTTATATACAAGTTAAAAGTAATACAGAAACACAAAATCCTTCCAAAAACAGTCAGACTGCCCGGGATGCTCCTGAACAACCTCCGCCCTGCCTCCTCTCTCTCTCTCTCTCTCTCTCCCTTCTTTTCCTCCCCTCAGAAATAACCAGAAAAATCTCTGTATAGCTCATGTGATAAATCTGCAGAGATCTGAGGTGAGAGATCAGAAAGACAAGAGGTTAAAGGGAAAAGGGTTAGGTTGGATTACAAAGATCTCATGCAAAGGAGCCAAGGCAGATGCAACCAGCCACAGGCCACCAGAGGGTGGAAGAACTAGTGAAAACTGAGTGAGGAGTGTGAGAGAAGTGATTGCCTTATCTTATATTTTAACTATTTGCTTCTCTCAGCACAAGAGTGAGTGATATAGGTTACTGTTATTTTCTCCTCACAGCCAAGGATTTAATTTCTCTTGCCAAATATTCCAATTAGCCTCAAACCAGCACACCATTTAATTTGGTATTATGAATGTAGCCAACAGAGTTTTTCAATACTCTGAAGAGGGACTTTTTTCCTTGTTTCAGATTAATAAAATCTATTTTACCTTTTGTTGACTTTTGTAGTTGTCACAGTTATGGATATAAGATGATAAATTAGACATCAGCTGCGTTAGAGAACTAAGGCGATGATTGTATTGCTATGTAAGTAAACTAGTGAGATGGTCCCAGTTGGCTTGTTCAGTTGTCTTCAATCTAGTTTCCCTCAGAGAAGAGGTGCCGAAGTAGCAGAGGAGCCCCAAACAATATCAGAGAACGAGGTCATAGTTAAGCAGCCAAGAGATTAAGGCTTGAAGCTGGTCAGTAGCCCTATTTTATTAACGGTATGGACTCCAGCATTTAGCTGGGGGTATTGGCTTATAAACCTCATGGCCACAAGTGTGGAGGGTGCATGGGTGACCAAAGTAACAGCAAAAAGCTGCTTTCTGACTATTTTTTTTTTTGTTCCAGAGGAATTTTGTTGACTAGAGATAGTTCATTGAAATAAGTTGTTTTCTGGGAACTGTTTTAAAATGACAAAAATGTTGATTTTTTTTTTTCAGCTATGTTGTTTGCTGACACTGATGTGGTTGTTCATCAGTCTGTGAAGTTCCATCATGTGTTTGTTAAGGTATTGGATCACAGCAATCCATAACGTGTTCTGTAAATAGATCTCACAGCTGTATTCTATACAGTCTTTTTTTCTAGCCCATGTATAGTTTACCAGTGTATTTTTTTTCCATCTTAACTAGGGGAAAAATAAATTTACAGGTGAATTTTTTATTTCTGTATTCAGGCTGTTTTTTGCCTTCCCTCAATTGTGAACTGGCAGACATCTCTGAGAAGATGCAGTATCTGCGTGTTCATAAATAATTTGTGGTAGTTTTGTACCTTTTCTCTCCTGCTGTAGTCCATGTATGGAATGATCTTATTAAGCTTTAATAAGGTATATAATCAGGAAAACAAGTCTTTAAAATATTTAGAAAACAGCAGTAAAACTTTTTCTATCAGTCTTAAAGGAAACAAAACAATGCAAATTTCCTGCACTTCTAAAAGATTAAAAAATAAGAATTTGTTTTTTTTTGTCTTGGGAGATACAAATATGCAGAGTGCAGTTAAAGCTTGAGCGTTGTGAGGCAAAAGGACCCATAGGAAGTTGCACTTCCCTCACTGGTTGTTTTGGCAGTGTCTGAAACAAGGGAAGAATAATGTCGTAAGTTAAAAAAAAAAGACCAAAAAAAGACAAAACAAGAATTAGAATACATTTAAGCCTATAACAATGAACTGACCACATGGGATTAGTCCCAGTTTTGTTCTCTGGATTAGTTTGAATGTGTCTGATTTCTTCAACTTTTCCTTCCCTCTCCCTCTTTCCATCCCTTCAGAAATAACCAGATCAACCCATGTTTATCTCATGTGATAAATTTGGAGATCTGAGGTGAGATGTCAAAAAAAAAAAAAAAAGGTGGCAAGAAGGTTAGAGGAAAAAAGGGGTTAGGTGGATTAGAGAGTTAAAGGCAAAATCAGCCGGAGACTAGAGTGCCAGAAAAAAGGCACAGCCCAAAGTGAAGAGCTGGGCAGTGTGTGTGTGTGTGTGAAGTGCCCATCTTACCTACATTTTGATTAGTTGCATTTCTCAGCAGAAGAATGATGATACAGGGCACATGTTGTTTTTCTTCTTTCTTTTCACAGCTAAGGATTTAATTTCTCTCAGCAAACTATTTCAATTAGTCTCAAACCATCACACTCATATATAAATATATGCATGGATCTTTTGGTGAGCTGAAAATGAGGCAGAATTTATGAAAATTGGCTTAGGAAAGACACTTATTTCTATTGCCTTACAATAACTGATTCATAATATAGTTTTCATTGTCTGATTTTATACAAAATGCATAGTTGCTTTTATTTACTTGTTTAATTTTAGTCAGTCCATATCACTGTTCTTAATAAAACTGAGTTGATAGGAAGTGGCTTTGTAGCCAAATGTTGACAATCAATACCTGTTTTTTTCAAGACACAGAAAATAATAAAGTGTGTTTATTGCCAGAATGTGCATTGTTTAATTTGTTTGATCAATATTACTACTTTCTATTTTCATTTTTAATCAATATTTTGACTGGAAAATTATATTGCCATAGAGTTAAGTGAGCTAGTAATTGGGAGACCTGGATTCCTCTCTGGTTTAAGCAAGTAATGTGATTACTGTGAAGTCAGTTCAGCCAGGTCTCACGCCTGCAGATATTTGCCATCATAAATGGAGAATGCTTCTTTTTATATTTATTTGAAACTTGCTTGTTTTTATTTATTCTAATAAGAGCCAAGATAAGAGATATTATTTAAACTTCTGTAATGTCTGGCATTATGGTGCAAGATAGGATTTTTCAAAGTTAATATAGTTTATTAATTTTGATATTCAGGAATCTTGCTACTGGCCACAATTTTTAATAAGTTCTTTGCAATGGTCATGAAAACATGACACAGAGGAAAACAGAATCTAGAACACTTAAACTATAACTAGCAATAACACAACAAACATTAAACTCAGTTGAACTGGAAAGAGGTCCTTGTGGTTGATTATACCACTTGCCCACTAGAGGGACTTGGGAAGCTCCTTTCTGCTTAAGGCAAAAGGCACTTGAATTTGATAGAGACTTTTACAAAGTTTTGCAAAGAGGTTTTTGAGTATTTACTCAAAGATCTCCTGACTCCTAGGGCAAACTACAGTTTCCAGACAGTACCCAAACACTTGCAGCGAGTTATAGTGGTGTCTTGTCAGCCACTGAGGCTTCTAATTCTTACCAGGCTCTAACAAGGTGCTGGGAGAGAGGCCGACAATCTCTGACTTGATCTTGATTCCTCTTTGATAATCTGTATCCCTTCCAGGGCTCCCAGTCTAGGCAGAAGACTTGCAGGTGTGTTGTGTTGGCACAATGTCACACTGGCTAAGTAAGCCTATCATGTGAAGCCTATTCCCTGGTAAATTTAAGGCACACGTCCAGGGCTTGTTATTATGTAGCAGAGCTAGCTTGTAGCTTAAGAGAGCATGGCAGGCTGCAATGGCAGAGGCACATGGGCAGAGCACATTGTGTTTACTTGCTCGTCTCTTTTTATCAATGTAGCCTGAGACTAATGGTTCCTTTGGCCTCAGATTAGCCAGTCAGAATGGCAGTTTTCCAGACTTAACAATATTAGGTGAAATCAGGGCTTGCTTTTACCTTTTAGGGCAGAACACAAGTGTATAAACACGTGAGGTACCCTCTTTGCAAGTTTCGAAGGAGGGAAGGGGGAGACGCAAAGGCATCAGCCCTTTTTCTTCCTTTCCTGTGGTTGCTTCTCCCATCAGCAGAAGGAGGGAGAGCAGAAAAACATGTCTTGCCATGCCAGGACATGTTTAGGCCTGTTTGGCCTATTTTGGCCTTCCACAACAACTTCTCAGAGTGATTCCTCTGTTTTTAAACTTGTTTTCCTGTGTCTAGATTTCTTACAGATCCTTGGAAATAGTTCACAAGCTGCTGTCTCGTTTTATTTTGGACCAAAAATGTGGAAAAGAAAAATTATTGTCCATAACTTACAGAGTATAGATACAAACTAAGTATATTTTTATTATAGTCCTCTGACAGAGTCCACCTGTTCAGCCTGGAGAAGACAAGGCTCCAAGGAGACCTTATTGCAGCCTTTCAATACTCAAAGGGGTTTTATAAATAAGAAAGATGGAGACTTTTTTTGTTAGCAGGGCCTGTTGTAACAGAACAACAGGTAATATTTTTAAACTAAAAGAAAGGTAGCTTTAGACTGGAGATAGAGAAGAAATTTTTTAGAGTGTGTGGTGAAACTGAAACATATTGCTCCGAGAAATGATAGATGCTCTATCCATGGAGACATTTAAGGTCAGATTGGATGGGGCTCTGAGAAACTTGATCTAGTAGAAAATGACCCTACTCACTGCAGGGAGATTTGACTAAATGGCCTTTAAAAGTGCCTTCCAACCTGAAACATTTTATGATTCTGAGCTTTGCAGTTTTATCCAATTCATTTGGCTTGCATGAATTGGGGAATGATTTTCATTTTACTTTACTAAAACTAAAGTTTACCATAAATCTGGGAGAAATTTTCTACCTTTGAAAGTTTTTGTTGAAAATTCAGTAATAAATGACAAATGAGAAAATGTTATGGAAAATGTTAGTTTTCAATTAGCTTGGAGAGGAGATGCCTAAGAGGTGGTCTCATTCATGTTTATAAATATGTAAGTGGTGGGTGCCATGAGGATGAAGCCAGCTTCCTCTCGGTGATGCCCAGTGACAGGACAAGGGGCAATGTATGGAAGCTGAGGCATAGGAGGTTCCATATGAACCTGAGGACCAACTTTTTCACCGTGAGAGTGATGGAGCCCTGGAATAGGCTGCTCAGGGAGGTTGTGGAGTCTCCCTCTCTGGAGATATTCAAGAACCATCTGGATGCATTCCAATGTGATCTGCTCTAGGTGATCGTACTCTGGCAGAGGGGCTGGACCAGATGATCCTTCGAGGTCACTTCCAACCCCTGACATTCTATGATTCTATGAATTTTGTTAACCAAATGATCATTACACAATGCTAAATGCCATTTTAGGTTTGGATAACAATAAGCAGGTTAGTGAAAAGCGTAGGAGAAGAAGGGGAAAAACCCTTTATTGCATAATGGAAAGAAGGACTTGTGCTTCGGTGTGAAAATAAAATACTTTTCAGCAACTGGCTGTAATTCTAAATACTGCTAAAACAACTTCTGTGGCCCTGTTCCAAGTACAATAGCTTAGCTTAAAAATCACTAATGCTTCTGGGAAAGTGACTTCATTTCAGTAATGGAATTATTCTAGAGAAACACATGGGGAACCGCATGAGAAACTGCATATAATTTTCCAAGCAAAATTATGAGATCTCCAATAACATACTGAAGTATTCACTTTGAGCAGGATTTGTAGCATTTTTCCCTTGATAACAAATGTGTCTGTGTCCTTGTATGCATATTGTGTACACGCATAATATTTACAGAGCACAAAGAAGATGGTTCTCATTGCTCTCACTTGCATATGTGTGCTTCCTACTGCTGGCCTCAGGCTCAAAGAAGGTATTCTGAATTGATTAAATTAAGAAAATAGCTTTGCTTTTCTTTATAATTTTTATTTTTCTTCTGAGGAAAATGAAGAGAGAGACAGCCAGTGATAGGCTTATTGTCCTGTGAGAAATAATGAAGAGGGTGCAGTAACATTAAGAAAATACCTTGAAATTCAGAACTGCCCATCAAATGAGGTAGTCATTCTTCAGCCAGCTACTTTAAATCTGTATTTAACTTACAAGCAGAGAGCAAGTTCATTTGGTCACTTAAATTTACAGCTTCATAACTGTATTATTCAACTAAATGAGAGTTATTTTAAAGGAGATAAAATTATATTCTTAAAATGTGTTCTTTAGCTTAAATCCATCTTCTAGCCATGTGTAAAAGGGCAGTTATATAAATGTGAATTCCCTATTGAACAATTTAGTGGTATATGTGATTATTTCTTGATGTATCAGGCTCCTCTCTGTCAGAGATAACATTTCAGATGAGTTGGATTGTACTTTACAAAATGTGTGATCTGTATAGAACTCAGTTTGAGAAATAGAACAATTGCACTTCTGTTCAGATTGCTTTCTTTCTCTGTCTCTAATGTGCTAGCACAACACTGAGACACATTTGTGTTGCAGTCCCCGTGATCATATCTTTGAATTAAAATAAAAAGCTGCTTCAATTAAGAGCAGATTTTATACAAGTACCAGAAAGCAGTATTAATCTGCATAGAACAATACAGCTTGTACTCAGGGAAATATGGTGAACTACACATTAGAAATTTTGGTTTGAAAAATGTTAATCTGCCACAACTCTGAAATTCTGTCTACTCCCCTCACCCAAGCAGAAAGAAAAGGAAAAAATAAAGCCATGCAGTTTACCATAATGCAGACTTTTAAGACTAATTCTTTGCTATTGTATCGATCAGGTGATTGTTAATGAGACTCAGTGATACAAAAAAGAACATCCAGTAAACCTAATTTACTGTTAAAACGAGTTCATTTTGGTCACTGTTGAACAGATCAATATACTTTTTTCCCAGCAAAATACTCTTTAATGTGGGCACCATTCCCATGACGTATTCAACCAAGGTCTGCCCAGAGATCCTACTGTTTGTCTACAGGGAAAATAGAGGAGCCAGATTGCCACAGAAAGCATAAGGACCCCTACAGAACTGAATGAGGCACAATAGAAGTGCTACATTTATCTAGAGTATTTAATTTATTTATTTGCCTTTTTTTTTTCCCTGAAAAAATATCTCATTTTCTTCCTAATTTAAGTTCCTACTTGCAGCATTGGTTTACAAAGTATATTTTTTATAACAAGGCTTTTGAGGATGAAGGGTTGCAGCTTTCATCAAAACAAGAAAATAGCAGAGACACACAGTAACGTTCTTGAAAGCTCAAAGAATGCAGGTGATAATTATACTTTACTTAACGCATAGGCAAGAGCTTAAAAATCCATTAACAGACAGAGAACTTAATTTTCACATACAATCTTCTCTGAAAGGAAACTATGAGCAAAGAGAGCTGCTAAGAGGTCTCCTGGGATCAGATCTTTGATGGTTTATTGATCTCATTCGATGCTTTTAGAATCATTAAAAGTCACCTTTCTTTTGTCATTCAGTCCTAGGGAGTAAATTGAACATTATGTTCATGTAGGTCATTGAGTACTTTTTACAGTGGTTTATTCAAGCAAATGGAACTAGGTACTTCAACTAACTGACTGGCAAGATTAGGATATCAGAGGAGAAGAGAGATTGTTAAAGAGAAACAAAGCACCAATTTGCTTTGTAATAGGCTGCTCTTGAAGAGCAAAAGATTCAATTACTTAAGAAAGTGAAGTGTCTAAAGGGGCTGTGGATTTCATATTTGTGTCTTTGTGAAAGTCCTTGTCTAAAATAAATCTTTATAGTAAATATTGCCATTTTTCCTGTGTTAGGGGATCAGAAAAGAAAAAAGAAAAGACCCCCATTCTTTCATCATCTCTAGGCAAATAACTGCTAAACCCATGTTCAATGTAAGGCATTAAACAAAGGGATTATTCTGTGAGAGTGAAAGCAGCACATATCGTCAGAATAAAAGTGTCTTTCTCCAAGAAAGAACTCCAGTATGTGCAGCATTCAGTAAAGCTTAAGACAGCTGCTCAATCAAGACAAATTTAGAAAGAAAGCAGCACTTCTGGATGCAGGATGTTGAGGTTCTTTTGTTTTCACCCTTATATGAAGAAAGGAAAATATTTTGTTGTATGTTCATAAGCATCCTGTAACCCAAAAGCAAGAAGACAAAGTAGAAACTTACAGATATTCATGGAATTTCATACAGAAATGTTGGTTAGATGGTACCTGTGGAGGTCCATAGCCCAGAATCCTGCTTTTGAAGATCAGCTCACCTGAGGCTTCATGTGCCTACCTTGAAACCATCCAGTCATAGAGTTGTTGAACAGTTTGGTTTAAAGAGACATCCAAATGTCATCTAGTCCAACCCCCCTGCAGTGAGCATGGACATCCTCCACTAAATCAGGTTGCCCAGAGCCTTTTTGAGCCTGACCTTGAATATCTCCAGGGATGGAGCCCTGCACAACCTGTTCCAGTGTTCCACCACCTTCATGGTAAAGGACTTGATCCTAACATCCAATCTATATTTGCTCTTCTATAATGTAAAAACTTTGTCCCCTCCTCCTATCACTACAGGCCTTTGTAAACAGCCTATTATGTTCCCTTCAGGTACTGGGAGTCTACTATTTCGTCTCCCTGGAGACCATGCTGAACAACCTCAGCTCCATCAGGAAGTGCTCCAGCCCCTCTGATCATTTCCATGGCCCTCCTCTGGACCCACTCCGTCAGGTTCATGTCCTTCCTGTGTGGAGGGCTCCAGAGTTGGATGCAGTAAAGTGACAGAATCATCTTTCTCAATCTTCTGGCCAAGCTTGTGATGCAGCCTACGATATGATTTGCCTTCTGGGATGCAAGCACACACTGCTGGCTCAAGTCCAGCCTGCAATCCACCAGTACTCCCAAGTCCTTTTCTGCAGGGCTGCTCTCAATTTCATCACCCCCCCATCCTGTATTGATATCTAGGGTTGCTTTGACCTAGGTGCAGGACCTTGCACTTTTCCTCATTATGTTTCATGGGATTCTCCTCAGCCCACCTCTCCAGCCTGTTCAGGTCCTTCTTGATGGCATCCCATTCTTCAGAATTATCAACTGCACCAGTCAGCTTGGTATCATCTGCAAATGTCAGTGATGCACCAAACACTAGCTTCTAGTCGCCAATAAAGGCCATTATCAGATGTCTAAGAAACAATAAAATAATTGGGCAAATGTATTTCCCCTGAATATTCTTCCTGCTTCAGACAACAAAAGCCTTAGAAAAGTATTCTATAAATGTGTTTAAAGATTTTCTTTATTTCTTTCTTGATTTGGGAAGGGAGAGAAATAATTCCCCTCTCCCCCCAAAACCAGATTTAATTATAAGCACATTTCAAATATTTATTGCATTTGATAAAGTCTCTGTCTTTCAGGCACTGCAAACAGAAGAGGAATGACTATTTCAATATCATTTTAATGAAAAATGTAACATGAGATATAGACCTATTGCCTCTGCAGAAATCAAACAACTGTATAGTGTAGATATCATTCTACTGAGGATTACTCTAAGAAGTAGGAAGTATTATTCAGACTTCCTTTCTTCCCCTGTCCAGAGTGGTCTAATTTGTAGTTCTGTGCTTGATTTTTCCCAATGAGGGAGTTTATTATTGACTCAAAATCAGTTCACTTGCCAGTAACTGAAGATCTTGTTAAGTTCTCCAGAATACTTTGTCACATTTAACTACTGCCCAAACTCAGCTTTTGGCATTTGCATTAAAAATCATTTATTCATTTGTTCAGTTCAAGCGACCTGTGATTTAAGTATGCCATGTTGCAAAGTGAAGTCATGGTCCTATGTGAAACTAATATGCCAGGATTCTAACACACTGAACCAGTTCCAAAGTCTCTTAAACTCCAAATTTCATTATTGATAATTTCAGCAAGAACCAACAAGGCAGCAAAAACTTTCTTCTTTATCTTCTTGTACATTTTTTGTGTTAAAGAACAGTACTGGAAGTTTTAAACAAACAATATATCTAGAGATTAAACTCCACATATTAGTAGCCTCTTTATCTTTGCCAGGAGATCTGAGCTTATAAGAAGAGAGTTGCTCAAACCATAACTAAGGAAATAATGGCACAGTACTATGCCATGTGTTGAAACAGGACATATTTTGGCTCTTTTAGTGAAAAAAACATATAAATGAAATGAAGTTTTAAAGTCTGTTCTTATCCTCTGTCATTTTGACACCCATTGCCCTGCAGTTTTAACTAGAGGAGTTCGCAGATGACATACCACTTACTGCAAGTTTCATCAACTTATAGTACAAAGACCCTGGTGCCACTGGGAAATCGCTACTAGCTTGATGGAGATTGTTTCTGTTTTACTTCTTTTTATGTCCCTGGCTCTACTCTGCCTATTTCCTTCTTTTCCTTAAGGGGATCATGGTGGAGAAATAGTTGGTGTGATCAATCGATCAGCAGGGTACCATAGCAGCATTACACTATCCATCCATCAGGCCTGAAGTGCATTTGAGCATATATGTGCTGGTCGGCTGATGTCTCAGAACAGTTTCCAAGTGATGGAGAGGCTTTCACCTCTGAATTCCAGCCTCTACCCCATTAGAAATCTTTCTAACTTTAAGTTATTTCAATATATATAGAAATAGTAAATAATAGGATAAAAGATTTGTTCTCTGGGGGAAATTTCTAAGAAGCACAACAAACTGCTTTTATATTGACTGATAAAAAAATGCCATCCATTTTTTATTGCAAAGAGGTCACTGAGGACTAAAAGAAACAGATGAAAAGACCTCCTCTAGTAATATGTCAATCCAATTTTATTGGTTGTTGAGTATAGAATGGATTAAAATTCTGGAGTACTGCAGGAGTGGTTTTATTGCCTCACTGTTCCGTATACATTGTCTAATGAGACTGCCAAGAACAAATACCAAGTCACAACTGTGGCTGTACTAATTGTATGAATATTACAGGAGATGCCTCTAAAAACCTGCTAGATGCACTACAGAAGCTTTTTGTGTACATGGACTATTGTTTGTGTTCCTTCAGAACATCAACAGCTACAGACTGGGTTAGGGGTTTTTGTGTATATGTATATATATGTTATATTTATGTATGTAAAAATAATTATTGTGCTACCTTGCTATTTTAACTGATTCTCCCTAAACAATTAGAAGTGCATTTTAAAAAAATGGTATTTTATTGAAGCCTCTGTGCTGCATTGAACATTACTTTTTAAAAATGCATGTTCTGTTGCAAATGTTGCAATCAGTTTTTGTGGCACATTTTGCAGGACTTTAGCCATAAGGAAACTGTTCAATATAATGGGTTTGGTAGTGTAAAACAAGGAAAAAAAAAGAGATTTATTCCTTAACAGAAGAAAAAAGGACTGAAATCAAACTGAAGCTCAAAAGCCACTGTGTAATAAAGATGACACTTCTCAGTGACCGACCAGAAAATGAATGAGAAGTCTTTCCCCTTAATAAAAGAACAGTTTTGACAGGGCTGACCTATGGAGTGTCTCATACTTCCAACAAAGGAGGTGAATACAGGCCCATTCTGATCTTGTCAGAATAAATTCTACCAGAAAATCGTCCTACTGCATGTGGTGCCTGAAAAATTCAATGATTCAAAGCACATTAATAAGAGTAGGCAGCTGACGATTCAAAGAATTTGTGAGTGGTAACTTTGCCATGAGTGATGAGGCCACGCTTTCCAACATGGGCAGCTGGATTCAAAATAGCTGTGTTAGATTCCTTCCTAACCTTCCACTTGAGAATTACAGAATTCAGTGAGATAACTAGTACTAGCTGCTGCAAAAAACAGTTAAATGATTTATTAGATATTTATGCAGCTGGCTTTTGTCTTAATGTAGCTTGCTTGTTACAACTTCTTATTTCTTCCTTCACTTGTAGGTAGGACTATGCTTGTGGAAACAGTAAATCTTTAATTAGTGGAAAAATCATCTTGAAAATGCCTATGGGAGAATATTTTGAGTGGTTACTTGTTTGGGGGTGGGTTGTTGGTTTTTTTTTCATTAGTTTTTCACTGAGAAACTCATCTGCAATACAGGGCTTGCAGAGAAGGGGGCGATCCAGTCTGTGGCCAAATTGAACTTTGCATAGGGTGATAGTTCTATGGAAGAGAGAGTTCTGATTCTGTTTCTTGGTTAAAATGCTAAGTGATATTTTGTGGCTGAAACACAGGCAAATGAGATTAAAATAATTAATTTAAGATATTTTTTATTTTTTTTTCCAGAGAAGAATAAATGCTCAGGGTACAGAAAATCTCTCGTGTCATAAAAGAGCCAACTTGTAATATGAAGTGTTATATTAGAAAGACATTAATCTGAAAAGTCTGTGAGGTAAAAGAGGAAGTACATGCACATTTTAATGAAGTCTATTTTCCTTAAGGAAAGATCTTGCCATAATGATCTAAGATGCAAGAGTCTTAATCAAAATTAAATAGCATTCTTTTTTCTCGTACTCTAGCATAATATTCAGTGTTAGATGACATTGCATCTTTGTTTTAACACTGTAAAATAGTCTGTAATGATAACAAAGGGAGTTTCTGTTATATAGTTTGGTATCATGAATAAGTACAGGCTTAGGACTAATATTCATTTATTCGTAATGGGGATTATTTCAAACAAACAATGGATCCAGTAGAACAAACTGAAGAAAAACTTAAGAGTTACTGTACAACTGAAGTCTAATTTGTCAGAAAAAACTCACAGGAATGTTATTAGTGAATATGACAAAGAAGGAAAATTAGAAAAAGCTACAGGATAAATAAAAACAGTTAATCAGATTGTGTGCCTCTATACTTTTTTATTGTGCATGAGGCATATATTTTATCCAAATGCTGTTTTGAACATAAAAAACCCCAAACAAACAACAACAACAACCAAACAAAAACAACCAAACAAAAAAAAAAAAACAAAACCAAACCCAGAAAATTATACTGACTTAATTTCCACCTACCTTAGCATCTGAGCTAAACTTCAGGCTCCTGGTCAAGTTCCTTTGCATCATTATGTCAGCTCAAATATGTCCTAAAGTGTGACTCTTTGTCAAAAGAAATCTGATATCCATACGGAGAATTCAAGAATTGGTGGGAATTCTGTGCTGTATATAGACCAACAAAATTCAGAACCATCTTTATAGTCATGTAAACCCACTCTTGGGACAGGAAATATCAGCCTTGAAATATCAAGAAGTTATGAAATTGCTCATTATATCATTAGTGATAATTACAACTTTGCAGAATTAAATTCAGTCCTGTGTTCCCTCTTAGTTTTGGTCAAGAAGCGAAATGAAAAGAAGGTTTTCCTATTCATGAACATAATGAAAGGTGAATTGTAAATACCTGCATTTTCTGAGGAGTAATGGAACTGATTAAAGATTTCATACACAGACTGGACTCCGTGCACAGCTTAAATTAATATCTGTAATGAAAAAAAAAAAAAGGAGGCATCTATTGGTTGAACACCACAGTAAAATAAATTACCATTAAACTACTAATTGCTGTTAACACATTCCCCAATCAAAGCTTTAAAAAAGAAGGTAAGTAAACTCAGTCAAAAATGCAAAAAATGAAAACTCTTTTAGAAGAGACTGCTTCTAGTGTGCTCATTTTCATTAACAGTGTTCCCAGGTGCTTTCATAAAGCTTGTCATTGGTAGTGATTATTTCTGCACATGCTCCTTGGAGCTGTGAAATGTTAGCTAGTACTTCCGATGGATATTGGCATTACCAGTTTTATCAAGCCTCACATCTCCTTCGAGCCTCTGACATTCCTTACAGATGGTGTGTCTCAACGTGAGCCACTTTGTCAAATGTGACTCTTGCTCACAAGGTTGCTGAGGTGGATTAAAACTACCTTGTATGTGGGATCTGCTATGCTCATATTGTCTAAACCCTCCTAACCAGTTTTCAATATCCACAAGAGTTATTATTTTTGGTCTTTTTAGTTGGATAGCTCTCTGCTTCATTTCCTGATCTAGCTTTCAATACCATCACATTTCAGTGACGATTTTACAAAATGATGCTTCCCGCTTGCAATAAGCTTCTACTTCAAAAGACTGCTTCTGGTTTAATTTTTAAATCTAAATTTTAGTTTAGTAGACTCATCCCACTTTTTAGCTATGATAACAGTATTCTATGGTCTTGCCATGATTTTTTTTTTTCTGCTTTTAAGAGGAAACTCAGCTATTGGGAGATTTTCACAGTCCTTATGCAGTATTTGTGAAGTTTGAACATTGAATTGCTGTCTCTGAAAAGGAAAATCTTAGACACTAAAGCTCTTCTGTTTTCCTCAGCCTATAACCTTATCTGAGGCATATGCCTCTTCCAGTGCTCAAGTGATCTTTTGCAGATTTAAAAGAAGTGTTAAAACTCCTGTGTTTTTGCTATTCAAAGGCTTTTTTCTCCTTTCTCAATCTCATGCAATTATGTCACTGCAATGCAGTTTCAGTATAAGATAAATTTCTATAGCCCAGGTAAAGCCTGTCTGTGAGATGGCAGGACATCAGAAATTATTTTTACACTGGTCTTTGATCTTTTTGTTTGCATTTCTAAAGTGTATAGGTACTTTTGAATGTGTTCATATGTATAAGGCACGCTACCAGACTGGATCCCTATCTAAAATTCTTCTGTTTGAAATATGTTTCAATGCTATTAGTTTCACTAAGGTGGGTAAACAAAAAATTAAGGCAATAGCTTATGCCAATCACATGGCCAGTGACTAAATTCTCCTGGGATAAGACAATTTACTGTACATTAAATAAGTACCATGCCTGTGTATTGAGTTTGTAAGCTCCTACACTTGATTTTGCTATTGTTCAGGAGAGCAGATGTCTATGCAGCACTCTAAAAACATCATGAAGTGCCTTATAGAGATTTATGCTTCACTGAAGTCTGACATACCAAGGTTAAAAACCTCAGCCTTATCTCACTGTTCTGACATTGTGGCATCATTACTGAGTTCAGTTGGATGTTTATTAGTTATGCATGTAAATAAACTTAGAAGAATATTGTTTTGTAGTCCATTTCTACATTTAGAACTTTGAATTTCAAGAGATAATGTGAGATTATGTGAAATTTGAGACATTTGGACTTCTAATCTTGGATTATTTTTTTTTATAGTAGCCTTGAAAAGTTAGAATTTCTATAGAGTAAAACTTGTCACCACCTCTGACAGTTCAGCTGTAGGTACATCTAGTGGCCCTAAATCTGAAAAGTCAAGTCAGATCCTGAAAATGAATAAATACATTATGTAATTGTAGTAGAAAACCTTCAACAGTGATTTTATTCTTCGCTTTATTTCCAGAATATGCACAATATGTGTTTCCACCTACTCTTTATGGATTGCTGATGGAAGAACCTCATGGAATGCTTTACTCAAGAAAACATCTCTTGCTGTTCATTTGTGCAAAACCTTACTATTTTCCAAGAGGGAGTCTGGGTCTTCTTTGTATTTACTTATTTGTTTGTTTGTTTGGGTTTTTTGTTTTCTTCATGTTTTCAGCAGATCTGTATCATCTCTTCCTCATTTTGCATTGTATCAGACAGGATGGAGTTCAAAGTATTCTGTGAGCATTGTTAAATTGCTTCCAGTGATAGTAACTGTTTAGTTTATATCTGACTTGAAGTTGAGAATATGTCTCTGCAATTGACATGACATGAACAGACATCAAGACAGGGATAATAATATCCACCAGAAGGACTGGAAAATTATATGCAATATGCAGTTAATGAATACAGAATTTTTGAATGTCAAGAGCTTTCTTAGAGAGGTAGCCTTTGAGGAGAACCTTCTATTATCTTCTCTGCAGCATACTTTGCTGTGCAACAGTGGGAAACAGTAGAAAAGGAAGCTTGTAATACACCATGCTATGTCCTATCACTTCCTTGGTTTTGTGCTTTTGATATAAACCATTTGTAACATTAAACCATTTTAAACTTGCAGCAGCACTACTTGTCACTGGCATCCATTCAGGAAAATTAGACTATTGGCAAAATGTTCACTATGGGTGATGTTTTGGAAGGTGTCATCTTTGCCTGGCAAACAGCTCTTTGTACTTCACCTACTTTTTGCTGGGACAAGAGGGAAAATGTCTGGTCCAAGTTATGTTTCATATTTATTAGGCCTGAAGGTGAAAATTAATGTCATATCAAAAGTGATAGTTACAATCAGAAGAGTACAGTAGGCAGAAGCAAAGTGATATGTGGGTATTAGTGGCTGACAGCCAAAAAACATTGGACTTTTGCAGAAATGCTAAGGACATAAGGTACAAAAGCCTTTTGACTTTTGATGCAAAAGGTATCCACTGTACTTTCCTAAGTCTATAGCTATAAAATGTACTCAAGGCAGTTAACAGGTTCAGAGGACAGTAAAGTTTTTGTCTCTCCTACTCAAATAGTAATTTTCTCAGTTATAAAACTAATTAGATGGGTATGAGCCTCTGTATTTCTTGAACAACATTAATGGCTGAGTAGCCATTTAGGATCAGGGTCACCCTCTTGCAGGTGGAATGAAAGGCATGGTGTCACAGCACACAGCATGCAAGTGTCTGAGACCATCCAGGCTGCCACCTGACAAAGAAAAGGCACTTCACCAGTTCTGCATATTTTTATCCCCAAAAAATTGTAAAAATAAGAAAACATCTACATTATCACTGGTTTTTACTGTGCAATTTATTACTACTAGTGTTTTTCACCTGATGCTTACATGCATTCACACCAACATATGTCACTCCGTGTACTACCAAGGAAAGATAATTCATATGGAGTAGCAGCAAAACTTGTTTCCCAAGAGTGACTTACAGGTTTTACTTATCAATTTAAAGCTTTTGTGAGTCTTTATACAATGATGTTTGGAGATCTCATAGACTTTGTAGCTTGTGCATGAAAGACCACTAAGACCTGCCTTTCCTCATGATTTTGTACAGCTTTTTGGATTTTGTACCTGCTGCTTCTTAGCTACTGATTTCAAATATATTTAAAGTTGTTTTCATTTCAGTTAGAAAAGACTCCCAATCTCTAAATGACCATTCCCCAGGCTATGAAGGAAAAATTCCACCAATCTGATATATCCATGAGCTGGCTTTCTAGCCACACCTCATTTACACTGAGATGCTAAACAGGCTGTACCCCCAGCCATACTCATTCCAACATTACTTTATGTGAAACTATATTAATCACAGATGTCCCCTTGAGGCTTCCCTGGTCATTGCCCTACAGTCACCTCTGGTCACCCACCCTTCAGTGGGGTTTTATTTGTTTGACTTCTTCTAGATAAATGCCTGCAAACATGTTATGGTTGGGATTACGCTCTGACAATTCAGCCATAGTTCAGAGGGGGTTTGGGTTAATTTCTAGGAAGGATGTAATGTGTAGTTCAAGGAAAATCCAGCCTCCTAGGGCTTACTGTCTTGGTTTTGCTGGAATAGAATTACAGGCCTATCATGGGTGGCAGACCATTAGCAGTTTTGAGTTGGCCAGAGCAGCTGGCTGATTTGGCCACAGGCTTCCATGATCATGATGCTTAGTGTAAAGGGGGGATTTTAATAAGGACAGCAAGCTTTCTACTTGCAGTCCTTGACTTCTCACTATCCTGCTTTCCCAAGAACTACCTTCCCATTTATTTTGACCACCATATATTTGTTGGGCTCAGAATAACTTAGTATATTTTTATATTGACATAAATTTTGTTGTTTCTTTAAATCTATTTTTATTTCACAGAATCACATAATATATTTGGTTGGAAAAGACCTTAAAGATCATTCAGTCCAACCCTCTACCCAGCACTGAAGGGTCAACACTAAACCATGTCTCCAAGTGCCAGGTTCACACACTGCTTGAACACCTCTAGGGACAGATCATTCCAAAGTTTGATAACCCTTTCAGTGTTTCCTGACATCCAGTCTAAACTTACCCTGGTGCAGCTTGTCATCATTTCCTCATGTTGCTTGTCATCAAGAAGAAGAGGTTGGCCTCCTCACTCCAGCCTCTCAACCCTTGGGCCTCCTTGATTTTTCCTGATTCCACTTCTCTGCTGGGGAGGGATCATCAAGTCATAGAGCAACTGTTGTACTTTAGCCCTTGCTATAGGTTAGGCATAGACAACTTCTTAAGTATATTTATGCCTTTTTAGTCTTACCTGAAAACAAGAGCAGATTTCTAGAGGGTTTTCTTACATTAAACATGACAAGAAAATGAATTCAATAGGGTGACTGTCGTCCCCCCCACCCCAGGGCATGGTAGAGTCATTATCTGAGGGGGGAAAACATAGCTTTTCTTTGAGGTCTGTTCTTAGTTCCCCGCTGTGTAGTTCTAAAAGCACTAATGTGCAATTAGAGCCATTTGCAAACTTATCTCCAGTTTCCCTTGAAGCACCACCTGGCCTTACTTTTTTATGGTTAGGGTGTGTTTCTCCATATTTTATGAGCAAGCTGGCTGGTTGGCTGGGAGAAAAAGGAGTTGTGCATGGAAAAAAAAAGTCAAGGAGATTTCATTAATTGTGAGACTTTTTTTAATATCTTTGAACATCTCAGTAAAACGTCAGCAACCCAGCTTTGGCATTTATTTAATTGGTTGTTAGACATCATACAGTCCAGGAATCTGTTTGTGTTGAAAATATAGACAATTAAATGTGTTTTCTAAGGCACTGTCATCCCATGAAAGGTATTGCTAATATGGTTTATGATAATTGCAATCTATTAATTAGCTAGTAACTCCTCATAAACATAAACATGGTTCTGTGCATGGTGTTACCAACATAAATTTGGGTTCTTTGACAATAGTATGAGCTATACAATGCCAGGGTTGTTGACACCAAACAGGAAACACCTCTCTTGAAGGGGGAAGAGGGTCTTTGCAGAGTCAATGGAAGGGCTAGTTGACTTGAAGTCAATGGCTTGAAATGAGATGTGAAGGGGGAGAGGGAAAAAGTCATCAGGCTTCCATGTGGCAAAGTGTGGAAGGACACACCAGCATAGGAGCAATGGGAGACTAGTAAGGGCTCTCAACTCACTGCCCAGAAGCATGCTGGGGACAAAATAATGCAGTCAAAGTCTTGCAGAGACAAGCCTGATCCCCTTCAGGTAGTAGCTGTGAACAGGAAAACATCACATGGTAGTGATGACATGAGAGGTAGAGATAAATTGATAGCTACAGAGGTGCCTGAGCATGGACAGGTAAGATCTGCTCCTAGGATTGGAGTACAGACTGAGAAAAAAGTTCCCAAAGATCAGAGTAGGGGAAAATCAGTCATTAAGTCAGCTCCAATAAAGGCACAACTGAAATGCCTCTACATTAGCGCAAGGAGCATGGGGAGCAGACAGGAAGAACTGCAAATATGTGCAAGTCTACAGGGTTGTGGTGTCATTGGCATCACTGAGGCATGGTGGGATAGATCTCATGATTGGAGCTTGGGGGTAGATGGTTATAGACTCTTCAGGAGAGACAGGCAGGGGAGAAGGGGACGGGGTGTTGCCCTCTACATCAGTGATAAACTAGAGTCCATGGAGCTCTACCTGGGGATGTGCAATGCAAAAACAGAGAGCTTCTGGGTAAAGATTAAAGGCAAGGCAGGGGAAGGTGACATCATAGTAGGAGTGTGCTACAGACCTCCTGATCAGGAAGGCAAAGCAGATGAGGCCCTTTACAAACAAATAGGAGAAGCTTCATGCTCACAGACGCTGGTCCTCATGGGGGACTTCAACCACCCTGACATATGTTGGAAGGACAAAACAGCAGAGCACTAGCAGTCTAAGAAGTTCCTGGAGTGCATTGATGGTAACTGTCACAGAGGGGTATTCTGCCGCCTATGCTGGTTGTGGCGGAGGTGAGAAATTAATTGGTGCAAGATAATATTCTATAAAAAGATATATTTAATAAACTCAATATTCTGAACTCCTGCCACCCCCAACCATAGTAATTAATATTAAAAGGATTCTACATGGTTATGGAAGACATTATAGGATTGACACCAACAGTAACTTGTTAATAACTAGCAAACAGTTCAAACCATAAACAGAGAGAGGATTTTTCCCCGTGGCAAATACCGCTTGGGGTCTGTATGCTATTTGCACAGCACATGGGCTGAAAGGTCTTCCAGCTCTATGGCAGGAGGCAATAGAAGTTACAGAGGCATTAAATCATAGAATCATAGAATCAACCAGGTTGGAAGAGACCTCCAAGATCATCCAGTCCAACCTATCCCCCAGTCCTAGCCAGTCAACTAGACCATGGCACTAAGTGCCTCATCCAGTCTTTTCTTGAACACATCCAGGGATGGTGCCTCCACCACCTTCCCGGGCAGCCCATTCCAATGGGAAATCACTCTCTCTGGGAAGAACTTCCTCCTAACATCCAGCCTATACTTTCCCCGGCACAGCTTGAGACTGTGTCCCCTTGTTCTATTGCTGGTTGCCTGGGAGAAGAGGCCAACTCCCACCTGGCTACAATGTCCCTTCAGGTAGTTGTAGACAGCATTGAGATCACCCCTGAGCCTCCTCTTCTCCAGGCTAAACAACCCCAGCTCCCTCAGCTTCTCCTCATAGGATTTGTGTTCCAGGCCCCTCACCAGCCTTGTCACCCTTCTCTGGACATGTTCCAGCACCTCAACATCTTTCTTGAATTGAGGGGCCCGGTACTGGACACAGGACTCAAGGTGTGGCCTGACCAGTGCTGAGTACAGGGGAAGAATAACCTCCCTTGTCCTACTGGCCACACTGTTCCTGATGCAGGCCAGGATGCCATTGGCTCTCTTGGCCACCTGTGCACACTGCTGGCTCATCTTCAGCCTACTATCTATCAGTACCCCCAGGTCCTTTCTTCCTGGCTGCTCTCCAGCCACTCAGTCCCCATCCTGTAGCGCTGCTTGGGGTTATTGTGGCCAAAGTGCAGAACCCTGCACTTGGCCTTGTTAAAGCATTTACTTACAATTCTTATTAATTATTAATTGCTCTCCAGGTGTCACAGCCTGTTCAGGGGAGTCTTTGCCCATGGACTTTGAGGCTGGAATCCTCCCGGCTTGAGGGGAAAGGAGATTCTTCCTGGTTTCTGGGGAAATGACGGTCTCTGACCTTGTTCTCCTAGCAACAGATGCAATCTCTGCCCTTGTCTCCTGGCTTCTTCTGAACACTCTGTCCAGGGACTGTTGGCAGGACCTCAGGTGCACAAGAAGTACGTGCCGTGCCGTCTCAGCACAATGTAATGCTGACTAGCAGGCCGATAGCGTGTGCAGACAAGTGCAGTCTGCTTCCTGGTTAACTCAGTGGCAGTGGTGCTTACCAGGCAATGATAAGGCAGTGGGCATACAGTAGGGTGCATGGCTGCTTGGGAGTGTGAGCTCTGTAGGTAAAGGCAGGTAATACAGGATCTGGTCCTGATAATTCACCACAGTGGCGTGCAAGTGTGCACAGCTGGCTGGGAGACTATGGGCTCCACATATATACAGGCAGGCTTAAGTGAGCTCTGCAAGTGAGTATGCAGGCAGGCAAGCAATGTGGGGAGTCCAAGCACATTGTTTACCTGTGTACCCCTGTTTATTGAATGTGGGCTGAGATTAATGGCCCTTTGGCCACTAGAATGACCAATCAGGTTGGCAGTCAGCCAAACCTTACCATGATAGGCAAAAGCCACAGGCCTGGACATCCCAAATATGGGAATCACATGGGCCTAGCACTAGGCAGGCATGAGCTGGGTATGTGGGGGCTTACACAACATGTTTACAACCACGTTATACAATCAGGGGTCTTGGGCAGACCAGACTTTATGGCACCAGACCTATTGTGCCTCTTTTATCCATTTAATGTGTTTACCTCTGTTTGGGTAGAAAGACATGTCCAGGCAAGGCAAGCCATAAACAAGCCTGTTTTCGGGCCTACAGGCCCTCCACAACACTAACTTCCTCCTCCAAGTGCTTACAGAACCCACAAGAAAAGGTGCTATGCTGGACCTAGTCCTCACCAACAGGGAGGGGCTGATAAGTGAAGCCGAAAGGTAGCCTTGGATGAAGTGACCATGAAATGGTAGAGTTTAAGATCCTCAGGGCAACAAGGAGGGTGCATAGCAAACTCATTGCTCTGGACTTCAGAAGAGCAGATTTCAACCTCTTCAGGGTCCTCCTTGGCAGGGTGCCATGGGAAAAACTCTGGAAGGAAAGGGGTCTCAGGAAAGCTGGTCAGTGTTCAAGGATCACCTGCTCCAGGCCCAGGAGCAGTGCATCCCAAAAAAGAGGAAGGCAGGTAAGAACACCGGGAGGCCTGCATGGATGAATAGAGAGCTCCTGGACACACTTAGGTGCAAGAAGAAAGCCTACAGAAAGTGGAAGCAAGGGCAGGGAACCTGGGACAAATACAAAGAAACTGCTCATGCAACCAGAGCTCAGGTTAGGAAAGCTAAAGCCCAGTTAATGTCTGGCTAGGGACATTAAGGGGAACAAGAAGAATTTCTTCAGGTATGTTAGTGAGAAAAGCAGGACAAGGGAGAATATGGGACCCTTGCAGAAGGTAAACGGAGAGCTGGTGACAAAGGATGTGGATAAGGCTGAGGTGCTCAATGACTTCTTTGCCTCAGTCTTCAACGACAACGGCTCCAACCACAATGTCCAAGTCCCAGAGGGCAAAAGTAAGGACTGGGAGAAGGGAGATCTGCCCTCTATAATTGAAGAACATATTCATGGAATGTGAACATGCACAAGTCCATGGGGTCTGATGAGATTCATCCACAGATCCTGAGGGAACTGGCAGATGAAGAAGCTAAACCACTTTCTATCATATTTGAAAGGTCATGTCAGACAGATGAAGTTCCTGCTGACTGGAAAATGAGAAATCTAACGCCCATCTTCAAGAAGAGAAAAAAGGATGACCCCAGGAACTACAGACCAGTAAGTCTCACTTCTGTGCATGGCAAGATCCTGGAGCAGATCCTCCTGAAGGCTCTGCTAAGGCAAATGGAAAACAAAGTAGAGGTGATTGGTGGCCACCAGCATGGCTTCACCAAGGGCAAATCATGCCTGACAAATTCAGTGGCTTTTTACGATGAAGTCACAGCAACAGTGGACAGGGGAAGGGCAACTGATGTCATCTACCTGGACCTGAGTAAGGCATTTGTCTCTGTCACACATGACATCCTGGTCACCAAATTGGAAAAAACACAGACTTGATTGGTGGACCACTCACTGGATAAGGAATTGGCTGGATGATAGCATGGAGAGAGTGGTGATCAATGGCACAATGTCCCCTGGAGACTGGTGACAAGTGGCGCCCCTCAGGGGTCAGTGCTGGGACCAGTGCTGTTTAACATCTTTATCAGTGATATGGACAAAGGAATTGAATGCACGCTCAGCAAGTTTGCAGATGACACCAAGCTGTGTGGCACAGTCGACTTGCTAGAGGGCAGGGATGCCATCCAGAGGGACCTGGACAGGCTGGAGAGGTGGGCCCAGGCCAAGTTCATGAAATTTAACAAGGCCAAGTGTAAGGTCCTGCACCTGGATCAGCGCAATCCCAAGCACAAATCCAGGCTGGATGGCAAATGGCTGGAAAGCAGCCCTGAGGAAAACGACTTCAACATGAGCTGCCAGTCTGCATGCGCAGCTCAGACAGCCAACTGTGTCCTGGGCTGCATCAAGAGAAGTGTGGCCAGCAAGGCAAGAGAGGTGATTCTCCCACTTTGCTCTTGTCAGATCCCACCTGGAGTACTGTGTGCAGTTCTGGAGTTTTTCTTTTCAACCTGGAGAAGAGAAGGCTTTGAGGAAACCTTACAGTGGCCTTCCAGTACCTGAAGGGAACCTACAGGAAGGCTGGGGAGGGACTATTTACAAGGTCTTGTAGTGACAGGATGAGGGGTAATGGGTTTAAACTGGCAGAGAGGAGATTCAAACTAGATGTCAGGAAAGGGTTCTTTCCAGTAAGAGTGGTGAGACACTGGCACAGGTTGCCCAGGGGGGTTGTGGATGCTCCCCTCCCAGGAGGTGTTCAAGACCAGACTGGATGAGGCCTTGAGTGACCTGTTCTAGTGGGAGGTGTCCCTGCCTATGACAGAGGGTTGGAGATAGATGATCTTTGAGATCCCTTCCAACCTAAAGCATTCTATGATTTAATACTTTGCCATTAACACTAAAATTCTGCTGAAACTTCTGCGAGAAAATTCTGCTTATTGTTAGTGATTTATGTTCATGCCCAATCCACAATGATTTCTATTGTTGTTTTGTCCCAACAGAAGCTACACATTTCCTTCAAGAATTTCTCATTTTGTTTAGCTTCCTAATGAACCTGCCATCAATACTTGAATCTTACCATCAAACTCTGTGGTGTATTCTTTAGTTCCAAATATAGTTTCAGAACACTTTGCTGTTTGTATGTATCCCAGAAGGTAATCCACTCTTTTCAGCAACGCTTTCTCTCATTCTTGTTATCAAGAGTAACAGTGTGTGTTTGATCAGTAGTGGAATAAGATGTAACTCAAAACAAACAAAAAAAAGCTTTTCTGTTTTTATTCTGACATTTTTAGTTACATTTTTCTAAACAAATTTCAGAGTTTCTAAACAAATTCCAGAGTCTATGTCATGTTAAGAATATGGCCTCTAAATCAACTTTTGACATTGGTATGTTAACTGTTAGTTGTTTCACAGAATCACAGAAAATATCTGGTTGAAAGAGGTCTCAAAGATCATCAGTCCAGTCCTCGACCTTATAGTCAGTACTAAACCATGTGCCTAAGCGATGGGTCCGCATTCTGCTTGAACACCTCTGGGGGTGATTATTCCACCACTGCCCTGGGCAGACCATTCCGATGTTTGATAATCCTCCCTGAGGAGAAATATTTCCTGATATCCAGCCTAAACCACCCCTGGCAGAGCTTGAAGCCATTTCCTCTATTCTTGTTGTTTGCAACCAAGGAGAAGAGTTTGGTCCCCTCCTCACTGCAACCTCCCTTCAGGTAGTTGTAGAGAGCAATGAGATCTCCTCTCGGTCTCCTGTTCTTCAGGCTGAACAGGCCTAGCTCCCTCAGATGATCCTCATAGGCCATGTGGTCCAAGAGCTTTGTCAGCTTCATTGTCTTTCTCTGGACACACTCCAGCACCAAAATGTCCTTCCTGTAGTGAGGAATCCAGAAATGAACACAGTACTCAAGGTATGTCCCCACTAGTGCTGAGTATAGGGGGAATATCACCTCCCTGTTCCCGCTGGCCACCATGTGTCTAGTATAAGCCAGGATGTCATTTGCTTTCTTGGCCACCTGAGCACATTGCTGACTCATATTCAGTAGCCTCTCAACCAAAACCCCCAGGTCCCTCTCTGAGTCACAGCTTTCTGCGCTTAGAAATATTAAAAAAAAAAAAAAAAAAGCTCAATTGATTCCTCAAAAAAGTCCTAGACAGTGGATAAAATCTAACAAATGACATAAAAATAATAACCCAAATTGTGAAAACCTAGGCTTTCTGCAGAGTGACACTGTAAACTCAGTGAAATTTGACAGATTTCAGTAGAAATTGCATTAATGAAATATTTATAGAAGTGCAGGCCTGGTAAGTAACTGTAGTTGTATTCATATGCATAAATAATTTTGTGACCTCTTTTATTCCTCTTTTATGTTTAAGACCTTTGAAGACAGGATAACATTTTTCTATCATCTTTCATGACATCTTGTCAGATTATTGCAAAAAGAGAGAATAATCCTTTAAAACTGCCTGAGAAAAGAAGCGGTTTTTAATAAAAATGGATAAATATATCCTGTCAGTTGAATTAAAACTCAATAGTTGATCACATTTATGCAATAAGGAATTAGAACTAAACCTATTACATAGCTATCCTTGTTTATTTCTTGTGCATCTGTACTTGCTGATGTAGATTGCATATTGGAAAAGCAAACAATCCCTACACACCCTGATCTTTTTTAGTAGATAGTTTATATGCCTGTATCTGTGGGTATATATGTTCAGGATTTCAACTCGGCAGTTCCATAGTTTCAAACATGCTGGTTCAAACTCCACTCAGATCTAGTTAGCTGACTATGAGCTAGTGTGATATATTTTTGTGAAGTGATGCTGGATTGTATTATTCTGGATCTTGATTTAGTCATACACTTGAACCTACCATGTAACTACTGACAAAAAGGCTGATATACACTCCTCCTGGGAAGATAAGAGGAGATATTCACGAGAAGTCAGAAAGACATGGTCATTTCAATCTGTACTGTGGCGACCTGAGGAATTAACTTTGATCATATCTTCTAGAGCAGCATAAAATGAAATAACAGCGAGACTGGGTGATTACTTTTAATTAGAAGCAGCTGGGAACAGTTGAAATGCCAAGAGAGCCGGTGGCATCCTGGCCTGCATCAGGAATGGTGTGGTCAGCAGGAGCAGGGAGGTCATTCTGCCCCTGTACTCTGCACTGGTTAGACCACACCTTGAGTATTGTGTTCAGTTCTGGGCACCCCAGTTTAGGAGGGACATTGAGATGCTTGAGCGTGTCCAGAGAAGGGCGATGAGGCTGGTGAGAGGCCTTGAGCACAAGCCCTACGAGGAGAGGCTGAGGGAGCTGGGATTGTTTAGCCTGGAGAAGAGGAGGCTCAGGGGTGACCTTATTGCTGTCTACAACTACCTGAGGGGTGGTTGTGGCAAGGAGGAGGTTGCTCTCTTCTCTCAGGTGGCCAGCACCAGAACGAGAGGACACAGCCTCAGGCTGCGCCAGAGGAAATTTAGGCTCGAGATGTGGAGAAAGTTCTTCACTGAGAGAGTCATTGGACACTGGAATGGGCTGCCCGGGGAGGTGGTGGAGTCACCGTCCCTGGAGCTGTTCAAGGCAATGTTGGTGTGGCACTTGGTGCCATGGTCTAGCCTTGAGCTCTGTGGTAAAGGGTTGGATCTGATGATATATGAGGTCTCTTCCAACCTCGGTGATACTGTGATACTCTGATACTGTGAAATAAAAAGTTTAAGAACTTCTATGTAGATCTGTTCTTACTCCATCTTGCTGGATAATGCACTTATTAAAGAAATTTAAGACATTAAAAACTGTGCTATTCTCAGAAATAGTGTGACTGGTGGAAAAGCCTGGGCCTAGAATTTATGCAATACACCTAAAAAAATAAAGCTGGTCAGCAGGAAGGGGTTGGTTTTTATGTGTTTATAGCTTTAGAATCAAGTAGGAAACCTACTTCCTTAGAGAAAGTTTGTTCTTGTTTCTCTGCTGTTTGGTTTCACATACCATCCTTTGAAGTTATTGAAGATAGACTGTAGAACTGCATGGACAAATTCAATGAAAGCAGTGAATGTATGGGTTATCAAAGGTATTTTGACTCAGGGAAAGAAATAATGACATATTTAGGTATAACTTCTTATGATCTAATTACCTCATGTAAACATGTGTCTGTTAGTGTTAATCATGTATGTACAATTATGTACATTTAAAAATATCCTCTATATCAAGTCAGAACTCATAGTGATTTGGTTGGGGAATAATTGACTGAGGCAGGAATTATAAAAATAGACTTATTTTTGTTTTCCCAAAAATCCCCACCCCCAAACTATATTCAGAACTACTTAAGGTTTATTTGCAGGTTCTAATTTTCTTGGGAAATCTTCACAAGGATGCTTATGGGCAAGTTTAGTAATTTAGGAAAGTCAGAAAATGGAAAAGGCTAAGCTGTAAGACAGCTTTACCTCACTTATAAATCCAGCTGAGCAGAGAACCTTGGGAACAGTAGAGTTTACCCACGGAGATGAGGTATGAATTTAGCAGTGATCCCTGCTGAATTTCTCTGCATTGGCCTCTGAAACTGCAAGATATATTCCAGTTGCAGATCCACACAGCGAAGTCCGATGTGAGTAAAAACCTGCCAAAGTCAAAGTGTCTGTAGACACAGCTTCCAAGAGGCAAAGATCATGGAGAGGCACTGTCTTAGCAGCTCAGGGTAAAAAGCTAAACTGCTGCCATGCTCCCCAACTCTGGGTTTTGAGCAGGAAGTCAGGCTGTGCTGGTCCAAGAGAAGCCAGGTACAGGTGGCGCTGGCAGTTCTCTCTTGAATGAACCTAAGGGCTTGCTGAACTTATAGACTTGTGGGGCGAATGGAATGAACTGTGCAAGTGTGGGATTACACAAAATGGGGTGAAAGTGGGAACTCTGCACACTTTTTCCGCACTCTATTTATAATTTTTCCTGGACACTGTATCCACTTCCATATACATACTGGGTGTGAAGAATCCAGCCAATCACCAGCCGACTGAAGCGCAGGCGTTATCCTGAGTCAGTACATGTGTGGAAAAGGTGCATTTTGATGTTCCCCCTTCAAGCCCACAAGGGTGGGGAAAGAATTTTTTTGTGCTGCCTCTTTCTCCATTCAAACCTGCAGAGATGGAGGGGGGAGGGGACAAAGAAGGGATTTGGAGTGCCCCACAAATACACAATCCATCTCAGACCCTATAAGTTAGCATCTGTCATGGTGTAATTCTCAGCCTCACATTGCTGCTTGCTTCCCTTGATGGGTCATGGGAAAGAGTATTGGAAGGGCAAAAGTGAAAAATCCTTGTGGGTTTAATCAGTAAAGCAGAAGTTGTGCATGCCAGCAAAACAAAACAAGAAAATAAGTCATTGCTTCCTGTTGACAGGCAGATTTTCAGCCATCTCTGGGAAACGGCTTCCTCAGACATAGGAAGACAAATGCCATAACTGTGAATGTCTCCCTTTCCTTCTCCTTCCTTACAGTTTTTATTGCTGAAGATGATCTCCTATATGGTATGGAACATCCTTGTGGTCAATTGAGGTTAACTATATTCCCTTCCAACTTGTACATCTCCAGTGTCCTTGCTGGTGGGAGAGTGTGAGAAGCATAAAAAGCTATGACACTATAAGTGCTGCTTAGCAGTAATGAAAATACTGATGGCTATCAACACCATTTTCAGCACAAATCCAAAACACAGCCAGATACTAGCTACTATATGCTAACTCTATCCTACCGAAACAATACTGTACCTCGCTTCCAACGTAAAGAGAAGAGAGGAAATCCAGAAAAACTCTTTTTTGTATTTAAATATTGCAAGTCAGTAGGAGGGGGTGCACCTATGCCTCTAAATGACAAAGATATTCTTTGCTGGGAAGAGCAGTACTTTGTTGTTTGCCTTAAGTACTATGACCTCAAGTGTTATGGCATCTGTGCCTGATGTCTCACTGCTGAATCCATTGCCCAAGAGAATGCTTGAACTAAATGCAGTGGTGCAGACTCCGAGTTTGTGAAACATGGCAGTTTCACCCAAGCCAGTCTTGATTTACCCCAATGGATTTGTCCCATCACTTATTATTGTTTTCTGCAAACAATAGGGAAATCTGTTTTTCTCTCTTCTCACTTCTTAAGGGACATGATATAGTCTGCATCACAGTTCTCAAAACAAACATGCTGCTTTTTAGCTTAAGGAAAAATTCAACCTTCAAAAAAATTTTTTTTTTCTTAAAACTAAGTGCTTGTGATATCTCATCTCTTTGGCTGTTTGGAAAGCTTTTCCTGAAGCTAACATTGTTTTTCCTAAGTTTGCAATTTAGACATAAACTACAAATGAAACACTTTATTTGCCTGTAATCTTTACTATACTTACACAATTTATTCCCTTCCTCATGGAGGGGAATAAAGTTTACATAGTAGTGTTTGAAAATTGGGATAGGAGAGGGAAAAAAAACACCTCAAATAGAAAACTAGGCAGGTCTGCAATTCTTAACCAAGTCTTTCTTTTAACAAATATTAAGCTTACTGGGACCTTGTTTACATTAAATTACGCTTAGTTAATTAAGAGTATATATTTTTAATAACTCTTCTATTCCATCTCTTTGTTCTGATTCGGATTGCAGCATTTCTAGATTACTGATTTTTAATACAGCACCCACCACAGTAAGAATACAAAGATACACATACCAAAAATTTACCTAACACTGTAACCCATCTCTGTTACCAACTGCTTTTTAGAGAAGAGCATAGCAATATAGGAACTATGTAATGTTTCTGTTACCGAAGCTCATAGTCACAGAAGCAGTGCAAACATGAAAGAAGAAGTCTGTTTTACCTTTTTTTTTTCCCCATCAGTATCCATGGACTCAAGGTTTTGTTGTTTGGGATTTTTTTTTTTTTTTTGTCCTGTGTAGGATAAAGGTCTTAATTTAGAGAATCAGCAGATTGGGAAGTAGTAGAAAGAACACAGCATATGCTCCAAGTTTTCACAATGCCTTAAGTTGCATTTGGTAGGAAACAGATAATTTCATTCCCACATACAAATGCTGTATAGATCAGTCCTAGGCTATGAGTTAGACTCCCTGCTGAGCCACTTCATAGCTCTTGATTAGTTATGGATATTACAGTAATTGAGTCTGTTAATGCCTACCTTTCCTAAGATGTGTTAGGTAAACCTGTTCATTAAAATAATGACCACGGGGGAAAAAAAAAGAGAGAGAATGTAAAGATATGCATAGTCTTTCAAGGCCTTGGAATTACAATCCCTTCTAACACTGTGTTCACAATCTCTTCAAGAATATTGCAGCAGCTGCTTCTTAACAATTAGCTTGCATTATTAATTTGGTTCAGAAAATACATCTTAATGACAAATGGAAGGACAGAATCCAATATTTTTTGTGCCACGCTACAGATTTTTATTACCCATATTCACTCAAGCAGCAACTATACTAGAAAAACATTAATGTTCAGATGCCAGTTGACAAAAGCACAGGGACTCATTAAATCAGGAGTATTGTGACACACTGTAGAATCTCATGTTTTAGCTCTAGGGAGCTAATGCAGCAAAGCATTTAAGAAACTGCTTAATTTTAAGCATAGAAGGACTCCCCAGAGAAAATATAAAGCAGATGCTAAAGCATTTTCCTGTCTGAAGCACATAGTTGGTCAAAATTCGTTCTTGTGTCTATTTCTATTTTGTTTGCTTTGTTTTATAGGAAGGTGTTAAGATTAAATAGTCCTTTAGAAGTTCATTGTGCATGCTAAGTGTTCATAGCATAGTATGAAACATTATCACAAGTAATATAAATATGAGTATTTCAGTATTGCCTAGAGGTCTAATAAAAAAAATTACCATGTTATGTATGGTGCTCACATAAAGAAAACTACATCACTAGTCTCTGAACACTTTAAAATATATAGCCTTATTCTATAGTTCTGGGAGGTTGCTAAATGCATTTGTTAGAATCGCATGGATTCTTTGATAACCTCTGGCTTCAGGGAAACCTTGTATGATACAGAAAGCTGTCTGAAGAGTGTGCTGTACAGGAATATGTCCATCAATAAGGTCAGGGAGATCACTTAGGGAGACAGATATCCCAAACCTCAAAGTTACACACTAACCTCAAGAATGCAATAGCTATGCCATATAAGATGCAGATTGAAACACTGCAAGAATTTCTGCTTGTGTACATATTCAGAGCTTCTGTTTTTCTCCATAATCCTGCTGTATTTGTTGGCCTATGCCATCTCAAAGTTATTAAAATGATAAATTAATGAAAATGAGCAAAGTTATTCTATTTGGAGCTGGTAATTATGTCTGTTGAATGAAAAATAGATGCATTTCCAAGCTTATTCTTACTGTAGCACAAATGCTTCTCCTTAACTGTAAATCCTGTACTAGCATTTGTAGCCAGTTTTGTCCATGAGAGACCTGAGGTCTTTCCTACTCTTTTGGTTCACCTTTCTCTCCCTGACTGCAGAGATAAGGAGATGAGAATTCCTTTTCACAAACTCTTGTTCAAAGGATTCTGTACTATTTCAGCTTTGTCTCAACACTGTTTTCATCATCACATCAAAGTAAGGTCTCAGAAATAACTTCTTTTCCTCCACATTTTTGCTCAAGTGAGAAGAAGACACAGTGACAATATTTGACATCTCCCCATATTTTAAGTGATAAAAATAATATTATAGTTAAAAGTAATAATAATATTATTCCTGTGCTGTTTTCTATGAATTCTGGTCTATCTTCTGCCGATTAACAAGAAATTATAATTAAGCTGTTCAAAGCAGATGCAGAAAGACTTAAAGGTTTCTAAAGCAATTTGACTGCCTGCTGACTGCTGTATTCCTGTGGCAGGTACTCTCTTCACCAACATATAACAAACTGAATTTGGAGAACTAAAAGATGCGCTTATCACACCTGAAGGAGTGCAGTGCAAAGACAAGCAGTGTTACCAGCTTGTCCAGACCCAGTTTGTGCATATTGTGGTAGTTTCCCACCCACCTCAACCCCCCATGAATTCACCAGACTAACCCAGCCAGCTGGAATTTAAGGAATGAAGCTATATATTTACAGCATGGCACAATTTACAAGCATATGCACACAACATATACAGATATTTACAGCTATATACAGTTATTTACAAGTTAAAAGTAACACAGAAATACAGAACCCCTCCTGAACAGCAGAACCACCCAGGAGGGCTTTCAAACCAACCCACCTCCTTCTTTCCACTCTCATATCTCCAATAAAATAAACAAAGTAAGTCCTGTATAGCTCATGTGATTAATTGCAGAGATCAGAAGATGAGACATCAAAGCTGATAAGGGGTTAGCCAGAAATTATTAGTTTAGGTTACGCAGATCCAGGCAGAGATAGTTAATGCAGCAGCAGGAGTAAGAGACTGACTTGACTGTTTATTTTTTCTTGGTTTTATATCTCTTAGCAGAACAAATGTGTGGTACAGACATCACTCTTATTTTCTTTTCACAGCCAATGATCTAATTTCTCTCATTAAAATATTCCAATTACCCTCAAACCAGCACAGATATTCATACAGAATTACTATGGGTAGGTACATCCTTGAAGTGATGTTAACTGTTCAATGAGTTGCATAAGAGTTTTAAGATGCTTAGTTCCAGAATTACTAGTTTGAGACATTGCTAATGTTTTCCCATATTCTCAAGGTTCTGCACCTGCAGTCTATAACTCTACCACCCAGTAAACTGCAATAAAGATGCACTTGAAAGACTCTAACCTAGTAGGGGAAGTTCAGTGACAACTCCAGTGAGAAGTCTGAGTCTGTTGAGGGTGAATCAGGGCTGTCATCAAACTTCACTGCACACAAGTGTTTTCTGCTTTCCAAAGCTCTTGTGAAACATTAGTACAGCCCTCAAATGACTATCATTTGCAACTGTAGTTAGCAAAAGAATGTGGGTATTTCTGTGACACGTTAGACTTAGTACAGCTTTTTAACCTGTTCTTTTTCAAGTACAGGAAAAGAGATACTTAATATGTCAACATTTCTAGTCTGTGGATCATTAGACCTTTTCTCTTGACAGATACCAGTGTCTTGTTCCCAGCATGAAGATCAGTATTCTTACTCCTTTTTTTTTTTTTTTTAAGCACTGTATGAGACCTTCCAATTTTCTCTCTGCCATTTCCCTCCCAGCATTACTGACAATGCATGCAAGCACATTGCACTTTCTAAGGCTGAGCACTGCTGATTTGTGACCCTTTATCTTCTTGTGAAACAATCTGATCAGTGCAACAGTGCCCATTCCTACTTAAATCCATCTTGAATAATTTTTCATCAAATAAAAAAGAGTACATCTCTTCATGAAGCAGTCCATCAGAGCCTCATAGCTGTTGCTGTTGAGGAAATCAGTTCAGTCTGCATATTCTCAAACTGTTTTGACCATAACACAAACAAACCACCCAAACAAAATCTGGAGCTTCTAGATAGTTACAGCTTGCATCTTGTAATGTCACTTTTATTCTGCCCCAACTTCTGATTGTGTTTTAGCAAGAGTGGTAGTGAAGTGGGGATAGGTGGACTGCCAGGAGAAAGAGTTATAAAGAGCCAGTCTCTATTATACACAAAATCATAGAACTATAGAATAATATGGGTTGGAAAGCACCTTTGAAGGTCATCTAGTCCAACTGCCCTGCAATGAGCAGGGACAGCTATTAGATCTGGTTGCTCAGAGCTCCATCCAACCTGACTTTGAATGTTTCCAGGAATGAGGCTTCCACCACTTCTCTAAGCAACCTGTTCCAGTGCACCATCACTGCAAATAATGTCTTCTTTACATCTTGTCTGAATTTATCATATTTTAGTTTGAAATTCTTGTCCCTTATCCCATTACAAGAGACTCTACTAAAAAGTTAGTCCTCATCTTTCTTACAAGCCTGTTTCAAGTATAGAAAGGCTTCAATAAGATCTCCCCAGAACCTTGCCCTTTCCAGGCTGATCAACCTGAACACTTTCAGTCTGTCCTCATAGAAGAGGTGCTCAAGCCCTCTGATCTGTTTTTGTGTTAGATCATTTGTATGCGCTCCAACAGGTGCATTGTCTTTCTTGTGTTGAAGACTCTGGGTGGAGTTTCACCAGAGTGAAGTATAGTGGTGGCATCATCTCTCTCAACCCCCTGGCCACACCTTTTTGGATGTACCTGCACTGTGAGCGCATGTTGGCTCAAACTGTGATGGTTTGGGTGTTCCCCACCCCTCCCACACACTTTAGAAATCACCCAGACTAGACTCAGCCAGCTCTGGAAATATGAATGAAGCTTATATTTACAGCTAGCACAATATACAAGCAGATATTTACAGTATATATAGTTATAGACAGAAATATACTAGATAAAAAGATAATACAGAAACACAACTCCACTCCCAGAAACCTGAGTCCCCAGGAGGGGCTCTCAACCACCCCTGCACCTTCCCCCTGCCCCTCTTAACCTTACCCCAGTCCCAAGGAAGAATAGAGGTTCGGCCAGAGGTTAAGAAGCAAAGTGGGTTAGCCCAAAATGGAGGGTGTGTTAGAGAAATGCAGCTCAGCCAGCAGCCCAAGTGAGAGTGATGGCAAGAGTGTTATCAAATGTTTTTGTTTGTTGTTCCTATACTTCTCAGCAAGGCTGTGAGCGAAGTAGACATCACCATTGTTTTCTTTCCACAGTCTGTAATCTAGTTCTTCTCACTAAAACATTCTAGCCTGCTTTAAACTAGGACACAAACCCAGCTTTTAGTCCACCAGTACTCACAAGTCCTTCTCCACAGGCCTGCTCTCAATCATTTAATTCCTCAGCCTGTATTTGTAATGGGGATTGTCCCAACCCACTATAGAGCCTTGCATTTGCTGAAGGCCATGAAGTTCACATGGACCACTTCTCAAGCTCGTCCAGATCCCCCTGGATGACTTCCCATCCCCTTGTATGTCAGTTGAACCACTCCACCTGGCGTTACTTGCAAATTTGCTGTGGGTTCAATCATTCCCATTGTATTTGTCATTGATGAATATATTAAACAGCGCTGGTCTCACTATGGTCCCCTGAGGGATATTACTTTCCAGCTGTTCTGTGATTTTCCTAGGCACAGAGGTGATGCTGACAGGTTAGTAGTTCCTAGGGCTTCTTTTCTAGCCTTTTTGAAACTGGGAGCAATGTTTCCCTACCTGTCACCAGGAATTTCACCTGACTGCCATAACTATCATAGAGAGTGGCTTGGCAACTACACCATCCTCAGGATTCTGGGGTTGTAGGTTGTAGTCAAAGATGTCAGTATGTCTAGGGAGTCAGAACATTCATCCTCCTATTGTTTGCATGTTAGAGCAATGGGAAGCTTACTTCTATTGCTTTTGCTTTTCCAGACAGAAATTTTGATGGATATGGAGCTGTGGGTCTCCTTTCAGGCCCAGTGTGGAGAGTCATGCTTTCCAGAAGCCCTGATATTAAAATGTTTTACTTGTTTTGCACCTGATTTTTTTTCCTATGCATCTCCCACAAACAGGAAATACTATCACAAACACCTCTCTTCTTAAAGTATATGTTTATCCTCTCCCTTGTACAATTCTGAGAGTTCAGATTTGTGTCTGACAGGATAAAACCTATATTTTAAAAATAATTTCATGATGACTTTTCTATAATATACTTTATATTTTTTCCTTCCAACAAGGTTAGGTATTTAATGTATCATGATAATGACTATTGGATATTCTTTGAAAAAATCAGGTACACCACAGTGTTATGGAGTACATTTGTCTTGTACGTCTTGAGCTACTTTTCTGTTGGAGAATCCAGATTGTAGGAAAGCTTTATCCTAATAATTAGGCAGATGAGTTTGCTCCTAAAACTGCAAAAGCCCAGGTATTCTGTCATTTTTCAAAATGAAGGAGCTGCTGATAATCACCATGCTGGGATAAGTAGAGTCTGGAGTTCTCGATTTCAAATCTACCCCCAAGGTAAAAGACCTTAGGAGCATCAGAGTTGTCCTGGGATTTTTAACAGCACCAAACAACTAGGACTTGTCTTCTGTTCATCAGAGACTGTTCAACAGTATGAACAGGAAAAACTAATCCACTTCATGGAAATGAAAATTCCGCAGTTTCTAAGCATCAGATTTTGAATGATTTCAGGTTAATACTGAAAGTACACATTTTTGAGTCTGCACATTTTTCAGTCATTACCAGAAACAGTATAAGATAGCAAGAATCTCAGGTGTGTGCAGAAACACACAAGCATGCATGCAGTCTCTTGTCCAGCAAGCTGAAACATTCAGTTCACTTTGCTGTTTTATGTATACACTGTAGTCTTTGTGGTGTTGTCTAGAATGAAGAAAGAGGATCACTAGATCTGTTGATCACACAGTGAAACACTTGCATTTATAGTTCCTCTCTGTAATCTCCTGGGTTCTATTTTTCACTCAGATAATGTGATAAAGAATAGCATACAAATCAGATGGCAACTTTTTAACCTCTCACTTGTTATTGCTTCCAAAGAGCTATTGGGGAGGTGGTGAGGTCGCTGTCCCTGGAGCTGTTCAAGGCAAGATTGGATGTGGCACTTGGTGCCATGGTCTAGCCTTGAGCTCTGTGGTAAAGAGTTGGACTTGATGATCTGTGAGGTCTCTTCCAACCCTGATGATACTGTGATTAACCCTTACGCAATTGCGTGAAACAGGCAAAGGGTATCAAGTAGAAACTTTGTAAACACTAGTGGGCACTTTTTAGTACCTCTGCAAAAGCGTTTCCTCTGAGAAGTTGTACTTGCACACATTAGAGGAGGTCAGAAGAGGTCAGAAAAGACCTTGCTGTTGCAATCCTACTGTTGAAAAACTCAAAATTGTGATGGTGACACCAGCCGCAGAGTATAATAGACTGCATCTGTATGTTACTTCCAGTGTCACTGCCTGACACTGAAAGGAGGAAGGAAAAAATAACCTGTGCCCCAGATTCCCTCACTAACTATTCCAAGGCCACAAAGACTCTTTCAGTTACTCTTGGATTTTGGGTGGAGGTTTCCTATCCACCTACATGTGAGATGAGTAATGGGTAGCAGTCCAAGGGCTCCCAGGAGGCATGAGACTTCCCTTTGTCTCTCTGTTTCCCTGATAAGAGAACCACATACAGCTATAAACTTTCTTTTCTTCATTATGGACATGGTTCTGATACGCAGGAGTAGTCCTTTCTGATCTGAAAGACATCTCTGGTTTAAACAGATTGTCATCCACATCCTCTATTGACTGTCCTCAACAAGAGCCTCATACCTGTTGTACAGAGGAACCTGGGAGGGTCGAGGTGGGCACAGACTGGATTCATTTGTGACCCTGAGTGGGGCCTTGCCTCCATTCACTTTGTTCATTTAGGCTGCTGCCTTCAGTCTGGTGGGGAATGATACAGGGTCCCCTTGAACTTGAGTATTTTCTGCTGATATTTCTTAGTCTTTAAACTTCCTCTTACACCTTTGTGTTGTGGAGGGCCTGTAGGCCCAAAAACAGGCTTATCTATGCCTGCTCTGCCTGGGCATGTCTCTCTGCCTGCACCAGGAGTAAACGAGCACAGAGTGGCACAACAGACTGGGGCCATAAAGTCAGTTGTCCAGGATGCCTGATTGTGTAAGTCCCCACATGCCCAGCTTGTGCCTGCCTAGTGCTAAGCCCATGTGATGCCGATATTTGGGGAAAGTCCAGGCAAGTGTCTTTTGCCTATTATGGTAAGGTTTGGCCGACTGCCAACCTGTTTGGTCATTCTAGTGGCCAAGGAGGCCATTATTCTCGGTCCACATTCAATAAATAGGGGTGCACAGGTAAACAACATGCTCAGACTCCATTGCATAGCTCCCATGCTTGGAGGCTCAGACCCTCATGCTCTGACTCGCAGCTCCCTGCCTGCATACCTTAGCTGCAGAGCTCACATATATATATATATATATATATATATATATATATATATATATATATATATATATATATGTATATATATATGTATTTGTGGAACCTATAGTCTCCTAGCTGGATGTGCATATCTGCACTCCACTGTATTATCAGGACCAGATCCTGCATTGCCCGCCTTTACCTACAGAGCTCAGACTCCCAGCAGCCGCGCACACCCTGCACGTCCGCTGCATGTCATTGCCTGGTAAGCACTGTTTCCGCTGAGATAACCAGGAGGCAGACTCTGAATTGTCTGCATGCATGATCGGCCTGATAGCCGCATAAGATCATGCTCAGCCTGCACGATATTATCCTCCTGCACCTGAGATCCTGCCTGCCTACGTATCCCTGGACAGAGCATCCAGAAGGACACTGGAATGGGCTGCCCAGGGAGGTGGTGGAGTCGCTGTCCCTGGAGCTGTTCAAGGCAAGATTGGACGTGGCACTTGGTGCCATGGTCTAGCCTTGAGCTCTGCGGTAAAGGGTTGGACTTGATGATCTGTGAGGTCTCTTCCAACCCTGATAATACTGTGATACTGTGAAGAAGCCAGCAGCACAAAGGCAGAGATTGCATCCGTCACCAGGAGAACCAGGTCAGAGACTAGACATATCCCCAGAAACTGGGGAGATTCATCCTTTCCCCTCAAGCCAGGAGGATTCCAGCCTCAAAGTCCATGGGCAGAGATCCCCTGAAGTTTGGACATTGGCATAGGCTGTGACGTAGTGCCGGAGGGTGATTTACAATTAATAAGAATTGCGAGTAAAGCTTAATGCCTCTGTAATATCTGTTGTCTCTGCCATAGAGCAGAATCAGTTTCCAGCCCACTCTGCAGGACGAGTAGTGTATAGACCCCAAAGAATATTTGCCACAGGGGAAAAATCCTCTCTCTGTTTGTAGTTTGAATGTTTGCTAGTAGTTAATAAGTTACTGTACATATTTTATCCTAGAATGTTTTCATAACCTTGTAATAATCCTTTTAATATTAATATACAGTGGTAGGGAGTGGTGAGAGTCCAGAATATTGGTTAATAAATATTTATTTTTTATATAAAATTATCTCACCCCAATTAATTTCTCCCCTCTGCCAGAATTGGCATAGGTGGCAGAATACCCCTCCATGACACTTTGCTACCCGTCTGAGCAGATCATCCACCCATTCACAACACACACAGCAGCTCTCACTACTGCCACCCACTACCAATGAAAGGCTCTGGCAGTCCCTGCAGCCTATGGCTTGGATAGCTGCATGTCTTTGTAGGAGCTCTGTCTGCTAAGGTCCTTCTGAAAGGGTGATGATACTCAATTGAACTCACCTTTTGAGCTGGCAAAGCTTCGGCACCCTTCCTGTGAAAACTGTAATACCAAAGTTCCAGATATATTCATATTTCTTTCCTCATTTTTACCCAACCAAAACATCAGACTCCTTAATTCAACTGAATTATCTATATGCTTCATTAAACCTCCCCTTGCACTTGATTTTAACTTAATAAGTTCACTTACCTTCAACTCAGTAATCACAAGACTGTAGCACTGTTGCCAGCACAGGATATCGGAAATAAAGAATTTAAGGGTTAGGTAGCCTAGAATGAAAGATTTCCACTGTAAATCTTGTAACCTGGGGTTAGACCTCCATCTCTGAGAGGAAAAGCAAGTTAAGCTGTGATCTGTTAATATATTATGTGAAGATATCCTAAATGTTCCAACACAGTTTGGAGAAAAAATAATTTTGCCCTTGTTTTTGATTCATCCCAGTAGCATTACTTGTTCTGTGATGCAAAACGCCAACCTCTAAAGAAGAAGCTTTCTTTCTAAATGTTCTCTCAATACAGTGTACAGCCCTGATACTTGCTCTATTAAAAAGCCCATAGAAAATATCACTGAAAAGAATTAAAATGAGGAGAGGGAAATTAGTCTGTAAAACGTAATCAGGTTGGCAAAGAGAGAGTTTGGGGAAATTTTAATTACCTGGGATAGGTATCCAAACTATATCAAGACTTCTAGTAGCAGAGGCCAAAGAAGGAATTCAGTCTTAATCACAAGGAATAATCAGCCCTGGCAACAGAAAAGTTGAAACTATGCAAACTAAGCATTGAAACAAGAATCACATACTCACATAATGCTAGGGGTTGGAAAGGACCTCAAAACATCTAGTCCAACAGAAACACATCCAGGTGTGTTTTGGATCTCTCCAGAGAAGGAGACTCCACATCTTTGACCAGCCTGTTCCAGTCCTCTATCACCTTCACAGCAAAGACGTTTTTCCTTATATTTACATGGAACCTCCTATGTTCCAGCTTGCACATGTTGCTCTTTGCCCTATCATTGGACGCAACTGAGAGGAGACTGGCTTGTTCCTCCTGATACTCATCCTTCACATATTTATAAACGTTAATGAGGTCCCCTTGAGTCTTCAATCTCCTCTTCTCAAAGTTAAAAGAGACTCAGCTCCCTCAGTCTTTCCTCATAAGACAGGTCTTCCACTCCCTTAATCATCTTTGTGCCTCTGCATTGGACTCTTTCAAGCAGTTCCCATCATTCTTGAATTGAGTGGCCCAGAAGTGGGCAAAATATTCCAGATGCAGCCTCACCAGGGTAGAATATAGCGGGAGGAGGACCTCTGTCTGCCTACTAACCACGCACTTTCTGATACTCCCCAGGGTGCCATTTGCCTTCTTGCCACAAGGGCACATTGCTGGCTCATGTTGTCCACCAGGACTCCCAGGTCCTTTTCCCCACAGCTGCTCTCCAACACATCAGCCCTACAAGACTCGACACTTGCCCTTGTTGTATTTTGTTAAATTTCATTAAATTTCTTCCCACTCACCTCTCCAGCCTGTCCAGATCTTGCCGAATACCAGGACAGCTTTCAGGTGTGTCAGCCACTCCTCTCAGTTTTGTATCATCATTAGACTTGCTAACAGTGCACTCTGTTCCCACATCCAGGTTGTTGACTAATATATTGATTAGTACTGGTCCCAGTAATGACTCCTGAGTGACCCCACTTGATACAGACCTCCAACTGGACCCTATCCCATTGACCACAACTCTGTAACTGCATTGCTTCAAACAATTTATATCAACCTTACTACTCCATCACTTGCTCAGTTTAGCTGCAGGGATGCTCTGGGAGACTGTCACATCTTTTTTGAGATCAAGATAAACCACTTCCACTGCACTACTATCATCTACCCACCTGGTTATGCCTTCATAAAAGGCTATCAGGCCAGTTAAACATGACTTTCTCTTGGTAAAACCATGTTGACTGTTTACAGTGGCCTTCTTATCCTTGGTATGGCTAAAGACAGCACCAAGAATAAGTTGCTCCATCACCTTTCCAGGGATGGAGGTGAAACTGACTAGTCTGCAGTTATCCAGGTCCTCCTTCTTATCCTTTTTGAAGATTGAAGAGATATTTGATTTTCTTCTTTTACTCCTAGGATCAGTTTCCTGGGAGTAAAAAATTATTGGACAAGGTTTCAGGCTTGCAATCATTCCTACCTTTAAAGCAAGAAGAGATTTTTTATCATTTGTTTCAGATAATGGAAACATTTTGTCATCTATTTGAATGCATTCCTGTGATGAGGAAAAGGATCATCTGCTATGGGCATGGTATGGGTATGGGCATGGTAATCCTTTCAGCCTTAGAAACTTTGTATGTGTTTCTTTTCCCCAGCCATTGGTCACAATGATAGTTAGAAGGGTGCAGAGGCCAAATCCCTTTGGTTTTTCCCCAGCACAAGTATCAGTATTGTAGGCATTTTATGATGGCTTGACTAGCCTTTCTACTTTCTCTCCAGAGATGACAAGAAAGATTTTTCCCTCACACATTTTTCATAATAAGAAAGGCATTCTACTGTTAGTGTTGATTTTTGATTACCCAGTTCTCTGAAGCAAGAAGCATGTGTCAGAAGGGAATAATTCCATACTGCTTGCCACACTAATTTGTTCTGTGTGAACAGTGCATGGTTTAGTTACATTAAATAACCACAAATCTTAGAAATTAAAGCTAGCAGATTCAATACTGGAGCTTTGGGGTATGATGACCTCTGAAATCCCCCAATTATCTAGTCTTACTTTCTAAGTGACTGCGATCAAATAGACATTTCTGGTCTTGGTGTGTGAAAAAAGGAGTTTCTTCTTGTTTCAAGCTAAAGGTGCACTTTGTTTAATTTGCATTTTAAAGGCTTACTTGTTGATTATACCACGCTTTTGAAGCAGCATGGAAAAATGGAGTTTGTAACAGCGAGCAACTGATTGCCAATGCGATATCGTTCAGCCATTTGCACATCACTTTAAAGAGTTCAGAGCTTCAAAATCACTTTAAGGTGTGAAGTTTTAAAAATTGATTTTGTCATGTTTTAAACTAAAGAAAAGAAAACCACAGCTTTTTAACAAGCATACTCAATGTGCTCAAAGGTGGGTTTATCTGTATTTAATTTCGTGACTTGCACACAACAGGGTTATAGAGCAGGATGTGACAGGCAGGGGGAAGACAAGACAAAAAACTTATAGCAATTAAGGTAGGACAGGATGAGAGCTAGATTAGATTTTTAGCAGCTATGAGTACATAGATAATAAAGGGATTTCTGCTTCCTTTGAAATACAAGTGAAGAATCTAGAGTAGCAAAACAGCTGGGAAAAGTTGAGAGTTTCTTTTCCCCAAATAAACACTGCAAAACCATTAGTTACAGTGAGTCAACATTGGAATAATTTAAAATCTGCATTTAAAGCATAATTAAGTCATGAAAAAAAATTTATTTTTATACATAAATACTTCTACTGCATCAGAAGTTATACTTAAAAGCAAATTCTGAGATTATCAATTTCTTTATTATAAGACAATCTATCTGTCCACATTTTTCATACTGTTCTATTGTGTCTCTCCTCAGACATGTTGTCTTTTTTTAATATTTTTTGAATTTCAATAGGTTTCTGAGACTCTGACTAAAATGAGGTTTTCCTTGCCTTAAGTGCTATACAGATATAGCACTATAAGAGACATTTCAGATAAAAAGAAATAATGCTGAAAAGATGTAGATCTTATCTATAAATATCGAATATATATAATTTTTTTAATATATTTATTTATATATATATATACATACATTCTATATCTATATCCAGATATAATGTGGACAGTTTATTTCTGCTAAAATACAAATAAATAAGTTGTAGGGGTTTTTAATTGCTTAGTAGATGATTTTAAAATGATGCATTGTTCCTTTTTGTACTAAAGATCATCCCATCTACTATTCTTCTCTTCCATTCACATAGAGCTCTAAATCAATGTAAAGGTGAGTTGACCATCTTAGCTCAATTAAAGACCCCCATCAGTATTTCCTGCAGATAAAAATACTAATATGCCCTCTGGTAGGCTTGAATATTCCATATTTTAACTGGTCAACACATTCATTGTCATGCATTCTGTAATAATATCAGTAGTTCATTTTCATAAAAGAACCTGCACAGGAAGCAGAGAAACATGTAAGCATTGATATTTCCATGAAGGTAAGTATTTTGCTTTAACTTGGTCCCTTTTTATGAGCTTTTACCTTATTAACAGACTCCTTTCTCCATCAGAAGTCTTATCTGAAATCTACAATCAGAAAGACAGGAAGCTCTGTGAAAAGCAAAACAGCATCCATGAAACCTTGGAACACTGACAGCTTTCTGCTGAATGAGAACAGCTTGGATTATCTGCCCCTCTGAGGGCATGTCCAATGAAGATTATACAACTATCTTGTAATGTTGTTATGGATGGGGGGTTTCTCAGTACCTACACCTGTTTGGCGGAGGGGAGAAATTAATTGGGGCAAGATATTTTATATAAAAATATATATTTATTAATCTCAATATTCTGAACTCTCACCACCCCCAACCACTGTATATTAATATTAAATTTCGATACACGGTTATGAAAACAATCTAGGATAAAATACGTACAGAAACTGGTTAATTAACTAGCAAACATTCAAATTATAAACAGAGACAGGAGTTTTCCCTGCAGCTTAATGCCACGTAGGGTCATATGTTATTTGCCCAGCAGAGTGGGCTGAAACTGATTCTGCTCAATGGCAGAGACAACAGATATTTACAGAGGTATTAAAGCTTTTACTCACAACTCTTATTAATTACTAATCACCCTCCGGGGCTGTGTCACAGCCTATCTGAATGTCCAGACCTCTGGGGATCTCTGCCTGTGAACTTTGAGGCTGGAATCCTCCTGGCTTGAGGGGAAAGGATAAATCTTCCCAGCTTCTGGGGAAATAGGTTTTTGACCTTTTTCTCCTGATGAAGAGGTGATCTCTGCCTTTGGTGCTGCTGGCTTCTTCTGGATGCTGTGTCCAGGGCTTATCAGCTGGCAGAATCTGAGGAGAATATCATGCTGTCTCTGGCATGGTTGTCACAGCTAGCAGGCCTTGTGTGTGTGTAGACAATTCAAAACCTGCTTCCTGATTATCTCAGTGGCAATGGCTCTCACCAGGCAATGATAGGCAGCAGGCATGCAAAGTGTGCAGCTGCTGGGAGTCTGAGCTGCGTAGTAAAGGCAATGCAGGATCTGGTCCTGATAATGCAATGCCATGCAGATGTGCACAGCTGGCTGGAGGCTATATGTGCAGGCTTACATGAGCTCTGCATCTAAGGTATGCAGACAGGTGAGCTGTGAATAGGGTCAGAGCAAGAGGGTCTGAGCCTCTGACCATCGGAGCTATGCAATGGCATCCGAGCGTGGGGGTCTGAGCAGCTGAGCGCTGCAAGTGAAGGTCAGAGCGGCTGAGCTATGCAGGGTCTATGCCTGAGGGTCTGAGTTGAGCACTTTGTTTATCTGTGCACCCCTTTTTATTGAATGTGGGCTGAGATTATTGGCCTCTTTGGCCACTAGAATGACCAACAGGTTGGTAGTTTGCCAAACCTTAATGTAATAGGCAGGAGGCTCTTGCCTGGTCTTTTCCCAAATACGGGGATCACATGGGCTTACACCAGGGAGACACAAGCTGGGTGTGTGTAGGCTTACACAACCTGTTTACAACTGGAAGTCCTGGCAGAAAAGCATGTCCAGGCAGGGCAAGGCATAAATAAGCCTATTTTCGGGCCTACAGGCCCTCCACGACAAATATTTAACAAAAGTATTGTGTTTCATAGAGCAAGTGTCTTAGCAGATTTCTAGGTCTGATGTCCAGAGTGAAGCAGCAAAAGACCAGCAGGGTTGTATGCTTTATTGCTGAGAGTTGCAATCCTCTAGGTGGGTATGTCTCTGATGCAACTCATTATAGAGTCTCAGTTATAGAGTCGGGAAGGTTTATGTGTAAAAGAATTGTGTAATGTCCTAAGGATTAATGTTTCAGGCTATAATGAAATCTTGTGGTGGTACTGTGAAACTGGGATTTCTTTGTTGCGTGGTGAGGACTTGATGTGGCAAGAAGTAGAAGAGATGAACCGTGGCCACAGATACTCCACGATCATTAAAAATCCTCCACTTTTCACCACAACTAGGAATATTAACCATAGTATTCTGGCCAAAATCCAGTTTCAGTAACAGCAATGAATTCTATTTTAATTCCTTTTGCAGTGTCAGAAGATTCATTAGTCATTTTCACCCTCGTAGTAATGATGGAGAGACAGGTAATATTTCTATAACAGCAGAATTGTCCTACATTGCCCTTATTCAATGCTTCAGTCCTTGTCTCATAAGATGGGCTTTGGAGAGTCACAGCTAGGAAGGAGTCACTTCTTGTGACCTCTAACATGAGTTGGACAGGTTCTAATGGTCACCTGTTTCAATGGATGTTGAGCTTCCATCTGTGAGAAGTCGGCCTTGACTTTACATATGCAGAAGAGTGACATAGAGTGGTGATCTGGGAGTCCTTGTTTGGATCAATATTGATTCATCAAGGTTATTACATAGTGTCTTATTGACATACTCTAGATTTTCATGGCTAGATATGTTTTACGGTCCCAGTGCCACATGTAACAAGGAATTGTGTACCTCTGACAAAATATGGCATGTTGCTTATGCTCTGCAAGAAGCATCTATACCTGCCTCATCTTTTGATGGAATTATCCCTTTGAGATGTCATTCTCTGGAGCTGAGTTTCTGTTTAGGTCATATACTTTAGGTTTAAAAATCCCACACTTGTTTTTTTTAGGGAATACAAATCTGGCAATGTAAAAAAGTGACAGGTGAAAATACTCATACATTCTTTTCCATCCCATTCTGAATATAACCTTCTTATCCAAATGGAGACATCTATGTAGTAGAGGCCTAATATTTGCTAATTCTTAAATTTGTGCTCATACAACATCTTCATACCCTTTAAAGTTAATCTTGAAAGATGTATCTACTCTTCCAAACTTTTATTTACAGAATGATGTCTAGATCAGAGCTGAGAGTATTGGCCCCATTTCTCAAGCCCCCTTTGCCTATCTCTTATTGTCTCTTAACTTTACATGATGCCTCTTTAAAATTTCAAAGCTCTTCTCACTTTGACCTATTTTTATTCTCACCCTTTATTTTCACAGTAATATTCACATTTTAATTGAAAAAAAGAAAAAGAGAAAAAAGCAGCCAACCAAAAAGAAAACAAACAAACAAAAAACCCCAACACTGTGGAGGGGTGAGATTAGTTTTTCCCTTTTCATTTATTTGGTAACATACTGAGCTGAATCAATACAATTCAGTTACCATGCATTTTCTAGAGCTATTCTGATTTATATCAGAAGACAATCCTCAATAATTTCCAATACATGTATTTCAACAGCATAAAGAAAAAATATACTAAGCAGTGTACCTAGGAAATATGGAAGAAGATTTTGTAGATCCTAAACTATAGCCTCTGTAAAAGTGTTTCGAGAACCTGAAGTTCTGCTTTACAAGATTTTTTTAATCTCTATTTTATGTATGGGAACCTGGAAATTAATAGGATAGGGATTATTGTATTTCACACAGCATAATGTAAGCATAAGAAAAGTGAACACTTGAAGTGAAATGATGTGTTCCATCTCCTTATTTCTTTCTCCAACTGTACTGCAATATGCACCACAATGATCAGTGGTATCTAATGCTGTAGTGATGGCTGGCAAAACTGATAGAAAGTAGTTTTCTACAAATAAGTGTGTGGAACACATTCAGCATCTCCAAGGATATTATTTGTTGGCTTGTGTTCTTTTGTTCTTTAGTATGGTTTCCATTAATTTCTTTTGTACCAATGTATTCTTCATATACTCCTCAGAAGTAAGGGGCCTGATGCTATTATTTCTTACACATGTAAGTAATCTGATTTCCCACAGAATTTCTCCCTCATACCCGGGAAATATATTCCTGTACTTGGCCTTTTGTGTGCCTTTTTAAAAAAAAATGGGCTTGGCTGTGGTCAGGAACAGGATGCTGAGTAAAGTAAGCTATCCCATGAGTCCTGTTTCCCATCTGGTACTGCCTATAGCTTCACATATTTTTGCAGCACTGTTGAAGTTGCAGGCTTTCCTTGCACTGGTGGGAAGAAAAGCATTTGTATTTGTGGTGGAGGGGCTGCAGCCCCAAAACTGAGGCCTCCCTATGCCTCTACATGCCTGGACATGTCTTTCTGCCAGGACCCATGGTAGTAAACAGGTTGTATAACAGACACACACCCAGTCCGTGTATCCCTGGCGTCCAGCCAGGTGATCCCCTATTTGGGAGGGTCCAGGCAAACAGCTTCTGCCTATTAAGGTAATGTTTGGCTTACTGCCAGCCTGATTGGTCACTTTAGATGGCCAAAGAGCCACCAATCTCAGCTCAGAGTCTATAAAAAGGGGTGTAAAGGAGAACCACGTGTTCAGAGTGTTCAGGGGTCCAAGCTCAGCTCTCTGATCCATATAGCAGCATCTTGCTGCCCTGACCTGCTTGCATGGCCTACACACAGGATCAGGCCCTCACTTGCAAACTCACTGAGGCTCAGCCCTCTTGCATTGATCTCAAGGCGCAGTTAAGCTGTCTGTGAACCCTTTAAGAAGCAGAGCACATTCATGCCTGCATTTGGTGCATACATGGGGAGCCAAGAGCCCCCTGCCTAAGCCTAGAGCTATCTCTTAATTATCCATGGAGATCAATCTCCCTGCAGCCTGGCACACTGCATGCCCGCTGCTATAGCATAGCCTGAAGAATCAGGATCAGCAGACCTTCCAGATTGTTTGCAAACCCACAAACACAGCCTGCTAGCTGTGAGAAGACCGTGTCAGAAGCTGCAAGGACAAATCCTTCTCCTGCACCTGGAAATCCTGCCAGCTGATCATCCCTGGACACACAGCATCCAGAAGAACCAGCAGCATTGAGGCAGAGACCACTTCACATCAGGAGAGAAGGTCAGAGAAATCCTGTTTATCCCAGAGACTGGGAACACTTAGCATTCTCCTGCAAGCCGGGAAAGATTCCAGCCTCACCAGGACACACTAGGCATGCTGTGACACAATCTCAGGAGGGTGATTAATGATTATTAATACTTAAGAGCAACACATTTAAGCAAGCTTTAATTCCTTTGTAAAATAAGTTACCTCTGTCTTAAGGGCACACACAGCTTTCAGCCCCTTCTGGGCAGACAGTATAGTTGTTAAGAGGCATTGAGCCTAAGGCAATCTTTCTCTCTATCTATAGTTGATGGTTTGACAATTAATAATCCAATCCCTGTAAATATATCATGTCCCAACTGTTTTCATAACCATGCAATAGAACTTGATTACATAGTGGTTGGGGGTGGTACAAATTTGTAAATATTCATTTTAAAAAATAATTTTATAAAAGATTAATACCACCTCAAATGAATTTCTCACCTCCCCCTAATAGGGAAGGAATAGAGAAATCCCCCTCCACAACAGTATTCCTTTAGGTAGAAGTCTGATGGGATATACATGGAGCAGTTACTCTTGTCAGCAGACATACCTGGAACTGCTTCTGCAGGCTTGAATCTTCAATGACATTTGCTGATTTAATCAGCAAATATATAGGTGTAAAATTGCAGTTTAGTTCCTTTAGTTGTTCAGTGAAAAAAACTGCATCCTTTCTCTTTCTTTATAGAATGAATGCAATTTGTTCCATTTTGTGACTTGATCAGTGTATTTTGCCACTTGCCAAGATGGCAAAAACTCGTACATCTTGAGGTAGGGAACAACAACCAGCAGTTCTCATAGGTATAACAATTTCTTCTCCTTCCAGAATTCATCTGTCTCTTTTCGTCTCTTTTGGCAGCATGGAACAATCTAATTTCAGCTCCCTCTACAAAACAATTTGCTGTTCCATTATTCTGCTACTTACAGCAGATATGTAACTCCATTCACATAGAGCATGGGAGAGATTCCTAAATTATACTGTTGTTGTTTCTGCTATTATTGGAACAATTTGGGGGATGTCAGAAAACTGTCAAATCTTACAGAATCAAACTGTTCCAACTAACTAAAGAGCAGAACCTGCTTATGAATGATTAAATGCAGTTCATCAGCAAAACTTGCCAAAGAAAAGAAATAGTGTCAAATCTTTTTGCCATCTCAGGCATTCATGATCACATGAAAAAGATATTGATTTCCAGCAGGCAGGAGGAAGACATTTCTGCCAATGAGAAAGTTTTCTAATGTCTCTGAAAATTTAGTGCTTTACCCAGCAAATTGTTTGTGGAAAATATGTGGGTAATTTTATACACCAACCAAATAATTTTATAAGCCAACCAAATATAACTCGAGTATGAATCAAGTCATTCTGGCACTCAGGGTATGTCCAATTACTTGACGTGCCTGATCTTTCCTTCATCACAAATTTTCATGAAGTTTTTTCTAGGTGGCAACAGCTGCTGGTGTTTGCCCTCCTGCATTCACTTCTAGTTTGTACTCCTTTCTAAGAAGTGCTATCGATGAGTGATTCCCATGATTAACCTATCAGGACGTTGGTTCCCAGCTTACACTAGTCAGAAATAGTGGTACCCAAACCTGAAAATCAGTGAGCTACCACTTCCAAAATAATACCACCACCTTCAATATGCAATTTGAAGTTTCAAACATTTGCAGCTTTATAAACCTGGAGCTCTAATGTCAATGGCTGCAGGAACCAAACAATCACTACCTCTGCTTCTTGGGTTTGGTTTTTTTTTGTTTGTTTGGGTTTTTTGTTTGTTTGTTTGTTTATTTGTTTTTCCAATTATAGGAGCTAATTTCACATTAAAATGTATAAAAGGTGTGGCTTGTATTGTATTAATAATCAATCATTTTCACTGACCTGAGGCTGTGTCTAAGTGTCCAAGTGTAATGGTTTAGTGCAAGGACTACCCTTCCTTCTGTCTTCTCTCTCCTTACCAGGAGATAAGAAAGGGGGAGGGGGGGGTTAAGTTTTCAGTTGATTTACACAGAATATTTTACTCTGCAACAAAAGTACCAGATTACATCAGTAGGCATAGAGAACAGAAGGAAAAGGGAAAGGAATACTTGTCTGAATCACGTAACAGGCGAAAATGCAGCCTCCCGCTCAAGAACTGGGAGAGCTGGAGTGAGGCTCTCCTTTCCAGGGCCGTAATACTGTGCAGCCACAAGTGCTATAGTCATAAATAAATAGTGGGGAATGTTATGTGGTTCAAACCACTACACTAAATTTCAGTTCAAATTTGAAAACGCAGAGAAAATGTTGGGCTGTAAAATACAAGATGGAATTTTAATGATCTCCATGCTTTTCTCAAAGTTTGCTGGACCAGTCAAAGTGGAAAGACTGCTTGTGAATTTCTTACAACTTAGCAGTCAGAGGACAAATATATGAAACAAGATGCTTCAAAGAAACTGCAGAAGCATCTATATACAGGTACATATATTTGTCTTTTCTATTGATAACAAAGAGATTTTGTATTTGAGAAAGCTGAAGAAAACAAAACAAAATGAACAAAGAAACAAGCAAGCAAGCAAACAAACAAACCCCAAACCAAACCCCTAAACACCATTCAGTTTCTAGGGGGAAAAAATGCACCAATTCCAGGTTCTATCTGCAGTGTATCATCAAAATTGGAATCCATCAGAAGCAAAGCATGATCTTTCCTCAGCCTATCTCTTCTATGAAGAGTGACCACTCTTAATGCTAAATAGAAGTGTGCAAAGTTTGTAATGCAAGTAACATCTACGTCAGTACCTTCTTAGATAGTTGTGATTGCCTACATGGTGTCTTACTTTGTGTCTGTTGTATTATGTTTTCTGGGACATAGCCATCCTTCAAGAATACATCTTCTCAGTTCTTGTAGATGGGGAAAACAAGAAGAGATGCTTATTTTAATAAGGAGGAAATAAGGAAAATAAATGAAAATAGAAAAGGGATATTGATACGATGGTGAGTCTAGCTTTGAAGAGTTAGAACATAAGAAGATGCATGGGTATTATACCTGGAAAGAAAGTGATGAAAGAAGAAAGTGAATTGTTTGAAATGTAAGAAATCTGCAATTTGACTTGATGAGTTACATATTTAAGCCTTCAGGAAAACATTAAACATCAAGCATTTTGCTTTCTTTAAAAATTTATGTGCTTTGCTTCAACTTCCTAGTCAGACTTAGGAAACCTGCCAGTCTCTGGTCTAATATAATAAGCTATGATTTAAACTAAAAAGGAACCTTTAATCAAAACCAAGAAGGCTTAGGTAAATAATGTTCTTCTGTATTTGAGGTTATCTAAGGAGAGAATCGGGCCTCATGTCAGATTAGCTTCAGACAAAGAAAGGAAGTTTGGCAAAATTACTCTATTGTCTTGCCTGGAGTTCAGGATGATGGAAGACTCTGGGAATTAGTGGTTTCCCTACAGGATCTTTTGGAAGAAGTTCACTAAATTCAGAGACCACTTTTGGATTAAATAATGAAAGTTTCTCAATTAAAAATTGATGCAGCATACCACCAGTATACACACTGTTACTGTACTGCAACTGAAGCATTACAGCCATTGTTAGATTGATATTTATAATCTAAAGAATCCCTTAAAGGCACATCTCTAATGATAGTTACACTGGTGTCTTACACATTTCCATTCCTTGGAGTGGAATCTGTGAGTTCAAGAAGCATGTACACATGACACTTTGGGATGTGGCTTAGTAGCCATGGTGGTGTTAGGTCAATGATTGGGCTCAACGATCTTAGAGGTCTTTTACAACCAAAGCAGTTTTATGATTCTATGACAGTTCAGCATCTGGTACCGTCTGTTAGAATTGATGCTCTAAATCTATGAAATAGAATGCTCTTTCCCCCCACTATTTTTCTCATTTTAAGCTGTCAGTCATACAAGACCATCACACCTAATCTTTGCTGAATTGTAGTTCTGGGCTCATTAGGCAATATTCCACATTTAAACTTCTTTTTTAAAGGTAACAAAAAAAAAGCTAATGTTTACATCTCTAAATACTCAGCCTACAGATGGGCCATAAATATGCCTTAATTATTCTTAGCTTTTCTTTGACTAACCATATGACATGTTGGTGGAAGATGCTCTTTTGTATTACTGGAAAGACTGAAACAGTCAGTTCCAACCTTTTCTGCTCAAGAGAGCTCAAAGTTGCATGCAGGTATGTGAGCAGTTGTCCAGGTTTCAGCTGGAACAGAATACCAATCAAGACAGCCAGCTGAACCAGCTAATGGATACTTGATACTATGCCCACTGTATTAAAAAATGGATTGTCCTGGGCAAAGGACAGCAGGACTTGGAGTTCATACTGTAACCTGTAGCACTTCCTGTTTCCAGTGTTTTCTCATTCTTCTGCTTCCAGGCTTGGATATTTCCCTTTTTCAGCCTGCTGAATCAGAAACATATGTATGGTTCATAGCACAATGAGCGTTGCATAATTCCTCTGTGGTATGGTGAAGTACAATTATAATCTTCAGACATAGTAACAAGACAGAGAGGAAACTATTTGGAAGGGTATTGATGCATTCAGTGAGGACAATAGGATGTTGTTAGAACTCTTTTCAAAACAGAATTTTCTGTCTAAAAGTTCAAAAGTGTGTCCCACCCCCACTCACTCCTGACTCAATGTGCTTTTCTCAGAACCTGTCTTCACTTTCAGTATGATCATATGTAAGCCAGACACATTTCTCTACACTGTCCTTGTCAAATGCAAATCTGAACCCACTCTTAAGACCAAGATTTTCCACTGTGTAAAAGAGTAATCTGTGTTCTGAGGCTGTGTCAACCCACGCTCTGGAGGTAACTGAAAGGCCCGAGACTTTTTGTGATAAAGGATTTTGTTGAAAAAGGATTTATTCAAGCCATCTGAATGATCCAACATGGAGTATACTATGGTTATGTCCACCACCAAATATCCTGACGTCAGCTCTTGCAAGTCTTAACTAGGACATGTTGAATGAGCTTAGATCTATGTTAACCTTTCCTATCACTGTTTAAACACAGTTTTGGGTATTGATAATTAGCCATTGACTCCTTAATGACTACATCTGGTCTTCACCTCATCGTACTCAAGTCATGAAATAAGTACTTATTTCATTGATTTTAATCTGCTGTATGTTCTCATACCATCAAGGTAGGAGTCTGTCCACTGAAATAACTTTCCACTTGAGACTACTAGACTGCTGAAATGATTTTGGGTGTAGGGGCAATAATAAAAGCTAAAAAGAAAGTAACAGAAACAGATAATCTCCAAATTCTCTCTTCCTCTTAAGAACCTCCTTCTCAAAGCTACTTGTAGTTCAATGGACAGAGATGTCTTTACATAAAAGATCTCCATAATCACTATCTTAAAATTAGAAAGTTGTGCTTTTGTTTTTCCTGAAAACTATTGATGTCACGGTTATGATAAATGAATTAATGTTGGACTTACTGTTTGTTCCCTATACAGCAAAGTGTGGATCATCATTTTCTGTGGGGAAAAAAACAACCAACCAACCAAAAAATCACAAAACCCAACGACCAAACCAAAACTAAACAACAAAACAGAAAGCTGTTATTTGGCTTCAGGAACAAACAACAAATCCCTCATGCAAAGGCAACTAAAGAGGTACATAAACTTCATCATATTGGAAGCTAGAGTTTATTTGGTTTCTCTTTGTTACATCTTTCTAAATAGCTTTTCTACATCAGAGTAGGTTATGCTGTGTTTTGAGGACTTGGCTGTGCCACCTCCACATCTCAAAAGCAGAAAACTGAAACTCCTGTTAGCAGCCCAGTTCACAACAAAGACCATCAGGTAGAACTATAAATGGTAAAAGATAATTAACAGGAGATGGTTTAGCAGAATTCATTTCAGACAAGTCTAAGCAGTGACATTTAAAACTAGTAGACATTAAGATAAAATCAACTGCATGTATTAGCTGTAGAATTAGTCATTAACATTTAAATGTAGCCAGGAGGCAACAACGAGAAGATGTCTTGCTGGTAAGAGTCACAGGACATATATAATCTTCAATAGTGAAAGCTGGTTAATTGACATGGAAGAAAGGCAGCCCAAAGAATGTTCATATGCAGATCTAACAGTCACAGAACTGCAGAATCACAGAATGGTGGGGGTTGGAAGTGACCTCTGGAGATCATCTAGTCCAACCCTTCTGCCAAAGCAAGTTCACCTAGGACAGGTTGCTCAGGAATGCATCCAGGCAGGTTTTGAAACTCTCCAGAGAAGACCCCACAACCTCTCTGGACAGTTTGTTCCAGCAGTCCACTCTCACAAAGTCCTTTGCAATAATATAAGATCTGCTTTAGCTCTATGGCTAAGTTTTCTTAGAGATTATAGCCCACTGCAATTCAGGCTATTGATGTCACTGAAATGGTGAGCAGATGGGAAACTCTTCCTTTAGCAACTGCACGGGGAAACAAAAGGAATACATATGTGTCTTCACATTCAGTGCTTTTTCTTGTCCAGGCATCTTTTGGCCATATTCTCCTCATTTGCTTCCCACACTGCTGCAGCTATAAAAAGATCATGCTGCTTTCCACATTCCTACACTATGAGCATCGTAATAGGGACAAAAGAATTGCAAAAGTTTTTATGACATTAAATATTCAGTTCCATACAAATTAATTTAAAAAACTATGTCACTTGTGTATATTAAGTCTGGTATACATTAAGGTGCAAAGGAGAAACACTGCCACATCAAAGGGTTCTGCCTTTAGCAAACTTTCCCAAAGTGTAAGACACACATTAGTTCTATTTTCTGTCAAGAGATGTTTGTCCAGATTAGAATCCAGCATCTGGGGCTTATTCTGATTTCAGTTAATTTAGAATTTAATTAGTTCATTAGGTTTTTAGACAGAAGGATAATACAGTCATGAAACTAGATTGACGTGTAATTTTCTGATGATAAGTTTATCATGGAATCTGAAGTAAAAATATTATGGCTGGCTAAAATCAATGTGTACAATGGTTGAATCACACTGAAGAGAACAGAGTATTGGGAATAGAACAGGTGAAATGTAAATTAAGTGCTTAATTTAAAACACCATGCTAATATTTGCTCTGTAGATCTATAGAGAAAAATGACACATGTCTGAAATAGTGTTTAATTTTCACCTGATAGATCTCAACCCATGCATCTCTCTTTTATTTTTTCTTATCACACCTTCCATACCTATTAATTTTGAAGTTTACCAGATTAAGCCAGTGTGAACATTCATTTGATAGCTGGTTATCAAAGTTAATATGGAAGCAGAGTAAGCTGATTTGTAGATGTGCTTTCATGAATGACAAAATTAATATAATTGTAGAATGGTAAACAGTGTTAACTGTGGCTCTGAGCTAAATCTGTCTCTGCTGAGAGTAAAAGAGCATCACCATTTGCTATTATTAGTTTGGACTTGAAAAACATAAGTGATCATCTTCAACTTCCTTCAGTTCTCCTTCCTCTGGGAGGTAGATAGGGTTTTTTTGAGGCTCTAGTCTGTCCGTCTACCTACCTACCTGTCTACCTACCTACCTACCTACCTACCTACCTAAATTTCTACACTTCTTTATAAATGTACAATACATATTATTTTAATTATTTTCCTTCAAAACATAGAAGATTATATATTGGCTAAATATCCTAGAATATGCAATAAAAAACTACTTGAATTGATCTTTCTTCAGTGATTTTAACTGTAACTGGATTGGAGTAGATGGATCTGTCTTTTTGGCTTTTTTTTTGTCTCCTCAATCTGGTGCAGAGCAGAAACAAAAGCCCAAAACAACTGCTATTGTTATTCCTTCCCCCACCCCACCCCATCCCCATCCCCATCTTGTGACAAGAATTTTTATATATTCCTTTCACATTCCTGAGCTGGAGCTAAGAGGGCCCATTTGTCCTTCCTGCCAAGTGAGTCAGCAATATGACTGCATTTTAAAGTAAGTTTGTAAAGAAAAAATGAAACAACACTTTGAGTCATAGAATCATAGAATCAACCAGGTTGGAAGAGATCTCCAAGATCATCGAGTCCAACCTATCACCCAGCCCTAGCCAGTCAACTAGACCATGGCACTGAGTGCCTCATCCAGTCTTTTCTTGAAGACCCCCAGGGACGGTGCCTCCACCACCTCCCTGGGCAGCCCATTCCAATGGGAAATCACTCTCTCTGTGAAGAACTTCTTCCTAACATCCAGCCTAGACCTACCCTGGCACAACTTGAGACTGTGTCCCCTTGTTCTATTGCTGGTTACCTGGGAGAAGAGGCCAACCCCCACCTGGCTACAATGCCCCTCCAGGTAGTTGTAGGCAGTAATAAGATCACCCCTGAGCCTCCTCTTCTCCAGGCTAAACAGGCCCAGCTCCCTCAACCTCTCCTCATAGGATTTGTGTTCCAGGCCCCTCACCAGCTTCGTTGCCCTTCTCTGGACATGTTCCAGCACCTCAACATCTTTCTTGAATTGAGGGGCCCAGAACTGGACACAGTACTCAAGGTGTGGCCTGACCAGTGCTGAGTACAGGGGAAGAATAACCTCCCTTGTCCTACTGGCCACACTGTTCCTGATGCAGGCCAGGATGCCATTGGCTCTCTTGGCCACCTGGGCACACTGATGGCTCATCTTCAGCTTACTATCTATCAGTACCCCCAGGTCCCTTTCCTCCTGGCTGCTCTCCAGCCACTCAGTCCCCAGCCTGTAGCACTGCTTGGGGTTATTGTGGCCGAAGTGCAGAACCCTGCACTTGGCCTTGTTAAATCTCATCCCATTGGCCTCTGCCCACCCATCCAGCCTGTCCAGGTCCCTCTGCAGGGCTCTCCTGCCTTCCAACAGATCAACACCTGCTCCTAGCTTGGTGTCATCTGCAAACTTACTGATGCTGGACTCAATGCCCTCATCCAGATCATCAATAAAGATATTGAACAGGACTGGGCCCAGCACTGATCCTTGGGGAACACCACTTGTGACTGGCTGCCAACTGGATTTTTTTGAAACACGAATACAGATGATTTTTGACTGCTTAAAAACATTTTTTTTAATGCAGTCTGCTTAAATATGTGGCATTAATTTGGGCTGTGTATAGGGAATGATCTTTTCACAATGTTTGGAATGCTTTTTTCACAATGTTTCTCCAATTCAACATCTTAACATTATTGCTTACATTTTCAACTGAGTAGGGATGTATAAAGGAGGTGAATTGCCTGAGTTAAGAAGGGAAAAGTATGGAATAACTGGGAGTAGACCTCGAGTCTCCTTACTCCTGTTTCTGTACTCTTCCTTCAGGGAACTACTGTTGTGTGTGTGAAAATAAGACTGTTTTCCTACTAGTCTGGTTTCTTGAGGCATGTGTAGTAAAACCTGAGTCTGTTAGAATTACAGCAGATAATATAAGAAAACTGTAATTAAATGATCAATATACAGAGAAAGCTAGACTAATTATAGTGTGTTCCCTGGAAATAGCTGAGCAGAGGAAAAGAATGTAAGATGTTGATAAGCTTTCTTTTTTTCTTTTTTCTTTTTTCTTTCTTCTTTTTTCTTTTTTCTTTTTTTTTTTTTTTTTAATAGAAAGGAGGCAGGTTTATTAGTTTAGAGAGCAGCATAAAATAACCACTATGTAAAATTAATTCTTTAAGATCCACTTTTTTGCTATGCCTATAGCCATCTTCCAAGATGGTTTATAAAAGCCCTGAGATCTGCTGTAACAATCTCTTGTAGTTAAGTGGCCTTCCACTGCAGAAATGACAACAAAAATATTCTAGAAAATTGATGCTTATGCACTTCAAATGAGACATGTGGCCAGATCCAAACTGATGAAACACATCACACTTCTGTGGACAACAATTGAGTTAGGTACATTTACAGTACCTGATTGTTTGGCATGTGGTGTACACTCTGTGGGCTGTACAGGCAATGTCCCTTCTCATAAAGTATACTGGACATATAAACATGTGTATCATACATAATAAATGATCTCTTGGACCAGTAGGAAATGGATTATCATGTATTTGTCACTCTAGGCGCTAGTTTTAATCATCTACTTTACAGTGCATCATCTCTGTTATCCTGGCAAGGCTCACTTGTCATCTTTTTCAGACGTTGTTCAGAGTTTGGTATGGTAGTCTAGAGATACTAAGAGCAGCAAGCTCTTCAGAGTGACAGAAGAAGTCGCATATAGCTTTCATACAAAAATGGCTGCAGTGAATAAATGTTACCTTGATAAAATGATGGGATTTGGATGTGTCTTTCCTGTGAGAAAAATCCATGCATAGAAAAATATATCTTAAAGGTATTTCTGGTTTTAATATGGCAAATAAATGAGAAAATTCACTTGTTCAGTAGAACTGGACTTAACTCTCATTTAAGATGTGTCTCTCAATGTTGGTAACCTCACATATCCTTATGGCGTAGTTAGCTGAGGCATTTAGAAAAAGAGCTATACATCTCAGATTCTCAGAACCTCATCAAAATATTTGATGGCTATACCTAACAAAAATAATTGCTTTGTACTAACCTTTTAGAGACATTATAATGTTGGATAAGAGGGCTTACAGCGATAGTAATTTTAAAAGTTTCATGGCTTATACTGGTACTCTGCAGTGTCATCAAAGTAATAGTCCTATTGTTTTAGGTGGAGAGGATGGGGTTCAATAGCTCCAAGTGCATGGTGCTGCACTTTGGCCACAACAACCCCATGCAGAGATACAGGCTGGGGTCGGAGTGGCTGGAGAGCAGCCAAACAGAGAGGGATCTGAGGGTGCTGATTGATACCCACCTGAACATGAGCCAGCAGTGTGCCCAGGTGGCCAAGAGAGCCAGTGGCATCCTGGCCTGCATAAGCAATGGTGTGGTCAGCAGGAGCAGGGAGGTCATTCTGCCCCTGTGCTCTGCACTGGTTAGACCACACCTTGAGTACTGTGTTCAGTTCTGGGCCCCCCAGTTTAGGAGAGACATTGAGATGCTTGAGCGTGTCCAGAGAAGGGCAACGAGGCTGGTGAGAGGCCTTGAGCACAAGCCCTACGAGGAGAGGCTGAGGGAGCTGGGATTGTTTAGCCTGGAGAAGAGGAGGCTCAGGGGTGACCTTATTGCTGTCTACAACTACCTGAGGGGTGGTTGTGGCCAGGAGGAGGTTGCTCTCATCTCTCAGGTGGCCAGCACCAGAACAAGAGGACACAGCCTCAGGCTGCGCCAGGGGAAATTTAGGCTCGAGGTGAGGAGAAAGTTCTTCACTGAGAGAGTCATTGGACACTGGAATGGGCTGCCCGGGGAGGTGGTGGAGTCGCCGTCCCTGGGGCTGTTCAAGGCAGGATTGGACGTGGCACTTGGTGCCATGGTCTAGCCTTGAGCTCTGTGATAAAGGGTTGGACTTGATGATCTGTGAGGTCTCTTCCAACCCTGATGATACTGTAATACTGTGAAGTTATTACTTAAAGAGTTGAAGCATGTAATTTCCTTCTTACTGTTGTCTCTTACCAGACATCTGGATTTACCATACAAAATATAAAGGAAGCAAAAGACCTTTGTGTATTTTGTTCCTCAGTCTGTTTCTGCAGCTAAATGAATAAAGAATACATTCTCTGTGATGAACTACATTACATTTCAGTTTTGGAGTAAGTTGGTCAACTACAATTTAAGTTAGCTATTTTAGAAGCAGATAATAAAAAATGCACATGATATTTTCTGAAGTAGCCAAGTATAAGAATTCATGATCCACAGGAGATTTCTCGGTTCATAACATCTTAATTTTGTTGTGTCTTAGCAGCAAAAATAAGTGGAGAGTAAACAAAAATAAATCTGGTCTTTCACTAGAAAAAATGAGAATACTGGGAAAATGCTTCACTATCCTTCTCAAAGCTTCTTGCTATGAAAATAAAACAAACATGATATTTCTCTTGATAGCTCTGTCTCTGCAACTTTAAATGTTTTGTTTTGAAATTCTTTAGGCATTTTCTACAATCATGTATTAGAAAAACCTAATAACTTATTAACATTTCCCAATGACAAACTGTTCCATTAGAAAATACCCAAGTGATTCTGCTATTTGGTTCACTTTTCTGCTTTCTGAATCAAGTATTTCAAATATCACAGATATTTGAGTCAAAAGAAGTAATAATAGAGGCTATGATCTATTCATGTGAAAAAGGTCTCACATTCTTATTTTATGTTTTTGGGTTATTCCTACATATACTTGCAGTTAAGCTTGTAGGCGGGGTCAAACATTTTACAGCCATGGAATCAAATAAAAATACTATTTCTAAACTAATGCAATGTGAGGCTCCTAGCAATGCCTTTTTTTTTTTTTTTTCATTGCTTGAGAAATCTCCTGTGCTGTCTCATTAATAATTCAAGCCAAGCCTACTTCATTTACTACTACATGACTTCCTTAATGGCATGTTCATAAAGTACGCAAATAAATATACTGCATGAAGGACATATCATATAAAAGCTCTTGTTTCCCAGAGAGGTCCAGAAATACACTGAAGGCTGATCAAGTTTTGAAGGATCAAAATAATTAAAATACAACCATCACGATTCAGTGCAGTGAATACTAACTTTTTTCTATGCTTGAATGAATTGGGTTAATAATACATATATTATCACAGGAAACACATTTAGCAGTGATGTCTTGACTCACTGAAGGAAAACCAAAATGCTTGAAGTCCTTAAAAAGTCTTCTCAAGAATATTGTGCTGGTGGGCTTCTGGCACTTGGAGTATACTGCAGAAGGCTAAGTACTAGCATCAATTTTGAAAATGATCCTTGGGAACAAAAGACATTATGATTTTTAGATTACACCTTTTTTAGTGCAGAACTACTGAATATGTATGTTTCATTGTACTACAGGACCATAAGATATTTATTCAGTCCGATTCACACTACTTTTATTTATTAAGTTATTGTTACTCAGGTAGGTCTTGGTGAAGGCTTTTTTTTTTTTTTTTTTTTTTTTTTTTTTTTTTTTTTAAAATGTGTAGCTACCAGATTTAGAATGTAGCAGAAATTATTTTCTTTTGTGACCCTTTTATCTGCTGAATCCTGAGTTTTATTTTCTTACCTAAATACAAAGGCACAACCCAACAAAAATATCCCATCAAACAAACCCTCAACCAACAAAACCCAAATTCTTAACCCTGAACACTTACTTCTGCCACAGTTGAGTTATAACAAAGCCAGATAGAACAGCAAAATGAGGAACTTGAACACATATTTTAACCTAAAATTAAAAAAAAATAATAAAATGCAGATATTAAAGCATTGCATAGCATGACTTACAAGTCAGGAACATAAGAATAAAGGGGAAGCTTAAGCAAAAGTAATTTATGTTCAGATTGAAATTTTCAGGAATGAAAGATATTTGGATGCCAAATGATACAAAATCTCCAGACAAGTTTAAATAATCACGGTCACAAAATCTAAAAAACAAACAAAAGAAGCAAACCAGGAAACTCAAACAATTTGTATCAATTCACAACAGATTTATATCAATTTTAGTTAAAATATACTTTGAGATGGAAGACGAAACTTCTGATCTAAGTGATTCAAAGTCTAAAGGTTCCTGAGATTCAAGCATTCTCTCTTTCCTCAACTTGTCTGCATACTGCTGTCATGCACTAAAATGTTCTACTGCATTTCAGTGCTCAGGCAGAGGCCAGGTGCTTCTCTGTCTGGGCACTGTGAGAGCAAATGGCTTCTAGCAAGGCACAAGGGAGGTAGGAAAAGAATGCAAATGCAAGGAAACAAAGTTAAAAAGAAGCAACTTTTCTAGTTAGTCTTTTTTTTTTCCAGTATGCATGTTTATGTGTTCTGTCTTGTTATTCAGCCAGTTCCAAACCCCTGTTTTACAAAAAATCTTTAGACAAAATCTGCTAGTCTGCACTGCTGTTTTGGCAGGCAGCTCACACCATGACAAACCCAAGACCTGGATTTCCTATAGCCCTGGGCTATTCATGGCCTAGGGCCATTTTTGTTTCCTGCCATAAACATTCGTTTGCAGAATATTCCTGTACCTGAATGCTCTAGCTGCTGTGTCTGTGTAGTACCTGCCTGGTTTGGTTTACCCTAATGCTGTAGCACTTGCAACTGTTGTGAAAAAAAAATTCTGGTTTAAAGAGAGTATAAATCCTTCAATATAAGACAGACAGGCTATTGGGGTGCCTAAATACCTCTGAAAATCAATGTCTTCAAAGATTTCTACTGATAGTCAAAGCTTTCAACCTGCTGCTTACTAGAACTAGGACTTAGCACTATGGCTTAGGCTGAAAACTTGTTTTGTAAAGGCATCATGAGAATATGGGAAATTTGATTTCCTTTTAATTTATGAAAATGGGTTTCAACTTACATTAAGTAGACACTTTGGAAATATAACTAACCTATTATTTAAGAAATTTAGAAGTGGCCTACTACCTCTCTCTTTTTCCTTCTAACAGACCTCTACAATGATTCTTCTACAACTAAAGCACAAAAAATTGGGGTGTTTTAACACCATGGCACGCGCAGTTTACTGGGTAAAACTTACCTCTTGTAATTCATACAACAATATCTATTTTGGGAGAATAATTCCAAAGCACAGAAATCACTTTAGCTCTAGCACGTTTGTTTCAGGTGGAAGAATTCTTGCCTATTCTTGGCACGTTGTTTTCAAGAGAAGTTAGACTCCAGTTATATTTCCAGCTTTAACTAATTTTTCACTGTTCAGATAGTTAAACTTTCAGAGCTTCAGCAGAGCTGCAGCTAACAGGTATCTTGGGATGCTGTGAATCCAAATGTTGACATTTTGTAGCAAAGCTTGTTAAAGCATTTGCCAGGAAACGAAATTCTGTAGCATTTTAAACTAGCTGATTGCTCTTGAACACCTTTGGCAGTTACATTTTTCCTTGCAAACATTTTTGGAGTTGGATAGGGATCATACTGCAGCAGCCAGACAATCTGTCCACCGAATACCCTTGTTTAGAAGATGCTGGATATCTGTTTTCACTCTCCATTTACTAATGGACAAACACATGGGTATTTGAGTAGATTTCTTAGTGCCAGTTAGAATGACGGAAGGTCATAAAGGAATAAAATAATCTGGATGATACTATGGCAGAATTTTGCACTTCCTTGGCATTTTACATTAAAAAATATTCAATTAATCTACAGGTTAAACAGAAGTAATTTTCCAAGGGTATATGGTTAGCGCTTTGAGAAGATAGGAGTACATTCTTACTTGCGTTACACTTGCACATCTAATACAGTCCTTGTCACAGCTGGATCTCTGCAAACTGTGAAAAAGTCACTGTCCAAGTGTGATGACAATTAATATATTCAATAAAGACAAACACATGCTTTTAGGATAAGAACACATTTTGAGCAATATCTACGAACTCAATCTGATAAAAAAAAAAACAAAACCAAACAACCATCTTAGGGGAATACCTGGTACCTTGAGGCATGTTTTTATTCGAAGGAACTATTTATGTTTGGGTTTGGTTGTTTGGGTTTGTTTGTTTATTTCTTTGTTTAGGGTTTTTTTAGGGTTATGGTGGTGGTGGGGTTTGTGTGGTTTTGTGTGTGTGTGTGTGTGTGTGTGTGTGTGTGTTTTGGGGTTTGTATGTATGCATTTGTGGTGAATAGTCTCAAAGGGCACAAAATGGGCTTGAGCATGTCCTGTCTTGTCCAGATATATTTACCTGGCTGTCTGCATTGCAGCCAGAGGCGGGAAAACAGGACAAAAGAAACCCAGACAACCCGGTCTGGTTCAACGCTGAGAGGGGTTTGTAAGGCCCACGCCCCTGTCGCGTGCAAGGCGAACGCACCCCCCATTTTTGGAAGACAACAGCCTGTGGGTTCTGCCATTTTTGGGTCTATTTGGGTGATTGCCAGAGGTGATTGGGTGATTGTGTGGCCAAAGAGACCATCAGCCTTGGCCACTGTCCTATAAAAGGGGGTGAACAGGTGAATAAGGGGCTTGCCTGCTCATTCGTTCCTCGCTCACCTGCCACTTGCCCGCCTGTTTCCTCAGCCACCTCAGCCAGCAGTCAATTCCACATTGTAGCCCACCTGGAATTTGACACAGGACTTCTGCTGAATATTTCCTGCCTATGTTTTGGGCCACAGACGTTAGGACTAGTGAGTATTCTTAACTCTTTATTCGAGTTGCTAAAGGAATTTAGTTAACCTCACAAGCAGTGAATTAAGCTGCCAGACTATCAAAGACGTTTCTAAAACCTTTCAAACTTCCATCATATAGAGACATTCTGTGAAACAGTTCTGCTAACCACATCCAAGAACTTGTGTGGAGAGTTGTAAATAAGTTTGGGGGAATTATTTTGTCTATATTAATAAATTATTTCATAACTTTTGAATTGGCCTCATTGCCTTTCACCCCAAACTCAGATTTCAACTAGCCCCTTCATAACAGCATTGTTTTCTTTCGGTTGGGTTTTTCTTTGTTTGTTTGTTTGTTTGTTTTTTAATGTAACAAATTGTTAATCATGAAAGTATTGAGGAAGAAGGGGAAAAGTGAAACACACAACAGCTCCCATTATTTTGGGAGCTCTCTCAGCTAAAACTAAATGTTTCAATATTCAAGTGCAGGTCTAATCACAAAAATGTGTGCCTCCCCCCCCCCCCCCCCCCCCCCCCCCCGGAAATTACAACTAGTAATCAAACATTTTGTTTGAATTGCCATAGTATAGTAAAATGATTATATTAATGAACAGATTAATTTTTAAATGTTTTTTTTTTAAATGTTGTTTTCATAAACTGTGCTAGTTTGAAGCAGGCTAGAATGTTTTGGTGAGAAGAACTAGATCATAGGCTGTGAAAGGAAAGCAGTGGTGATGTCTACTCCTCTCAGAGTCTTGCAAAGGAGTTTGGGAAGGAGAAACGAAAACATTAGGTAACACTCTGGCCATTTTGTCTCACTCTCACTCTGGCTGCTGACTGAACAACATCTGACTCCCTAACCTCACCTTCCATTTGGCCTAACTCACCTTTGCTTTATAACCTCTTGGCCAAACCTCTATTCTTCTTTAGGACTGGGGTAAGGTTGAGAGGGGCAGGGGGAAGGTGCAGGGGTGGTTGAGAGCCCCTCCTGGGGACTCAGGTTTCTGGGAGGGGAGTTGTGTTTCTGTATTACCTTTTACCTTGTATATTTCTGTATATATTGTAAATATCTGCTTGTATATTGTGCTAGCTGTAAATAAATAGCTTCATTTATATTCCCAGAGCTGACTGAGTCTAGTCTGGGTAATTTCTAAATTGTGGGGGGGCGGGGAACACCCAAACCATCACATAAACCTAATTTTTTCATAAACATATTGAAGACTTTACACCATATGCAGAAATGGTTGTTAGGGAAATCTCAGAGAGATTCCAGTGGGATATTTAGAAGAGGTGGAAGAATGATCCTTAAGACAGACATGCATTGGAAACAGTAACATGAGGTACGGGGAAGAAATCATGAAAATGCAGAACTTCTACACTCAGAGTCTATTTTGGACTTCAGTTGCATGTGTTAAGTGTTTCACTTTTTCAACATATCTTTCAGTTAATTTTGTATAAATGAGTTCATTTATGTTTATTCTTTAAGCTTAACCTAGTGTGAAGGATCTTTGGAGATCATCTAAGCCAATCTCTTGCCTAACATGAGGCAACATTAAAAGGCTGAACAGCTTACTCAAAGGTTAGCTTGTTTTTTCCCTGAATTGGTATTGTGGAAGGACCCAAGATACAGATCCAAAGTGAGCAGATACAATATACTCTAATATACAGAGTCTTTCTGGTAGTGGTCTTAATTGCTCTCCATTCAGATAGATCTGATGGGCAGATAGTATATAGTGGTCAGAAATATATATATATATATATATATATATATATATATAGGAGGCCAACAGATGAAATCAAGATGGTACTGAACAATTATAGATATTAATCATAGCCCAATAATAATCACCTTTATTTTAGATATTAAAACTACAACTACTTTGCACTGAGTTTATTCAAGCAAGTTTTCGTGACTTTTTTTTTCAGTTTCAAGCTGGCTCTTAGACCTTGACGTGTCTGTGATTCTTGACCCTGGTGGGTGTACATTCAAAAGTTTCATCCATTCTGGAAGATTATCCTTATAGTCAAATCCATAGTGTTCATTGTTCCCTTCTCCAGACATGACTTCTGTAACATTTTGGTTTTCATAGGTAAACATTCTTACTACTAAACCTGATTATGCAAAAATGGAGGTTTCTGAGAACCACTTTTGTGATCTTTAATTCCACATCTTTGGTGTGGGTTTGTTAAGTTAGTATTAAAGAAGAATGCAGAAGGCCATTAAAGAATGCATGAAAACACTTAAAATAAAAATGTGAAAAAAACCTGAAATAACAAATAAATGAGACTGATCAGCCTGAAGATATCTTTTCCTTCATTTGCTTTGCTTTGCTTTTCAGACATAAAAGATTATTTTTATCCCATTTGGAATGTTTACGTGATGAGAAAAATGTGAACATGCTTTGAAGTAACAAAACAATTATCCCTGGCTGGTAATCACCCATGATCAGGTGGAACAGACAAATTTACTTTCTTATTTTGGAGCTAATGGAAGTCCATAGAGGTTCTGTGCATTAAAACACTAATTAATTAATGTCTTGTAGTACAAATTGCCTTTCTGGCTATAGAGAGCACATTTACATGCTGATTACTCACAAAACCTTTTCTCTGTAGTTTGTAACAAAAATTTGGCTTATGCCATTCATTGATCTGAAGTCACATAAAGTTTGGAGTGGATTATTTTCTTCATTGGGCAGGAGTCACCTGAACTGCAGAGGGGATTATGTAGTTCGCTGAACTGGAAGCAGTACAGTGGGTTGATGAATTCTGTTATTCTCTGAAGTCTAGGCAGATGCCCTTCATTTCTCCCAGGGAAACACACTCTTCTTTGTTCAGTAAATCCAACATTTTACCATTTCTAAGCAGTTAAGAGAAGTTTAATCTGGACAACCGTAGGTACACCTATATGTCAATATATATTCTCTGATGCAAGAGGGAGATGCACTAGAACTTGCTAATAGTTTCAATTGAGGTGAAAAATGCCATCAGTTATTCAGAGACTGGAGTTCTCCAATTAAGTATTCCTTTCATCTGACTCTGCACCTGATTACATGAAGCACAGCATTGTGACATTTAAGCACCCAAAGAACATGGTGATTATTTGCACTCCAGTAGAACCTGAGCGACCTATTGTGCCAGACTTTGCACAAAAGTAGACTCATTTGCAGTCTTGCCCTGCCCCCAAGAAAATACAAGTAGAACTTGACTGATAAGACATGACAGAGGAAGAATTGGCTGAGGATTACATTTCCTTGGAGTAATTATGAGACTTCCAAGTTATAGAAAATTTAATTATAATCCAGCTAAGGTTTTTTTTACAATACTGTGAATAATTTGGCCCATCAATTCCAGTTTAAACTACAGTAAACAAATTGAGGTGACGTAGTCACATGAGGTGAGAAGGGGAAAAAAGCTTTCAACTTTAATTAGCACAATCTTACAAGGAAGGATTACAGAGAGAATGCAAGGAAGATGATCTTAAAGAAGTGATCAATGATATAAAAGGGATGAGAGCAATTCTGTGAAAGTGGCTGGGATAGTGCCAGAAATTGTCTAATGGGTGTATGACTTCATTCTTTTGGAGTGCTGTTGGGAAGACATCACTTGGTTCATAGAATCATAGAATCAACCAGGTTGGAAGAGACCTCCAAGATCATCCAGTCCAACCTAGCACCCAGCCCTATCCAATCAACTAGACCATGGCACTAAGTGCATCATCCAGGCTTTTCTTGAAGACCCCCAGGGACGGTGCCTCCACCACCTCCCTGGGCAGCCCATTCCAATGGCAAATCACTCTCTCTGGGAAGAACTTCTTCCTAACATCCAGCCTATACCTACCCTGGCACAACTTGAGACTGTGTCCCCTTGTTCTATTGCTGGTTGCCTGGGAGAAGAGGCCACCCCCCACCTGGCTACAATGTCCCTTCAGGTAGTTGTAGACAGTAATAAGATCACTCCTGAGCCTCCTCTTCTCCAGGCTAAACAACCTCAGCTCCCTCAACCTCTCCTCATAGGATTTGTGCTCCAGGCCCCTCACCAGCTTTGTTGCCCTTCTCTGGACATGTTCCAGCACCTCAACATCCTTCTTGAATTGAGGGGCCCAGAACTGGACACAGTACTCAAGGTGTGGCCTGACCAGTGCTGAGTGCAGGGGAAGAATAACCTTCCTTGACCTACTGGCCACACTGTTCCTGATGCAGGCCAGGATGCCATTGGCTCTCTTGGTTATCATGAAGAGCTTTAGAATTCATTAAGCACAATCTGTTTTTTTTTAATTGATTTATACTTCAAAAGAACACCACAACATTCCAGAGAAACTTTTGGAGATAGAGTTTAAGTACCTATAAGACAGATTTACCTATCAGTTCATAACACGATAACATAATCTGGACAAATACCGCACCTTGCACTGTTAATCCATTTCCCAGTATATCAAATCAGTCACAGAAATGGAAGAATCTACCTGTGAGATTAGTTCTCCTTGTAGAGGTTCTACCTATTACTAAGGTTGAAAAAACATCTGTAAATCATGATGCTTATGTAGATAAACAATAGATGGTTGGATTTGTTAAAATCAATAGAACTTGATAAAATTTACCCTGAAGTACTTAAGGAACTAGAAGCAATCTGAAATATTACAAAGGCTTCATGAATAATGGGTGGAGGACTGAAGACCGAGATACAAGTGAATACCTCAAGAAAGAGAAAAAGGAGTAGTAATATTACAAGAGTGATGCCTAATAAAATCACAAAAGCCTTTGAACTAAGATTATAGCATGATGAGACTATACAGTGCATTCTGGAAAGTATCAGCATCCAGATTTCAGTAGTTCAGGTCAGGCAAAGCAGGTGCAGTCGTGTACTGCTTGGGAATCAACTGATAAGTATCATGATGGTTTGGAGATTTGAGGCAAGTTTGTAGCCTGACAGTGGCTTGGGTTGATTCTAAGCAACAGGATGTTGTAAGTCTGCTTGTTTGTGATATCTGTGAATATTCAGTGGCTGCAAAACCAGTAGCACATTAGTCATATATATAGAAAAAACTGCCACCCAGGAAATAATTCACATGTTTAATAGGCATCTGGTTTAGAATTTCTGAGACATTCTCTTGAGGGAATGAGTTGATTGATAAGACCTGAGACTTAGAAGACACCAATACATTTCCACCATGGCAGCTGGAATGTTGCAAGACAAGTCATAGAACATATTTTAAGCATGTGCATTGCTTCCATAAATCCTGCTTATATAACTCATAGAGATGAAATACCTGTTCATGAACTATATGACCATTGTCTAAATACAATAAAATGTATTGTATGTGCAGCTTGCAACAGAACTGAGAAAGAAAATGTGAAAATCCTATGTTTAGCTTACAACAGCCTGAGGGTTTGCTGAGGAGATTTGGTACAATCTTACAAAGAGGAACCCTAGTGAGGCTATTGCTAGACTGGTTCTTATTGAACATGGCTTTTTTTTTTTTTTTTTTTTTTAATTTTTTTTTATGCCACCTGTCAATGAGCTCCAGGACAAAGTGCCTGCAAGGGAGTCTGAGTGTGAGTTAGCACTACCTTATTTTAATCCTCCCACCTCAGCACCCAGATTTCTTCTCCTAAAACATCAATCACTCAAGGATGAAGCCAAAATGACAGCTAGCACAGAGATTGAACAGAGCATCAAGAGCCTTGAGTTTAGTTACATTATCTCATATTTAGAGTTTAAATCCTGAGGTGTTTGATAGTTCTTTTAGTTATGATGTTATAAGACAGAAGTAGCACCAAAACACCAAAATGAGAAAGGACTCAAACTTGACCATAGTCTTCAGTAGCTGTGATGTTTGATATATGTATCTACAGGCTTGTCATGGATTGAAATGGACCTGCTGCTGTTATTCGTATGATGCAGCAATCATGGCAGCTTCAAAAAGTGAAAATGATAACTGGAGCAAAGTATTATGGGGCTTGAAGTTGAGGTTGTGACCTGAGAGGCTTCCTGTTCTGGTTGCTGCTTCTGGGTTCTGGGTTATTGGGTGTGGGCAGCTCTCTACAGGCATGACAGCAGAACAGGTGGGGTTCAGATAGCTGCTGGGGTTCTTTGCTGTGTAATTAACTATCTTCTGCAAATAGGCTAAACTAAGGTAATCATGCATTGTATTATTAGATCAATTAGATTACTAGCTAAAGTAATTATGAACTGTGATTACAACATCTCATGTTATATTAAACTCTTATCTCTTTATCTCAACCCTGAGTTTTGTATGTTACTCTTCCCCTCACTTTGTAGAGGGAGCAAGCGGGTTAGCCATTGTGCTAAACCATTACGAGGCTCCTTCATTATTACCCTAATATGAAGTTTCATACTTTATCTCTTGGATAATTAAACCATATATGTAGGTGTTGCCAAGGAAAAAGTCAGCCAGATGTAATACAATTTTCATGAACTATTTCACATTGTTGAATCAGCCTATTAATACAACCTACAATGACTCAAGTGACAGATGATAGCTTTTCATTCTGTTTAGTTTCTTTGGGAACATGAAAAATGCAAAACTAGCTTCAGTATCTGCAGGGTAAGGCTTTTCACAGTTATGTGTATAGGCTACCAGATTTTATTCCTCTTACCAGCGGATACAAAAACTGCAAAATGCACAAAACTGAATTTTAAACTTTCCTTTAAAAATAACTTAAAGAAAGCCAAATCAATGACATAAGTATGGAGCATGTATAGAACTTGCCCCTTCTGTTGTTGTCAATAGTTATTATCATAGTTCAATGTTAAACTAATGTTATGGCTTCATTGCTTTTATTTGTGTCCTTTTCCTTTCCAATTGCTTATTTCTGTCCTTGGAGCTGAATTTTTCTTTTCCTCATTTACATATATGTAAGTGCTGCTGAGGAAAAGGAAGTTAGATTTCACAGAAAATGTTGAAGATTCTGGAAGATTCTGTACCTTTGCAAGAGAGAAATTGACATCTTCTGTATTTCTCAGAGCAAAAATCCTAATAAACGAGTGAGTTTGGAAAGTGTGAAATAATTTTCCCCAGGTAGCAGAAAAGTGCCTACTGCCTGCAATGTGATTCTGACAGGAGCATAATTTCAAACTAGAGTTTTCTTATGTCTTGTCTCTCTCTGCCTTCTTGGTGCTTATTCTTTTCTTGCTCAGATATTTACAGGTTATTAATAGCTTCTAGCTGCAGCTTAACATGTGCATTTACATACACATAGTTGCTGCAGTATCCATGAATTTCCAATTTCCAGTGAAGGGACTCCTTTTTAACCTCCAAACTGATAATAGTGCGTGCATGGGAAAAAATGTTATGAATATAAAATTCAGCTTGGAAGATTTATAGTACCAGTCATAAAATGTCATTAGATTCTGTAAACTACAGATGATTTTAACTTAATAAAATAAAAAAAAAAAATCAAATAGTAAAAAGCATTTTGATGAAAATTATTTAATCACCACATTGGAAATTAATAGTTGCTTTGGGAGTGCTGTTGATAATAATTACATTAGATTTAGTTTTAAAAAAGGACAGTACCAACCACTATTGCATTTGCATACAAAATTAGCATTTCAGGACAGCTGAATTCTGAAAGAGGATTGGGAGGAAACAAAGGGAAGAATAGAAGTCTTGGAAGAAAACTAATTCTTCAGTCATATAGCTGATTGCAGGCCCATTGTTGTTCATTGGTGAAGGCAGAACTTATAAATGAAACACAACAGAGAGCAAATAACAAGAAAGGAGAGATGTATTAGTGTAATCTTAAAAGAAGATAATTGATAAGAGAAGCTAAAAAACATTAGAGAAACAGTATCCAGCAGAGCTGAGAATGAACAGAAAAAATATATCAGGGATAAAACTTTGCAGAGCTTTAAAATAGGTTTATAATGTGGAAGGATGCAGGTATTCTTACTAGTTACTCATATAATGTACATATAGGCACAAACCAGCATGATATAATATGATTTTTTTTTTTGCTATTTTATCCAATATGGTGTTAACAACTACAAGTGTTAAGCAATCTTTATTTTAAAAAATCCTTATAATTTGAAATCTAGTCTTAAAGGAGCATTTTCAGATCTGAAATTTCTTTAATGATATAGAATGTATGAAAAATGAATGTGATAGGACACAGTTACAGCACTTCTCAGAGTGGCAGACAACAAAGAACCAAGAAAGCACTGTAAGACTAACTCAACATTGATTGTAATCAAAATAGTAGTTACTGAGGTACATCAACATGTTTTTATGGAAAGTATGTTCTGTCAAAATAACTTTAGAAAAAAAATCTTATAGGTACATAAACTCATATGTCCTCAAGAAAATCTTAAATCCTCACCTTGTGTACATCAGAAAGTGAATAGAAAATGTGTGAGAATAAGATCTTTCTGCCATGTAAAAATGCTAACCAATGCTTTTAGAAAACTACCTTATTCACATTTTCATTAACTTCATTAAATATCAAACTTTCTCTTGCAAGTGTACTGAAACCTAGTCAATAGATTTGCTCATGGAAATATCTTGCTGATGGCAATAATTTTTAAATCAATAACAGGCAAATTCCAAATGCAAGCATGAAAGAATAAAGACTTCCTTTCACATCTGTATCCTAAAATATGATGGTGCATAGCAACTGCATGAGAGTACCTCACAGCAGGAAACTCGGCACATTAAAGCAAATAGCGAGAGTGTGCCTCATTGGAAAACTCGCCTTGTAAAGGGAAACAAGTTCCTCTAATTAAATTTAAACCTTTACAGCTGTGAAACTATATTTTTTAATCTATAGTAGTAGTAGCTGTAAAATTTAATCTAAATTGAAGTATTAAGGTTTTCTCCCCCTACTAAAGGCTTTGGTGAAATTAGAGCATGCCTTTTAACTTCTTCCACAAGTGGTGCCTCTGAAACATCAGTGTGCTTTTCCCATCAGATATACTCATTAGGTTCATTTTCAGAAAATAATCTCTTTTGTTCTCCGCTTTCCTTTCTTCACAAATGGTCTGATTTTTAGTGAGAGAGGAGACACAAAGTTATTGCTTTCTTGCATGTGATGCTGTACTAACAAGCTTTTGTATCTGAGGAGTGCTGTGCTGACCAGCTGCATCTGACTCTCCACTTTGGTTGGAGTCAATTCATAAAGCTAAGGCAACTAGTCATAGTTCCTTGTGCCACATATTACCACCAGACTGTTCCTGAAAATTCGCTGCATCTCTGGACTTGCATTTGAAACCTCAAGAGACAGATCAGTTCAGATAAAAGTATTCAGGTAATTTATGGGTAGCTACATCTTTCTTAGGAAGAAAATAAAGGTCAAGAAATGGTAGAATAGAATCATAGAATCAACCAGGTTGGAAGAGACCTCCAAGAAGTAGAAGGATTTATTTCAGTGCCTAAAAATTCTTTTTGTGATTTATCTTTTGTATTGCATGCTTTGGATTTACACCATTAAACCATACAAGAGAGGAGGATCGTATGGACTGACTCCTAGTCACTGTTGTCTTGGCTCAGGCTTACTGTGTCTGAAATACAGGAAAATCTTAGTGCACAATAAGATAATTTGCCAGCACTCCTCCAGTTCTGCCCTTTTCAATCTATCATTGCATTTCTCTTTAGCAGGCTGATAAGGCATTTTGATTCACAATCTTGCTTTTTGCAGTTATAGAGGTGTTTAGTAGCCAGGGTTTGGGTTTTGTTTTCTGGTTTTGTTTTGTTTGATAGATCCAGATCTGGCTGATATACCCATGGGATGCTAGTCTGCCCTGAGAATTTTTCATACAGTCATCTGTTGCACCTTATGAAAGTGGCAGCCTTTTAGGTGGGGCATTTAAACCTGATCTCTTACAGATATTAAATAGTTGGAGCATTCTTGCAGGAATAGGAACCCCAACACACAGAAATATTGAGCACTCATTCAAAGAAGACAATAACACTGTTGTGCCTCATTGTAAATGCTAAAGTTTTCAGTTGGAACTTTGGAGGTAGGCTGAAATGCCAGAGCTATCAGAATCTATTAGAGACCTGCTTTGAGAAGTGGAGATTTCTGAAGTGGTTTGGAATCCTTTGGTGCAGACAGCACTTCAAATATGTCAGTGTTTTTCTCTGGTGACATACCCCTGTATGTTATTGCTGCTGCTGGCATGTATTAACTGAATGTTTATAAACAAGCCAAATCAAATGACTGCAGTGGGAGAAGCCCAAAGGGCAGACAAGGTATGATGACATTAATGTAAAGGTCTGTGAAGAATAATGTCCTTATTCGGTTCTTAGTGAGGTCACAGGTTGCACAATCTCATTCTATACCCATTTCCAAACTGCACATGAAGGTCGTTTTTTTTTCCCCTATAAGGCTTTAGAGCAGAGTTAGGGCTGGACTTTATTATGCTTACGTGCAGTACTTAAAACTCTTAATAACCCAACCCTAGGTGAAGTGCCCAAGTACTATGAATAATAATCAAACCATAACAGCAGGAGGTACCTAATGAACAGAATTAATGTAGCTCTTGTTCCAATTTACTAAGATTAGTAAACTTGCTGTACTTCTAGTGACAAATACCTGGCACTGATATCTTCAATGTTGGAGGATCTTTTGATTACCTCATTTCAATTTTTAATTTTTTTTCCCCAGATGACTTTCTAGGCATTAATAGCTGTGCCCAAAATCAGCTTCTTTTGTGTCACTCTTGAGTGATTTGTCATGAAATTAGCCTGTCAGCTTCACAAGTATTTTCATTTCCTATTTATCAGTATCAACACTTGAAAAAGTACAGCAAATAAATGTGGTTTTTTTTTCCACAGTAAATCAAGGAAATGCTAGCCTTCCTTAGAGACTTTTATTCAGACTATATATTGCTATAGGCAGAGACAAACCAATGTGATTCATTTGACAGTATAGAACCATATGAATATTTTAAAAATAAAGCAACATTTTGTTTAAAAGCTACAGAATACAAACTGTTCTTGTTCATAGCTCACATACAAGGAGCTGTTTTCAAGTGTGTTGTTGGGGAACAGGAGTGAGTGCAAAGAGATTATTCATCTAATCAAGAAATGTAATAATACACCAGATAGTAAAATATATTGCTAAAAATGTTGCTGTTCTCTATCAAGTTTTGTGTGTGTAACCTCAGTTCAGTCACTTAACTTGGCTTTTCCAGAGTTTTCCTACTCATAAATCCAAAATAATGAAATAATTCTTTCCAGTGGTTCATCGAGGTTTCAGATACTGCACAATATAATTTTTCATCTAAAAATATTACACTGAATAAATTATTCCAGTTAAGAAACAGTATTTAACAAATGACATAATTCATGAACATTGTGAATTTAAACATTTTCTTCTACATTCAGCTGTGCACCTTGACAAAGCACTTTTGCAACACTGCACAGTTTCAGCACCTCAGAAAAATTACATGTCAGCCCTCACAAACCTGGATAACTCCAGTTTGAGTGGAGTGAGATCATAAGGCCACTGAGATGCTCTGAGAATGTTCATATATACAGAAAGAGGAAGCTGGATGTTAACTCAGGGAAGAGGAAGCTAAGAGTGGGGACACTCACAGTTTTTCACTACTTAAAGCAAGTAACAAAGAAGACAGAGTCAGACCCTTGGAGGTGTAAAATGAAAACACAAGAGGCAATCCTGAAGGGATTACACTGTACAAGACCAGGAATGACATGTCCCCAGAGGAAGGCAGGCAAAAACACCAGGTGGCTGCATAGATGAAAAAAGTTCTCCTGGATACTGTTTGACACAAAAAGTAGGCCCATAGAGAGTGGATGCAAGGACAGATATCCTGGAGTGAATAAAGAGTTGCAGTCCAAGTAGACAGAGATCAGATCAGGGAAGTTAAAGCCCAGATAGAATTAAATCTGGACAGGGACATTAAGTGCAACAAGAAGAGCTCCTCTAGGTGTGTTGCTGATAAAAGAAAGACTAGGGAAGATGTGGACTTTCTCCAGAAGGAAACAAGGGACCTTATTGCTCAGGAATAAGCAGAAAGATGACATGCCAATGCCAACCTAATAAAGTTGAATAAAGCTAAGTGTAGATTTAGACTAGACAAAGGGAATGTTTTACAAGAAAGATGGTGAAACACTTGAACATGTTACCCAGAGGTAGTAGAAGCCCCATCCCCAGAAACATTCAAGGTTTAGATGAGACTCTGAGCAACCTCATCTAGAAGATCTTAATGCAGGGCAGTTGGACTAGATCACCTTTAAATATTCCTTCCTACCCAAACTGGTTTATGATTCTTGGTTAACTCTACTGTGAATAAGGGCTAGGACCAGACAATTTTCAGAGCTCACTTCCAGACTATATTATTCTATGACTGCAAACAGGGAAGTCTGGAAAGAGCTGATTTGTGTGTTATTATAACATATTGCAAATAAGACTACATAAAAAATGAAGTATGTGTAAGAAAATGTACTATGTAAATTGACAAATGCAGATGAAATTCTGGTTTTCGTGAAGGTACAGACATATTTTAGATGTTTCATATTCTTTGTTAGTGGTTTTTTTTCCTTACTTTTAAAGGCTTGTCTGCATATAGATGTCCTTGTGCAGTGTGTTCTGGCAGGTATTTATATTGTAGTAGTGTTTTGCCCTATCTTCCTCCATACACACACTTCAGGCTCTGATTCATGAAGGACAAATTATATTGGCAGATCTGATGAGGCTGTTGCACTTAACTTTCTGACCTGCTGCTTCTATAGTCAATGAAGCTGCTCAGGAAGTGATTCCTGCTTTACTGAAGTTTACAACCCAGTGTTTTAAGGCCAACCAGTATGCCTCAGACCAAGAGACTGGTTGATTCATGGACTGGTTCACATGCTGCTCACTTGTCTTTGAGGTGGGGCTGAAGTAGGACTATTTCACCTTGGATTAGTAAGATTTGTAGTCTTGCAGAATCACTTTGTGCCCTGCAGGACTTGTTTACTACATCATAACTTTTCTATGCAGATCAAAGCTTGTACTTCCTACATTTAAAAGCAAATTTTAAAGCTATGACTATCTGTTAGTGTTTGATATATGGAATGTTGCATTATTAACTACACAGATAAAAATAATTAGCTGTATTATCACTGCAGTCCCTCTGAATTCACCTGTAAATAACTATGCAGTGAATCTTTACAAAACCCTCATTAGAATTTTATAATGAGGTGCTGATCTAGTATTTGTCTTGACATACTTCTAGATGGGCATTTTCTACCTGGGTCACATCTCAGGTTTCCCAGGTAGGGGAAAGAATAATAAACAAACATTATAGCTAGTTTTTTATACTTTCGTCAGACAAATACAAACTAAATCAGCTTTATAAGCTTTCCAAGAAAAGATAAATATATATATTTAGAAACAGAAACTAAAACCATTTCTAAATAGTTCTAGAAGTATTTTGTATACACCAATGAACTGGAATAAGCTTGTGGTGCTTATTCACAAAGGGATACAAAACTTCAGTACAAATAGTTTGATGCATTTACTTTTAATTCCACTGACTGAATCCTTTATTTTGGTTTATTCAGGACCTGAAGTTTTCTTCATAGAATCATAGAATGGTTTGGGTTGGAAAGGACATCCAGAAGTCGTGTAGCCCAACCACCCTGCAGTGAGCAGGAATATTCTCCACTAGATCAGGTTGTTCAGAGCCTTGTTGAGCCTGACCTTGAGTATTTCCAGGAATGAGGCCTCAGCTACCTCCCTGGACAATCTGTTCCAGTGTTCCACCACTTGTTCCTAATATCCAATCTAAATTTACTCTTCTTTGATTTCAAAACATTGCCCCTTGTTCTATCTCTACAGGCCTTTCTAAACACCTGCTCTCCGGCCTTCTTGTAGGCCCCCTTCAGGTACTGGAAAGCCACAATTAGGCCTCCCCAGAGCCTTCTCTTTTCTGTGTTGAAACACCAGCCCACTCAGCCTGTCCTTGTAGGAGAGGTTTTCCAGCCCTCCTCTGAATCAGCTCCATCAAGTCCATGTGCTTCCTGGGTTGAGGGCTGTAGTGGAAAGTAATAATCTGTTATGAATTAGAAATATTAATTTCTGTACAAATATTAACTTCTATTATTAATATTCAAAAAATTCCCTGAGATTCTTTGGATTTTTGGTTGACAGGAAGTAGTTGCACCAAGGGTATTTATAAACACAGAATTAACAGTTTAAACAATCAGAACTTGGAAAAACAGGAATGCGAAAACAGGAAAAATTCTAACTATGCTTATAAGTCTTAGCATTAACTCCAGCATATGTACTCATGACACTTCAGTCCCTGAGTAAGTCTCCTGTGCAAAGATGCTTTCAAACTTCATGATAATGATCCTGAGGTAAAATACAAAATATTCCAGGTAGAGGAAAGGGAAGAAGAACTGAGTTACTGCTGCTGAGCTGCTAGTGCAAACTGCATACACATGGCCACTGTGATTCCTGGTTAATGAACAGCAAATGAGATACTGCTCCCAGTGGATGGTCAATGCAGACAGGCTCAGTGCAGAAAGTCACCATTTCTAAATCACTCCCCATTCCTTTTGAAAATGTAAGTGGCCAATAGGCACTAGCACCATTGTTCTGGCCAATGAATTCAAAGCTTCGTGCCGCCTGTGACCATGCAGGCGTGTTGAGGGGCAACACAAGACTTCTGACATGTGACGCTAAGCCCCTAGCCCTAAAGGCTTTGCTGGGAACAAACCCTTGTTGTTTGCTCATCTAACTCCACTCCTGGACCTGCAACAGGAGGAGAAGAGCAAGGGTTAAACCGTCCTGGCAGGATTTATGCCCTACTAGGACAAGGGCTCCAGAGCTGGACACAGTACTCCAGGTGAAGTCTTACCAGAGCAAGGTGGCAGAATCACCTTTTACCATCTGCTGGCCATGTTTCTATTGCAGCCCAGGTCGTGATTTGCCTTCTGGGCTGCAAGAGCACACTGCTGGCCAATTTCCAGCTTCTTATCCACCATAATTCCCAAGTCCTCTTCTGCAAGGCTGCATTCTATCACCTCATCCTCCAGCCTTTATTGACAATGAAGATTGTTCCAACCCAGGAGCAGGATTCTGCACTTACTCCTGTTGAACCTCATGAAGTTTACGTGGGCCCACCTCTCCAGCCTGTCCATGTCCTTCTGTGTGACATCCTGTTGCTCTAGCATATCCACAGCACCACTCAGCTTAGTGTCATCTGCAAACATTCTGATAAAAAAAAGCAGGTCCAGAGTAATGGATTTTCCAAACACAAAGTTGTGCTGCTTCTGGACTAAGGGCTGTGTATTTTGGGCCAGTGGCAGCAATGACTAAAATAAAAATCTTTGAAAAGTCTCTGCTTCTTTTAATAACTTCATGCCAGGATATTAGATCAGCATTTAAAGAGCGTTTCACACCGACTGTTTAGTTAAACAAGATCTAGAAAACTGTACCACAAAAGGGCAAGCCTTGGTTCACTGGCAGAAATAGGACATATGGCAGTTCTGATACAGGCTTCAGAAATTAGAGAAGGTTTTACAGCATGTATATAGGGTTTATGACACACTGAACTGCTTTTAGGAACAGAGTAGAGAACTTAATGTGGTTTCAAGAAATGAGCTTGTTCTATATATGTGTACAAGCACACCTCTACGCACAAAAAGTTTGACTGGAGCTGCACAGATTATTTTAAAACCTGCATGGGAGAATCTTAGTGATTACACTGGGGTTGGGGTGATTCCTGTGCAGAAGAACATTCACTCATGTCAACAGAGATTTATTTCACAATCCTGGATGCAGCAAAATATCAATGTCTGTTGATGAAATGCTTGCAATGGAGTCTCCAGGCTTAGTTGTTGGATATTTTACTGATTAAAAAAAAAAAAAAAAAAAAGAAAGAAAGATTGATGAAAGACTCTAGAGAACAAATTAATGTTTTTTACACTTGATTAACTGCTTAATATTCCTAATGTGCTCAAGGTACTGGAAACACTTGAAGAGTAAACACAGAGACAACTCTGGACCTGAAAGTGAGAGTCAGTGAGGCCAGATTCTAATTAAATTTAAATTAAAAAGGGAGAGGAAATTAAAGTATCTATCACATAAAAAAAAAAAAGAAGAAGAAGAAGAAGAAAGAAAAACCAAAGCAGATTCAACTCCTAAAAAACAAACCTTCCACTGAAAGCTAAAAACGAGCTTTAAGGAATCTATATTAGTGTCACAGCAAGAGCCTCATGATGATTTGGGCTCAGAAACCATTTCATTCTTGTGCCGTTAGAAGAACTGGTATATAAATATAAATAAAAATATATATATATATTTATATATATATATAAATATATATATATATAAATATAGATTTTAAAATGATGAAAACAACAACAAAAAAAAAAAAAAAGCAATTGTCTATCTTTACACAAAAAAATTGACAGTATAGTCAGCCCAGAAACACAAGGTCAAAGTGCTTTTACCAAGTCTGAAATCCAGCCATATTAGTGATACCATATTGCATGTGACTTGAGTAGAAGTGCATTACAATTAATGGTGTTAGTTTCACACTTAAAACTGTAAAAAGATTGCCTTCTGAACTGAAGTTTTGCAGACTTGTTTTTTTTTACCCAGAGGTGATGTCCTTTTTTGGAAAGCTTAATAAAATCTTAATTGGGCATTTTATTAGATATCCAAACATGGATACTCAGAATCAAGTATTTTTCCCAACTTAAAAGCAAAAGACCAAAAAACATACTTGAATGTGTATATGTATTAAACAATTAATTAATTACTTTGCTTGTTTATTTATTTAAAAGAAAATGCATATATAAAGAATACCAGAATATACACACTACTGTATTTTGATAACACATGTTCCTACATGTGTTATCAAAATTCATAGAAATCTCTGAATTGGATAGAAAGCAAAACTCAAAAGATTTCCCTCTAAAACTCATCCTTCTCATTTTGGCTGAAAAACTTTGATCAATACTCATGATATAAGTACCTTTGTTACTTCAGACCTGCCACTTGCTTCCAATTTGCTGTATTCCTTGTCTCACTGCATTCATTGTTGCCAGCTATCATTAGGTTTGTAATAAAAGCTTAAGCTGTTACCTTTGTTCAGCTTCTGAAATTAGGTGATTTCTATGAAAGTTTTAACTGCCACTTCAGAGTTTCTAGCCCTCACTCTCTTGCAAGTACAACTTTCTCTGAGGGAATGAATATAGAAAAAACGTTGATATGTTTATTGGCAATTTAAGAATCACCTCAGACTGTTGATAGTTGTTTCTTCTCATTCCACTGTTAAATGTTTCATTTCCACAACAGGATCTTTGATCTCAGAGGCTTTAGTTGTGATTATAATATTTCTGATACAAGTGCAAAATCTTTTATCTACAAAATATCCTGGCATGAATTTATATATGTGCATTTGAGAGTTCCCAGCCTACAGAATTCAGTGTCTATAGAGACATGACTTGCAAGCAGTATAGAGTATAGAGCTTTAAAGATGGGTTTGCACTTTAATTGGGGAAATAACCTGACATTTACAGGGGTAATGCTGGATTACACCTTACTTGCATTTGTCTGGCTTGTGTATTTCTGGAGCAGACAGATATTTACATGACATTTTTAATTTTTAAAAAAGGAAGAACACAAGAAGGAAATTGTGTTTACACTCTATGCCGACTGCAACATTATCCTTTAGGAGGAAAACAACGACATTTGATTATGGGCAAAGATACTCCATAGACTTCACCCAAACTACAAACCTGAAGTTGAGACTTCTAGAAGGAGACTCTAGCTAGATGAAATTGAAAGCATCATAACTGTCTGAGGTATTTCTTTCGATTCAGCGTTAATATAAAGTAAGAACTTCACTTTGTAAACCAAATGAAGCTCATTACTGGCCACATGCTCACTTTACTGTAGGCATGTAAGCACAGAAAGTACAAACTTCTTTATGCATTTATTCCAGAGAAGGACTTGTAAGAACTTGGGAAAAAATGGGCAGAGTGAGAATATATTAGAGATCATATCAAAATCCTCTGAGCCAGAATTTCAATAAGTGGAAATCAAAGCATTAGCATCTTGGAGTGGGTGGAGCTCTGCTCTTTTAAGCCATTGGAGATTCTTCCCCTCATCAGTAGTCTGAAATTCCAGTAGCATTTGAGAAGTCATATTTCCACTGGCTTGTGTGAGGCTTAAGCCTGTTCTAGTTGGTACTTTTTATTTTTTCTCAGTGCTAAGGAACTTTGGAAACAGCCTGAGAACATGCAAAAATGTGCCTAGGGCTTTAAAAATAACAGTTATTGATGATTAACTTCTTACTGAAAACTGTGGAATAGTTGTTGATGGACTGGCCAGTGATGTCAGTCAAATGTACTGAAAACCTCCCACTACTCAAAGAAAAAAATGGTCAGTTTGCTGTCTTATGTTTGTCAGCAAAATGGAAAATGATTGTGCTTGTCTTAAATGCAATCAAAAAACAAGAAAGCTGGAATGAGCAAAATTCATCTCAGCTCCTCATATGAGCAAAAGACATTGAAGTTGAGCCAGCAGTGTGCCCAGGTGGCCAAGAGAGCCAATGGCATCCTAGCCAGAAAGGGTGATATAGGGTACATGTTGTTTTCTTTCTTCTCACAGCTAAGGATTTAATTTCTCTCAGTAAAATATTCCAATTTGTCTCAAACCAGCACAACCATAACAGGAAGTCAGCTGTCATCCAGTTTTAGAGGAAAAAAAAATAAACCTTTGCAATCTCTTAATTACTGATAAAGTGAAGACTGTAGAGAAAATATTGATTAGCCAAGGAACATTTTCTCAAAATATGTTTTTTCCTCTCCTAAGGCAAAAGTGCAGTCTAATTACTACAAGCAGTGAGTGAGAAATATTGCCAGAAAGTATTCAGTTGTGCAATTTCCATGGTTTCTGCAGTTCTCATTTCACAAGAGTACCTTCTTTTGCTGTGTTGTATTATTTAGAAACTCAGGACAGTCTGGGAAAAGTATTGGTGAAATGGACTGCATTCCAAAACAATGACAAGACTTGTCTGTGTTTGAAAATTAAATTAACAAAATACTTCAGAGAGTGACAGAAGTCTGATTTTTTTTTTTTTTTTTGGGGGGGGGGGTGGGGTGTGAGGTGGGGTGGAGTGGGTGTCATGGAAGGCCAAAATAGGCCAAAATAGGCCTAAATGTGTCCTTGCTTTACCAGACATGTTCTCTGCTCTTTCACCTTCTGCTGTTGGGAGAAGCAACCATGGGAAAGGAGGACAAAAGGCCTGGTGCTACCATGTCCCTTCTAACTTGTTTACCGAGTACCCACACATGTTTATACACTTGCTTGTGTTCTGCCCTAAAAGGTAGAAGTAAACCCTGGCTTTACCTATGTCCTGGAGTCCTGTACCCCTAAATTCCTCTCCTGCCCGGACTTCGGGGGGAAAGGGGAAAAGCCGCCTGGTTTCCCCCCCCCTCGCCTGCCCTGCAGCCGTGAAGGGGGCGGGGACTGCCCCGTGAGTTCCCGCGCTGGAGCCAGGCTGGGATTGGCCGTGCGCTTTCACGCCTAAGGTGTGGTAACTCTGCCCTTTGTCTAGCCAAGGTTATAAATATTGGGGGTCTTCCCGCCTTTGGGGTTCCCACTTTGGATTTTGCCCGTGTTGGACGTATGTCTCTGCCTGAGTTCGCCCACTCCCCTGTGCCTGGACTGCAGAGAGACTAAGGATTTGCTTTACTGTTAGGCACACACCTTCGTCTGCCTAACGACCCTTAACGACCCTTAACGACTCCTGCAGCCGCTGGAGGAGGAAGACAGACCGCACGAGCCAGCCTGAGTGAGTTATTTGGCCTAGCTTAATTTAGTAAGAAACCGCTATTAATTAATAGCTGAGTCCTTTTCCAAAAACTGACTTCCAAATATATATAGTCAGATTATTAATGGTATCCTTGTAGAATTCTCATGCAACTCAACCTGTTTATCAAACGAAATTAATCTTTGTATATATAGTTGTGGGGGCGGGTTTTGTAAAAATAAAAAATATCTATTTTTGATAAATTTTCGACTCGGCCACGTATTTCTGCTCTCTGCAACAACCTAATATGATTAAGTCTGGCAAAGTGCCATTCTGATTAGCTGATCTGTGGCCAAAGACCCATTAGTCTCAGGATACAGTGATAAAAGGGATGAGCATATAAAGACAACATGCTTTTGCCTCAATGTGCTCTCTGCTTCTGGCATTCCTCTGCCTCACTGCTGTTGCATCCTGCCATGTTATGCAGCATGATGTCTGCTAAGCTATAAGCTAGCCCTGCTGCATAATAACGAGCCCTGATGCGTTGGGTTTGTCTACCTGAAAACTGTCCCAAGTTTGCCAGGGAAGAGGCCTTAAATGCCTTCACACAATAGGTTTGCTTAGCCAGTGTGATGTTGTGCAAAATCTGAACATCTGCAAGACATCCTGCCTACACCTGCTAGCCTCTGTGCCAAGTCTGGAGCCAAGAGGAACCAGGATCAGGTCAGAGATTGTCTGCCTTTCTCCCAGCACCCCTGATAGGAGCCTGGGAAGATTTAGAAGCCTCTTAATGGCTGACAAGACACCAACAGAACTCCCTGCAAGTGTTTGAGTACTGTCTGGAAACTGTAGTTAACCCGAGGAGTCAGGAAATAAATTTTGTGAGTAAATACTCAAAAGCCTCTTTAGCAAAACTGTAAAATTCGCTAATTCCAAGCGCCTTCTGCCATAAGCAGAAAGGAGCTTCTTGAGTCCCTCTAGTGGGCAAACAGTACAATTGACTGCAAGAACCACTTTCAGGTTCAATTGAGTTTAAGGTTTGTTGTATTATTTCTAGTTATTTCTTAAGTGTTCCAGATGCTGTTGCTCCTTTGTATAATGTTTTCATAACCATGCGAAGAACCAATTATTATTATTAAAAATTACTAGGCAGGTTGCAACAGTCCTGAATATCAACACTAATAACCAATATTAATTTTGAAAAATCCTATCTTGCATCATTAATATCTTCCTTTGCAGGGAGGTGTGGTGGTGTGGTGGTTTTTGTTTGTTTAGTTTGTGGCTTGATTTCTTTTAATACAGTAAAATCAAGGAAAAAAATGGAAGAAGAGATGATCACAAAAAATGGAAATTCTCAATGAATCTGTTAATCCATTTGGTTTGATCCTTAAGGACCTCCTATACTAAAAAGGAGAGTTGCCAGTTTTGTCAGAATTATTTCATGGTATGTAGTAGGATAAGTAAAATATCCACACTTCCCACTCTTTTACATGTTGTGTACAGATGAATGACATATGGCAATACTTCAAAATCAACTTATAAGCATCATTAAACGTAACATGAACTGAAGTTGTTACCATTATTGAATACTCTTCAACAGACCCTTTTCAAACTAATGTTGTCTCTGCACACCAAGTAAGAAAACACATTCCTTGATAAAAGAATAATTCAAGCACCACTGAAGGTCAACTAAGGAGTTTTCATTGACTTTATTGGACTTGGATTCAACCTCTAATGTACTGTGTCAGACATTTTAAGGGAATATTTATGTTGGGCAATTATAACAAACCTTGCAGTGCTCCAAACTCTACCTTCCCTGTTTAAAGCCATAGAAGATCAAAACTTTAAGGCTTAGAAAAAATTCCTCTCCTGACTTGCATTTGCAGCTCCTATTTTGCCTGACTTACCATTATTGAAAATTTTTCTTCAGTCTCTGTTCACATTGATCTGGGCTGCTGCTGAAGGAATGATTGACAAGTTTGAAACAGCAGATCACAAAACCAAGAAGAAAGACAGCCAGTCAGCATGAAACTTTCCAGAGGCCAGCACTACTGGGGAACAGGCTGGTGAAGAGGCACATAAAAAATATTTCAGATGTTCAGTTGATGTTACTGTGGGACATGGTCCCTATTTCTTTTATGCACAGTATCTACAGGGGATAATGATAATATGGAGTGATCTGGTTATAAGCATACAGAAGCAAGTTTGCATGAAGTTTCTCCTGCTGCATTAGGGCAAGCTCTACAATCCTAGAGACTTTTAAGTTCTTTTGTGTCTTCCAAATATTTGCTACATTGGACTCATTATGTAAGATTCAATAAAGTAGCTACTTGAATGGCTTGGATGGATAAACAGTTGCATCTATCCCAAACCCACCTCTTTAAAACAGCTAAAATAAGTGAATCTCAAGATGGTGATCTGCAGGATCCAACCAAAAGAACAACTTTTTCTTTCCCTTTTCTTTTTTTTTTTTTTTTTTTGTTCCTAAGATTATGATCTGCATCTCTTAAATGTGATGTGCATACTCTAAAATCCTTAAAAGCAAATGTCCTTGTGCCCACGGACACTGTCTAGCTACTTTAAAAGCTTTCATCTCATAAGCCATACTATTTAATGCTTATAAACCTATGTAAGGAAGGTCACGTCATTTGCAAGACAGAAATATCTGTGTAAAGTAAACCCTGGTACATTTTAAAGGCTCCTGTACTGAAAAGAAATCAGAAGTACCAAGATCTGTTAAACTTGAGCAAAATTCTTTAACTTTTTTTTTTTTTAAGTTTTTATTTATGTGTGTCTCTTAAAGGTTATTATCTTTTTTTTCAGTGTAACACAGTGGGAGCGTGAGGCAGAATTTTCAGTGCCATTACCATACATTTCTGTAGAAATCACCCATGTTTGCTTCATTGTCTTACATGCCTGCTATTCTAACATTCTAAATAGATAGACTATTAACAAGGGACAGTTGCATTGCCTGTAGAACTCACACTGAGTTTTTGTGCATAAAGAGAAAAACAAGTGGCTTATTAGGAAAGATTGTAGCCAGCTAGTGTTGTAGAGAACTAGTGTTCTGTATCAAAGAAATGTGTTCAGCAACATGAAAATGTAACCCCACACAGAAAAACTGTTCACAAAACAAGCTAATGTGGTAATGTGGGGAAAAAAAGTAATGTCTTATTTTTTAAAATGTTTCTGTTTGTAAATATTTTATGCAAATGTTGCTATCTCAGTGTTCTCTGCAGAAACTCAGGATTTTATATTTACAGGTCACGTGTTAAAATGGCATTGACAAAACCAAATTAAAGCAAGATCTAAACAAGAAACCATAATGCTGTCATTAATGATCAGAATGTCAACAGAAAGTTGTTGAAAGTAGCATTTTTTCCCTAGTGATTGTACCAAAAAAATATGCACCTCTAGACAGTAGCCACTGTATAGAGGAAAGTACTAACTGTTGATTACACCCTGTCTTGATTTTGTTTGGAATTACACATAGAGCAGTTAGGGTGAAGGTTTGAGAGACCTGATTCTGTCTGAAACCTCCAAGTCCTGTAGTATTTCCACAACATAGCAGCCACTGGATTTTGCTATTTGCAGCTAGAAGCTGAAGATGGTTGCCCAAACTTTCTCATAGTAAAAGTCTTCACAGAGCTCTCCCACTCTGTTGTCTAATCAGCTACACTTCTGGGCCTCAGATCTCACTCTTTGGTAAGTTGAAGTCTCTCAGTCCTGTTTGACAGGTGTGGTGGAGGGGCTGCAGCCCCAAAACTGAGGCCTCTCTATGCCTCTACATGCCTGGACATGCTTTTCTGCCAGGACCTATGGCAGTAAACAGGTTGTGTAACACGCACACGCCCAGTCCATGTACCCCTGGGGTCCGCCCAGGTGATCCCCTATTGTGAGGGTCCAGGCAAACAGCTTCTGCCTATTAAGGTAAGGTTTGGGCTTACTGCCAGCCTGATTGGTCACTTTAGATGGCCAAATGAGCCACGAATATCGGCTCAGAGTCTATAAAGAGGAGTGCAAAGGAGCACCACATGTTCAGGGAGCTGGCAGCCAGCCGCTGACCCGCGCTGCAGTCCAGTGACGGAGCTGAGCAGCCATGGAGATCCTGGAACAGACCCAAGCCATGACGCAGGTTCGCGGGTAAGAATTGCGATGCCCCCCCACGTAAACCCAAAGCAGAACCACAGGGGGAAGCCATGAATCTCCATCAGCACAAAGATGCTGAACCCGCAGCCCCAGCAGCAGCAGGGGGCGCAGGTGGGAGCCGCGACGCAAAGCCATGAGACAGGAAGCAGGTCCGCCTCAGAAATTCCTCCCCAGCGCGCTTGGAACCTGGAGAACAGCGCCACCAGCAGGATGAGAAGGCACATCACATCACGAGGATCAGTGAGGATCCCAGCAGCAGCAGCAACCCCACCTGTCCAGACCACAACAGTGACAATGACTCCAGCTGCAAAGACAGCAAGCCCAGGTGTCCATTACAAGACGCCACCGCATGAGGCTTTCGGATCCTGCAGAGTTCGATTAACTTGGACACAAAGGTAATTGGCCAATTAATGTCATGAGTGGACCAAATAGAAGCTCATCTCAACGACAAGTACCCCAATTCTTGCTACTCGAGTGACTACGAAGATAGCTACCCAGATTTCAGCATCAAACAATGAGGAGTCCCCAAGTCATTTTAAGTAGATGCTACAATAACAACAAAGCAAGTGTCTCCTCAACTTAATATTGAGAAATAGCTGTCACTGACAGCCAGCCCACTTCATCTGGGGGGATGGAACACAGGGAAATCCTGAAAAGCTGCAAACATATTTCTGACCCAGAGTCACACAAGCAGACAGCCATCACCAGTAAAGGGGGTGGAGGGTTTAACAAAGAGTACCAGGTATTTGGGCTCAGAGCAACAAAACTCCACACAATTTACACTAAGCTCTACATAGAGCAATAAGGTTGTATATTCACTGTTGAATGATGTACATAGTTTGCTAAGCTCACTGTGCATTTATATCTAACCCACTGTTTATACAGGTAACCTAATCCAAAGGTGACATACCTAAGTCAAAAGGTTTCAACTGCCAGAGAGGCAGCATACTAAACCAAGGTAAAGCACACAAAATACACCTTCCCCAGAGGAAAGATTGCCCTCAATTCAGTGGCCCAATTGGCCAGGGGGTGGAGTGTGGTGGAGGGGCAGCAGCCCCAAAACTGAGGCCTCCCTATGCCTCTACATGCCTGGACATGTCTTTCTGCCAGGACCTATGGTGGTAAACAGGTTGTGTAACACACACACACCCAGTCCGTGTACTCCTCGGCTCCACCCAGGTGATCCCCTATTTGGGATGGGCCAGGCAAACAGCTTCTGCCTATTAAGGTAATGTTTGGCTTACTGCCAGCCTGATTGGTCACCTTGGATGGCCAAAGAGCCACAAATCTTGGCTCAGAGTCTATAAAGAGGAGTGCAAAGGAGCACTGCATGTTCGGAGTGTTCAGGGGTTCAAGCTCAGCTCTCTGATCCATATAGCAGCACCCTGCTGCCCTGACCTGCTTGCATGGCCTAGACACGGTGTCAGGCCCTCTCTTGTAAACATTACTGAGGCTCAGCCCTCTTGCAATTGATCTCAAGGCGCAGTTAAGCTGTCTGTGAACCCTTTGAGAAGCAGAGCGCATGCATGCCTGCACTTGATACCTATATGGGGAGCCGAGAGCCCCCTGCCTAAGCCTAGAGCAGCCGTACACACTGGCTTGCTATCTTGCATTTGTCTATGGAGCTCAAGTCTCCCTGAAGCCCAGCAGATCCTGCTTGCCAGCTGTCCTGTAAGCCTGGAAAGATCCAGGCCCAGCAGACCCTTTCAGACTGTCTGCTAACCTACAAACACAGCCTGCTAGCTGTGAGACTGACTGTGCTAGAAGCTGCAAGGACAAATCCTCCTCCCGCACCTGGAAATTCTGCCAGCTGATCATCCCTGGACACTACATCCAGAAGAACCAGCAGCACCGAGGCAGAGACCACTTCACTCCAGGAGAGAAGGTCAGAGAAATCCTGTTAACCCCAGAGACTGGGAACACTTAACATTTCCCCTGCAAGCCGGGACAGATTCCAGCATCACCAAGACCTGAATACTGGGCACACACTGTGACACAATCCTGGGAGGGTGATTAATGATTAATACCTAAAAGCAACACATTTAAGCAAGCTTTAATTCCTTTGTAATATAAGTTACCTCTGTCTGAAGAGTAGACACAGTTTCAGCCCTTGCTGGGCAGACAGCACAGTTGTTAAGAGGCATTAAGCCTAAGGGAATCTTTCTCTCTGTCTATAGTTGTTGATAATTTGATATTTCCACTTAATAATCCAATCCCTGTAAATATATCCCAACTGTTTTCATAACTTTGCACAAAAGAACTTGATTACATAGTGGTTGGGGGTGGTACAAATTTGTAAATATTAATTTTAATAAATAATTTTATAAAAAATTAATACTGCCTCAGATTAATTTCTCACCTCCCCCTAACAGAGGAGGAATAAGAGAAATGCCCTCCTCAACAACAGGCTGGGCAGTTTTCCTTCCTGCTACTCTGTACACCTCACTTCTTCTCTGAGCTTGTTGTTCAAAATCACGTGCAGCTTCTGTTGCACTTTTAAACTATTATTTGGCTGTTGCTGTATATATTAATTAGTGATGGACAAAATATCACTGACACAAGAATAAGTAAATACAACAGACAAAGCCAAAAGCCAAAGATCAAAAGCCATTTATTACTATATCATCAATCTTTCTATATAACATGCTACAAGTTGTGGTAATTCTACAGGTTATGGAATATAGTGATTGAGTAATATATTATTCCCAACATTCTTCACAGAAACACAGAAACTTAGAGGTGGGAAGGGACCTCAGAGATCATCCAGTCAAACCTCCCTCCCAAGGCACCATCCCCTAGGGTAGTTCATTCAAGAATGCATCCAAGTGGGCTTGGAAAGTCTCCACAGAAGGAGACTCCACAACCTCTCAGGGCAGCCCACTACAGGGCTCTTTCACCCTCACTGTAAGAAGTTTCTCCTCATGTTGAGGTGAAACCTTCTCTGTTCCAGTTTGCAGCTGTTACTCCTTGGCTTACTGCTGCTGACCACTAAAGAGAGATTGTTCCCAGACACTTGACACCCACCCCTCAGATATTTGTACACATTGATCAGATCTCCTATCAGTCTTCTCTTCTTCAGACTAAATAGCCCCAGGGCTCTCAGTCTCTCTTCGTAGGGAGATGCTCAAGTCCCCCAGTCATTCTTGTGGCTCTCCACTAGACAATTCCCTGTCTGTCTTGAACTGGGGAGCCCAAACCTGTGCACAGTATTCCAGGTGTTGTCTCACCAGGGCAGAGAAGAGGGCTGGGCAAACCTCCCTAGTCCTGTTGGCCACACTTTTCCTGATGCATCCCAGGATGCCATTGGCTCTCTCACTTTCCATCCCACCCCTAAAGAGATGGCTTCCAAAATGCCCTGCAGCAACACTGTTCAAAAAGCACTGGAAATACAGCAAAATACAAAACACTTATTCACAGAATAGCTCAGGTTGGAAGGAACCTCAAAGATCATTCACTCCAACTCCCCTGCCATGGTCAGGGACACCTCTCAACAAGACTTGGTTATGCAAGGTCTCATCTAACCTGGCCTTGAAATCGCCAGGCCAGGTTGGATGAGATCTTGCACAACCAAGACTTTTTGAGAGGTGTCTTATTGGATAACAGTGAGATGCTAGCTATCGTGGCACAGACTACTTTTGGTTCTTTGTTCTAAGTTATGTCACTTCCATGCAAATGCATGCAAAGGCAAGAATACTAATTTACTATGTTTCTATCCTCAATCTTACTGCATCAAGGGTACACAGAGATGTGCTCCAAAGATAATTCATTCATCACATTTAGCTGACTCCCATTTTTGATTCCACATTTGGCTTAAAATTCTGCTTTGTTTTTCACTATATATCACAATGCTGCAGAGGTATTTCGTGATGTAATTACAAATCATATTATTATTTCACACACAAAAAAATATTACAGAAGTAGAGAGTAAATCTGGAAAAATTGATTCAGACCCTGTTTTGCTGCTAATTGTGAATTCTGCTCATATAAAATTTAAGCATATAACTTAAATGGCTTTTACTTTTACTTTTTCCTCAGCAAACTCATAGGCCCAGTGCCCCTAGTCCAGGAGTTACAGGTTTTGCCCATATTAGGTAGTGCCCTGGAAGGCTAATAGGCCTGTTAGATGTCCTGACTTGCCCCACCCTTCTGCTGATGGTGGGAGGAAAACAAAGGCTTGGGCCATTATGTCCCTCCCAAAGTGATAAATAGGTACCCACAAGTGTTTAGATACTTGTTGGTGTCTTGCCCAAATAAGGGTGATCAAGACCTGGTTTCACCTAAAATGGTCAGTTTTGTAAATGCCATTTTGATTGGTGAATCTTTGTGGCCAAAGGAACCATTGCACACCGACAATTGATACAAATTGAGCTAAGTTACAAACAGTTGAGCTGCTTCTGCCTTGCTGCCTCTGCCTCACTGCTCTTGGACAATGTGTTCTGCTCTGCCTTGTGCTTCAGACCAGCTTAGCCCTGATAATTTGGGCTTGAACTACCCGGAAACTTCAGTGTTTCAAGTTTCCCAGGAGAAGGCATTTAAATGCCCCACAATGTGGCAAGAAGTGCCACCAATATCATGCTCTCTGTGCATCTGCAAGAGATCCTGTCTGCACCTCTGCAAACCTCCATGCCAAGAGGAACCAGGGTCAGGTCAGAGATTGTCTACCTCTTTCCTGGCACCCTGGGAAGATATGGAAGCCTCTCAACAGCCAAGCAGCTCCAATACTGCCACAAAGGAGTATCTTGAAATTTCTACTTCACTGCAGTGAGTAGCACAGCCTTTCTTTAGGGCTCCAGGCTACCTATTTATAAGTGGGGCAAAACCATTTTGTGGCTAAACTTCTCAAATTCTTCTGATTCTCCTAAATGGATGAATTGCCCATAAACATCCTTGTGAAGATTTTTCTGACTGAATTAGAACCTAATTTTGACTAATTAGTATACAGTTGTGGATGGGGCTTTCTGGAATAAAATTAACTACATATTTTATAATTCCTGCCTTGTTAGTTGCCCCAACTAAATCAGGTAGCTAAAGTTCCTTGGACAGAGAGAGAAAAGTGGGTTTTTTTTGAATGCCTCTGCTGATGTGCTGAATTTCTGGAATACTTAAGCTATTTGCAGGTTTTAGATGCAGGATCTCTACTTACTTTTTACTTACTTCTCTGATTGCCGTCTTTTGCTCCTATTGCCTCTGTTTCCCATACAACATTTCTGGTTAGCGATTAATGAGGTTTTGGTTTTGGAATGTTAAATTGGAAGTTTAATACATCATCAGGCAAAATAACAAAAATCCAATGAGAAAACTTGGTGAGAGAGGTTTTGTCAGGCTGCTCACTGTCTACGGTTATTGTGAATTTGAATTTTACAAATGAGCCTGTTGCATCCATAGGCCTCTGTCTCTCTCAAGGCCATTCTTCCTTGTACTAAGACTTGCTTCACTACAAATTAGGTAGACAAGATTTTGTTTCTCACTATTGCAGCCACCTTCTCCACAAAAAAAAAAAAAAAATCATGAAGTACCATACAATTCCTGTGGAAAGAAGCAAACAAGTGCAGTAGCATGTATTCACTTCTTTATACAAGACTCTCATCTGGTAAAGAGATGATCTCTACCAGGGAAAATGAGAAGAAAAAGGAAGGGAAGAGAAGGGAAGAAGATTTCATATGAAGGAAAATCAGTTTGTTCCCTAAAAATGAAAATAGTGGTATATCTTACCAGATCTGTAAAATATGCCCTAAAAGACCCTTTTTCCTTGTACGAAGAAGAGTCTGTAGTTTAAACCTGGAAAAACAACAATAGACAAACTCTTAATAAAACAGTACTCTAAAATCTGAGAACATCACTTCATTGAGAAATGATTCACAGAAAATAGCTATTACTTCTAAACCAAGACTTCCAGTTTGAAGGTGAATCACATTTTGCTCTTTGAATATGTAATTTTTATAATCATTTGCAAAAAAAAATTATATATGTATATATACTTATAAAGCATTCTCTGAATGCTGGAATAGTTCTGTATGAAACACTGCTGAAAAATTTGTTATCAGTAATTGCCTGACATCGTGCATACTAAGGTGTTTTAGGTAAAGTATAGCAAGTTTACAGACAATCCTTAACTGTCTTCTGAAATAACAAGCTATTTGAAGCTTAAAAATATGGAGATATAGCTGGAACATTACTTAATTACCTGGCAACACTTAGGCAACATCTTACAAAATGATAAAGACAAGCTTTACTTCACCACTGGTTGATAAGAAAAAAAGACAATTGTTTCTTTGAAGTTGTTTTTTTCCCCCTTAGTTGAAAGGCTTTAAGAGATATTTCAGTTTACAAAGACTATTTATAGAGCAAAGGACTTTAATAAAATTGGAGCGTGAGCTACTTTGAAACATGACTTCTCATCCTATTTTTAACCCTGGTTGATCTAAAAGGATGTCACAGGAAATGGCACCAATAAGAACTAAAAGTCTGACTTCAAAAGTAACACAAGAATTTCTGTTAATGACATCCAAACAAATGACAAGTTTGCTGTTTTGACATTTGCATATTCAATACCTGATGATACAAGTTACACCATTTCAAAGGTACTGAGCCAACTATAAGATCACAGTAATGATAACTAAATCAAACAACCTCCATAAAGATATGCTTAAGTGCATAGAGAAACTGTGATCAATGCTCACTCTAAAAGCAGTATCTTTAAGTGGATTCAAATGGCAGAGGATGAAAACATCTGTGTACTTGGCATCTCTGGCACTGTTTTGGGTTGTCCTTGGCTGGCAACCAAGTACCCTCACAACCATTGTCTCATATCTTTTCATTCATAGAGGAGAGACTGGATTTTATGGTCTGTTGTTATCTGTCATCCTCAGTAAAGCCAAATCTTTGGTAGAGCTTAGTGTTGAAGTTGTTCAGGCTTTGTCCAGAGCACTGTGGAGTTTACAAACTCCCATTTTCATTAAAGGAATGAAGGGAACATCTAGTTGCTACCTTTCATTACTGACGTTATAATCTTTGGTCTGAAAACAAGTCTTCCCCATTTAATAACCTAGACCTAGGATTTCTGCACTTGGCTTTGTATTTTAAACAATCACTTTTTATTCCCAGTTAGATGTTCTGTCAGATGTTCAAGACTGGTAATGCATACAAAATTAACTTCACCCACCTCTGCAAATAACTACCTCTGGGTCAGTAGAATTCATTAGGCCACTGTGTTAACAGAGGGAGAAAATCATTCTACATCCTTTTGACACCGCACAAGGAATTTTAATATCTAAACCATTGTAGGTAAGGCACATGGCTCTATGGGTGGGCACGACCCTCTGCAACCATTTTAGCTCAGCTATCTGTGGGTAATTATCTAAAGTAGTTTATAATGGTACATGAGAACCTATTATATCTCAATATTAGAAAGCTGGCAAGATATTTAATTTTTGCCTCTTTCCCAAAACAATTATATCTCATCCAAACTATGATTCCTAACATTGGATAAATTATATTGGGTCACTGACAATACAGTCATGAGTCACTGATCTACAGGGATATTGGCCACTTTCTGAAGCAGCAACTTCTCTTCCTAAATTTCCTGGAAGGTCTCTAATCAAAAGCAACTGTTATTTTCTTGTCAGAAGAGAGAATGGGCCTCAGAAGTGATCCATTTGTTGTTTGCTTTATTTCCACTATTTTTAAATGTATATACGCTAGCCACTGGTAGCTGCATAGTAAACTCAACATAAGGAAAACAAACATGTCTCTTTGTAGATGATTCATTATCACAGTGGCATTTAGGGTGACAGTTTTCCTTCTTCATCTTGTCACATCATCGTAAACTAGAAGAACCAGTCTTTTGCCTATGAGTTTTTTTTCGGCTACAATATGTAAGCATACAGGTGTAAGTATGTGATGAGTATGAACATATTTGATTTAAAGTTGTTTGCATGGAAACTAATAAAATGAAGCAGTATTGGCCTAACAGGCTTGTCCTTTTATGGTTCAAGTCAAATAGTGCACAGAGCATTTTTATTCTCACTAGCTAAGTGTATCTGGTTATGTAATGGCCAGACTATTGCAATGGGAATACTAATGACCATAAATAGACAGGGCACTCTATTCCAAATCAAATGGGTTCAGAAATTAATCATTTTATTTTAGAATAACAAATGGACTTGTCACGAATAAACAGAAGGAAACCATAAAAATGAAACACCTGCTATTTCTTTTTAATGGAAGTGCTTGCATATGGGCAGAGATACTTAAATATAAAATACTTGAATTATTATCCAGAAAACCAATCACTCTGTGGTCTCAAACATCATACAGAACTGATAAGAAAAATAAAGCTCTGGAATTTGTACCCACTAGCACAGTTCTACCACTAGGACTTGTTATTTTTTTCCTAAGGATTTTTAAAAAATATTGTCTTTAAACTTCAAATGTCAAATGAATTCACAAGTAATTAATATGAATTGCTCAATGTAAGCACATAGAACAACATTCAGTATCTGTTTAACTAAAATGGCACATTCTCTCTGAAAGAACTTAGGAGGTGACTTCTCAGCTTTGACATTAAGGTATTAAGGTTCCTCTTTTGAATGTAACATCAGCTAGATCCAGACAAAGAAGGTGTTATGGAGGGGGTTTCTCTAGCCTCCCTTATTTGGAGGAGGTGAGAAATTAATTTGAGGCAGTATTAATTTTTTATAAGAATTATTTATTAAAATTAATATTTACAAACTCTTGCCACCCCCAACCACTGTGTAATAAAATATTGTTCTAGTGCGAAGTTATGAAAACGATTTGGTTATTATATATATATATATATATACAGGGACTTGGTTTATAACTGTCGAATTATCAACCATAAACAAAGATTTCCCTCAGGCTTAATGCCGCTTAAGAACTATGCTGTCTGCCCAGCAGGGTGGGCTGAATACTGTGTCTGCTCTAAGGCAGAGACAACTTATATTACAGAGGAATGAAGCTTTACTTAGAAGTCTTGCTATTAATTATTGATCACCCTCCTGGGGTTGTGTCACAGCCTGTGCCTAGGGTCCAGACCTCTGTGGGGCTGGAATCTTCCTGGCTGTGGGGGAAATGATAAATCTTCCCAGACTCTGGGGTAAAGAGGTTTTCTCTAACCTTTTGTTCTCCTGGTGTGAGGTGGTCTCTGCCTCGACGCTGCTGGTTTTCTGGATGCTGCATGTCCAGGGATGATCAGCTGGCAGGATTCCAGGAACAGGAGAAGGATTTGTCCGTGCAGCTTCTGGCATGGTCCTTTCACAGCTAGCAGGCTGTGTTTGTGGATTTGCAGACACTCTAGAAGGTCTGCCGTCCCAGTTCTCCAGGCTAAAGCTGGGAGTCTGAGCTCCGCAGACAAATGGTAGATAGGTAGCCAGCATGGCATGGCCAGCTCCAGGCTTAGGGGGCCATCGGCTCCCCATACATGCATCAGGGGCAGGCCTGAATGTGCTCCACCTCTAAGGTTCACAGACAGGTCAACTGCGGACCGAAATCAACGCACAAGGTCTGAGCCTCGGAAAGTATGCAAGCGAGGGCCAGACTCTATGTCTAGGCCTTGCAAGCAAGTCAGGGCAGCAGGACGCCACTGTGTGGATCAGAGAGCTGAGCTGTGCTGCAGGCAGGGCCAGAGAGCTGAATCTGAACAGGTCTGACCAGAGCTGAGCCTGAGCAGCTGAGTCTGGATACTCTGAACAGCTAAGTCTGAACACTCTGATCATGTGGTGCTCCTCTGCATCCCTCTTTATAGACTGTGGGCCAAGATTCATGGCCCTTTGGCCATCCAAAGTGACCAATCAGGTTGGCAGTAAGGCAAACTTTACCTTAATAGGTAGAGGCTGCTTGCCTGGACCCTCCCAAATATGGGTATTACCTGGGCGGACCCCAGGGATACACGGACTGGGTGTGTGTGTGTTACACAACCTGTTTACCACCATGGGTCTTGGCAGAAAAACATGTCCAGGCATGCAGAGGCATTGGGAGACCTCTATTTTCGGGCCTGCTGCCCCTCCACCACAGAAGGGTGGTTTATTAATTCTTCAGTTCCTTACAGGACATATGGAGTCTATTTAGCTCATAACTAACTAGTAATTTTTTCATAAAAATCATCAGTCTGTAATGTGATGGTTTGGGAGTCACCTGCCCCCCCACACACACACAATGACATCACTCAGACTAGACTCAGTCAGCTGGAAGTTAAGGAATGAAGCTGTATTTACTGCTTAGCACAATTTACAAGCATATATATACAGTTATATACAAGTTAAAAGTAATACAGAAACACAATACCCCTCGCAGAACAATCAGATTGCCAGGAGGGCTCCAGACCCAAATGTCCTCCCCCCTCCCTCTTTCCCTCCCTTCAGAAATAACCACATCAACCCACGTATACCTCATGTGATAAATCTGGAAAGATCTGAGTTGAGATGTCAAAAAGATGGCAAGGAGGTTAGAGGGAAAAAAAGTTAGGTCAGATTAATGAGTTAAGGCAGAGGCAACCACAGAGACCCACCAGAGAGAAGAAAGGAACTGAACTGAAAGCTGAACAGTGTGTGAGAAGTGAGTGTCTTATCTATGTATTGACTACTTTTGTTTCTCAGCAGAAGAATGAGTGATATAGGGCACTGATTTTTTTTCTTTCTTCTCACAGCTAAGGTTTTAATTCCTCTCAGTAAACCATCCCAGTTAGCTTCAAACCAGCAGGGCAGTTTGTGGAATTATGGTTAAGTCATCCAAAACTGAGTGCCTCAGAATTTAGCTTTCTTTTCTGTTGTCATATTGTATGTGGCCTTTGATATTTATCCATTCAAAGGTGGGATTCTGGTTCTGCAAAACTAATGGAATTTTGTCTGTGGCTTAAATGATATTTCATCATTTGTGTTGTTTTTTTACTTTTTCATAGGTGAATATACATTACCTAGGGGAAGAAATCAGTGACTCATGTTTCTGCTAGGGTAAGTCAATAAACTAATCTCAGAAACATATTTCTTAATGGGTAGAAAATATGCTAACTCTCTTATAAATCTTTCAACCTTCTGAATTAAAAAAAGATTATAATTACTGTTATTCATCCTGATGGACTGAAGCAAATGAATATGATTTAAAAATATGATTTAATGTAGTTTATATTAATTAATCAATATTCACATATAAAGTATATTTCACACGTAATTTGGAAGATATCAACTTCATACCATATCAAAGTTGTATTTTACCCATTCTCTGCACTTAAGGCATATGGCTAGTTTCAACTGTGCTGCAATGATCAGGGAAGAGTGAAAGATATTCTTTGAAGTGTAAAAGAGCCAAAGTACCAAAGAGCAAAAGGGAGGGGGGAAACAGTGAAAATCATCTAAATTATGACAGAAAAATGTCAATGAACAGAAGTAAATAAATCACAGAGTAGTGACGAGTGGAAAAGGTCATTCTTGGTGTGTTTGTGAGTCTTTCGCAGGAATTCTGTAGGCAGTTTCCTAGTCCTACACCATTACACCATTACCATTCAGAGGTCCTGAATGCCTTCTTCGCCTCAGTTTTCAACAGTAAGGAGAGAGGAGGAGGAGGCAAATGGCCTCTTAAACTGGGGGATGGGGTCGGGGAGCAGTGTGTTCCCCTGGAAATTCATGAGGAATTAGTTCAGGACCTGCTGAGCCATCTGGACACCCACAAGTCCATGGGACCAGATGGGATCCATCCCAGGGTGCTGAGAGAGCTGGCAGCTGAGCTGGCCAAGCCACTCTCCATCATTTTCCAGCAGTCCTGGCTCACCGGAGAGGTTCCAGGAGACTGGAAAATGGCCAACGTGGTCCCCATCCACAAAAAGGGTCGGATGGAGGAACCTGGGAACTACAGACCCGTCAGCCTGACCTCAGTGCCAGGGAAACTGATGGAGCAGGTTCTCTTGGGGCCAATAACTGCGCACCTGAGGGATGGCAAAGATCTCAGGTCCAGCCAGCATGGGTTTAGGAAGGGCAGATCCTGCCTTTCTAACCTGATCTCCTTCTATGATCAGGTGACCCGCTTGGTGGATGTGGGGAGGCCTGTGGATGTGGTCTATCTGGACTTCAGCAAGGCCTTTGACACTGTCCCCCACAGCAAACTGCTGGCTAAGCTGTCAGCCCGCGGCTTGGATGGTAACACTCTGTGCTGGGTTAGGAACTGGCTGGAGGGCCGGACCCAGAGAGTGGTGGTGAATGGTGCCACATCCAGCTGGCGGCCAGTCACTAGTGGTGTCCCTCAGGGATCAGTGCTGGGCCCCATCCTCTTTAACATCTTCATAGATGATCTGGATGAGGGCATCGAGTCAGTCATCAGCAAGTTTGCAGATGACACTAAGCTGGGGGCAGATGTGACTGAGCTGGAGGGCAGAAGGGCTCTGCAGCAGGACCTTGACCGCCTGCACAGATGGGCAGAGGCCAATGGGATGGGGTTCAATAGCTCAAAGTGCAGGGTGCTGCACTTTGGCCACAACAACCCCATGCAGAGATACAGGCTGGGGTCGGAGTGGCTGGAGAGCAGCCAGACAGAGAGGGATCTGGGGGTACTGATTGATACCCGCCTGAACATGAGCCAGCAGTGTGCCCAGGTGGCCAAGAGAGCCAATGGCATCCTGGCCTGTATCAGGAGTGGTGTGGTCAGCAGGAGCAGGGAGGTCATTCTGCCCCTGTACTCTGCACTGGTCAGACCACACCTCGAGTACTGCGTTCAGTTCTGGGCCCCCCAGTTTAGGAAGGACACTGAGATGCTTGAGCGTGTCCAGAGAAGGGCGACGAGGCTGGTGAGAGGCCTCGAGTACAAGCCCTACGAGGAGAGGCTTAGGGAGCTGGGGTTGTTTAGCCTGGAGAAGAGGAGGCTCAGGGGTGACCTTATTGCTGTCTACAACTACCTGAAGGGTGGTTGTGGCCAGGAGGAGGTTGCTCTCTTCTCTCAGGTGGCCAGCTCCAGAACAAGAGGACACAGCCTCAGGCTGCGCCAGGGGAAATTTCGGCTCGAGGTGAGGAGAAAGTTCTTCACTGAGAGAGTCATTAGGCACTGGAATGGGCTGCCTGGGGAGGTGGTGGAGTCGTCGTCCCTGGGGCAGTTCAAGGCAAGGTTGGATGTGGCACTTGGTGCCATGGTCTAGCCTTGGGCACTGTGGTAAAGGGTTGGACTAGATGATCTGTGAGGTCTCTTCCAACCTTGGTGATACTGTGATACTGTGATACGCTGTAGCCCAAACAAAATGCAACTAAGAGAGTGTGGAAACCTGAGTGTGTTATTTCCCTGGAAGTTTTTCTCTCTGTTTCCTTCCCTTGGCTCCTATGCTGTTCCTTGTCATCCCCTACAAGATGAAAGTGGCAGTAAACACTGCAGCAAGAGACTGTGAGAGTGTAGTGCACTCTGTAGTGAAAAAATGCTGTCTAGTAATAGAAGTGTATATAGTTTGACTGACATGATTGCTATAGTGTTTACTGTGCACTGAGTCTGTTGTTGGAGATAAGAGGTTATTTGCTGGGCATACTTTCTGCTGAGTTTGAGTTTTGACACAGAAAATTACCCTGGTGCTTTCAGAGCTGTCTGACAGAGATTATTCTTTTCTCTCTATGTATCTTGTTTCTCATGAATTTTATTATATAAAGGGCCTCATTTATACTTGAAAATAATGTCTCCTTGCAGAAGTGTTTTTGATTACTAAGATGAGAAGTGAGAATGGGTGGAAAAACATAGAAAGTGTGTGTGTATGGCTTATACTTTGAGTGTGCCAACTTGTTTGACTGTATGACCCAATGAAGTGCTGACAGGCAATGTCCTGTTACTGAGTTCTACTGTGCTAATTAGCTTCTAAGGTATCTGCTTTGGAATAGACAATGAATTATGACCAAACATGGATATAGACATAGATATCTATTTATAATCAGATAAATCAGCATTCCAGAGACTTGAGGAAGCCTTGGGATCTTAAATGATTCTTCCACTGGCTGTTTATTTCTGCTGGTGTTGGTCCAGAGTATAGTTATCTCAATATTATTTGCTCCTCCAAATTGTCTTGCAAAGACTAAACCACACTTGGGCCCATAATAATTTAGTAGTAAATAATTTACATCATGATTCAGAGCTCTCCTATGTCTGTGAAATTTGCCTCATTAACTTCAATAGACTTTGCTGACAGAGCATGTAAAGAAATTAATGGATTAAAAGTAATAAAGGTTTAGCTGAACTCTAGGCTTAACTAAGTGGGCTTATATAATTTTACCTGGATATCTCACCTGTGATATTTCACCTACATCTTGCAATGGATGTCAGCTAACTGGAAACAGAAAAGCAAAACTGGGCTATCTTGTTTAGCAGAAGTTTTTGGTTGTCTACTGAAACTTTTCTGCCTTTGAATGAGTTGATAAGTAAGTGAAAGGTCCAGGTGCAGATAAAGAATACTGTCATCTCAGTATTAGAATGGCTGCTAGATGCAAGTCTGACAGGGCTTTGGTCAAGTAATATGGAATGAATACTCCAAATCATGGGCAAGATATGTAACAACATTTGAAGTAATTAATGTGTGAAGCTGTCTGAGCCCTGAAGACACTAATAATCCTTAATGACTCTGGCCAGCCTCATCTAGGGCCTCCAGCCACAACCATATGCTCAAGAACAGTTTAAGCTTGAGTCTATTCAAGTTTTGCCTGGCACTGTCAGGTCTGTTTCTATGTCTGGTTGCAGGTCTTGCTGATCATGACTTCCTCACATATGTCTTGATGCCAGGGCCCTGCATTGCCATCATAAAGCTGTGTCAGACCTCATTGGATCTCATCTAGACCTCCCAACTCACAAGCTGACTTCCTTGTTGTAACCTGACTCCCTGGAGATGTGTTTTACCCTAGGCTCAGGGCTGCTAGCTCTGAGATTTGCCATAGCCACTGGAAGCCTTTCAGTGCCCTGGAAAAGGGCAGTTTAACAAAAAAAAAAGAAAATAAAATACATAAGAGATGGATTTTTAAAGCCTTCTTTCTAAAATATGAATGTCATGAATAGAGAAAGCTACATAGGAATTTAGATTATGCAGTGGTTTTATTATACATCTTTAGGTAGACTGCTATTTTGCTAGTTGTATAATAAAAAAGCAATGCTAATTTAGGTCCACTGGCATTCTCTGGGAACCTGTGCTTTGTTGCAACTATTTCAGGCTTGCAACTCAGTGAGAGAGCACTGCTATATATCAAATAATATGCATTTTATTGACTTTAATATGCATATCCAACAGAGGTGCCCATCAGTCTTGTTCAGTTTTTCTGCTCATATCTAGATGTTGCCAAGATGGTCAAAAGCCATCTTCGTTGAGGTATATTAAACCTCCAGTATAACCAGCACTTGTGAAGAAAGTTCTGGTAGCAAATTTGGCCTTGCTAATTAAAAATATCAGGCTGATGTTGTCATGAGAGCTCTTCTTGAAGAGGAAGGAGGCACTGAATATTATATCATATTGGTGATTGTACTTATTAATAACAGTAGAACCCTCTCACGTCCCCCTTACAGACAGCCTGTGGCCAATTATTAGTACTTGTTAACAATGTTTACTAATTTTTAGTAATCAGATTATAACTGTTTCACATGCCTGAGTTTAAAGCTATTGAGTGCTGCTGAGATTATACCTCTGGAAACTTTGATATTATATCTGTAAGATTTAGAATTCAAATACAAGACAAGCATGAAAATTAAGAACATAAAAGACCATTCAATTCAGGGAGTGGTGAATTCTATTCAAATAGTATACAAAGCACAGATTCCTTTAGACTCATGGGAATGTCAAGCAGGACCACAGTATGAATAGACTTTGCTGGTACCTAATGAGTTTGGATGGATGAAGAACTGGACACATTTTTATGTTGTAGTTTTAGATTAGCCAGACATTGAGGGAATGCTTTGTTTAGTACCTGTTCTGTATCTGGCAAGCTGATGAATAAGTATTTTTGAGGATTTTAAACTAAAATATTGGCACTAATTGTATATAAAATTATCAACATGAGTTTAGTTTCTGCTCAGTCTCAGCTTGATCCATAGGGTTTGAAAGCAGAAAAGTCAGGTTAGTATTCAGTTGAGAAACTGCAGGAAACTGATGAGTTTAAGTAGGGCAAACATGCCTAGTCTGGCAACTGAGTATAAAATAGTAAAAATTAGTCAAAATAGTAAAAATGAACCAAAATAAGACTTGGTGCTCTGTGCTAGTTTGAGACTAGCTGGAATATTTTGGTGAAAATAATTAGATTATAGGCTGTGAAAAGGAAACAATGATGATGTCTCCTTCACTCTTAGGATTGCTGAGATGTATTAAAAGCAAGATCACAAAACATAGATAACATAGTTGCAGTGTCTCTCTGTTGCAGCTGGTGTTTGTACTTTTCTCCCCGGCCTGCTTTTAGTGTAACTAAACCTTCTGCCTTCGACCCGTAAAAGTCTGGGATCCAAAGTCTGGGATAAGGTAGTGGGGTGGAAAAAAGGTGGAAGGGTGGTTGGGAGCCCCTCCTGGGAAGTCTGGTTTCTGAGAGGGGAGTTGTGTTTCTATATTACCTTTACCTGCTATATTTCGGTATATAGCTGTATATATATTGTAAATATCTGCTTGTATATTGTGCTAAGCTGTAAATACAAAGCTTCATTCCTTAATTTCCAGCTGGCTGAGTCTAGTCTGGGTGATTTTGTAAGAATGGGGGGGCATGTAACACCCAAACCATCACATTCTCTTTGGATTTTAAAATACTGGACATCACATTTTAGAACCTGGACATCTCTAAAGATCAGTGTGCAGTTCTGGTGCCAGGGAAGACTGCTTGCCCCCTACTATTTTTAGATGCTTTAAGTACACGGGATCAATATTTCATGGTATCTAAAGCTGAGAGTATAGCATGAGGAGTGACAGGTTCACTCTCTCTCTGGCTGGAAGAATATGACTTTGCTTCTACCTATGTCTTTTCCATGAAGATGTAAATGGCTTTACACAAATTTCTATGATTTTTTAAAGGAATGAGGGATAGTAGCATGAAGAAGTTTATTTGGACTGGTAATGTTGAGAGGTAGCTACTGTTCTGAAAGCTCTTTATGTTTTTATAAGATAATTTTCATTTAAAAAAATAATTACTATTTTTAGATGATTCTAAAAGGTGTGCTAGTTTGAAGCAGGCTAGAATGTTTTGGTGAGAAAAACTAGATGATAGGCTATGAAAGGAAAACATTGGTGATGCCTCCTTCCCTCAGAGTCTCGCTGAAGAAGAGTGTAAACATTAGATAACACTTTCACCATTTTGCCTTCTCTTTCAGGCTGGGCTTTGACTGAGCTGCATCTCCTTAACCTCACCTGCCACTAACCTTGCTTCTTAACCTCTTGGCTGAACCTCTATTCTTCCTTAGGACTGGGGTAAGGTTGAGAGGGGCAGGGGGAAGGTGCAGGGATGGTTGAGAGCCTCTCCTGGGGACTCAGGTTTCTGGGAGGGGAGTTGTAGTTCCAAAGTGTGGGGGGGCAGGTCACACCTAAACCACCATAGTCATAAATGTTTTGAGCGTGTGTCAGATCCAGAATTTCTCTGACAGGTAGTTTGAAATCTGACAGACCTAGCAAATATCTTATTAGTCTTCTGATGATACTAGGGATGTAAATTCAATGTTGATGAAACATGATCACTTTGATTTGTGGAGTGCCTTGGAATGTAAGATACTGTATGCCAGAACAATTTAAAAGGACATTTTTCTTCCCTATTTGGTTATGAAAGAGAATATAGCTTAGAGGTAAGATAGGAGTCAAGGCAGCAGACATTTTTCTTTCCTACTCTGTGCAGCAGGAAACAAATTAAAGCCAGGAGAAGGGAAAATGGTCTAATAGAAAATTGAACAGCACACTGAGTATCTGTTTAAAAAAGCAGGTCCACAAATCCCATTAGTAACACCTAAAGCAACATTTACATTTAATCACCATCATTATACTCATTTAACTGTCTTCTGCAGCTGTAAGCATAAAATGGCTTAAAAAATGCTCACTTGGAAAAAAATATTAAATGATACAATGCATTTAATGTAAAAACTCCAGCTTCTGCTACTGTGCCCAGTTTGTCTGCTTTAAGACATGGAAACAGATGGCAGCATCAGTTTTATGTTTATCAGAGTAAAAGGCTGGTCTTCAACAGAGAATTTCTTTGGATCCTGTCATGAGGTCCAGTTGCAGTACTGAAAACTTCTCTTGCATGTTATGACAGAGGTCTCTGTATAAACAGGTGATACTAGTGGAGCAGAGGCAAATCCTTTACCTCCACAATTAGGGCTGATAATATTTACGTCATGGGAGTTTACACCATGCCTTTTCCATTCCAAATAAGTGTTTTTATTCATATAAGGTATATTAATATTCAAAAGGAAATTTCATTGTGTGGGAAAAAAAAAAGATTTCTAACAGAATATATCTGACTTACTGCCCAGTTACAGTACTTAGCATGTAGCAGCTAGAACAGTAAGACCACACCAAGAAAAAAAATCCCCAAATAAAAGTATCTAAAAATTATACCTAGATCAAGTTTCTACTGCAGGCATAATGATAACCTTTAGGGAGAATGAGACAACATCCAAACCTAATGAATTTCCTTGCTTACATCTTAGAAGTGCTCGTCCATGCATTTTATTCAGTAAAGGACATCATTCTCCTTGTTTATATTCACAAAGGTCATCTGCCCTTGACAGAGTTCTTTCAGCTTTATACCATTACAAGACCAATGTCAAGCCCAGTGAACCAGTGTTTGCTCAATTAGAGCCACAGAAATCTCCACACAGCCACAAATCAAATACTCAAGTCCTTCACTGCTCTGCTGTGGTTAGGTAGTGCTGCTGACACATGGATAAATCCTAGGCAGGATTTGCTCCCTCATGACAGTATGTATATACATAAATTTGCAAATACATGTCTCTGCATTTATGCATATCAATGTGCATAATATGACTATATATGTGTACATCCATATCATCACTTTTTTATTACAATATATTTTAAAAAGTAATTCTAAATGCAAGAAGCAATTTGAAGAATCATTATGTAAAGCAGATCTAGACAACAGAGCTATTTTCCTCGCTTTCTTTTTTGATATCTGACTGCATATGAGACCAGATTTACCAATATCTCCAATTTCAAGTGCAACTAGCTCTTCATTGTTAGTTACCTGGTCTGCAGATGTAGTCACTAAGCTTAGTTTAACTAGTAAAGAAATTCAGTTATTCAATTAATTAGCTATTGTGCAGTCACAGCAATCACGCATGAGCTGTGTGCTGATAATATATACCAACTTGGAGCACAAATCTGTGCATGCAAGTCTGAAAATCCATCTATTATTGTGACTGGCTGGACTAGTCTTGCCTTTAGTTCTGGGGCTTCCTACGTGTTTTCTGGCCAGCAGCTGCATCACAGGATTTTCTTTCTCTGAAAAAAATATAATAACATATACGACACCCCACAAATTATATCTCAAAATGTCAGGTATCAGAAGAAGATCTAATAAAATTACAGAGCAGCCTGTTACAGCCAGAATGATAGCCATTAGTTCAGCTCTGAATATCAGGAGACATTCAGCCAAGTGTGCTTACTGGCTGTTGATTCTGGTTTGACATAGACCCATTTTCCAGAGATTGACAGCTATAAACCAGCTTCTCTACCATCTGAAAACTGCCATTTTATAACCAGCAGTGATTTGAAAGACTAATGCTAATGTAGATTTATAATAACAAGCACTTCGAGTGAATATCCCCATTAGCTGCCCTATTTTCAAGACCTCTCATAATGTTTAAAGTTATCTCCTTTTTTTATTTAACACCTATTTTTTCTTTTGCCTTTTTGAAATCACTGATTTCAGCAGAAAAACTCCTAATTATCCTGGCTACTCAGTCCCTTCTACTTAAAATCGATTCTTTATCTATCATTATAGTGTGATCACTAATGATGGTTTCTCATACCTCTGTGGTGTAATTAATGTAATATTTCAGGCTAAACCCCATCATTTTCAAAAAGCCTCTTAGTTTTCATATGTTCATTTGCATCTATCAAATAATGTGCATGCACTCTGGAATACAGGAGCTGCCATGAGAGAGCACAGTAGTAGTCCATCTACTGTAATATCCCATCTCAGACCACAGTCAATAACATGTATTCCAAAAGAAATATGATTTCCCCATTGTCCATAATAGTAAAAATAACTAATAATCACTGCCTTATCCACGGGGGAAGCTTGTTAAGGTTACATTTAACTGTTGTAGCATATCATTCATACCATTCACTTCCAGCACAAACTCCTGCAAGGCAAGCCCTGCAGTCAGTCTGAGTGTAACATCCAGAGCAGTGCCTGAACATGCACTCTTCTATCTTTGCTTTGAATTATTCTGATTTTACATGGAATCTTCACTACTTTCTGGCTTGCCTGAGTACTCTATGTCCTAACAGATGTTTGAGCTCTCCATATCTGTTGCGGAGAGCAGGAATTAATTCGTGGCCGAGTCGGGAATTTATCAAAAATAGTTATTTTTGATTTTCCCAAAAACCCGCCCCCACAACTATATATACAAAGATTAATTTAGTTTAATAAGCAGATTCAGTTGCATGAGAATTAATCTACATCAATAATCTGATTATATTGGAAGTCAGAAGTTGGAAAGGGCCTCAGCTATTAATTAATAGCGGTTTCTTACTAAATTAAGCTAAGCCAAATAACTCACTCAGGCTGACTCGTGCGGTCTGTCTTCCTCTTCTTTTCCAGCGGCTGCAGGTGAATCGTTAAGAGGTCGTTAAGGGTCGTTAGGCACACAAAGGTGTTAATAGGAAAGCAAATGCTTTGAAGGTCTCTGCAGTCCAGCCGAGGAGAGTGTGTGGGCTCCGGCAGACACATACGTCCAGGCACAGGCAAACTCCAAAGCAGGAACCCCAAAGGCAGGAAGATCCCCAATATTTATAACCTTCGCTAGACAAAGGGCAGAGTTACCACACCTTAGGCGTGAAAGCGCACGGCCAATCCCAGCCTGGCTCCAGCGCGGGAACTCACGGGGCAGTCCTCCCCCCCTTCACGGCTGCAGGGCAGGCAAGGGGGGGGGAAACCAGGCGGCTTTTCCCCTTTCCCCCCAGAGTCCGGGCAGGAGAGGAATTTAGGGGTACAGGACTCCAGGACACTATCCCATGAAGTTCTGCACATCAATTGCTACATTCTCCAGTCATGCTATGATCTCTGCACTGTATTTAATTTTCTGGCCTGAACTTTTTCTCTGTGTGATTGATTACAAGATTTGCCTTGATCTGACTGATTGAGTATTTATCAATGGTTTTAAAAGTGAATCTATTAATTGAATGGGTGTGAGGTAGAGGAATAGACCTGTTTAGTGGAGTGTAGCTCTGCCTGCAATCTTGTATCTCCACTCACAGGTGTTAAGAAATTCTGACTTTATTGTGCCACAGTACAGAGCCCTCTATGGCATAAACTTCTTTTTAAAAACATTTTTTTTTCCTGATAGTTCATTGAATAACATTATTCTAAGATTTATACACCTGGCCAACATTGCTTCCAGGCTGTCAAGATTCAAATACAGACCACCTGCATTGGCTGGCCAGAGAGTAAAGGACAAAATGTATTTCAGACTTTCAAACCCTAATACTTTTACTGTCTAATGTTAGGGCAGTCTCTCACATTCATTTCCCATCGCAAATTTTACAAATGCCTGTACAGTTTTCCCTTGAGTTCCCAGATGAACTACCAGAACTCTGAACTATTCTGCTGATAATAATGTGGCTCTAATTTTGTGGCAGCTGGTGGAAGATTTAAACCATTACAGTATCATCTTAAACTTAGAGTATGTCTGTGGAGTGACATTTGCCAAATAAATGCCATATAACCAGCACACAAAGAATTTTATTAAAACCACTCCTAGGCTGACACCATCTGTTTGGAAGGAAGACAAATTTCATTGAGCAAAGTGACCTAATCAAACAAACTGATGTGCAGAATGATACAGTAAAAACAAAGCAAAGCAAATACAGAAAGACAAATCCTGAGTTGTACTCTTTCCCTATGTTGTGACTGGCGTTTCACCTTTTATTCTGGGATATGGATTCAAATGTGGAAAGTTATTTGGATTCCAGTGCTCAGCCCAGAAGAAGTTTGCATTTGCTCTCCATTTGGGTTGATTTAGCACAGCTCTACTCTGAGACAAAAGTCAGCCCAAGAGACAAACAGTCTAATCCTGACTTTTCTACTGTATTATTTGGCAGGTTTAAACTACTTGCTTCTTCCAACATATGTCATATCTGTTTACTCCAGGCTGTACAACAGCTATATAGTAAAAGAGTTCCTGGTCAGCATTAAGATCTTGGTCAATACTGTAAAATTTGAGGATATATCCTTCATACACCACTCAGAACTGTTCAGAACTGTCTTCTAGTAGCAGAGGCTGCTACCTGGGGAAATACTCTTTGTGGAATGTTAACACCCTGTGACCATAAAATGTGACTCATGCAGGCAGTGTCTTCTTGCTGCTTTCCTAAGTAAACTTCAGAGTTTTGTCTCTTTCCAAGGAAATTTCTTAGAGTTTCTGTGAGTAGAGTGAAACCCCAGACAATTAAAAGGCTATTTTTATCTTTAATCTGTCACACCCTTTTGCAGTGATATTCTCCTCACAAACTGTAGCCCACCTCTGAGTCTGGATCTTCTAGTCTCCATCTAGAAGCTTGACTTATATTAAATTCCATTCATTCAGAGAAAGGCATATAGAGACTTGCTTTATGGATTTGAATCTAGTTTAAAAGTAGAAAGACAAGAGTTTTGTTCTAATTGGGTGTTACCACCAAAATATCCTTTGGAGTCTTTCACTCAGATGTTGAGGAAATGCTTGCTTTGGTTGCTCATCCAAGCACTGTATGTATGATAGCCAAGAACACTCGCCCCAAAATAAGCTTTCAATTATAGTGATCTGAAAACTGCTGAGACATTAACTTCACACTAAAATATTTTAGATGCATAATACTATACTATGTTCTGTGTCTAAAAATCCAGATTTTGTACTGTACATCAGAAAGCTTTATAGCTCACCATCTGCACATGGGACAGGGAAGTATAATCTCTACTTTATTGCTAGAGATGTCTTAGGAAAAGTAACAAATTGGCCTGAAATCACACAGAAGTTGCCTTGACAGCACATATTTGAAAAACTCAGCTTTTCAACAGCTGGAATTGGTCCTTGGAATTTGATCAATTCCTCTTTCATCACATTTAATTTCCATAGAAGCAAAGGTAGAATTAGTTATGAAGATCTGATATCAGCAAGACAAATCAGGCATTTTGACTTTTCATTTAGTGAATCTGGAAATCTCCTTTTGCTTAATGCTTGTGAACATCCTCAATGAAGGTCTAGTGTTGGAAATCAAGCATGAAATAGAAGTCGTATTTTAAAACTTTGCTGTTTCCCAAACTCTTGCCTAAGGAATGAATCAGATGACAAAACCTCCCAACTGAGTCTCGAGAGACACTTGTCTGCTGTGGCTGGAGCTGAATTGGTCTGGATCATCTTCATTTCAGAGAAATGATAGCTTGACAAATGTAAGGACTTTGTGATTTCTGCAAAAAAAAGGACAAAAATGTCAGCAATAATGGTCAGGAATGAGAGCAGTGAGGAAAATACTTTGAAAGTCCTACTGCTTCTGCTACTGTGGATGCAGAGCATGATATATGTGGTAATTTGTGCTTTGTTTTCCTAGCTAGTTCATTACACATTTACTGTTTTCAGACATACACAGGAGACAAGTATTATGGAATGTTTTCAAACAAGAAGTAATGCTCTCTTCTTTTGCAGCTCAACCAACTGAGAAGACCAAATTCTTTGATTGCGTAAGGGCAAAATGATAGATATGATAGAATGCACAGTGAAGGAACAGTGAAGGAAAACACCTTCTCAGAAATACATCTCTGGGATGAACTTCTGCAGAAATTAGCTTTATTTCAGAGGTAGGGAGCTATTCACATTCACTTACTAAAGTTGAAGTTGGAAAAGAAACATTTTCTATTTCTTTAACATGTGAATTGCAGAAATGGATTTTCTAAATGAAATATTTTCACCACTAAATCCTTTTAAATGTGTCCTAGTTCCCAGAAGACAGCTTGGAAATTGCTCCCAGGCAACAGACACTTATTTCAATGTGTAATATTCAGTGAACCTTTCAAAGTATCCTTAATAATAAAACCCCTGTGTGTGGACATCAGAGTAATATGGGTGATTTATTGATTGCATTTTCTCTGAAATATGAACAGGACTAGTTAACTCAGTGCCCCTGCAGAACCTGAGAAATGCAGACTAGAGAGGAGTGATTAGAGAAGGTGAACAGAAACACCTGCCTTAGCAAATTAGCAGGTTTTTTAATCCTATTCTGTAAGCATGTAGCAGAAGTAATGATTTAAATCACTGACCAACTTGCACTTCCACTGCACAAGAAGAGAACAACCACAGTTTTGGTGGTGAAAAAGAAGCTAATCGAGAGTGAATGTTTTATAATACAACTATGCAACAGATCTGCATTATACAGTTGTGACCATTACTTACCTCTCCAGTGCTAACTCATCCAGGTCATTCATTTAATTTTAATAGGATTGCTGAAAATGGCTTTCAGGCTGTGGGATATGAGCTAGCCTGGTTTCTTTGCATCCTTTTTATCTCAGAACAGGGAATGAAATTAAAATGTTGCACAGACTCCACTGACTCAAAGGTGGATCTTGGAAAAGAAGTGGGATATAAGGAGGATCCTACATTTGTCTGAGGACTATATATTTTTTTTCTGGAAAATTATAGACATTAAAATTCTTATCTTACATCAGACAGGCTATCCTGACTTTAAAGAATAGAATGCACTTCATTTCTATGACTTTAAAATTAGTCATAAAGTGGGCTTTTATCTTGCTGTTGCTTAAACATCTTAGAAGGGAAAATAGATGTACTTTTGGAAAAAAATGTTACCTTAAAATGTAAGTCAGTGGACCTGGGAAGTAGAGTAACTAAATGGGGAAAGATTTACAAACCAGTTTGAATTTGGTGAGATGACTAACAACAAGAGGCACAGATACAATATTGAGTTGAAGAAGAATTTACTGTGGCGTATTTGCTCATCTATGATTGTAACCAAACAAAACAGAAAAAAAAACCCAAACCCATACCTGAGATGTGCAGTTCTCCTCTATATGCTAATGTGAAGTAAACAAAATATTTCCTAAACAGCCCTCTATGAAAATGACAGAAGCCAGTGGAAGACAGATGTATGTTGCCATTTTGTAAGACCGCTTATTGAAAGTGATTTTGGATCTGTGCAGAACTTGTTTTAAGATGATTTGAGCAGAGTGGAATGTTTTCCTGTTCAGAAGACCAGACAATCAACTGTGTTGAGTATGTCACTAATCTGTGCATACCCACGTTCTAAACTTAACTTTCATGACGAATTGTTGTGCACCTGATGAACCTTTCTGGATGGCTGTTCCCTCACCAACACAATTTAATACATTTCAAAAGGCTGTCTGGGGATAGTCATGCAGTGTGTGTTTGTGTTGTGCAGTCTTCTGTCTCAGTTCTTCAGCTTAATGATTTGAGCCCAAAGTGTAAAAATACATGGCTGTATTACCAACATATCACCACTACCTTGATACATAAATTAATATTAAAAACTTTCCAAATAAACAGCAGATCTACATTTATTATAACAATTTCTGCAGTGCAAACCATTAAATACAGCTTCACCTTCTCTATATTTCTTCTCTCTCTTTATTTTTTTGGCAAATACTGCTGTAATCATGTCAGTTAGTGTCCCGTGTGCACCCGATCCCATTATATTCAATGGTGCAGTGACAACTGAGAGCAAATTGTATTGACAGATCCTTCTTGAACATAATTACTTCAAAAAAGCCATCCTGAATCAATTAATAGTGTAACTCAACTTTAATTTTGAGGCACTCCAACATTCAGAAAAGCAATCAATCTTGTGGCATGGAGCCAAATATTGTACAGCTTACCAGATGAGTAGTCATTGGCATAAAGGAGTCACTTATTTATATTACATTAACATCAAGAGAATGGATTTCAGTGGAAGCAGTGGCCTCAATATAAAGGCCAAATTTAAACCTTGTGCACATACATCAAGACAGTTCCTATCATCAGCAGTGTCCAAGAGATAACGTTATATCCAGATGTCTTTATTTTTCAAACCTAATTAATCATGTCAACTGGGAGTGAAGGCTTCAGTAAAAGCAGGAAGGACTCTCAATGTCCTTTCTCATTGCCCTGTGACAGGTGAAAGGCAGAGACTCTCTTAAAATCCAAACCGTGAAGAACTTCATTATTGTGAGGTGTCCTCTATAAAAATAAAGAGCAGGAGATGGGAAACATTCTTTTTTTTTTTTTTTTCCTGCTTTAAAGAAACATTTCTCATGCTCCCTTAGGACAGTCATAGCATATGATGAGCTAATGTGACAAAGATGACCGTGCTGACATAATCTGCAGTGCCATTTAGTTGATAAGGAGCTTTTTGTCTTTCTAGGTAAATGTTGTTCATACCCTAGCATCCAGGGATACCCCAAATTCCTCTCTTCTCCATCTCACTCCATGGGTTTGAATGGGAGAAAAGAGGCATGAAAACCTGCAGGCTTGAAGTGGGGCAGCAAAAGGCACCTTTCTGCACATGAGCTGACCTGTGTGGAAGCCCATGCTGGAATCTGGCTGTTGATTGGCTGTGGTTTTGCATCCAGTATAAATGGCAAATGGACACTTTGTCTAGAAAAAGGATAAACAGAGCAAGATTTCCTGCCTTGAGAGTTCCTTTCTTGAGAGTTTCCTGCCACTGTGATGGAAAAATTCCTGTTGTGACTGGACTGTCCCCACTTTTGGATGGCTCCTACCTTTTGTCTGGCTCTTGGTTTTATCCCATCCCTGTTTTTGGACTGTTCTTCCCACTTTTGCACCCTTTTGTGCAAACTGACAGGCTTGGCAAGCCTTGGGTCCTTTGAGAGAGAGCCAGCAGCATCTGGACTCTCAGACCTTATCAGTAGCCAACTTCCTGGCTCTCTCCTGGGCTGGGGGACCCTAGCAGTTTTGGCTCCCCCTTACCACTGTGAAGGCAGCATCGTTCCACAACCATCTCACTCTGGGAGAAGTGATCGAGACATTTCCAAGTTTGATGGCTCTCCGACTCGCCTCAGACTTCTGCAGCATGGATCTCTGTTATTGGATATTGCCTGCAACATCAGAAGGCTTCTCCTTCAGAGGAATCCAGTAAGGGATCATTGTCAAATGCCTATCTCACCTACGTGAGTAAGTTTTCCCCTAATCTTCTGCTCAGCCTGATAGTGAGGTAAAGCTGACTTCCTAAATATCTAAATTTATCTATAATACCATCTTTTGGAAGAAATTCCCGATCAAACTGAGTCTGTTAATAAACTAAACTAATCTTGTATATATTTTCAGGGGTGGAGTTCCAGGAAAATAAAATAATTCTATTTTTGTAATTCCTGACTTGGCCACATGACACCAAGGTTACTTAACAGAATCTTGTATTTCATAAAATCATAGAATTGGCCAGGTTGGAAGAGACCTCCAAGGTCATCCAGTCCAACCTAGCACCCAGCCCTATCCAATCAACAAGACCATGGCACTAAGTGCCTCATCCAGTCTTATTTAGAACACCTCCAAGGATGGGACTCCCTAATGCATTTCAACACTTAAAAAATGTGTTTCTCAAATAAAATCAATGTTAGCCGCTCCTTTAAATAGCTTGTGGGCTTCTGTGTTGAAGAGGTAGCACTAATATGGCTAGATGAAAGCAAAAAGGTATTTAAGAGTTTTTTTTTCAAGTCTGAATAATGCTTTTTCATATATCTGCTTTTTATTAAATTTTAACCTAACCCTCAGGTCAAGACTTCCATAATTTAATTTAATTTTAAATATTTCAGCTTTGATATATATCTAGTAAGCCCTCATGAGAGGTTCATTCTGTAGCTACTTTTGGTTACAAATGGTCATTCTCATCACCGAAGTCATGAAAGTTTATGAAGTGGTGGCATGTCATAGTTTGCTTTTTTTTTTTTTTTCCCAGCACAAAGTAATAATATGTTTTTCTGAAAACAAGGAGTCTTTGAGTACCAGATAATACATACTTCTAGATATTGTTAGATATTATTATGGTTACTAAAATTCATCGTATGAGTTTTGGGTAGCAATAAATACAGTATAAGAAAATAATTGATAGTGATTAGTCTTGCTTACAAGAAACCTAGCAAATAGTTGTCCTCTGTAATTGTATCAGGAAATACCTGCTGAAAACACTCTATTTTTCATTCTGATGCATTACAGAATCATGGAATCTCAGAATATATCTAGTTGGAAGAGACCTCAAGGTCATTCAGTTCAACCCTCAACCCAGCACTGAAAGGTCAACACTGAACTATGTACCAAAGCACCATGCTGTTTGAACACCCTCAGGGATGTCCTGGGCAGACCATTCCAATGTTTGATAACCCTTTCAGTGAAGAAATATTTTCTAATATCCAGCCTGAACCTCCCCTGGTGAATTTTGAAAGCATTTCCTCTAGTCCTGTTGCCTGCCACCAATGAGAAGAAGCTGGGCCCCTCCTTGCTGCAGCCTCCCTTCACGTAGTTGTAGAGAGTGATAGATAAGGTTTCCCCTCTGCCTCCATTTCTCCAGAATGAACAACCCCTGCTCCCTCAGATGGTCCTTGCAGGCCATGTGCTCCAGGGCTTTTATGAGCCTCATTGCCCTTCTCTGGACACCCTCCAGCACCTCAATGTCCTTCCAACAGTGAGAGGCCCAGAACTGAAGACACTGGTGTGGCCTCACCAGTGTTGAGTAGAGTTGGAGGATCACCTTTCTGCTCCTGCTGGCCACAGTGTTTCTACCATAAACCAGGATGCCATTGGCTTTCTTAACCATCTGGGCACACTGCTGGCTCACAGTCAGTCAACTATCAATCCTTTGACCAATCAGGAAGAAGGGATGCATTCCCTGCCTGCATCCTCATTTCCCCACACCCAGTATATGACTCAGGCCAATCTTTCATGAATTATGAGAGGATCATAGCATTGCATTTCACTGATCAGTTTTTCTTTTGTATAACTGGTCATAAAGATCTTAATAAAATAAGTATTACAGAGTCATAGAATCATCAGGATTGTAAGGGACCTGAAGGATTATCTAGTTCCAGCCCCTCTACCATGGGCAGGGACATCTTCAATGAAATTAGGTTGGCCTGAGCCACATCCAACCTGGCCTTAAAAGCATCCAGGGGTGGGGCTTCCACCACCTCCCTGGGCAACCTGTTCCTTTGTCTCCCCACCCTTATGCTGAAGAACTTCTTTGTAACGTCTAATCTAAATCTACTATCCTCTGGCTTGAATTCATTCCCCCTATCTGACAGTAAAAATGTTCTTTGGTTTATTGTAATATTAGCTTCTTTTGTAATCAGTGCTGTATAACAGTGCATATACACATATTCATATATTAAGCTCAGCAGAATATTTAAATTCATCCTGGAGTAGCTTTCGAGTAAATAATGTCATCTCCTTTTATAATCTCTTGTAAAGAGATAGTATAGAAGCAGCTTTTCTTGCCCCATTTACTAGATCACTGTGATATCTGGAGTTTAGTAATTTTTGGTTCTAGACTTAAATAAGATTCTTAGGGTTATTCAATTGTATTAACATATCTGCTGTGACTGAAGAGAGTTATTTTCTAATTAAAGTCAAAATAAAATTCTCCTTCATTGACTTTTGCAGTGGCAGGATAAAATCTTGCATTTATGTATATATGATAGAGTAGAAGATGGTCTTACTCACAAATGTTTCTAAACCCCTGTGTAGTAATAGGATGCTACACTAATCAGGTAAAAACCTTTTTTAAAGCAATCAGTAATTTTCTCTAGGATGTGGGGTTATTTTATTTTGGATGTTGGTTGTTATCTTTCCCCTTCATCTTCTGTGAACACTAAGATGAGGTGCCTAATCTTCACAAGAGCAAGAATAATTTTCACTAAGACTAGCTAACATTTGGCAAATCATGCAGAAAAATGTTCTAGGCATTTTAGTTTAGTTTTCAGGCTTGCTTAGGTTTTCCATGGTTTTGAAATAATCTTTAGTTTTGTGAAATAGCCCATGAACTTCTGTTACCAAATAACAAACAAACCAAATCAACAAATAGCAAACCTGCCTGGACAGATGGGCAGAGTCCAAGGGGATGGCGTTCAATAGCTCCAAGTGCAGGGTGCTGCACTTTGGCCACAACAACCCCATGCAGAGATACAGGCTGGGGTCGGAGTGGCTGGAGAGCAGCCAGACAGAGAGGGATCTGGGGGTGCTGATTGATACCCGCCTGAACGTGAGCCAGCAGTGTGCCCAGGTGGCCAAGAGAGCCAGTGGCATCCTGGCCTGCATCAGCAATGGTGTGGTCAGCAGGAGCAGGGAGGTCATTCTGCCCCTGTACTCTGCACTGGTTAGACCACACCTTGAGTACTGTGTCCAGTTCTGGGCCCCCCAGTTTAGGAGGGACATTGAGATGCTTGAGCGTGTCCAGAGAAGGGCGACGAGGCTGGTGAGAGGCTTTGAGCACAGCCTTACGAGGAGAAGCTGAGGGAGCTGGGATTGTTCATCCTGGAGAAGAGGAGGCTCAGGGGAGACCTTATTGCTGTCTACAACTACCTGAGGGCTGGTTGTGGCCAGGAGGAGGTTGCTCTCTTCTCTCAGGTGGCCAGCACCAGAATGAGAGGACACAGATTCAAGCTGCGCCAGGGGAGATTTAGGGTCGAGATGAGGAGAAAGTTCTTCACTGAGAGAGTCATTGGACACTGGAATGGACTGCCCGGGGAGGTGGTGGAGTCGCTGTCCCTGGGGCAGATCAAGGCAATGTTGGACGTGGCACTTGGTGCCATGGTCTAGCCTTGAGCTCTGTGGTAAAGGGTTGGACTTGATGATCTATAAGGTCTCTTCCAATCCTAATAATGCTGTGATACTGTGATACTGTGAAAACAAATTTTAAAAAAAGAAGTCTTGTTATTTGTTTTGTTACATATAACTACTTCCATTGAATGTCTATGGCTAAATGGAAAAGCAGAACTGAGTAGAGATCAGCTTTTCTCTAAAATTCTCAGACTATAAATGAAACAACACTTCAATAAAAAGAGCCTTTCCAAAAATTGATTTTTTTTAAACCCTCTGTGCTAGTTTGAAGCAAGCTGGAATGTTTTGGTAAAAGAACTAGATAAGGGGCAGTGAAATGAAAACAATTGATGTCAACTTCTCTCACAGTCTCGCTGAGAGCTCTGGGAAGAAGAAGAAAACATTCTCCATTTTGTCTCTCACTCTTGCTTTTGCCTTGGACCTGGTCACATCTCATTAACCCTGCTCCTACTAACCTTGCTCCCTAACCTCTTGGCTGCACCTCTCTTCTTCCTGAGAACTGGGGTAAGGTTGAGAGGGCCGGGGGGAGGTGTTGGGGTGGTTTGAGAGCCCCTCCTGGGGACTCAGGTTTCTGGGAGGGGAGTTGTGCTTTTGTATTGTTTATCCTTTGTATATTTCTGTATATAATTGTATATAACTGTATATATTGTAAATAGCTGCTTGTAAATTCTGCTAGCTGTAAATAAATTGCTTCATCTATATTCCCAGAGGCCGTCTGAGTTAGCTGGGGCAAATACAAAGTGTGGGAGGGGCGGGGTAACCCCCAAACCATCACATTTTTAATTGGCGCCCAACGTGGGGCTAGATATTTCAGTGAGTGGAAATTAGCTCTGGGAATTAAGATGAAGCTAATCAAGCAGCTATTGTATTTGGTTGGTGCATTGCTCTGGTCTGGTTTTGTTTACTTGGCATTTAATTGGATAAAAGCTCAGATTGTTGCTTATTTCATTGATCTGGCTTATAATAAGGCTAAAGCTAAAGTTTCAGATATGTTCTGGAGCTGGGGTGATTTTATTCTTGGTTATGCTGGTTTTAATATCTCTGAGAATATTACCAAGGACATTACAGGAGCTCTGGTCAATAATGTGACAATCAATGGAAATTCTGCTTTAAATATGGCTCTAATGAGAGTTATTCAGCCTAAGACAGGAATTCCAACTGTTTGCATAGGCACATGCTCGTGTAAAACTGTTTTTCTTCTCACAGTTTTTAATATTTGCCTCATGATTTTAATATTCATATTAATTTTGGCATTATTGGTGAAAAATTCAAAATCAGCTTCTGTAAGAGCTAGGAAAAATTCTGTGTCTCAGAAGCAGTCTCTTTCACAGCAAAACAAAGGAACACAGTCATCGGCTTCCCCCTTGCCAGCCTCTGCCCCTCCTTCTCCAGGTGCTGGGAACACAGCCAGTGTTCCTGCCACTAACGTAAACAATGATAAGGATAACCAAAACAAGCCACAGAGTTCAGCAGGAGCCTCAGGAGCACAGGCAAATACCCAAAATCAGAATGTTCCTAGCAAAAATGATAACACCTCAGGGTTGGCAGGCATCCCAGGAGGACAGGCAAATAATAACACCACTAATGCTGGTAACGCTAGCCCAGTCAGTCCAAATCCTAATGACACCAGCTCAGCCAATTCAAACCCCCAGCCAGCAGACCAGAACCAAAATCCTCCTGTTAAAAGCAAGGCAGATTTGAATTCACAAGCTCCAGGTCAGACCCCTAAGGATACAAATGCTCCAAGTCAGACCTCCAATAATTCAAATGCTCCAGGTCAGACCCCTAAGGATTCAAACCCTCCAAGTCAGACTCCTAAAGATTCAAATCCTCCAGCAGACACATCCAAGTCTGTTGCTGCTCAGGCCCTTCTGGCACCTGCTAAGGCAAAAGCTAAGACAAAGAGTGGTTCGCAGGAGGATGTAAGAGAGGGGACCTCTGGTGATCAGCAGCAAGAGGAGGAAGAGGAGGCAGTTAGTCTACGAGACCTTGTAGATGTGCTGAGACAACAATACTCAAGTGAGAGGAGCGCTGTGAGGTTAGCTGCCAGGAGAGAGGATGGTTCCAATGAGTTTAGGAATGCTATGAGGAAGATTGTGTTAGGCCCGGCACCACCAGAACAACAGGAAGAAGAGGAGGAAGATGACATCCAAGGCTCCAAGGATCCACTCAGAGAGGTCAGGGAAGTTAGGAAGGAATACACAAGAGAATCAGGTGAGCCAATCCTAAGCTGGCTAGTGAGATGCCGTGGCATTGGTGCTAATGCTCTGCAGGTAGGAGACAAGTCTGCCAAGCAGCTGGGACCACTCACTAAGGAGAGTGGAGTGGACAAACACCTGGCAAGTCCTCTTGGTAGGGTTAGCTTGTGGACACGCCTTTTGTTGGCTGTGGCTATGAGATATCCTTCCCGAGATGATTTGCCATGGGCTGCCAAGAAGTGGAACACCGTTGAGCAGGGAATTAAGCTTCTGAAGGAGTTTGCTGTGAAGGAAGTGCTTTATGGAGATCATGGTACTCATGAGCCTGATGATATTCCTTTGGGAACAGGTCTCATGAAGAAGCTGATTAAGCTTGCTCCTTCATCCTATGCTAACATCTTGGCCAGTAAGTTCCTAGCAAGGAGTGATAATGGAAGATCTTTCACTGTTGGTGAATTCACTGACCAGCTCAGGCAGATTGAGGACAGCTTGTCACATTCTGGCCTAGTCTCTGCCATACAAACTATGACCACAGAGATTAAAGATACCATGAAAGAACTGAAGGAGGATCTTAAAAACATTACTAATCTGGTAAAAGATACCATTCCTGCATCATCTGAATGGGTGCATGTTTCTGCAGTCAGGAACAGACGCCCACCTCCTGCAAGGCAATTCCAGCCCAGGAGGAGACAAATTCCACCCAGACAGCAGCAATCACGTGCGTCACTGTGGATACTTCTGCGTGACACATACGGTGAGAACATGAACAAATGGGATGGTAAACCTACTTCAGCTCTTTCAAAGAGGGTCAGGGATCTGCAGAGTGGCAGAAACAGAGGCAATAATGCCAGGAAAGTAGCTGTCACTTCTTCAGCTCCCGAGAGCAACTGCAATTGTTCCAACAGTTGCAGTTCCTCTTGCAACAACACCAATCACTGTGTACACCCCACATGCCATGTTCAGCATTAGGGGTGCCCTGCCTCCAGCCAGGAGGAGGAAAGGGATAGTGGAGAGAACCGAATCTATTGGAATGTATTCATTAGGTGGCCTGGCAGTTCAAGAGTTCGGAAATACAGGGCTTTAGTTGACACAGGTGCTCAGTGTACTTTATTGCCATCTAATTGCAAAGGGACAGAGTCCATATCTATCTTTGGAATCACTGGTGGATCTCAAGAGTTAACTAAGGTACAGGCTGAGATCAGTTTAACTGGTAAAGAGTGGAAGACACATACTATTGTAACTGGTCCTGATGCGCCTTGCATTTTGGGAATTGACTTTTTGAGACAAGGTTGTTTCAAAGATCCTAAGGGTCACAAATGGGCTTTTGGTATAGCATCTGTAGAGATTGAGGATGATAAATTGAAATTGTCTGTTAGACCTGAACTTTCTGATGTATCTGCAGTTGTAGGACATCATGACATAGAGGACCTGGAAGTGCCAATTGCAACTCAAACTGTTCATCATAGGCAGTACAGAACTAACCGTGACTCTTTGTTGCCCATTCATCAGCTGATTCGTCAATTGGAGAGTCAGGCTGTCATCGAGAAAGCTCATTCACCTTTCAACAGTCCCATCTGGCCTGTGCGCAAACCTACGGGCGACTGGAGACTCACAGTTGACTTTCGTGCCCTCAACGAGGTGACGCCACCCATGAGTGCAGCTGTGCCGGACATGCTGGAACTCCAGTATGAGCTGGAATCGAAGGAGGCTAAATGGTATGCAACCATAGACATTGCTAATGCTTTCTTCTCTATTCCCATAGCAAAGGAGTGCAGGCCTCAGTTTGCATTCACCTGGAGAGGAATCCAGTACCAGTTCAATCGTTTGCCTCAGGGGTGGAAACACAGCTCAACCATCTGTCACTCAGTCATCCACAATGCACTGGAGAAAGGTAAAGCTCCAGAGCACATCCAGTACATCGACGACATCATTGTGTGGGGCCAAACTGCTGAGGAAGTCTTCGAGAAAGGTAACAAAATCATTGACATTCTGTTGCAAGCAGGTTTTGCCATTAAGAGAGACAAGGTCAAAGGACCTGCCAGAGAAATTCAGTTTCTGGGAGTGCGGTGGCAGGATGGTCGCCGTTACATTCCTCAGGATGTGATCAACAAAGTCTCTACCATGGCAGTTCCCACCAGTAAGAAGGACACACTTTCTTTTCTTGGTGTGGTGGGATTTTGGAGACTACACATTCCTGGTTTCAGTCAGATTGTCAAACCTCTGCATGATGTGACTCGTAAGAGAAACAATTTCGAGTGGGGGCCTGAACAACAAGCAGCCTTTGATCAGATCAAGCGAGAAGTAGTCCATGCAGTGGGCTTGGGTCCTGTGAGATCTGGTCCGGACATTAAAAACATTCTGTACACGGCTGCCAGTGACAATGGTCCAACTTGGAGTCTTTGGCAGAGAGCTCCAAATGAGACACGTGGTCGTCCACTTGGTTTCTGGGGACGTTGTTACAGAGGTTCAGAGACAAATTACACTGCAACTGAGAAAGAAATTCTAGCAGCCTATGAGGGAGTGAAAGCAGCTTCTGAAGTGATTGGAACTGAGTCACAATTGCTTTTAGCTCCTAGACTGCCAGTTCTTAACTGGATGTTCAAGGGCAAAGGTTCATCACCACATCATGCCACAGATGCAACCTGGTCTAAATGGATGGCTTTGATAACCCAACGAGCACGAATGGGTAATCTTGACCGACCTGGTCTGGTGGAGGTGATCACCAACTGGCCGGAAGGCACAGACTGTTCCAAACCTCCAGAGGAGAAAATAACTCGTGCTGAGGAAGCTCCTCCCTATGGTGATCTCTCTGATCAGGAAAAGAACTATGCTTTGTTCACAGATGGTTCCTGTCGTCTTGTTGGGAACAAGCGAAGATGGAAGTCAGCGGTCTGGAGTCCAACCAGGAGAGTTACCGAAACGAAAGATGGAGAAGGAGAATCCAGTCAGTTCGCTGAGGTAAAAGCTGTTCAACTTGCTCTTGATGTGGCTGAACGTGAAAATTGGCCTATCCTTTACCTCTACACCGACTCGTGGATGGTAGCCAATGCTCTATGGGGTTGGCTGAAGGACTGGAAGAAGAATGGTTGGCAGAGGAAAGGAAAGCCTATTTGGTGTGCTGATCTATGGCAGGACATTGATGCACGGCTGGAGAAAACTCCAGTGAAGGTGCGGCACGTAGATGCACACATGCCTAAGAGCAGAGCCACTGAGGAACATCAACATAACCAAAAGGCAGACCAAGCTGCTAAGATTGCTCAAGTTGATACCAACTCTGAACTTGACATTGACCTTGATTGGAAACACCGAGGTGAGCTGTTCTTAGCTCGGTGGGCCCATGATTCATCTGGACATCAAGGCAGAGATGGAACATACCGATGGGCTCGCGATAGGTCAATTGACTTGTCCATGGACGCTATCACCCAAGTCATCTATGACTGTGACATTTGTGCTGCTATTAAGCAGGCTAAGCGAATCAAGCCCTTGTGGTATGGTGAGAGATGGTCAAAGTACAAGTATGGTGAAGCCTGGCAGATTGACTACATCACTTTACCTAGATCTCGTTCTGGCAAGCAGTATGTGCTAACAATGGTAGAAGCCAGCACCGGATGGTTGGAAACCTATCCAGTTCCACATGCTACTGCACGTAACACCATTGATGGTTTGGAGAGACAGATCTTGTGGAGACATGGAACTCCAGAAAGAATTGAGTCAGGCAATGGTACTCACTTCAAGAACAATCTTGTGAAAAACTGGGCCAAAGAGCATGGTATTGAATGGATCTATCACATACCCTACTATGCACCAGCTTCAGGGAAGATTGAACGCTACAACGGTTTGCTGAAAACCACCCTAAAAGCTATGGGGGGTGGAACTCTGAAAAACTGGGACAAACATTTAGCACAAGCTACCTGGTTGGTAAATAGTAGAGGTTCAGTAAACAGAGCAGGACCTGCACAATCAGATTTGGTCCAAACAGTAGACGGTGATAAAGTTCCTGTTGTACGTGAGAAGAATCTGTTAGGGAAAACTGTTTGGGTATTTTCTCCTTCGGGCGAAGGGAAACCTGTCCGAGGGGTGGTTTCTGCTGAAGGTCCTGGTCATACCTACTGGGTAATGCAGGAGAATGGTGAAATCCAGTGTATTCCACAGAGAAATTTAACCTTAGCTGAGAGAGTTTAAATTCAAGTTGTTAGGAGTTTTCTGTTCTAGGTAACATCGGCGCCCAACACTGAGAGAGTCTACGATAGAATCTACAGTACGTGAGCACGAACCCAACATCACCTGGGAGTCCCTGTTCTGAGCTTTTGAATCACCTACATCTGATTGAAGTGTGAACTGAACTTGTATATATATTGTTTTAGTGTAAATATTAGTTTAGGTTAGATTGGATAATTCTCAGCGATACTCTGAGCAAAGTAGACAGGGGTGGATTGTGCTAGTTTGAAGCAAGCTGGAATGTTTTGGTAAAAGAACTAGATAAGGGGCAGTGAAATGAAAACAATTGATGTCAACTTCTCTCACAGTCTCGCTGAGAGCTCTGGGAAGAAGAAGAAAACATTCTCCATTTTGTCTCTCACTCTTGCTTTTGCCTTGGACCTGGTCACATCTCATTAACCCTGCTCCTACTAACCTTGCTCCCTAACCTCTTGGCTGCACCTCTCTTCTTCCTGAGAACTGGGGTAAGGTTGAGAGGGCCGGGGGGAGGTGTTGGGGTGGTTTGAGAGCCCCTCCTGGGGACTCAGGTTTCTGGGAGGGGAGTTGTGCTTTTGTATTGTTTATCCTTTGTATATTTCTGTATATAATTGTATATAACTGTATATATTGTAAATAGCTGCTTGTAAATTCTGCTAGCTGTAAATAAATTGCTTCATCTATATTCCCAGAGGCCGTCTGAGTTAGCTGGGGCAAATACAAAGTGTGGGAGGGGCGGGGTAACCCCCAAACCATCACACCCTCACACCCCCCTTTTTGGGTATTGTGGCCCTAAACTATCTCCTAATCAAAAAAGTTCATGAAGTTTACCTTCACATAGCACCGTGAAGAAATGAGAAATAGATTCTGCAGTGAGAGCAACTATGTTCATGCTTAACTTTTACCATATCAATCTACCTTACCTAAGTTTGAAGTCATGAGGAAATGTTTGCAGTACTGAAATAAGATAACAGGCAACAAGGAATTCAAAGAGCTTAATTCAGAAAGCAGAATTGTCACACAATGCATTTGAACCAAGAAAACTATAGATAAAAGAAAATTATGTTGCTGTATTAATAATAGCTGCCAGAACTTGATACATGCTTAAATGTCTCTATAGTCTTTTTTTTCCCTTCCATTTGCAATGATCACCAAGAAATGAAAAGGAAAAAAAAAAGTTTTAAAAATACTTTTAGTGTTATGAGGAGACACAGTAACGTGCACCATGACACTCTGGTATGCACTTAACAGGAAGGCAAGAGGTTTTCCAAGACGTCAAGCTAAGCTGGCAGAGGTGATGGGCAAGACTCGACTGCAAGTCCTAAAATAAAGGAAAGAACCTCCACCTATTAATTTAAATAAGAGGATGCAGAAAATGCTATATGTGTTTTCCCTTCTTTGAGCTTTTTCCTTCTATAGTAATTTTTCTGACATTTGCCCTTTGCCTGCTGTTTAGTTTTTTGGAAAGAGAAACCAAAAATCAAATTGACAGCACATCTCTGTAAAGAGCCTCTCTATCTTGCTGCAATACTGAACCAGTTCATTGAGAAGGTGAAAATCAGTGTTTCTTTTATTCTGTTTCTGATAGTATAAAGACCGTGTAAAAATATCATACTGCTGTCTGAGTTTTGCACCACGTGCATTTTTTTTTAGATTTTCCCTGTCGGAGGCAGGAGGCTGGTGAGAGGCGAGATCGGGGCACTGACGAGTCGACTCAGCAGCTTGCTACGCAGTACACTTCATTAGGGCAGTGCAATGTCTTAAATAGTACTCAGATAAGGCATGCACAATCAGTTTGGGGCTGGCACAAGTGGACAGTACAGATTGGCTCAGAGTTATGTGCAAGGTGCAGATAGGTTGCCCTGTGTCAAAACAACCTGTGGTGTCCACCCCAGGGGGCTGGCAGGCTCAGCCCCCTGTAGCTGTGTCTGCCCCAGGGGGCCGGCAGGCTCTGCCCCCTGCAGGTGTACATGGGTTGCTCACCGTCCACAGCCTAGCTTCCTGAGCCAGCAATGCTCAAGGACACTTCCCAGCACGAGTTCTCATGTTTACCAGCTCATGTCCTGCTGCAGGAGAATTCTCCCATATTTCCCCAATGTGAGTTTTATCCATCTGCTGCTTCTTTATTGTTCTTTTCACCTCCTTTAATATGTGTTGTTCATTTCTATTACTGTTGTGGAGGCAAGGAATTAATGTGGTCGAGTCAGGAATATATATATAAAAATATAATTATTTTATTTTCCTGAAACTCGCCCCCAAAACTATATACAGAAATTAATTGAGTTTTAGTTAGCAGATTCACAGTATCACAGTATCACCAAGGTTGGAAGAGACCTCACAGATCATCAAGTCCAACCCTTTACCACAGTGCCCAGGGACGGCGACTCCACCACCTCCCCGGGCAGCCCATTCCAGTGCCCAATGACTCTCTCAGTGAAGAACTTTCTCCTCACCTCGAGCCGAAATTTCCCCTGGCGCAGCCTGAGGCTGTGTCCTCTCGTTCTGGAGCTGGCCACCTGAGAGAAGAGAGCAAGCTCCCCCTGGCTTTGATTGAGAAGATCTCACAAGGATACTATAGATAAATTTGACTATTTTAGAAGTCAGGAGATGGAAAAGGCTAAGCTACTAAACATAGCATTCCCCACTATGCATGTCCAGATGCCTGTCAGATCTCTCTCTTTCAAAAGACATCTGAGGCTCATTAGGCCTATCAAGCTTGCAGAAAGGGGGTGCTTATGGTGGGAAGCTGTCCAAAGCAGGGATGGTCCTGTGTCTCAGGAGCTTGTCCTTCAAAGTGCCAGGGGACTCTTTCTGCAGGAACTATCCAGGTCGGGGATAACTCTAAGGCGAGCAACCCAAGGAGGGAAGTACTCCAATATTTACACCTTTCCTAGACAAAAGAGTCGATTTACCACTTCCTAGGTGCAAAGACCACAAACAATCCACAGCCCAATTCCAGCACAGGCAGCTGCATGGGTCACCCCTTGTGCCAGAAGGGCCTTTTGTTCCTGCCTTCACATCTGCAGGGCAGGGGCAGGGGAACAGGTTTTTTGTGCCTTTCCTCTCCCATTCAATCCACAGAGGGAGAGGAATTTTGGGGTATACAGGACTCCAGGACAGTTACAGTTTCTATTTCTATTTAGAACAGCCTTCTTTGTTCACCACACACCTGAATTCACTTTGTGTAGTATGTGCACCATTTCACATGTACTTCTCCCACAAATCTTTGTTTAATTGCAATGACTACAAGATCTTTTGTGATCCTGATATGCATTGTCTTGGTTTAGTCAACTGATTTATAGTTAGCAATACAGAAATAGCAATGTCTTGCTAATGAAGTGTTACTTGTCCCTATTGTGTAGTAACAAGTAGCTTCATTAGTGCATGAGGTAATATAGCTGCACAGTTGGATTTCTTGTGCATTAGGAGAGGGTTAATCTTATGCAAATAGCTGAATCTTATTTGTTAAGCACCAGGTTCTTCACCTTGCTAAGTTCCATTAGGAATTTAGCAAACAAGTGGCATAGTTGTTAAGCTCTAATAAGTACCATCAACTTTATCAGAATCTAATGGAAGAAATTGTTATGTTTCAACACAGGACACAACACTCAAAGAATACTGGGAGCACTGAATGGTTATTTAGGTTTTGCAGTGAACATAAATAAAGGTCCAGGGATCCAAGAAATCTTTTAAACTTAATGGGTCAGATTATTTAAAAATGGACAAGAGAAAGAAAACGTCCTGAATTGCTAAACATACAATATTCTGAATCCATGGAAAGACTAGCCCAGGTAGTGAGTGCAGCGCAGCTCACTGGGAAGGAGTTCACTAAGTGGAAGTCAGGAGTGGAACAAGTTTATTTCATGAAGTCCTATGGAGCCTTAAGGAGATCCTGCTGAAAACCTTAATCATCTCCCATCCTGCTCTTGGATGCCCTAGTGGCTGAGTTCTTCTTTTTCAGAGATGCTTTATTCATTACTGATTGCCTTTCAAAAAGTGTGGTCATTTTCTTCCTGCTTTCCCTTGCTGTTTCTTTTCTGTGATGCCTAGGTGCTGAAAGGAAGGAATCACTCAAGCAACACTGCCAACTGCAAGGGTTTGCAATCAATTAACCTCTTCAAAAGATAGAGTCATTCAGGTTTCAGTAGCTCATATGAAGTTTAATACAAGGCACTTTAAGCAAAGTCATATTTTTTTCATTCTGAAATGCAAGTTTTTTTCCTATTAATTTGCTCTTACTGCACTTTTTTCCCCTTTTTTCTTAAGGAGTCAAGATGAGAATTTTAAAATTATAAACAGAGGTGAAAATAAATACAAAGGAATGATAGTATTGTCCATTGGTTTTGTGTTGTGCATTAGAAGGCAAAGGAAGTTGGATTTCAAAGTAAATTTAAAATGAGGAGAGCAATGAAGGAACAATCTCACTGTTACAGGCTATGATTTTTCCTGAGCAGTTTAGCTTTTTCTTTATTTGTAATTAAAGTAAGTTTTAATTACTCTTCTTTTGCAATTTTACAGTATGCACAAACACAGCAACTCCTTTTAACATTCAGTTAGCTATAGATAGCAGGTTAAGGTCTGCACCAAAACAAAGGATGCCTTACCTCTTACCCTATTCCTTCACCCTCAAAGGATTACAGGTTTGGCTCAATGCAGTGTCAGCTCTCAGCATGGAGCTTCTGGTAGCTTATTTTTCCAGTGACTAAGCTTTACATAAAACCTCACTCCAAGGATTTCTAGCATCCATAAAGCTCTAGTAACAGAAAATGAGGTAAAACTAATTTCTTTGTACCATACCAAAGATCCTTTAATTTCCTCTTCTGAGAAGAGAAATAAGCTACAGGACTTTCATTTGCTTTTTTTCTTTTCAAAAACCCAACTGCTAGGAGTCCATAGATAAATGAAGCCTAAATACCCTTCACCACTCCTGAGGCTTGAATTTTTATTGTATCACTTGTGTCCTCCAGCATCCCTACACTTTTATAAAGCTCTCCTGCTCTTCCCAACTTGCAAGAACAAACGCTCTAAAAAAAACAAAATCAAACAAAAACCCCCAAACCAAAATAATGCAAAACAAAAACCCACAAAAATACTCTGCTCCCCTTTCTTCCTCCAGATCCTAGCATTGAATGTCTTCTCTTTTAAGAAGGAGCTTGCATAAGTGCTGTTACAGTCATGAAAGAAATTAGAAGAAAATTAAAACAGTTTGAATATGCAGCTTCTTTTCTGACTTTTATCCAATTGAATAGATCTCTTGCAAAAGTTAAATTAGGGACTCAGTCTTTCAGCAGCATGCATTGGCAGGAGACCCTGATCTGGGGTTGTAACCAGGTAGACATTTGCCATAATAGAGAAGGGAAGCCAAATCATACTGGGAATGGAGGCAGAACTTTCTTTGTACAGTTTCTTTCTTCTGTAGGCTTGAAGCCTAAGCTGTTAGTGGTTGCTATAGGAAACTATTTTATATGTAAAGGAGTATCTATTTAGCAGAGAAGAAATTCAGCAAAGTTTGGTTAACATGGGTACAGAAAGAACCAAGATACATTAAGAGGAAAACTGCGTTGAGGTTCATGTTGTTGCCATAGGTGAATAATCAAGAGAGTAGGAGGGAAGAGCTGGTAAAAAAAGTAAGCCATATGGGTTAGTATTTTGTCATACATTTATAGACATGTCAGTCTCATTAGTCACATGTTCATTTGAACATGCCAGATGAAAAATGTAATTGAACATTTTGCTTTCAGTTATTCTTGAGTAAACCCAAAGTCTTCTAACTTATCCAATGGAGTTACTGCAGATTTCCTTCCAGGCAGATGGCAGCAGAATTTACTTTGTTTGTTCTTGAAGAGATATACAAGCACCTGTCACCCCTCACTTTCTCTTGCAATCTCAGCAATGGAGGAAAGTGCTGGGACTGGATAATGGAGAAAGATTTAGAGTAAACCTCTTTCATTACTAACTACCGGGAAAGCATTCTTCAATTATTCACTAAGTCTAAAGGGATAGAACAATTGTGGAAGGCTATTTTTATCCTATTGGAGAAGTGCAGTTTTCTCTGGGAAAACAAACCAAACACACAAACAAAGCAAGCAGAGTAATAATTGCATTTCCCTGACTATGTCCTGTAAAAGGCACTATGAAATTAGGCTGTTTAACCACAGCCTTGGCCTCCTTTCTAGTGATGGACTTTCCCAATAGCAGTAAACAGGACGGTGATGTAGCTTTCAGATCTGGGAATGGCAGACACTGATTTTACTGGGGTCCCATGTCTGAGTTATCTAGAGCTGGTTGCCCAGTCCTTGGCATAGTTTCAGTACCACCACATTTAATGTCATCCATGCATATTTTCAATAGCAGCAAAGATGGAAATTTCACAAACACTCTGGGAAACCTGTTCCAGTTCTCAGTACCCTCCCAGTAAAAAAGTATTTCCTTATGTGATATATGATTCAGGAATATTAAAATTTCTTAAAGGATAGTTGCATATTGCAAAGGAGAACAAAAACTCCTGTACAGGAGTTTGAAGGGTTTGATTTCACTTCTGTGCTGTGGGACAGCTTATGAGACCCTGAACTTTTCACTTGCATTCTCCATTGCAGCTCAAACTTAGAATAATAAAACCTTTCACTTATTCCTTGTTAATTTTTAGTGAGTTACAGAGCTAGCAATGGCAGATTCCAGGGTGTGGGTGCCCAAGAATAACAGATCTCTGACCTCTGGTTTCTGGCACTGAAGCCAGAACAAGAATTAATGGACCATTCCCCTTCCTACAGCGTGTATATTTGTCTTGTCTTATCCTGAACATTCTCTAATCATTCAAACTCACATCTAAAACCACTCGATGTCCCCTGAGTTCCTCTCAGAAATATTTAAAAAAAATCATCTGAAGATAATACTGCATAATTTGGTGTATATGACATAAAGACTAGGAGAACAGACCTTTCCAGGTTGGAACATGGGTGAAAGCACAGTGCAAAAATGCTGGAGAATTTCTAAGCTAATGCAGAATATATATTAGGAGTTGGAAGAGAGATGGTATCAATTCTGGAGCTGAGTGACAATAGAGGAATGTAAACCTGATGCTTCCAAGAACAAGGCTAATTTATTTTTGTTGAGCATGGTCTAAACAAAAGTAGCCATCACAAGGTGGAAAGATAGGAAGAGAGATAAAAGGAACATGAAATTGTGACTGCCTAGATTAGGAGTTGGTTGTTGGCTCCTCACAATGGCTTGGACATTTATAAGTGCACCATTAATAGTTGAATTCTGAAATTCTTAACCCTCTTTTTCTCTTTATATATTTGTCTGCCTAGCTCTTCTCATAACCTAGTAGTCATGATTACACTGAGATTTAAATTAACATTTTTTCAAGGTGGTATTGAAGGGATTAAAACCCAAACACTGAGTCATTTGTTTAAAAAATATTTGTAATTATTTTCTTCTTATCTTGAATTCCCATACAATCCAATTACCTGTTCAAATTCTAATGTATTCACTAAATGTAAGCTTTCTCCTCCTCACAGTTACTTAAACCAGTTATTAATTTCATAAAGCTTTGCACATAATTAGCAAAAAAAAAATATCATTGCCCTGATGACTCATCAGCATCTACATTATTTTTATTATGGCAGAAAAAATAGAGGTTTAAGCATTTACCAAATATCTACAAATAGTGCTTGTCAGTGATACCCATTTATGGGAGCAAACATACTGTTACTCTTGAAAACACTTGTAATGAATGTTTTCCTCATTAGCAACAGGAACTGGTAAAACTTGGCATTTTTGATCTTCAGGGTTTCACAGGAGGCTCTTCTTAGCCTTGTTTCCTAGGGAAATGAAGCTCACACTTTCAGTGTCTGTCTATTTAATCAGCTGGATAGAAAAGAGAGCTTCTGTTCCTATCCTACATGAGTTAGACACCACACTGTGTTCCCAAGTGATTTTAGACATTAGGACATTCGCATGTAATGTGAACTGTCTGTGCTTGAGGCACAGACACTGTCTGTGGTTGGGTAGTGGAACATTAAAGCTATGTGGAAGGTGGGGTATTTGAGAGTTCTGTTGTCTGTCTCTCTGTCTGACTCAGTGAATATTATGCAATGCTCAAGAGCTTCCTTCTAGAGGTGGACAGGTGTGTTGTAACTTGTGTAGTAACTTATATTTCCAAAGCTGTGGCTTTGGAAAAGGTCAGGACACATATGCAGGAGACCAAGATTGCAGGATGTCTTGTGAATGAGCCAATCCTGCAATGCTGAAAAGGGGTTTTATCCTAAAGATGGTCAGTGGGACACAAATCCTATGCCAAATCAATCTCTGGTGATTCCACTGTTCACATACTACTTGTTTCTTTCCTACCCTGCTTTAGCAAAATGGACAAGTGGAAAAAAACAGCTATTCTATTCACTATTCCATGTGAGCCTGCAAGCATATCTGGAACCATTTAATAAATGAAAGAGAGGTTACATATCTTCTGCTGAAGACCGAAACATCCAAAACTAGTAGAAATAAAGTGAACACATAGGCAATAATCCAATTGTAACTAGTGAGTGCATTTCACAACCAGGCTTCCACTCAGAGGGTATTTCGATACCTATGGTCTCAAACTGATGAGTTTGGCTACAGAATTCCTCCAAATACTGTGATCTTATACTGATGAATTCCACCAAAGAGCTAAGATTAGAGTTTCTCTGAAGACTGAATATTAAAATTTCTTGTGTAACATAGTTAAAAAATGTTGCAGTTTTGTAGTTCCATGACTTGCTGAGCCCCCTTTTCATTTCATGACTGTTTTGGCCCACTGAGCTCACTGTCTTTGGTATTAGGCCTTTTATTTTAGGACCAAGTATCCCTTGAGGTTATCATGTATCTGCATCCTTAACAGCTTTCCCTATGAGACGTTTTAATTGCTTGTATCAAGGGAATGCTGGCCTTCTGAAGACATCTCGTGTATTTACTTTTGCAGAAGAAACAGAGCTTTAGAAAAAGCACATCAATGGGATTTGAAAGGTCTGTATGTAGCTCTACCTCACAGCTTGCTATGCATAGAATATACTGCAAGATATACTACAGTTTTCAGACGCTCTGACTGAGTTACAACCTATCTCTGTCAAGTACTGTTGAGGTAGTGAGGCTTTTTTCAGCTTCTTCCAGCAAGCATTCCTTTCGTCTCGGTTGTAAGACTTTTCCTGTCATTTTCACTTAATAATCGTCAATAACAGGCTGCATGTCTCCTGTCCTTCCCATTTGTTTCCCTGATTGACCCCTCAGTGTATCTATACTATAAACTCTCCAGGAACAACTTCAGCATAAGCAGCTCATAGCCCTGCAGGGCTTGTCCAAACCCACTGCAGTCAGATACCGATATTGCCCACTTAAAGCACAAGCCATTTGTCCCCAGAGAAAGGAAGAAGCCATTTAGCCTCATGTCTTTCTGATGTCAGAAGTATACAACAAATCAGTGTCTTAATGCAGCCTAACGACCTTTGTCTGAGGTTTTGTTGTTTCAAGCATCATCTGTAATCATCTGCAGAGAGGTAAATGGCCTCGCCCACTGCCTGCACCTGAAGGATCCCTTATTAGTTGTCTCAGAATTTTAATGCAGGCCACAGAATTCTTTTCACAGAGATCCAGCATTCCTTCTATTGCTTCAGCATCCTTACCATAAGTCTTTATTCACTGTCATGGGCTTTTCTTTTTGTTTTTTTTTTTAGCATCTCAGCCTCTTTGTCAGTTCTCAGACTCCCTCAGTATGGCTTTAGAGGCTCTGGGTTGTTTATTGATGTGTATGTTGAGGTTTTCTTCCCTCCTGCCTAGTATCTGATCAAAGCAATCAATAAATGAGTGCTGTTATTATATTTCCAAACTCTTTGAGGATCTGTTACAGAGAAGGCATTGTCTGCTAACTGATGAAAGCGAAGCTTAAAAGAGCCTCTTTGGTGACATATACAGTCAATTGGGAAATGGAAAAAGGAAGAGGCTTATCCCCTCTTTCATGTGACCTTGAAATAGGACTTGAAAGGCTTCTATTCTGCTGCTCACCACCAGCCTTTTGTTTTGGAGACCTCTGATTTATCTACATCCACAGCTGCACCACTATACTCCAAGTTGGCAGGGTATGCAAAATACAGTATCTTGACATTGGTTTTGCTTCAATATTCTTTCACTTACCAGCAAAACTTTGAGATTACTCATCTAATTACCCCTTCTGTGAAAAAAAAAAAGCTTAAGTTCTAGCAAAAAAGTGCACAATTAAATAGCCACACACAGCTAAATTATTACTTAGTATTGTAGGAATTAGGAGTTTAAAAGTGCCTGATTTGCATTATTTGTAATTGCAACAGCTAGCTTTTTTTTTTTTTTTTTTTGTCACACTTGACTTCTTAGGCTTTCATAAGACCTTGATCACTCTGAAAATAATCCCACCAAAGCTTTTTTTCTTTATAAACCTATGGATTTTAGATCAAGTCTGAAGTGTAATTAACTTGAGAAAAAGTCCACCCACTTGATTAACAATTCTTAGCTAGTACCTCAAAGAGCTGCTATACATGTCTCTGATTCTTTTACTGTGTCTGTGACATTGCTCAAGGCCTCAAAGCTGGCCTCAATTCTCAGTCATTAGGCTTTGATTTCTCATCTTGGCACATGGTTTGCCAAGTGCACTATTAAGACATTATGTACAGACATGGGGTAAATCCATTCTAACCTAACTTTACTGACCCAAATATTTCAGCTCTGGTGCAAAATTGCCTCAGAGTGGAATGAGTAGGTTGGGAGGGTTTTAGTACAATCGCTCAGTGATGCATATTGCAGAGACCTACCTTCTCAATATTATCCTAAAGATTGAATTTACCATGACACTGATGTCACAGAAATGCTAAACTTTAAACCAGTGAGAGCTGAAATCTCTAGGGCTGCTTATGAGCATAAGTGCCTCTGTGGACTTGTTGCCCCTGGAGGCATGTTGGCAGGGGTACTTGATAGAGATTAATAGCAAGGAGCCCTAGAGGCCAAATTAATTTTCCTCATAGAGTATAGGAGGCAACATTGTAGCTTATATTTTTCTTTATGAAATGATATGGAATGAAACAATTTGTCCTGCCAAAGCTCCAAATGGCTGTCAGAAAAGTATCATTACATTTATTTTTAGCTTGTTTTCCTAAGGAAATATGGCTTCTTTTATCATGCTGTATGCATGAGTCTGTGTGAAACAATATGTGTATAACTGCTTAAATGTCTGATTTTTTTCCTCTCCCTCCATAATATTGAGCTGAGTGGGAAATTTCAACCACATGCTTGAAAGAAGGACATAGGTGTCAAGGAAATTATTTTCTACAGTGTGGAAATAGAAAGGCAAGTAAAAACAAGAGACCCATTTAATTTCCTCCTATAAGAGAGAGTCTGTTGGAAGAGCTTGTCACTTATTAGACATCTAAGAGAGCACATTGTTCAAACCGATGGCATAAATCCAATGAAGACAAGTTTATTTATTTCTGCTGGTCACAAATCTACTGGTTTTATTCACAGCTGTTCTTTTCCTCTTCCACGAACCATGAGACCTTATGGAGTCTTTTATTACACTGCTTTAACAGGTAATACTCTTCATCAATAATGCTTTGCATCCAAGAATTGGATGATCCCCAGACAGGGCATTAAATTAAGAATTATCAATGAACTGGCTGACAGATCATAAGGAAAGGACTCCTCTCTATACTTCTGTTTCCTCTTCACACTTTGCTGTGTTTTAAATAGCCTTTTAAGGAAGAGGGAAACTCTGTACCCCATAGACAGAATAATCTGGCAATCTGGCTTTCCCTGATTTAGGTTTTCTGTGTGCTCCTAAAGTGAAAATTATAATGATTTGGGAATAGTTTTCTGTGTGACCAAGGAATCCCCCCCTTTTATTTCCCCCATTTACTTTGGGAGAGTAGTTCATAATTTACATCTTTTGCCATTCGCGTTTGCTGCAGAGCTGGAAAGGTTTACCTTTCAAATATATAAATTTCAGGTGGGATTGGATCTTCCTTTTACACTGAAGCAGTTTGCTCTCTAGCTCAGTGTAACTGATAGTGTGGAATCATACACTTAAAATTAAAACATGCCTCCAGTGAGTTCCAGGATATAAACCTATCAGAATGTGTTCTTTGAAAGACACCAAAACACACAACTTAAAGACCTTTGTTGGATTCTCACTGATATTTAAGTATTTTGAGATCTGTGTGCTGTTCTTCACTACATTTTCCTGGTGGAATACCCCCAAGAGTAGTCTTTACAGGGCTAAACTTACCAGTCTCTGCATAGAGCACTGAGCCTTCCCAGCAGAAGAGTGAGTACTTTGTGCCTTCTAATCTAGCCAGCTAAAGCAAAATTTATGGAAAGAAGCAGACTGAACCTCTTAAATTTAAACTACTACATCTGAACTGGGAATATAAAATAGAAGTAGTGACTCCCAAAAGATTCCATGTTCGAACATATATTATTTTTCTTCAGAGGCTGAACGGTGTAACGTAAAAATAGAGATGCTTCAAATCAGAAAATTAGATGTCACTCGACATGAAAGTTAATATAAAGTGGAATTTCTGTCTCACAAGAGATTGATATTTTGACACTTGGTCCTGAGTCAGGAAAAAAATAAAACAGCAAAATTTTTCATAGGGAAAAAAAGTTACATGGAAAAAGTGGAGTTTGGAAATATCAAAATGGATTGCTTCATTTCATGCTGATAACATTCTCACTATGCCTTACTGCTGTGGTCTCTAGGAGTGGTAGTTCTGCCTTGCTCACATATGCTTTTGTAAACTTTTATTTTTGCTTACCTTGAGTTCCCCTGTGAGGTACTTCAGTCTTTCATTTAGCTAAAATAACACAGGACCTGTTGTTCCCAGCTGTGACCGATCAATGACTCAGATGCTAATATTCTCTTGATTTCCTGATCCACAGGAGAACAAATAACTCTTCCAAGATAATTTTTATTGGGAAAAAACAGCCAGATCTTAGAAGAGACATAGAATAAACATTGTTTTCTTCATCAACCTCATTTAGCTTTTGCAAATATTCAAAATGAAGCCACACTCTCTCTTTGTCCTCTTCCAAACAGTGGAAACAGGATTCTTGTCTCATGGATCATGAGGGTGTTTACACACTCCAGTTAGAATGTAATAGCTTTCTCTGGACATATTTCTAATGAAGAAGATTTCTCACCTTTGGTGTGACCTACAACATGCTGAAAGCTACAGGTTCCTGCATGTTTGTTTGAACTTGCAAGTTATTTCTCTTTATTTTGATTTGCAGTCCTCTGCAAATATTTCCTGTAAACACCTACATCACCAAGCTTCCTTAGTAAAAAACAACTAGGTAAATAAGTAAAGCAAATAAAGTACAAAAAACAAAGAATTTACCTCAGATGCTGAAGAAAAACAAAATTTCTGTTTGAGTCCTACTAGATCACACACTGGAAATGATTGTGCGTTGTTTACATTGGCAGCAGGCTTTTCAGAACTCACACTGCTCCATGTCCTACAAAAACGAGCAGCACTGGATCAAGTCCCAGTCATTATTGTTAATATACTAGTGTCTTTTTTGATAACAAATGTGGTTATTTTTTCCTATGCAAAGTCCAAAGAATTTTGATCCTAGCAAGATGGTAACTTTATTCAGTATCGAAGAGGGTAATTTGTACCCTGTCCTGCACTTGTGGGCTTGTGGGTTGTGATGGTTTAGGTGTTACCCACCCCCCCACTCTTATGAAATCACCCAGACTAGACTCAGCCAGCTGGAAATGAAGAAATGAAGCTTTATATTTACAGTTTAGCACAACATACAAGCAGACATTTGCAATATGTACAACAGCTATATACAGAAATATACAAGTTAAAGGCAATACAGAAACACCACACCCTTCCCAGAAACCAAAGTCCCCAGGAGGGCCTCTCAAAAACCCTTTCACCTCCTTTCCATCCCTCTACCTTGTCCCAGATTTTGACTTACATGCAAGGTGAGATCAGAGGATAAGCAAGGGGGTTAGAAAGCAGAAAGATTAGTTACACAGAAGCAGGCCAGGGAGAAAAGTACAGGCACCAGCTGTGACAGAGACCCACACTGTCCTATCTATGTTTATATTCTTGTTTTTATACATCTCAGCAATTCTAAGAGTGTGTACACCACCATTATTTCTTTTTTACAGCCTATAATCTAGTTCTTCTCACTAAATTATTCCAGTTAGCCTCAGACTAGCACATGGGTGAAAATGTTTTTTTCAGCAAGGAGAGTGATGCAACCTGATGAAAATGGGTGCTGGGGGAAAAAAAATTATATATATATATATACACACATATATATATATATACATATACATTCTTTATACAAATTTTTTAATGTTATGAATTATAGAGGAAACTCTACAGAGATCCTAAGGAGATGTGGATACATATATTTTAGCATCACGATCTTAATCAGTAACTGGTGATAGTTTATTATTAGCAGGTGCACAGAAATACAATGGCATGATAGTTTAAGCACTTCAAATTACTGAAAGTACATTTGAGCATCTGACCCTGATCTTTCTCACCAAGCAATTAGTATAATTAGAAGTAGACCTGTGATGATCTTTTTTATTGATTGTATTTTAAAGGATTTTAGCAGTAATTATTTGTTTCCTGGACCTCCTCTGACAACTGTAATGTAAGAATCAGAACCTATTTGCACACTGCTTGTTAAAGTGTTGCTGCAGTACCTTATACCAAGAGCGTAATCAAAGCCTTGGTTTATATATTTCTCCAAAAATATCCTGTAAAAATGGCTGGTGAACAGCAGAAAAGTCTGAGTACCCCCCACAGACTTGTAGTGCAATTGGATGACTTCAAGTGTGGAATGAGCATCAGGTTTTAAAAGAAACCTTATGTTGTGGTAGGCCCAAAATAAGCTTAATATATGTCCTGGATTGCCCAGGCATGTTTTTCTGCTCCACAGGAGAAGAAAGCATGGGGAAAAAAAGACAAAAGAACCTGCAGCCACTAAGTCTAAGGACTCTGGCCTGCCCAGACTTGTCTTGGTCCTGTGGCAAACAAGGTACACACACTTAGCTTGTGCCTGCCTTGTACAAGGCCTATGCTTTTCTCAAATTTGGGTAAAACAAGTGTGCTAGTTTGAAGCAAGCTGGAATGTTTTGGTAACAGAACTAGATAACGGGCAGTGAAATGAAAACAATTGATGTCAACTTCTCTCACAGTCTCGCTGAGAGCTCTGGGAAGAAGAAAGACTTTTTCTCCATTTTGTCTCTCACTCTTGCTTTTGCCTTAGACCTGGTCACATCTCATTAACCCTGCTCCTACTAACCTTGCTCCCTAACCTCTTGGCTGCACCTCTCTTCTTCCTGAGAACTGGGGTAAGGTTGAGAGGGCAGGGGGGAGGTGTTGGGGTGGTTTGAGAGCCCCTCCTGGGGACTCAGGTTTCTGGGAGGGGAGTTGTGCTTTTGTATTGTTTATCCTTTGTATATTTCTGTATATAATTGTATATAACTGTATATATTGTAAATAGCTGCTTGTAAATTCTGCTAGCTGTAAATAAATTGCTTCATTTATATTCCCAGGGTCCGTCTGAGTTAGCTGGGGCAAATTCAAAAGTGTGGGGGGGCGGGGTAACCCCCAAACCATCACAATTTTTATTCTAAGGCAAAAGCAAGAGCGCGGTGGCGCACGCCTGTAGTCCCAGCTGCTAGGGAGGCTGAGCTCGTTGGATCGCTTGAGCCCAGGAGTTCTGGGCTGCACTGCGCTATGCCGAGCGGGCGTCTGCGCTAAGGCTGCCATCAATATGGTGAGCCCCGGGGAGCTGGGGCACACCAGGTTGACTAAGGAGGGGTGAACCGGCCCAGGTCGGAGACGGAGCAGGTCAAAGCTCCCGTGACGGTCAGTAGCGGGATCGCGCCTGTGAATAGCCACTGCAGCGTAGCCTGGGCAACACAGAGAGACACGGGCTCCCTTTTTCAGCTGCTTGGCAGACTTGTCTCCTACCTGCAGAGCATTAGCACCAATGCCACAGCATCTCACTAGCCAGCTTAGGATTGGCTCACCCGATTCCCTTGTGTATTCCTTCCTAACTTCCCTGACCTCTCTGAGTGGATCCTTGGAACCCTGGATGTCATCTTCCTCCTCCTCTTCCTGTTGTTCTGGTGGTACTGGGCCTAACAGAACCTTCCTCATAGCATTCCTAAACTCATTGGAACCATCCTCTCTCTTGGCAGCTAACCTCACAGCGCTCCTCTCACTTGAGTATTGTTGTCTCAGCACATCTACAAGGTCTCGCAGACTAACTATCTCCTCCACCTCTTCTTGCTGCTGATCACCAGAGGTCCCATCTCTTACATCCTCCTGAGAACCACTCTTTGTCTTAGCTTTTGCCTTAGCAGGTGCCAGAAGGGCCTGAGCAGCAACAGACTTGGATGTGTCTGCTGGAGGATTTGGAACATTAGGGGTCTGACCTGGAGCATTTGAATTATTGGAGGTCTGACTTGGAGCATTTGTATCCTTAGGGGTCTGACCTGGAGCTTGTGAGTTCAAATCTGCCTTGCTTTTAACAGGAGGATTTTGGTTCTGGTCTGCTGGCTGGGGGTTCAAATTGGCTGAGCTGGTGTCATTAGGATTTGGACTGACTGGGCTAGCGTTACTAGCATTGGTAGTATTATTATTAGTGGGATTATTTGCCTGTCCTCCTGGGATGCCTGCCAACCCTGAGGTGTTATCATTTTTGCTAGGAACATTCTGATTTTGGGTACCTGCCTGTGCTCCTGGGGCTCCTGCTAAACTCTGCGGCTTGTTTTGGTTATCCTTATCATTGTTTATGTTAGTGGCGGGAACACTGGCTGTGTTCCCAGAACCTATAGAGGAGGGTGGAGAGGCTGGCAAGGGGGAAGCCGATAACTGTGTTCCCTTGTTTTGCTGTGAAAGAGACTGCTTCTGAGACACAGAATTTTTCCTAGCTCTTACAGAAGCTGGTTTTGAATTTTTCACCAATAATGCCAAAATTAATATGAATATCAAAATCATGAGGCAAATATTAAAAACTGTGAGAAGAAAAACAGTTTTACACGAGCATGTACCTAAACAAACAGTTGGAATTCCTGTCTTAGGCTGAATAACTCTCATTAGAGCCATATTTAAAGCAGAATTTCCATTGATTGTCACATTATTGACCAGAGCTCCTGTAACGTCCTTGGTAATATTCTCAGAGATATTAAAACCAGCATAACCAAGAATCAAATCACCCCAGCTCCAGAACATGCTTGAAAGCTTAGCTTTGACCTTCTTAAAAACTACATGAAGCAAGAAATAACCAATTTGATCTTTGATCCAATTGTACACAAAAAACCAGAAAACAGGCCACACAGCAATTCCCACCAAGTACAATAGCTGCTTGATTAGCTTCATCTTAATTCCCAGAGCTAATTTCCACTCACTGAAATATCTAGCCCCACGTTGGGCGCCAATAAAAATTGTGATGGTTTGGGGTTTACCCCGCCCCCCCACACTTTTGAATTTGCCCCAGCTAACTCAGACGGACCCTGGGAATATAGATGAAGCAATTTATTTACAGCTAGCAGAATTTACAAGCAGCTATTTACAATATATACAGTTATATACAATTATATACAGAAATATACAAAGGATAAACAATACAAAAGCACAACTCCCCTCCCAGAAACCTGAGTCCCCAGGAGGGGCTCTCAAACCACCCCAACACCTCCCCCCGGCCCTCTCAACCTTACCCCAGTTCTCAGGAAGAAGAGAGGTGCAGCCAAGAGGTTAGGGAGCAAGGTTAGTAGGAGCAGGGTTAATGAGATGTGACCAGGTCTAAGGCAAAAGCAAGAGTGAGAGACAAAATGGAGAAAAAGTCTTTCTTCTTCCCAGAGTTCTCAGCGAGACTGTGAGAGAAGTTGACATCAATTGTTTTCATTTCACTGCCCGTTATCTAGTTCTGTTACCAAAACATTCCAGCTTGCTTCAAACTAGCACAGCAAGCTCACGACTTTGCCTAATATGGTAAAGTTTGGCTAACTGCCATTCTGATTGGCTGTTATGTGTCCAAAGGCCCATTAATCTCAGCCCACATTGATAAAAGAATCATAAAATTAGTCAGGATTGGAAGGGACTACCAGGATCATCTAGTTCCACCCCCCCTGCCATGGGCAGGGACACCCTACCCTAGGTCAGGCTGGCCAGATCCTCATCCAGCCTGGTCTTAAACACCTCCTGGGATGGGGCCTCTACCACCTCCCTGGGCAACCCATTCGAGGATCTTGCCACTTGGTTCTGCTGGTCAGGTGGCCTGTAGCAGATCCCTACAGTAACATCATCCTCCCCTGTCTTCCCTTTAATTTTAACCCATGCACTCTCAACTAGCTCATCATCCTTCCCCAGGTGGAGCTTCATTGAGTCTAGCTGGTCACTGATATAGAGGACAATGCCTCTCCTTCCCTGCCTATCCTTCCTAAAGAGCTTGTGTTCATCTAGCCCTATATTCCAGTCATGGGAATCATCCCACCAAGTTTCAGCAATAGCCACTATGTCATGGCATCCCAGCAACACAGTGGTCCTTAATTCATCCTGTTTGTTGTCCATGCTCTGTACATTTGCATAGAGGCACTTCAGCTGGGCTGACCCTGTTGTCCTCCTGTGCCAATTCCCCTTGATTTCTTCAGATTGTTGTGGTGCATCATCCCTGACTTGCTTCAAGGCAGCAAGTTGAGGGCCCTCATCAGCTCTCCATCCCTCTGCCTCCAGTGAGCTGCCTCACTGTTTGTCACCAGCCAGCAGGAGACTATTAACCCCTTCACCCTTCAAATCTAGTTTAAAGCCTTATCAATGAGCCCTGCCAATTTCTGCCAGGATCCTTTCCCCCTCTGAGACAAGTGCATCCCATTAGCTGTATGCAGCTCTGGTGCCTTATAAACCAAGCCATGATTGTAGAATCCAAATCCCCATTGATGACACCAGCCCCAGGGCCATAAATTGAGCTGTTGGCTCTTTCTACATGTTCCTTCATCCATCTCTGATGTTAGAGGGATAGAGGAGAACACAACTTGAGCTCCTGATCCCTTTAGCAGCTGCCCTATGGTCCTGAAGTCTCTTTTAATTGATTGTGAGTCTTTCATTGTTGCATCATCAATACGCACTTGAAAGACCAGAAGTGAGTATTAGTCTGAAGGACTCATGAGGTTGGGAATTTTACCTACAATGTCTCTTACCTGGGCACCAGGGGGGCAGCAGACCTCTATGAAGTGGATTTGGTCTGCAGATTGGACCTTCTGGTCCCTAGAGATATGGAAGTAAACACAGTGTGCTCTGCCATGCTGTGCCATCCTATTCATGCCTGCTGTTGCCTGTTGCCATTGCCTACTGCGTTATTGTTTGCCTGGAAACTCCACTGTCAAGCGCTTACCAGGAACAGGCTCTAAATGTCTCCACGAGATTGGCCTTCATAGCCAGTGTGACATTGTGCCGAGACTGCACATCGTAAGACATCCTGCCTGCACCTGAAAGTATCCTGCTAAGAGTAGAAGTCCTGGAGCTACACCAATCGTCCAGAGGAGCCAAGAGATGAAGTCAGAGATTGTGACTCCTTTCTCGAGAAGTCTGGGAAGAATCAAGTCTCAGCAGCCAACAAGACAGAGTTCTCTGAAAGTGTTTGGGCACTGTCTGGGTCTGTGGCTAGCCCTGCGAACCAAGTAATAATAATTTAGTGAGCAAATACTTAAAATCCTCTTTGTAATTCTCCATTGCCTTCTGCCATGAGCAGAAAGATTTCCTTGCGTCCATCTAGTGGGCAAGCAGTTAATTGACCACAAGCGGCATTTGACCACAAGAATCTTTTCTTCCAGTTCAATTAATGTCTATATGTTTTGTTGGTTATTATTAGATCTAGATATTAGCTATAAAATGTTTCCATGACTGTGTAAGAACCTGAATATTATTAAAATTAGTGGTTGGGGGCCACAAGAGTTCAGAATATCAAAATTAATAAACAATATTAATTTTGGAAAAAATACCATCTTGCATAAATTAATTTCACTTTGTAACATTTTGTGTTTATTGTCAACTAATTTATTTGGGTTTACTTCTAATGCAATGTAGAGTGCCTTTAGCTTCCACAGAAGTAGTTGCAGCCTCTCTGACTAGCAGTTTGTTGCGAAGAGCAGGAATTAATATGTGGCCGAGTTGGGAATTTATCAAAAATAGTTATTTTTTATTTTACCAAAAACCCACCCCCACAACTATATGTACAAAGATTAATTTAGTTTGATAAGCAGATTCAGTCGCTTGAGAATTAAACTACAAGGACACCATCAATAATCTGACTATTTTGAAAGTCAGAAGTTGGAAAAGGCTTTAGCTATTAATTAATAGCTGTTTCTTACTAAATTAATCTAAGCCAAATAACTCACTCAGGCTGACTCGTGCAGTCTGTCCTTCTCTTCCTTTCAACGGCTGCAGGTGAATCGTTAAGAGGTCGTTAAGGTTCGTTAGGCACACAAAGGTGTCAATAGGAAAGCAAATTCCTGAAGGTCTCGCTGCAGTCCAGCCACAGGAGAGTGTGTGAGCTCAGGCAGACACATACGTCCAGGCACAGGCAAACTCCAAAGCGGGAACACCCCAAAGGCAGGAAGACCCCCAATATTTATAACCTTCGCTAGACAAAGGGCAGAGTTACCACACCTTAGGCGCGAAAGCGCACGGCCAATCCCAGCCTGGCTTCAGCGCGGGAACTCACGGGGCAGTCCTCCCCCGCTTCACGGCTGCAGGGCAGGCGAGGGGGGAGGGAAACAAGGCGGCTTTTCCCCCTTCCCCCCGAAGTCCAGGCAGGAGAGGAATTTAGGGGTACAGGACTCCAGGACACAGTTTTGCAATTCTGCCTGTCCTTCCTTGTGTTTTCACAGATTTGTCTGTGCTTTTTTTTCTTTGTTTCTGTGGGCAGAGAACAACTTCAGATTTTCTTCCAATTAGCATGTTGTTTTTATTTCATTTGTCTAGTCGTGAGTTGTCTCTCTATATTACCTGATTTCCAAACTTCTCTGTCTCAACAAACAAACAAAAACAAACAACAGAACAACAAAAACAAACAACAAAACTACAACAACAAACAACAAAACTACAACAACAACAACAACAGCAAAACTCATGTCTTAAATTCTGAGAAAAGCAAAATAAAACAAAACAAGATCCCAGCACCTATTCCACAGAGATAATTTAAGATACATAGTTTGATTTGGGTCATTACATAATTTTGGACTTTTTGTTTCCTGCAGAGATGGATGAATGTTTGGTTTTATTAATGTTAAAACCTCTGCAAACAAAATTTATACTGTCATGTTCTTCAATGCATTGCCATTGTTCCCCCCAAAACCAGTGAATATGCTTGACCTGTATTTTGTGCTAGGTGTTAAATAAGGCATTATTGTTAGCATTTGAGGGCAGCCTTCATTGAGACCATATATTTTCATGGAAGTGACTGTGTTATCTATCATTCTGAGCCAAAAACTTTGACTGAAAGAAGCTCAGTATTTCCCAGAATATGTCCAGATTCAAGTAGCCCAGGAAAAGTCTTAAAACTGCTGAATTATGAAGTACTGTTGCTTGTTTAAATGCCACTAGGTAGGTAGCTTTGACCCTTTGGTGCACTGATTCAGCTGAACAGGAAATGTCTGCCTGGTAGATTCATGATTTGCCTACATGCATATATTTCTGGTGGCAATTTAATGCCCCTATTTGACACATAAGAAGAATCAGTATTGTTTCCTACTTACAGTGTATAAAAGATGAGCAATATGTATAGCAAGATGAATTTACAAGTCTTGATCTTTAGGTCACTCCTATGCTGTAGATACTGCTTTTGTTAGTCCTACCTTTTCTATGTTAATGTAGCAAGTCTTAGAGGCCGAGGAATATTACAATGAGGTGCCTCTTTAACAAAAGTCACAGTTATTTTCATTTGGCTTTTATCTTCACAACATTTGTATTTTTGGCACCTGAGTTAATTCTTTACATATAATACTCTTTGTTCTTTATCAAAGACTGTGTTAGAAAGCAGGAAGAGGGCTTCTAATCTGAAAACAACTGATGATTTACCCCTATTTTCAAATCTTTCTACAGAAACTAAACCAGAAATTACTACACTTAAGAAAGGCAGATTTGTTACCCAGATCATCCCTACATTAACCTTGATTAATCCAAACGACAATCGCTTAAAGAGGAGATTTTGATAAAACAGACTTAATGGTTCCTGATCTGTTAACATTCAGTTCTAATTTACATTTAGCAATTTCATTAATACATGAAAGAAAACTTAACCAAACAAAAAAAATCCAACAACCCAGGCAGTAGCACCTCTGATATGCACCACCTATACTGCAGGAAAAAAAGAATTCTATAGGTTCTTTTGTGATGGTTTGGGCTCTTACCCGCCCCCCCCCACTTTGTATTTGCCCCAGCTAACTCAGACGGACCCTGGGAATATAGATGAAGCAATTTATTTACAGCTAGCAGAATTTACAAGCAGCTATTTACAATATATAGAGTTATATACAGTTATATACAGAAATATACAAAGAATATACAATACAAAAGCACAACTCCCCTCCCAGAAACCTGAGTCCCCAGGAGGGGCTTTCAAACAACCCCAACACCTCCCCCGGCCCTCTCAACCTTACCCCAGTTCTCAGGAAGAAGAGAGGTGCGGCCATGTGCTAGTTTGAAGCAAGTGAGAATGTTTTGGTAACAGAACTAGATAACGGGCAGTGAAATGAAAAACAATTGTGTCTACTTCTCTCACAGTTACGCTGAGAACTCTGGGAAGAAGAAAGACTTTTTCTCCATTTTGTTTCTCACTCTTGCTTTTGCCTTAGACCTGGTCACATCTCATTAACCCTGCTCCTACTAACCTTGCTCCCTAACCTCTTGGCTGCACCTCTTTTCTTCCTGAGAACTGGGGTAAGGTTGAGAGGGCCAGGGGGAGGTGTTGGGGTGGTTTGAGAGCCCCTCCTGGGGACTCAGGTTTCTGGGAGGGGAGTTGTGCTTTCATATCGTTTATCCTTTGTATATTTCTGTATATAATTGTATATAACTGTATATATTGTAAATAGCTGCTTGTAAATTCTACTAGCTGTAAATAAATTGCTTCATCTATATTCCCAGGGTCCATCTGAGTTAGCTGGGGCAAATACAAAGTGTGGGAGGGGCGGGGTAACCCCCAAACCATCACATTTTTTAATTGGCGCCCAAGTTTCTGTAAGAGCTGGGAAAAATTCTGTGTCTCAGAAGCAGTCTCTTTCACAGCAAAACAAGGGAACACAGTCATCGGCTTCCCCCTTGCCAGCCTCTGCCCCTCCTTCTCCAAGTGCTGGGAACACAGCCAATGTTCCCGCCACTAACGTAAACAATGATAAGGATAACCAAAACAAGCCGCAGAGTTTAGCAGGAGCCTCAGGAGCACAGGCAGGTACCCAAAATCAGAATGTTCCTAGCAAAAATGATAACACCTCAGGGTTGGCAGGCATCCCAGCAGGACAGGCAAACAATCCCACTAATGCTAATGCTGGTAACGCTATCCCAGTCAGTCCAAATCCTAATGACACCAGCTCAGCCAATTCAAACCCCCAGCCAGCAGACCAGAACCAAAATCCTCCTGTTAAAAGCAAGGCAGATCTGAACTCACAAGCTCCAAGTCAGACCCCTAAGGATTCAAACCCTTCAAGTCAGACTCCTAAAGATTCAAATCCTCCAGCAGACACATCCAAGTCTGTTGCTGCTCAGGCCCTTCTGGCACCTGCTAAGGCAAAAGCTAAGACAAAGAGTGGTTCGCAGGAGGATGTAAGACAGGGGACATCTGGTGATCAGCAGCAAGAGGAGGAAGAGGAGACAGTTAGTCTACGAGACCTTGTAGATGTGCTGAGACAACAATACTCAAGTGAGAGGAGTGCTGTGAGGTTAGCTGCCAGGAGAGAGGATGGTTCCAATGAGTTTAGGAATGCTATGAGGAAGATTGTGTTAGGCCCGGCACCACCAGAACAACAGGAAGAGGAGGAGGAAGATGACATCCAAGGCTCCAAGGATCCACTCAGAGAGGTCAGGGAAGTTAGGAAGGAATACACAAGGGAATCAGGTGAGCCAATCCTAAGCTGGCTAGTGAGATGCCGTGGCATTGGTGCTAATGCTCTGCAGGTAGGAGACAAGTCTGCCAAGCAGTTGGGACCACTCACTAAGGAGAGTGGAGTGGACAAACACCTAGCAAGTCCTCTTGGTAGGGTTAGCTTGTGGACACGCCTTTTGTTGGCTGTGGCTATGAGATATCCTTCCCGAGATGATTTGCCATGGGCTGCTAAGAAGTGGAACACCGTTGAGCAGGGAATTAAGCTTCTGAAGGAGTTTGCTGTGAAGGAAGTGCTTTATGGAGATCATGGCACTCATGAGCCTGACGATATTCCTTTGGGAACAGGTCTCATGAAGAAGCTGATTAAGCTTGCTCCTTCATCCTATGCTAACATCTTGGCCAGTAAATTCCTAGCAAGGAGTGATAATGGAAGATCTTTCACTGTTGGTGAATTCACTGATCAGCTCAGGCAGATTGAGGACAGCTTGTCACATTCTGGTATAATCTGTGCCATAAAGACTATGACTACAGAGCTTAAAGATGGTATTAGAGATGGCATTAAGGAGAGCATGAAAGAACTGAAGGAGGATCTTAAAACCTCAATTTCCAATCTGGTAAAGGATACCGTTCCTGCATCATCTGAATGGGTGCATGTTTCTGCAGTCAGGAACAGACGCCCACCTCCTGCAAGGCAATTCCAGCCCAGGAGGAGACAAATTCCACCCAGACAGCAGCAATCACGTGCGTCACTGTGGATACTTCTGCGTGACACATACGGGGAGAGCATGAACAAATGGGATGGTAAACCTACTTCAGCTCTTTCAAAGAGGGTCAGGGATCTGCAGAGTGGCAGAAACAGAGGCAATAATGCCAGGAAAGTAGCTGTCACTTCTTCAGCTCCCGAGAGCAACTGCAATTGTTCCAACAGTTGCAGTTCCTCTCATAACAACACCAATCATTGTGTACACCCTACATGCCATGTTCAGCATTAGGGGTGCCCTGCCTCCAGCCAGGAGGAGGAAAGGGATAGTGGAGAGAACCGAATCTATTGGAATGTATTCATTAGGTGGCCTGGCAGTTCAAGAGTTCGGAAATACAGGGCTTTAGTTGACACAGGTGCTCAGTGTACTTTATTGCCATCCAATTGTAAAGGGACAGAGTCCATTTCTATCTTTGGAATCACTGGTGGATCTCAAGAGTTAACTAAGATACAGGCTGAGATCAGTTTAACTGGTAAAGAGTGGAAGACACATACTATTGTAACTGGTCCTGATGCACCTTGCATTCTGGGAATTGACTTTTTGAGACAAGGTTGTTTCAAAGATCCTAAGGGTCACAAATGGGCTTTTGGAATAGCATCTGTAGAGATTGAGGATGATAAATTGAAATTGTCTATTAGACCTGAACTTTCTGATGAATCTGCAGTTGTGGGACATCATGACATAGAGGACCTGGAAGTGCCAATTGCAACTCAAACTGTTCATCATAGGCAGTACAGAACTAACCGTGACTCTTTGTTGCCCATTCATCAGCTGATTCGTCAATTGGAGAGTCAGGCTGTCATCGAGAAAGCTCATTCACCTTTCAACAGTCCCATCTGGCCTGTGCGCAAACCTACGGGCGACTGGAGACTGACAGTTGACTTTCGTGCCCTCAACGAGGTGACGCCACCCATGAGTGCAGCTGTGCCGGACATGCTGGAACTCCAGTACGAGCTGGAATCGAAGGAGGCTAAATGGTATGCAACCATAGACATTGCTAATGCTTTCTTCTCTATTCCCATAGCAAAGGAGTGCAGGCCTCAGTTTGCATTCACCTGGAGAGGAATCCAGTACCAGTTCAATCGTTTGCCACAGGGGTGGAAACACAGCTCAACCATCTGTCACTCAGTCATCCACAATGCACTGGAGAAAGGTAAAGCTCCAGAGCACATCCAGTACATCGACGACATCATTGTGTGGGGCCAAACTGCTGAGGAAGTCTTCGAGAAAGGTAACAAAATCATTGACATTCTGTTGCAAGCAGGTTTTGCCATTAAGAGAGACAAGGTCAAAGGACCTGCCAAAGAAATTCAGTTTCTGGGAGTGCGGTGGCAGGATGGTCGCCGTTACATTCCTCAGGATGTGATCAACAAAGTCTCTACTATGGCAGTTCCCACCAGTAAGAAGGACACACTTTCTTTTCTTGGTGTGGTGGGATTTTGGAGACTACACATTCCTGGTTTCAGTCAAATTGTCAAACCTCTGCATGATGTGACTCGTAAGAGAAACCATTTCGAGTGGGGACCTGAACAACAAGCAGCCTTTGATCAAATCAAACGAGAAGTAGTCCATGCAGTGGGTTTGGGACCTGTGAGATCTGGTCCAGACATTAAAAACATTTTGTACACGGCTGCCAGTGACAATGGTCCAACTTGGAGTCTCTGGCAGAGAGCTCCAAATGAGACACGTGGTCGTCCACTTGGTTTCTGGGGACGTTGTTACAGAGGTTCAGAGACAAATTACACTGCAACTGAGAAAGAGATTCTAGCAGCCTATGAGGGAGTGAAAGCAGCTTCTGAAGTGATTGGAACTGAGTCACAATTGCTTTTAGCTCCTAGACTGCCAGTTCTTAACTGGATGTTCAAAGGCAAAGGTTCATCACCACATCATGCCACAGATGCAACCTGGTCTAAATGGATGGCTTTGATAACCCAACGAGCACGAATGGGTAATCTTGACCGACCTGGTCTGGTGGAGGTGATCACCAACTGGCCGGAAGGCACAGACTGTTCCAAACCTCCAGAGGAGAAAATAACTCGTGCTGAGGAAGCTCCTCCCTATGGTGATCTCTCTGATCAGGAAAAGAACTATGCTTTGTTCACAGATGGTTCCTGTCGTCTTGTTGGGAACAAGCGAAGATGGAAGTCAGCGGTCTGGAGTCCAACCAGGAGAGTTACCGAAACGAAAGATGGCGAAGGAGAATCCAGTCAGTTCGCTGAGGTAAAAGCTGTTCAACTTGCTCTTGATGTGGCTGAACGTGAGAATTGGCCTATCCTTTACCTCTACACCGACTCGTGGATGGTAGCCAATGCTCTATGGGGTTGGCTGAAGGACTGGAAGAAGCATGGTTGGCAGAGGAAAGGAAAGCCTATTTGGTGTGCTGATCTATGGCAGGACATTGATGCACGGCTGGAGAAAATTCCAGTGAAGGTGCGGCACGTAGATGCACACATGCCTAAGAGCAGAGCCACTGAGGAACATCAACATAACCAGAAGGCAGATCAAGCTGCTAAGATTGCTCAAGTTGATACCAACTCTGATCTTGACATTGACCTTGATTGGAAACACCGAGGTGAGCTGTTCTTAGGTCGGTGGGCCCATGATTCATCTGGACATCAAGGCAGAGATGGAACATACCGATGGGCTCGTGATAGGTCAATTGACTTGTCCATGGACGCTATCACCCAAGTCATCTATGACTGTGACATTTGTGCTGCTATTAAGCAGGCTAAGCGAATCAAGCCCTTATGGTATGGTGAGAGATGGTCAAAGTACAAGTATGGTGAAGCCTGGCAGATTGACTACATCACTTTGCCTCGATCTTGTTCTGGCAAGCAGTATGTGCTAACGATGGTAGAAGCCAGCACTGGATGGCTGGAAACCTATCCAGTTCCACATGCTACTGCACGTAACACCATTGTTGGTTTGGAGAGACAAATCTTGTGGAGACATGGAACTCCAGAGAGAATCGAGTCAGACAACGGTACTCATTTCAAGAACAATCTTGTGAAAAACTGGGCCAAAGAGCATGGTATTGAATGGATCTATCACATACCCTACTATGCACCAGCTTCAGGGAAGATAGAGTGCTACAATGGTTTGCTGAAAACCACCCTAAAGGCCATGGGGGGTGGAACTCTGAAAAACTGGGACAAACATTTAGCAGAAGCTACCTGGTTGGTAAATAGTAGAGGTTCAGTAAACAGAGCAGGACCCGCACAATCAGATTTGGTCCAAACAGTAGACGGTGATAAAGTTCCTGTTGTACATGAGAAGAATCTGTTAGGGAAAACTGTTTGGGTATTTTCTCCTTCGGGCGAAGGGAAACCTGTCCGAGGGGTGGTTTCTGCTGAAGGTCCTGGTCATACCTACTGGGTAATGCAGGAGAATGGTGAAATCCAGTGTATTCCACAGAGAAATCTAACATTAGCTGAGAGAGTTTAAATTCAAGCTGTTAGGAGTTTTCTATTCTAGGTAACATCGGCGCCCAACACTGAGAGAATCTACAATAGAATCTACAGTACGTGAGCACGAACCCAACATCACCTGGAAGTCCCTGTTCTGAGCTTTTGAATCACCTACATCTGATTGAAGTGTGAACTGAACTTGTATATATTGCTTTAGATGTAAATATTGGTTTAGATTAGTTTGGATAATTCTCAGCGATACTCTGAGCGAAGTAGACAAGGGGTGGATTGTGCTAGTTTGAAGCAAGTGAGAATGTTTTGGTAACAGAACTAGATAACGGGCAGTGAAATGAAAAACAATTGTGTCTACTTCTCTCACAGTTACGCTGAGAACTCTGGGAAGAAGAAAGACTTTTTCTCCATTTTGTTTCTCACTCTTGCTTTTGCCTTAGACCTGGTCACATCTCATTAACCCTGCTCCTACTAACCTTGCTCCCTAACCTCTTGGCTGCACCTCTTTTCTTCCTGAGAACTGGGGTAAGGTTGAGAGGGCCGGGGGAGGTGTTGGGGTGGTTTGAGAGCCCCTCCTGGGGACTCAGGTTTCTGGGAGGGGAGTTGTGCTTTCATATCGTTTATCCTTTGTATATTTCTGTATATAATTGTATATAACTGTATATATTGTAAATAGCTGCTTGTAAATTCTGCTAGCTGTAAATAAATTGCTTCATCTATATTCCCAGGGTCCATCTGAGTTAGCTGGGGCAAATACAAAGTGTGGGAGGGGCGGGGTAACCCCCAAACCATCACAGGCCAAGAGGTTAGGGAGCAAGGTTAGCGGGAGCAGGGTTAATGAGATGTGACCAGGTCTGAAGGCAAAGGCAGAAGTAAGAAGACAAAATGGAGAAAGTTTATTTCTTCTTCCCAGAGCTCTCAGCGTAACTGTGAGAGAAGTTGACATCAATTGTTTTCATTTCACTGCCCGTTATCTAGTTCTTTTACCAAAACATTCCACCTTGCTTCAAACTAGCACATCTTTAAAAGATGTTCCTAAAGTAGCCATAGTTTTGCATCTTGTAGTCTGACTTGCATTCTGGCTCGTTCAAAGGTCTAACGTAGCAGCAGTACGTTTCAATGCTGAGCACTGCCCAGCCATAGTCTTTTACCTGTAATTTGATGATCGAATTCTTCATTTGAGAATTCGTTAGAAAGAGCCACCAGCTGGTCAGAGGACTCATTGAAATCTAGCGGATATGGAGACAGAAATCCTTGTTTTGTGCAACTCACAACAATGATGTACATGGAGTTATTTCCCATCAAAACTCAGTGTCCTGATCACCACTAAAAGCATGCAACTCCTTGGTATATTGTGAATATTTCTGTAGAGAGGAAAGTTTCTGTAGTGAGGCCCTAGAGGCAGGGTCAAGAGAGTAGCTGCTTCTAAAATGACTGTGAGGCAAAGTTTCAGAATTAAAGTGTTGTATTTTTAGCAAAGAGTTTGTCACTAGAAAAAAGCCTGACCAATCATCTTTTAAATCAATTTTAGGTCTGATATTTTGAATTTCCTAATAATTTGCTGACAAAACTTCAATGACAAATGGAACAAGTCCAAGCTCTGTTAATTAAGCCCTACTTGACAACAATTATTATGTTTTTGCTTTTCATTGTAGCCACCTCTCCTGCAATGCCTTGATATTGTGTACTCTCCATGAACAATAAGGATAGGTTTGTGCAGCCATTCTACTCTAGATAGCGAGAGTACAAGGCAACTCTGTCAGTTCTGTGAGAAAATTTTAGAGGTCACTGATTCGGTCTTGGATGACAGTGAAAAAATACTTGACATATCACTGATGTCATTCATTCAGAAAAAGGAATTCTTTCTGCAAGAAGTAATTAATTAATATCTCTTGTAATTAGTCATTGTTAATCTTCTCTATTAATGAATTAGTAGTCATTAAGAGGTACAAAATTTTGCCAAACTATTACAAATTTTAAGTGATTTTATGTGTTAAAAGGAGACTGTATTTTAGTTTAAGGCATTTTGTCCATTCTGGCAAGAAAAATGGACATTTATCAAAGTGGCGAGATGGACATGCAGAGAGAGGAGACATCCACTGGACCCCTGCAATATCTACCTTCAAATCCCTGCCTAAAACTCTTTTATGAGTTTGCTTCAGACCAGCTGGAAGTCAGTTTTGGCCTGTTTTACTTAGATTGTAAGCCCTTTGGTATAGGGAAAGGCTTGTGTTGTTCATGTTTTTTAATAGCCTGTAACACCACAGGCTTTGATCCAAGCCTGAGTATAAAGAAATTTTATGGCTTTCACTAAACTACAAGACCTAGGAGTGCTTCCCAATTCCCCTGGGACCAGGTGAATGCTTTCATGCATCCAAGCTTTGTTTCTTCCCAACATTTGAGGAATTCATCATCCCTGTGGGAGGGAAAACCAATTAGTCTGCAATAACATGTTCTGGTCTAGATGATCAGAGGATTGGAATACTAAATATCTTGGAGGTTGCATTTCCTTACAATACCTTCTATAAAGGTCATCATTAAATTACAATGATATTAATGGAATTAAGTATTTTTAAGCATTCAGCGAAGCATAACTTTTCAAGAAAGCAAACGCCATTATAGATGATGAAAACAAAACCAGCATTCTTTTTTGTTAATTGTATTACTTGATTTTTTAAGAATTGTTTATACAAGAAACAATCATTTGAGTCTTAGAATGTAAAGCCATGTACTTAGTACTAATATATTTACATATTA